>NC_092396.1:19458819-20798819 GCF_030028105.1 Mobula birostris
CACTCTCTACACCTGAAGGATAGTCACATAAAAGGCAGATGTGCACATCAGGAACAGCCAGCACCTTTGAGAGAAGACGAGGGGCCATAATCCAGCAAGAGTCGCCAGGAGAAGAGATGACTGAATCTCAGTAAGAACATTTTCAAAGGAGAAGGGGAATTTGGAGGTGGGGGGGGGAATGGAAACAACCAAAACATCTCCTTACAACTGCAGTTTGGTTTCTGACAGTCTCGTTGTTGGGAGTGGCACAAAAAACCCAAAAAGAACCATTTCTAATAAGCAGCTGTTCTGGACAGAGCATAAACCTCTCAAAAACTGATTAAATGGCAATGAGATCATGTATCATTTAGCAGTAACTATGATCAAAATTCCAAAGTCTCTACGACAATCTGGGGATGTCCAAAATACATCACATGCACAAGGTATATTAGCTCAGAGAGGGCAGTTTCCCTTAAAACTGCAGTAGAAATAGTTGCAGAGTGCAAAGGCTGCATAAATGTCAAGTCCTGCATTTTAATCTTTTTGAAATTCCTCACGGCACTTTTTGAAAGGCTGTTATCTTGGGCACCACTAAGCTGGAAAAGGAGACGTGCCCAAATGTGCTGTGTCGTTTCTTTACAATGGGAAAGGTGCTTGCTAAAGGGATAAGACAAAGTACAGTGAGAAGCCAGGGAGCACGTTAACATGGGAGTACCTGTCACTAAAGAGATGAGTGGGTGGTGAGGACCTATGTGAGAGAGAGGCCAAAATAGTCCAATTAACATCTACAGTATCTAGATGAGAAGAACTTCATCATCTCTTTACAGTGTACAGAGAAGCTGATGACGGCACTGAGACGTGGAACACACCAACACAAAGCAGTGCTTGGCACCATTATTTGCCAAAACCAACGAATTCAAACTTCTATTAACAAGGACAGATGAGAAGTTGAATCATGGTTAGAATTAGAAGCCTGGGATTCCTGACACATTAAAGATGAGTCACAAACAGTGCTGTGTGCAAAATATTTCAGTGTTGTTTAGTGCGAGAAGACGGTTCTGTCACATGATGTCGATGAAGAACTCACATGGATTACCCATGGCCTTTTGGAAGGACTGCCGGCTACTGATTAGCTCAGGGGGGACAGATGCTAGATCTCGGACAGGAGGTGCTCCGGGAGGCCCAGTCGACTTTTGGATTGTGGGCTGGTAGATTGGTGGGACCCCTGGAGGTCCATGAGAGCAGTGGCTGTGATGACTGAGCTGGCTTGCTGGTCGCTCACAGAGCACGATGTTTCCAGTGATGCGGTCTGGTTCGCTCTCAACCCCCACCATCTTGGACTCTGTTTTCTGCTCCTTTTCCTTCCCCATAGAGCCTCTTCTCTCACCTACTGCCCGACTGGATCCACTGCTTTTGCTGCCTGCAAAAATGACAAAAAACACCAATAACCTCACACGGTAAATGTTACAAGTTAAGAAGTTGTGGGCAGTGCTACTTTCTCTGGGTTGTTGAATAGACTCAAGCTGTTAAATCCCATCGCAATTACTGCCCTCTTGCTGTTGCAAGTAGAAGAGCATGAAAATGAAAAAGATCCAATTAACTTAACAACAAATTCAGAAATACAAAGAATGTCTACAGATTACTGTTTACTTTGGTCAGTTTCACTGGTTTCTGAGGACTTGGTGAACAGGGATGTAACATTTTATGAAGAATAACTCGTCAACTTTACTTGTTTCCTTTTGAAGCAAACTCATTTTTCCAAAGTTTTTTTCTGACCATGCTCAGTAAGACGTTTGCTGTCTCTCTCCCTGCAGGGTCTGGGAGTCAATGTCCACACAGTGTCAGTGAAGGGAGGATTTTATGATCATTGAAAAATTGAAAACTCGACAGAAGCAAACTGATAATAATTTTCAATAACTGATAAGCACTTGAAAACCTGCTTAATAATTCTTCTAAATATCCTTATTGTGTGGTCATTAATTATTTTATTCCAAATCATTGCAGAAGCCTTGTTCACAAAATTTAAGATATAGGAGCAGAATTAGGCCACTCAGCCCATTAGTCTGCTCTGCCATTCCATCATGGCTGATTCATTATTCCTCTCAACTCCACTGTCCTGCCTGACTTAGCCTCCTCACCCATCTGTGGCAATGAATTCCATAGATTCACCCCCCTCTGGCGAAAGAAATTCTTCACCTCTGTTTTAAATGGACGTCCCTCTATTCTGAGGCTATGCCCTCTGGTCCTAGACTCTCCCACTACAGGAAACATTCCCTCCACATCCACTCTACGTTGGCCTTTCAATAATCAATAGGTTTCAACCATGCGTGCTGTTACCAAAATAGTGAGCTTCCTCCCTCCATCCTTTGTCACTGCATTCTGTTCTTCCACCCCTTCAGTCACACACCCTACATTACCATCCCCTCAAGAACTCTCAGCACCAGCCTGCTGAGCCCTCCTGCCAACATTCCCCACCTCCTCCATTGTCGTCTTCTTCTGTGATTTTGTGCAGAGGTTTTCTATGTTCAAGAGTGCTGAGAAACAGTAATAATCATTGGTATTTCTCACTCCTTCCAAGTCTTATTTTGACTGCAGAATGGAAATGTTACTGGAACTGAAATCTATAGCCCAATCTACCAAATTACGAGCATCAGTCGCATGGAGCGATATAATCACCAGTTGGTTCGTGAGAGAGAGAAATTCATACAATAACAATCTCTGAAGCTTCTTGTGGAATGATATTTAGCAATGGTTAGTCTGCGTGAACCCTACCTTCACTCTGCTGGCTTCCAGCGCTGCCATTTCCAAAGTTCAGGGAAGGCTCTTGGCAGGTGGGAGGATAATATGACTGAGGCAGTGGATACTGATATGGGAATCCCTGAGCCAGCTGCCAGGGACAAGCTGGATGTGGGAGAGGTGCAAGAGTGTCATGCTCTGATGTTCCACTGGACCCTTCATTTAAGCTCAAGCCAGCCATATCTACCAGCAAAGGAAAAGATTATACAGAAATTAGACAAATTCCTTCATAAGTCATAAGATTATGACACTGATTTCAACACACACTGATTATAACCGCTGTCATTTTATTAAGGAGGAAATGAAGAGGCAGTGTGTCTAAAAGGTCTGTTTCCCCTGTTTATTGATTCTATGTAATGATGGAAGTGGATTTGTTTTGCCACAGCTGGCTCTTCCAAACCCACATTTTGTTTCTTCACTTATTTCAATGGCATTCATTTTAGCCATCTCTTCTGATATTTACATTTAGAAATACAGGCCTTTCTAGCCCAACGAGCCCACATCACCCAATGACACCCATTTGACCAACTGACCTCTTAACCGTTATGTCTGTGGATACTTCATGAATATTAGACTGCTGTGGAGGTTTACGGTTTTTACTGGGGGTGGGGATGGGGCTTACTCTTTGGTTAAATGACAAAGCTTTTTCAATGACTTCATCCCACACTGCAGCTGCATTAAATTCTGACATGGCAGACTTCTTTTATGCATTACAAGCACTGTAGAGGGAGTGCAGTGAAGATTAATTCAATAAGTTCTGCAAACGGAAAATTTGCCCTACATGAAGAGATTCAGTAGATTTGATTCTCTACTTGAATTCTGAAGAGTGAGAGGAAATTTTATTAAAGCATAAAAAAAATGTTAAGGGGTTTAACAAGCTAGATGCTTCTCCTGGCTGAGGAACTTAAGACTGGGAGTAGTCAAAAGGGTTACGATGTGGAGGAACGACATGCAGCAATTGTTTCCTCACTAAGAGGCTTTGGGGAAATTTTGAAATTCTCCACCTTGAGGGCTGTGGAGGCTCAGTCGAAATACCAACGGATAGATTACTGGATATTAACAAATCAAGGGTCATGAGGATAGTGCAAGGACACGGGAAATAAGCAGAAGATCAGTCATTACTAATTCTTTTGCATAGGGCTTGATCCCACTGTTCAGATCATATTTCCTAGAATATGGTATATATTCATAATCGTGTATATGTGGATTAATTTAACAAGGGAGTTGTCAAATGAACAAACCATGACAGATGAAACACTCCCTGCAAGCTTCCACCTTGTGCAAACAACTCAAGTGTAAATGTATGATCCACTGTTTCATCACGTATAAGTAAGTCTGTAAGCTACCAATCACAATATGTGATTGACATGAGTTATGTCTCACTTTAGTACCATAGTACTTAAAAGTCTTCTGCTTCACAAATAAATTTCCAGTCTCTTTTCTTTCAAGTTCACAGGTTCAATAATATCAGAGTTAATTGCTATTTCTTCACATGGTGCCAATAATGATTTTGCCATTGCCGTTATACCTGGCCTGGATTTGTGCTTTGTTTGTTTACTTGCTCCAGATACCATATCAATTACCTTACACCATCATCCTCTTTGTTGTTTAATCTCTCTTGCCTTCCACCTTTCAAAGACCCCTCATTTAGTTCTTCTTCTCACTCCTTTTCCTAATATTTCACTTGCTTAAAATCTATTACACCTCTAGAATGTTTTAAGGCAACCAATCTGAAACATGCACAGTACTTCAGCATGACTGAGTACACATGCTGTTTAAAAAAAAGTGTCAATGGGAGTTTTATTTTAACTCTTGCTGCATCTGTCTTTTATGGTCAAAACACCTTTCCCCTGGAAAAATTATGGACATAAATTGAACTTACTGGCACTGAGGTCTCCAAAAACATAGTAACATTGCTCAGAGAACGTAATTTTATTGACTGTATGCCTAAGGTAGCCGTGCTTCAGCATACTGCTTGCGTATTTTCTTGCTTCGCGACGATCTTTAAATCCCTGCACACGTGAGTAAAGCCAGTCAACCACATCAGCTCCTGAAGAAAAACAAGAGATGTCCATTGGAAGAAGGGGATGAGATTTTATCATATCATACAAAATTATGAAGGGGTTTGGCAGACTGGACACATGTACGAGGGTCCTGCTGAAGGGTCTCAGGCTGAAGTGTCGACTATACGCTTTTCCATATATGCTGCCTGGCCTGTATATATCCTCCAGCATTTTGTGTGTGTTGCTTGGACACATGTATGCTGTTTCCCCTGGCTGAAGATGGCAAGACAGGTGGTAGGTGTAGGGGGGCCGTGGAGGAGAAGAGATCAAGAGTTTCAGAATAAGGGGTAGACCATTTAGGAAAGAAGGAGAAGTTTCTTCACTTAGGGGGTGAAGAAGCTTTCGAATTCTCTGTCTTGGAAGACTGTGCATGCTTAATCATGTTTATTTAACAGGTAAATAGATATTTGGATAAATCCAACCAAAAGCAAAAGATATAACATCCTGCGTGCAGGACGTGAGTCAGCTTGACCCAATCACTGACTAGAGAAGCCTTCAAAAAACCAACTGCTCTGGCTGTCAGTACAAGCCAAGGACTGCAGACCACAACTTTCATCCTGAGCAAGTGGTAGTTGTGCTTGTGTTAGCCTACTAGATATTCTTGAGAAATAAAATAAAGACTAGAAATATCCAAGGAAGACAGGTTTTTTCACTAAAATATCTTAGAAACTGGTTGGGTTTTGACCTCAATGCATTAATTGTTCGTGGTTCTGAAATAATGTAAACACTGTGCAAGACATAGGTAGGTTAAGTGAACAAGCAGAGATCTGGCATGTGACGTATGATTTGTGAATATGCAAAATTGCCTATTTTAGCAAGAAATAGAAGACAGCATGTCATCAAAATTATGAGAGAGCCCAGAGCTCTGAGATGCTGTAGGATTTGGATGCCCAATAATGTGCTTCACAAAAGGATGTCCTGTGGGTGTAATATGGAAGTAGGAAAATTAACAAAACATCAGTGTTCATTGTTAGAGAAATTGAATACAAAATTAGAAATGTTATGCTTCAGCTATACAGAGTATTGTGTACAGGATTACTTTCCTTGTTTGAGTAAAAATACTTCATTAATACATTAGAAACAATTGAAAGTTTAGTCTAATCCCTTGAATGAGGAACGACTAGCTTGTATTCTCTGCAACTCAGATGACCAACAGATCTTGTCTAAAACACAAGACCCTGAGGTGGAAATGATACTGTTCTTGTGAGAGAATCTAAAATGAGATGCCACTGTTTAAAAACAAAGAACTGCCCACTTTAAACAGGGATGAAATAATTTTTTAAAAAGCCAATAGACTTTAATTTCTTTCTTGAAAGGTGGTTAAAGCAGGATGTTTGAATAACCTCAAGGCAGCGATAGAGAGATACATGGTAAGTAAATGATTATCACAAGTAGACCAGAACACAAACCCGATAGTTTAGATTTGTGAAGCTCTTATTAGGCTTCAGGGGCTGAGTAGCCTATTCATGCTTCTAATTCATAATAGCAAACCCCTTAGATACTAAATGAATTATAGTTAGTAGGATTAGAAAGGGTAGAATTCCTAACAGAATAGGATGAGCAAGAAATACGATTCATGAGAAGAAATACAGGGAATGTATAATTCTAATCTGATCAGAAAATTCTTAGAACTGTAGAAAACTCAGTAAAGACAAAGACGCACAGTTCCTGAGGAATGATTATTGAAACCAAGATCTTTCAAATTGTAAAGAGTGGGAATGGCCCCACAGGTGGTGACACTCACCAATGACCGCATTTGAAATTGTGATCTTCAACCATAGCCTGTTACGGATCTCCAGTCCCGAGTCAGATAACTGCATTGCCTTGACAATGACTGGCATTTCACTTTTAACTGTTAGTGGCCAATCTTCAAACTCTAAACAAACAAACAGGTAGTAAAGGATTAATCAGCAAAATACTAAGGGATCTGCTCTAGTCTAGCCTATGCTTTCTGAGCAGCAAGAGTAGTGGAATGTAGGGAGAAAGAAATGGGTTTAAAGATAACAAGGAGTTACTATGTACATTCCCACTTTAAGAACTTTTGTTCTGTCTTTGAACTAGATCGTGGTTGATCTTTATCTTGACTTCATCTCCTGATATTGATTCTTGCCTAAAATGAGGACTATTGTACATGGAAATATAATGATCTGACAACAACCCACTTTGGCATGAAATCTAGGACAGGCTACATGGCAACAAACCAAAGGAAGGCAAGGTGACTAAAAATCCAAGTAAAACTTTAACTTTTATACATTATTGTGAAGATTTTTATGAGCTATGAACTGCTCTGGAGCCCCAGGTATCGATAGGCTCTCATGCATTCCTGCTTCCTTTAATGCAGAAGTCAGCTTCTTTGGGTCCCTTTGTCAAAGAAAGCTGTCAATTTATTTCCTAAAACAAACCTGTTTTCTTACAACTACACTCTGTCCGCCAGAGAAAGCAGGATCTCCCAGTAGCCACACATTTTAATTCCACGTCCCAGTCCCATTCCCATTCTGACATGTCTATCCACGGCCTCCTCTACTGTAAAGATGAAGCCACACTCAGGTTGGA
Source organism: Mobula birostris (assembly GCF_030028105.1). Lineage (NCBI taxonomy): Eukaryota > Metazoa > Chordata > Chondrichthyes > Myliobatiformes > Myliobatidae > Mobula > Mobula birostris. The sequence goes on from NC_092396.1 coordinate 19,466,211, forward strand.
GGAACAACACCTTATATTCTGTCTGGGTAGCCTCCAACCTGATGGCATGAACATTGACTTCTCAAACTTCCGCTAATGCCCCACCTCCCCCTCGTACCCCATCAGTTATTTATTTATTTGTTTATTTATTTATATACACACATTCTTTTTCTCTCTTTCCTTTTTCTCCCTCTGTCCCTCTCACTATAACACTTGCCCATCCTCTGGGCTTCCCCCCTCCCCCCTTTCTCCCTGGGCCTCCTGTCCCATGATCCTCTCATATCCCTTTTGCCAATCAACTGTCCAGCTCTTGGCCCCATCCCTTCTCCTCCTGTCTTCTCCCATCATTTCAGATCTCCCCCTTCCCCTTCCCCCTCCCCCCCCACTTTCAAATCTCTTACTAGCTCTTTTTTCGGTTAGTCCTGACGAGGGGTCTCGGCCCGAAACGTCGACTGTACCTCTTCCTAGAGATGCTGCCTGGCCTGCTGTGTTCACCAGCAACTTCTATGTGTGTTGCCTGTTTTCTTGCTCTCTGTTTTTTAAAATATATTATCCCCACCTGTTTTGTGTACAAACAGTGCAAACTGTGTTTCCAAAATGTCACCACATACAACCCTGAGACTGGTTTTCTTCCGGGCCTGAGGCTCATGGAAACACACACAAAATGCAGGAGGAACCCGGCAGGTCAGGCAGCATCTATGGAGAGGAATAAAGAGATGATGTTTCAGGCCAAGATCCTTCATCAGGACTCAACCTCTCCATAGTTGCTGCCTGACCTGCTGGGTTCCTCCTGCATTTTGTGTGTGTTACTCTGGATTTCCAGCATCTGTAAAATCTCTTGTATTTACACTGAAGCTCAGGGAAATGTCTTATCTCCCAGAGTGAAAAACAAGTCTTTAGAAAAACGTACAGAGGCAGGACAAAAGGGTTTAACAATCCCATAATACTATTACCTTGATATACTGCCTCAAAAACCTTCACACTCAACTTCCTACAATACCGACCCTACCAACACAGGACTTCGCAAATCCTCCCTCTCTACCTTGAGCAGCCTCTCAACTCTGCTCACTTCACCCTGCAACTCCTGAACATAGAATGAGCTAGCCTGAGATTTAAGGGATTCACAAGATGCAACTTACTTTCTGAGTCTGGGATGGAGCTGGTTAGTGAAGAGCTGGTGGAGGTAATGGCACTGGTGGTGGGACTCATACCGTAGCGAGGGAATGTTCCTGTCATGGCAGTGGTATGGGTAATCCAGGCTGCTGGGTCAATAGGTCTCACAGGTTCTGCTACAAGTAAAAGTGGAAGAGAAGAGAGACAAAATCAAATACTTGAAGACTTGCAAATGTCACAGAAAGGCTTAATGAGAGAAAAGTTGGGGCCCCCTTCTAAACTTAGTCTGGCTTTTCTTACCTGCCGCATATTACGCAATCACAGTTTTAGTTGCAGAACAAAGAGGTGGATACTTGTGATAAGACAAATGCCAGTCTCCAGTCGTCATTTGGACAATTTTTGCATTCAGACACAAACATCTGCATGAAGCAGATGACTACAATTTGACAAAACTATGAGCAGAGTAAATTCTGCTGCAACAGGGCCTGAAGGAAAATTCAGCTGAGCTTGAAATGCTCATTCCTAATGACACTTTTCAGCTACTGTTCAGTTTCCAGAGTTCAAATTACAAGTCAGGGTCACGCTGCAAGGATAAATGTCATTGCATTGTTTCAGCTCCAGGGGAAGCTGTTGGGATATTCAGAGGCAGGTAGCTTATTGCTTTTCCTAAATAGTTACACATTTCATAAATCTTGGGAAATAGCCAGTATTGCCATCCCATTGCTATTCATTGCTGCTGTAGTATAGAAGCAAGGGCGGAGGCTAAGGGAGGCAAGGACAGAAGGTAAGGGAGGCAAGGATGGAAGGAAATGGAGGTGCATGGGAGGGAAGAAAAGAAAACAAAAATGGGAAGGGTTGGCATGCACAAATAAACTTGCATAGAAAAGAAAGGGAGTATAGAATGCAAATCAAATTTCATTAGTTTTATGTTACATAAAAAATGGAATCTTTATAAAATTTAAGTAAGTAAAGGCATCCGTTAGTCTTGCCAGACCATGGATCTGCACCTGGAAAGTCTTCACTCTCCAGGGCACAGGCCTGGGCAAGGTTGTATGGAAGACCAGCAGTTGCCCATGCTGCAAGTCTCCCCTCTCCACGACACCAATGTTGCCCAAGGGAAGGGCATTAGGACCCATACAGCTTGGCACCAGTGTCGTCGCAGAGCAATGTGTGATTAAGTTGTATCCTTGCTCAAGTTGTATCCTTCCCTCGGCTGGGGCTCGAACTCACGACCTTCAGGTCGCTAGTCCAGTGCCTTAACCACTTGGCCACATGCCCAAATACTTCTTACAATAAAAATAAGAAAATAGAAGTTAAAAGCTAATTCAACCTCATTGTGAGCACAGTCAAAGACCCAGAGAGGGTGGAATAAATGCAGATCTGAGACACATCCAACAGTATGACTCGGGTCAATAATCACTCCATAATGATGAAGGCGATACTTACTTCTTGGAATAGTGAAATAATTCCTGGGGGTGGGGTCCCAGCACTTGGCTACCGTTAAGCTGATGGGTCTGGAAAGGCAAACATAATGGAACAATTACCAGGCAATGCCAAAATTAGGCAAACAAAGGATAACCGACAATAGCCCAGAAACTGAGTTCCAAAATCCTTTATGGATCAGGATAGAAAAAGAACAAACAGAACAGAGAGCACTGACAAGGCTTTTCACAGAATCCTACATGGAACCAGGAAAATGTGGGACTGAGCTTAGACGTCAACTACAGTAACATATTTAGCTGAATCTGCTGTATCCGCTGTGGGAACTTGTCAGCCATTAGTTCTCTTTGTCCTATATTGTAGGCTTGTTCTATACCTTTCTCTGAAGTATACACTCATACACACAGAGGGCACACATAGAAATAGCAACACGTACTTCCACACAGATAAGAAGAGTGTACTCATGGGCATAGAAGCATGTTTGCACATACATGGAGAAGCATTTTTTTTTTACTAGGCAGCACTAGATTATGAATTGCAATCATATTCTTGGTTGGTTTTCTCCTACAGGGATCACTTGCAGCCTTTAAACCCATATTTTTCAAATTAACCAATTTAATACAGACTCATGTTGCTTTCATCCAAAACCCTGGATCAGGCTTTAATCATAACTTCACCAAAAGAAACTAATCGTTCTTTTGCTAATCAAAACTTCCTATGTATTCTGTCTTGAGTTGGTGGTGCAGAAGGTGAATGCAATGTTGGTTGAATTGGTGGTGCAGAAGGCGAATGCAATGTTGGTTGAGTCAGTTGTGAAGAAGGCGAATGCGACGTTGGCATTAATTTCTAGAGGTACAGAATATAAGAGCAGGGATGTGATGTTAAGGCTCTATACAGCACTCGTGAGACCATACTTGGAGTATTGTGTGCAGTTTTGGGCTCCTTATTTTAGAAAGGGTATACTGACATTGAGAGGATTCAGAGAAGATTCACGAGAATGATTCCAGGAATGAAAGGGTTGTTGTATGAGGAACGTCTGGCAGCTCTTGAGCTGTATTCGCTGGAGTTCAGGAGAAATGGGCGGGGGGGGGGGGGGGGATCTCATAGAAACATTCCAAATGTTAAAAGTTCTGAACAGATTAGATATGGCAAAGTTATTTCCTATGGTAGGGGAGTCCAGGACAAGAGGGCACGTCTTCAGGATTGAAGGATGTCTATTTAGAACAGAGATGTGGAGAAATTACTTTAATCAGAGGGTAGTAAATCTGCGGAATTTGTTGCACGAGTGGCTGTAGAGGCCAAGTCTTTGGGTGTATTTAAGGCAGAGATAGATAGGTTCTTGATTAGCCAGGGCATCAGAGGGTATGGAGAGAAGGCAGGGGAGTGGGGATGACTGGAAGAATTGGATCAGCCCATGATTGAATGGTGGAGCAGACTCGATGGGCCAAATGGCCTTCTGCTCCTATATCTTATGGTCTCATGGTCTTCTCTCACAATCGTACAGTATCCATAACTTCCTGTCTATGTGCTCTGCCTTCTCTCACTATGATTATAAAAACCCATAATTTCTTCTCCAACTCTTGGTCAGAATTCAGACAGGAATATATCCTGGTGCCTGGATGCATAGTGATGGGCAATGAGCTGGCAGGTACTCACTCAGTCCTAATCCAAGGTGATGAGACATTAAGCAGGCACTAAACCTCTTAAATCAAAGTTTGTCTATTTCCCACTTCCATAAAAGTACAGATGTACTGTGGAGAGCATTCTGACTGGTTGCATCACCGTCTGGTATTGAGGGGTCACTGCACAGGATCAGTAAAAAAGCTGCAGAGGGTTACAAAATCAGCCAGCTCCATCGTAGGCACCGGTCTCCTCAGCATTGAGGACATCTTCAAAAGGTGATGTTTCAAAAAGGCGATACCCATCATTAGGGAACCCCATCTCCCAGGCCATGCTCTCCTCTCATTACTACCATCAGAGAAAGTACAGCAGACTGATGACACACACTCAAGATTTTAGGAAGAGATTCTTCCTCTCAGTCATCAGATTTCATGAATGGACAATGAACCAAAACATAAACACTACCAAAACTATTATTGCACTATTTATTTAATTTATTTTTAGTGTATACTGTATATCTTATCGTAATTTATAGGTTTTTTTTATGTATTGCACTGTACCACTGCCACAAAACAACAAATTTCACGACCTATGCCAGTAGTAACAAACCTGATTCTGATTCTGAAGTAAACCATGGGGTTTACACTTCAGCTAGGTGCATTGGTGCTGAGTCACCAACTTGAACTCCAGGAAGATACTTTAAATGTCTTACTTCAGTATTGCTGCTGAAATTAGCTTTCCAGTAGAAACACTGGTATCGTAGACAAGCTATACTATTAAAGTGGAATGCACAGCACTGAGAAAGCGCTGCACAGTTACAGGAGTAGTACTACAGAACCTCCGTTCTCCTGGAGTGAATAAGCAACAGTTTTCTCCTTAAATCCTGTGCCACTATTTGAAACTGTTGATTACACTACACCAGTTGTTTCATTGGGTTTTCTACATTACAAAGACGACTCTGCTTTATTGGATGTAAAGCACCATGAAACACTCAAATAATACAACTATGTAAATCCAATTACTTTTTGTCTCCAAGACACAAGTTGGTTGAATATCTCACATACCCAGGCTTTGAGACGATTTCCCGGAGAATCCTTACAGCGTCATCGTTACTCATGTTTTCAAAGTTGACGTCATTGACCTAGAGAGTGGAGCAGAACGAAGGGTCAAGGAAAGGATTCAGCACTAGTGAAGGAATTTGGGACTGGTACAGTTAACTGGGAGAAATGTGGGGCAGGCACGTTTCAGATAATAGCACAACCAAGATTAAAATAAGCTAGCTTAATCATCAGATGTGAAAGCTGCCTTGAAGTCACCTCCCCAGACTATCTCATCTCAAGCTGATCTGTTAGTAAACTTTTTTAAGGAACAGCTGATGCTTAACTCCATGCCACCAACCTTTCACAGTTACACTGAGGAAACACTGGCAGTATCATCACGAGTGCAAGGTTATTGGAGGTCTGTAACCAAATTATGAAAAGAGAACCAGAGGAGATATATTCTGGTTCTGTCTAAGAGAAAGCGGTGAGAGCAAAAGTACTCAAAATGAGATGTTCAGGCCACAGTTGATTGTCATGTTATAGGAAGAATGTGATTGTACTGGAGAGGGTATTGGCAATAAATTAAGCAACAGAGCATTTCTGCTGTGAGGGGAGACCGGATAAGTTCCATATGTTTTCTTAGAGTAGAGAAGGCTGCAAAATGACCAGACTGATTTAAACAAATTAAGAGGGGAGTAGAAATGGAAGATAGTGAGAAGCTTTGACCAGCGGCCAATCTGGACATTGGAAGTTTGGTGAGGAGGGGGCTTCTAACAGGTCAATTGCCCAAGGATAAAAGGCAAGAGCAGTTCATGGCAGCATAACAGAGCTTTGACCAGTGGCCAATAGGTGTTTGGGATTACTTAGTAAGAGCAAATTAAAGGAAGGCAAATGTAATGTTAGCATTCATTTTAAGAGGACGAGAATATAAAAGCAAGGATGTAATGTTGACACTTTATAAAGCCCTGGTGAGGCCTCAGTTGGAGTACTGAGAGTAGTTTTGGGCCCTTTATCTTGGAAAGGATGTGCAGAAACTAGAGATGGTTCAAACGAGGTTCACAAAAATGATCTCACCATTGAATGGCTTGTCATATGAAGAGTACTTGATGGCTCTGGGCCTGTATTCTCTAGAATTCAGAAAAATGAGGGGTGACCTCATTAAATCCTATCAAATGGTGAAAGGCCTTGATACAGTGGATGTGGAGAGGATGTTTCCTATAGTTGGAGAGTCTAAGACCAGAGGACACAGGTTCAGAATAGAGGGTCGTCCTTTTAGAATGCTGATGAGGAGGAATCCCTTTAGCCAGAGAGAGGTGAATTGGTGGAATTCTTTGTCAGAGATAGCTGTGAAGACCAAGTCATTATGTATATTTAAGGCAGAGGTTGATAGGTTCTTGACTGGTCAGGGCATGAAGGGATACAGGGTGAATGCAGAAGATTGGGGCTGACACGAAACATAGATCAGCCATGATGAAATTGCGGAGAAACACAATGGGCCAAATGGCTTAATTCTGCTTCTATATTGTAGTTCCCTTAGTAAAGGTGTCCCTGACCAGAGAATGTGAATTTGATCTAAGGGATAGGAGATGTTTTAGGGTTTTGAGAAATTTTTCCACTCTGAGGGTGGTTCAGATCTCAAACACATTGCTTGAGGGGATGGAGGAGATAGATACTGTCGCAAGATTTAAGCTGCATTTAGAGGAGCTCTTGAACTGGCATGGTATAGAAGGCTGCAGGAAAAGTTCTGAAATCTAAGAGTTTTGCAGATAGGTACTTGTTGGCCAGTAATGACATGGTGGGGGTGTGGGGGGGGGGGGTGGAAGGGTCAGCTACTGCGCTGCATGCCTCTAAAATTTACCAGAATACTTCAACACTGTCTATAATATAACCTTAATGCCTTTGTAGATAGAGGCAGAAATTTGCTGTTGCACCACATCAATTAAAACAATACTGATGTTCCTCTTATAACACATTATCTATAGATGACATGTGAAATAAAAATAGTATTTTTATTAATGATGCTTTACAGTATATAACCAAGAAACTATATGCACTCAGAGAAAAGGATTCACCTTTTTATGGACTGGCTGAAGTCTGACCTTTGTGATGCTAAGGATCTGAAGAGGAGTCAAGATTTATTATCTACTCTAGCTGAAGAGCTATCATCTTTCCCCCACAGAGGAATGTGTATTCATGAGCTCTTCAGCTTTTTCTGTGTCACTATTGATGCCATGAGAATTCATGGAAACTTAATGAATGATTGAGGACTACTAGTGCAGTTCTCTACTACTTATCTAATCTGGTGGTCCTTTCTTGCCAATGGGACAGTGTCCAGGTATTAAGAACCACACTGTACATAGGATGTGATTCTGTAAGCAATTGAATGCAACAGGCTATTGCTTGGCCACTCAATGGCACAGCTCTCTCAGTTTAGATAATAGCTCATCTGAAGAACTATGCAACATCAACTGAGCTGAGTGACTTTGCCAGTGACTGAGTGACTTTGCCTGAATTTGGTGTTTAGGTTAATGCTGAATGATCTATCTGGTTTTATTTCTCCTCTGTTTCAATGTAGGCAAGATGGACAACAGAGTGTTTTGCTGAGCCATTGGACAGGGGGATTTAAGAGTTGTTGCGTACGTGGCCTGTTTACACAACTATGTTATTAATAAAAACGCTAGAGACAGGAACTAAGTTTCATGGTCCTTTACTGGTAGAGTCCGAACTTGACACACACATCAATACACGCCTAGTAGCGCATGCAACGGTGTGTTACTAAAACATAAAGTAGTCCATTATTGTAATGTAGGCTATACAGTACACTCCTCACCTTTTATTTTAATAGTGTATCAACTATTGTTTTTTACTGGGGCACTATGCTAAACAAATATGTTTACCCTTAACATACAAACGCCTACCATTTGTTTACAAATTATAACAAAGTAACTTAATAATATCAAATTATAACAAGCATTATAATTATAACAAGTAAATTATAATTTACTTTTGGTCTAAGACCCATTTAGAACTCAAGTCTCTGGGGAGGTCTTCTCTACCTCTCCGGGTAACGTCTGTCTTGAGACGTTTGCTTTGGGGAATGAGTCTCCACGGTTACATCAGGTGGATCATCAGCACTGATGACAGCTTATCTGTAGATGAGGCTGATGTGGTCACATCAGGAGTGTTTGCTTCTATGCCAGGGGAGTCCGGGCAAGGTGTTGTGGTGTTTTTCACCTGAGCATCCAGGATTTGGTCCACATGATATCTCCATACATTCTCTCCCACCTCCACTGTATACATCAGTGGCCCGTCTATGGCTGAAATTGTACCCGGCTGCCACTTTTCAGTCCAGTAATCACATGCAAGAACTGACTGTCCCACACTGAAGCTCCGTGTTGACTTAGCATTCGTGTTTGTTCTCCATATCACGCCGTACATCTGGTTTGAGAAGATCCATGAGGGACCTCAGGTTCCTGTTCAGAAACATCATCGCTGGAGTCTGATTAGTGGTTGCATGTACTGCATTATGATAGGCAAGGAGGAAGTTGTCAATCTTGTGTTGCAGTGGTCAATTTTCGCTGTCCATTGCCTTGATGGCTTTCTTGAATATCTGCACAAATCTTTCTGCCAAGCCATTTGCGGATGGATGGTAAGGGGCAGATGTAAAGTGCTTGATTCCATTGTTCTTCACAAAACTTTGGAATTCTTCAGGGAAAAATTGTTGTCCATTGTCTGTGCAGATTTGTTCTGGTATGCCAATCCTGGCGAACACGGCCCTCAGAAATGTAATGGTCTTTTCCAGTGTGGTTGTCTTCATTTTGATGACTTCTGACCATTTGGAATGTGCATCGACAGTGATTAAAAAGATAGAGTCCATGAATGGTCCAGCAAAGTCGAAGTGCACTCGTTGCCATGGTGATGAGGGCCACTCCCATGGATGGAGAGGGGCTTGTGGTGGTGTGTTCTGGATCTTTTGACATCTAGAGCAGTTCTTGGTCAAGTCCTCAATCTGTTTATCGATTCCTGGCCACAACACAAAGGCACAGGCAAGAATTTTCATATTCACGGTACACAGGTGCCCCTTGTGCAGTTACACCAGCACTCTGGTGCATAGCTTGGGAGGAATCACAATTCATGAGCCACACATTAGTGTTCCTCGACACACTGACAACTGCTCCTTCCTCGCTGAGAAGGCTGGAAATAGTGTGTTACCACGCGCCGGCCATCCCTTTACCGTGATGTCATACACTTTTGACAACATAGGATCATTGCGTGTTTCTCTTTCAATGACGCCGTTTGTCACTGGTAATTATTCAACTACTGTTGTGTGAAAGACCTCTGCTGAATCCACTTGTGTAGTTATCTCTGAAGTCAGCAGTGGTAAACATGACAAACCATCTGCATTGCCACGTTGCTTGGTCCCCTTGTGTTCAATGTCATACATGTGACCTCCAAAGAAAACAGACCATTGCTGCAGCCTTTGTGCTGTCATCACTGGAACACCTTTTCTTGGGTTGAAGATTGACAAGAGAGGCTGATGGTCACTCAACAGGGTAAACTTTTGACCATACGGGTAGTGACTGAATTTCTTGACTCTCCACACGAGGCTTAGGGCCTCTCTGTCAATCTGTGCATAGTTGTGTTCAGCTGAAGTTAGCATTCTTCAGGCAAAGGCTATTGGTCTTTCTGAGCCACCTGGAAACTTGTGCAATAACACAGCTCCCATCCCATGGGATGAGGCATCACAAGCCAGTGGGATTGGTAAGGAGGGATCGAAGTGCGCAAGCACCCCTTCCGAAGTCTTTTAGTTTCTTGAAACGCTTTCTCACAGCTCTCAGTCCACTTCCATTGTGTCCCCTTCTGTAATAGTGCCTTTAGTGGGTGTAGGACTTAGGCAAGAACTTGTGGTAATAGTTCACTAGTCCAAGATATGCTCTCAGCTGAGACACATTTTCAGGTGGTGGTGCCTTAAGCACAGCTTCTATCTTGTCTTGAGACATGTGTAAGCCATCCTTGTTGATCACATACCCACAGTATGAGATTTCCTTTTTGAAAAACTCACATTTCTGTCAATTAGCTCTGAGCCCATATTCTCGTAACCTGGTGAGCACTTGTTCAAGGTTAGAAAGATGTTCGTCATCATCTTTGCCGATGACAACGATGTCATCCAGGTAACACTGAATCCCTGGAATCCCCTGCAGGACCTGGTCCATTACCCTTTGCCAAATTGCAGGAGCTGATGCTATCCCAAACACCAACCTGTTGTACTGGTAAAGTCCTTCATGTGTATACATTGTCAGGTATTTCTTGGATGCTTCATCGATTTCCATTTGGAGATAAGCCTGGGCCAAATCAATTTTTGTGAAATGTTCCCCTCCTGACAGGGAAGCAAAGGTGTCCTCAATACGAGGTAGAGGATACTGTATTGTGCGGAGAACTGGGTTAACAGTCACTTTAAAGTCTCCACATATGAGCACCTTGCTTGGTTTTCCTGGTTTTGTGCTGGAGGTTTTCATCATCACTGGAACAATAGGCGTGGCCCATTCACTTCAATCCACCTTTGACAGGACCCCAGTCTGCTCCAGATTTTTCAGCTCTGCCTCTACTGTAGGACAGATTGCACATGGCACTGGTCTGGCTTTGTGAAATTTTGGACATGCATTTTCCTCAATCTCAATCTTTGCCTTCATGTCCTGAAATGTTCTTATTCCTTTCATGAACACTTCCTCAGAGTCAGCAAGTATTTGTGACAGTCTCTCAGATGTGGCCTTGCTGCCCTCCTTTGCTGACACATCTAGTGCCTTGATGGTGTGCCAATCCAACTGGATTTTCCTGAGCCATTCACGTCCCAGCAACGGTGGTCCTCCATTTTTCAGTACATAGAGGTTCAGCTGCTGTGTTTTGTCTCTGTAGGTCACTGTCACTTTAATTTTACCCTTGGGACACACTCTCTATCCCGTGCAAGTCTTTAGCAGTAGTTTAGTTTGTTTCAGAGGTATGTGAGAAAACAGTTGTTTGTAGTTGTGTACAGAGATCACTGTTAAAGCTGAGCCTGCGTCCAACTCCATTTTCAGTCTCACGCCTGCCACTTGTGGAGTGATCCATATTACTCTTCGATCATCTTTTTCACGCTGTGAAGTTGCAGACAATTCACTTTTGTCTAATTCCATTTGTGAAATTTAAATCTTTCAGCAATGACCAGTGGTTTAAATGGGGTTTAAATGCTGTTGGAGAGTGTCTACTATTTGCTTGAACGTTTTGTCAGCTGACTTTTCAGGGGTTAACAAGCTCCGTAGCAGCCCGTATGTTTTTACTCCCATAACAATGAGGGTACATCCACACTACGCCGGATAATTTTGAAAACGAAGCCTTTTCTCTTCATTTTGACCTTCTGTCCACACTGAAACGGCGTTCTCATCCCCTGAAAACGGAGATTTTCGAAAACACTCTCCAGAGTGAATAAATCTGAAAACGCTTAATATCCGGCGTAGTGTGTACGGGGTAAACGGAGAGATTTAAAAACGTTGTCATGACAACACCACAACAACAATGCTTTTTTCTGCTTCTGCTTGGTACTGCCGGACAGCTGTTATAACGCGCAGTCGGTGTGAGTGGCGTGAGAGTTAAATTGTAAAGTGAGCTTTTTGACTATTTAAAAACGCTGTCATGACGTGCCGGAACAGATGTTCGTTGTTTTCTTGAACGCAACCACCTAACAATTTCAGAACAGACGGCCACGAGACTGAAGCCAGAAGGGTTAGAAATGTACTCACCAGAGACTTTGACCCATAGCGTACTGAATAAATAAGTATACTCACTTTGCCGTTTTCTGTCCTTGCTTGTATGAAGGAGGTTCACCTATTTATGCAAGTACTTCTCTGACAATAGACGTGTAACAGCCTAATGTAACATTATATGGAAATACAAGATAACACTCATGCAGATGTTTTATACATTTAACAAGGCGCTTTATTAATGCAACAGAGTTAGTCAGTTTTTCAATGTTCGTCGTCAGCCGGGTCATACTGTCCATGAACTCCCTGTTGGTTGCCTCCATATGCTCCAGTATTTGTTTTTTTTTTAAGTTTTAAGTCCCCCTGCGCGAGAACCAAGAGCAATTCCTTTTAAATTTTTCTACTCTGTAACTGGACAAACGCGCACCAAGTATACCGTTTCCTCTTCGCTTGCTTTCTGTGTGTCCTGCGCATGCCCAGTAGGAGGAGATTCGCCCAAATATCCGTGTTAGTGTAGACAGAGATATTTTGAAAAACGCTGAATGTGGACGCCTGTCGTTTTTACTTGAAACCGGCGTTTTCAAAATTATCCAGCGTAGTGTGGACGTAGCCTGAGTAAGACACTGGCTTTCTTTTCATCATTAACACCGTTAGCATCACAATATAACTCCACTCTTTCAATATAAATTACCCAGTTTTCAATGCCACTATCAAATGCTGAAATGGTTCCAATCATCGCCATCTTTGTTATGTTAATTTAATCCCATTTAGTCTTGTTTTCTTCTTAGCTAGTTCCTTGCAGTCACTGCACATTCCACTTGACTCACGTGTCCTTTTTGCTAGCGCAACAAGCGCACTCCGTCTAGATGCGTGTGTTGCTCCTTTTCATCTCCCTTCTCTCTCTTCTCCGAGTGTCGTTATCAACTAAAACATGGCGTTCCGATAAGATGTAGGTTCATAATTCTCGTCGCCAATTTGTTGTGTATGTGGCCTATCTACACAACTATGTTATTAATAAAAATGCTGGAGATGGGAACTAAGTTTCATGGTCCTTTACTGGTAGAGTCCGAACTTGACACACACAACAGATCAATACGCGCCTAATAGCACATGCAACGACCTGTTACTAAAACATAAAGTAGCCCCTTATTATAATGTAGGTTATATGGTACAAGAGTCAAAACACATTGGTGGGTCTGAAGTCACAACAAGAGCGTATCATGTACACTCAGTGGCCAGTTTATTAGGTACGTCTTGTTGCTAATAAAGTTGCTAATGAGTGTACGTTCATGGTCTCCTGCTACCGCAGCCCTTCTGCTTCAAGGTTTGATACATTGCGCATTCAGAGATACTCTTCTGCACATCACTGTTGTAATGCACAGTTATTTGAGTTACTGTCACCTTCCTGTCAGCTTGAACCAATCTGGCCATTCACCTCTGACCTCTCTCATTAACAAGGTGTTTTTGCCCACTGAACTGCTGCTCACAGGATATATATATATATTGGTTTTTGCACCATTCTCTATAAACTCCAGAGACTGTTGTACCTGAAATTCCAGGAGATCAGCAGTTTCTGTGATACTCTAACAGCCCTATCTGGCCAAATCGAAGGTGGTGACAAATCAGCATACAGGAGGGAGATGGAAAATCTGCCTGAGTGGAGCCACAACAACAACCTCTCACTCCATGTCAGTAAGACCAAGGAACTGATTATTGACTTCAGGAGGAGGAAATCAGAAGTCCATGAGCCAATCCTCACTGGGGGATCAGAGGTGGGGAGGGTCAGTCAGCAACTTTAAATTAACTGGTGCTATCATTTCAGAGACTCTGTCTTAGGTCTAGCATACAAGTGTCATCACAAAGAAAGCATGGCAGCGCCTTTACTTTCTTAGAAGTTTGTGAAGATTCGGCATGTTAACTAAAACTTTGACAAATTTCTATAGGTGTGTGGTGGAAAATATATTGACTGGTTGCATCAAAGCCTGGTATGGAAACATCAATGTCCTTGAATGAAAAAGTCTACAAAAATAAGTGTAGGAAGAATAAGACTGCAAGAATAAGACTAGTGGGGGGCTGGCACTACTCAACTTAATTTTTTATTACTGGGCTGCTAACATCAGCCATATTGGATAGATGATACAGTTGTACTTCCCAGATGGTTGGAGATGGTGAGGATTGCCTACCATATTCCATAGGGGCAATCATTATGTCCCCTATTCGGTTAAATTAAAGCCTGTTATAGAGGCAATCCCATTATCCATAGCACCATACAGATGTGGAGACAAATGGGGAAGCATTTGAAACTCAGAACACTATCTTTTCTTGTACCTATATCAGCGAACTCCTCTTTTATCCCCTCATGTATAGATGAAGCCTTTGATGCATGGCGAGAATTAGGGATACGCAGCATTGGAGACTTATACATACAAGGGATTTCTGCATCGTTTCGGCAGCTCCAGGACAATTTCGGATTGCAAAAGAGTATCTCCAGCTAAGACACTATATAAGATCACATCTCAAACACGAGGAAATCTGCAGATGCTGGAATTTCAAGCAATACATATAAAAACTGCTGGTGAATGCAGCAGGCCAGGCAGCATCTATAGGAAGAGGTACAGTCGACGTTTTGACCCGAAACGTCGACTGTACCTCTTCCTATAGATGTTGTCTGGCCTGCTGCATTCACCAGCAATTTTTATGTATGTTGCATAAGATCACATCTTTCTGGTTTTGAGACAGCAGAACCTGATAAATTAGATAATAATTTAAGATCATATTTAGGGACAGAACACATCATGGCCAATCTGTATGATGCCGTACAAAACAAGTGTCATACAACAATGGATAATATTAAAAAAGAGTGGGAAAAGGAGTTGAGTACAGAGATAGAGGAGGTTATATGGAATGAGGCTTTGGAGTATGTTAACTCCTGTTCCATCAATGCCAGGCATTGTTTAATACAATTTAAGATCCTACATAGACTACATTACTCAAAAGTAAGGATTCATAAAATATTCCCAGAGGTGTTACATAGTTATGCTTTATGTCCCAGGATACAAGAATATTGGAAGCAAATATTTGAGGTCCTATTGAAGGTACTAAAAGTTCAGATAATACCAGACCCCATTTTTATAATTTTTGGAACTTCTGCGAGGTCAAATAAATTCCAGGCTACCCAGCAACAACTCCTGACCTATGGCATACTTAATGGAAAGAAACTCATACTGATGTTCTGGAAAAAAGAGGAAACTCCATCACTCAGATGATGGCTGGCTGTATTAATGAATACTCTGCATTTAGAGAGGATAAAATACGTTATCAAGGACAGACTCAAGAAACTTGAAAAAACCTGGCAACCATTACTGTTGTATTTAGAAGAGACTGACAGCTGAACTAAATGTGGGGGCAGTAGGGCCTAAGCAGCACATACAGGAGGGGCGAGGGGAGGCAAGGGCTGGGAAGGGGAAAGGAGACTGGATGGTAGGGTTTCCTTTGCTTTTTGCTTGTTTACTATACGTACATTCATTTGATTTTCATTACGTTGTTATAAGAAAAGAAAAAAGAAGCATTGTACTTTAGGACATGTCTGTTGTGGTTAAGCTGATGTTGCTTCACAATAAAAAAAACATTTGAAAGACCCAGTCTATCACAGGTAAAGCCCTCCCACCGTTGAGCACATCTACATGGAGTGTTGTCGCAAGAAAGCAGCATCTATTGTCAAGGACCGCCACCATCCAGGCCTTTTTGCAGCTGCCATGAGGAAGGAGGTACAGAAGCCTCAGGAACCACACCACCATGTTTGGGAACAGTTATTACCCCTCAGACATCAGGCTCTTGAACCAGAGGGTTCAGTCTTCACTCAATTTCACTCATCCAAACACTGAACCGTTCCCAGAACCTATGGACTCACTTCCAAGGACTCTTCACCTCATGCTTTTGATATTTATTGCTTAATTATTTATTATTATTTTGCTTGTTTTTCTTGTTGTTTCTTTGTATTTACTGTGAATGCCTACAAGAAAACGAATCTCAGGGTTGCATATGGTGACATATGTACTTTGATAATAAATTTACTTTGAACTTTGGCACTGACATTCATTCCACTGTCAAAGTCACTTAGATCACATTTCTTCCCCATTGTTTGGTCTGAACAACAACTGAATGTTTTGGCTATGTCCGCGTGCTTTTATGCTTCGAGTTGCTACCTTACGATTGGCTGATTATTTGTATTAATGAGCAGGTGTATAGGTGCACCCAATAAAGTATCTGCTGAGTGGATGTATGCCAGGTTTCCTCTCATGCTGAGCACCAGCGATCATGCTGGACTCTAATGACAACCTAGTAATTTCTGTGATCCTCATATTAATGATTTAAAAAAAAGACTTCAGTTTAATTGAATGAAACTTCCACAGCCATGGTAGGATTTAAACTTGAGCCTCCAGATTTCTAGTTCAGTATCTTAACTATTGCACCACCATCATACCCATAGGATACACAAAGCACACTGTTCAAACATCATCCACAAACATGGATTTGATGTAAAGATGACAGGCCCATGGATTCCACAAGAAGAAACAATATTCATTCAAAGTGATTGCTCCCTGTAAATTTCAGAGACAGAATCAGCATGGTCCTGGCATACATCTGCATCCTTCACTTTTGCAACACAAAACATACTGGTGCGATGCATACTGAGTTATGTAACATAGGTCCCAGGGCTGGAGACCTGGAGCTTGTGTACATCAACTACAGGAACCAACTCTTGGCCAAAGGTTTCATTTGGAAATGATTCGAGCACTGACCTGCAGAAGCATATCACCGGGCTCAATTCTGCCATCAGCTGCCACTGCTCCCCCCTTCATTATTGACCCAATGTATATCCCGCCATCTCCCCGGTCATTACTCTGACCTACGATGCTAATGCCCAGGAAATTGTACTTCTCTGAAATAAAGAAGGATTTGGTTAGAATTGGTTTAGGTTTAACATCACTGACAAAAGCTATTAAAATGCAAAAGGATGAGACCTCAATTTGAGAATAATTTGTTTTTATTTTTTTTTATTTTTTTATTTTTTTTTAATGCCTAGTGGTGAGGTAACAGCAGTTAAAACATTAAATACTATAGACAGAGAGGCAAATACTCATGTGCTCAAAATGATACCCCATTATACTGTATATGTAGCATGGTCCATTTCACAGATTCAAGTGACTTTATAATTGTAGACCTATTTTTTAATCTTTGACTAAATTTATATTGTAATCAAATTTATAAACCAAAATTGTTACCTAAACTTTTGGAAACTTTGGATTTCTGGCTTTGCATATACATACAGTGAGATGCACCTTACCTTGTACCCAGCAAGTAATGACCCATCTGCACTCAGA
The DNA here is from genome assembly GCF_030028105.1 of Mobula birostris. NCBI lineage: Eukaryota > Metazoa > Chordata > Chondrichthyes > Myliobatiformes > Myliobatidae > Mobula > Mobula birostris. The sequence continues at coordinate 19,483,521 of NC_092396.1, forward strand.
TTTGCACATTAACAGAACATGTCATTTCCATTTTAAATAGTTACTTAGATTAATTTCCTGAAGTGAAAATTTGAAAAGGAAAAAAAACTTTTCAGTCAACTTTATTACTGTCTGTACATCAACCAAGCTCCAAATATGCTCCAACTAAGCCACAAGTAAATATGTGCTGATGAAGCCCAGATTTCAGTGAATAAATAATTTGTATTCTGTTATTAATATATACTATAACCTTTAAACACTATTTACAAATATGCTTTCCACTGACACCAGCTTCAACTCACTTCACCTCACCAAAAGCAAATACTGAGATTTCAACTTTGCCTTTACATAGTCAAAAAAGGACACAGCACTCACCCATGTTTAGCGTCACAGTGATAATATTGAGTGACATGGTGGAGTCTGTGATGCTGCTCAGTGATGAGGACTGTATGAAACAAACATTTATTCAGCTGTTTAACAGAACTGAAGATAGATAGAAAACCATTTTTGATTTGTTTAATTGCTTGACACATTTCTAATGGAGAAAAAAACAGCTACATAATTTTTAAATCGCTCACAACTTAAGACATGCTCAAGCAATTTGTCTACAACAGAAAACAAAGTGATAATTGCACAGACCATCTGTCTTATTGGTGTTAGGCAATGAATAATTACTGGCAAGAACACTACGGGGGAAGGGAAGTTGAGAAATATACTGAGGATTCAGGATGAGTAATTGGAATTGAGAAATATGACTAAATGAACTGGAGGTTATAGGAGAAGGTGGGTTTAAGGAATGTAGTGAGAAAAGTGGTAGAGTTGCACAGCTATATGGTGATGTTGAGGGATATGTAGAGAAGATGAAGTTGCTCTCTGACAAAGGGGCTTAATCTTGCACATCCTACATTTCACTTGGACAAGATGCTGAGTTAGGGTGGCATTTATTAGAAAAAAGGGATCTGTCAATTCTACTTCCTGTTGTTCCACCATTTGCCACTGTGCCTTTAGCTGCCAAGACCGTAAGCTCATTAATTCTCTTTGATAGTCTCTCAGCCTCTCTGCTTTTTTCTTCCTTTGAGTTGCACCTTAAAAACCTGTCTCTTTGATCGTGATTTTGGCCAAATGCCCTGATATTCTGTCGCGCAGCTCAGTGGCAGATTTTGTTGATGACAGTCCTGTGAACTGCAATGAACTTTTTACTATGATAAACTCCATGATCAATGCACCATGGTATTGAAATTTGCTGCTGTTGCCAATGGCACTTTGCTGTAAATCACAATTTTCACAGCCCCCGTATTCTAGCTAGGAAACTTGCTGTTGGAGATAACAGAGTAAGACTTATTTTCATTTATAATGAAATTTATTAAGCATTTTTTACTTATTCACAGGCTTTAACCTTGAGTGAGCTTACTAAGCAATTTTGAATGTTTAAGGAAAAATTCAGAAAAAAATTATTCAATTTTTCACACTGATAGTGCTCTGATATATCTGTGTATTTAGGATGGCTGGCAGCTCTCCCCTCTCCCAATCCAGCCTCCTTCATGTCAGATGCCATTCTCAATCTCACCCTGTCCATCTGTCTCATACGATGCCTCCGTCTCCTGCGTTTGTGTCTCTTCATGAGTCGAGAGGAAGCACTCTGCTCCATTGAGCTGCTTAATCTAAGGAACCAAAGAGAGTGTAAATCAGCACATTAAATTTCAAATTTCAGATTTATTTTCCACGTGTACAGTACATCAAAACATACAGTGAAATGTGTCATTTGTCTTAACAATACACCCAAGGATGTGCTGGGGGCAGCCTGTAAGTGTTGCACCCATTCCAACGCCAACATGGCATGACCATACTGTTCAGTAGAACAACACAAGCAGTAAGAAAAGGTAGTAACAGCAAAACAAACTTATTCCCCAACCAAAGCTCAAAATAAATTTATTATCAAAGTACAGTGCGTTGTAAAAGTATTCAGCCCCAAACCTTTGTTCACATAAGTGAATATTACAACCAGGAATTTTGGCTAATTTAACTGAGAATTAATCATATGCTAGCTACGTTTTTCACAATACAGCCCAAAAAAAAGGTAAAATTGTGAAGCATTAAAAACTAAAAATTCAAAAAGTGAAAAGTCAGCACTTCAAAAGTATTCATCCTTATTTGCTCAGTACTTACTTCAAACACCTTTTGCAGCTATTACAGCCAGTAACCTTTTGGGATAAGTCTCTATTAGCTTTGTACAACGTTATAGAGCAAAATTTTCCCATTCCTTCATGCAAAATCACTCAAGCTGTGCCAGGTTGGTTGTGGAGTGGCAGGGGACAGCAATCTTGAGGTCTTGCCAGAGATGTTCGGGTTAAGGTCAGGTCTCTTATTGGGCCACTCAAGGACATCAATTTTCTTCATTTGAAGCCATTCCACTGTTGGTCTGGCAGTGTGTTTTGGGTCGTTGTCCTGCTGAAAGACGAACTTTGTACCTAGCTTAAGCTTTCTGGCAGGTTTTTATTCAGATTTATTTTGCTATCAATCCTGATAAAATTTCCAGTTCCTGCTGCTGAAAAGCATCTCCATAGAGCAATGTTTTACATATTTTACCATGCTTTACAGTAGGGATGGTGTTACCTGGTTGATGCACAGTATTAGCACACCACACGTACCACTTGGTGTTGAGTACAAAAAGTGTCTTATCTAACCACAGGACCTTCTTTCATGTCTTTACACTATCTTCTAAGTGACGCTTTGCAAAGACTTTACGGGCAAGGATATGTTTTTTTTTTAAGCCAGGGCTTCTTCCTTGTCACTCTTCCATAAATACCCTTTTTGCCAAGGCCTTGGAGATTATGGAGCCATGAACTTCGTCTCCAGTTGCAGCTCACTCAGAGTGACTGTTGGCATCTAGGTAGCCTCTATTACAAGTGCCGTTCTTTCCTGACAACTATGTTTGGGGGCGGGGGGGGGAGACTGACCTTGAAATGTGCATATGGTTTTATATTTTTTCCACTTTTTCATGATGGACTGAGACCTTGAGATGGTCTCCCGGAAGTTGTGCTTCTCCATTATTAATTCCCTGACTTGAATTAAATACTATTTTGTCCAGAGGTTAGAGGCCTGAAGGTCAAGTCTGAGTCCAGGCTAGGGACTGGAGTACAGAGCTATGACATCAATGTACATTATTAACATCATTAACATTAAAGCTATAGAGCAGTCCTACAAACAGCCCTCTTCGTGAAAGTCACAGCTGATTACAATAGAAGGAAAAGGAGCAGGAGGACACTTCACCCTTCAACCCTGGTCTACTACTCAATGAGATCCTGGCTGCTCCAGTCTTGAACCACTTCCATGCACTCTGACCACATCTCTTTATTCTACCTCCATAGCTTGCCAGGGTACAGAATTCCAATGTATCATAACCCTCTGAGAGAAGAAAGTCCTCTGCTTCGCTTTTTTAAATGGATAACTCCTTATTCTGAAACGCTGCCGCCCACCCCCGCGTCCTTCAGTATCCAACCGGTTGTATTGCTCAGAACCTTTCAATATTTCAATAAGATCACCTCTTATTCTCCTGAACTCAGAACAAAATTAGAATCAGGAGCAGACTATTTGGCCCTTTTGAAACTACTCTGCCATCCAATATGATAATGGCTGATTATCTAGTTTAATGCCATATTCCCTCTCTTTCACCATGTGCCTTGATTGCTTTTGTGTATAAAACCCTACTCATCTCCTTTGTAAACACATCCAGCTACTTGGCTCCCAAACATCTGCTGTGGTAAGGAAATTACAGTGTTTACCACCAGTAGCAAATACATTTCTCCTTGCCTCATTTTACCCCATATCCTCAGACTCTGTTCTAGGCACCCAAGCCAGGAAAATTATCCTTCCCTACACTTTGTCTTTGTAGCCCTGTTCAATGAGATCACACCTCACTGTCATAAACTGTACTGAATACAGGCATAATTAACCCAATCTCTCTCACATAACAACCCTGCTATTCCAGGAATCAGTTTGGTGTGACTTCACTCTCTCCTCAGCAAGTTTAACCTTCCTCTGGCAAAGAGGCAAAAACTGCACAGAATACTCCAGGTGTGGTTTCATTAAGACCATCTACAGATATACTCTTGCAGTAAAAGTCAACATAACATTTGCCTTCGCAATTTCTTGCTTCACCTGTGCATTTGCTTTCAGTGACTATTGTACAAGAACACCCCGATCTATTTGTACATCAATATTTTCCATTTTCTCACCATTTAAATCATATTTTGCCTTTGTTTTCTCTACTGGAGTGGATGTCTTCACATTAATTGTTGGTATAGTGGAAAACTGCTATATATTTACCCATTCCTTCACTCGCTCAAGCTCTGATCCATGCAGTATCCACCTAGTCATTACTTGCAACCCCAAGGAAGTATTAGGTGGAGGAATTACTACTACACTAGGACTTCAGTGACCTGTTGGGAATCTAAATGCACCAGATCCACTGGTTCTTCCTTACTGAATTTAGCAACTATATCTCAAATCTCATCAAGAAGAGGAGAGTGGGGTTTGTCCACAAAACAACTTCCCTGATTCACTGTTGCCAGAAATTAATTTCATACACACCAAAATGTGGCTGATAAAGATAGGCATCAAACTGGAAACCGGATCTGTGAACTGAAGACCATTGAGGATTAGATTTGTTTTCAGGAACGGAAGTGTCAAAACTGGGGAGAACATGGCCAGTTAACAGATACTAGCTGAAACATGATGGATCGTAGAAGAATGAGAGGTGACATCATCAGAGTTTATAAAATCATGAGGGGTATGGATAAGATGGATAGTCAGTCTTTCCCCCTGGAATGGCAAATCCAAAACAAAAAAGGCACACATACAAAGTAAGAGGGGAGAGATTTAAACGGAACCTGAGATACAACTTTTTTACACAGAAGCTTGTGAGTACCTAGAATGAGCTGCCAGAGGAAGTTGTTTAAGGTGGGTACAATAACAACATTTAAGAGGCATTTTGATGGAGTGGAAGGGCTTGGAGGGTTATAAACTGAACAAAGGCAACTGGACCTAGCAGGGAGGATACAGTGGTTAGTGTGGACCCGTTGGGACAAAAAAAATCCTGTTTCCATGTATTACTATGTGAATTCATGACTAAGTCTGGGCTCTCATTATCTGAATTTTGGTGAGGAAACTGAGTGAAAAAGGGCACCAAGTCGAATTATAATTTAGTACTTGGGAGTCGGAAGGAGAATCGGATTTTGTTCTGGTGATGTGTTTGAGAAAGGATTAATGCCTCCAAAAAGGTGCAGAGAAAAATTATTAGAATGGTACAATGGATGCATGCCTTCAATTGCGTGAAGACTATTGAAATTAAGGGACATTCTCCATGGAGTAGAGAATTGTAAAAAGATATCTGATAGATCCACTTAAAATTATGAATGTCTTACAGTAAGAGAGTAGAACATTCCATTGCGAGACAGCTGGTAACCAGAAGATACTGGCTTGTCAAAAGATGAGGAGGAGAGAATTTTATTTATGCAGAAAGTTGTTATCGTCTGGAATGCTTTGCTTGAAAAGGCTGAAAGCAGATTAACATTTCAAAAGGAATTAGACAAATATTAAAAATTGAAAAACTTACAAGGCTATGGGAAGGGACAAGGAAGCAGGACCAACTTAGACAATCCTTTTAAAAAAGCTGCTCTGGATGTTAAGCAGAATGGTTGTTTTTGGTGCTCATCTTTATATTGTACAACAGAACCAATAAAATGTTGGATCCTCCCTACATTGAGCATTGCTGCTCTTAATCACTGATCACATCATCCAAATTCCATAGTTTATAAACTTAAACTCCGTAGTTCAACAGACTGGTCAGTTATTGTCTCGGACATCACTTGGATGAGATGCCACAGGACCACTGGCTAGCCTGCAAGAAAATCTCAGCAAGAAAGCAGCACCTCATATAGTGGTGGGAACTTCAACTTCACCAAAGAACTGCAAACTCCATAAGATCAGCACCTATAGCAGAAGAGGGGGCTTAACTCCAGTCCCTTCAAAGGGCAATTGGCAGTTTGAATCTACATATTGAAGAAGAAACAAAGTAGTATATTTTTTCATTTACAAAAGGGTTAAGAATCATTAATGGATTCTATAAATTATTTGACATAAAATAAAGAGGGAACATTCCAGTGAAGGGTCATCCTACTACACTAGAAGTCACTACACCCTTCCACTGAATTAGTTTAATAACATTGACCTCTGCAGATCTAAAAATACATCTGAATTTATAAAGGATCCTCACCATCACTGAATTAATTTGCTCCTTGTTCACTGAATTAGTTTTAATTGTCATCACTTACTTAGAGTTCACATAGAGAAAAGTGATGGAAATGCTCAGCTAAACTGCTATCCCGGCTGTAGTCTAGTCAACAAATCATCCAATACAAGCTCTTCAACACACACAACATCTTAATGTCTTACCTAAAATATCTCCCTTCACAATGTCCATTATGCCTCACCATTGTCAGTTCAGAAAGGAGGAATTGTGACATCTCATTGCAGCAACTGAAGCAATAAATAAGCAAAACAACTAATTGTTAAAACAACAAATCTAAAAAGATTTGCTCCAAACTAGCTTGTTTACGATAGTCACTGAAAGTCTGTAGATGCTGGAAATCCAAAGCAACACACACAAAAGTGCTTTAGGAACTCAGCAGGTCAGGTAGCATCTATGGAAAAGAATAGATAGTCGGTATTTCGGGTTGAGACCTTTCTTCAGGGCTGAGAAGGAAGGGGGAAGATGCCAGAGTAAGAAGGTGGGGGGAAGAGGAAAGAGGCTAGCTGTAAGGTGATAGGTGAAGCCAGGTGGGTGGGAAAGGTCAAGGGCTGAAAGAGAAGGAGATAGGAGAGGAGAGTGGACCATAGGAAAAAGGGAGGGAGGAGGGGGCCCAGGGGGAAGTGATAGACAGGTGAGAAGAGGTAAAAGGTCAGAGTGGGGAACAGAGGAAGAGGGGAGTGGGTAATTAGCTTACAAGAAGGAGAAATTGATATTCATGCCATCAGATTGGGGTTTATCCAGACAGAATAGAAGGTGTTGCTCCTCTGTTCTGATGGTTGGCCTCATCTTAGCACAGGAGGAGGCCATGGACTGACACATTGGAATGGAATGGGAATAGGAATTACAATGTTTGGCCACCTGCAAGTCCTGCTTGTGGTGAACGGCGCTCGATGAAACGGTCCCCCAATTTACGATGGGTCTAACCAATATAGAGGAAGCTGCAGCAAAAGCACCGGACACAATAGACAACCCCAGCAGATTTGCAGGTGAAGTGTTGCCTCACCGGGAAGAGCTGCCTGGGGCTCTGAATGGGGGTAAGGGTGGAGGTGCATGGGCAGGTGCGTAGGACACTTGCAGGGATAAGTGCCGGGAGGGAGATGAGTGGGGAGGGACGAATCAACAAGGGAATTGCGGAGGGAGCAATCCTTGCGGAAAGTGGAGGGAGGTGCAAAGTAAAGATATGCTTAACAGTTGGGAGATTGTTCCCATCGCCCTTTTCCTCACATAGTCATTCCCTAGCATATAACAAGTTATGGCAAAGATTAGATTTACTTTGTCTGGGTTAAAGACGATGACTATTCACCTTATCTTTACCCCTCATGATTTTATGTAATTCTAGGGCAATTAGTCTGATTTATTGGCACCCTTCCCCTACAATATGTCCTGTATTATACTAAGTAAGTGGATGTTTGTAGGAATTTCCATGAACCAAGAATCCAGCGCTTAAAGACTCCACGGTGGAGTGCTAGAAATGAACAGAGAAAAACAATTGAAGTCTTTTCAGTCAAACTTAGGAACTTATGAGAAATTTGGGAGTGTGTTCAAAAACACAGATTTTGTTAAATAAGGTGAATGAGGAAAAACTTTTCCAGTGTTTACTAAGTCATAGTCTAGAGGACTTAAGCATGAACAGAAGGATTAAGAGGAATGTATTCATGTGGATGGTGCATCAAGCATGGGATATTTGACCAGAACTGAGGGAAAATCCAGAATAACTTATAAAAAGGAGTGTGGCTAAATATTTGAAAATTGTAGATTTAAAAAGGTATCATGAACAGATATCCCAGTCAGAAGATTAGAGGAAGAATGAGGGACCAGATATGTAGAAATAGAAAAATGGGAGGAAAGCAGGGAACTTTTCAAAAAGCCAGTAAATATTCAGCACACAGCGAGGCTTCCATCAGGGTTGCAGAATTCCATGGATAACAGAACTAGCATGGACTCTGATACTTGAGAGTTGGAGCTTGCTGCTGGATCTACCAGTGCTTTTGGCATCTTTGAGCCAGTAAAATAACTGCATCAACCATGTATCCGTCCTGATTTTTATCCAGTAATTTCTCATTAGGATAGAATCAGGCTTGCTTTGTTGGGTACAGTCATGATCACCCTGTCAATACACACATTCTTCACGCACACATGCGGATGAGTACTTAAAACATGTACAAAACTATTGTAAGGATCTATGTAGGTGTATTTGGCTGAATCATCATAAAGATTCAAAAGTTTCAAGACTGGAGGGGCATGAATTCCAATACAGACAAAGTCTTTTGGAGGAGATTCCCAAATCCTCAGAGAGAACCTTCAGTTTCAGAAGGGAGGGATTTCTCTTTAGAAGAGGAGGGACAAAATAGATTTTGTTTTAATTTTTTGATTTTGCATACATGACACAAAATAAAATGCAAAACTACTGTAGACACAACAAGATGCTCAACATTCCAGATTGGAACCCTCCACATAATCCTCCTACATATTCAATCCTTATAAGAGAGCTAGCATTAGCAGGCAATGTATTATCTCGCATTGCTCTGAGAACATCCTCCTCCTGTATACCAAATCACTTGCTCTATTATCTGCCTGACATACTCACTGATTCCATGTCTGGGTTTCACCAGGACTGCTCAGTATTTGACCTCATCACAGACATGCTCCAAACATGACAATACGTCAAGGACATAAAATAATTACTGCTTCACTTTGCACAGATGCTCAGCTTTCCTCATAGGTTTTTGATTTTTAGTACAGCACATTACCTGTTCTACCAAAGTCCTGAAGTATTTCCTCTGGGAGTTACCCATCTAGTGTATTGGTTATCCCAATGCCCATTTAATCTGGCTATTCCAGTCCCTATGCCATGTGTCAGCCACCTTCTTATCCATCTGATACACCAACTATCCCATTTTCCCATCTATTGCAATAGCTAGTTCATTCCTTTTTCGATACCTCATCAATCCAATTACCAACTTGATAGATCAGTTCTACCATTATCCATCCAATGCATTAGACATCCCATCCCTAGTCCAATACATCAGCCACCCTATTACCTGTACATTCAATACCCTTTCCTCCTACCTGCTGGTATTGTCATCATCGGATTCGATAAGGCTGCTCGAGTCCAATTCACTGCTCATCACAGTGGAGGCGCTATCATAACCACCTGGATTTCGATGCCGATCCGGTTTTGTGTGTCCATTTACTCGTGCAACTGGGGGAGAAATGCAGTGCCATTAGGTGATGGTCAATGACTCCCACAAGAAATCTGCACTTATTTTAAAAACAAAATATTGTAAGCACTCAGAATTGTGAAACGAAAGAAAATACTGAAAATGAGTCGGTATTAGGCAGCATCTGTGGAGAGGGAAAGAGGATTAGCATTCCAGGGTTGATGATCTTTCGTCAGAAATGGGAAAAGTTAGAAAATTAAACAAGTTGCAATCAAAAAGGGTAAATCAGAGGAGAATGGAATAAACGGAATGCTATAAGTGTGAAATACATGCTGAAATGGGTTATTATTTGAAATTCTTGAAGTAATTGTTGAGCATTGTAGTATTTAATGTGCTTAGTTAAACTCCTCAGGAGTGCAACAGTGTAGGAGACCAAATATTGCTTTCCCTGTTGGCACATAATGGAAAAAGGGGAAAAAGGGTGTTAGGGTACAGAATATAGCTGTGGATAACTACCAGACAAAGCTTGGAGCAAAACAAAAACACAGGAGCTAGAAACCAGAAATAAAAATAGAATGTTGGAAGTACTCAGCAGATCATGGTAGGGGGAGAAACAGAGTCAATGACTCATGGCAATGGTCCTCCATCAAAATGGGAAGAGTGAGAATGTCTGTGATAGAGTGCATGCCAAATTTGTAAAATTTTTTAAAATGGCAGTCAGATTCAGAAGGAAAATAACAAATTAAAAATAAGAGTGGAGCTAATTCTGTGGGAAGAAAAAAAATGATTACCTAACATTATTAAATATCATATCTTAAAGACTACAATGTGCCCAGAGTAAAGATGAGGCATTGTTCTTTGAGCTTATGTTGAACATCCTTGGTGCAATGTTATAATCTCAATACAGAAAGAGTGGAAGTGAGACAGAGAATTAGAGTGGAAGAATTTTTTTTCTCAACTCATTCCTAAGTTGCAAATTTGTTTAAGACTTAAAAACTTAGTTCTTGACAACACAGCCAGGGGAAACACCATCTTTGCATTTACTCTGTCAAACCCCAAAAGAATTTTATATCTATTTCAATGAAAATAGATCTCATTTATTCAGTAAGTAGGTTACAGAGGGTCTACTTAATTTCTCTTCAAGGAACAATATTTAAGTATAAATGATGGTAATCACGGCACTCCTTCTATCGCAAGTATATCCTTCCCAGTTGGGTAGGATACAATATAAGTACACAATATTTCAGATCTGCAAATAATATCCAGTCTCATGAAGGTCCTATTTAATTGCACTAAAACCTTTTCTCTTCTTGCATGTTAATCTACATATCAATTGAATTCCTTATTGCTTGCTATACCTGCACATTAATTTTTTTTGTGATTCTTGTGCAAAGTGAGAATGAATAGAGTCTTATTCTTGTTTTGGGTGGGAAGAAATGACGTGAACTCATAAATGCAGCACGACTCTGAGGAAGTGCGGTTTTGACAAATAGACTGCAGATCTCAGTCCTGAGAAAACCAAAAGTAGATGGGAAACTGCCTTACAGGAAACATCCTTTCAGTCTGAGCGTACAGTTCCCTTTCACTTTTTTTGGTCATTTGATAAAGGAGTCAGCTTCCAGTGACTGGTTCCGAAGTGTAGAAGCTCTACAGGGGGCGGGGAACAAGCCAGACCAGGTCACTTCATTAACTTAAGCATTTTTCCTCCAAAAGCAATGTGCAGCATTGAGTTCAAGTGAATTTACAGCTATAAATAAGTCCACAATGTCACTCCAACTAATGTTAAAATTAATAAAAGACAATATTTACAGTTTGTCAAAATTTGATGTTATAACACTTGTGGATACAATCAGTTTGCAGTAAGTAAGGCAAAGATGAAGTTCAACACTACTAGTAGGATGGATGAAAATTTTCACATTGTGCTGTGGAGCAAAATGGGCAATGGTGAAATATGCCTTTGCCAAATTATACGCCAGAGCCTCATTAATTTAAAAAGAGAAAAGAGGAAAAGAAAATAGTGCCATGTCTTTTCATTCTACACACAACCTGCTATGGTATGCCACCCAACTCATCCAGCACCCTTCCCTCCCAACACCACCTCGCCTGATGTCCCGTCCATAAAGTATTAGCTCAATATCCAAATAGAATGATTTTGCTGTCAGAGAAGTGATACTTTTCTATTTGAATATTAGATATTAGGTAATAAGATAATGAGGTGGCATAGCATTCCTTAGCAGGAACGAAACCGTAACGAGCACAGATTATTGTCTCAAGGTGAGATATCGTTGTTTATGACATGTGCCTACAAACCCAAGCATTTATTTAATCCCGTCTATTAGGAATCAGGTACAGGAAGTACAGATTAAAACTATGTAACATTGACCTAGTCAAGGAGGACTTTTCCCATCCTGCATCCTGAATTGGACAGTCATGTGCCAGCTCAGGCGTTTCGTCTGAATTATGCAGAATAAACTCTTTCATGGTCTCACAGGCAGCATGTATGACCGAACATGGTGACAGCTGTAACTCGAAACAAAATCACTACAAAATAATCCAAACCACTCATACGTAATTCAGGAGCCAGCTGCTTCAATATCAACACTTAATCCACCCCAATTTAGTTTTCCTATCATACTGTTCATTGGCTGAATGCTGGCCTCTGGTGTGAAGCTGCTCAAAGCCCCAGCAGCACAACAAGAGCCAATTAGCAAAAACAAGCCTATCATCAACTCTGGACTTTCCACAGGTCACAGCTCTCCGATTAATGCACGTCAAATCAATTATATCTGTTTTCTTATTTGCTACCATGACTGAACTGCATAAAAGGTTCACGCACACAACAGTTCAGATTGTGCTTGTCCTGTGGATGCACAGGTAAGCATTTGGGGAGTAATTAAAGAATTTTTAAAAAGCTAACTGTCTGAAAACTCAATTTGATGCCAAACTTTAACTGCAACACACCCCTAGTAAGTGCATATACAATACAAATCACTTAAACCCTTCATTAAAAATGAGTTCTTAGCACATCCAAACTATACTCCTCAGTATTATGGTCACAATTACTTGTTAACCCTCAATAACTCGTTAAGCTGTAGCATTTACCCTCCAAACCCTTTGATTGAAATGCATCCTACAAGTTGCACCTGAAATTTTCTCATTTAATGTTCTTTACTATGTACATACTGTGTGTGTGTGTGTGTGGGGGGGGGGGGTGGATAATATCTTGTCTGTTAATTTTAAAAATGAGTTCTCTAGATATGGGCTTCATTAACATCCATTGGCATTAGTCAACAAGAGAAGGTCAATATGATCAGATAAGAGGAAAAGCACCAAAACAAAGGAGGAGAGAAATAGGGAAAATGCACAAGGGAGGTGTGAGATAGGGAACAGATGGGGAATTATTCTTCCTCCTTTTACACTAACGTGGTTAATGACTGGGAGCTCAGGTTTCCCACTCAAATCACTGTCACGTGCTCCACTATCCCCTACAATGTGCTGTAGATCAATGGCTGCTCACTGAATGGATTGTTATTTCCTTGCGCTTGCTTGAAGTGGGTCTCAGGACCTGCTTGAAGTTTGATCTTGTATGGTGCTGAAAAAGGACATACTATATTGGGAAGAACAATGAAATAATTGTTGCAAGCTTCTCTGGTACACAACAGAACAGAAAGGTTTTTGTAGGCAGGGGCATAGGGTATTTAGTTTTTCAGCAACTTCCTCAAACCAACCTGATGAAGCTTTGAAAACATTGGCAGCTCAGCATGCACTCTCCTGCTTTCCATATACATCATTTAGCTGGCAAATAAAAGGTCTTTTGTTTCTGGTTGGCAATTATACTTCCCTCTTACTGAATTCTACAGCAGCTAACCATGGTAAAGGTGGTTACTGAGCAACAGCACCGAACCCCTGTGATCCAATTTGTCTGCACTGCAGCCAAAAAACATCGGAAAAGAGCATCAATACCAGTTATTACAACTGGGTCCCCAGAGCTAAAATACATCTCAACTGGCAATATCTGCACACAACTGCATTTTTCCCCGAGTACTCACATGCCAGACATCACACCTCCAGAGTACATGCTTTCTGGAGATAGGAATTCAGCCTTGTTTAACACCAATTTTCACCAAGATATTTTCTGCTGCAGATCTCTTGGTTGGAATCCTGGCTTGCATGCCATCATGAAGCAAACATAAGCTGGAGAAGAAATGCCATTGGAACATTTTTTTTTAGGTAGTGTTTTCTTGGCTGATGGGAGTCAAAGGCTTTTGAGATTGGTGCTGCTCCCTACACTTATTCCAAAATTGTCAAGCACTGAGGATCAGGTCATAAAATGCTAGGTCTGTATTACCTCTAGATTAGGGGTTCCCAACCTTGTTTATGCCATGGACCAACACCATTAAGCAAGGACATTTAGAGGCATTTAGACAGAAACTCAAGCACAGAGAATTCTAATATAGGCAAATGAAATTAGTGTAAATCAGTATAATATTTCACATGAGCAGGGTGGGCCTCTACACCTATGCCTGCTTCTTTTCAGAGCCTGGCATACATTTTATTAAGGGTTCTATGATTTATCTACATAGTTTTAGAAGGCGCCATGGTAGTCTAATAAATTCCAACACTGTTTGTAAGGAGTTTGTACGTTCTCCCCGTGAACATGTGGGTTTCGTCTTGGTGCTCTAGTTTCCTCCCTCAGTCCAAAGACGTACCAGTTAGTTAGCTATTTGGTTACTGTAAATTGTTCTGTGATTAGGCTAGTGTTAAATAGATGGGTTGCTGGATGGTGTGGTTCGTTGGGCCAGAAGGGCCTGTTCTGCACTGTATCTTAAATTAGATATAAATAGAAGGTGATAGCTGATGGAAATTGGTGTGATTTTAACACAGGAGCAGCAGAGTTTTGGATGAATGGGTTCATGGAAAATTGGATAGCCAACATTGTCAAGATTGGAGGGAAGACAGGGATGGATACGGGTTTCAGTAGCGGTAGAGCTGTGGTGGAACTGAGACAGGCAATGTTATGGAGGCAGAAGTTGTATTTAAGCGATGACAGGAGTTGTGGTCTGAGTTCATTGCAGGGTCACACATGACTCTAGGGTTTGTTTCAGTTACCAGTGAGACAAATCACTTGTAAGACAGACAGCTGTAGAAACCAATATAAAAAGATTACCTTCCTAACACAGAATCAGCTCGTCAATTGTGTTCACATTCAAGCAGTTTTGGAAACCAATTTCTCTATATCTGCCCACAGCAATTTCCAAACTGCATATGAAATTGAATGATTTGTCACAGCCCCCACCCCCCTGAGGGTCTTGCCCCTGTTTCTGCTTCTTCACTAACTTGCTCACTGTGCTTCCACCTCACTTAAGCTAATCATTCATCGTCGGCTGCACTAATACCATGTCTCATTTATGAAAGAAAGGACATAGCCGTTTGCTAAATGTAAGTTTTCATGGTTAACTGGCTCTTAATATTGCACTCTCCAGCTGAGACAGACCAACCACAAGATGGAAATTCCATTCCCAGGTTGAACAGAATTTGCCGATCCCAGAATTTCAAACTTAACCCAAAATTCCTGGTTAGAGAGGGAGTCAAATAAATCAATTTCTGCTCCTGACTATGAGTAAATGGAAAATGCTTGTGAGAGAAATGGATCTTGCCTGGCTACGATGATCCCCATTATTCAATAGCCTGACAACACTCCAGTGCAAAAACTGGCACATGAGGATTGGTCACTGAGTGTGTGTGCGCCAAGCTGTAGGTTGGCAGAGCCTCTGAAGCCTCCTTTTGAATTAATGCTTGCAGGAAATAAAAAAAAACATGGAGTTCAAGCTAGGCTGCAAAAACAACAAAATGGACAATTTAGCGGTGGTGTGGAATAGGATCCCAAAGATGTGCTGATAAGTTAACCAGTGACTTAAATCACCTCTTGGTGTATGTTAATGGAAAAAAGCAGTCAAGGATGGTCAGGTTTAAGAGAGAATACTGGAGGAAAAAAAAGGAGAGGGAGGATGAGATCAATGGGTTTGCTTTCCTAAGTGCTGTTACAGACCAGTGGACCAACTGCCTTTCTTTTGAATTGTGCAACCCTGTGTCTACAAAAATACCAACAGCTGCAAACTGACTAAAGCCCTGCTGTGAGGAGCATAAATATTGATGCCAAATACCAGCAGGCAACAGATTAGTTTGGTGTTGTACACTTCAGGCAGAATCCCATTTGAAGAGTAGAAGGGAAAATGCCACATTTCTTCAGTAGTTTATACCCACACTGATAAACCTGGAGTGGTGCTTCAGGATAGCATCTCACTGGCTGCAGTGGTCTCAGGAAGAAATGTGTAGACTGGAGGCCTTGATTTGACTGAGCCGTGCGCCTTGTAGACCCTGTTCTCTGTCTGTTCCTTCCAAAGCACTGCCAAAGCCCTGATGTAACCATTGCTGATGTCCACCACACGTTTAGTGTTGAGTGCGCACGCGTTCTACAGTAAATGGATCTATTTCAAATGCAGAAAGGTCAGCTGTAATCCCACAGAGGCAGTGCAAAAGTGTTTACTACAGCAGAAGACCCAACAGATCCAAGGAAGCCCCAAGAGCACAGTGGTAAATCCACCCCTCCTTCCACAGGTTCTCTTGGTATCACTGTTTGTGCTGTTGTCGGCTCTTGAATGGTGGCTGACACAATCTGCAGGAAAGTGACAATGTTATTTGAATGTACAACCATTATGATCGTCCTTTCTAACATTACTACATCATACTTGGTTGCACGGCAAATCATGATTTTTGTAAAAACATTCCATGCTTGTAGTCTGTGTGATTAGAATGAAGAATTTCAATTCATGAGCTCTAGAATCAACTGCAACATCAAATCTGCTGTTCAGGATGAGGTTACATGGTGCAGCACATATTGTGACTTAAAGTGTCACTGGGGTAAAGATTATCTCATTGAAAGATGCAGCAGTATTGAGGGGCCAAATAGTCTACTCTGATTTATATTTTTCACTAACTTAAGGTAATGAAACTTTGCTGGTCTGCATGGCATAAGTAATCACTGCGCACAGTGTAGTACTGAGTATTTTGCAACAGGTCTCTGTACATGGTCCACATGAACTATACTGGGAGCTGAAAAAAGCATGGTATGATTTCAAAACATCATGGTCCACATGAACTACTGGCAGCCTCAACATCAGTTGGTCAATGTGTGTGCAGACATCAAAGCAATTATAAGCAAGGTACTATTACTCCCCTCAACCCCCACCAATGCCCCAGCTTCTCACAGGTAAGGACATCTGTAAGTCTCATCATACCAATAGTTACAAGCATCCAGGTTTGTTATTGAAAGGATTTAATAGGCCCAGGAAAGACACTAAACTGCTCTTTACTAAGTAGTATTACTGGATGTGATTGCCAATTATTTTTGCCTCCCTGGAACTGAAAGGACCTAAATAATGCAGCTTTATATTAAGTTCTTCAATTAAATCATGACAGATAGATAACAAGGCTGGAACACATACAACAGCTTATACTGTACAATTTGATCTGAAACATTCTGGGAAAGCTGACTACTAGCTGGTTGAATCCTCTATATTTTTACAGCATGTAAGCTTTTATGCCATTCTGCTATGAGCTTGCTTTTCTCCTAATGTTTTATTCCTCAGAACACTGTTTTGCAGAGAATACTTAGCAATGCTGCATCATCAGAATAAAATAAACGTTTTTTTTTCAGTTACAGGAAAATAGTGATCAATTCAATACATCTTTAACCAACTCAATTCACATTACTGTACCTTAAAAATAGTTAGGGCAGGAGAGGTTGACATTACAAATCAGAACCTCAATTTAAGATTTTAAATCTGTTATCTAGTAATTTATTTGAAATAATCCTCCCACATTTGTAGACATACTGCAGGATATTAACCCTTAAACCCTCCTCAACCTCAAAAGCATCCAAAAATTTTACAAAACAACATTGTTCAAGAAGAGTCAGACTTGGGCTATTTCTGGAATCATTAACGTGCTTTCTGTTGGGACAATTGATTCAATATTAAGATACTAATTTGTACAATATCTGCCTGATTAGCAAGGCAAGAGTGGAAGCAATATGGACCTGCTGGGCACAAGTACACAGCCTAGCAGCCAACTGCCTGCTGATGTGAATACCCAAACATGATAGTCACTATTAAAAGAAAAGCTTCACCGGAACAGCATACGAAACACATTACCAATGACTAAAAGTCTCGCTTGCTCTGTCTGCTGCATTATATACATCAAGCAACACTTACTGTAAAGCAGGCTAACTTCCCAGAAAGCAGGGCGAGAGGTAAGCATGCCAATTTCTACACATCAGACTTTCCAAGAAATGACTGCATCGGCAGCTCCTGTACCTGTGACACAATGAGATTAATCTACAGGCAGAGATCTCCTGCTCTTCAGGCAGAGGGGCAGATGCATCATCTGACAAGAATCCAATAGCAACAGTTTATGCAAATCATTTCTCTCCCCTGAGTGCTCTCTCCTCTCTCTCTCTCTCTCTCTCTCTCGAAGCCCATCAGTGCCTGCCTTAGGCATCCTGCTATTATGAAAAAGTGCTGAATAAATTCTACTGAAGAGAGAAGCACTGTCTTGTATCGACAGGTATTGGACTGCCCAGCCTAAGATTCAACTCTTTCCCTGCTATACCAGATATTTTTATTTAATTGACTAGCACACTCTAGTTCCCTCACTCACCATTCCTTTCTGTACTGATTCTTGGTGAAATTCAGGTTCCTTGCTCCCGCTGAAGGTGCTGTTTCTCACTGATAGTACAGCTTGCTCTGTGAGCCCATATGGTACAGGCAGGCTATTCAATTGTAAGCTATCACACTCTAGTCCAAACCTAGAAACCCAGAATTATACAACATGGGAACAGGCCTTTTGGAACAAATTGTCTGCCAAAGTGCTTCCTGAACTTGCTCCATATTTCTCTAAATCTTTCCTACCACGTACATGTCCAAATGTCTTTTAAACATTGTAATTGTTCTTGCTTCTGGTAGCTCTTTCCATATACTCACTGCACTCTGGGTGAGCAATTTGCCCCTTTAGATCCCCACTAAGCTTAAACCTATGTTCTCTAGCTTTACACTCCCTTACCCTGGGAAATAGACTTTGATCATCCACCTTATCTACACAGTGCCCACTTTATTAGGTACCTCTTGGGCCTAATGAAGTGACCATTGAGTGTATGATTGTGGTCTTCTGCTGCTGTAGCCCATCCACTTCAAGGTTCGATGTTAATAGATTATGAGAACACTCAGTCCTCTTTTTATTGTATTTAGAAATGCATACATGCATTAAGAAATGATACAATGTTTCTCCGGAGTGATATCACAGAAAACAGGACAAACCAAAGACTAACACTGACAGAACCACATAATTACAACATATAGTTACAGCAGTGCAAAACAATACCATAATTTGATGAAGAACAAACCATGGGCACGGTAAATAAAGTCTCAAAAGTCCCCGAGTCGACCGACTCCCGAGTCCCCGATAGCAGGCGGCAAAAGGGAGAAACTCCCTGCCATAAACCTCCAGGCACCGTCAACTTGCCGATGCCTTGGAAGCAGCCGACACTGAGTCCGTCCTCCGAGCCTCCGACCAGCCCCTCCGATACAACCCCCCGAGCGCCATCCTCTGCCGAGCGCCTTCGACCTCGCCCCAGCTGCTGAAACACGCAAAGCCGAGGATTTTGGGGCCTTCAGCTCCGGAGATTCCAGTTACCACACAGTAGCAGTGGCAGCGAAGCGGGCATTTCAGAAGTTTTCCAGATGTTCCTCCGTGCTCTCACGTCCGTCTTCATCAAATCAGAATTGTGCATGGTCCCCTACTTGACAGATAACAGATATTCATCACCGAAGTGGCCGCGCTGCCTGCCGCCATCTTCTACTCCAAATGTGTCGTTCATTCAGAGTTCTTTTGCACACCACTGTGGTAATGTGTGGTTATTTGAGTTACTGTAGGCTTAAATCAGTCTGCTCATTCTCCTCCTACCTCTCTCATTACTGAGTTTTCACCCACAGAACTGCTGCACAATAGATTTTTTTTTTGTTTTTCCACACCATTTTCTGTAAACTCTAGAGACTGTTGTGCATGAAAATCTCAGGAAATCAGCAGTTTCTGAGATACCCAAACCACTCCATCTGGCACTAACAGTTGTTCAACAGTCAAAGTCACATAGATCACATTTCTTCCCCAATCTGATGTTTGATCTGAACAACTGAACCTCTTGACTATGTCTGCATGCTTTTATATGTTGAATTGTTGCTACATGCTTGGCTGATTAGATATTTGCATTTACAAGCGGGTATACAAGTGTACCTAATAAAGTGGCCTGAGTATACACTCATGGTGATATCTCTACAAGTTCACCCCTCAGCCTCCTATGGCCCAGCAATAACCAGTCCTAGCCTATCTAATCTTCCTTTTAACTCAAAATGTGAGCTCTCTTGATCACCAGCAATCCGCTTACTTCTCTTTAATCAATTCCTACATCACAGCTTTGCAGGGCAACCAATAAGGACTTTCGCCTTTCTGATCCAAGAATATCAAGACCATCTAGGAGGCACCAATGTTCAATACACTCAGTTAGGAACAAAATGACACACACTTATATTGTGCCTCGCTATGTCACAAAGCATTGCCAGTTATCAAAGCAGTCTTTGCAATGTGGTTGTAACACAAACGAAGAAAAGCAAAGCAGAATGTCATTCCATAAAATAATTTTGGGTGCTCACCTTAGCAACCCCTTCCCCACCCGTCATTGTATATAAGATCAAGCAGAGTTGTCTATTCTGTACAGTTCACCAGATCCAGCATTCCAGGATAAATCATTTCATATTTGTCAGACAGCTGCTTTGTTGCAATTAGCTGCCCTTTTTCAAAGGAAGAAACCCTTCACTCAATCTCTCACCAAGCATTCTTTCTCCTTTAAATATTCTTTTATGCCAGATTGTCAATGGTACCCAGCCTCCACCTGAATTTCAATTCCCAGGTCTTAACATTTTCTTTTTGCATTTTAAAACATTTCATGCCAAAACACCTCCTGTCACATTCCTCACACAACAGCATGTTGTACTATTCACAGGAGAGAATCACAATCCTCTAAATCGAGGCAGATAAACATCACATTTTATATTAGCAATTCCCTTGGATGGCCAGTTTAATTTTTTTTTATTCTCAGGTTGTGGGTGACGCTTACAGGATTTAAATCCTAGTCTGAATTACACTTGAATCAAATGATGTACTGGAGCATGTCAGAGGGCAGTTAAGCATCAACCACATTGCTGTGGGAATGATGTCACTGGTAAGCACAGCAGACTTTCTTTCAGAGATAGCTGATATTTTTGTATGAACTAGTAGATGTCACAAGGCCATTACTTCTGTCATTCATTTTTATTTAAATATCATAACTGAAATGCCCCAGTTGCTGTAGTCTTTTATCCTGAAGCAACAGTCCAAGCCTCTGGATTGCTAGATTGCTAGTCCATTAACAAAAGTGCAATGTCACCGAACCCTATCTCTCTGGCTATTCATCCCATAGGAACCCTATGTAGTTTAACATAAACACTAAATTTTAATTCAGTCCCATTGCCTCATTGGAATTGATTTTGGATGTCATCTTGATTGGTGAGAAAAACAAACTGATGGTTATAAAGTACTTGTTTGAGTTCTGTCATCTTAATTCACATTACATTACTACCCCTAGCCGTCACTAGGGCCCAATATTGGCTTATTATAGAAATCCATGTTTATTGTAAATGTGCTGAGAAATAAGGGTTGACAAATGTATTGCATACTCCACACTAATCAGCATCTCTATTTGTTCCTCTGTGTTCACTCAGTACAGGGGACTCTATTTCTGTGGGTTTTGAGATTGCTAATGTGAAACCCACAGACTCTACCACAAATGGGGCGGAAGGTGTTTGAAAGTTTGTCAGGTGACATTCATGTGCTGCTATTTCATGGGGTCAAGAATCTCAGTGTAATCCTGAATGCTCCTTTTCTACTTCCAAGAGCAAGGTTCTCCCTGAACCTTATATTCAACTTCCTCTGTCACAGCACTGAACAGAGATTTTGCTTCAGGAGTCCAATGCATGGCATGGAAATGACATGGTCTACCCAACAAAACTGGCTTTGGCAAGACATCTGTAAACTATGACAGTTCACTTCTGAGAGTGCAATTGTTCGAAGTATCAAAGGCACAAGTGATCACAAAACTGGGCAGCATCCAGATAATTTAACTTAATAAAAAGTAGCAGTAAACCATGAGCGATTAATTCATAAAAATTAATGCCAAATGGGCAACATCTATTTTCAAAATATCTACCATTAAACTCAGCAACATTTAACTCAACAATATATACAACGTCTTCATGTGTTGTGCATTGATGTTTTGGCATTCATGACTCTACAACTCCTGATCTCAATAATTATTACTTATTTATTATTATTTTGGGTTTTCTTTTTTCTTTTCATTTGCAAAATGTGTTGCTTTTATCACATAAGTTGTTTGTCCTTCTTTGTGTGCAGCTTTTCATTGATTCTATTGTGTTTCTTTCTATTTACTGTGAATGCCCGCAAGAAAATGAATCTCAAGGTAGCATATGGAGACACACATGTACTTTGATAATAAATTTATTTTGAATTTTGAATGTCAAATTTCAGGTAGCCATGCTCTTTGTTTAACAGGACACCAGAACATTGCACTTGCCTTGATGTATTTGAAAGTGACGCACAAGTAAAATGGGTGTTGCCTGTTTGTGTCTTTCATACAAATCCCATACAGGTTCAGTATCTTTTATCTGAAATGCTTGGGGCCAGAAGTGTTTCGGATTTTTTTGAATTTTGCAATATACAATAAGGATAGCTTGGGATCATCATCATTTCCAACTCTGAATTTATGCACCACCAGTAAGGAGTGTTTGTCTTACACTTAGTCATAGATTTTCATCAGCAACAATCTCGGCAAACTCAACAATGAATTTCCCTGCTGTTACATGATCATCCTTTAACATCACAAATCTTTAAAACTTTAATGTACATTTCATGACATATGTGAGGTCACTTCTCAGAACTGTCTTTGGTGTGCAGAGACTTGTGCATCATCTGGGAACTTTCTCGGTGCTCTGTGGAATTTTCTGTTTGTGATGTCAAAAAAGATCTTTGGATTTTGGAGGTTTTCAGATTCAGGAATTTTGGATAAGGGGTACTCAAACCTGTATTGGTAATAAAACATCAATTCATACTGCAACTGATATAGGATCCACTAATGAACAAGCATAATCTCAGAGAACTAATTAACTTCTGAAGCCAGGATATGAATCTACCTTTCCAAAACAGGCAATTCATACTAAACACAGACCTTCAGCAACCACTAAATGCTCATTATAGGGTGTTATTTTACTGAACTTGGCCTATAATACTAGCATTTGTTACCTAATGATGGAGACCCAAGAATACAGATGCTGTATTCCAAAGCAAAAATCAAACCACTGGGGAAGTTGAGGAAATCAGGCAGCATTTGTAGAGGCAAATGGTTGACATTTCAGGTTCAGACCATGTATCAGGACTGACATCTCAGCTCACCTCAGCCTTGATACAAGGTTTCAAAATGTCAGCCATCTCTCTGCCTCCACAGATGCTGCCTGGCCCACTGATAACTAGAGATTCCTGCTGGACAATCTATATGTGAATACTTGGCAACATAAGATCTGCTGAGGATCCAGTCAACAAGGAGCAAGAGGGTGGGAGGGCAGAATAAGAGCAATGGGGAAAGAAATGTGCAGAAGGAAGGGGACAGGCAGTCAAGGCTGACTGAGGTACAAAGTCTGGATTAGACACCCGAAAGTGGCTTTGTGCAAAATCCAAGTGCACTCGACTCCCTGAACACTGGCTCTGATCAATTACCATGGATGGCAACCAGATCAAAATTGGGTCTCCTGTTGCACTTGGATATGGATCTAAAATGGGGTTGTATTACCCTTAAACTGACTCAATAATAGTCACAACACTTAAGGTATATGGAGAGCAAGATGTGGTCTAATCTAGACTCCTTGTGGGTCTCCCCTTGCTTCTTGCTCTTCTCTCACTTCTTGTATCTCACTCAAAAAAATTCTTTGTATGTTATCTTAGCTCTTGTATTATGAGCCACATAGTTGCCATTCATGGTGTAAAGGAAGCTGAGTTTTTTCAAGGGGCAGAAACTGGAACAACACAAGACTGTGTGAGGGGCAAAGCTATGATGGTGCTTAATAAGAATTCCTTTGAACTCATCTAGGTAAACAGCTTAATTTCTACCTTTAATGTCTTTTTCTTTTTCAAAGTGGATGGAGCTCTGTCAAAGACCTTGACCTAGAGTTACACTCAGACGTCGGTTCTTTGCGGTGGTGGGCCCTGCTCCTGGGGGCTCACAACCAGCCGCTTTTCAATATCCCAAGGACATGGCTTAGGAAACGAGTGCGCCTTCGGGATTCCAAGTCTTCGTGGCCCTGTGGACGAGTTGACTCTATGCTGGTGCTGCCGACTAAATTGTCGCGGGAGAAAGTGGAACATCAGGAACAGCGGATCAGCTGTTGGGGGGGAGACGGGGAGAGGGGGAGAGGGTTATTGCTTTGCTGCTACTTATGTGTGGGGGGAAATAGGGAGGGCTTTGGGGTTCTAATGCTTTTACTATCACTCATTCCTTGGAGCACTCTTCTGTTTTTGTGGATGTCTGCAAAGAGTAAGAATTTCAGGTTGCATATTGTATACATTTCACTGAACTATTGAACCCAGATCTGTGGGTTATAGTACTTGAGGAAGTTATGAAGGTACGTGGGGGAAAGACCCAGAGAGTGACATAAGCATGATGAGAATTTTAAATTATGCCATTAGAGATGGCAAATGTCATGTATTATATATTCTACCATTCAAGAGTATTGGCATTCTATTATTGTTCAACACTGCATTTTAAACTATAATTAATTCTACTACCAAGATCGACTATCATTCCATTTTTAAAATCACTCACAAATAATAATAATTTATCTCAACAGATTAGTCAATGACTAAGCACAGATATCTTCAGGACACCACGAGATACAGAGGTAGTTAACAACTGAAACACAAAAAGATAATTCACCTTTATCCCACCAGTATCCATTGGTTTGTAAACAAGTGTATCTAGGTTCCACTAAAAATGGTCGTGATATCACTCTACGCACAGATGAATAGCCTTGAGCAAATTTTCCCTTTTATCTCTAAAATCCTGAAGCTATAGTATATTAACAATAAGCCACTAATTACAGAGCAAGTAAAGGACACATAGCCACTCTCTTAGAAATTATTCCTGCAGGCTGCACTGCAGTCACCAATGCACTGGACAACACTTCAAACAACTTGCATGATGGAGGCAGCTGTTGTAACGAAACACCCACAGGCAATCAAGCCAGAAGAAGAAAGGCTCAAGCACCTGACTTTGATTAGATATGTGGAGGTCCATATCTCAGCAATAGGTCACGTAAGAAGATCTTTTGAGTGAAAGAACATTCAAAAGTTAGCAGGGTCAAACTGTTCAGAACCTGAAATGGAATTTGTTGTAGAGAACAGTCACAAAAACAAAGCACTATAAGCTTGGTGCATCCAGCAGCACCTGCAACTCGTACATTTGCAACTGCCATTTTCGCCATGAATATCTTAAAACCTGTCAATAGCTCCTCTTATGTCAGCCATTTCCAGACTGCAAGTTGACTCAAGTCTATGAATCTCCACAATCTCCAGGAGGCTTTCTGTGTTGTATGCCATGAAGACAGATGTAAAATATTTGTTTACCTTCCTTATTCTCAAATATTTGTCCCATTCTGTATGTGACTTGCATCATTTTTTAAAAATTGCTTCCTTTCAATCATCTACCTTGTGCCTGATCTACCTTCCAGCAGCACTTGATATTTGTGTTTCTGTGTGTGTGTGTGTTTCTGTGTGTGTGTGTGTGTTTCTGTGTGTGTGTGTGTGTGTGTGTGTGTGTTTCTGTGTGTGTGTGTGTGTGTGTTTCTGTGTGTGTGTGTGTGTGTGTGTTTCTGTGTGTGTGTGTGTGTGTGTGTGTTTCTGTGTGTGTGTGTGTGTGTGTGTGTGTTTCTGTGTGTGTGTGTGTGTGTGTGTGTTTCTGTGTGTGTGTGTGTGTGTGTGTGTGTGTGTGTGTGTGTGTGTGCGCGCGCACACCCGTCCATCCAAGGGAATAGCCAGTTCATGACTGTCTTCTGTTACACAGTTGCTGGGGATGAACCACGACACAGACCCTTGCATCTGTCTTAACAAATCCACAGTATGCAAAGAAGTGGGTGACCGAGGCAGCATACATTGGGGCTGATATGTCACTGTAGAGGAAATCTCTGACTGGGAGACCACATCTCAGCCAAGTGAGGTCTTGGTGCTTGCTGGCCTGATCAGACAATGAGATATTGGTTTGGACCATTTGGAACAAACTCACTGAATCTACAGTGTCTCTGTGCTGCAGCATCTGCAGTAGACCACTGTCCAATTTTCACACAGACCCAACTCTTTTTTTGTGGTCAAAGGTAATAACTCGGAAGTATTCTTCCACAAAGGACATGTAGTGCGGAAATGTCCAGCTGCTGGTCTGATCTTTCACAACAGCAGGGACAGACATGACTATACCACATCGTGATATTTGATTTCCATGTACTTTTGGATCCACATACCAACCAATACAGCCACAACCAAAGGTGGTTAAAAGAACGAGGACAATATTGGGGACACTTTTGCCCCCATTCTCTGGGGATTTGTGCAGTGTGACCTGTCGGATTTGCTCCATCCTGGACCTCCAGGTAAACTAGATTTCCTAGGCTATTACTGAGGCAGCGGACAGGGGAACAAGACACCCCTGTACCAAGGACAGCAGACCTAAAAGCGCATTACATCAGGTAACCAAGTCCTTTCCAATTAATGACAAATAACGCTGTTTTCACAGATTCAGTTATCATTTTACCTTTCCAATCTGCTCCAGCCAATTTTTATTACACACTGCAGCCACACTGAACCTGACCCCAACATGTTCAGGGGCAGTGAAAGGGACATTTCAATGCAAGATGCCATTGCTACACTTCCGTTCAAGTACAGGCATCTTGTCAAATAACAGCAATTTTGAGCAAGAGATTGCAACAAGATCACATCAACCACACCAATCCAGGCACCAATGACTGCTGGTCTAAACACTTCTTAATCCATTCCATTTACCTCCATCAACATCAGTAGAAGAGTTGCAGCAAGAAAATCTCAAGGAACCTATAATGCTGGCTCTTCCCAAGGAGGGGCTTGCCATCACAGGACATTATGCTGTGCTTTTATGCTAACAGTATAAAAATGCAATGAATTGATAATTAAGCAGTGTTCTTCCACTGTACTTAGTGAACTCCATTGAGTTAAACACTTGCTGGGAAAGTGACTCATCCTTATTTTGTTTTTAACAAGTTGTTAAATAGGATGTGATAAAAATTTCCAATTTCTCCCCCCCCCACCTTTGAGGACATCTTTCAGAGCCAAGACTTTAAGAAGGACCTTCATCAGCCTGGACATGTCCACTTTGTGTTCCTACATCAGGAAGGAGGTACAAGAGCCTGATGACTCACTTTAAACACTTTAGTAACAACTTTGTCCCCTCTGCTATCAGATTTATGAAAGTTTTCATAGATTCATGGGCCAATCTCCTTCTTTGTTATACCATTTATTTTGTAATTTTTAGTAATTTTATCTTTGCTGCTGCTGCTAAACAAAGTTAATGTTATTTAAAACAGTGATAGTAAATCTGATTTGATTTAATGATTCCTTACAGACCACTAAGCAGAAATGAAGTGATTCCAGCAACTGCATGTTTATTCATGATAGGATTTATGAATAAACAAAATCTGTTTGCAATGCTAACATAGCTAATTCTACCAGACTTCCTATATTTTATAGTTTTGTAGAATGGGATTGAGGGGGATAAAAAAAAGCAGCCATGATAGAATGGCAGAACAAATTCAACAGGCTGAATGGCCTAATTCTGCTCCTATGTCTTTTCGTTCAGTGACCAAACCACATTCCAGGTCTTATTATACAGAATTTCGAGCTAAAGCATACATTCCAGTACAAAATCCTCATCCCAAAATCAATATCCATTATTTTTTTTAAAACTTTTCCCTGAATAACATCAATTCTGGCCACAATAGGTTTCAAAACTGTTTAGTTTTACCCTCCACCTATGCATCCCAATACCTTGAAGACACTGAATTTTCTTTGCCCCACAATCTAGCTCTTCAAGCCTTAGTCAAGGCAACCATCCATTCATTTTAAACACCATAATCAAGTTACCCTTTAATTTCCCTGTTGTCTTGAAACTGATCTATTTTCCAAATCCTTCTTTGTACTTGTACTTCCTCATACAAGAAAGATCAAGAAATGGTGGTTTCCTCTCCTGGTAACCCCAATATTATTTCTTTATGCTGGAACAAAACAACTCAAAAGCTGTCTCCATCAGCCAAGTCTTTTATAAGATATATCCTGCTTTTTATACCTTGGCTTTATCCACTCAGGGAGCTGCTTTTCATACTTATTTAGCGATATAGCATGGGGAGCTGATCTCAAACTCTGATTTCAAACCTCTGCTGCCACTCATGGGACAGGTTTTGGGAGTAAACCCCAAAGGAAAAATCCAGAGCTGGGGTCACTAAGACATTCCTACGTCGAGTTCCACGCTGACTGACAACTCCCGCGACGCTGCTGGAACCAAACTGTACCGGTATCTGCTGTTCCTTTGGGTTCATCAGATGTATAGAGAGGGGGAGCTTGCTCTCCATATCATACTGCCTAGGCTTGCGTACCTAGACAGCTAGGACTCAATATCCACAGTCAGCTCTGACCGACAGAGGCCATCATATCACATCACGGAGTGGAGCAGGCCCTTCCCGCCCTTCGAGCCAGACTGCCCCAGCAACACCCAACAAACCTGTTTAACCCAAACCTAACCACCAGACAATTTACAATGACCAATTAGCTGTCTTTCGACCTCCAAGAGGACCACAACCATGCCGTAGGGCTGGAGGCTTGCGTGCCTCAATGATCTGGAGAGCTATGTTGGCTGGAGTCGGGGACTTGTGCTATGGCTCTTGGTAGGGTCACCCATGCCAAACAGGTCAAAGGGTAAAGTCCAGATGAAAAGTGGTCCGCCAGTCCTCCAGGGTTGGGGATTCAGCTCAGGGATAACAATCCCGACAGGTTAAGACAGGTTAAGACAATTTGTTACAGAATCAGCAATGACGAATCCTCCTTTACCTGTGTGACAGTATGGACAGACAGAGTTGGAGGATCTTCCCTGCTGCATGAAACGCCAGCAGCGTAATGGGCAGTAAGTAAGTAGGTTTTTGGACTGTGGGAGGAAACTGGAGGACCCGGAGAAAACCCACGCATTCCACAGGACTCAAAGACTCCTTACAGAACGGCGTCAGCATTGAACTCAGAACTCCAGAACGCCTGCGAGCTGTAATAGTGTCATGCTAACCACCAAGCTACCGTGGCATCCCTCGAGTGAACGCGAACCTCCCAAAGCATCCATTCTTTTGCATCCTCTAGCTTTTCTCAAATGCGTAATCACAGACACTGAATTCCGTTTATTTGCACCAATTCCACTATCAAAACATCCGTGTGTGTACCTTCCTTTGGCCCTCAAGTACTACTCATTATCATAATGATGACACTTCATCAAGTACGAAAAGAGATCCATAGCCCCATAACTAACTGAGCTATTAACTGAGCCAATCTGCCACCCCCGGATGCATCCACACTACAGTATAAACTGAACAAATTGGGTACCACATAATTAATATCAAGCACTTTCAAAGCAGTCTTCAGTAAACAGTCAGGAAACATCCAGTAAAGGGTTAAAATCCTCATTAATTTTAGGTATTTGCTTGTCACAACAGCACTAAGAGGGGTGAGAATGGAATTGGTGGAGCACATTGTGAGAGAAGAATAGCAGCTCTGATTAAATGGTCTCACCTGGCTCCTCTCACATTCCTCAGATCCTCGCCCTGCATTTCACCACAGTATTCATCTGTCAGACTGCAGAACTGAGGGGGCTTGTTGCAGTCAGTCTCTCATCTGATAACACCAAGAACATTCAGTCATCTATAGCGAAAGAATAAAAATAAACTTATGCTTTGTAGAGATGGAGAGACACACCAGGAACTCACTGCCAATAACATCAGAGAACCAGAATACTGCACCGTGCTACTCTAGCCTACATCACCCTCACAACTCAATATCTGTATTCTCCTCCAACCCCGGTGAAAGTGAAACCACCACTAGTTCTGGCCTCCTACAAATACCCCATTATCAAACTCAAGTTTACTGCCATTTCAACCATATACTGCCAAACGAAACAACCTTCCTCCAGACCAAGTGCCCACACAGTAGGTATAACTCACACACAACACAAAGTAATATCACTAGAAATAAATTAAGAAATAGTAAGGTGAATTTTAATTGATCCATTATTGGTGACTGTGTTTTCCTGCTATTGTTTGCTGCTCAAAATTTAACTGTTTAAATCATCTCATATCCACTTCTCAGTCAACAGCCCTTCAGAGCACGTGCAAATCCAGTTCTCAGTGAGGTATTTTTTGCATCTCCACCACTCTTTTGGGCAGCTGTTAACTTTTTGGTGGTATTCTTTACGATTATGAGCATCCTCTCTATGATGGGTCAAAATTGCATGTTTAACTGATAGCACTCTGCATAACATTGGCTAATTTTGCTTCATTAAAGAAACTAGGTCCAGTGAATGGAAGCTGTTGTGACATATCATGCTCTTCCTTTACAAATTGTCCCAAGGTCATTTTACTCCACACCCTAAATGTCATTTCTCTCTCTCAAGCACAGTTCATTTTATTTGACTTGATTTAAGTTGTCCATTTTCAGATTCTATCCTAGTAACCCATCTCCAAAGTCATTCCCTTTGGATGCTAATGTTCCATCAACTCCCCTTTCACCCGTGAATAAACACTTAGCCGTGTTTAATTATTTGTGATCCTGAGACTTTACCAATTACCCTGAATCCTCTGAGTCTGCCTTTGTGGAATGACTGCCAGAAGTGGGTAGCTCCAGGTTGAACACAATCTGCTCACTAGAATTAGAAACAAACATTAAACAAGAGAGAAAAAAAATGTTTTAAGGCCACAGATGGTAGATAAATGCATAATTTGCAGAAAATTTATTTTCTGTTCCAGCAAGAAATTCAATCCACCTATGGCTGATAGAAATTCAAAGATGGTATTAACTCCAAGGAAGAGGCCTGAAATAGCAGCAGGTTAAATACCGGACGTAATTTATAACCCAGCAGAGAACAAAAGAAATTGATAAAGAGAGACAAGAAACTAGCAAGAAACATAAAACAGACAGAGCTTCTATAGGTGTGTAAAAAGAAAATAATGGAGGGTAAATGTGAGTCCCTTAGAAAGACAGAAGAATTATACAGGGATTGTGGAAATTGCAGGGGACTTTAAGGAAGAAGACATAAATAACCTCTAAGAAATACCAGAGAACCAACAATCTTGTGAGAATGAAGAAATCAAGAAAATGGTTAAGTCAAAAGTAGATAAACTTTAAGAAGCTGATCATCACTTTGAAAGCACTGGGATGTACATTATCTACTATCTGCCTAGCATCTTCCAAAATTCTATTGATTCTGGAATTGTTCCTGTGAATCAGAAAGTACCAAATGTGGCCCTACCATTTAAAAAGGAGGGACAGAGAAACTATTGAATTGTTGGTCTAATACCTCGTGCAGATAAAATGGTGGAACCTATAACAAAGGTTGTTGTTATAAAATGTCATATATAGAATGTCATACAAAGAATAATAAGATTGAGAAAGTTATCATGGATTTATATAAGGAAACTGTGTTTGATCTCCTGGGATTCGTTGAAGATGTGACTCATAGAAAAGATAAAGAAATAGAGTATTTGGATTGTCAGAAGGTATTCAATAAGGTGCCAATTAGAGAAGTTGGACAATAAGGTCAGAGAATCTGAAATTTAAAATTAAAAAAAAACTGTAGATGCTGCAAATCTTAAATACTGGCTTTGGAGGCAGTGCAGAGGAGCTTCACCAGGTTGATTCCAGAGATGAAGGGATTAACCTATGAGGAGAGATTGAGTTGCCTGGGACTATACTCTATACTGGGAGTATACTCTCTGGGATTCAGAAGAATGAGAGGGGATCTTATAGAAACATACACAATTTTGAAAGGGATAGATAAGATAGAAGTAGGAAAGTTGGTTCCATTGGTAGGTGAGATCAGAGGTCAGGACATTGCCTCAAGATTCAGGGGAGAAGATTTAGGACGGAGATGAGGAGAAACTGTTTTTCCCAGAGAGTGGTGAATCTGTGCAATTCTCTGCCCAGGGAAGCTGTTGAGGATTCTTCACTAGATATATTTGAGATTCAGTTAGATAGATTTTTACATAGTAGGGGAATTAAGGATTACGGGGAAAAGGCAAGTAGATGGAGCTGAGTTTACGGACAGGTCAGCCATGATCTTATTGAATGGCGGGGCAGGCTCAATGGGCCGGATGGCCTACACCTGCTCCTATTTCTTATGATGATGACGTTCTTATTAGAATTGAACAGCAGGTCAGGCAGCACGTGTGGGGAAAAGAAACAGAGATAATATTTTAAATCAAAAACTCTTAGAACCGGAAAAGTAAGTTATCAAAGTAACTTTTCTGTCGCAGAAGGGTGGGAAGGGTGAGTAAAACAAGTGGAATTCTTTGGATCGAGTAAGGGCAGGATTGCCATGAGAATAAACTGTTGGTAAAGCCACCTGGTCAGAAGGTAAATGACAGCAGTTAGAGAGAAGAAAAATACATACACAGGGACGTGTGAAATACTGAACTGTGCGAAATGCACAGCAGAGGTTCCCAAGCTTTTTAATGCCATGGACCCCTACCATTAACTGAGGGGTTTGTGGGCCCCAGGTTGGGAAGCCCTAGAGGGAAAAGGAAAAAGGAGTCGGTATAAATATCCATCTATAATATTAACTTGATTATGGGACTAATGCAGCAATGATCCTGAATTAGAAGATCAGTCATGACATTGATGTTTTAGCCCAGCAAGCCTGAAGGGCCAACTTGCCTACTCCTCCCTTATTTCTAAAAGCAAAATTTAATCCGCATTAGAGATGCATGTGGAGAGAGTGACACTAAAGGTGAGGAGAAAGAATTAAAATGATAATGAGGCACACACAATCATTGTGATTGAATGTTGAGATATCTTCCAATGCTTTTAATAATGAGAAAGCACGAGAGACAAGACAGACAGATAAACACACTTATGCAATCACTATAATGGAATATTAAAATGTCAGTGCTTTGAGAGAGAGACAGACCAAAAGTAACAGTGCAGTACCAGTTAACTAGAAAGTGGTAATGTACTGAATAAGTTGAGAGGCTTGTTGCATTTTCACATATCTGCATATGTGTGTTTCTGGGTCAACAATCCCACACGTGCTTTCACAACTCATTTGTTGACTGAATTATCACTGAAGCAAAACTCTAAATATTACTAAACAACTTAGTTGAATGCACTTTTTCACAGAAATATACTCAGGCAAGAGTGTGTTTCAGGCTATCAGGAACCACATGCCTTCCAGCATCTCAGACATCTTGGCTATAATTGCATCACATCCAAATCTGATCTTGTCCACACATTCATTGTCCAATAAGTGTTGCACACAATAGGAAAAGGAACTGATCTTCAAAAGCTACCATCATCTAGCCTGATCCAGACTATGGAATGTTAAGTTCCATTCAACTAAGTAGGGAAGAGCTCAAGTATTACTTATGATCTTTTCTGATGCTTTAAGGAATGCACTAAAAAGTAACATTTCTCTCTTCAAGAATAAACACTTCATTCTTGTTACCTCAGATGGATGGCATAGCTGCTAATTACAGCAAAATGCATAGTGTGCACAAACATATAGAATAGGGATCCCCCACATTTCATCCCACACACTCACGTCTACAAGACTGAAGTAATCCACCTATGGATAAATATCCTCTCTTCCCAAAAGCCACAAGCACACTAAACATGTGCACACACAGATCACCAACACAAACAAGCAATGATCTTTAGAGTATTATTCTATAATTAATTTTCCCAGGTGTCTCATTTTTAATCTTTTAATTTTTTTCTTAAAGCTCATGAGCTTTCTGCCAGTTTAGCCCAATGTGGCAGGTCGTTGGTGCCCAATCTGTTGAGTGAAAAGCTTTGGAGAGATTCATTCTTCCTGTATAATGTACCCACCAGCCACTGTCACCTTTAATATAGGAACTTGCTGTTCAGAGCTGACAGTTACAGAGCCTTTCAACTCCATTCAAAGAACCTTTCTTAGCCCGAACTGCAAGCAGAGCTAAACTACAACGAAACAACGATCACAATTCAAACACTTCCTGGCACTTCACTATTGAGATAAAGTTTCCAGAGATGTAACAAACTGATATGGAAACACTGAGACACAATAAAGACTACAGATGCTGGAAACCTGGAGCAAACACAAAATACTGGAAGAGCTCAGCGGGTCAGGCAGCACTTATGTAGGGAAATGTAGAGTCAACATTTTGGGTGGATACCCTTCTTCAGGACTGGTAAGGGGAGAAGTCAGGATAAAAGGGTGGGAGAAGAGGTGGAGAGAGAGCTGGCAGGCAATAGGTGAATTTAGGAGATAGGTGGGTGGGGGAGGGGGAGAGTGGGAATGATACAAGAAACGGAGATAATATGTGGAAGTAAAAAAGGGTTGAAGAAGATGGAATCTGATAGGGTCATGGAATAAAAGTGAAGGAGGTGAGGAGGGAACCAAGAGGAGAATGTGTCAGAGATGAGCTGATCTCCGGTAAAGAAAAGGGATAAGGGAAAACAAAAGGGTGGGACAGAGGGGAGTGGTTACTGGAAGTTAGAGAAATCAATGCTTATGCCGTCAATTACCAAAGCAGAATATGAGATGCCGTTCCTCTGATTTGATCTAATCTAATCGAGAAACACTGTTTTTTTTTAATTTTGGAATATCACTTCAATTATTTTATTATTTTTTGAGAAGAGGAACCTAGACCTAAAATACAGAGCAACAGCAAGGATTAAGAAGTACCAGAAGTAAAGATCAGTCTACAGGTAAGGCAGTTTAGGTTTTGAAATCCCATGGATATTGGAAGAAGCAAAAACAAAGGGGAAGGAGCTCAGCATGCTTTCAAGGTCCCAACATACAATACGGTAAAAAGGAGACAGTATGATGAATCAACATTCTAAAGAATAAACAGGGGCTAGGATTAAGAAATTAAGTGGGAATCTGAGTAAATTCAGAGAACAGTTTGACATTGTACAACAATTAGAAAGATATGAACGAAGAAAATTCATAAACAGTATGAGATCAGTCTCTGCATATCCATAGGTGAGGAACACATATAAGACCTGCGATTAGGATAAACCATAGCACACAACTGAAGGTTAAATCTCAGTCTGTGACTGGAAGTAAACGATAATCCTGTAACTTCGCACCAGATGACTGTACATACAGTACTGTGCAAAAATCTTAGGCACATATATATAGCTATAGTGCCTAAGACTTTTGCACAGTACTGTAATAATTTTATGTATTGCACTGTACTGTTGCCATAAAAAATGATGACATATGTGAGTGATGAGAAACCCGATTCTGATATGGGTCCCTATTGTGGTCTGAGAGTGGGAAGGGGGCAGGGAAAGGAATCGTGGTTGGGGAAAAAAGGGAAGGGTAAGGAGAGGGAGTGGGAAGCACCAGAGAGACATTCTGTAATGATCAATAAACCAATTGTTTGGAATCAAATGACTTTGATGCCCTAGCACTCTGCTATGCACCTACAGAATACTGTGCACCTGTGTGGGGCAGATCAGCCCACGTGAAGAAAATAGACCCGTTGCTTAACAAAGCCTGCCGAATAATCATGGGCACACTGCGCCCCACATCCACTAACATTATTTACAGACTTGCAGGCATTGCTCCCCCAGGGATCCGAAGACAGACTACAACAAAAATTGAAGAAGGTAAACAGAACTCGGATCCATGGCACCCACTACATCATCATGTGCCAGTTTCCAACCGCCTAAAATCAAGGAGAAGCTTTGCTACAGTGGAGGAACTACCACACGGAACATCCCCCCAAACATACAGGATTGACCTCTGGCAATAAACAGAAGCCAGAACCCCACCAAACAATACAGTGCAAGACCCCACAGAAATGTTGCCAGACGAGGCACTGCTTGACAGAGGGAAGTGGTGCACTCTCAACAGGGCGAAAGTGGGAGTTTGTAGGACGGGAGACAATATGGTGACGTGGGGTTTAAAGACCAGTGAATCCTGTGAGTGCGGCGAAAGGGTGCAGAACATTGGACACGTTCTGCGCAACTGCCCACTCTCACCTGATTTAGCTGACACTGACCTGCTCAACATCAACCAAACAACACTAGAGTGGCTGGCTGTCTGGTGTGACAAGCTCTGATGATGATGCCTGGTGTCGAAGGGCTGGGAGCATTTGCACCCGTGCCACCCCCTGCTCCTAGCACTCCTTCTCTGCCACCGATACCACACCCTTCCCGCAGTGCCACACCTTACCAATCCTAACATCCTTTGCCCCTGCCAGATTTACATACTTGCTCTCCACTCCAGGCTGACATACAGTACTGTGCAAAGCTCTTAGGCACATATATATAGCTAGGGTGCTTACGACTTTTGCTTAGCACTGTATAGTTGATACCAGAGTCTCACCCTAATGCACAGGGATCTTGGTCTCCTTGATCATTCCATTATATGCCCAGGTTCAGGGTCATTGTACTCCATTTGGACATGAATTTTGTTTCTCTGGGTAACGAGAGTACGTGAGCTATTTGCTGTACTTTACCAAGAGAGCAACTGTGACAGGACTGGATGCACAATCATCATGTTTTCCAAAAACCAAAGAGAGACGACAACACACTTAGTTTCTGTCTCTAAAGGCATGTTGTGCTGATAAGTAGGTGCAAGAGTTAAAATGTGACAGAACAACACCCACAACATTCCATAATTTATGATCAATTCTGACTAGAGACCATGAAAACTCCGGGAGTTGAACAGTTTGCATGAACAGAACGCAGCCAATGGTGCATCCATGGGAGCCGGGAGAAAACGCAGCACTTTCACAGCATCTGCACTGCTTGAAAACATAATTTCAACATCCTCCATCAAACTTAAAAATAATTTTTCCTCATTCAAGGTTTAAGGGTAGCCTCTCAGACTGGCATAAACCTGGTGGGAAAGATGCTTTACTGCTATACTCCAAGCCCTTATGAATTTAACTGACTGAAACTTGGAATTTATCCACATTAAACCACTACAGTGATTCAAACCCTAAAATCCAGGTGGATAACCTCAGTGCAGTATTGAGGGAATGCTGGGGTGTTGAATCTACTATTGTCCAGTTAAGACAATAAACTAGGGCTTTATATGTCTCAGGACTTCCTTTTTGAACCCCAAGTTTCCCTATTCACTCACAATCCCAGAACACTGTTTCACAATAGAGTAGGATAATTCACTCTAGAAAGCTGATCAACATCCCTTCCCCCAAAATTAAAGGTTCAGACTCAAACACCTATGCTTCCCATTTATCAACATTCATATAGTATACCATAACAATTCAATGTGATCTTCTCTCCCTCATCCTGTGATTTCTAGCCCTAACTTATCAATCTAGTGTGATCCAGCTACTTCCACATGTACCACGGGGTGTGATTCTCACCCTGTCATTTTTGCTGAGGACCTACTCCCTGTTTATATTCCATATTACTTTTGATGTTTAAGACATCCTACAGCTAATGCATAACCAAGTCAGTGTTCAATGAAGGAGGAGAACAAAAGACTTAACACTTTCGTTCAGCACTAAGTGAATGCTGTCTATCAGAGATCGTAAACACCAGGAGTTCTGCAGATGCTGGAAATTCAAGTCCTGACGAAGGGTCTCGGCCCGAAACGTCGACTGTACCACTTCCTAGAGATGCTGCCTGGCCTGCTGTGTTCACCAGCAACTTTGATGTGTGTTGTTATCAGAGATCGTGCTTTTTTTTGATATTTAAAGTGGTTTAAAATTTTGCTGTCATTCTGGGCTTCTGACTGAGAAATTTAAGAGTTGCAGTGGTTACCAAACTTGTCAAGATTCAATCCTGATCCTCAGTAACATTTTATTTATTTATTGACATACAACGCAGAGCAGACCCTTCCAGCCCTCTGAGTCACACTGCCTAGTTATTCCCCAATTTAATCCTAGCCTGATCATGGGACAATTTACAATGACCAACTAACCTACCAACTGGTACGTCTTTGGACTGTGAGCATCCGGAGGAACCCCACGCAGTCACAGGGGAGAACGTACAAACTCCTTACAGGCAGCGGCAGGAAATGAACCCGGGTCGCCTGTACTGTAACATGTTGTGATAACTACTACTCTACTGTGCTGCACCATGTAAAGACTGACTTGTAAAGAATTACTTTGACACAAACTCTTCTCAGGCTTCCAGCCAGGTACAGGTATCGATTTTAACCAAAGCTTCAATGACAAACTCCACCATCTTCATCTCTGATGAAGATGGCAGAGTTTGTCATCAAAACATTGGTTAAAATTAACACCTAC
Source organism: Mobula birostris (assembly GCF_030028105.1). Taxonomy (NCBI): domain Eukaryota; kingdom Metazoa; phylum Chordata; class Chondrichthyes; order Myliobatiformes; family Myliobatidae; genus Mobula; species Mobula birostris. The sequence continues at coordinate 19,521,716 of NC_092396.1, forward strand.
ACCTGCTGGAAGTCTGAGAAGAGTTTATATGTGATATACACCGGGAAAGCACAAGATCCTTTTTCAATTATTTTGACACCTACCAGATTGCCAAACAAATGAAAAGACAAAGGTAGTTTACCTGACTGGGTGGCTAGGTGGTAAAGTAGATTGGGAGAGAAAAGATAAGAAACAAAATAAATGGAAGAATGCTGAAGGATAGAGGGTGAGCAGAGAAACTGGTGTTCAAGCGGGAAGAGATATTTAACATAAATGCTTTAAAACACAACACAGTGTACAAGAGTAAACAAGTAATAAATTTATATCACTTATCACTTGAATCAATTGGAGACTTTAGTTTGGGGCCCTATAACCTAAGTAAGCTGTGTACAAAGTACTCTTGAAAGTTGATCGTCCTCTCCCCCTTTTAAGTTAAAAGGTTGAAAGTCCAAGGCCCATTATGTGAATTTAAACCCCGAATCCTGGATGACACTCTTGGTGTAGAACCTAAATACGTGATAAATTGTCTGATTAGCATTAAGTCAGGCCTCAACATATTTACCTCAGATGGCTGAGTGATATCCCAAGGTAATAATTTCAAAGGAAAACAGGAAAAACCTGACCAATATTCAATTTTCAACTATGATCATCAAATGAATATCAAACCACAATATATGTTGTAGTTTGTGGGAGACATTTTCCTTTCTTATTAGGGTGCAGGAGACAGCCATTCAGCCTATTGGGTTTATACTGCCAGAAGAGTAAGCCCATCAGCCCCTTGCCTCCATTATTCCTTTTAATCATACAACATATACTCTCTCAAATGGCCATCAACTCTGGTCCTTCTGCCATTTAATTATACCATGGTTAATTTACCAGAGCTTATTCTTATTTATTTGGAGATACAGTATGGAACAGGCCCTTCTGGCCTATCGAGTCGCGCTGCCCGCACCCACCTAATCACAGGGCAATTTACAATGACTAGTTAATCTACTAACTAGCGTGTCTTTGGAATGTGGGAGGAAACCAGAGGACCCAGAGGAAACCTGCACATTCACGGGGAGAATGCATTAAACTCCTTACAAAGGACGCTGTAATTGAACTCTGATGCAGGAGATGTAATAGCATTGTGCGAACCGCTACGCCTCCATGGTGCCCCCTTCTATCAGCATATTTCTGTGACATGGGAGGAAAACAGCAGACCCAGAGGAATCCCCAGGACCTTGTTTAGTGAAAGCGGGTTCACTGCAACGCCGACTACACTTCCAAACTTCTTATTTAGCCATAAAATATTCTAGGACATCCTGGAATCTTTAATCTCGATTAGGCAGGCACCAAATAAAAACTCCCTCCGCGGATTGCTGGGTAAATATAATAGTCGTGCTTTTTGGCACTGAAAATCCTTTTGAGCACATTGCTGTTTCTCAATAGAGCTTTCATCAGTTCTTTAGCTGGCAGGTAACATTTGTCTCCTGGGAGATGCATGGTTGTCTTGCAGTATTTGGAACAATGTTCCAAGTCACCATCTGAAGACAGCCACAGATCTTTGATTCCTTTTATGTAGCCAGAATTACTAAAAGGCTACCCTTTTAGTGGATAAGGTTTGTGTAGATCGCTTAGTCATTTTGCGAGTTCAATTTCCGCTGCATCTTCTCACAGTATCTGGTACCTTGTGTGTTGAGAAAATGCGTCACTGAAGAAACCTCAGCTTGTATTTGTCATGTAATCTTTATGTTTGCTTTAACGTGCACTAATAATAGTGACATCATGAGGCAGGAGTGATCACATACCAGAGGAAAGTGATCTACTACTGGATTTGGTCATCTAATGGGGTATCACGTTTTTGGGATACCCTTCCAAAGCTGTGTTTGGGCACTTCACCTGACATACCCACAACTTCTAACCAACATGAATTTGATAATAAAAAGCAACAATTATTGGGTCAAATATAAAACATTATTTGATGGCACATTGGCATGGCTGTGAAAAGATTGATTGGTATTTATTGGCAATTTTTTGACAGAATATATCATATATTGTTGACTTAAGTTTAGCCAATCTGACAACTCAATGCTCATTCAACCAGTCACAATTTTTTGATCTTTGGCCGTGGTGCTCTTTGGAGGTGTGAAACTATATGGATACGACAGACGTAAGACTTAATGAAGGGTCTCAGTCTGAAATATCGATTGTTTATTTGTCTCCATAGGTGCTGCCTGATCTGTTGAGTTCCTCCAGCATTTTGAGCGTGTTGCTTGGATTTCCAGCATCTGCAAAATCTCTTGTGTTAAGACTTAAAATTATACAGCTAGACTAGCCAGCAATGGCACCAACCTCCGAGCTTGAGATTTCTGTGATTATATGGCAAAATGTGTTTAATTACAGTCTTCAGAGAGTTAATACTTTCTCCCTAATAACATACAATTTTCATCGGACACACAAGCTGTCAGGGTGGGAATACACTAAATAAACATCACAGGCAGTAATAACACAGCAAAAAAATGTTACTGTGCTTGTTGACAGCTCCCCTCTCACTCTCTTTGCTCACTGATTAGCATCGTCAGAATTCTCACACAGTGCCAGGATTAATGATTTGAAACCAGACTACAGAACAAACAAATTAATTCACCCAGGGCTCCTAAACCTTGCAGATTATGATGTGGTAATCGCGTTTCTCAAACAGCAGTGAGTGAAAGTGACAGGCTGGCAATAGCTGCAGCTCATTCTCTATTTATGTCAACATCAGGAAGGAGATGGCATTTCCTGTTGATTCAATGATGCAAGACTTTTTGGATTCCTGCTCTGGCTAAATAAACTGGCACTTTTAATAAACTGGACAGCACTAGAAGGTCTACAGTGGGGTTTCTATTCTTATAACGCAAACAACAGGAATTCTGCAGATACTGGAAATTCAAGCAACACACATCAAAGTTGCTGGTGAACGCAGCAGGCCAGGCATCATCTGTAGGAAGAGGTGCAGTCGACGTTTCAGGCCGAGACCCTTCGTCAGGACTAACTGAAGGAAGAGTGAGTAAGGGATTTGAAAGTTGGAGGGGGAGGGGGATATCCAAAATGATAGGAGAAGACAGGAGGGGGAGGGATAGAGCCAAGAGCTGGACAGGTGATAGGCAAAAGGGGATACGAGAGGATCATGGGACAGGAGGTCCAGGAAGAAAGACAAGGGGAGGGGAACCCAGAGGATGGGCAAGAGGTATATTCAGAGGGACAGAGGGAGAAAAAGGAGAGTGAGAGAAAGAATGTGTGCATAAAAATAAGTAACAGATGGGGTACGAGGGGTAGGTGGGGCCTTAGCGGAAGTTAGAGAAGTCGATGTTCATGCCATCAGGTTGGAGGCTACCCAGACGGAATATAAGGTGTTGTTCCTCCAACCTGAGTGTGGCTTCACCTTTACAGTAGAGGAGGCCATGGATAGACATGTCAGAATGGGAATGTGATGTGGAATTAAAATGTGTGGCCACTGGGAGTCCTGCTTTCTCTGGCGGACAGAGCGTACATGTTCAGCAAAGCGGTCTCCCAGTCTGCGTCGGGTCTCGCCAATATATAAAAGGCCACATCGGGAGCACTGGATGCAGTATATCACCCCAGTCTACTCACAGGTGAAGTGTTGCCTCACCTGGAAGGCGCCAATATATAAAAGGCCACATCAGGAGCACCGGACGCAGTATATCACCCCAGTCGACTCACAGGTGAAGTGTTGCCCCACCTGGAAGGTGCCAATATATAAAAGGCCACATCGGGAGCACCGGACGCAGTATATCACCCCAGTCGACTCACAGGTGAAGTGTTGCCTCACCTGGAAGGTCAATATATAAAAGGCCACATCAGGAGCACCGGACGCAGTATATCACCTCAGTCGACTCACAGGTGAAGTGTTGCCTCACCTGGAAGGCCAATATATAAAAGGCCACATCGGGAGCACCGGACGCAGTATATCACCCCAGTCGACTCACAGGAGAAGTGTTGCCTCACCTCTCCGTAACTTCCGCCACCTCCAACGGGATCCTACCACTAAGCACATCTTTCCCTCCCCGCCTCTCTCTGCATTCCACAGGGATCGCTCCCTACACAACTCCCTTGTCCATTCGTTCCCCCCATCCCTCCCCACTGATCTCCCTCCTGGCACTTATCCGTGTAAGCGGAACAAGTGCTACACATGCCCTTACACTTCCTCCCTTACCACCATTCAGGGCCCCAAACAGTCCTTCCAGGTGAGGCAACACTTCACCTATGAGTCGACTGGGGTGATATACTGCGTCCGGTGCTCCCGATGTGGCCTTTTATATATTGGCGAGACCCGACGCAGACTGGGAGACCGCTTTGCTGAACATCTATGCTCTGTCCGCCAGAGAAAGCAGGAGCTCCCAGTGTCCACACATTTTAATTCCACATCCCATTCCCATTCTGACATGTCTATCCATGGCCTCCTGTACTGTAAAGATGAAGCCACACTCAAGTTGGAGGAACAACACCTTATATTCCGTCTGGGTAGCCTCCAACCTGATGGCATGAACTTCGACTTCTCTAACTTCCGCTAAGGCCCCACCTCCCCCTCGTACCCCATCTGTTACTTATTTTTATGCACACATTCTTTCTCTCACTCTCCTTTTTCTCCCTCTGTCCCTCTGAATATACCTCTTGCCCATCCTCTGGGTCCCCCCCCCTTGTTTTTCTTCCCGGACCTCCTGTCCCATGATCCTCTCGTATCCCCTTTTGCCAATCACCTGTCCAGCTCTTGGCTCTATCCCTCCCCCTCCTGTCTTCTCCTATCATTTTGGATCTCCCCCTCCCCCTCCAACTTTCAAATCCCTTACTCACTCTTCCTTAGGTTAGTCCTGACGAAGGGTCTCGGCCTGAAACATCGACTGCACCTCTTCCTACAGATGCTGCCTGGCCTGCTGCGTTCACCAGCAACTTTGATGTGTGTTTCTATTCTTATGTGCACTTTGTGTGTGAAACTCCATCCTACCTCCCAGCATTGCCTTTTTGCAGCATTAACTGGCTCACTGGGCTGCAGCTATGTGATCAAAAAGCAGAACTTAAAGAGACTACAAGTGTGATCGAGTGACCAAGAAACTGTCATAGGCACAGCCTCAACTGTTGAAAGTGAACAGCTTCCAATTCTACAGGTCTAATTATAGCCTTGAATCATAAAACATCACTATCCATCATTGAGCAACTTCTTACTGCATGGACCATTGTCACACCTCACGCCTACATCATCAACTGTATCGTCAGCCCAGCAGTAAAGCATAAACATCAATGTTCCTAAATCTCAGAACCTGCATTTCATTACCTGCTGGACTTCCCGTTGTTCCACAGAGTCTTGTTAAAATGCTAGGTTTAACTCACTGTCATCGTGTATCTCTCGCTCTCTATTTCTTCGCCGATGCCTGTCCCGCTCCCGTCTGATGCTCAAGATCGATTCTGTTCCGGTATCGTTGTCCAAACCATCCCGACTGCCGGCAGTGTTTGCGCTGTAATTAAGCACAAAGTACCAAAGATGAACAGCAAGGACAAGGAAGGCACAGACATTAGAAGTGGTGCACCACCTCCTAAAGACGAGAGGCATTGTTTGGTCATACTTATTGACAATCCATAAGGAAAAGGTATGGACACATTAGTGAGGAAGCACGTGTAGCCAGCAGCATATGGCTGGGAACAGGAGGTAATAACGAATGGAGTAGAGTGGAAGTAAGGCAGGAGAACATACAGTGAGTGGCATGGACAAATATGAACACCAATCTGACAAATTATTTTGCAAGAATCAAACAGCATGTCACAATCTCAGGATGTCCCCACGATATCTAATGAAGAACTCCACAGTCAGTCAAGACCTTCTTGAGAATTGTCGCTGTTGCAGTGTTTGAAAAATAGTAAAACAGTTTTCCATTGCAATATTCTACAAAAAGTAAAGTTGCAGTGACCACAGCCTACTTTTATTCATACTGGATTGATGAATATTAGCCTGGATACCATATGCCAGGGAGAACCGACTGACTAGGATTTGATGCATGTCTCATCTGAAAGGTGGCACATCACATTGTGTAGTATCCCCTCAATCTACACTGCAGTTTGTCTATTTACGCTCTGGTGTCTGTAATGTGACTTAGATTAATTTTTGCATACCTATGTGTCCCATCACTTTTTGCATATCTGTGTAGCACTGACTACACAAAATCAACAGATTGACAATATTTTGACAATGTTTTATCCATTAGGAGCATCCTCGGCAATCAACTTGCTCTCTTAACAACTGTTGAGCATTTAACTGGACATAAACCAATAGAAATTAAATGGTAAATCGCCACTACTGATTTCTGTTACTTTCAGGTACAGGTAATTCAGTATGACTGAGAGGTTTTAATCACAAGGTAGTTGGAAACTGCTTGGCAGACAAGCCTGAGGCAGCATAGGTCAACAGGGTTCTTTCAACTCCAGTCTTTTTTTCTTGCCCTCACCAATTTTTTTGTCTCTTAAATTTCCACCATTCTAATGAACAAGACTTCACGATAAGGGATATACAACTAACCCAAACATTGTTCAGATTTGCTGCTAGAACTTCTTTTGGCCTAGCTCAGGAATTTCTCTAAAGCAAAAGGAGAACATTACAAATGGTTGGATTTATTTAAAACTTTGCAGCAGGTTTTCCACAGCTAATAGAAAGTTCTGCACAACTGAACAACACACATAAAATGCTAGAGGAACTCAGCAGGTCAGGCAGCATCTATGGAAATGAATAAACAGTCGACGTTTCAGCAAAGAAATGTTGATTGTCTATTCATTTCCATAGATGCTGCCTGATCTGCCGAGTTCCTCCAGCATTTCTGTGTGCTGCTCAGGATTTCCAGCATCAGCAGAACCCCGTGTGTTTACCACTGAACAATGTCTTCTTTGATGCATTTGTGTTCATAGCCTAATAAGCAGGTAGCCATGACAACTCTGGCCTTCAACGCCTACGTGATCTTAGCCATGGAGTGAAATTCAGAAAATCTATCTATCCACTCTCAAATCAATGCACCACAACTGAACCATCTGAGTACATTTAGAACAAATAAGATGCATACAGCAAAAACACAAGAGATTCTGCAGATGTTGGAAATTCGGTAACACATACAAAATGCTAGAGAAACTGAGCAAGTCGGGCAGGGTCTTTGGAAGGGAATAAATAGTCAATGTTTCAGGCTGAGAGCCTTCATCTTTTCCTTTCCAGTCCTGATGAAGAGTCTTGGGCAGAAACGTCAAACGTTTATTCCTTTCTTCCCAATGAAATAACCAACCCCGCAGACCATTATCTGAAAAACGTCCTTGGCAAGATGCGTTGTAAATCTGGATCCAAGCTTTTCTACAGTGTGTTAAGTGGTGCTGCTGATCCCACATACTCAATTCACTTGGAATGGCAGCCTACTAATGCCAGCAAGTCGTCTACATTTCTCGCCCACATAATAGACTAGTCTTGTGGGCCACTTCTACATTTGGATGAAAGCCTACAGTGGCTTATTGCCTGGCAGGATATGTATCAGTTAGCTAGCCTTGTTTATGTAAAGTTACTGACAAAACTAGGAGCTACTGTTTTCACATTAAAAGCCTCCCCCGTTGCAGTGAAGTTCTTCCATTGTTTGACTTTGTTGTTATTTTCTGCATATAGAAGCATATGAATTGTGAATAAGAATCAGCCATTCAGCCTATTTAAACCTATTCTGCCTTTCAATAAGATCGTGACTAATGTGATGTAACCTCAACTTTCTATATAGACAGTAGATTACAATTAATTAGGCAATTGGTTAATCGGGGCAGCTGCAGCTGCTTATTTGAGACAACTCTTAAAGAACAAAATCTAATCGAGAAAATAGCTGGGATTCCCTTCATTTATTTGGGACACTATGCTGCTTAATTGGGACAGGAGACTGTTGCTGAACAGTTTCTAACTAGCGTCAGTCATGTGTACATGTGTCACCATTAGATACAACAGACAGCTTCAAATAGCGTTAGTTGCATGTGTTTGTGCTCAAAATGCAGTAATTTTTGTCACTGATAGATGGCGAGAAATAAACAGCAAGGCAATTCAGAATGGTTTTGCTTACTGCAGTTTCAAGCGTTCAGGCTTGGAGATGCCACAAACAGCCAGGTGTTAGAATGAAACAATTTCACAACCTCAACAAATTTGAAACTACAAAGAATTTGAAATCATCTTGAACGTTACAATGAAAATGAAGATTTGGAGGATGCAATCCTCGACCGCATAGTATGAATGCAGTCCATTATCTGCACTAGGTGTCTGCGCTGATTTTGTTCATTTACAGTTAAAAGAACATGATGTGGATGAAAACCTCCATCGATAAGTATTAGCAACCACTACAGTTTTGCGGTACTGTAGTAGTACTGGTAGTGTTATACGTTGTTCAGTATTTAATTTAAATACATAATTTGTTACTCAGTTAAATGGTAGTTTGTCTTTTTTTTAAATAACTTTTTAACTATTTCAGTGAAACTACAGATAATTGAGCCAAAATGTACTGGTCCCGAAGTACCCCAATTAACCATTGCCTATGCATGTGTATACAGTATATGTGTCATCTCTCTTAAATAGGTCGCGTAATAACTTCCAGTTTAAGATGGCACCACTGAAGTTGGATGACAACTTACTGATAGTTCAAAAGCCAAAAAATACGACTAAATACTTCACTCATAACACTTTTTCTGTGGTAAATTGTGGTAAACGATCACCGCAAACAATGAAAAGATGAGCGAAGGCGAAGCTGACTCGAGGATCCAGCCATGTGGGTCTGGTACAAAGTCAGAGCTTGGCATGGTCAAGGAGAATCGAGGTCGAGGCATTGTTGAGACAGTATCAGAGTTGGAGTTAGAGATGGAGTTGAAGTGAGAGGAGTTGATGCAGAGGAGTTTTGGGGCCCATTCACCAGCCTGGAGCGAGGTTGGACCGACCTAAGCACCGAGCCAATTTGGAAAGGTCAAGAATAGCCTCGGGCTGGGCAGTGGGATCCAGGCCCAGTGCGCATCACTGCGGCAGGGCCCACGTCCTAGTGCGTGGCACAATCTGATGTTTGGACAACTTAAATGCTGGCCCGGATAGACTGAAAAGGCAGGGTGTCGGGAACAGAGGTGAGGGTCCGTCTGATTCTGCTCGCTCTTCTGCGATGTGTGCTCCTCTCTCTGTGGCTCTGAGGCAGTGGGACTGCTCTGGCTGCAAGCTTCACAATGATCTGCCCCGCTGTGTGATGAACTGAGCCCGAGGCTATGGGCCTACTCCAGCTGCTTCAGGCTATGGGACTATGGACGAGAAAATCTGCAGTTGCTGAAAAACCAAGTAACACACACAAAATGCCGGAGGAACTCAGCAGGCCAGGCAGCATCTATGGATAAGAGTAAACAGTCGACGTTTCAGGCAGAGGCCCTTCATCAGGACAAATGTCCAGGTCTATGGACTCAATTTGGTTTAGAATGCTGTTGCTTGCTTTTATTATTTGCAGGATTTGTGTTTTTTCCCCTCCTTCTCTGCACATCGGGTATGGTCTTTTTTCATTGGGGTCTTTCAGGTTTCTTGCTTTGTGGCTGCCTGTAAGCAGACAAATGTTAAGGCTGTGTAATGTATACATCCTTATTATTAAATTGTGACTTCTGGTTTTAAAACCTCACTCAAGAGGACACACCTTTTCTATATCCAGCCTATCAGGATCCTTCAAGATCTCTTTTGTTTCAATCACATCTCTTTTGAACTTCAGCAACCTTTCCTCATAAAATAAAAGGCCTGTTTTAGATAATAGCCTTGCAAACCTTCGCCAAATTATGTATTGTTAGATAAGGAGTCTGATTTTGAACACAGTACCCCAGGTGTGATCTTACCAATGATCTATAAAACTGATGCAATAATGTCTTGTTATGTTTCCTAGTTATTTGCTTTTTTAGATTCTAGTTTACAGCCAATTATTTAAGTCACACAAATTCTTTTTCATCCTTTCTCTGCCAGAATAACCAATCTCACTTTTTCTCCACATTTGCAGGATGTTAACTCGCTCTCTATATTCCCGTATGGACCTTCTTTGGCAAGTTATTTGCCCTAGAAGCTCAGTTAAATGCAATGCAAAGTACTAACACTATATACATCCCGTCAATTCACCTGTAATCACGAGGCCAATGTTTCCCTAACAAAACTCTCTTTTAATATGGTTATCTACTTCTACTGGCAGCTTCACTCTTTTATGGTTATAAAGGAAGTATATCATATTTGACTAAGAATTTATGTTATCTTACAAAATACATATTTATATTCAGCACACATTAAATGAAAGAGATTTTGCTGAACCCCTTGATGATTAATTGAGCCATCTTCCACAGTATCAGTGTTCACACTGATAAAAGCTGATCATCAGCTTCAATATTGACACAGATTTTGACTCTGACTTTGTTATCAGTTCTTCCTTGCTTGATAGATGTTATTCTGCCTTGTCATTTTGGTTCTACTCTTACACACTGAAGTCATTTCCCTTTCTTTTAATCAGGTAAGATATTTGTACTGCTCTAAACTGACTTGTTGGCTTGTGATGGGTGGATGCATTAGTAGCAGCTTTCCCCCCAAGCCCCATCTCATTTCATACTTACCACTGAAGCTGCCACCGTTTGCTGCTGCCATATGATCACTCTGTGCAATAATACTCACAGCACACAGAGCACAGTATTTTTGAAGACAGTTTCATTAATGAATGCACATCTACACAAATATCAAATATCATATCTGACATATTCAATAAATTAAATTAATTTTGTTCAGCTGTTATACACAAAACTTGGCCACCAGCATAAAAGGCATCAAAATTACAATGTGCTAACAAATTCTTTGACATCACTATATAATGACAATCTGATCTATGGTTTCTATTTCTGAATATGTAATTTTCTATGATCTCCAGGCATTCTGGATTAAAGCAATTTACAACCTCTCCAGCGCTTCATCAAATTAAACACCTTTTACCTTGCATGGTGCCAGGCAGTCTGCTGAAATAGCAGGCATTTCTGAGCCTCTGTCTATTAGTATGATTGTTTTCTAATAACCTTCAATATTTCATTTTGACCAGGTACCATTCATCTTCATCTTCCATTTGAGTAATATTATTTGCCCCAAAAGGCATCTCCATCCATAAGAATCAAAGGGCTCCCACAAACATTAAATCCGTAAGAAATGTAGGACTCCACAGTTTATCATTTTAAGTTTCCCAGAATAGGTCTCAGCTGCTGCACTTTGACAGTGGCAGGGCTTAACTGAACAATCCACTCACCAGTTGTTAATTCTTATGTACTATTGTTTCCAGTCTGTACATTAAACTGACTGTGACTCATCCTACAACCACAAGTACATGGTCACTCTATGCTTTCAAGGACTACCCGAGGAGCTTCAATTTTATTTTTCTGCCAAAGTAATAGAATAGATGCTGAAAACATTACAAGGCCACAGTACTTGTTTGTGGAACATCGCTAAATATGGTTTGCATGCAGGGAAGACAGTAATTCTGTCTGACAAATTTCTGGAGTTGTCTTGGGAAGGAAAAACCTAAGCAGCACAAATTGGTTTAGGTCAAGAATTAGGAAGGTCTGCATTCATTTTTCAACAAGGTTGACACTCCTTCGCTTCGCTATCTTGTGTTACCCGTCTTGGGTGAGAGTTGAAGCATCCTATCCAGATGCATCATGGCTTCTGCTCTGCCTGTGACCACAAAAACACCTCTTCTGCTCTGATACACAGTCAGTTCAGCTGTGACCAGTCTGAGTTGGCATCAGGGTTCGGTGCCAACGGCAGGAAGAGTGAGGCCATGCTCTCCGGCAAGTAGCCCAACCAATCCAATGTACCTGAAGGTGCTGGAGACCTAGTTCAGCAGGGCTGAGGTATGTAACAGGACTTGGCTGGAACAGTTTGGGAAGGTAAAACAAAAACTGGGTCTCTGGAAATACTGCTCTCCGTCAACAATTGCATGCTATGTCAATAACTGGGAAGAACTTGGTCATCAGGTATGATATGGTCTCAGCAACACTCACAACACGCTGGTGGAACTCAGCAGGTCGGGCAACATCCGTGGAAACGATGAGTTGACGTTTCCACGGATGCTGCCCGACCTGCTGAGTTCCTCCAGCGTGTTGTGAGTGTTGCTTTGATCCCAGCATCTGCAGATTATTTTGTGTTTATGATATGGTCTCAAGGCTGTTGTAGTACGCACAGGTGTGGCCTTTCCTCACTCCTCTGCCTCCGTAATTACCTGTGACATTGTTTTTCTTGGGGGCCAAGATGGAATGAATGCACATGTCCCATGAAAAAAGGGGCAAAAGTGTACCCAACATTGCCCTCATCCTTTGTATGTGGCTGTATCAGTTGGTGTATGGACCCAAAGTACGTGAGCACCAATTGTCACTAGGTTCTATAGATTTGTTCCAAGCATCTGGTCCATGGCACTATATGGCAGGACTCTTCATTGCCAGATCTGATTAACAATCACCAAGAGCTTGTTTGGCTGGCAGTGAGAGGTTCCCTTCCAGTTAGAGCTTGCCGTTACTGGTGAGATATCGCCCCCAATGTATGCCGCCTTTGGGACGGCAATGATGGGGAAGAAATGGTTAACCACCTCTTTGCAAACTGTGGATTTGCTTAGAAGGTGTGAAGATGAATATAAAGGTCCCAGTTTATCCCCAGCACCTGTGTAACAGAGGACTCTCTATCACAGGCTGTTTCCTGGGACGCACACTAAGACAGACATCAACCACTGCTTCATTGCTTCAGTGAAAGACATTCATTGATCTTCTGGGCTTTCTTTGCTATGAAGCTGGCGTTGAGGGACTAGGTGAGATTCTCCGCCAGGTGAACACCAAGAAATTTGGTGCTCTTAATGATCTCTACGGAGGAGTCATCGATGTTCAGCAGAGAGTGGTCATTCCATGTCCTCTTGAAGTCAACAACCATCTCTTTTGTTTTGTTCACATTCAAAGACAGGTTGGCTCTGCACCAGTCCATTAGCTGCTGCACCTCCTCTCTGTATGCTGACTCATCGTTCTTGCTGATGAGAGCCATCACGGTCCTGTCATCGGCGAACTTGATGATGTGGTTCGAGCTGTGTGTTGCAGCACAATTGTGGGTCAGCAGAGTGAACAGCAGTGGACAGCGCACACAGCCCTGGAGGGCCCCCGTGCTCAGTGTGATGGTGTTGAAGATGCTGCTTCCAATTCGGACTGACTGAGGTCTCCCAGTCAGGAAGTCTAGGGTCCAGTTGCAGAGGGAGGTGTTCAGGCTCAGTAGGCTCAGCTTTCCAATCAGTTTCTGAGGAATGATTGTGTAGAATGCTGAACTGAAGTCTATGAACAGCATTCGAACGTATGTGTCTTTTTTGTCCACGTGGGTTAGGGCCAGGTGGAGGGGGATGGCAATGGCGTCGTCTGCTGAGTGGTTGGGATGGTACGCGAGCTGCAGGGGGTCCAGTGAGGGGGGCAGCGGGGTCTTGATGTGCCTCATGACGAGCCTCTCGAAACACTTCATGATGATGGATGTGAATGCGACAGATGGTAGTTGTTGAGGCAGGACACTGAAGACTGCTTCAGCATGGGATGATGGTGGTGGCCTTGAAGCACGTAGGAACGACGGTGCTGCTCAGGGAGATGTTGAAGATGTCAGTGAGAATCTCAGCTAGCTGGTCTGTACATCCTCTAAGCACTCTGCCAGGAAAATTGTCTGGTCCAGCAGCCTTCTGTGGGTTGACCCTGCAAAGGGTTGTCCTCTCATTGGCCGCGGTAAGACACAGCACCTAGTTGTTTGGAGGAGGGGTGGTCTTCCTCGCCACCACGTCATTTTCCGTCTCAAAATGAGTGTAGAGATTATCCAACGCACCTGGGAGGGAGGCATCACCAGCAAAGGCAGGTGATGTTGTCTTGTAGATGGTGATGTCCTGAATGCCCTTCCACATGCGCCACGTGCCGCCGCTGTCCTGAAAGTGGCTGTGGATTCACTGGGCATGTGCACACTTTGCCTCTCTGATGGCCCGGGACAGTTTGGCCCTCGCTGCTGTGAGGGCTGCCTTGTCGCCTGCTCTGAAGGTGGAGTCACGGGTCCTCAGCAGCGCACGCTCCTCCACGGTCATTTGTCAAATTTCAAGTTGAACACAATCATATTGTGATCACTGGTTCCTCAGGGTTCTTTTACCTCAAGCTTCCTAATCACCTCCAGTTCATCACATAACACCCAATGCAGTATAGCTGATCGCCTAGGAGGCTTAACGACAAACTGCTCTAAAAGCCATCTCTTCGGCATTCCACAAACTCACTCTCGAGATCCATTACCAACCTGATTTTCCCAATCGATCTGCATGTTAAAATCTCCAATGACTACCATAACATTGCCCTTTTGACTCGCCTTTTCTATTTCCTGTTGTAACCTGTGATCCACCTCCCAGCCACTGTTGGGAGGCCTGTATATAACTGCCATCAGAGTCCTTTTACCCTTGTAGTTCCTTAATTCAACCAACAAGGATCCAACATCTTCCGATCCTATGTCACATCTTTCTACTGATTTGATGCCATTCTTTACCAGTAGAGCCACACCAACCCCTCTACCTACCTTCCTATTCCTCCGATATAACATGCATCCTTGGACATTCAGTTCCCAACTACAACCACCCTTCAGCCACAATTCAGTGATGGCCACAACATCATAACTGGCAACCTGTAATATTGCAACAAGATCATCTACCTTATTTCTTATACTACATGCATTTAGATACAACACTTTGAGTACTGTATTTGCTATCCTTTCTCATTCTGTATCCCTAATGATTTGATTCTCAGCCTGTTGGCTGCAACTAAGTCTCATCACCCGCCTGCCCTTCCTGACAATCTGACTGCATGCTATCTTTACTTTTTTACCATCCATCCTTTCCTGAGTTCCTTCACTCTGGTTCCCACCCCCCTACCAAGTTAGTTTAAACCCTCCCCAACAGCTCTAACAAACCTGTCCATAAGAATATTGGTCCCCCTTGGGTTCAGGTGCAACCTGTCACTTTTGAACAAGTCGTACATCCCCCAGAAGAGATCCCAAGAACCTGAAGCCCTGCCTCCTGTACCAACTTCTCAGCCACGCATTTATCTGCCAGATCATCCTGTTTCTACCTTCACTGGTGCGTGGCACAGGCAGCAATCCAGAAATTACCAACCAGGAGGCCCTGCTTCTCAGCTTTCTACCTAGCTTTCTAAATTCTCTTTTCAGAACCTCATTGCTTTTCATTCCTATGTCATTGGTACCCCCTCCCTCTCCAAAATGTTGTGGACATGATATGGGGCATCCCTGACCCTGGCACCTGGGGGGCAGCATATCATCCGGATTTCCCGTTCACGTCCACTGGATCTCTAGTGTGTTCCCCTCACTATCGAGTCCCCTATAACTACCACTCCCTTCTTCGGTCTCTTTCCCTTCTGCACCATAGACCCATGGTCAGTGCCTGTAACCTGGTCACCGTGGCGTTCTCCCGGGAGGTCATCCCCCACAAAAGTATCCAAAGTGGTATACTTGTTTTTGAGGGGAATGGCCACAGGTGTGCTCTGCTCTAACTGCCTATTTCCATTTCTCCTGACAGTCGCCCAGCTACTCGCCTCTGGCAACTTCAGGGTGACTATTTCCCTGTAACTTTGATCAATTATATCCTCGCTCTCCCATACAAGCTGAAGGTCATCCAGTTGCTGCTCCAGATCCCAGCACTATCTTCAAGGAGCTGCAGCCAGATGCACTTCATGCAGATGCAGGTTCCTGAGACACTCTAGGTCTCCCATGACTCCAACATCTGGCACAAAGAGCACACCACAGCCATTTAAATGGTACAGTAAGAGAGGGAAAAAAACAAAAAGGAAATCTTAACTGATGCTTTACACAGAGCCAACATCTCTTCCGAGCTGAAGCCTCTTTTGAGCCAAAGCCTGTCGCTTCCACTCTCGCCACTGGCCTACTCCCAACAATGGCCGCGCCGCTTATCCCTTCTGTACTTTTATTTAGCTCTGCTGACGCCGCTGATAGGTTTACACTTCTTACATAATCAAAGCCCTCACCCACCACTTTCACACTCTCTTCTCCCCCATCTCACTGGGCAGAAGATTCAAAAGCCTGAAAGCATGTACCATGAGGCAAGGACAGCTTCTTAGACTATTGTTATTAGACTATTAAGTGGCTCCCTGGGACAGTAAGATAAGACTTTTAACCTCATAATCTACCTTGTTTTCAGTGCATGTTATCGGCCTTCCTGCACTTTCCCTGTAACTGCAATAACTGACACTATTTTGCATGCTGTTATTGCTTTATCTTGTACTACCTCAATGAACGTTGTAATGTATTGAACTATATGAACAGTATGCAAGATAGGTTTTCCACTGTACCCCAGAACACGTGACAATAATAAACCAAAATATTTACCAATGATAAACCAGGCATTTTAGAAGACCATCAATCTGAAAAACACACACAAAATGCTGGAGGAATTCAGCAGGCCAAGCAGAATCTATGGAAAAGACTAGAGTCGAAGTTTCGGGCCGAGACCCTTTGGCAAGGTTTCAGTCCTGATGGGGATGACTGACAAGTCAACATTACATTTGTCCAAGTTTGAGTACATAAACGTGCAATGCCTAATTATATTTGAATTAAAGCAAGGAACTTATCACACTATCTTAATGAGTTTGAGGACATTGTAACATGCTATAATGCTTTTTACATTGCATTTCATAATCCCCAGAATACACCTCTGACATGTATGGATTTTATGGGAAGTGCGTTTAACTGGAAGGAGCATAGACTTGATCAATGAATCAGCTCTGAACACATGAAGCAGAAATGCCGCAAGTCCTGGGGTGAGTGATTCAGTGTTCCCACATCGCCCCCCTATGGCCTCACCCGGAATTTCCTTTATCCAGTTTCGCCCCTGCTGCACAAACAGCGCATAATAAGCCAAAACTGCCGGCAAAATCTGACAGAAAACTCAGCATCAACTGAGGCATGCCAAGATTGAGGATCAAGTGGCCAGAAACAAAGACATGTTTGGTACAACCATCTGAAGCAGGATCCCGGATTTAGTTATGCAGGAGGAAGACTGAAAAAAAAGAGCAAGAGATCTTCTCTTTAATCCCTCAGAAATGCTTATTTGTACGGGTTAAATTGAATACTACTTTTATTGGTGATAAACTGAAGAGGACCTGCATGTGACAGCACCGGAGGCAATGACCGGTAGATAGATTAAATTGGAGACTGCAACATGGCCTGCAATCAATGAGGGCAAGATCACCTACAAGAGAATGCAGCTAGTGGTAACTATTCCATAAATTGAGCTTAACCACCCCAGGACACCAGCAGAGTGGAGGTGATGTCATGATTCAGAAGGTAATTTATGGCAGAGAAGACAGTTGATAGATAACTAAAGATTAGGAGAATATCTCCACTACTTTTACATGTTGGTAATTTGAGCAAAAATAAAAATAAGGAACTGAGATTGTGGGGAGCAGTATTGAGAGTGAAACAAGGCACCGGTGTAAGAAAGCACTAAATTACCATAAACTAATCTAAACATTAACTTATGGTAGGAAGGCTCAGACCTAATAAATGTTCCTCTTGTGTTTTGTGGGAAATCAGAGTCATTTTCCAATGTCCATGGAAATGGTGCAGTTATAGCTACTCGTCGACCATGCCAAGGAGCTAGAGCTGCCAACAGATTGATCAGAGGGTGATCGCAGAGATTTCATACACAATCATTTTCAATGACACAAGTTAAAACAAAGAAATGAAATCCTACAAGCTGACTATATTGAACTAGGAAGTAGGACCCTAAATGTAGTAATTTCAGGATAATTCTCAGCATAATGTTCTAGTGAGAGTAAAAGTAGGAAGATACATTAAATGAATAAGTAGCCTGAATTAGTGTGAGAGAAGGGAATTAAATGGCTGAGACATTGTCAAGTCAAACTAGGGAAAGTATTGGGACCTAGAGGCAAAAGAAAATAAAATGTAAAAGTAACAGCAAGAATCCACTGATAGACCGGATGGAACCAACTGCCTGAGTGCTGCTTCTGCACGGACTATCAGGGGGACCTGGCAGCATCACAGCAGCAGTCCGGGAGCAGCGTTGAAATCCGCGGTAAGATGCTGAACATTAAATAACTTTAGAGACTCTTTCATGGAAGAGAGCACTGCTGTCACTGCGCTTTGGGGTCAGCGCGAGCTTCGCGTCACGGGGATCATCGCGCGCAGGCGCTTCTGGGAAATGGCGCGAGGTTTAAGAAGAGCTCGGGAACCTTCGGGAAGGGTCGCTCAGTTTGAAAATATAACGGTCCTATGAGGGAGCGGAGAAGTGCAGGTCGGAATCCGTCTACGAAGTCCGGAGAGGTAGCCAGTTTTCCACCTAATGACTTGTCTAAATGACTAATAACTTATGACTTGTCTAATGTCTTATGACTGGTGTTTCGTGTCTAATGACTTTTGGCTCATCACTTATGACTAGTGACTAATATCTAATGGCTAATGGTTGATGGAACTAATGGAACTATCAAACTGCCGCACTCGCGAAAAATAAAAGGAGGAAAAAGGACAAGTTGTTTGGTCATTGAGTGGAATCTAGTTAAAAAACCTTCGGGTAGACGCATTCAATCCCTTTCAAGTGGGGAAGCTGCACTGTTCAAAGAACAAAAAGAAATCCAACTTGACAGTGAAAAACTGGCTGACCGGGAAACTGGAAGACCAGAAAACAGAAATCTGGGAGCTTTGAGCTGGAACAGCAGGAGCAATGACCCGGAATCCCGAAAAGGAAGAAAATCAAGTTAAGATAAAACAACATCAAAGCATCATTAAAAAGTTGTACTTACCTTCTCACCTGTGAACAGCCTGCAGAGGAAATCAATCATGGCTGATCAAGCTATTGGGAAATCAGTTGAGCAACTAAAGGTAGAGCGAACGACAGCAAAAAGATTATTTTCTTGTATGAAGACATGTCTGAAGAGGCGCTCAGAGTCAGTTTCAATAAACTCACAATGGAAGCCGAGAAAGTCATGGAAGCCAATGATGATGTGGAGGCCGGTTTCACTGCAGAACTGGAGGTGGAGCTGAACACAGAGGAAGTAGCTGTGTTAACTGAACAGCAAAAAGCCGACCTGGCAAAGACAGCGAGCGAGTGTGAGTTGAAACCAAAGGAGGTCAGAAGCCTAATCCAGGGGACTCTTTGGACCAACTTTGGAAATGTTGAATTGCTCACAGCACTACAAGCAGCAGAGGATGAATGTGAAAACGTCGCTGCTGTACAACCCGATGGCAACCAGGAGGTGTATGAGTTCATGCTTAACCACCTGCAAGGACTGGAAAAGACAGCGAAGGAGGTGCATGGTTGGTGGAAACAATGGATCCCACCAGGGGATCAGAAGGACCTTCAGAATCACCTAAAGGGGCTTGAACTCCAAGTTGGTTTCCAAGAAGGCCCACTTCAGGCAGGCAAGGAGAAGTGAAGATGCTGAAAGACTAACACTGACAGCGTTGGGGTTTCCCTCCAATTTTCCCACACCACCCATCAGATTGAAACCGACGGCTCTTCCCAAGTGATTTTCACAGGTGGAGAAAGGACTGGGAAGCACTCCAGAGGCAGGGAGAGCCGACCGGTTCAAGAGAGGTGAAAAAGGTTCAACTACTGGACAGTCTTGACGACAAAATCAGATGAGACCTTCGCCTCACTACTTATAACCCTGCAGATGTTATAACACTTCCATGTTCTAGAAAACCGCTATGGAACTCAAACGTGCATTGCTCTTGAAATAGTGGAAGAGTTACAGAAAATGCCAGCTGTCAGAAATCATCAGTCATGGAAAATAGTGGAATTAATTTGAGCTGTGGAGAAGGCACTTCAAGATTTGAGTAACCTTGGAGACATGGGTGCTATCAAAAATCCGCTGGTGACAAAATCAATTGAAAGTAAACTTCCAGAAACTCTCAAAAAGGAATGGTTGGTCTATGTCGCTGACAAGAAATATGCTGTGGCACCAGATAATCGGATTGACAGTCTCTTGGAATTCCTCAAAGGGCAAGAGAGCATATATGAGCAGCTCGAGCAACTGAAGGATGAAGAGCCAAGTAGAAGAGAAACCAGGGCTGAGCCAAGACATGCCAGAACCAAGTCTACCAAGTCAGGCGACGACCATGCAGGGTGTGTAGTCTGCGGTGATGGAAAGCACAAAAGGAAGCTCGACTTTTGCAAACAGTTTCGAGCGCTAAAGCTACCAGAGAAAAAGGCTGCAGTAAGAAAGTTGGGGGCATGCAAGAGGTGTCTCGAGGTTCATGATGACAGTTCATACTGCAAACTTGCCTACCTGTGTAAAAACCAAGACTACAAGGATGAGCATACTCCTGAGCATCATTATGATCTGTGCCCCAATGCTGAAATAAAGAAAAGCAGCGCAGGTCAGAAAAAGAGCAGATTTGGTCCAGAGGAAGATAAAGGCAGGAAGAAATATACAAAGGATCAAGAGGAGTTCTTCAGCAAACTTTCACCAGAATTGGCCAAACAATGTCACAATGTATTTTCAAACACTGCATCCAGAGCCTTCAGCACTGTGAAAGATAAACTGGACCTTCTGGTGGAAAGTGGATTGTAAGAGCTGCCAGTGATTATGATGTTTCTCAAGGTCACAGCTAATGCTGGGCAAAAAATCGGGATGTTAATTGACTTGGCTTCAGACACCAATTATATAAACCACAAGGCTGCAAACAGACTGAACCTCAGAAGTGAGGAAATCACTCTCGTCGTCCATGGAGTTGGGGGGATGAAGGTTCAGGTGGAGACAAAGCGGTACCTGCTAAAAATCAGAGTAAACACTCCCAAGGGCACTCTCAAATCACACCAATTGGTTTGTTATGGACTAGACAGCATTGCAAATGTCCACAACTATGTGACACCGAAGCAACTACAGAAATTCTTCCCAGACACGCCACTTGATGAACTTGAGACCAGAGAAATAAATTTACTCATAAGCCATAGAGAAGGTCAGCTAGCAGCTCAGAGAACCAGAGCTGTGGAGACCTCGTGCTGTGGGACAGACCACTGGGGAAGACGGTCGGAGGAGAACATCCTGATCTCTTTGAGGAGCTGTCTGTGTCGGCCCACATGTCCAAGACACATTTTGCAAGGTCAAGGAGAGTGGCTGCTGTAAAGTACGAGGAGCTCACCAGCAGAGTCCCAGAGCAACTTCCACCAAACAAACAGGATAGCATCAAGCTCCAGGAGTCAGGTACTTCAAGCACCAACCGGGACTTCCTAGAGTGGTGGAAGTGGGATAGTATTGGCGCAGCATGCAAGCCAAAATGCGGGGGTTGCCGCTGCGGAAACTGCCAGCTGGGCGGCAAAGGAATGACTCTTGCTGAGGAGAGGGAACTTGAAGTTGTAAGAAGAGGCCTCACCTATGTCACAGGTGACCGCCACAGCAAGGAACCACATTGGCACGCCAGATATCCTTGGTTAGAAGATCCAGCTTCCATGCCAAACAATAAAAGAATAGTCGAGGCTTCCATGCCAAACAATAAAAGAATAGTCGAGGCTACATTTCTCAGGACAGAAAAGCAACTAGCCAAAGAACCCGAGTGGAAAGCTGCCTACACTGCTCAAGTGCATGAGATGGTCGAACAAATGGCTGCAATGAAATTATCCAAAGACACGGTCATCAACTGGAACGGGCCAGTCTGGTACATGAGTCACCTTATTGCACCAAACCCCCACTCTGTCATGACCTTAGTGAGACTTGTGTGGAACAGCAGCCAAAAGTTCAGAGGCGTGAGCTTGAATGATCTGCTAATGAAAGGTCCAGCTGTCCTCAACCAGATTCACACCATCCTACTCAGATTCAGGGGTGGAGTATATGCTGCTCTGGGTGGCATAAAAAAGATGTACAATTTGGTTTGGTTGGAAGACTGAAAGGTGCACCTGCATAGATTTCTCTGGCGAGACTCCGAGGACGAGGAGCTGGGGGAATATGCAATCACAAGACTGAACGTTGGAGATAAACCAGCAGGGTGCATTGTGCAGCTAGCAATGCGCGAAACTGCTAACCTCCCTCCTTTCACCCGCCTCAAAGAGGAGCGGCAGGTGCTTCAACACGACAGCTACATTGATGACATTCTCGCATCCCACAACAACCTTGACCAGCTAAAATTCATCACAGCAAATGTGGAGCAGATCCTGAAGGCCGGAGGTTTCGATCTCAAGCCTTGGGTCTTTTCTGGGCAAAGTAGGAGGAAAGAGTGCAATAACAAGCTGGAGAAGTCCAAGGCAGAAACGATGGTCTTGCCAAATCAAATGCGCAATGATGACAACAAGGCACTTGGCCTGGGCTACATAGCAGAAGAGGCCAAGCTCCATATCATGATTGCAAACAATTTCTCGAAGAGAAAGGGAAAAATGAGACTCGGCCAAGACCTTCTACAAGAGCAAATCAGAGACCAGACGCCAAACCCCCTGACATGAAGAGAATTGCTCGGCCAAGTATCAGGGCTGTATGACCCAGCTGGCCTGGTAACTCCTGCTAAGCAAAAGGGAGCTATTCTGATATGAAAAGTGGTCCAAGAGGCAAAGGGCGAAAGGTGTCCAGTCAAAGACACGTGGGACATGGCACTCTCAGATGGCCTCAAGGAGGATGCAATTAAGCTCAAGGAGTACATTCAACTTGGCAAGGTAAAGTTCACCAGGGCACTGACTCCCCCATGCTTCACTGAGGAACCCTGGGCAATCACGTTCTCTGATGGAAGCGAGCACGTCTATGGGGCAGTGATGTACCTAAGGTGGAACTCGGACCAGGGCTCAATTGTCAGGCTGGTAGAATCTAAAGCCAAATTAACTCCCTTGGATCACAAAGGTGATGCTGTCAAAGCAGAGATGTGTGGAGCAGTGATTGCCTCACGCCTGCAAAAGTACTTTGAGCTGCATAGCTGAATCCAAGTTGGGAGGTGGCACCATTTCGTTGATAGCCAAACAGTCCTTGGTGCAGTACAGCGAGAAAGCTATGGCTATCAAACATTCTTTGCAAATAGGATCGGAGAGGTTCAAAACAGCACAGGGATCCAGGACTGGCGGTGGATTCCTGGTCTGCAAAATATTGCTGATGAAATCACCAGAGCAGCCAGCCCTCAGACCTGGATGAAGACTCAGAGTGGCAAAATGGGCCAAAGTTTTTGAGTTTGCCAGTGAATGAGTGGCCGATGAAATCAGCCAAAGAACTAGCAGCCACTGCCAGGGAAAGCATCAACAAGTTGCAAAAAAAGGCATTTGTTGCTGCTTTGACAAGGGCCAAGACAAAGAAACAGGAACCAGCACAAAAACAGTACCAGGTCAAAACAAAACAATGGAGACCGCCTGCAGCAGCAGCCATCCAAAGCCTTGTGGACATCAAGCGGTTCAGTGTTCTAACTCGACTAGTCAAAACAGTTGCATGGATCTGGAGAGCAGCAAACAAGTTCATTGGACAAAATCAAGCTGTGGACAGTCCAAAGTGGGAGGTAGTTTCTTTGACAGGAGTCACCTCAGTAAGGGAACGAGAAAATGCTCTATGAGACATTTTTCTAGCAGCACAAGATGGTGCAACCTTTCCAAGCACCACTACAGACAGGCTGGTAGTCTTCAAAAACCAAGACTCTGGGCTGTTGGTTTGCGGTGGCCGAATGCAAATCTTCAAAGAAGATCAAGTTGGTGTCCCCATCTTGCCCTATGATGCCGGGGTGTCCACACCGTTAACTTGGGAGGCCCACAATGAGAGTCATGACGGAGTGGCCGGAACCTTTGCTAAGATGAGAAGAAAGGCATGGGTCATAAGGGGAAGGAAAATTGCCCAAAAAGTTGTCGATGGCTGCATGCTCTGCAGGAAGGCAAAAGCAAGGAAATGTCAACAAATAATGGGTGACTTACCGCCATGAAGAACTGAACCTGCTGCACCGTTCCAGTTCACAATGGTGGATCTCTTCGGACCCTATCAAGTTAAAGATGACGTTAAGAAAAGAGTAACACTGAAAATCTGGGGAGTGGTCTTTTGCTGCATGGCCAGCAGAGCCATCCACACAGAGTTGGTAAACACCACCTATCAACCGAAGGATTCTTGATGTCCTATCAAATATTCACAGAAATCAGGGGACATCCAAGAAAGATTTGGTCAGATCCAGGCACCAATTTCATTGGAGTAAAACCAATCTTGGAGGAGCTATACAGATTCTTGGATGGCCTGAAAGAAGCAGCCCTGCAGGAGACCGCGGCAAAAAATGGAACGGAGTAGATGTGGAAAATCCATCCGCCTGATTCTCCACACAGGAATGGTGCTGCAGAAGCCGCTGTACGCATTGTAAAGAGAGCACCCCAGAGTCTTGAGGAGGAGTCTGGGCTCAGTTACAGCGAGTTTCAGACAACTCTTCACATAGCAGCCAACCTTGCCAATGAGCGCCCAATTGACGCCAGGGTACAGCGCCAGGAAGACTGTATTCAGTGTGTCACACACAACACTCTTCTACTTGGTTGAGCGTCTCAAAGCGGGGATTTCAGAACCTTTGACTTTTCCAGCTATCCCTACAAAAGACTCCGAGCAATGCAGTCGGAGGTGACCAAGTTCTGGTGGTGCTGGAGCCAACTTGCTGGTCCTAATTTGTTTGTCAGGAGCAAGTGGCATACTGTACAGAGAAACGTCACTGTTGGGGACAGTCTGGTTAAGCGACCAAAATGCACTGAGAGGACATTTCAACCTTGGCAGAGTCGTCAATACTAATCCAGATAGCAAAGGCATCGTGAAGGACGTCAACGTCAGGACCTTCCGAAGTTACAGTGTTCCTGTGACAAAAGCTCTGAAAGTAACAACAAGGCATTCAATCTCTTAAGGGAAAAAAGACAGGATCCAAGCCACCATCCTTCACAGGGATGTCAAGCCGCTGGTTGTCTTACTACCTGCTGAGGAACAGATGGAAAGTCAAGTCAACAATATATCGTAAGAACACCAAACTGGGACCACCAAGTTTGCCTTTGAAGCTGGCAATCTCCCCAGTGTTTCCATGGGAAGATCGAATGGGAGGTGTCAAGTCAAACTAGAGTTTCTAGAAAGTATTGAGACCTAGAGGCAAAAGAAAATAAAATGTAAAAGTAACAGCAAGAATGCACTGATAGACCGGATGGAACCTGCTGCCTGAGCGTTGCTTCTGCCTGGAACATCGGGGGGACCTGGCAGCATCACAGCGGCAGTCCGGGATCAGTGTTGAAATCCGCGGTAAGATGCTGAACATTAAATAACTTTACAGACTGTTTCATGGAAGAGAGCACTGCTGTCACTACGTTTTGGGGTCAGCACAAGCTTCACATCACGGGGATCATCGCGCGCAGGCGCTTCTGAGAAATGGCACGAGGTTTAAGAAGAGCTCGGGAACCTTCGGGAAGGGTCGCTCAGTTTGAAAATATAACGGTCCTATGAGGGAGCGGAGAAGTGCAGGTCGGAATCCGTCTACAAAGTCCGGAGAGGTAGCCAGTTTTCCACCTAATGACTTGTCTAAATGACTAATAACTTATGACTTGTCTAATGTCTTATGACTTATGTCTAATGACTAGTGTCTAGTGTCTAATGACTTTTGGCTTATCACTTATGACTAGTGGCTAATGGCTAATGGTTGATGGAACTATCAACTGCCGCACTTGCGAAAAATACAAGGAGGAAAAAGGACAAGTTGTTTGGTCATTGAATAGAATCTAGCTAAAAAACCTTCTGGTAGACGCATTCAATCCCTTTCAAATGGGGAAGCTGCACATGTTCAAAGCACAAAAAGTGGTCCGACTTGACAGACACAGACTAATTCTGGGAAGGTGGAAGGAGTACAAACTGGTCAGGACACTCCTCAGCTAGGATATTCTTGCTATTCTAAGACAGCAGGACCATCATATGAAGAGAATGGATTTATTCCCTGAAGCTTAGTGGACTGAGAATGGATCTCATGGAAATCTTTACAGTACATCTGGGATGAAGAGAAATTTCTTAACTAAAGAGTGGTGAATCAATATAATTCTCTACCACAGAAGGCAGTGGAGACCAAATACAGAACACAAAACAAAACTGCACAGGAACTGGCCCTTCGGCCCATAATGTTGCGCCAACTAATAAAATTAGTAATCAACTGCCCAACCAGACTAATCCCTTCTGCCTACACAATGTCCATGTGCTTCCATTTCTTACACATTCACATGCCTACCTTAGAACCTTTTAGATGTAAACACGCTTCTGTCATGTTTGCCTCCATCACCACTCTAGGCAGCATTATCCAGGCACCCACCAGAGTGTTCTTAAAATCTTGCCCAATACTTTTTCTTTCAGCTTACCCATCTCACTTTAAATACATGTCCTCCGATATTTGACATTTCAACCCTGGGAAAAAGATACTGGCTGGCTCTCCATGCCAATGCGCCAAAAGCAAGACTTTATCAAACTTGATTCTCTTTAATCCTACTTGCCAATGACTTTTCATGGCCCATGCTGGCTTTCCTAATACGCTTGAGGTCTTTTCTAGATTCTTTATAATTCTCAAAGGTTACAGTGGCATGCAAAAGTTTGGGCACCCCGGTCAAAATTTCTGTTACTGTGAATAGCTAAGCGAGTAAAAGATGAACTGATTTCCAAAATGCATAAAGTTAAAGATGACACATTTCTTTACTATTTTAAGCAAGAAAACTTTTTTATTTCCATCTTTTACAGTTTCAAAATAACAAAAAAGGAAAAGGGCCCGAAGCAAAAGTTTGGGCACCCTGCATGGCAGTACCTAGTAACACCCCCTTTGGCAAGTATCACAGCTTGTAAATGCTTCTTGTAGCCAGGATAATGTTCCTAAACACACCTCAAAATCCACAATGGACTACTTCAAGAGGCACAAGCTAAAGGTTTTGCCATGGCCCTCACAGTCCCCTGACTTAAACGTCATCGAGAATCTGTGGATAGACCTCAAAAGAGCAGTGCATGCAAGACGGCCCAAGAATCTCACAGGACTAGAAGCCTTTTGCAAGGAAGAATGGGCGAAAATCCCCCAAACAAGAATTGAAAGACTCTTAGCTGGCTACAAAAAGCATTTTCAAGCTGTGATACTTGCCAAAGGGGGTGTCACTATGCAGGGTGCCCAAACTTTTGCTTTGGGCCCCTTTCCTTTTTTGTTATTTTGAAACTGTAAAAGATGGAAATAAAGAAGTTTTCTTGCTTAGAATATTAAAGAAATGTGTCATCTTTAACTTTATGCCTTTTGGAAATCAGTTCATCTTTTACTCGCTTAGCTATACACAGTAACAGAAATTTTGACCGGGGTGCCCAAACTTTTGCATGCCACTGTATGTTTGATTTAGTTTCTGAAGCCTTTCATATGCTTCCCTTTCTTCTTGACTAAATTCACCACCTCTGTCAACTCAACTTATCTTGCCATTCTTGTCCTTTCTTTTTACTGGAACACACCTCTGTACAATTGGTCCTTAAGTACCCTCCACATGTCAGATGTGGAGTTGCTCAAAATCAGCTGTTCTAAATGATTTGTCCCTAGCTACTGACTCAGTCTCGCAATTTGTCCTGCTCCAGTTTAATACTCTCCCATAAGGTCCATACCTACCCTTATCAAAGCTATCTTAAAACTTAAGGAGATGGGAACACTGTTCCCCATCAGTTCTACTGAAAGATCAGTCATCCAGCCAGGCTCATTACCCAACATCAGATCTAATATGACTCCTCCTCTTGTTGGATCATGTAGATATTGTTTTAAGAAACCCTCTTGGATGCATCTAACACATTCTGCTCTGTCTAAACCTCATGCACTGAGGTCCCAATTGATATTAGGGAAGTTGAAGTCACTCACTACAATAACTTATTTTTGCACCTTTCAGATTTTACGCATTTCATATAGTCATGGAAGCATATATACAGTATTTCTTCATACAAAATGGATCAAGGAATATAGGGAGAAGGTAGGTACAGGTACTCAAATGCTCAACCAGAATCATATTGAACAGAAGCTGGCCCAATCAGCTGAATAGCCTAGGTCTGCCCTTAATTTCTATATTTCTGTGCCTTTATCTGGTATTAACTTTTGCAACAACTTTTGCCTTTCTGTAAGTAAGCCAAAACTGGTAACACTACATTAATGGGCACTATTATTATTTTAATATTTCCTAGCCTTTACTAATAAAATAGAAAGTAAGATGTGCACTTGAAGTGTTTTTGTGTCACAAAATGCTTTGTAGCCACTGAAGTCCTTTAAAAATGTAGACATTGCTGAGATGCTGGAAATCAGGCAACGTGATCCCATTGTAAAGAATGGTGCCAGTGGTTGCTACTAGACTGATCTCTTGATCCAGAGTTGGGAGTTCAATTCCCACCACAACAGTTGTGGAATTTAAATTCAGTTAATTAAATAAATCTGAAATGCCTTTACATAAGAAAGATAGCATCAGAAATGCTGCCAATGAACAACAATACGATTCACTAATAGTCTTCTGGAAATTAAGTCTTTTGCCCTATTCAGTCTGGCTAAATACGACTCCAGACTCCAGCAATATGTTTCACACACACATAAAAGCTATCCCAGCCCCAAAGTTTGTCCTGTGGTTTAATAAATCATGGCCAATTCCTACTACCCTCATTACCCCTTCTATGCCTATCTCCCAAAACCTTCAATTCCCTAATCTTTCTAATATTTATCTATCTATCTCCATCTTAAATATCTAATTTCTGACCTCTACGACCCTGGGGACAGAGAATTCCAAAGATTTACTACCCTCTGACAGAAGATTTACTACCCTCCTGTCTGACTCCTAAAATGGCAAGTACACAAAAGCATTAGCAGAAAGAAAACTAAAAATGAATGCAGACAACACCAGATCAAACAAATGTATATTTGGTTCTGTTGGCTCTCCCAACCCTACTGATCAATATCTGAGAACACGCTGCAGATGGAAGAAGTTCTACAGAGCAGTCAAGTAACATCTGATCTCAAAGACTTCTCAAGCAACATCCTGGAATGTACCTGGCCTACCAGCAGAACAGAATGATTAGAGTTAGTGGCACTGTTGCAGGGAGTAACCCAGAGTGCATGCAGTCTTATGTCAAACATGCGCAGAAAACCAGCCTATTACTTATCTTCCTCCAATTGCTTCACTTCTTGATATTGAATAACACTACAAAGGAATGCTATGTAATGCAGGAGCACAGGGCACACACTGGGGAGAAGACTACCCTGTCCATCAGCTGACCTGGCTGAGCTCTGAAGGACTAAGTTGTCTGAACCAACACAAAGAAATGAGACTTCCTCTGCCTTGCATTCAAGAATCATCCAGTCAAAGTGCTTGCCTTCATGACACAATGGAGCAATCAACACTAACAATTTGTGAAGACAAGTTTTGACTAAACACACCCTCCATCATCTTACATAGCATTATAACAGCAAGAAAATGATTCAACTTGGGTCAGAAATGGGGCATCATATGTTTATGGATCATCAGCAATAACTTAATGCAACTCACAAAAACCTGTTATAGCCTGCCACATCCTTTGTTTTAACATTACCAGCATACCAGGAGGCCATGACCTGAAAGATAGTGTCATCATTCATGGATCCTGAAGATTTGAATAAGCGTAGTAAAAATGCTACATGATGATATACAGAAGATAAGTGTTTGGAGATCCTATCACAAACAAAGATGGCATGGGGAGCTGTATTTGAAAACTATGCCTCAAATTATGTACAATCATGTGGTTGCTGCTATTAAGTGAATGATAGATTCTCTCCTCCTCCACAAGGAAGGAAGGGCAGGTGTTCGCTTAACGGTTTGATTTTCACACTGTACATAACAAAAATATGATGGAGGCTAACTTTCAGTATATAATATACACTGTAAGTGCTCCATTCACAGAGCAGATTTTTTTCATGTACAGGAAATTCATTGGGGACTGGATTGAAGGTGTTTTTATATTCTGTATAACTAAGTATCTGGAAAGGTTACTAAGGTAATTAATGGGAAACCTTACTGTGGGTGAACACAGAAATCTTAGAAATAAGCAGAGGGATCCAAACTGAAAACCAGGTATTGACCTTTCCAATTGTTGACCACGGCAGAAAGATGCATTGATTGGATGTGACACAGCTGAGTGGGTAAAGCAGCCTGTATTTAGTCTTATCTCTGAATAATTCCAGAGACAGGCTCACAAAACACATATCAATTCTCTAAGTCGTTGCTGTAGCAACCCACAAAAAGGAAAGGAGAAAACAAGAGTGCAAAGCCGAGGATTTATAAAGCAGCATTTGAAGCAGCTGATTTCCATTAGCAGAAAACCCAGGGATCAGTGTGTTGTGCATAATTTGTCGATGTTTAAAACTTCAATCTAAAATGACGTGCTGTCATTGCTAGAAAAGAAAGCTGAGATCTCGCAGTGAAACTTTACAGAAAAACACAAGACTGAGACAAAGCAATATCTATTAGTGACAGCACAGATATGCACTATTGAAGAAACATTCAAGAAAAACAGGTGTTCTATCTTTCATTCAGCACTTCACTGTGAATTCCAGGTCAGATGGTCTTCATCAGGGTCTGAGCATCCTTCCATTCTTACAATTACCACACTCCTTAACTTCCCAAACTTTTGCCCCTAGTTCTTTCATTGGTGGCCAAATCTTCAGTTCCTTTGGTCTCACTGGAAACACTTTCTAAATCCTCCTTTGTGCCATTTATCAATCCTTGTTGGCTTTATTCCCATTTTAAATCCCTACAAGCCCAATTTTGATCACCAGTTCTAATTTTCTCCCTTAATCCGGGGATGGAGTACCTATTTTTCTCTGTTAAACATCTGATGACTTATATAACTGCATCACAAGGTAATAGTCACTGTTCAGGCTCAAAAAAAGACCACAGGCAAGGAAGTGGATTGTACCTGGTAACTGTAGAATACAGAAGGTAGTAGCATTTGGATAAGCAGAGATAGAAAATATTCTGCAGATTATCGAAACCTTAAGCAACATACACAAATGCTAGAGGAACTCAGCAGCTGAGGCAGCATCTATGGAGGGACATAAACATTTAACATTTCAGGCAGTGACCCTTCATCAGGACTGGAAAGAAAGTGGGCAAAAGCCAGAATAAAAAAAAGGTGGGGGTGGAGGGGAGGGGGGAGGGTGATAGGAGAGTCCAGGTGAGGGGGAGGTAGGTAGGTGGGGAAGGAGAATAAGAGGAGCTTGGAAATGATAGGTGGAATAAGTAAGGGGCTGAAGAAGGGAGGTGATTGTTGTGTATTTAATATTTCAGTAATATTTGAGCAATATTGTAAATATGTTGTTTGATTAAGCATTCTTTGTTGCTTACATAATGCACTGCAGGTTATATGTAAAAGTAAGTAAAGGGCAAACACTATTATGCACCACATCATATATGTGCACCTTGCTTAAAGTAAACTTGAAGTTGGACTTGCATTCTGGACTCTCCATGTTTCTTTTCAATTAGTTTTCATGTTTTGGAGTTATAAAATATAACAGTGGTGACGAGGTATTTAAAAAAATGAACTCAAGACCACTGCCTACCTGTTGAAGCCCAGCAGGACGTTAAGAGTTTTTTTTAAAAAGTGCAGTGAGAAGTTTGAGCTTAAAAAGGGCAGCACTTTATTTTTCTTCAGAGCAGCACATTTTCTTTGCAAAAGACAATAAAGTTAAAAGAGGCAGAAAAAAGAATAATTCATGGGTTCATAAACAGTGAATACTGGTGGTAATAATCATACAAAAAAGATCAGAAATGGCTGGATACATTGGAAAGATTGACATGTTTAATGACACAACAGAAAACTGGATATTGTACACTCAGCAAAAGGAGTAGTGTTTTAAAGCAAACAGAATAGCAGATGAGAAGAGGGTGCCAATTTTGCTGAGTGCACTGGGTTCAAAGGCATACAGTTTGTTTAGAAATTTGACTGCTCCAACCAAACCAGGCGAAATGAGCTTTGCTGATAACATAAAAGTAATGTAGGAACATTTAGAACCGAAACCACTGTTGATTGCAGAACACTTTAGGTTTTATAAGTGAGATCTAAAGGAAAGGAAGTCCACTTCAGCATACTTGGCTGAATTGAAGATGTCTGCGTAATGTTAGTTCAGTGATGAGCTTAATGGTGCACTAAGAGATCATATAGTTTGTACAATCTTACAAGAAAGCACTCAAAGGTGGAATCTAACCGAAGCACAATTCATATTTAAAAGAGCAGCTTATTATCTGTAACAATGGAAACAGCAGACAGAGACACAGTTGAGTTGCAGTCAGGATTGAAAGTGAGCATGAGCAAAATTGCAACATCTGAACAGAAACTGGCCTGGCCAAACAAATTGTGTTACCATTGAGTTAGGGACTCAAGTACAGCAGACTAATGCAAGCTTAAAGGCAAAACTTGCAGAAATTGCAAAAAAGTAGGACACATACAAAGAGCATGCAGGCAGACAAAAATAAAAGGACTGCTCAGAGAAGAGAAAAAGTCAAGTTGCAGTTTCAAAAAGAGCACTAATCTGCATGCCGTTGTTGAAAAATCTGATAGTAATGAGTAACACAGGTCTCAGTAGCCTTGAGATTTTCAATGTGAAAACTAACAATAGTCAAGCAATATAGTTTACATGATAAGAGACTGGCAAATTAATTAAAATGGAATTGGATACTGGTTTGGGTGTTTCATTTATTCCACAGAATGAGTTTGAATGGCAGTTCAAAGACACTGAACTGAAACCTGCAGATATCCAACTAAGAACTTATACTGGAGAGAAGATAACTCCTGTGGGAATGACATTTGAAGTGTGAAATATAACAACCAACAGGCCACATTGGGCTTGCATATGGTGAAAACAGGAGGGCCAGCATTGTGGGACCATGATTGGCTGAGCCAACTACAACTTCAGTGGAGATCCCTCCACCATTTGCATGCCACATCCACTGCAACAGAGTCAACCAAAAGGCAATTAAGTAGGGTAATGTATGACGCCACAGAGGTGTTCAAGGATGGCACTGGAAAATTTAAACATAAAGGATAAAATAGTGTTAAATAAAAATGCCACACCCAGGTTTTACAAAGGCTATCCAAGTCCCTTATACCATCTGTGATAATGTAGTCAGTGAGCCAGATCGCATGGAGGCTGAAAGGATTCTTTCCAAGGTTGATTAGAGCCCATGGGCATCGCCAGTGGTCCCAACAGCCAAGAAGAATAGCTCTGTCAGGATCTGCAGTGAGTTTAAGGTCACCATCAGCCCAATACTGAAAGTAAACCTATATCCTCTGCCCAGGAATACAGGATATTTTTCCAAACCTTTCTGGAGGAAAAAAACACAGTTCAACTAAGTGGACTTAACTGAGACCCACCTGAAAAATGTTTCTCACCATAAACACTCACAAAGGGCTTAAACGCTGCAATAGGCTTATCTTTGGAGTAGTATCTGTATCTGCATTCTGGCAGAAAGCTTTGAACCAGGTGTTACAAGGTTGCTCAGGCATTCAGTGTTACCTCAATGACATAATTATTACCAGCAAGGATGACAAGAAACATCTCCAAAATCTCAAAACAGAGTTGAAAAGATTAGGAGATTATGGGCTCTGAGCGTGAAGCAAAGTGTGAATTCTTTAAACCCAGCATCACTTGCTGTGGTCACACCTCAAGCATTACACAAGTACACAAGGGTGCTGAGAAAATTCAAGCAGCGGTGGATGTCCCAAGGCCAAAGTACGTCTTACAGTTGGGGTTCTTTTCAGGATTTGTCAATTACTATAACAGGTTCCTGTCAAACCTGGCTACTGTACTCCACCCCTTGAACTCATTACTACAGATTGGGAAGAAATAGCACTGGGCAAAACAGTGTGAGATGGCTTTCAGAAAGGTAAAGGAAATGGTGATGTCTAACACTGTACTCACACATTATAATCCACATTGTCCGGTGAAGCTTGTCTGTGATGCCTCACCTTATGGTATAGGTGCAGTCATGTCACATTATGAGTGATGGAATTGAATGCCCCATAGGCCTTGCATGACGTTCCCTTACAGGTGCAGAGAAATATTACGCGCAGATTGACAAAGAGGTCTTGAGTCTGGTTTGAGGTGCAAACATTTTAAACCAGTACTTGTATGGGAGAGAGTTTACCCTCGTTACTGATACCACTGGTGTCCATTTTCAATCCACAGAAGGGCGGTCCACTAACAGCAGCAGCATGAATGCAGAGATGGGCTCTGTTTCACGGAGGATGCAATTACAAAATCAAATTCAAGAGGACAACTGATCAAGGAAATGCAGGTGGAGCATCTTGGAGAAAGGTGTACAAAGCTGTCAGAACCACGACCGGCAGTCCCAGGGTCAATTCTTAAAACCACCATGGCTACAGCCACAAGTCTCACCTGCCAAGCAGGGGTGACAACACACCCCCCAACTCCCAATCAGGAAAGGTATTAAGCGACAAGAATAAGAAAGCCTCCACAGCGGTTAACTCTTTAGGCCTGAATGGGAACAATTTAAAATTTATTATGCTGTGGATATAGAAGTTGTATTTTATAGCATATTATGTCTATATTGAGTTGGAGTTTATAGCTAAAGAAGGTGGAATGTTGTGTATTTAATATTTCAGTAATAGCTGAGTAATATTGTAAATATATTGTTTAAGTATTCTTTGTTGCTTACATAATGCATTGTGGATCATAATGCATTGTGGATTATACATAAAGGTATGGAAAAATATGTAAATGGCATACGTCAAAATTTGAAATAGATTCTATTATCAAAGTACATACATGGCACCATATACAACTGAGATACATTTTCTTGTGGACATACTCAGCAAATTATTATACGTCATGTCATATGTGCATGCCTCACTTAGGGTATAAACAAAGTTAGACTTGCATTCTGGACTCCCCGTGTTTAGTTTTTGTGATTTGGAGTTACAAAACTTAACAGCAATGAGCAGGTCTGAGGGTGGGGGAAGGGGAAGTAAAGGGGTACTAAGCTCATCAGAATGAGTGAAAACGAAATAGAGGACCAGAGGGGAGTTATTATCAGAAATGTCAGATTGGAGACTGCCAAGACAGACTTTGTGGCATTGCTCCTCCAACCTGTGGCTGGGTTAATCGTGGCGGTAGAGGAGGTCACGGACAAACATGCCAGTATGAGAATGGGAAGTGGAATAGAAACGAGTGGCCACTGGAATTCTCTGGCTGTTGCAGCAGACAGAACAAAGATGCTCAATGAAGTGTTCTCCCAATTTGTGCTGGGTCTCACAAATATAGAGGAGGCTGCACCCAAAGCACTGGATGTAATAACTGACCCTGACAGACTTGCAGGTGAAGCACTGCCTTACCTTGAAGGACTGTTTAGGAGCCTGAATGGTGGTGAGGGAGGAAGAGCAGGGGCAGATGTGCTTTCTTCATAACTGCACTTACATGCTGGGTCCAGAAAAGGTCCTCTGAAATAATAACACTGAGGAATTTAAAGTTGCTGACCCTTTCCACCTCTGATCCTCCAATGAGGACTGACTCAAGGGGCCCAGAAATGAAGCAGCAGATTGTAGGAAAGTGTTACATTGTGAGGTCCCAGTTTACTAATGAATGCAAGTTCGAGGAATTGACAGACCAGGAACCAATATCAAGCTCAAGTTCAGTTTGTTGTCATTCAACCATACATATTTATACTGCCAAACAAAAGAACGTTCCTCCGGACCAAGGTGCACAACACAGCACATATAACTCACACACATACAGTAATATTAGCAAAAATAATTCAAAATAGAATACATTCACGACACAAGGTAAAAAGCTAACTGTATAGCACTATTGACGCCTCATGCATGATGAGACCTGGGTGGTGGCAGGCAGTTCAGTAGTCTTACAAGACAAAACTGTTTCCCATCCTAACAGTTCTTGCCTTAAAGCTAGGGTATCTCCTGGCTGATGGTAAGGAGTCAAAGAGATTGTTGGATGGATGGGAGGGATCACTGACAAAGTTAAGGGTCCTGATAAGTATCTCTAATGCGTGGAAGAGAAACCCTGATGATCTTCTCAGTAGTCCACGCAATCAGGTAGGAACTTTGTAGAGACAATGTCTGTCAGGTGGGTCATGGGAAAGCAGTATTTGGTCGGAGTAAACAAGTTAGTGACACTGCTAAAACTGATTATTTTACATCTTCCATCACAAGAAGCAAATTCAAAAACAAGTATATATCCTACTCAAATCCCACATGTATAGGCTGCAGTACCCTAAGAAACACAGCAGGGGGAAACAATGGCCTAGAGCAAACAAAATAAACACACCTTTAACCACGCAAATGGCTGTACTTCCTGCAGACATATCTGTAACTCCTTAAATGCCAAGGGTTCAGTGTGCAATTCATTAATTAGGGAGCATGCAGCCAACCTGAGCTACCAATTTTCTCTTACATTTTCTTTTCAAATTTGGGCTTTTGTTTTGCGCCTGCGTACACACCCCAACTGGGCAACCACCTGCGTCTATGCTTGTGGAACTGTTCAAGAATAAAGACCAGCTGGTGAACCTGGGCTGAATGACTCCTGGACTCTATTTTTCTACCGAACTACGATGGTAAGGAAGATCCAGGTCAGTAGCTGAAAGTAGCAGTACACTGTACTGTATCCAAAATAGCATGGGCAGGCTCTCAGCTGGGAGGAGCTACTGATTGGACGTGTTCAGTTAATGACTCAGCTATGGATAATTAATTCCCACAGTTTATAGCAGTACAAGAAAGTCTCCCATCTGTCTCATAGACACATTGCTCTCCAAGAGACAAGCTGCAGATGTAAATTTAAGCAATTGCTTTGAAACAACCTTTTAAAAAAAATTCTCCTGCACAGTAACTTATCAAATATTTAACAAAACTAAGTTTACATTTTGATAGAAATAACTTGCATTTGCTTATAACTAAGCTGTTATAAGTTATTCTTAGACAGTGTACGAAGTCACATAAATAAAGTCCGAAGTGCAATTTTGTCTTATGGTAGAAAAATGCATCTGCACATCACAGCTCCACGAACAACTAACCTCCCACTTCACCAGCTTTTAACCAACAGCTCCTGTATTATCTGTTTTTAATAAGTGGCATGTGTTATTGATTTGAGTCATACAGCACAGGCAGAAGTTCTTCAGCCCACAGAGTTCTTGTAACAATCAAATGCCCATTTATGCCAATCCTACACCAATCCCATTATTTCCCTGATTCTTCTGCTCACCTACACACTAGGAGCAATTTACAGAGGCCAATTAACATCCCAATCTATACATCTTTAGGTATGGGATACAGCACTCAGTAGAAACCCACATAGATGTAGGTAGAACATACAAACTCCAGACAAATACTACTGGAAGTGAGGATTAAAACTAGATCACTGAAACTAGAAGGCTGCTGTACCTCTGTGCTGCCCACCAACTTCTGTGTCTGCTTTATTGTTTTAGAAAGATGGCCATCACATCTCTGCAGTCCTGCACTCTGAACACACAACCTATTGATTGGGCCAAAGTCAATGACTGAACTTGGAATTTGATTCTATTTGCATTAGACACCCTTAGTGTGATCTTAGGTACTTATATGCCACGATAGCTAATGAGCTCAAGAGAGAAAAGAAATAATCACCATACTTAATCACCCCATCCCACCCCATCATAATCTACTTATCAATTCACATCTGCAAGAATTTTAATGTGTGCCTCCACAGGGTGCACCAGTGTATTGGCCTGGGAGAAGGAACAAGAACAAAAACAGCTGGCTCCAACAACAGCCCCTATCCTCACATTATTCTGCAAGAGTACTTTGTATTCAAATCTCTTCCATCAGTATCTCTGACTCTAATTCTTCCAAAGCTGTGAGGTCCTCAGCATATTAAAATGGCATTGTCCAACCAAAGCTTGGTGTCATTTAATTACTGCTCCATCTTAATTCATAACTCTCCTCCTTTAAAAAGCAATAGTATCTCTGCAATTTGCGGATCTTTTCCCATTTTGATTTTAAGTATTAAACTTTCCTCACCCACTCATACCTCAACCATTTCCCTTGGAGCTGGTCCCTCTTTTGTACTTCCTTTAAAAATCTTTTATCAAACTGTACAAACATTGCACTCCATAGTCAGGTATGTGCTCTCCCTCTCCATAGAGTCCAAATACTAAACAAGCAACACCCCGAGAATAGGTATTCGGGCAATTTAGGGAGATGGTATGAACATTAAATCCTATCCTTATTCCAAGGGGAAACAGCTCTCAGGTTGCTACTGCCAAGTAATTTAAAACATTCTAAGCTTGTGAATGGTCATACAAGTCTAAAAAAGGGATCTAGTCTAGAAAAGGCACAGCTATGCCACGCCAACAGCTTTCGGAACTGCCTGGTGAAGGAAGCCATTGAAATAAAACTAGGGGAAAACAATTTTAACAAAGACGAAGGTCTAACTCTAAGTAAGAACTGGAATTTGATCATAAACAAGGTGGGAGAGCAGAAAACTGATTGGGTGAGGACTCACCAATCAGGAGGGACAGACGATGGGAGTATAAATACCACTGGACTTGACATGCCCAGACATCATCCCTGATGAAGATGGAAGAGTTTGTCATTGAAACATCGGTTAAAATTGATACTTGTATCCAAATGGAAGCTCGAGAAGTGTTCATTGCTCATACAAGTCTGTTTTTCTTTTCTCTTCACTCAACAGACAGCACGAAGCACAAGATATTCTCACAATGCTATGAGGAAGAGCATTTACAGTGACTATGACAAGACACAAGGCTCTCAGCCCATCCTTTATAAAGGTCTAAATCAAGCTACACAATATTTGTACACAAAATAATGAGGAAACTAAAACATAGGATTATTAGAACCATGCAACAAATTATGAGAATAAGAGAGAACTATATTCCAGAGAAAGTCAGCACCTACAAGAGAAAAAATAACCTAAATCCTACTGAGGGCCAGAACATTCAGATCATCAGAGAGACTTCAATTCCTGTAAGAATTAATCCCTTCAAAAAAAAAAAGGGTTAAAAGGATGATTAATACACACAAAAATGCTGGAGAAACACAGGAAGTCAGGAAGCATCTATGGAGAGGAATAAACAATCAGCATTTTGGGTCAAGACCTTTCATTAGAACCGGATAGAAAGGGGACAGAACCCAGAATAAGGAAGAAGCTGGAGGGGAAGGTAGACAAAGATGGCAGGTGATAGATGAGACCAGGTGAGGGGGGTGGGAATAAAGTAAGAAGCTGGAAGGGGACAGGTGAAAGAGATAAAGGGTTGCGGAAGGTGGTATCTGAAAGGAGAGGACATGGACCATGGAAGTAAGGGAAGGAGGAGGGGAACCAGAGAGAGGTAATGGGCAGGTGAGGAGAAGCATGAGATCATAACCAGAATGGGGAATAGAGGAAAAAAAAGAGGGTGAGTGTAGAAATTATTGAGAGTTATAAAAATTGATGTTCATGCCATCAGGTTGGAGGCTACCCAGATAGAATATGAGCTTTTGATCTTCCAGCTTGAGTTTGGCCTCATTATGGCAGTAGAGGCAGCCATGAACAGACACGTCAGAATAAGAATGGGCTTATAAGTCTGCACTGCAAACCATTTAATCATTAGAGAACTTGGAATGGGATCAGATATATCAGAAGTAGTGGAGAAAGGAGTTAAGTTGCAGTATCTGATGATTTGGTCATCAAACTCTATGGTCATCGTTCCCTTTGTTGGAAATATATCAGACTGTGAAGAGGCAATGCTGGCATGTTTCTCCACTCAGTGAGCTCTATGTCGGGACTCAAACAAAGAAATTCTTACTGAAAGGATGGTGGCCTGGAGTCGCCGATGCCTCCCGTCCTCTCGATGGGGGGAGGTAGCTCTGATTGACTCTCTGCACACTGTGAGCCTCCGTCAGAAGCCGAACCTTCAGCCAGCACCAACTGTGGAGAGAGACAAAGACAGCCTGAGGAGGGTGAGGCTACTAAAGAAACAATGAGAACGCAGCAAACCTGGTCTTGGGTGCAAGGAGAGTAGATGGAGTGGGGAATAAAGGGAGGCAACTTTCTTGGAGACTGAAAGTGAAATAGGAAACAATTAATGCTCAATGAAACTGCAGCATGCACTCCATTAAATTCTGTCTCTTTGAAAATAGCAGCAACCAAAATTTTATTCTACATGAATTTCACATATTACATGGTGAAGGGTAAAACTGTGACTGAACTAACTAAACCCTTTGACAACCAGACCTGACAATCCGAGTTTGTGTATGGTGCATGTCCAAACTGGATGTCTATGGGGAACATGAGTGTTTAAAGATCCAACCAAATGATAGAGAAGAATCGGGAGAAGGAGAAAACTTTACAAATATAGCCTAACTCTTCTCCCCAGAATGATTACTATCTGATCATTAAAATAATGAGATATGCATAAGTTTTAGAAGTATTTAAAGGGACAAGATAATTCAGATAAGAAATTAATTCTGATACTGAGAGGAGAAAAATATACAGCTAAGTCACAATGGTTGTTATAAGGGAAAAGCAGCACAATTTGAACACCACAAGCTTCATAAACAGTATGATGACTCTGGTATCAGCTCAGATCCTGGAAGAATTTCTGTATGTTTTAAGGAATTTCATTGAATCTTTTACTTCTTTGGTTTAATGTCTCATCTGAAAGCTTACACCTTCCTTCAGCCCAACACTTAAAATGCCAGATTAATTTTGTAATCAAGTCTTTTGAATGGGACTCTCCTGGAAGTATTACCACCCAACCAATGCTGACATTGCCTTAGAGGCTGGGTGGTAGACTTTCCATCCTACTGTTAAGATTAAACAAATCAGCATCACACACTTCAACACAAGAGATTCTGCAGATCCTGGAAATCCTGATCAATACACACAAAATGGTGGAGGAACTCATATTAGGCAGCATCTATGGAGAGAGAAATAAACAAGTTGTTGTTTCAAGCCACAACACTTCATTAGGACTGGAAAGGAAGGGGGAAGTAGCCAGAATACCTTGGGGCTGGCAAGGAGTACAAGTTGGCAAGTGATAGGTGAAACCAAGTGAGGGGGAAGATGGGTGGGTGGGGGAGGAGGGATGAAGTAAGAAACTGGGAGGTGATAGGTGGAAGAGGTAAAGGACTGAAGGAGGAATCTGATAGGAGAGGACAGAGGACTGTGGGAGAAAGAGGAGGGGCAACAGAGGGAGGTGATGGGCAGGTGAGGAGAAAAGAAGGGGTAACAAGGGAGCCAGAATGGTGCATGGAAGAGAGAAGGGAGAGGGGAGAAGTTACCAGAAGTTAGAGAAATCGATGTTCTTGTCATCCTGTTGAGGTTACCGAGACGGAATATGAGGTGTTTCTCCTCCACCCCGAGTGTGACCGCAGTATGACAGTGGAGGTGGCCATGGACTAACATTTAGGAATGGAAATGGAAAGTTGAATTCAAATGGGTGGCCACCAGAAAATCCTATTTTTTGTGGTGGACAGAGCAAAACTGCTTGACGAAATAGTCCCCCAGCCTACATCGGGTCCCATCCATGTAGAGCAGGCCACACCGGTGTCATCAGATACCGTAGATGATTCTGGCCAACTCACAGATGAAGCATCACCTCAGTTGGATAGACTGTTGGGGGCGTTTAATGGTGGTGAGGGAGAAGGTGAAGGACAGGTGTAGCACTTGTTCCTCTTGAAGGGATAAGTGCTCGGAGAGAGACAAGTAGGGAGGAACATGTGGACCAGGGAATCACAGAGAGAGTGGAGATGGGGGGGGGGGGCAAGGGAAAATATGCTTAGTGATGTCACTTCTAGTTCTCAGATTCTCAGACAAACTGCAAACAGAAGGATCTGCACACTAAGCCTTAACCCAGGAATGAATTTCATATTTGTGGTTACCTTCAAAAAACCTCAAAACAGTTACAGCAACACCAAACTTTATAAGTGAGGAGTTCTCTTTGGCACCAAAACCAAATAATTTTCAATCCACTACACAAATAAGGCACAATGTGGCAGAGGGAGGCATTGGGGAGAGTGGATGCGAATGAAACACGTTGTGAATAAAGGGCAAGAGACGGTGATAGATGTTATTGCTTCGGACAGCACAGTGGAGACACGATGTGCAGTCAATATCGTGGCAATGGGGGTAGAGGAGAAACGCTGTGAAGGGGCATTTGGAGGAGACACAGTGAGGAGGGGTGGAGGTACTGTACATTCTGTACATCACTATGCACTGATGCCAGCCAAACTCCAATTCTCACCACAGCGCGCACGCCACTGGACCTCGAAGGAAGGTGCAAGATCAAGAACAAGAACAGCACCTGAGCCGTCCACCAATCGGTGAACAGAGATCAGAAATGGGAATTCTGGTTGATTTATCCAAACATACAACCCCTATTATTCTCAATGAGCAAAGTTAACTCAAAACCATACTCTCAGACTGAGGCCTCAGATCTAGTCCAGAACCACTGAACTTAGGTTCCACTCCTTCTGGTGCTCTTCCATACCACGAAGCTTGAATTTGGAGTCAGCGGGCAAATATGTGTCTTCTTCATGCAGTGGGTTCTGCATATGTATATAAAATAATCTGCCAGATGAAATGATTGAGGCAGGTACAGAAACAAAATTTAAAAGACATTTGGATAAGTACATGGATAGAAGGGATTATCGGGATATGAGCAAATGGGTTGGTGGGCACCATGGCTGGCATGGACAAGTCAGGCCAAAGGGCCTATTTCCATGTTGTTTTAGATTAGATTAGATTCAAACCACTTAGTACTGTGCCCCCTTCCAGCTCTGCTTCCCTCCCTGATGAGCTCAATTACTTCTACGCTTGCTTTCACCAAGAGAACAAGGAGGTCACCCTCAAAGCGGACCTCCCACCTGATGAACTGCCTCTCTCACTTTCCACCTCTGATGTTTGCGCCACCCTGA
Source organism: Mobula birostris (assembly GCF_030028105.1). Taxonomy (NCBI): domain Eukaryota; kingdom Metazoa; phylum Chordata; class Chondrichthyes; order Myliobatiformes; family Myliobatidae; genus Mobula; species Mobula birostris. Next base: position 19,564,673 of record NC_092396.1, read on the forward strand.
GCAGGGTGAATGCATGGAAGGCAGCTGGTCCGGATGGAATACCTGGCCGTGTGCTCAGTCTGTGCAGGGCAGTTGGCCGGGGTCTTCATGGACATTTTTAATCTGCCCCTGGCCCAGGCAGTTGTCCCCACAAGCTTCAAGATCGCCACCATCGTGCCAGTGCCGAAGCATTCCACTGCCATGGGCCTGGATGACTTCCGCCCAGTTGCACTCACCCCCATCATTGCAAAGTGCTTTGAGAGACTGGTTCTATCACATCTGAAATCCTGTCTGCCCACTACCCCGGACCCCCATCAATTTGCCTATCGCATCAACAGGTCAACAGAGGACACCATCTCCACGGCACTTCACTCTGCCCTGACCCACCTGGACAGCCCTAACTCTTGCATCAGAATGCTGTTCATTGACTTTAGTTCGGCATTCAATACTGTGATCCCCTCCAAGCTGATCGCCAAACTTCGCCAGCTTGGTATCAGCTCATCCCTCTGCAATTGGACCTTGGACTTTCTGACTAACAGACCCCAATCAGTTAAGTTAGACAACCTCTCCTCCTTCACTCTCACCATGAACACCGGCGTGCCTCAAGGCTGTGTGCTGAGCCCTCTTCTGTACTCCTTTTTCACCTATGACTGCGTTCCTGTACATGGTTTTAACTCCATAATCAAGTTCGCAGACAACACCACGGTGGTTGGCTTGATCAGAGGGGATAACGAGATGGCCTACAGGGACCAGGTCCAGCACCTGGTTGCGTGGTGTACCAACAACAACTTGGCCCTGAACACCCAGAAGACCAAAGAGATCATTGTGGACTTCAGGTATACTAGGAGCCACACTCACATCCCCATCTACATCAACGGTGCTGTAGTGGAGCGTGTATCAAGCTTCAAATTCCTTGGTGTCCACATTTCTGAGGATCTCACCTGGTCCCTGAACTCCTCCATCCTGATCAAAAAGGCACAACAGTGCCTTTATTTCCTGTGGAGCATCAAGAAAGCTCAACTCTGTCCCAGGATACTGATGGGACTTTTACCGCTGTACCATTGAGAGTATACTCACCAACTGCATGTCAGTGTGGTATGGAGATTGTCCCATATCGGACCGCAAAGCACTCCAGCGTGTGGTGAAAACTGCCCAGCAGATTATCAGCACCCAATTGCCCACCATTGAGAACATCTACCATAAATGCTGCCTAGGCAGGGCGAAAAGCATTATCAAGGATGCATCTCACCCTAACCATGGACTTTTTACTTCCTCCCATCCGGTAGGCACTGCAGGAGCCTCCGCTCCTGCACCAGCAGGCACAGGAAGAGCTTCTTCCCTGAGGCTGTGACACTGCTGAACCTCACATCACAGCGCTAAGCAGTATTGCACCCATATTGTACTGTCTCAGTACTTTTATATTTGTGTGCTGCAGCACTTACTTTTTATTCACAGTTATTTTGTAAATAACACTTTTCTTTGCATTTCTGGCTAGATGCTAACTGCATTTCATTGGCTTTGTATCTGTACTCGGCACAATGACAATAAAGTTGAATCTAGTCTAATCTAATTTACTCAGATTGCTCTCCAGGCTTCATTTCCATCCTGGCTGTTGCCCTCCTGCTTTCTGACCTTCTTGTGCTTGAGCTCCCATCTTCACTTCCATTTTAATGTCAAAAGTCCCATTGAAGAAAAGCAGCAAAGTTGACGAAGGGTCTCGGCCTGAAACGTCGACTGCACCTCTTCCTAGAGATGCTGCCTGGCCTGCTGCGTTCACCAGCAACTTTGATGTGTGTTGCTTGAAAGTTGTCTAGTGTCCCAGTTAATGTTTATCCCTCAATGACTGCACTAAAAGATCCTTCATCTCTCTGCTGTTTCAAAAGTCATGCTGTATGAAATTAAAGTCAACATGCATTCAGCCTGGAAAGCTATAATAACACATGGCAGGAAGCAAAAGCATTCAGACCAGGGTCACACCCATACTGAAAGAATTAATTATACCATAACTAACTTGGTAAATCATTAAACTTTATTGACTACATAAAGAATTTAACCTATTGACTTTTCTATGCTGTTCTTTTCTAGAGTAATCCGAATAACCTAGTAATATTATACAATAATGATAAATATAGCAAAATATCTCTCTCCCTTTTGGGATCTTCCTCCCTGGGTCAACTGAGACAGAAAAACTTGAACATTTGTGCAACGGTCTCCCGTCTACCTCTCTCTCACCATGTTTGATTTACTAAGCTTTGTCAGTCCTACTATCTCCTGGTGTAGCTTAACTTTAGTAGAGCATTTGACACTTTGGAGGTGAAAACTGACTTTGTTTTATACTACTGCTTTGTTTTAAAACTGTAATATGTAATGGACCCAGCATTCATATGTAAGAAATACGGGCAGGAGTCGGCCATCTGGCCCATCTTGCTTACTCCGCCATTCAATAAAATCATGGCCAATCTGGCTATGGACTCATCTCCACCTACCTACCTTTTCCCAATTACCCTTAATCTATCCAACCTTGTGTTAAATATATTTACTGAGGTGGCCTCCACTGCTTCATTAGGCAGAGAATTCCACAGATTTACCACTCTCTGGGAAAAGCAGTTCCTCCTCATCTCCATCCTGAATCATGAAGCTATATCCCGATTCTAGTCTCATCTATCAGGGGAAACAACTTTCCTGCCTCTATCTCATCTGCCCCTTTCATAAATTTATATTTATATTCTAACAGATGAGATCAAATTTACAGAGCAAAACAGGAAATCTAGCCAGGAAAATAACAGGCTTGGGTGAGAATTAACAGAACGGAGCAGAAATGAAGCTAGGTGATATTCCTTTTTGTGAGCTGCCTGACTCTGCCCTGCATGCAAAGGTTTCTTCCAAGAGTTTCGTTTACTCCATGAGAGAATGTACAAAAGTCTTCCCGGCTACAAGTATCGAGGCCACCGTTGGTTGGGGTTGACCACGGATGCTGTGTCCCAGGTGTCTATGTGATACACAAACCAAGGCAGTACAATACGGAGAGCAAGCTGTTGCCTACGTGGAGCAGGCTTTCCCTCTCCATGCAGCTGATGAACCCGAAGGAATGGGAGAGACCGATACGGTTTGTCATCTGCAGTGTTGCAGGAGTTGCCAGTCAGCTTTGAACTCAATGTAAGCTGCCTTAGGGACTCCAGCTCAGGACTTTTGTTGCGCGATTTACATAGTGGGAGTAGCTGCAAGGCAGCAGAAGTTTGAGATCAGAGTTTTCCTTCTCCTAGATGAGCTGCCAACCATGGCTGACGAACCCCATCTGCCCAAAGTGAGTGGATTTAAGGATCCAGACGTCTGCCTTTGCCCCTTTTCCTGTCAGTAGAAATGGTTCCACCAGGCTTAGTAGCTAAGCCATGTGAGAAGGCCAGAAGATGGACTTGGTTGTCAGAGGCTATCTGAGACACACACCATTGGGAGCATTTAATAGTCTGTGGGAGCTTATCCCCACTACCACCTTCAGCTACAACAACCTTAAAGAATCTAAGCTACAAGTATATTAACAGATTATACTTTCAAAGACTGGAAATATAGCCAACTAATGTGCTACAATGCTTCCTGGAATTAAGTGTTCATAAGCACAGTCTTATAATCTCCCGATTAGCACAAGTGCCACAATTGATCATTAATAGTTGTGGTGAGAAAATGTGCAATACTCAAAGCAACAAAATGTTCAGCAGTGTCATTCTCATACAATGGATGTGTTTCAGAAATGTTAGATGACAATTCCAGGAAAACATCAGAACATTCTGTTCCCACAATTCCAACCATTAATTTGGCTCAGTAGTTCAACAGCTGCATGCTGGTGCCATTTCTGCTCCTATTTCAGACTGAGTACTCTTTTTTGGTATTTCAACATACCAATTTAACATGAGAGAGTGAAGAGGGCTAGGAATAGAAGTCAGGGAATGAGCAGCAGTAGAACTTGCTGGTGAGTTTTACTTAACCGAAAGCAGGACTTGGAGCAAGAGACACGAGAGTTTCGGAGGTAGGTCTCGGGACTTGCTGATTGAGTTTCAACTAACAGAATTCTGAAAGAGGCAAATTTCCAAATTGTTAGTTAATTGACTAATAAGCAAATTAACAGTAGCCATTAAAAAGAAGTTAGGGTCAAGTGGAGCGGTCATGGTTGGAGTGGATCAGTGTAAAAGTGAAGACCTGAGGCTTTGCCTCAAGAAGCTTCAGCATGAAGAGGCAGAGAATGTGGTCCAGTTGTGGTGAGCGAGAGCTGCTCGTCTAAAAAAAGCTTCAAAGTTCAAAATAAATTTATTATCAAAGTACATATGCATCACCACATACAACCTTGGGATTCATTTTCTTGCGAGCAATCACGATAAGTTCAAGAAACACAATAGATTCAATGAAAGACCACACCCAACAGGGCAGACAACAACCAATGTGCAAGAAAACAAAAACACACTTCGCAAATACAAAAAGAAAGAGAAATAAATAAGCTATAAATATCGAGAACATGAGATGAGGAGACCTTGAAACTGAGTCCGTAGGTTGTGGGAATAGTTCAGTGATGGCCGAATGAAATTGAGTGAAGTTATCCCCTTTGACTCAATAGGCTGAGGAACTGGGGCAGTGGTCAGGGGTTCAGATTTATGGATCATGGGATCTCTTCCAGGGAAGGTACGACCTGCTAAAGGGACAGGCTACACCTGTACCCAAGGAGGGCCAATGTCCTTGCAGGCAGCTGTTCAGGAAGGTTTAAACTAATTTAGCAGGGGGATGGGAACTGGAATGATGGTGCTGAGGAAAAGGTAGTTGATTTACAAACAGGGGCAGTGCATAGTGAGACTGCCAGCAAGGAGAGGCTGATGATAGGGAAAAATTGCAGTCAACTAGATGAGTTACAATGTAAAAGATGGACAAAATTGAAAAGGGTGAAAACAGGACTGAAGGTGTTATATTTGATTGTGGCAGTATACAGAATAAGATAGATGAACTTGTAGCAGAGTTACATATTGGCATGTTGTTGTGGGCATCACTGAATTGTGGCTGAAAGAAGATTATGGCTGGAAGATTTACGCCCATGGATACACATTGTATCAAAAGTACAAGCAGGTAGGCAGAAGGTTTTGTGTGGCTCTTTTGATATAAAAAAATGAAATCAAATCATTAGAAAGAGGTGACACAGGATCAGGTGTTGAATCATCACCCCCCCCCCCCAACCAAATAGTAGTAAAGATGCGGTCTACACATTACAACTGGAGATAGAAAATACTTGTCAAAAGGCCAATATTACAATAGTCATGGAGGATTCAATATACAGGTAGATTGGGTAAATCAGGTTACACATTTCAGAAAGATAGCTGACCACCAGGAGAAATAAGAAGAGTAAGCAGTTAGTGTAGCGTTCCCTCTTGTCCATTCCCCTCACTAACAAGTACATACGTATCTTTTTGGATATATATGAGGGGTGTTCTTTCAGGGGCTAGCAGCAGCAGTCAAGTCTTTCTCATTGTGATCAGGATAGGGTGCAATGAGACAGGGCAATAAATATAGGAGATACAACAGTGAGAAAGACAGAAAGGAGATTCTGTGGCCACAGAATAGATGCCACAATGCTGTTTTACTTCCCAGGTGCCAGTGTCAAGGCTATTGCAGGGCAGCTGCCCAATTTTTTGATGAGTGAGGCAAAAAGCAAGAGGTTACTTTGCACATTGGCATGAAATGACATAGGTTATACAAGGGATGAGTATAGGGAGTCAGGTAAGAAATTAAAATGCAGGACCTTGAGGGCAGTGATCTCTGGATCATTCCCGACGCCACAGTGAGTCATGGAATAGAACGATAGGCCAGATGAATGCATAGCTGAAGATCTGGTGCAGGGGGCATGAATTCAGGTTCTTGGATCATTGAGATCTCTTCTGGGGTTCAGGTGATCTGTACAAAAGAGGCAGATTGCTCTTGAGTGGGAGAAGCCCAATATCCTAGTGGGGAAATTTACTTCTGGAGGGTTTAAACTAGGTCGGTGAGGGGTGGAACTTGAGAGAGTGAAGTTGGTGAGAAGACAAGGGTATGTGCAGCAACCAGAGGGTGTAGGCCTAGTAATCAGTATAGCCATGGTTCAGTAAAAGGACTGCAGCTTTAAATTCCATCTATTTCAGTGCACGTAGCTTAACTGAGGATGTGGATTGCTTCAAGGAATAGAAGATTGTGGTCATAACAGAAATGTGGCTGAGAGAAAGGCAGCACAGGCAGGACAATGTGGTGTTGCTTTATGGATAGGGGTGGACATAAGGCGGGAGGAGAAGATGGCGGCGCGACGCAGCTCGCAGCGGCCACTCTGGTGGTGATGTCTGTTATCTTTCAAGTACGGTGCCGTGCACAATCCTGATTTGATGGAGACAGATGTGAGAGCACGGAGGAACATCTGGTGAAACTTCTGAAATGCTAGTCACTGCTACTGTGTGATCCAGAATCTCCGGAGCGGAAGGCCCCGAGTCCTCGGCTTTGCTTGTTGCTCGGCGGCCGGGGCGGGGTCGAAGCGCTCAGCAAAGGATGGTGCTTGGAGAGGCTGTGTCGGAGGGGCTGATCGGAGGCTCGAAGTTTTCGGACGGACTCTGAGTCCGCTGCGGTCGGGTGCTTCCAATGGTGTGGCATCGGCAAGTTTGAGGTGCTTCGAAGTTTATGGCAAGGAGAGTTTCTCCCTTCTACAGTCTGCGTGAGATGATGAGGCTATCAGAACTTAGACTTTTTTTTTTACGGTGTCCATGGTCCGCTCTTTATCAAATTACGGTATTGCTTTGCACTGTTGCAACTATGTTATAATTATGTGATTTTGTCAGGTTTTAGTCTTGGTCTGTCTTGTGTTTCTGTGATATCACTCTGGAGGAACATTGTATCATTTTTTAATGCATGCATTTCTAAATGACAATAAACGAGGACTGAGTGTCCTCATAATCTAATCTAATAAGAAGTTAATGGTCACCTCGGCAGGGCTGTTTTATAGACCATCCCAGCAGTCGGCAGGGACCTGAGGAGCAGACATCTCGAGAAATCGCACATTTTGATAAGAGTAGACATAACGCGATGATTTTAAAAACGCAAGCACAAGGAAATCTGCAGATTCTGGAATTTCAAGCAACACACATAAAAGTTGCTGGTGAATGCAGTAGGCTAGGCAGCATCTCTAGGAAGAGGTACAGTCAACGTTTCGGGCCGAGACCCTTCGTCAGGACTAACTGAAAGAAGAGCTAGTAAGAGATTTGAAAGTGGGAGGGGGAGGGGGAGATCTGAAATGATCCCCCTCCCCCTCCCACTTTCAAATCTCTTCCTAGCTCTTCCTTCAGTTAGTCCTGACGAAGGGTCTCGGCCTGAAACGTCGACTGTACTTCTTCCTAGAGATGCTGCCCGGCCTGCTGCGTTCACCAGCAACTTTTATGTGTGTTGCTTGATAACATGACGATGGTCACTTCAGTAGAGCTGTTTTAAAGACCACCCTACAGTCAGCAGGGTACATGAGGAGCAGAAGTGTTGAGAAGTTGCATGTAATTGAGAGTATAAGTAGCATTGTGCCAGTGGGAAATCTCAATTATCCCAGTATTGTCTGGGCCACCCAGAGTGCAAAGGCCTGGATGGGGTGTAATTTGTGCAGTGTATCCAAGACCATTTCCTCATGTTCAGGTTCAGTTTATTGTCATAACAGAATACAGGGAGTTGGGAAGGAAGCTGAGAAGCAGGACTTCAAAGGTAGTAATCTCAGGATTGCTGCCTGTGCCATGTGACATTGAGGATGGGAATAGATGAGGTGGCTGAAGAATTGGATTAAGGAGCAGGGATTCAGATTTCTGGATAACTGGGACCTCTCCTGGGGCAGGTGTGACCTGTACAAAAGAGACCGATTGATTTGAATCTAAGGGGGACCAATATTCTTGTGGACAAGTTTCCTAGATCTGTTAGCAGTAGTTTAAACTAATATGGCCGGGGATGGGAACCAGTATGATAGAACTGAGGATGAGCCAGTAGATTTAAAAGTAGATGATGGGTGTATCATGAATGGAAGGAAGGACAGGCCAGTGAGTGAGTACAAAGGTAGACTGAGCAAAGAGTTAAATTGTACCACAGAAGCAAAATTCAAAGGGACAAAGAATGCAGGACTGAAGGTCCTGTGTTTAAATGCACATAGCATTCGGAATAAGGTGGATGAACTCGTGGCACAATTAGAGATTGGTCGGTATGATGTTGTGGCATCACTGAGTCATAGCTGAAAGGTGGCTATGGTTGGGAGCTTAACATCAAAGGATATATTTTGTATCGAAAGGACAGGAAGGAAGGCATAGGCGGCGGTGTGGCTCTGTTGGTAAGAGATGGAATTACATCTTTAGAAAGAGGTGACATAGGGTCAGAGAACGTTGAATCTTTGTAGGTGGATTTAAGAAACTGCAAGTGTTTTAAAAAACCACACATTATGGGAATCATATATAGGTCCCTAAATAGTAGCCAGATGTGGGATTGAGATTGCAAAGGGAGATGGAAAAGGCATGTAATAGAAACATAGAAAATAGGTGGAGTAGGCCATTCAGCCCTTCGAGCCTGCACCGCCATTTATTATGATCATGGCTGATCATCCAACTCAGAACCCTGCACCAGCCTTCCCTCCATACCCCCTGATCCCCGTAGCCACAAGGGCCATATCTAACTCCCTCTTAAATATAGCCAATGAACTGGCCTCAACTGTTTCCTGTGGCAGAGAATTCCACAGATTCACCACTCTCTGTGTGAAGAAGCTTTTCCTAATCTTAGTCCTAAAAGGCTTCCCCTTTATCCTCAAACTGTGACCCCTCGTTCTGGACTTCCCCAACATCGGGAACAATCTTCCTGCATCTAGCCTGTCCAACCCCTTTAGGATTTTATGTTTCAATCAGATCCCCCCTCAATCTTCTAAATTCCAATGAGTACAAGCCTAGTTCATCCAGTCTTTCTTCATATGAAAGTCCTGCCATCCCAGGAATCAATCTGGTGAACCTTCTTTGTACTCCCTCTATGGCAAGGATGTCTTTCCTCAGATTAGGGGACCAAAACTGCACACAATACTCCAGGTGTGGTCTCACCAAGGCCTTGTACAACTGCAGTAGTACCTCCCTGCTCCTGTACTCAAATCCTCTCGCTATAAATGCCAGCATACCATTCGCCTTTTTCACCGCCTGCTGTACCTACATGCCCACTTTCAATGACTGGTGTATAATGACACCCAGGTCTCGTTGCACCTCCCCTTTTCCTAATCGGCCATCATTCAGATAATAATCTGTTTTCCTATTTTTGCCACCAAAGTGGATAACTTCACATTTATCCACATTAAATTGCATCTGCCATGAATTTGCCCACTCACTCAACCTATCCAAGTCACCCTGCATCCTCTTAGCATCCTCCTCACAGCTAACACTGCCGCCCAGCTTCGTGTCATCCGCAAACTTGGAGATGCTGCATTTAATTCCCTCATCCAAGTCATTAATATATATTGTAAACAACTGGGGTCCCAGCACTGAGCCTTGCAGTACCCCACTAGTCACTGCCTGCCATTCTGAAAAGGTCCCATTTATTCCCACTCTTTGCTTCCTGTCTGCTAACCAATTCTCTATCCACATCAATACCTTACCCCCAATACCGTGTGCTTTAAGTTTGCACACTAATCTCCTGTGTGGGACCTTGTCAAAAGCCTTTTGAAAATCCAAATATACCACATCCACTGGTTCTCCCCTATCCACTCTACTAGTTACATCCTCAAATAATTCTATGAGATTCGTCAGACATGATTTTCCTTTCACAAATTCATGCTGACTTTGTCCGGTGATTTCACCGCTTTCCAAATGTGCTGTTATCACATCTTTGCTAACTGACTCCAGCAGTTTCCCCACCACCGACATTAGGCTAACTGGTCTATAATTCCCCGGTTTCTCTCTCCCTCCTTTTTTAAAAAGTGGGGTTGTAATGTCGTAATTGTAATGGGGGACTTCAATATGCAAGGAGATTGGGAAAATCAGGTTGGTGTTGGATTGCAAGAGAGGGAATCTGTTGAATGCCTATGTGATGGCTTTTTAGAACAGCTTGTGCATGAGCCTACTAAGGGAAAGGTTATCTTAGATTGGGTGTTGTGTAATAACCTAGATCTTATTAGGGAGCTTAATGTAAAGGAACCCTCAGGAGGCAGTGATCATAATATAATTGAATTCATACTGCAATTTGAGAAGGAGAAGCACAAGTCACCTGTGTCACTATCACAATGAAATAAAGGGAATTACAGAGGCATGAAAGAAGAGCTTGCCCAGATAGATTGGAGAAGAATATTGGCCGGGATGACAGCACAGCAGAGGTGGCTGAAGTTTCTGGGAATAGTTCACAAGGCGCATGATAGATATGTCCCACAAGGAAGAAGTTCTCAAATGGCAGGTATAGGCAACCGTGGCTGACAAGGGAAGTTAAGGACTGCATAAAAGCCAATGAAAGGGCATATAAAACTGATGGGAAGTTGGATGATTGGGAAGCTTTAAAAACAAAATGCAACTAAAAAAGCTATAAGAAGGGAAAAGATGAAATATGAGGGCAAACTGGCCAATAATATAAAGTTTTTTCAGTTATATGAAGAATAAAAGGGAGGTGAGAGCTGATATTGGACCACTAGAGGATGTTACTGGTGAAGTAGTAATGGGGGACAAAGAAATGGCAGATGAACTCAATGGGGACTTTGCATCAGTCTTCACTCTGGAAGACACTAGCAGTGTACTAGAGATTCCTGAGTGTCAGGGAGCAGGAGTGAGTGCCATTGCTATTACAAAGGAAAAAGTGCTAAGCAAACTCAATTCTAACCGTACATCTTTGGAATGTGGAAGGAAACCGAAGCACCCAGACAAAACCCATGCAGTGACAGGGAGAATGTACAAACTCATTACAGACAGCAGTGGGAATTGAACACTAATCGGTGATTGATGATGCAGTAAATCAATCAAGCCATCCACTATGCTACCACTGATTCAGGGGAGCTGGTGAGTGCATTCAGAATTGGCTAGATCATAGGAACAGATGATAATGGTTGTTGAATGGCAATTCCCTGTTACTAGTGCTGCTCACGAGGGTTCAGTTTGGGACTTCTATTACTCATTACATATGTACATGATTTGGATATGAATGTACATAGCATGATGAGCAAGTTTGCTATTAATACGAAATTAGGAACTTTGATGATAGTGTTACAATGAATGGCAAGGAGATCTTGAACAGTTAGGGAGCTGGGCTGAGGAATAGCAAATAGTTATTAACTTAGATAAGTGCAAGGCGATGTATTTTGGACTGTCAAATGAGGGTAGCACTTGTACAGTGAATCAGCGGACACCGATGTGTGTTGTGCAACAGAGGGACCTGGGAGTACAAGTGCAGAGTTTACTAAATGGGGCCACTAAGTAGACAAGGTAGTGAAGAAAGGTTTACCATGCTGGCCTTCATCAGTCAGGGCATTGAGTTTAGGACATTATGTCCGTGAGTACTGTGTACAGTTTTGGTCACCCCGTCATAGGAAAGACAGTGTGAAGCTGGACAGAGTGCAGAAGAGATTTACGAAGATGCTGCTTGGACGAAAGAGACTGAGTTATGGTGCCATGTTGGATATTTATTCCATGGAGTGCAGGAGAATGAGCGGTGACATCATAGAATTTTATAAAATCATGAGGGGCAAGGATAAGTTGGACATTCATAGACCTTTCTCCCCCCAGGGCTTGGGAATCCAAAACAGGTCGGCACTGATACAAGATGAGAAAGATTTAAGAAACCCGAGTTGTAACTTCTTTATATGGAGGGAGTGAGTACCTAGAATGAGTAGAAGGGGTCAAGGCAGGCACAAGTGCATCATTTTAGAGGCATTTGGATAGGTACATGGAGGGTGGAGCTTGAAGTATTATGATATAAACCACAGGCAACTGGAACTAGCAGGGAGGATGCTGTGCTTGGCATCTGCTGGGCCAAAGGGCCTTTTCTGTGCAGTATTGCTCTGCGACTCTATAAATAGCATGGGGGTGGAGAGTAGGAGCTAGAGCAAGGACAATCTTGAAAATCACTGCCAAGAAGCTTTGGCTTGAGATAACTAAAATAAATATTTTGCCACAAGGTGTCTGGAGATGGTGAAGAGCTTCATCTTTATATAGAACAATGCACGGCTAGAATCAAAGTTAAAGTATTGTGTGAATTACAACCAGCTTTATTCAAGGTTAAACATTTTTAAGTGCAATAGATCTTATTCCAGTGAAATAATGAAATAAGAACTGGTGCATAAAGTGCTGTACTTTGATCAGACTTACATGACTAGCCAAAAGCAATATTCATTATCTAATTTGTATCCACCTTTCATCCCCTTTGTTCCATTGCACATTAACTCAAATATTCTCATTTCATGAATAGCACTGAGAATCTTATCCACTGTTTCAATTAATTAAATCATAGCTGATTTTCCAGGGTGAGGCTGATCCCCAACTCTACCCACTAATTCCTCCACCAGTTGATTATTTCCTGTCAGTCACCTAATGTATAGCCTAGCGTCACTTTATGGACATACAATGTATATAAGCTGTCTTACGTATTTATATTTATTGTGTTTCTTATGATTATTGTGTTCTTTATCTTTTTTTTTGTGCTGCATTGGATCTGGAGTAACAATTATTCCATTCTCCTTTATACGTGTTTACAGGAAATAACATTAAGCAATCTTGACGAGCCCAGCAAGGAAATACACCATGTTCTGTTCTACCAACCACCAAGTTCCTCCTCCTCTTCCTCCATCAGTGACAGAGTTTATGCATCCCAGTCAGCTGTCTCAACCCAGGAGTGAAAGTAATCATCTGTAACCCTGAGGGACTGCGAAGAAAGTAGTCATCCAGGACCAATTTGTGAATCAGTATCTAAAGAGGACTTGTGTAAGCTGCCAATGTCTGCACTTTGCATTGTTATAGATAGTCTCCAAAGCAACCAAACGTTGCCCTGGACTCCCCTCAATCCCTTTTTCTTTTGAAACCAGGATTCACCCAAGGACATAAACATTTCTTGTTTACCACCTAGTCACTACTACTACTTACTGTGATAGGAAAAGACAGTACAGACTTAACTCATACTCCATAAAGCTCACACACAATGCCGAATGCCGAAGTCCAAATTTAGATCCTCCATCACAAAATGTTAGGCCAATAGTCCAATGGAATTGACACACAAGTGTGGTCTAAACTGCCTGCTTTCAGATGAAAAATGTTAAACCGAAGTTTCATTCTGTTCTCTCTCAGACCATAAAAGATCTCACGGTATATATCTTAATAGTTATAGTTATATCAAGTGGTTATCCCTGATGATCTAGCCACTATTTGTCCTTTATTTCAACATTATAATTCAGGTAACTGATTATTATCACATTGTTGTTTGTGGAAGCTTGCTATGGGCATATTAGCTGCTAGATTTCCTACATAAATTTCTTTTGCTATAAGACACTTGGATCCATCCTGAAAGGAAAGGGGAAGATTGTTTGCCTATGTAAGTCTACATTTGGGCTTCTCAGCTCTACCAGTTTATCTTTCATTCTGAATGGTATGCAGTGAAATTGGGTCAGTATTGCTGAACCTTTAACATAAAAAAAAAACAGCTGCCAGGGAGAGCAATGCATAAGATGGCTAAGGAATATTGTGATGGAAACAAAGGCCATGATTTCAACCCACTGAATTCTTAGCTGGAAATCAGAGTAAATAATTGGTCCTTGGGCATTCTAATAAAACCCTTCACAATTTAAATAAAATCATGACTTCTTCCTACTTTTCATAAGCTATACAGTATTTCTGAGCAATATATAAAATCTCTGTCCACTATTCACTGTAGCTTGCTCCACCAGAGGGAAGCAGGGTAGATCAAATCCCTCTTAGTTTCCACCTGTTTATCCCCACTTTCCAAGCATAATAACAATCCAACAGTGGATAACTGAAGAGGACAAAAAGTAATAGGAAATAAAACCTGACAATTGAAATGACTCCATAATTTCCCATACCAGGCATCACAGACAACAAATGCTGTGCCACCTTTGTGGCTAAAATGACTTTTCTATATTGGAAAGGCCTAAGGAATAGTCAGTTTCTATTAAAATCAAAGACTGCAGATGTATGAAATTGAAATTAAAACAAATGCCACATCTATGATGAAATAATAACTCAACTTCTCTTTCCACAGATGCTGTCTTACCTGCTGAGAATTGCAGTATTTCCTGTTTCTATTACACCCAGTCTTCAACTGTGACCCAGCTAATATTTTGTATGAATTCATCAGTCTTCATCTACTGTTTACTCCACAAAGCAATGTCCTAGTACATTCCAAATCCTGGAAGCAATTGGGAGCTGTGTGAGAATCCAGCTGCCCCTCTCCTATTGCATAGCCCTCAAATATCAACTACTCTTTCAATTAAAATCACTTACCCATGAAACCACTCTTCCATTGAAGCAAGGTAACTTGGCATTGTCATCAGAAATCTCTTCCTTCACAACTCTGCAAATCAAAGTGATAACAGCATTAACCAGGGTCCAGTTTGCATTCAAAAAGCTGCCCAGAAGAGACCAGAGAATACAAGTTGAAAATTAGATAAAAACATAGAAAAACTACAGCACAATACAGGCCCTTCGGCCCACAATGCTGTGCCGAACTGTACGTACTTTAGAAATTACCTAGGGTTACCCATAGCCCTCTATTTTTTGAAGCTCCATGTACTTATCCAGAAGTCTCTTAAAAGACCCTATCATATCCGCCTCCACCACCATGGCGGGCAGCCTATTCCACGCACTCACCACTCTCTGCATAAAAAAAACTTAATCCTGACATCTACTTCCAAGCACCTTAAAACTGTGCCCTCTCGTGATAGACACTTCAGCCCTGGGGAAAAAGCCTCTGACTATCCACATGATCAATACCTCTCATCATCTTATATACCTGTATCAGGTCACCTCTCATCTTCCGTCACTCCAAGGAGAAGAGGCCAAGTTCACTCAACCTATTCTCTTAAGGCATGCTCCCCAATCCATGCAACATCCTTGTGAATCTCCTCTGCACCCTTTCTATAGTTTCCACATCCTTCCTGTAGTGAGGTGACCAGAACTGAGCACAGTACTCCAAGTGGGGTCTGACCAGGGTCCTATATAGCTGTAACATTACCTCTTGATCTAGTTGCTTAAATGTTGGCAGTAATAATTTCACTTTTTAAATTTAGTTAACGATGTCCATCTTATAATAAATATAGACAGATTCTAACAGGTGCCTAGATCCTTATCTATGGTCATTTTTTAAACATTCAAAGGTTCGTTTTATTGCTAAATTATACAATGTACAATACAACTCTGATATTTGTCTTCTCCAGGTAACCATGAAGCACAGAAAGATGATAGTAGTTGTTGAAAGAAAAGATATTAGCTCCCCCCGCCAGCACGAAAAAGAAAAAAAATAAAACTTGCAAGCCCCAAAATCTCCCAGGCCCTCCCCCACAGAAAAAAGTGACAATAGCAACAAATCCCCAAACTCTCCCTGCAGAAAAAAAACAGCGATAATAACAATTCCCAACCCCTTCACTCACAGAAAAGAACAGTGGCAGTTGTGTTAAAACCCCCAACCACCCCCCCCAACAGAGAAAGTTAACAGATCACCCACCCACCAATCGGCCCTGGTGGGAGGAGAAGATGGTGGCACGATGCAGCTCGCAGCAGCCAATCCGGTGGTGATGTCTGTTATTCGTCAAGTAGGGTGCCGTGCACAATCCTGATTTGATGGAGACGGACGTGAGAGCACGGAGGAACATCTGGTGAAACTTCTGAAATGCCTGCTTCGCTGCTGCTGCTACTGTGTGGTCCAGAATCTCTGGAGAAGGCCCCAAGTCCTCGGCTTTGCTTGTTGCTGGGCAGCTGGGGCGGGGTCGAAGCGCTGGGCAGAGGATGGTGCTCGGAGAGGTTGTGTCGGAGGGGCTGGTTGGAGGCTTGAAGTTTTCAGACGGACTCAGAGTCCGCTGCGGTCGGGTGCTTCCAATGGTGCTGCATCGGCAAGTCGGCACTGCTTGGAGGTTCATGGCAGGGAGAGTTTTTCCCTTCTGCCACCTGCGTGATATGATGAGTCTATTGGGACTTTGAGACTTTTTTTTTAAACAGTGCCCATGCTCTGCTCTTTATCAAATTATGGTATTGCTTTGCACTGTTGTAACTATATGTTATAATTACGTGGTTTTGTCAGTTTTAATCTTGGTTTGTCCTGTGTTTTCTTCTGATATCATTCTAGAGGAACGTTGTATCATTTTTTAATGCATGCATTTCTAAATGACAATAAACGAGGACTGAGTGTCCTCATAATCTAAAGAAAGAAAACACCGAGAAACTGAAGGAGACCAAAATACAGTCCAATAATCACATAAATCTCAGAATATTGAAAACACCTTTTTGTCAGTATACGAGCAGAGTGGCTGCATGAACTCTGTGTAGAGTGACTGCCGACCCAGGTCCAAACACTGCTGATGTGAGTGCAAATGGTGCTGATCTGGCTGCTAACCGCCGTCGACCTGGTAGCCTCCATTGGGAGTGAATGCTCACCCCTTCCACATTCACCTCGATGCTTCAATCTTCCTTGCCACTTCGAGATGGAGTCATTCATGACACCGCACCCCAGCTCTGGTATTTTTCATGAGACAGCTCGTGCTCTCGGTCCTTCTCGGGTTCTCGTCTCTGATCTCCACGAGGCAGCTTTCCAGACACAGCAGAACGCTAGATTATTTGATCGAGTTCCAAGCTGCATGTCACAGGCTCCAACGGTTTCCATAATGCACACAAGACAAAAAGAACAAGCAGAAAGTGTAGAAAAAGTGAAATAATTGAAGAGATTTGTTGTCTGGAAGATGTCACCCAAGGAATTGTTGTTTGCTGGTGCCATCTTGACCGGAAGAAGCTTCAAGCTTTTAATAAGCTTCCCACATTGCAGAATTTTAGCAATGAGAAATCTCTTGGTGTGCTCTCAAATGAACTGTACTTGCAAATGAAATTCTGTTGGATCCAATGCAAGAGTACCAATCTCACCAAACAATTTCTGTTAGGGTCCCATTTATTCACAGTTTCACCTTAAAATTTCTATTACCCCAGAAAGTACACACTACAGTGCCATCCATTGCCAGAGACTTCATCATCACTGACGTAGGCTTATTAAAGACTATGAAAAACAAAGCCAGAGACATCCAACACAGAAACAGACCCTTCAACCCAGCATATCCATGCTGATCTTATTCCCTATCAACACTTGCCTTGTTTATCCAATCTTTCCCAATGATTAAAGTCCTCCACTGCCAGCTACATCCTGTTCAATATTCTTTGAACTCTTTCCAGCACAATCACATCCAAGTGGTTCACAATACTCCAAGTATGATCTAACCAGTGTTTTGTAAAGTTACATGTGACAGCCCAACTCTCATATATGTTATGCCTCAACCTATGAAGGCAAGCATTATCATATTCCTTTTTCATCAGCCTATCTACCTGGGAACTATGGACTTTATCATAAAGGTTCTTCTATTCATCTATATTCCTCAGTACACTACCATTTACTGTGTATGTCCTACTACTATCTGACTTCTCACATTTAATGGGATTAAATTCTACCTGCTGATGCTCTGCCAAATGTCCATTATATTCTATAGCTTGCTTACTCTTAGATAAGCTTCCCCACTATCCATAAGACCACCAACTTCTGTGCCTTCTGCTAACTTACTCCAATGTTCACATCCAAGTCGTTAACATACATCTCACTGGTCACAGACTTCGAATTAGAAAAGCATCCTTCCTCCACTACCCTCTGCATTCTATCACCATGCCAATTTTGGATCCAAAAACTTTGGATGCCATATGCCTTAACCTTCTGAAGCAACCTAACATGTGGGACTTGTCAAATGCATTGTAAAATCAATAGAATCAACATCTACCCTTTCTGTCTTATCAGTCTTCTTAGAAATAGCATACACATTTTGAAATGTAGTATAGTGTTGGTGCACTAATCAATTATAAACTGGGAAGAAGCTCCAGCTTAAATAGTCAACAAAATACATGCCCCTTCCCAGAACACTCTGCACATGCTATCACAACCCTGCCCTCCAAAGGACCATTGATCTTTTCTCATTGTGAAACATTTAGTCGCATTGCAAGCGACATGCTAATTCCTTTCTCTACAGGCATGAGCTTAATGTGACCAAGGTCCAGGTTGAATAGACACTGTCCACAGCACTAACAATTTGCACGTGGGCACTTTATGCTGAGCTTTGCAATGAGAACACAACAGCCTTTTATTTGCTTCCTTAGCAACATTACCACTGATCAGCTTAGTGAAACCCACACAGAAATCCTAACTCTTGTAGACAAACATACTCTGTATTCAAAAACTATAGCTGGTCACTATTATGCTCAAGGACTTTTGGAACCATATAGAAGGCTGAGTTCCCAATAGGGTCTGACTGAACCTACAGCATCATTTCCTCTCTTTGCTTTCCAGCCCCCAAAATTACGTGAGCCTTTTTACTGATCTATTTATTTTATCAGAATACCTTACACTTCAACTCAAAACAATTTCTTTCAAAGCGGATTACTGGCAACTTCATGGGTAACAGAACTAAGTCCTTATAGAATTCTCAAATCATTACCAAAAATTACTTTTATGAAAGTTCAGTGGAAAAAAAAAACTAAACAATTTTTTTCAACTCGCATTTCTTGGCAGATGTGCAGATGATATGGTTTCATGTTACAGCAAATTGCAATATGGACTGTTTTCTAGGAAAGCAATGCAACAATCCCTGTGATGCAGGCTCACTTGTATACAGTGCAAATACTCTATTGATTTAATGGTTAAAAGCAGCGAGCCATATAGGCTATGCCTCCCATAATCAATGTACAAAGACTGGATCAACCCTCAGCTTCTTACTGTTTTTAACTAGTTATCCAGCCACGCCATTTTATGGCTTTCCATATGTTCCATTTATCCTGATTTTCAGCAGAAATAGAGGCAGGCTAAAATTACTTTTTGCACTTCTTGATCCCAGAGAAACTGTAGGAATCAGCAAAGCATATAGTCTTGGTACACATGAGGTCAGAAATAGCAAAACATTTATTCAGGCATAATGCCCATTCTTGATCACCCTAGAAAAGTGCAATAATGGTTGGGAATACTGAGACTTTTCTGCCTAAAAGAGGACAGGGAGCTTAGGGGAAAGTGTTTCAACGCTGCCTACCTGACAGCGGGAGGTACCTGTGCTTTCAACTGAAACTCAGGAGGATGCATGTAAAACAACCAGCACATGCAGTACCCTCATAAAATGTAACTTCATGTTGATATAATTAGCCAAATAATTTCTTTTCATATTAAAATGGCCTGCTTCCAGGAGCAGAGCAGAATCTCCAGGTAGAACTAATATTCCCTCAAAATGGGAACAGATTCAAAATATAAAGGCCTGTCCAGAAAAATTAGAACTTCAAGCAGTTTCAGTAGACTAGTTCTTTTCGTTCCTTGTTCAGCTCTCCTCATGCTAATTATCAGCAGACCCATGAAACACAGTAGAATCCTATGCTGGGCAAGAGCAGAAAGTTGTTCAAATACTCCCAATACTGCTGATAATCACAGTAAATGAAACACATAGAAGCCTATTAAAATGGTCAGGCAGGATAATCAATTGCCTCTTAAAATCCAACCCTACATCCCCATCGTTAGAGGTGGAAACGGGCAAGGCCAGCCACAGGGCTCTGGTGAAGCTGTAGAGGCCAATCTCCTGTACAATGGGTACAATGGATTGCAGAAACGTTGATGAACTCCAACCATATTTATGGCACTGCAGACACAAGAGACTGCAGAAACTGGAATCTGCAACTGAAGAAATAAAAAACAAACTGCTGGAGGAACTCGTCAGGTCAAGCAGCTTCTGTGAAAATGAAAAGATGGCTTGCACTGAACATTTCTCATGGCTGCTGAGGTTCCTATAGAGATTACATGTAATCTAAGGGTACAGCATTTCACTTTAAACTTGGGGAGTAGGTGCTTCATGAAGCAACTAGGCTTATCTAAAACGCCGCTGTCTTTAAGGTGTTGTACATTCTCCCTGCGACTATGTGGGTTTCCTTCCACATTCCAAAGATGTATGGCTTAGAAAGTTAATTGGTCACACAGGTGCAATTGGGCAGTACGGGCTCATTGGGCTAGAGGGGTCTGTTACCGTGCTATATCTCTAACTAAAATAATACAAATATAAATATCACCAGTATCTATAGATATGGCAAGAAAAAAATCTCAAATATACGAGGGAAATGAGATGTTCTGCTTAATATGGTTACTCTGTGTAGAATATCTAACTCATGCCATACTTGTTCAAAGAGCAAAGGGAGGTTACTTGACCCTATGCACCAGCAAGGAGAAAACTCTAAAGTTTCAAACCTCCTGTGACTTGGAGTGTGTTGAAGCAAATTTTAGTTTCTATTCAGCACTGCTCCTACAAAGGCAAAATGAGCTGGGACAGTCGGGAAAGAGCAATATCAGTATCACACTACCTCCAAATGTTAACCAGATTGTAATATGTTTCGTCTGCTCCTTAGTTGATGTACTGCTGGCTCCATTTGTGATTTCTTAGCTTCCTGTGAAACCACGTTATACTGTACAGCAAGGTTTACCTTTATCACAGAGTGATTGGAAAAAGTACGAAGGCCATTTTGCTTTTCAGATCTGCCTTGGCTATCCAGCAGTTACCACTATCTTGATTTCTCATAGTTCTTTAAATGATTCCCTTGCAGATACTTATCCAACACGATTTTGAACGCTCTAATTGAATCTGCCTCCACCATTACATAGCCATAGTCATACTTTATTGATCCCGAGGGAAATTGGTTTTTGTTACAGTTGCACCATAAATAATTAAATAGTAATAAAACCATAAACAATTAAATAGTAATATGTAAATTATGCCAGGAAATAAATCCAAGACCAGCCTATTGGCTCAGGGTGTCTGACCCTCCAAGGGAGGAGCTGTAAAGTTTGATGGCCACAGGCAGGAATGACTTCCTATGACGCTCTGTGTTGTATCTCGGTGGAATGAGACTCTGGCTGAATGTACTCCTGTGCCCAACCAGTACATTATGTACTGGATGGGAAACATTGTCCAAGATGGCATTAACTTGGACAGCATCCTCTTTTCAGACACCACCATCAGAGAGTCCAGTTCCATCCCCACAACATCACTGGCCTTACGAATGAGTTTGATGATTCTGTTGGTGTCTGCTACCCTCAGCCTGCTGCCCCAGCATACAACAGCAATCATGATCGCACTGGCCACCACAGACTCGTAGAACATCCTCAGCATCATCCGGCAGATGTTAAAGGACCTCAGTCTCCTCAGGAAATAGAGACGGCTCTGACCCTTCTTGTAGACAGCCTCAGTGTTCTTTGACCAGTCCAGTTTATTGTCAATTCGTATCCCCAGGCATTTGTAATCTTTCACCATGTCCACACTGACCCCCTGGATAGAAACAGGGGTCACCGGTGCCTTAGCCCTCCTCAGGTCTACCATCAGCTCCTTAGTCTTTTTCACATTAAGCTGCAGATAATTCTGCTCACACCATGTGACAAAGTTTCCTACCGTAGCCCCGTACTCAGCCTCATCTCCCTTGTTGATGCATCCAACTATGGCAGAGTCATCAGAAAACTTCTGAAGATGACAAGACTCTGTGCAGTAGTTGAAGTCTGAGGTGTAAATGGTGAAGAGAAAGGGAGACAAGAAAGTCCCCTGTGGAGCCCCAGTGCTGCTGATCACTCTGTCCGACACACAGTGTTGCAAGCACACATACTGTAGTCTGCCAGTCAGGTAATCAAGAATCCATGACACCAGGAAAGCATCCACCTGCATTGCTGTCAGCTTCTCCCCCAGCAGAACAGGGTGGATGGTGTTGAACGCACTGAAGAAGTCAAAAAACATGACCCTCACAGTGCTCGCTGGCTTGTCCAGGTGGGCATAGACACAGTTCAGCAGGTAGATGATAGCATTCTCAACTCCTAGTCGGGGCTGGTACACCTGACCCTAATCATTCACTGTATATTAAACTAATTCTGATGTCACCCGATGTTCTTTTGTCTTCATCCTATAACCCCAAGTTCTTGAACCTTTACTAACATGAGCAGCTTCTCTTGTCTAGTCTGTCTACATCCTTCACGAGTATCCCCTCTCTTTACTGAGATCAGAGTAAGCATGGATTGACTTGGAGTCAGAATTCACCTGAGCAATACTCAGTGATTCTAATTGCAAGCACTTTCCAGAAAAAAAAGGGCTCAAGTATGGTCACCCCACATTGTCAAAACTTTCATCAGGACTCAGTATCTCACCTTCCAAACTAGTGTCCGGCTCACTGTGGCCTTATGGATAATGAGTCAAGTGGTGATTCCTCAAAGCAAGGAGCAGTATTTTTAGCAGATTCCCCTCCCTGGTTCTGCAGATAATCATTACCAGAGGTTAAAGCTTTGGTTGGACAGCGATTTGGGAAGCTTGTGCCTTTAAAATTGTCAACAGGAAATTTTGGTTCTTCAGATCACAATTTGTCTCAAAAATAAAAGAGAACTAGAAACAGCCTAGTGATCTAAAGATTCAGAGATAGAAATTAAAATTCCACTATGGGAACCATGGAATTCAAATTCAGTTGATTAGTAAACTGAAATGAAGAGAGGAGTATGTGAATGCAGATCATGTAAATGTCAAGACTGAAAGATTTCTGAGTCAGATATACTAATCTGTTTAAAGGCACAGAGCCATATTTAGAGTCAGACAAGATCTTTCAAAAAGTGAGGCAACAAAGTTGGATCCTGTCCTACTCACTCTGCTCATTAATGTTTGGCAGAATGTGAAAAGCCTTGTGGGCTTAAGAAATCTTTGCTCAAGCCCTACCTCACCTTCCACGTGCTCCACAACAATAGCTAGCTGTAAGTCAACCATACACAATTTATTTGTTGACAGGGCCAGATTGGTCATCTGAACCTTTTCAGAGTGCCACTCAGTCAAAAATTCTGAACTTCTTGGCACATGTTCATTGCTGTCATTCTAACTGCAGTCTTCATGAAATCCAGAAGCACAGTGCCAACTTGCTGTAGTTTCCCAGCAATTATGTTGCCTGCTCAAATACACCAAGTCATACCTGGCACCAATTCAAAAACTCCATTCATTTCAAAAGAAAAGATGGTGATAAGAGATACAAACAAGTTCAAATACCTTATTTTCAATTTGAAAGTTGAATTTATTTAAATGAGTGCAAATATACTTATTTATTAATTTTTTAGGATTGTCTGCTTTATTTCAATGAATATAACAAATTGTAAACTATTAAAGGATGTTCAGAGTATTAATTTTCAATGATTTTAGTCTCAGTGCTTCTAAATGTCAAATACATGCAAAATCTTTGATTAACAGTAGTACATTTGCAAACATGGTTGAATGGTGCAGAAATTTTAAAGACAGAAAATACTGGAATACTTAGCAGGTCAAGCAGCATCGTTAGAGGGAGAAACAACATTAATAATTCAAGTCCATTAACTTTCTTCAGACCAGGGAAAAGTGAGGGGAAAAAAAGGCTGTTTAATATTGCAGAGAAGGCAACAGGGTAAAGAGTGCACAGGGAATGTTTTATGATAGGGTGGAGACTAATTGAAGGTAGAGTTTACTTTGGTACCAACTAAGAGAAGGTTGCTGAAGAATTGCTAATGGCAGCTAAGCATTGCAGAGAAAATGTAAACAGAAGGTGAGAGAGGAGGAGGAGGAGGAGAAAACAGAAACTACTGGAATTGTGGGAGACACAGCACAGCAGCTGCTGGAAATATGAAACAAAGGAGACTGTCAGGGAAGCCCAGCAGGTCAGGCAACAACACTGGAGAAAGAAAAAATGAGCTTCATGTAACGCGAGTACCAAGCAATGAATACTTTTCAGGGAAAAGAAGCTTACATTATTGTGTAGTCAACAACAAATCCCCTGTTCAAAAAGACACATGCCTATAAATCACTGTGGCTGCAACTGGAAGTCAGAAGCTGGACACTGCAAGGGAAATTTTTAGAAATAATGTTCTTCTCTGCAGATGCTGGGAATACAGCTGAGCACATCACAGAAACCAGCCTACGTTACAAGTACTCTGTGTACACTTCTCGCTATCTTGGTAAAGTGGTTGACATAATGAAAGACTCTACTCCCCAGATATTCCCTTTTTTTCCCCATCCTGCTAATCAAATGAGGTAGAAGGTACAATAAAGCCTGAAAGCAAGGTACCATCAACCTTAAGGACATTTTCTATCCCATTGTTATAAAGCTATTGAATGGTCAACCCCCTAGGATAATAAAGTTGCCTCAACCTCACAAGCTATCTTGTTATGGCTGTGCACCTTATTGTTTGCCTGTGCTGGACTTTCTCTGTAACGGTGGCACTTTATTCTGCATTCTGTTATTTTTCCACGTACTACCTCAGTGCACCAATGTGATGAAATGATCTGCATGGATGGCAAGCACAACAAAGATTTTCACGGTGCATGTACTGTAACAAACAAATTTATTAAATCATATTTCACATACTTTAAGTGGGATCTGAAGGTCAGAAATCATGTTAACTTCAGCCAATAGGCCAATACCACATGGAAAGCTTGAATTAGTGAAATATACTTAAGGAATTCAGCGGCTGAGCAGCAGCTGTGGGAGGAAGGGAATTGTCTACGTTCCTTTCCTCCTGCTGAAGCTGCTCGACCCACTTAGCCCTCCAGCAGATTGTGTGTTGCTCCAGATTCCAGCATCTGCAGTCTTCTGTATCTCCATGTTCCTTCCACCCCTCCACAATTCATCTCCAGGCTATCAAACTTCACTTCCTCCCGCCATACTGTAGACCAGGGGTAGGCAACCTTAAACACAAATGATTTTCTAGCATGTGTTATTCATTAATTTGAGGCAAAACATAACTAGATGTACTTAAATGGATAATTCCCATATTTCAAGTTTTTTTTTATGGCATTTATCCGGCCCACAGAGGCAAAAAGATTGCCGACCCCTGGTGTAGATACTACAAACATTACAATGCTATAACCTACAACAGAGAAAGGCAAAGCAGTAAAACAAACCTCCTAGCAATTCCTTGTTACAACAAAGTTCAAGCAAAAATCCCACCACTGGCTTTTCAAGGTTAACTAGAGTTGGGAGAGCCAAAATGTTTCCACTAGTCATTCATTCTATTGTTCTATTGCAAACACAGTAATGGGAGAAAAAAGATGCACTAATTCAACATTACATCAGTACAAATAAAGCATAGATATGCTTTGCCTGTCTCAAATTTAGCACAGCACTCCTTAGATAATCAAAGAATTGCATAACCTCAAAGACAAGGAATTACACAAACAAGAAAATCTGCAGATGCTGGAAATCCAAGCAACACACACAAAATTGTGGAGGAACTCAGCAGGCCAGGCAGCATCTACGTAAAAGAGTAAACAGGTGATGTTTCAGGCCAAGACCCTTCATCAGGACGCATGAAGGATCTCGGCCCAAATTACACAAAAACAGGCCAAACACTTCAGCAATCCTCTTTAGTCTATTGGAATCTTGTAATTGAGTTGTGGAATAAAACAAATTCACTTGAAGCATCAACTGTGGCAGTCAACTCTCCCAGGGGTTTCCAACCTTTTTATGCCATCAAGCCTTACCATTAACCAAGAGGTCTGTGCACTCCAAGTTGGGAAATCTTGCGAGTCTAAACTAAAAGTACGGTAATATTCTGCAGCCAAATAAGCATTAAGCTTAAAGTGACACATTTTAAGATAATAGCACCTTACTAATCTTAAACTAACCGTCATGCCTAACAGCTGGTAAACAAGTGCTGGAAAATAAAATAATATGCATACACCACATTATGTCTTCTTCAAAAGAATAGACAACCCCACTCATATTAATGCACGAGTGACAGTTCAATAAAAAGCGCGCAAGTCCCAATTACATTCAAGAACTTGTATAAAATATCTAATTTCAAGATACTGCAGATTTCTTAAACATCTCATGCCATCTCTTTGCCCTGTATCACAACAGTTCCTGGGCTTGTCTGTTTTTAAGAGTACACCTTCAAGTTCTACCTGCAGTTTGTATGTCTGATCATCCTCTGGTTCAAACTTGCCTTGAATCCCACAGGCTTTTGAACCAATCTCCTATGTCAAACCCTGTCCAGGGCCAGTTCCATTTACAACTGAAACATCCCAGTACATTTTCAATCGTTGACTCTTCTTCGTTACAAGTCTCAATAAAAATACAGCAATGGCTAGAAATACAAGTAACTTTGGCTAACTTTGATACAATTGTTTTATTCCAATGACCATTTAAGACTGCTGTATGACTACAGTTAGATCTAACAGGCCTCGTGTGTATTTGTTTGAAGTTAGTAAAACCAGACAATCCCCAGGTGAGTTGAAGCTTCCTCCTCACCTAACTTTCATGACAAAAGAAGTTTTAAAAAATAGCAGGCTAACCGTCAGAAGTAAGAGCACTGCGTCTCAGAGGTAACAAGATCACTGCTCATTTCATGGTTCCAAGTTAGATTTCCTGACTGAGACTTTCTACCAATTTTAAGGCCTTCAACCAAGTTTTCATAGGCACACTTTCATCATTTTGGCTAATGCCTTGGTCATATGTGCCAGTTTTTCATTATAATTATACTCAAGTACTTCCTCTCTATGCTGCATTGTCTTCTCATTCTTATTTCTTGAACTTTCTTCATGTTATACAGTAACCTGCACTTCGTCTACTCTGCTGGCCCTGCAGTAACTTTTCAGATTCAGTGCTGCACAGCATCCTTCCCACAATATCCTTTCCAATCAATTACTTTTTTCTCTATTAAAACACGTTTTGTTTTTTGACCTCTGCACTGAGCTACTTTCTATCTCATTGTTTCATTTGGCTGGATGCCACTTTTCTCCATGATCTGAATCAGAGGAGGAAGAAATGATTTAAACAGGGGCTCTTCACCTTCCAATCCAAAGAACAGAGGCAAAATAGAATGTGTTAATCTGCTCCCTACAACTACTGCTGGTTTCTGAGTGTAGACATCAACGAATACCAGCTGCTCAATTTCCTCTGTCATCTTCGCACTAGATTTAGTATTTTTAACAATGCTTCAGAACTTGGTCACAGTACAACATTTCTCTTAGTTTATGATATTTAAAATTATGCACATGTGTCTCTCCCTGTTAATGAGGTATCTACTGTACTATCAATATTCATCATAATGCCGTGGTTGTTAAAATTACTATTAATATGGAATTAATGACAATTAAAAACTACTACAGTGCTCTCTGTTACCACTAGAGACACTTACAGTATTTGGCCTTCCGAGTCTTTTTTTTATCTCTATGGTATTCTGATAGGTTCTGCATATTTGTTTCCCTGACTACAAAACATCCAGAGCTTATAGCTATCAATATTTGCAATAATTTACCTGCTTGTGCAAGGTATTTTACTGCAGTTTTATTGGTGGGCTGTTTGAAATGCATGTACCAAAGTTGCATGAATTCTCTGGCATTGAAATCAGACCTGCTGCCTTTTGTAATGATGGGACTCCCAGGTTTCACAAGTTCCTGGTATGACATGGCTTGCTGGTTTCCATAGAAACCTCCTTTGTATCTCATGTGACCGTGTCTCAATGAAGGCAGTTAGCGTCGACAATAAGCGTTGTAACACAATGCATTCAGGTCTGCATCCTGAAGTAAACAAAACATCCTCTCCCTCCACTTCCACCATAATGCCAATTTTACCAGTCTTTTCAAATGGAATGTATGGCTGATTAATAACTTTGTCCTGCATCTGCTTATCAGCTAATCTGCATTCTAATTGGTAACTTAATGCACAACTGAAGAACTTCCTGAAATTGGACCTCTAAAAATAATTAGAACAATATGACACGTTGCCTCCTCTAAACATATGTAAAGAATTTGAGATTTTGATACATTACTGATAGTGTTGAGAATCAGAATTAGCTTTAATATCACAGGCATATGTTGTGAAATTTGTTGACTTTGCAGCAGCAGTATAATGCAATACATGATAATATAGGAAAAAAACTGAATTACAGTAAGTATATGTATATCAAATAGTTAAATTAAATAAATAGTGCAAAAACATACATTAAAAATAGTGATGTAATGTTCATGGCAAGGTCTATTCAAAAATCAGTTGGCAGAGGGAAAAAAGTTGTTCCTGAATCGCTGAGTGTGTGCCTTCAGACTTCTGTACCTCTTTCCCAATGGTAACAGTGAGAAGAGGGCAAGTCCTGGGTGATGGGGGTCCTTAATGATGGACACTGCCTTTTTGAGGCATCGCTCCTTGAAGATGTCTTGGATATTACAGAGGCTAGTACCCATGATGGAGCTGACCAATTTTACCACTCTGCAGTTTACTTCAATCCTGTGCAGTAACCTCCTCTCCCTCCCCCCATACTAGACAGTGATACAGCCAGTCAGAATGCACTCTATGGTACATCGGAAGAAGTTTTTGAGTGCTCTTTGGTGACATTCCAAAGCTCCTCAAACTCTTATTGAAATATAGCTGTCTTGCCTTCTTTATAGCTGCATTGATATGCTGTGAGCAGGTTAGGTCCTAAGGGATCTTGACACCCAGGAACTTGAAATTGCTCACACTCTCCACTTCTGCTCCCTCTATAGGGGTTGCTGTATGTTCCCTATTCTTGCCCTTTCTGAAGTCCACAATCAGCTCTAAGCTGAAGCATTATTTAAAATTTTCGACCACCTTGTCAAATGGACACCAACTGCAAACAAATTAGATAGTGTCACACCTTTTTTAACAGTGTGGCAGTCTTTTGTTCAGATGAGCGACTGCAACTTTCTCTTCTAAATTTCTGCTGAAATTATCTATGACCTTACTGGTCTGTACTACTTCAGCCATCTCAGATGCGTAACATCTGCTGTCTGACCATTCAGAAATCCTAATAGTTCATCATAAGGCTCACAAGTGATATTTCTGTTGCTCCCCTGCAAAACATCAAAGGCCCATTTTCTGTGCTCCTAAAACACACTGGGAATCAGATTCTTGCATTCCCCCATAACTGACAGCCCCACTTTCTGCACACTCTTGAAACTCACTGGATTCACTTTAAAAATTATAATACCGTTTATCAGCCAAAAAGTGTTTGGGGGATGGCAACCAATATTCCAACAAATCTGTCAGCCATGCCTCAGTGTCCCATCTGGGTCAGACTATCAGAGTTTTGCACAAAAAATGCTGGAGGAACTCAGGAGACCAGACAGCATCCATGGAAAAGAGTAAACAGTTGACATTTCAGGCAGATACTCTTCATCAGGACACGAGAAAAAGATGAGAAGTTCTCTCATTCTCTCTGGCAATACAGTGCATTTGTATCTTTTTATGACTGTGCTGTAGAGTATAACAAACTTACCTGGACTTGGATCAATAAAATACATCTTTTTCATAATCTCCAAAATTCAAACTTAACTAACTTCAACTGCAACTTTAAAATAACAACTGCATATAACACTAGATGAAAGCAGACTACTTGTCAGAATTAGAATCAAGTTTATTGTCACTGGCATGTGACCTGAAAATTGTTAACTTAGCAGCAGCAGTTCAATGCAATACATAATCTAACAGAGGGGACAAAATAATAATAATAAAAAATAAAATATAATAATACTTAACGTGAAAATACCATGGCACTCAGTATGTGAACAAAAGCGATCATGTTTGCTGGTGCGATACAGGAAATCTGTGACAGGACATCATCCTCTTTCCATCAGATTAAGAGTTTAAAAATCAAGGCCAAAAGCCACTGAGGTGTTTCACAGTATCATGATCATTACTTGGATGGATGAAGGAATGCCACTAGACATAAGAAATTTGGCAGTCTTTCAAAAAATGCAAGAATCAAAGCTGATGGCAAAAACTATGAATTTATTTCATTTCTCTGTGTAGCAGAGGCAACTATTAGAACAAATTCTACTAAACAGACACTAACCCTAACCCCAGACCCTAACCCTAACCCTACCCCTAACCCTAAATCTGCCAAAAGCACAGTATGGTTTTAGATTAATGAGTTGAGGTAGGTCTGAGAAGAATGCTTGAAGATGAATGCAGGTTAGCATGCATTCTTCAGTGACTTGACCAAATATTCAACAGTGTGAGCCGCTTCGCTTTTCCACATAAACTGGGCTGTCAATAAAGATTACGCTAAACATGTACAGTAAATACATATACAGTATATGGCTAGGGTGCCTAAGACTTTTGCACAGTACTTTAGTAATTTTATGTATTGCACTGTACAGCTGCCACAAAAAAATCATGACATATATGAGTGATGATAAACCTGATTCTGATATGGGTCTCTATTGTGGACTGAGAGTGGGAAGGGGGGAGGGAGAGGTGGGGAAGGGAGAGCGGAGGGAGCAGGAAGCACTAAAGAGACATTCTATATTGATCAATAAACCAATTGTTT
Organism: Mobula birostris; assembly: GCF_030028105.1. Classification (NCBI taxonomy): domain Eukaryota; kingdom Metazoa; phylum Chordata; class Chondrichthyes; order Myliobatiformes; family Myliobatidae; genus Mobula; species Mobula birostris. The sequence continues at coordinate 19,595,210 of NC_092396.1, forward strand.
GGAATCAACTGGCCTCTCAGGGCTGGGTGTGTCTGCAGCCATGTCACCCCCCTGTCCCTGGCACTTCTTCTCTGCCACCTCTCCCACAACCCTCCCATAGCGCTCCACTCTCAACATTTCTGCCAGATTTACAAACTCACTCTCCGCTCCAGGTAGACAAATACAGTACTGTGCAAAAGTCTTAGGCACCCTAGCTATATATATGAGCCTAAGATTTTGCACAGTACTGTATCTGTCCTAAACCACATGGTTAGGCACAATCTCTTAGTAGTTCTATTAAGACTCAACAATTTCACATGAACTCCCTCCTCCCAATAATGACCATTTGCTGGAAGCCTCCCGTGGGCCAAAATCAATGTTAAAGAACATATGCAAATAACTCAGCACTAGCAGTCTATAACAATATTGACATACAACCACTTTGAACAACATCAACAAATTTTCTCCAGTTTTCATATGAAAGGCACTTTAGAAATGCAGTAGAAAACATCGTGGTAATAGACTCCTACAGCAGACTCTATGCAAACTTAAGAGTCACATGCACATAGGTGAGATGTGTAACACTATCATCTGCAATTTTGTTGCTTGTGAGCTGCTTATAAAGTAATAGTTTGTTGTTTTCTTTTATATTAAAATTACAGACTTCAGAATAATCCACGGAATAAATGTCCGGAGATACAACCACAAACTCCGTCCTTCAACCTTTCATCTTTATTCCAAATCCAAGGAGCCCCTCACAATTAATAAACAAATCCACATCCCTGAATTTGCTGAATTTAGCAAAAAATTGAACATCAAAGTGCATATTTCAAGGCATGAGATTATAAGATCCTCAAAAGCTGTGGCTAACCCTTTCTGACTGTGAGACACCAATCCAACCTGTGCAATTTTTTCTTTGTTTGTTACACCACAATCACAAGGCTCACTAAATAGAAGTGGACACAGTACAGAGAGTAATTTTAAATGCAGCTCAGATTAATTGTACACAATAAGGAACATCCATTTCAGTTCCACAGTAGCATAAAAATTGCAGCATAGCTCCATAAGTAACAGTCAACTGATATTCTCAGGGGAGGGGAAATGGAAAGATCAGGTTAATGCTGCAAAAATGTTTGCTGGGCACGATATGCGGAGAATCTGGATTGTGCCAAACCAGAAATGACTGGAACCATCACTGGTTTCTAAGTTATTTTAATCCCTACGTTATTTAACCAAGTCAACCAGAAAGGTAGTTCAAGAAAGGAGAAAGGGTGATTCTTAAAAATTAAATTATCTTTCATTTCCCCATGATAGGCAGCCTTTCTTCATTTGAATGAAGTGAACAGTTGGAGAACTTCCATTACTCATAACTTGGCCAAACCGAATTGTGAAGCTTACTGTTATTTTTCTGCCAAGCGTCCATTTCACTGAAATACTCTTATCTTATTTTGTCAGAAACAAAGGTGATGTGAGGTCATGGCATGATAGGAAACAGCTTAAAGTACAGCAAGGCAATTAACCCATTTCTTTACCCTATTGATCCAAAAGACTCCAAATTTATATTAAAGGCTGTTAGAATGCCTAACCCCAAATTTCCTGACTAGTCTTTAAATATATAGATCCAAGTGGTCTGACATCATCTGGGTTACTTTGCTAACCTTTTTCAAATTCTATTATTGCATACTTCTGAAATATTTCAAAAGACCACGAGGCCATAAAACATAGGAGCAAAATTAGGCCATTTGGCCCGTGGAATCTGTTCCGCAGATAATCAGTTTAGAAAAGTATAACAATTGAAAAGGCAACACTGCACATTTTACAAATCCATTCTGCCACTTTAAAACATATCTTTTTTTACTGTCACAATAACACAGCTTTTATTGGCATTTGAGCATAAGGCAACAAGTCTTCTTCAAGTCCTGCAATTATGATGGAGAGGTCACATCCAAAACATTAACCTGATTTAAATCATATGCCAATATAATTACCACGTAAATGTAGAATTTCTAGTTCTTATTTCAGGTTTATCTCCTTTTAACTTTGCCCGACAATTTAGATTGCAAGATTGATCCTTGTTCTGAAGCGTTCTGAACTGCTGTTTTGCTGTGCGAAGTTCGGACAGACAGTGGCAACCATGAGGAGCTGTTGTACATTCCACCAACGGTTCCTTCAGGCAGATGTTTCTGAGCAGGATTGGCAAACATCCATCCTCCTTATCCTACGCTCACTGCTGTGCACCTCCACCAATTCAGCAATCTACAACTTTAAAGTTCTCAGGATTTAAAACTCTGATCTGCTGAGCTCCTCCAGCAAGTTGTATTTGTTACTCTGTATTTCCACCATCTGCAGAATAGCCTGCGTTTAAAATTCTCATTTTTGATTTCACAATTTTTCCATGAACTTGCTTCACTCTATCAGTGCATCTTCTCCAAACATACAACCTTAACAATCCATCAACTGGTCTGAATTTCCCCATCTTCATCACTCCAGACAAACAGCCATGCCTTTAGTTGCCATTTTCTTGCTTGATCTTTAAAACAGTCCTTACTAATTGCTTTTTAAGTAAGCTTTTGATCATTTGAGCTTCATCACTATAACCTGGAATCAGATTTTCTTTGATAACTTTAGCTACAAGGTGCCTTAGGATGCCTTTTTATTTCAATGAAAGATTCTATTGCATCCCACTGTCATGGAGCAATAGCTTTTCAGCTGTCTCCCTATGATTGAACCGCTATTTGCTGGACACTTTACAAGGTGTTTCTGAGCACCATTAGCAGGAATGGTCAGCGAAAAAGTGGTATTAGTCTACATACAAGAAGAAACATTATGTGTACTTTTATAGCTTAAAAAGGTGTGATATTTTGGTGAAAGATAATCTGTGAGTTTTAGATTAATGCAAAGGTATAGGAAAGGTCAACACTCAGAATCTGGTGCTGGAATTGAGGTAAAAGGTTACCTCGGAATCAAAGGGATTAATTATAAAAGATAGGTCAGCTTCAGTGATGCCCGTTTGATCCTGACATTCGTGCTACCTGTGTAGAGTTTGCACACTTGCAGTGACAACTTTGGCTTCAGCTGGGGACTTCAGATTCCTCCCACATGCTAAAGGCATTCAAGTTGACAGGTGAACTGATCACTGTAAATTATCTCTAGTTTCAGTGAATGGCAGGAGAATGGACTTGTGAGAGGTTTAAGAGAAACAAGAAAAATACAACTGATTGGCCTGTGCCAAGAGTCAGCACAGGTGTAAATGAAAAAAAGAGATTTATTTGTCACAGCTACAGTACATAGAAACATGAAGTGAAATATGTCATTTGCGTCAATAACTAACACAGTCCGTGGTGTGCTGGGCAGCCTACAAATGTGACATGCTTCTAGTACCAATATAGCATGCCCACAACTTACTAACCCCGACCCATTTGTATTTGGAATGTGGGAGGAAAGCGCAGGGACACAGGGAGAATGTACCAATGCCCTGTACACAGCAGCAGAAACTGAACCCCAATCATGCTCGCCGGCACCGTACAGCATTAAGCTAACCACTATGCTGACATGCTTCTCTCATTAGACTCGGCCTCCTCATAAATAGCATGGAAATACGAGATCCTCTCAGCATGCCACACCCCAACTAACTGAATAACCAGATGAATCTAGTCTAATGCACAAAGAATTACCATTTGGGTCAAGTGCAAGGCAGCACAGCAAATGCACAGACTCAATCCTAAATCTCACTCAGGGCAGGATCAGGGCCACACCTCAGCATCCCATCTCAAACCACCTGGCAAAATCAGAGTAAGTGGGTAGAGTAAAATACCAAAATTAAAGACAAATTCTTTTTTATTTCCACATTTTCCGATCAGGACCTTCCCATTTACATTAAATCTGTCAGTAATTCTGTGGCTGAAGTACTCAAATCCCTACCCACAGTCTTTCTCTGAAAGCATTTCTCCATCTTATTACAACACAGCTTTTTATGAATTTACATTATTATGCACACATTAATTTAAAATGCCAAGGTTGTCCTCTTATTCTCTCAGAAACATCTTTTTGCACTTCTGTAAAACCTTCATTTTCAGTGAAATATTTCACCAAAATGGATTTGCCTGATGAAATAGCTCACTAACCACTCCACCTCATCTGCACCAGCATACAGTCCTTCACAGCAGGATCCACTAATTAGATTTTCATTCACAGGAAGCTAGTTCCAGAATTTTAACTGCAGGAAATGAATCTCAAACAAATAGAACACAGCTTCATTGTGAAAGTATTTGTGCCCTCTTCACCTTCACTTACTGCTCTCACTCTTCAAGTTTTAAACAATAGGAAAAAAATTGAGGAATTTGTTGTCAGTACAGGGTTGTACGTAGTTAAGACGCTGCACTAAAACCATTAATAAAGTGGACTCTGGTTAACTGGGCTATCGGTTAAACGGGGCAGCCGCTTATTTGGGACAACCCTTAAAGAACTAAACCAAATTGAGAAAATAGCCAGGATTACGTTCATTTATTTGGGACACTAGGCCACTTAATTGGGGCAGGAAATTGTTGCTGAACAGTTTCTAACTAGCATCGGACATGTGCACTTGTGTGGCCATTAGACACTACACCATACTTAGAGTGAACAGTTTTTAAATAGCATCAGTTGAGTATGCTTGTGTTCAAAAAGCAGTGACCTTTATCACTGAACATTGGTGAGAAATAAGTAGTAAGACAATTCAGAACTGTTTTGCTCATGGCGGTTTCAAGCATTCAGTCTTGGAGATGCCAGAAATGGCAGTAGTGAAAATGAAACAACTTTAGTACTTCAACAAGTTAGGAACCACAAGGAATTTGAAGGTATTGACAATCATCTTGAATGTTACAATGAGAATGAAGATTTGGAAGATGCAATCATCGATAGCATTGTACGAAGGCAGTCCATTATCTACACTAGGTGTCTGCACTGATTTTGCTCATTTACAGTAAATCAAAAGGATGTGCAGCATACACGGCATTTATGAATTCCATCGAAAACTATTAGGAGCTAATAACAGTTTTACAGTACTGTAGTAGCATTGATAGTGTTCTCATTTGTTCTGTATTTCATTTAAATACACAATTTGTTACACAGTTAAATTGCAGTGTGTCTTTTTTATACCTTTTCAACTATTCCCATGAAACTTCGGTTAATTGGAGGCAGATACACTAGTGAAGTTTAAGAGACTACTAGACAGGTATATGGAGGAATTTAAGGTGGGGGCTTATATGGGAGGCAGAGTTTGAGGGTCGGCACAACATTGTGGGCTGAAGGGCCTGTACTATTCTATGTTCTATGTTCAATGTGTCCCAATTAACCGGAATTCACTATATTTGCCTAAACATCAATGACAGCCAGCCCTACCACATCACCACCTTTTGACCTTTCTATCGTCTCTGGGTTGTCATCTAGTACTCGATGACCAGGAATGCCTTCCAATACACAATGGGAAAATTAAAGCTGAACCCTTCAGCCTGTCGTACATTGTTTATTATCATACCATCAACTCTGTCCTCTCCATAGCAACTGCCTGAGACTAAACCAGACTGTTTACAACTTGCATCATATTTGACACCAAAGTGAGCCACAGACCATCGACTCATCCTGTCAATTATTCCCACCTCTGCAGTATCATCCAATTGTGCCACTGCTTCAACTCATCTCCTACAGTAACTGCCAATCATGCCAATTTTAAAACCCCTATATTGACTACCTTGTTTTAACTACCTGAACATCCTCCAGGCTAGCTTTATCCATTCTACTTTATGTAAAACTGGAGATTATCCAAACTCCCATAGACCACATCCTTAGTTGTTTCAGATCCCGGTCTTTCATCGCTTCCATGCTCACCATCACACTGTCTCCAAGTAAGTAATACCTCAGTGTTTACTGTATATTCTCACTTTCGAATCCCATCAGTTTACCTCTTTCTAATTTTATTGCATTCAAACTCTATACCTACTAAGATATCTGCATTCTTATTCTGACCTCATGACCACTGCAGATTTCAACTACACTGATATAAGTGACTGTGATATCAGCTGCCAAGTCACCGAGCTCTAAAATTCACTAAACTCCTTCAGTTTGGGAAGTGACAAATGACTGAAACTGATAGAATCTGATAGGAGAGAGCATAGAGCAACCTTAAGCACAAATGATTTTCTAGCATGTGTTATTCATTAATTTGAGGCAAAACATAACTAAGATGTATTTAAATGGATAATTCCCATATTTGAAGTATTTTATGGCATTTATCTGGCCAACCGTCCACTCATTAATATGTGATCCAGCCCACAGAGGCAAAAAGGTTGCCAACCCCGGCATAGAATAACACGAGGGAGAAGGGGACAGGAACCAGTGGGAAGAGGGTGTGGGTGATGGGCAGATGTCGGGGTTGGAGACTAGAAAGAAGATAGGGTGATGAGGCCTTGTGGATTGGGGGAGAGAGAAGAGAGAAAAGGATCAGAGGACTCCTCTTCTACCAGTCCTTTATCACTTCCACTATCACCTCCCAGCTTCAGACACCATTCCCACTCTCCCTCTTCCCTTCATTCGCTCTTGCTCCACCCCTTCCTTCTACTTTTTGTTTTAAATATACCAGCTACCTTTCTTCTATCTTTCAGTCCAAATGAAGGGTCTCGACCTGAAACATAACAAGAGAAATCCAAGCTACACATACAAAACGCTGATGGAACTCAGCAGACCAGGCAGTATTCATGGAAAAGAGCACAGTCGATATTTCGGGCCGAGACCCTTCAGCACGACCTGAAACATTGTTCATTTTCACCACAGATGCTGCCTGATCTGCTGAATTCTCCTCCAATGCTTTGTGTGCTGTTCCAGATAATAGCATCTGCGGACTCAAGTGTCATTAGTACAGGTGAATCAGCAAGTCCACCAATACTCTCATTGCCTGACTGCGCTGTAAGAACAAGTGCCAGAGAAAATCTACAACACTCAGTACCATCTTCTGTATTATTCTCCAATAATTAACCAGTGTTATTGAAAATACAATGGACAGGCACTGCTTCCATGAGGTTAACACATTCCTTCATACAGTGATTTTAACGTATTAATAAATCAGATGCCACAGACCAGAGAATTATTCTCAAGATAACATACACACAACAAAGATACTCAGGCTACACAGCCAACGAGTGTTAAAAAGAAGACAACAGAGAACCAAAACAGTTTTCCAACAAAATCATGGCATTACCTACAGATGTGATCTCTTAATAGCCATAAGAATACCAATACTCACCAACTAGCTTCTCACTTGAAAGTAGCTGTTTAATCAAAGAAGTGAGTATTGCAACCAGTGTGATATGTGGCACTACTTATTGTATAATGTTCTAAATTAAAGTTCCCATGCAGCCCCAATGGAAACAGGATCTACATGTGGCATCACATTATGGTCCACATTGCTATCCTTCCACATCATATGTAATTCATTGTTACAGGTGCCTCCCTGAGTGCTGCAAATTGAGTTTATACAGTATATTATTAAGTTCGTTGCCAAGTTAATTGTCAAGTTCACTGATGACATTACAGTGATGGGGTTCATCACCAACCATAACGAGACAGCCTACAGGGTGGAGATGGGAGAGATCAAGGCCTGGTGCCTGGCAAATAACCTCTTTCTTAGTGTCAACAAGACAAAGGAGATGGCTATCGACTTCAGGAGAACTCTCACCACTCACATCTTCCTTTACGTGGGCAGCACAGCAGTGGAAACTGCAAGTAGTTTCAAACTCATGGGAGAGCACATCTCAAATAACCTCTTATGATCCCTGAACACATCCTACTGAGTCAGGAAAACTCCCTAATGCCTCTACTTTCTGAGAGAGCTGGACTTTGCACAAACATACTCATGGCATCGTAACAAGCTGCGTCACTGTTTGGTATGGAAACTGCACTGTGGTGGACGGGAAGGCACTACAACTGGATGTCAAGTCTGCTCAATGCATCACTGACACCAAACAGTCATTTTCAAATAGATATTTGAGACCAGGTTATTAAATCTTAAAACTGTATTGAACTTTTAATGTACTCTGATTTATAGTATCATAGTCATACTTTATTGATCCCGGGGGAAATTGGTTTTCATTACAGTTGCACCATAAATAATTAAATAGTAATAAAACCATAAATAGTTAAATTGTAATATGTAAATTATGCCAGGAAATAAGTCCAGGACCAGCCTATTGGCTCAAGGTGTCTGACCCTCCAAGGGAGGAGTTGTAAAGTTTGATGGCCTTAGGCAGGAATGACTTCCTATGACGCTCAGTGTTGCATCTCGGTGGAATGAGTCTCTGGCTGAATGTACTCCCGTACCCACCCAGTACATTATGTAGTGGATGGGTGACATTGACCAAGATGGCATGCAACTTGGACAGCATCCTCTTTTCAGACACCACAGTCAGAGAGTCCAGTTCCATCCCCACACCATCACTGGCCTTATGAATGAGTCTGTTGATTCTGTTGGTGTCTGCTACCCTCAGTCTGCTGCCCCAGCATACAACAGCAATCATGATCGCACTGGCCACCACAGACTCATAGAACATCCTCAGCATCATCCGTCAGATGTTAAAGGACCTCAGTCTCCTCAGGAAATAGAGATGGCTCTGACCCTTCTTGTAGACAGCCTCAGTGCTCTTTGACCAGTCCAGTTTATTGTCAATTCGTATCCCCAGGTATTTGTAATCTTTCACCAAGTCCACACTGACCCCCTGGATGGAAACATGGTTCGCCGGTACCTGAGCTATCCTCAGGTCTACCACCAGCTCCTTAGTCTTTTTCACATTAAGCTGCAGATAATTTTGCTCACACCATGTGACAAAGTTTCCTACCGTAGCGCTGTACTCAACCTCATCTCCCTTGCTGATGCATCCAACTATGGCAGTCATCAGAAAACTTCTGAAGATGACAAGACTCTGTGCAGTAGTTGAAGTCCGAGGTGTAAATGGTGAAGAGAAAGGGAGACAAGACAGTCCCCTGTGGAGCCCCAGTGCTGCTGATCACTTTGTCGGACACACATTTGAAGGGGTTCTTTAAAAGGTACAAGGTCAGGAAGGGTTAAAGAGAACTCCAGATTCATAAATTTGGCAGAAGTCAGCACCACCACAAATGCTGGGAATTATATTTGGGATGACTTAAGACAGAAACTAAGAATCAGCTAACTCAAGGGTTTATAGAAATGAAGGGGATTTACAGAGATAGGAAGGAATTATTACTGGTCTCAGTCTCTCAGTGTTTAGCGACAGCAGGACTGCACTCAGACTAAGGCTGACAGTGAAACCTGGAAGAAGTACACCACTGCCCACAATTTGAGAGCCAACTAGCAGTAAAGACAGATGCTGATGATAAATTTAAACAGTGCTTCGATGCATGAGAATGGATGTTGGTCTATTAAGGAAAAGGATATCAAAAGATCAAGAGAATTTGAGTTTCTAGGCTCCATTCATGTCTCTTCTTTCACTTAATCTGAAAAGTATATCCATTTCTTTCCTCCTTCCTTCTTAATTTGCTTATCTAGCTTCTCTTTAATACACCTATTTGTAAGGGCTCTCATTCAAGAGGCTGTAGTTTTAGTCCCAGTGATCTGTCTTGTAGTTCTTCCTCAACTAAATATAAATGAAACAAAATATTATCTGGGCATTACTACTCTTGCTGTTTGTGAGAAATGACCATCTGTAAATTGGCAAACACACCGACTACGTTTTATGAGTATTACATTGGCTGCAATAGCTGTCTGGTGGTGTAGTGGCATCCGCACCGGAGTGGTCCCAGGTTTGAATACGGCTGGTTCCTTGGACGCTTTCCATCCGTACTGGGTTGAGCATTCAGCTAGCAACTCAGCCTCATAAAAAACAGACAAAAAATGCTGAAGAAATGGCCAGGTTGCTGCCCTGTGTGCCACAAGGCACGGAAAGGGACAATAAACAACAAAATTGGCTGCAAAGTTCCTGTGGCTTTGAACGGTGTTAGCTAAATGCAAGTCTTGTTGTAACTACTGCACATAGTGGCGACTCTTCAGGTGAAGACACTTCTAGCTTCCCAATTAAATTTATTAGAGATTGTCTAATATTTATGACCTAGTTTACATTTCACTAACGCGCTTGTGTCTTTATCACATCTTCCCTATCCAAGCCATTCTGTAAATCAGGAGAAAAGATGCTAGCAACGAGAAAACGCAAGATTTTTGTTTTATTTAAGAGGTTTTGTGAGAGTGTGTGGCTGTGTGAGTGCATCTATGTGACAAGTGATTGTGAATTCAATTGTAGTGATGGCCTGTGGAACTCACTACAGGTTAAAGCCATTCAGTTATTGTATCCAATAGCCTAGACAGTCTATGCACTGCACTATCCCATAATGCTGCCAGTCAGAATGATATAATAGAGAAACAGGCCATTTGACTCACTGGATCTGTGCCAACCATCGAACACCTATCTCACATTTATTCCATTACTGATTCCATATACCTGTAGATGTTGGGAAGCCATACAGCCAGTCACACCTTCCTGAAAGCAAGGTTATACAGCTTCCCAACCTAAAGTTCATCCATTCCGTCTTGTACGACTTTCTACTTACCATGAGATTATACATAATATGCTAACATGAATCTTCAGTCCATGGCACCACATTACAGCCAAACTCATGTACTTTTATTTTGGAATAACTTTAGGATGCACCTTGTTAAAAGCTGTCTCAAAATCCAAAGAACCACATCCACCTGTTCCCCATTATCAACGCTGCCAATTACAGTCTCAAAGAAACAACTCTAGTAGATTTGAAATAAACAACACCCCTCTCAGGCACCCATACCAATTCTGCTATTTTATGTCTAAAAGTCCTATTCATCATCATCATGCGCCGTGTTGTATGACATGGGTGAGCATGGCCTCCATGACCATGATTGTCCTTGCCAATTTTTTTCTACAGAAATGGTTTGCCATTTCCTTCTTTTGGGCAGTGTCTTTACAAGATGGGTGATCCCAGCCATTGTCAATATCCCAGAGATCGTCTGTCTGGTGTCAGTGGTCGCAGAACCAGGACTGTGATATGCACCAGCTGCTCATACGACCATCCGCCACCTGCTCCCATGGCTTCACATGACCATGATCTGGGTTGGGGGGGGTGGTTGCTAATCAGGTGCTACACCTTGCCCAAGGGTGACCTGCAGGTAGCAGAGGGAAGGAGCACCTTGCACCTCCTTTGCAGAGACGCACAAGTCCTATTATCATTTCCTAAGCAACAGATTCCAGCATTGCTGTGGATTACCTTTGCAAAATACTACGCTCAGACATGCTAAAAGAAAAACCCTGGTCCAATGGGAAACAAGTAGTAATAATCATGGACCAGTAGGAAATCTTCCCTCTTAAATTCAACTCCATTATAGTTCAGATGAAATATATTCCAACTTTGATAGTTACTGACTCACTTTTACCTCATGCCCCCAGTTTCTGAACCCTTGCCACAGAGATCAATTTCCTGGATCTGCTGTGTCAATTGAAGAATGTTAAAAGGCTAATTTTTTTGTAGTCTATGAAATAAATAAGAGAAATGAACAGGCAGAAAAATGTGGTGTGCACACTGACTTTCCATTTGAGCAGCATGGTCAATTCCAATTTCCAGCCTCAAGGCAACATGGCGAGACCTTTAAGTGGCACAGGAAGATTTGTTAAAATGCACCAGATACAAAGTACATCAGTTACATCGACAGGCAAGGGAAACTAGGATTGTTTTTCTCACAGTAGGAAAAGACACATTTATTCTTTTCCCAGGGAAGCATACCACAAAATGGCTTGGTAGAAGTACAATAACTCAACAATATTATCCAGACACAAGACCATCAATCTGGAGACACAGGATTGAGATGTACTGTGGCACTTGGGGAAATTTAAATCGAAGTAGTCAGATTTGGATTTAAAAGATAGACTCAGAAAGTGACAAATAAATTACAGAGTTGTTGTAAAAAATCATCTGGTTCACTATTCCCCCAAGGGAAATAATTCTGCCCAATCTGCTCTGTACTTGATTGCAAACTTTCAGAATGGAAGTACACTTCTCAAGCATAGCATGCTCCTTACAACTTGCTTTAAAAAAGGATCAATTGTTTCTAATGGCAGAAAACAGTAAATATCAGAGGCAACATGTAACCTGCACATAGATTCAAGAAAGTGAAGAAAGATGTTGCACATTATCATGCCATTGGGACCGCAGAGCAACACATGGAATGCACTTTTGTAAAGTAGTTTCATTGCTATTCATGAACATTTGGGAGCCAGTTTAAAAGAAAGTTTTAGTCCATACACAGAAGAACCCTCACAATGATATTTTCACTCAGTCTGTAAAATGCACTTTAATACATTTTCATGTATAAATTAGTCATGTACATGAATATTTTACTGCATAACACTGGTATAAGAGTCAGACTAATTTTAAATATAAAAAAGGTGTTGCCATTGGTTCCATTCCTGCTTATCCACAAGGACACCCATGTTGAAAGAATGCCCCGAAATCTACAGGAGAGAAGTTTCTAGATGATTTTGCATGTGCGTAGACCTCTCAAAATCAAAACCACCCTGCCTACTTTGACAAGTAACGATCAACGAGCAGTTAGAAATGTAAAACAATCCAAATTAAAGATAGCAAAGTTACATTTCTGGGAAGAAAACTACAGTTAGGTAAAAGGAAAGGCACTAAGGGTTGTGGGAGAAATAGAAAACTGTGGTTCAAGTAGAACACTAAAAATTGAGAATTCTGTGTACATAAATGGGCTTGAAAAGTGGGACTCTCAGTAAAGACGCAGTGATAATTTTACATAATATGCTGCCCATGACACTATTAGAATAATGTGCAGTTCTGGGATCTCATAATATGAAGGACATTGAAATTCTGGTCATCACACACTGTAAGGTATAATTTAGTACACAGTATTTTCCAAAGTCAACTGGTGTGAATTTTAGTCCCACTTCATAGACTTTGACCAACTTCTGTTGCTGAATTAAAATCAGTAGAGATAAATTATGCGCTGTGTGCAAACTGGCGTAATGTTTCCAACTTTATCACAGGGATCTCATTTCAAAAGCACTTCAGTGCTTACTCCAAAGCTCTGCAGGTAGTCAGCTGTCAAATGTATGTCTTTCCTCCTCCTTTAAGGACACCAGATTATGCCAGAAATGATGTTAAGAAGAGATCACTAAGATTCCTTAAGCAAAAAAGACCAAAAAATGATATCATATTTGTAAGTAGGATGCTGTGCACAATTCTGATTTGATGGGGACAGACGTGAGAAGCACAGAGGAACACCTGAAGAAATTTCTGAAATGCCCGGTTCACTACCACTGCTACTGTGTGATCCAGAATCTCCAGAGGGAAGGTCCCAAAATCCCCAGCTTTGCCTGCTGCTGGCGACCGAGGCTAGGGTCGAAGTGTTCGGCAGAGATGGTGCTCAGTACTCGGTGTCAGAGGGCTGATCGGAGCTCGAAATTTTCGGATGACTCAGAGTCGGACTGTGGTCGGGCATGGTAGGTAGAGTTTTCTTCCTTCTCCCGTCTGCGTGAGATGTGGGACTTTCGAGAGACTTTGAACTTTTTTACTGTGCCATGGCCTGTTCTTCATCAAGTTATGGTATTGTTGCACTGTTGTAACTATATGTTATAATTACGTGGTTTTTGTTAGTTTTTCAGTCTTTGTCTGTCCTGTGTTTCTGTGATATCACACCGGAGGAATATTGTATTATTTCTTAAAGCATGCATTATTAAATGACAATAAAAGAGGACTGCCTGTCCTCATAATCTAAAAAAAAGCACACTTAACAGTGTTCGACATTTGTGTAAAGTGCTCATAAGATGCACTCCTTGGACTTGCAGACATTACTTCAAAAGTTACGAACAAGGAAAATCCTTTCACCCCAAGTGTTGTAATGTGGACACATCAAAGTTGTTGGTGAACGCAGCAGGCCAGGCAGCATCTCTAGGAAGAAGTGCAGTCGACGTTTCAGGCCGAGACCCTTCGTCAGGACTAACTGTCTGTTAGCCTCTGACTATCCACACGGTTATAGCCTAGCTGTGATCTAACCTCGTGTATAAAAAATATTATTACAGAACCACAGGCCAGTGGCTTATTGACCCTCACCAGCTCTCTATGAAACAAATCCATCCAGTTCCATTTCTTGGTTCTGTCCCCGATACTTTTCCCCTTAAAAGATCTACTCAATTCCCTTTTAAAAGGCATGATTGAAACTGCATCCATCGCTTTATAGGCAGTGAAATCTGGATCATGGTTCCCAGACAACTGGGAAAGTGCTTCGTCAGGTCAGCATTGGTTTCATTGGCGAACATTGGAAATCTGTGCCGCCTTCTTCTCAGTCATTCCACCATTATTCACCTTGCATTTACCCTTGAAGGTTTTGAATATTTTTACTTAATTCATTCTGAAACTTCTTAGTTCCAATAACAACACTCCAAGTTTCTCTAATCTAACCACATAATTGAAATCCCGAATTCCCAGGGCTATTTATTTCCTTATTGAGATACAGTGTGGAACAGGCCCTTCCGGCCCTTCGAGCTGTGTCGGCCAGAAACCCTGATTAGCTCTAGCCTAATCACTGGACAATCAATGACCAATCAGCCTACTAACTGGTACGCCTTTGGACTGTGGGAGGAAACCCACTCATTCCACGGTGAGGATGTATAGACTCCTTACAGACCAACGTCAGAATTGAACTACGAACACCAACTCCCTGAGCAGTAATAGTGTTGAACTAACTGCGACGTGGCACCCAATCTACTTAATCTTTTCTGCCTGCACTTTCAGATCCTTCCAAAAATGCAGTGACCCAGAACTGCATTCATTGTAATGGTTAAGGAGATCCTTACTTTTGAACATTAATAAAGCACCAAGATTTTGTATGTTAATAAAATCTTCCACTACCTGTCCCTCTCACTTTCAAAAATCTGTGCACCAAGATGTCTCCCACCTCTCCCCCACCCCCAGAATCTCTTTAGAATTGTATCTTTGTTTTACTGAAATTTGGAACTTCCTAGCCAATTATTAGCCATATTCTTTTATACCCTGCTTAACAATCATCTACCAACTTGAAACCCATTTCAGAAGGTCAATCCAAACTTTCAACACCCTTTGTATGTACAAGTATTTCTAACCACTCATGAAAGGTCTGGCCATAATTTTTAAATGTTTGTGCCCCAGTTCCAGATTTCACAAACACACATATATATATGTAGTTTTCTTCTATGTATCAGATCCCCCTTTCATTTCGATAATGATAATCTCTGAACATAATAGATTTCATGGAGTACACTCTTAGTTTGCATAGTATGTCCCTGTATGACTCTGATCAAATTAGGCTGCAAAGGTCAACCCTGCACATTCTTCCCAAAGTACAGAGTCCAGTATTGCTCTCGGTTCTCCTGCTGAGGTCCAAGCAGGAGTTTTGAAACAGTGGGCGAAATGGTCTCCACAGCTGCAGACCCCACGGTTCTTATGTAAACAAGCGATCAGCTATCACGGCCATAATCCGATACCAGGGGAGCAATAAATGAGAGGGGTAATGATTTAGGAAGGATGATTGTTTTCTGGAAACCACGGGCAAGGTGCTTTACCAACTAACTGGCCAGCAGCGTCAACTCAAGCCCCGATCGGTGCTCAGCCCGTAATGAGCGGGCGGACAAACCACAGCCCCTTTCCAGCAGCAGCCCGCAGCCGCCCCGCCTCAAACCCCCCACCCACGCCGCCCGGCCCCGCCCCGCCCCCCAGCCCGAGTCTCTAACCCACGGCAGCCTCGCTCACCCTGGCCGCAAGCGCCGGCCTTCCGCAGCCCCCACCCCGGCGACAGCAGTGACCGGCGGGCCCCGAGTGTGCCGCGGAACCAGGGAGAGCGGCCGGCTGCCGCGGGGCTTGGGCTCGGGCTCGCAACTCACCCGAAGTCAAGGTCCATGGACTTAAAGAAGAATTTGAAGCTGCTGGTCGGCCTGTTATTGAGGACCTGCTTGAAGTGACCGAGAGTGACCAGGTCCGGCGGCACCGCCACTTTCACCAAGTACGGCGTCTCCTCCTCGTCCATGTGGTAAATTATCTTGGTCTCCGCCATCGGGGATCGGAACCGCGACGGGTGGCAAAACCCCACTCCCGGCCGCACTCCCTCAGTCCTACCGGCTCATGGATGTGGGAGAAACGAGACCTGTCAAACTCGACAGCGCGGCCTGGTGGACAGCATCCCGCCGCCTGCGTGCCAGCCCGGGTCAGCTCCGCCCACCACAGTAACCCCGCCCACCGGACCAGCTCCACCCACCACAGTAACCCCGCCCACCGGACCAGCTCCACCCACCACAGTAACCCCGCCCACCGGACCAGCTCCTCCCACCACAGTAACCCCACCCACTGGGCCAGTTCCGCCCACCAGAGCAGCTCCACCCACCACAGTAACCCCACCCACTGGGCCAGCTCCGCCCACCAGACCAGCTCCACCCACCGGGCCAGCTCCCTCTATCATTATAACCCCGCCCACTGCAACAGCTCCACCCATCACTGTAACCTCATCCACTGCATCAGCTCCACCCACCACAATAGCCCCGCCCATTTGGTCAGCTCCTCCTACCGTGGGAACTCCCCCACCACTGGGTCAGCTCCTCCCACTATCATAAACCCACCCACTGTGTTAGCTCCACCCACAGTAACTGCCTACCTGGTCAGCTCCTCCCACCTCAGTAAACCTGCCCACTGTGTGAACTCCTCCCACTGTAGTAATTCCACCCACTGGGTCAGCTCCTCCCATTGAAGTAACTTCACCCACTTGGTCAAAGTGGGTCAAACCTCCCACCAAAGTAACCCCGCTCTCTGTGCACGAATCCATTTCAACACACTGCAGTAAAACCGCCTACTGGGTCAGCGCGGCCCAATGAGTCAGCTCCTCCTACTGCAGTAACTCCACCTGCTGGGTCAACTCCCCCTCCTGAAGTAACCCCACCCACTGGGTGAGCTCCTCCCACAACAGTAAACCCACCCACCGAGTCAGCTCCTCCCACCACACTAACCTCACCCACTGATTCACCTCCTCCAACCACAGTAACTCCACCCTCCGGGCCATCTCCTCCATCCTCAGTAACTCCACCCACTGGGCCATCTCCCCCCCACTGAGGTAACCCTGCCCACTAGGCCAGCTCCTCCTGCGACAGCACCTCCAGCAACTGAAGTTACCCCACCCACTAGCACAGCCCTTCCTATGGTGGTGAACCTGCCTGTTGTGCCAGTTCCTGCCACTGTGGTAACCCTGCCGACTGGATCAGCTCTGCTCATCGCAGTAACCCACCGACAGGTTCAGCCCTGCCCACTGGTTCAACTCCTCCCCTGTGGTAACTCACTCACCCCCCCCACAACTGGGTCAATGCCTCTAACTCCGCCGACTGCATTCAGTTCCACTATTACTGAATAATCCCGCCTGCCACCTGTGTTAGTTCTGTCTACCCAGGACTCTTCCCCCCACTTCCCCCCCCCAGCCACCCAGCGATCCTGGGTAACTTCAACTACTGGGCCTTCTCCCCCTGCCGCAGAAACCCGACCTATGCTTCTTCAGCTTTTCCCACCACTCAATAACCCTGTCCACCTTGGAACACTTTCCCATCCTACACACTAGATCAGCACCTCCTAATCTTGGTCAACCCCACCTGTCTGTACCCCCTCCTCCCATCCCCGGTCAATTCCTCAGACACAGGTCAACTACACCCACATGCCACTTGCAACAATATTATTGTCTCTAGCATTCATAATCAATATCTGATTTTACAATGGAACCAAATGTATTGTATCCAAGATATCTGAAGATACAAAGCTGGGTGGACTGTAAGGAGGATACAGGGAGGATTCAGAAGATTTAGACAGGCTAAGTGAATGGATGAGGGCATACCAGATGAAATAAACCAGCGTGAGACATGAACCTATTTCTCACAAACCACAAATAGCAGATTCATCTATCTACCATAGTACTGGCAGAGTGATCAAAGTACAGTCCTTCTGGGCATAAGATCTCATTTTCATATTCAGATTTCATAGCTATCATGTTACGTGGCAATACGAACGTGAACTGCTGTGGACCATCGAAAAAGTTCATAAGAATAATCAGTTATCTTATGCCTGGGTCCCACCATCATCATTAAACCAGGGGATCAACCCTGAATGAATGACACACATACTGAAATGACCACAGGGCATGTATGAAAACTGAGTGATGCCAACCATGTCAAGCTAAAATGAAGACTACTTGCATGCTCAATGACAAAAGCAACATGCAAAAGACACAGCTATCAATGGAGCAAATTGAAGATCATAAGACCATAAAACTTAGGAATGGAATTATTAGGCCATTCGGTCCATTGAATCTGCTTGGCCCTTCCACCATGGCTGATTTACTATCCTTCTCAACCCCATTTTCCTAACCTTTGACACCCTTACTAATCAAGAGCCTATTAACCTCTGCTTTAAATATACCCAATGACTTGGCCTTCACAGCTGTCCATGGCAATGATTCACCACCCTTTGCCTAAAGAAATTCCTCTTCATCTCTGTTCTAAAGCAACGTCCTGTATTCTGAGGTGGTTCCCTCTGGTCCTAGACTCCCCCACTATAGGAAACATCCCCTCCAAGTCTACTCTATCTTCTAGAGCTTTCAATATTCGATCAGTTTCAATGAGACTCCCCCCCCCCCCAAACAATTCTTCTAAACCAGAGAAAATACAGGTCTAGAACCATCAAATGCTTCTCATAAGTTAACCTTTTCACTCCCAGAATCATTGTGATCAACCTTCTCTGAACCCTCTCAAAAGCCAGCACTCCTTTTCTTTGGTAAGGGGCCCAGAACTGCTCGCCATATTCCAAGAGCCATATCCAGTTGTACAGGTAGTGGGCAGTTAAGCAGCCAATGGGTGCAGAAGGTTCCAGGAACATCTCCACCCTCGGCGATGGCAAGGTCTCGTGCTAGAGAAAAGGCTGAAGCAGTTGTGAATGTGTGTAGCCAGAAATGCCAGATGGTGGACCCACCTCAACTTCCTCCAGAGACCTCCACGGTCACAGGAGCCAGTCTCCAGCCAACTTGATTTGCTCCTTGTGATATTAAAATACGGCTTAGAGTGCTGGTTGTAGCAAAGACTACAAAACCAGGAAATATCCCTGCTGTAGCTCAGAAGAGCTATGCCCACAACTAACTGTGCCTGTAGCTAACCTGAACTACATACAGGCCTCCACCCAACAATCTGGAAAATTGCCCAGGTATATTCCATCACAAAAAGCAAGACAAATTCATCTTGATAAATCACCATCCAGTCAGACTACTCTCAATCATCAACTCATCGATGGAAGGTACTGTCACCAGTACATTTGGGTCAGGACTGTGTTTGAAAATTTTCCACTTGTCTGAATACAGTACCAACAGGAAGCTTGGCAGCCCACAGGACAAATCCAGCCCGCTTGATTTTCACCCCATCGATCAACCTGGATTCCCAATCTCCACTGCTGACAGTCAGTGACTGCATGTGCATCACCTATAAAATGACTGTAGTTTGTCACCTCGACTGCTCTTCCAACACCTCCCAAACCTGCAAACTCTAACACCGAAAAAGAGCAAGGGCAGTTGGGAATGACAAATGTGAGGCATCCCCCCCACCCCCACAAGTTGCACACAGTCCTGGCTTGGAAATATATTACCAACCTCTTATCATCAATATCCTGGAATTCCCTACCAAACATATCTTCACTAGGAGGGTGCAGACGTTCCTCTACCATTCCCATTTCCTGAACATCTGCCCTCACTCCATATTTCTGCCTCCATAACAGTGATAGACTCCTCTTGTCCTTACCTACCACCTTATGAGCCCCTGTATCTGGAACATCATTCTCTGTAACTTTTGCCATTATCAATAGACAATAGGTGCAGGAGTAGGCCATTCGGCCCTTCGAGCCAGCACCGCCATTCACTGTGATCATGGCTGATCATCCACAATCAGTATCCAGTTCCTGCCTTATCCCCATAACCTTTGATTCCACTATCTTTAAGAGCTCTATCTACCTCTTTCTTGAAAGCATCCAGAGACTTGGCCTCCACTGCCTTCTGGGGCAGAGCATTCCGTATATCCACCACTCTCTGGGTGAAAAAGTTTTTCCTCAACCCCGTTCTAAATGGCCTACCCCTTATTCTTAAACTGTGGCCTCTGGTTCTGGACTCACCCATCAACGGCAACGTGCTTCCTGCCTCCAGCGTGTCCAATCCCTTAATAATCTTATACGTTTCAATCAGATCCCCTCTCAGCCTTCTAAATTCCAGTGTATACAAGCCCAATCGCTCCAATCTTTTAACATATGAGAGTCCTGCCATCCCGGGAATTAACCTCGTGAACCTACGCTGCACTCCCTCGATAGCAAGAATGTCCTTCCTCAAATTTGGAGACCAAGTCTGCACACAATACTCCAGATATCATCAAAGGCCTTTCACAAAACACATCTTTCCCTCCCCCTCACTTTCCACAGGGATTGCTCTCTACGTAACTCCCTTGTCCACTTATCTTTCTCCACTGACCTCCCTCTGGGGACTTTTCGCCGCAAATGGTACACTTGCCCCTTCACCTCCTCCCTCACTATGATTCACAGCCCCAAACAGTCCTTGTAGGTGAGGCAATACTTCACCTGCAAGTCCATCGGGGGTCACCTCCTGTATCCGGTGCGGCCTCCTCTATATCAGCGAGATTGGACGTAGACTGGGGAACCACTTCATTGAGAACCTTCACTCCAATTGATACAACAGATGGGAATTTCTTGTGGCCACCCATTGTAATGACACCTCCCGTTCCCATTCTGGTATGTCGCTGCTTCTCTACCCTGATGAGGCTGCTCTGAGGTTGGAGGAACAGCAACTCATATTCTGCCTGGATGGCATGAAGATCGATTCCTCTAACTTCTGGTAGTTTCTCCAACCCTGCCGCCCGCCCCCAATCCCCGTTCTGGCTCCCTTCCATTTTCCATTCTCCATTCTGGCTCCCGTCTTACTTCTTCTCCTCATCTCCCTCTGGTGCCCCTACACTTTCCCTTTCTCCTATGCTCCACTCTCCAGTCCTTTCAGATTCCTTCTTCAGCCCTTTACCTAATCCACCTCTTCCCTCCTGGCTTCATACTTCACCCTCTCCTCCCCCTCCCACCCACCCATCTTCCCCCCCCCTCCAACTTGTACTCTTTACCCTCCCCCCTTCTTATTCTGGCTTTTGCCCCCTTCCTTTCCAGTCCTGATAAAGGGTCTTTATTCCCTTCCACAGATGCTGCCCGACCTGCTGAGTTCCTCCAGCACTTTGTGTGTGTCGTGCACTAGCAGGAACGTAGTAGTTTAAGAGGAGTCTTGCCTTCACCTTCTCAAGGACAGTGAGGGATGGCTTATAATGGCTGGCCTTGTCAATCACATGCAGATCCTAAAATGAATTCTAAATAAAATATGGAAAATGTTAGGTCAAGCAAACTGTCACAGGCAAAATAGAAAGCAGAGTTTTTTTTCAAATTAGCAAGAAGGTGAAAGCTGTTGAGATACAAATGGGACTTGCATGTTCTTGTACATGACTTACTGGAAACCAACATACGAAGTTCAAAATTCAGAGTAAATTTATTATCAATGTATGGATGTGTCTCCAAATACTATCCTCAGATCCATTTTCTTTCAGCCATTCACAATAGAGCAAAGAAGTACAATAGAATCAATTAAAAGCTACACACAAAGACTGACAAGAGGCAAATGTGCAAAATAAGACATACCGTAAATAAAAAAAAAGATTGTCAAATAAATAATACTGAGTATTTAAAAGGCAAGCCATATATTGCTGTATTGCAGGAGGATTTGAGCACAAAGGTAATTGCATCTTGCTGCAATTACAGAGGGTCCTAATGAAATACAGTATAATTATAGAGTGCAGGTCTGGTCTCTCTACGAAAGGGAAAACACATACGTATTTAATAGAGGAAGTAAAACAAAGCGTTATCGGATTTATTCCCAGGATAGAGGATGATTCTATGAGGAGAGATTAAGCAGATTTTGGCCTGCATTATAGTGCTTAGGGGAATAAGAGGCAATAGTGTTGTAATATACAGAATTTTTATGAGCCACTGCAGGATAAACCAAGGCTAATGATTCACCCTTACGGGCTTTCTAGAACCAGATCTTACAATCTCTAAATGTGCTTCTTTCACGACTGAGAAAAAGCCTGCTGCTTTTCTTTCTCTGAAAACAATGATCCCACTGGCAGCACTCTGCCTCTGTCCAAAGATGATCGGAAACTAAGGGTTGGAGTGTCCTTATTTGTTTTCTTTGTCGCCTTCAGGACCTAAATTGCTTTTTATTTAGGCCTGAAGATTCATTTAATTTTAAAGGTGCGAAACAATTAACATGTCCTTTCTCTAAATCTTTATCGCTTTCAGCATTTCATATCATTACTCTTTAATATCAATAACTACATTCTTTTCCTCTTCCGCAAGGTCAGATACAGTTTATTTAGAAGTATGCGATCTATACATCATCAGTTTCTGAGGAGAAGGTGGGAGTTGGTGGGATTCAGCAGGAGTGGGGGCTACATATCAGAGTGGTGTGATCTGAAGAGTTTTCCTCTGTTCCATCGCTTACTTGGTTTAAAACCCTACAGCCCACCACCCCCCTCACCCCCAGCCAACTTACACACACGCACATGCACACATTCCACATCTCCTAATTCTGGTCCCCATATTGTAGGAAGGATGGTGACGCTGTGAAGTGGGTTCAGAAGAAGTTTTCTAGGACATTGCCTGAATTAGAGAGCATGTGCTTTGAGAGGTTGTGCAAAGTAGCGTCGTTTTTCCGGGGGTCAAAATGTTCAATGCTGGAGGGTTAGTATTTAGGCTGTGAGGAGGGAAGTTTAAAAGGGATCTATCCTGGTCCAACCCCAACAATTTGAATTCATGGCCCTTAAAGCACTGCTCCTCAGAATCAGGTTTAATATCATGGAATACAGTATGTCACGAAATTTGTTGTTTTGCAGCAGCAGTACATTGCAATACATAATAATATTAAAACTATAAATTACAATAAGAAATATATATAAATTAAGTATGTAGCGCAAAAAATAGAGAATTAGTGTTCATGGATTCATTGTCCATTCAGAAATTGGATGGCAGAGGGGATGACGCTGTGTGTGTCTTCAAGCTCCTGTACCTCCTCCTTAACAGTAGAAATGAGGAGAGGGCATGTCCTGAATGATGGATGTCGCCTTCCTGAGGCATGGCCTTTTGAAGATGTCGTGGATGCTGTGGAGTCCAGTGCCCATGATGGAGCTGGCTGAGTTTACAACTCTCTGCACCTTTTTCCAATCCTGTGCAGTGGCTCCTCCCTACCAGATGGTGATGCAACCTGTTAGAATGCTCTCCACGGTATATCTGTAGAAATTTACGAGAGTCCTTGGTGACATACCAATTGTCCTCAAACTCCTAATGATATACAGCTGCTTTTGTAGGTTCTTTGTAATTGCATCAATATGTTGGGCCCAAGATAGATTCTAAGTGATATTGACACCCAGGAACTTGAAATTTTTTACTCCTTCCACTGCTGATCCCTCAATGAGGATTGGTCCCTCTTCCCTCCGGGAGGAGGCTCAGGAGCTTGAAGACTCGTACGGCCAGATTTGGGAACAGCTTCTTTCCAACTGTGATAAGACTGCTGAACGGATCCTGACCTGGATCTGGGCCGTACCCTCCAAATATCCGGACCTGCCTCTCGGGTTTTTTGTACTACCTTACTTTCCATTTTTCTAATTTTTCTATTTATGATTTATAATTTAAATGTTTAATATTTACTATCGATTTGTACTCCAGGGAGCGGGAAGCGCAGAATCAAATATCGCTATGATGATTGTACATTCTAGTATCAATTATTTGGGTGACAATAAAGTATAAAGTATAAAGTGAAGTATAAAGGTGTGTGTTTCCTCGACTTTCCCCTTCCTGAAATCCGCAATCAATTCCTTGGTCTTACTGACATTGAGTACAAAGTTGTTACTGTGACACCCCTCAACCAGCTGATCTACCTCTCTCCTGTTTGCCTCTCTGTCACCATCCTGTTAACAGTCGTTGTGTCATCAGCAAATTTATAGATGGCATTTGAGCTGTGCCTAGCCGCACAATCGTGGGTGTACAGAGAGTAGAGCAGTGGGCTAAGCACACATCCTTGAGGTGTGACCATGTTGATTGTCAGCGAGGAGGAGACGTTATTTCTGATTCTCACTGACTGTGGTCTCCTGGTAAAGATGTCAAGGATCCAGTTGCAGAGGGAGGTACAGAGGCCTAGGTTTTGGAGCTTGTTGATTAGAACTGGGGGTATGATGGTGTTGAACGCTGAACTATAATCAATAAATAACAGCCTGCCATAGGTACTGCTATTGACTGGGTGATCCAAGGCCAAGTGGAGAGCCAGTGAGAGTGCATCTGTTGTAGACCTATTGTGGTAATAGGTAAATTGCAGTGGGTCCATGTCATTGCTTAGTTAGGAGTTGACTCTGGCCATGGCCAACCTCTCAAAGCACTTCATCCCAGTAGATGTGAGAGCAATAGAGCGATAGTCATTGGGGCAGCTCACTTTGCTGATCTTGGACACTGGTATGATTGTTGCCTCTTTGAAGCACTGACTGCAGCAGTGAGAGATTGAAGATGTCCTTGAACATCTGCCAGTGAGTTGGCACATTATTTCAATGCCCTACCAGGTACACCATCAGAGCCTGACTTCTTGCAGGGTTCACTCCCTTGAAAGGTGTTCTGATGTCGGGGTCACCAGAAGCTGTAGGGATCCGCACAGCTGTAGTTTTATCATCCCTTTCAAAGTATACATAAAAGGTGTTGAGCTCATCTGGGAGCGAAGCATCACAGCCATTCATGATGTTAGGTTTTGCATTGTCGGAAGTAATGGCCAGTATCCAATTCCATCTCTAATTTCAACCAGGATTGTTTTATTGCCCTTACAATAGCCTTCCATAGGTCGCACCTGAACTTCTTGTATATTTCTGGATCACCAGTCTTCAACGCCAGAGATCCAGCCCTCAGAAGACTACAAATTTCCTGGTTCATCCACAGCTCTTGGTTTGAAGATATGTTCTCGAAACCACACACTCATACACACAGGTCTTGATGAAGTTGATGACAACTGTGACATATTCATTCAAAGATTTGAAGATGAGTCCCTGGATATTGACTAGTCCACTGACTCAAAGCAGTTCGAGAAGCGTTCCTCCACCTTCTTGCTCCTCACCACTGGTACTGCGATCCTTAGTCTCTGCCTATACGCCTGGAACAGTTCACAGAACACCCTAGACAGATTAATAACTGCTAATCACCAAATCTTACCAACAAACACACTTCAAAATCCGAAACCTGTGCTGCAGTATGCACTCACTTATGCAAAGAATCTCTAAAGAAAGGATATTGAGAACTTACCCAATTAGATAGTTGGTGCAGATTTTTATTTACTGAAGCGGTCAGTGCCTGGAATGACCTGCCAGAGGTGGTAGTGGAGGCAGGTATCCCAGAACACTTCTTACACTATCAGGAAAGTTCACCAATACTTCTACTTTCGGAGGAGGCTGAAGAGAGCTGGACTACACACATCAATATTCACATTGTTCTACAATGGGCAGAGGAGAGCATGCTAACAAGCTGCAACACCTCATGATATGGAAACTGTACTGTGGCGGACAGGAAGGCTCTACAACCGGTAGTCAGAACTGCCTAAGGCATCACCGGCACCAGCCTACCTACCATCAAGAACATACGTACAGGAAAGTGCTGGAAAAGGGCCAATGGCATCTTGAAGGATCTCACACATACTGAGACGGTCAGTAAAGGTCAAATAGAACTCCAGATTCATCAGCTTGGCAACTGTCAGCACCACCACCATTGCTGGGAATTATATTCAGGGTGACTTAAGACCGAAATTGAGAGTCAGCTAACTCAAGGGTTTACAGGGCTGCAGGGGGTTTACAGAGATAGGAGAAAATATTACTGGACTCAGCCCCTCAGTGTCCAGAGGCAGCAGGACTTTAAACTGCACTTAGACTAAGGCTGACAGTGAGACCTGGAAGAAGTATACCACTTCCTACGTCTTGGGAGCCAACTAGCATGAACCCAACCACCACTACGTTATTATTTCCTCTCAGTCACCTTATGTACTGCATCTCCTGTGCCTAGCATCACTTTAAGGGCATACAATCAATCTATTTCTATAAGCTATCTTATATATTAATAATCATTGTGTTTTTATTATTATTGTATTCTTTATCTTATTGCCTGTTTTCTTGTGTTACATTGGAACCAGAGTAACAATTATTTTGTTCTCCTTTACACGTGTGTACTGGGAATGAAATTAAACAATCTTGAATCCTGGAATGGAGGGTTTTGAAGGCTCTTAGATGGGCACACTGATATGCAAAGAATGGAGGAATATGGACCACGTGCGGAGATTAGGTGCCATTAGTTTAATTAGTTCGGAATCAGCACAACATTTCTTCACTGTGTTTTTCTGTGTTTTACTCATAATCTCACAGATACTTTTATGTTAGCTTTTATGCAGCCTAGCATTCCCCACCCAGTCCACTGAGGGGCTTGTCACTGGCTCCTTACAAGCAGGCTCATCGGACTTTTGTTGACCTCCCTGTTCAGCACACAGGATCTAATCCTGCAGATTTCCTTTCCATCCAAATCACCCTAGCCATTACTGTAATGACCTTTGCCAGTAGGTCAACTTTGCCCATAGTGGCACATAGGCTTTTGCTGTGCTCACCTGAGTCACACACTGGAAAGCAAGAAACAGAACCTCTTGACTTTGACTCTTTCTCTCGCTGGCAGACAGTAAATGTTAAAGGGGTCACGCATATGGAAGATGTTTTTAGGTCTCTCCAGGCCTTTATCTTATCCATGTCTGTAAACCCTTAAATACTTTGAAATCTCTGTACTCTTTTAATTCCGATCACACCACGCTGATAGCTCTTGTTAGCCGCTTAACACTAACTTTTGAAATTCCCCTGTAAGCCAGTCCGCACTACTTTCTTTCATTAAGAGGTTCCTTTAAAACCTACAATTTTGTCTGAACTTTGATCACCCACCCTAATATTTCATGAGGATGTACGTTGCCTTTTGTTTGATAATCCTTCCTCTAAGTGTCCCACATAGTATTAATCCTACTAAATAAGGAGTAGTTAACACTGATGACATAGACCAGGATTGGGTGAAGTTTATCCACATCTTGTCATGCAGCTTTACAGCAAAGTAACTGAGATGAAAACTGAACATATAAGTGGGTATCTCCTGAATCTTAAAGCCTTAAATATGGCCTACACAATCCTCAAAATGGTGAAATCCTGCCATGAAAGTGCTCCTCATATACCTCTGCCGACTAAGGGAGTTCCGAAATGTGTTTAGAATTCTGAGGGGAAAGGACTTAGCAGATCTATTTGAGCATTCACCCAATCAGATAGTTGGTGCCACGAACCAGCACTCCAGGATGTAGTCCTGGGTGATGTTGTGGAAGGCACATCCGTGCAGTCCTTCCAACACACTTGGAACATCAGCAGAAACCTAAACTGCTCACGAATTTGAGATAGGTACTCAAGATACTACTGTCCACATCCAATGCGGTGTTCCTTTCTGCAAAAGGAACAAAGCGAGGTTCATGGCCATCCGTCATGGAAGCACAGCTCCTCAGTTCCCAGAACAAAACTAGAAAGAGCAGTGCCGCAGAAAGGCCATCTGCTGGCAAAAGAGACCTTGTAATCTTCCCAGGACCTCCCCCACTTCCAGGTGAAAGAACTATCCATAAGCAAATCTTGCCAACGAACACAATTCAATTACGTGCCGCAGCATGTACTCAAAGTAGTTGTAGCAAGTTGTAAAATTAGTCGGCTCCATCTTGAGTACTAGCCTCCATAGTAGCCAAGACATCTTCAAGGAGCGATGCCTCCGGAAGACGGTGTCCATCGTTAAGGATCCCTATCACCAGGACATGCTCTCCTCTTATTGTTGCACTGCTGCCGCAATGTTAACAAATGTCATGACATATGCTGGTGATATTAAACTTGATTCTGATTTATACAAACAATCTGTAAGGAAAACCTATAGTACATCTCTATTAACCTATTTTATATTTCAGTAAACTAGATTATTTGTGTACTACCAAACACAATGTCAAAATAACACTTGAATTTCATTGTCTGTAGGGATTTTCTTGGAAATTATATAATTAATTTTCTACCCAAAATGGAGCTGGATGTCAAAGAATAAGTATAGAACATAGAAAACCTACAGCACAATATAGGCCCTTTGGCCTACAAAGCTGTGCCGAACATGTACTTACTTTAGAAGTTACCTAGGGTTACTCATAACCCTCTATTTTTCTAAGCTCCATGTACCTGTCCAGGAGTCTCCTAAAAGACCCTATCGTATCCACCTCCACCACCGTTGCCGGCAGCCCATTCCACGCACCTACCACTCTCTGCGTAAAAAATTTACCCCTGACATCTCCTCTGTACCTACTTCCAAGCACTTTAATACTGTGCCCTCTCGTGTTAGCCATCTCAGCCCCGGGAAAAAGCCTCTCGATCAATGCCTCTCATCATCTTATACACCTCTATCGAGTCACCTCTCATACTCCACTGCTCCAAGGAGAAAAGGCCAAGTTCACTCAACCTATTCTCATAAGGCATGCTCCCAAATCCAGGCAACATCCTTCTAAATCTCTTCTGCACCTTTTCTATAGTTTCCACATCCTTCCTGTAGTCAGGTGACCAGAACTGAGCACAGTACTCCAAGTGGAGCCTGACCAGGGTCCTATATAGCTGCAACATTACCTATAGGCTCTTCAACTAAGTCCCACAGTTGATGAAGGCCAATGCACCGTATGCCTTCTTAACCACAGAGTCAACCTGCATAGCAGCTTTGAGTGTCCTATGGACTTGGACCCCAAGATCCCTCTGATGCTCCACACTGCCAAGAATCTTACCATTAATACTATATTCTGCCATCATATTAATATAGTACTCTGGAATGGTCAAGGACTGAAATAATTGATCCAATTTTCTCCAGAGGTGAAATACTTGAATCCATTTTAACCCCAAATTTCAGTGTAATAAACAAAAAGACCCAGGAAATTTGCAGTTAAGTCCCGGGGGCGGAGGAAATTAAGTCCATTCATGTATTAGTGTGTAAAGATCGCCATCTGCTGGTTTTCTGAGAATGGTGTACAATGTAGCTCGTTTTTACAGCTCTTCAGTGGCAATTGAAGGCTGAGTGTCCCCAGAATACCAAAAGGAAATTATATGAGGTAAGATTACACAGGTTGTTCCATAATTGTTTGAATACAGAAGATTATAAACTAAGTAAGTTACTTGTGATAGGAACAACTGGATTCAGATTTAGTTTACTTATCACATGCATATCGAAATCGACAGTGAAATCCATCGTTTGCGTAACAACCTACACACCCAGAGATGTGCCGTGTTCGGCCCGCAGAACAAACTCCTTTCCTCCCTCCCACTCACCCATACACCCAAAATCAGAATAGGCCTCCAGTCTCCAGGCTTCAGCTATCAGGCTTCAACTTCTGGACATCCAACTGACCTTCAGACTTTGTTCTTCAGCATCCACCCACCCCCGGACTAGCTGACGATGGGACCCGAACTCTGAGTGCGCCAACTGGCTGGTGGTTTTCGTGCCTCCAGCTCGCACGGACATCTGATCCCGGGATTCACCAACCTGGGACAGCCCGGCGGATCCACGCATGTCCTTCGTCACCCATCCACATCGTTGGCCTCGCAGATGTCCGTGCGAGCTGAAAGCACGAGAGCTACCAACCAGTTGGCGCACTCAGTCTTCACTGTGGAAGACACCAGCAGTATGCCAGAGGTCCCCGAGTGTCAGGGAGCAGGAGTGAGTGCCAATGCTATCACAAAGGAAGTGCCAGGCAAACTCAAAGGTCATAAAGTCGCCTGGACCAGGTGGACGACATCCCAGAGTCCTGAGAGAGGTGCTGAAGATATAACAAATGCATTGGTCATGATCTTTCAAGAATCACTTAATTCTGCCATGGTGCCTGAGGACTGAAAAATTGCAAATGTCACTCCACTCTTTAAGAAGGGTGGAAGGCAAAAGAAAGGAAGTTACAGGCCAGTTAGTCTAACCTCAGTGGTTGGGAAAGTGTTTCAGGGTACTTGGCGACTAATTATAAAAATAAGTCAAAGTCAGCATGATTTCTGTAAAGGGAAATCTTGCCTGACAAATCTGTTAGAGTTCTTCCAGGAAGTAACAAACAGGGTGGACAAAGGAAAGGCAGTGGATGTCATTTACTTGGATTTTCAGAAGGCATTTGATAAGCTGCCACACATGAGGCTGCTTAACAAGATAAAATCACAGGAAAGATAGAACATAGAACATAGAATAGTACAGCACAGTACAGGCCCTTCGGCCCACAATCTTGTGTCGACCCTTAAACCCTGCCTCCCATATAACCCCCCACCTTAAATTCCTCCATATACCTGTCTAGTACTCTCTTAAATATTATCTTAAAAGATACTGGCATGGATAGAGGAATAATCGACAGGCAGGAGTGAAGGGATATGGGGAGAAGGCAGGAAAAGGGTACTGATTGTGGATGATCAGCCATGATCACAGTGAATGGCGGTGCTGGCTCGAAGGGCTGAATGGCCTACCCCTGCACCTATTGTCTATTGAGGCGGTGAGTGGGAATAAAAGGAGCCTTTTCTGGTTGGCTGCAGGTGACTAGTGGTGTTCACAAAGGGTCAGTAGTGGGACCGCTGCTTTTCACATTGTTTGTCAGTGATTCAGATAATGGAATTGATGGCTTTGTGGCAAAGTCTGTGGATGATACAAAGATAAGTGGAGGGGTAGGTAGTGTTGAGGAAGCAATGCAATTGCAGCAGGACTTAGATAAATTAGATGAATGGGCAAAAGAAGTGGCAGATGGAATATAGTGTTGGGAAATGTATGATTATGCATTTTGGTAAAAGGAACAATAGTGTGGACTATTATCTAAATGGGAAGAAGATTCAAACATCAGAGGTGCAGAGGGACTTCGGAATCCTGGTGCAAGACTCTCAGAAGGTTAATTTACAGGTTGAGTCTGTGGCAAAGAAGGCAAATACAATGTTGGCATTTATTTAAAGGGGAATAGAACATAAAAGCATTGGGATAAAGGCCACACTTGGATTATTGGAAACAATTTTGGGCCCCATATCTCGGAAAGGTTGTGTTGTCGTTGGAGAAAGTCCAAAGGAGGTTCATGAGGATAATTCCAGGAATGAAGGGGTTAACATATGAGGAGTATTTGGCAGCTTTGGGCTTGTACACACTGGAATTTAGAAGAATGCGGGGGTGGGGGGGATCTCATTGAAACCTACTCAATGTTGAAAGGACTCGATAAGGTGGATGTGGAAAGGATTTTCCTGTGGTGGGTGTATCCAGAACTAGAGGGCACAGCCTCAAAATTGAGAGGCGACCTTTTAAAACAGAGGTATGGAGGATTTTTGTTTTAACCAGAAAGCAGTGAGTCTGTCTGCAATGGAGTCCAAGTCCTGATTGGTCAGGGCATCAAAGGATATGGTGAGAAGCCAGGTGTATGGGGTTGAGTGAGATCCGGGATCAGCCATGATGGAATGGCGGAGCAGACTCTATGGGCTAAATGGCTTAATTCTGCTCCTATGGCTTATGATCTTGGCTTTGGAGCACAGAGCAGAGGCCTAGACTCTGGATGTCCTTTGCCACCCATCCACGATGCTGGACTTTGAGTGCAAAGCAGAGGCCTGACCTTTAACTCCTCCACATCCCTGTCTCTAAACCCTAATCTGGCCTCTAACTCCCCAATATCCCTGCCTGTCCCCTACACCATCCCTAAAAACTTAAAAAACAATTATGTCCGAGTCAGAATCCTGGTGGAGACCTCAGCTCGGTGCCACCTTGACTGGATTACAGAGGAACTATTTCTCTTGTGGGACTGTTCCATGGGGTCATAACCTAAGTCACAGCTAAATCATTCTGGTGATAAGAAGAAGTACTTCTTCACATAGGCAGTGAAATCCAGAATCCTCGGCAAACGGGGCACAATCTCTGATAATGAATAGGCCATTGGTGAAGAAGGCTTTTGGTTTGCTGACCGATATCCATCAGGGCATTGAGTATAGAAGGAGGGATGTTGCAGTTGTACATGATATTGATCAGACTTCATTTGGAATACTGTGTTCAGTTTTGCTCTCTCAGTTATGGAGAGAGGTTGTGACTTACCTCTGTGGAGCGTAGGAGACTGAGCGGTGATCTTATGGGAGGTATAAAGTTTTGCTCAGTGGCCACATTATTAGATACAGGAGTCTTGATGAAGGGTTTTGGCCCAAAATGTCGACTGTTTACTCTTTTCCATAGATGCGGCCTGGCCTGCTGAGTTTCTCTAGAATTTTGTGTGTGCACATTTCTCAGTAATATTAGCTGGACTGTTACCTGTTAATTGCCTATTACAAAATGGCTTCTCTGAAGTGTTAAACTAAAATGGTCTCTTAGTCATAGTCATACTTTATTGATCCCAAGGGAAACTGGTTTTCGTTACAGTTGCACCATAAATAATTAAATAGTAATAAAACCATAAATAGTTAAATAGTAATATGTAAATTATGCCAGGAAATAAGTCCAGGACCAGCCTATTGGCTCAGAGTGTCTGACCTTCCAAGGAAGGAGTTGTAAAGTTTGATGGCCTTAGGCAGGAATGACTTCCTATGGCACTTAGTGTTGCATCTTGGTGGAATGAGTCTCTGGCTGAATGTACTCCTGTGCCCAACCAGTACATTATGTAGTGGATGGGAGACATTGTCCAAGATGGCATGCAACTTGGACAGCATCCTCTTTTCAGACACCACCGTCAGAGAGTCTAGTTCCATCCCCACAACATCGCTGGCCTTAATGAATGAGTTTGTTGATTCTGTTGGTGTCTGCTACCCTCAGCCTGCTGCCCCAGCACACAACAGCAAACATATTGCACTGGCCTCTTGTACTGTTAACTGCTGAGTAAAGAGTTCTCTGTGGCAGTATGTTTGGGTTATTGTTAGTGATAATGGAAATTGTATTCGTTTGCTAGCCAATAGAAGTCATGTTATGCTATCTTGTATATGTGTGCTGAGTTGAGGACGGGCTTTTTCGGGAGGCAAGTGGAGAGGACGAACGTGCGGGGAACAGACAGCGGTTCCAGGGCGGCAGATACTGGACCTCGGGGGTTCAGATGGTGGCTGGAGTCTCGGAAGGACGTTGTGGATGGAATCGGAGGCATGAGCTCCAACGTATTAAAATATTATGTACACAAGACTGATAAGTTACTTAAGCCTTTTCTTTTAGTTGTTGCTACTAACCCATCACCAAAAATTACTATAAAGTATAATTCTTTACTTGTACTTAGTATATTGTTTGATACTTGTGTCATGGCTGATCATTGGGTGCCTCACACCATATCCACACCAAAGCATTTGCACTGTTGGTGGGGTCGACGACTATTCACCCTAGGCAACGGGAGTCAGTTGGGGGCAAAGGCAATACATGTGTGTTGTGTGGATTTCCAGCCTCTGCAGATTTTCTCATGTTTGTAACTCTATTTAAGACTGACCGTTCCTCTCCGCACCTTGTGGTACATTGAGTGGCAACCTTGCCGTTTCTTTAACATTTGTCTGTTTTTTTACGAGGCCGATTTGCCTAGCTAGCGCTCAACCCAGCATGGATGGAAAGTGAGCAAGGAGCCAGCCGGGTTAGAACCAGGCACCAGTCGCCTCAAAGTCCAGTGCGGATGCCACTACACCACCGGCCGGCTATATTTAAGACTGAGATGTAGAGAAATGTTTCACAGGGTTGTGGCGCTTTGGAATTCTCTACTCCAAGAGGATTGTGCAGGAAAGTGGAATCGAGTAACAAAATCAACTTCAGTAACATTCAGGAAGCTTGACACAACACAGGACATAGCAGCCTACCTGATAAACACCACTTTCACAACTGTTTTTTTTTCAGTCTAACACTAGTACCTAGTAACAGCACATTATACCATCCACAGGATGCACTGCAGAAGTTCACCAAGATTCCTTAGCCAGCATCTTCCAAACCCACAAGCTCTACCAGCTAGAAGGACAAGGGAAGCAAAAGCATTGAAGCACCTTCACCTGGAATTAACACTCCAAACCATACACCATCCTAACTTGGAAATATATAATCATTCCTTCATAATACTGGAACTCTCAAAATTGTAGGTGTAACCACACCTCAAAGATGGCAGTGTTCAAGATGGCAGCTTCTCAAAAGCAATTAGGGATGGACAATTAAATACTACCTCACCCTACGAAGTGTTTGAATGAATAACAAAATATCATGGGATGCAAGATTATTGACAAGTATACTCATTAACGACTTTATTAGGTACACTTATACACCTGTTCGTTAATGTAAATATCTAATCAGCCAATCGTGGCAGTAACTCAATGTATAAAAGCATGCAGACATGGTTAAGAGGTTCAGCTGCTGTTCAGACCAAACATCAGAATGGGTAAGAAATGTGATCTAAGTGACTTTGACCATGGAATGATTGTTGGTGCCAGACAAGGTGGTTTGAGTATCTCAGAAACTGTTGATCTCCTGGAATTTTCATGCACAAGGGTCTCCAGAATTTACAGACAATGGTGTGAGAAACAACAACAATATCCAATATCTGGCAGTTCTGTGGTTGAAAATGCCTCGTTAGTGAGAGAGGTCAAAGGAAAATGGCCAGACTGGTTCAAATTGACAGGAAAGCGACAGTAACTCAGATAACTACAGGTCACAACAGTGGTGTGCAGAAGAGCATTTTTGAATGAAATGGATAGGCTATAGCAACAGTTTGCACTGGGTTCCACTCCTGCACCTAATAAAGTGGCCACTGCCTGTATTTCAGGATGGATGGACCATGCTTATGCAATGAGATGCTCCTGTAGTGATGACCTGTTAATGAGATGATTCACTTTCAACACCTATAAAAATTTCCCTTTGCATGAGGTACGACTCCAACCATTACAGTGTTTTCTGCTTAAAACTCTCAGACTTTCAGTTTTACCAGGATTCCTTGATGTTAAATTTAGTCAAAAGTTCACTTAATGCCAAGGGCAAGGTGAATTTAAGGTGTTTAGTTTGTGTTTAGACCTAAACTATATTGTGGTCTGGAGATATATAGTTACGGTAAAATCCCTAAATGCGCATCAGTGATCAGATTATTGGTAAATACCATTTGATAATACCATTAATGCTACATACCATCATTTTGCTGATAATTGAGCATTCCAGTCAAGAAATTGCAAGGTTGACATCTTCTGGATAGACCACAAAACTATTTCACTTCTTTTTTGCGTCTGTTTTTCATCTTGAATGTGCTTGTGGAATTGTTGGAGCCTCTGATTTGCGGTGTGGAGATCGTTTGGGTGATCCAGTGGCTTTGCTGTCTCGAAGAGGATTCGGGGTGGCAGTGAGCACAAGCCTCGAGGTGAGGAGGTTGCGGCGCCGGGGTGGGTGGGTGGGGGGAGCGATCCAATGTTCAACTCCATTTTGCTAATTTAAAGCTTCCACTGTTCCCTGATTAAAGTGACAAAGGAGATTGCAACTTCAAGTCTTCCTATCTACTTCAGGTCTCACCAATATACAGGAGACCACACCAGGAGCACCAGATACAGTAGATGACCATAACAGACTCACAGGTGAAGAGTCATCTCAACTGGAAGCATGTTTGGGGCTGGATGTGAGGGAGGAGGCGTTGGGGCAGGTGTGGCACTTATTCCGCTTGCAAGTATAAGTACTAGGAGGGAGATCAATGGGGAGGGACGAATGGGCGAGGGAGTTGTGTAGGGAGCGATCCTTATGGAAGGTAGAAGTGGGGGGGGGGAGGGAAAGATGATCTTGGTGGTGGGATCCCGTTGGAGTTGGCAGAAGTTCCGGAAAATTATGCGCTGGACATGGAGGCTGGGAGGGTGGTAGGTGAGGACAAGAGGAACCCTATCCCTAGTGGAGTGGCAGTTGGATAGGATGAGGACGGATGTGCACAATATGGAAGAGATGAGATGAAGGCTGCATTAATGGTGGAGGAAGGAAAGCCCCTTTCTTTTAAGAAGGACATCTCAATAGTTCTGGAATGAAAAGCCTCATCCTGAGAGCAGATGCAGCAGAGATGGAGGAATTGAGAGAAGGGGATGGCATTTTTGCAAGTAACAAGGTGGGAAGAGATATGGTCCAGGTAGCTGTGAGAATCAGTGGGTTTGTTAAAGATATCAGTAGATAAGCTGTCTCCAGACATAGAGACAGCGAGCTCCAGAAAGGGGAGGGTGGTGTTGGAAATGGACCGGATAAATTTGAGGGCGGGGTGGAAGTTGGAGGCAAAGTTAGTGAAGTTGATGAGCTCAGCATGTGGGCTGGAAGCAGCACCAATGCAATTGTTGATACAGCACGGGAAAATTTGAGGAGTGATACCGGTGTAGGCTTGGAACATAGACTGTTCCACGTAGCTGACAAAAAGGCAGGCATAGCTGCGACCCATGCAAGTGCCCGTGGCTACACCTTTTGTTTAAAGTAAGTAGGAGCGGCCAAAGGAGAAACTATTGAAAGTGAGGACCAGTTCCACCAGACAGAGGAGAATGGTAGTGGAGGGGAACTGTTTGGGTCTGGTATCCAGAAAGAAGCGGAGAGCTTTAAGGCCCTCCTGATGGGGGATGGAGGTGTATAGGGACTGGACATCCATAGTGAAAATGAGACAACTGGAGCCAGGAAACTTGAAATCATTGAAAAGATCAACCGCATGTGAAGTATCATGGATACAGGTAGGAAGGGATTGAAACAGAGGGGATAAAATAGAGTCGAGGGTTGCAGATACAAGTTTGGTGGAGCAGGAGCAAGCAAAATCAATGGATCAGGCAGGTTTGTGGAGGTAGAAATGGGAGGTGTGGGGTAAGGGAACTATGAGCTTGGTGGCAGTGGATGGGAGATTCCCAGAGTTACTCCGTAACCTTTGACACCATGACTAACTTTTGACTCAATTATTGAATAGCCTACTTTTGTTCCTGTTAACATTTATCAGTTTGAGAGAAATTAAGAACCCTTTGCTACCATGGAAACATTTGGCTAATGAAAGGAGATAAAGCAATGCATATTTATCATTTTATTTAAATTTATGGACATTTTCTCATTTAACAGCATCTTTAGAACAGTATCAGGGCAGCATATACACACACATACATTACAATGCATTTGAGATTAGAATATAATAACAGCACGATTTGATTGGTTGGAGGGAAGGCAACTACCTCCAACATTTTTAAACTGGCACTTTGCACACTTTTCTTGGAATCTAACTCATGATAATTTCTATGGGCTATTAAATAGGAATAAAATACAGAGTGACACCTTTTATATCCATACTTCGTAGCCCAGGTTACATTAATTGCAATAGCTGCACCAGTCAGTTTGCAAAGTAAAGCTGAAGTTTTGCTGCACAACAGATAGGGTACTGGTAGCATAGACAGCAGTTGAATATCAGACAACAAAAATATAAATCACATAATTTCCTAATGCAGAAAAAAACAAGAAGTAGAATAACTGTTTGAAATAAAAGAAATAGGTTACAGGAACAAGGAACAGTTGAATACACTCCTATAGTCTAGGAAAACAGCAATGTACAGAACTAGAACATATTCCATCTTATTTGCCCTGTATGCTTTCTGTGAAAAGCCTTCAGCACAATCAATGTTTTCACATTTGAACTCTTCCTGCTTAATAAGTATATCTTGGTCCGTTTCCATTCTTCTTCCTTCCCACTACTACAGTTCCCCAAATTCTACATTAGGTTTTGCTATTAGTTAGGGTGGTAATTGGAGTTGGTTTAAGCTGAAGGTTTCCTTGATTGGCACGGCTTGGCCCATAAGGACTACTAAAAGAGGCATCAGGGTGCACAGTTTTGTGCTTGCTAATTACATTGCTCAGCAGTTCCAGTCCTTGCCTGGTGCTGGCCTGAGGTGGAATGTACACCACTACCAGGAAAATGGCAGAAAACTCCCTCAGCAGATAAAATGGACAACATTTGACCACGAGATATTCCAGGTCAGGTGAGCAGGACTGAGAGAAAGCTACTATGTTTGTGCACCCTGATGAGTTAATTATAAAGCATACTCCACGTCCTCAGCCTTTAAAAGACTGAGCTTTCCTGTTTTGGTGGAGAATGGTGAAGTCATTGGGCGATTCCTCAAAAAGGTGGCATCCATCATTAATGACTCACGTCACCCAGGACATGCTCTCTTCTCATTGCTACCAGCAAGAGCTTCTCAACATTTCAGCAACAGCTTCTTTCTCTCTGCCATCAGAATTATTAATGGACAAAGAACGTTACCTCAGTATTTTCCCCCTTTCTCTTTGCACTAATTCAATTTTATTTTATATATATCTAAAAATTACAGTAAGAAATGTGTGTGCATGTGTGTGTGTACATATATATATTACCTACACACACATGCACACACTTCTTACTGTAATTTATAGTTTTATTATTATGTACTGCGAAGTACTGCTGCCGCAAAACTACAAATTTCGTGACATATGCCAGTGATATTAAACCCTGGCAACACAGACAAAATGCTGGATAAACTCAGCAGGCCAGGCTGCATATACAGAAAAAAATTACAGTTGGCGTTTCGGGCCGAGACCTTCATAATGAAGAGTCTCAGCCCGAAATGTCAACTGTACTCTTTTCCATAGAAGCTGCCTGGCCTGCTGAATTCCTCCAGCATTTTGTGTGTGTTGCTTGGATTTCGAGCATGTGCAGATTTTCTCTTGTTTGATATTAAACCCTGATTCTGATAAAGCAAGTCCTTGTTGGCTCAGAGTTCTGAAATTTCTTACACTGGCAAGGTTATGACGAATGAAGTTTTGATGCATAATTTCCAAGTTATTATGGTCTCAACAATTTAATTGGTGCCAACTGGCTACAGCTCTATTTAGCCATCAACTCCATCATTTGATAGAAGCATAAAAAGAGCATGAATACATGAATATTCCCTACTCTTTTTCCATTATTCTCCCTTCAATGAAATCAAGAGCCATCACTTCATTTCTTGCTCTAACTCATTTTCCCCATACTTCAAAACTGTGGAACCCTTCACACCCTTCCCCTTTGCTTTCCTCAATCTATAAAAACAAAGCTTTGTGCCAATTTCTTAATGACGCTTTTTCTCTAACCTGATCT
Organism: Mobula birostris; assembly: GCF_030028105.1. Lineage (NCBI taxonomy): Eukaryota > Metazoa > Chordata > Chondrichthyes > Myliobatiformes > Myliobatidae > Mobula > Mobula birostris. Next base: position 19,634,538 of record NC_092396.1, read on the forward strand.
TGGTCCTGTCCCAGCTTGACAACAATTAAAAATAATTCTGAAGACAATGTTTGACTTTGAAACAATATTATCTAATCTTGTAAACCCATTTCTTTTTAAATGTCATGTACATATTCAACACATCAATTTTTATTGTTGAAAGAAAATCAGGTGCTTAGAATAAAAATGTATGAATACATGACTAAACAATGGTTTGGTTTTATAACACCAGCCTTGCTTATACTTGTTCTGGACATAATCACTTCATCTCATTATCTTTATAAAATTTTTTTGGCCACAGTTGATGTCATACAGAATGTATGAATATACATCTACTGAAGATTGCAGGCTCATCACAATTGATCTCATGCTGTGACATGTAACCCAGGGTGATCCCTGTATTCCTAGGTCAACATTGCTGCTCCTTGGCCTGCAAGATCTATCTCCAGGGTGAGCTTGGACTGAATTTTTACAGGCCAGCATTGATTCAAATGCAAACACAACTGAGTGAGGGATGGAAGGTTAAGATGAAATCTGTACTGTTGCAGTAACTCTGTGAACTGAGTGTGTTACAGAGATATAGCAATGTGAATTTTGAAATGGCAACTTTGTATAAAATTAGACAAATACATTGAATAATTATCACACACTGTTGAACTTGTATAAATGTATATAATGAATAAAAGTTTCTGTGTCAGTTATCACAATTATTGCAATTTTGTGCAGCATATTTTAGTAATTGGAACATTTCCCAGGACTTACAACTTGATTCCTGATTGGAAAAAATGATTATTTGAAAGAAAATTCATTTTTGAAAGAAATTAAAGATTGGCCAGTAAGAATGACGCACTCAGATATCAAGGTAAAGAACAAAACAGTGAGATTAATGTACTGAAGGAAGTGATTACATTATAACATTATAAGGGCAGAGATGTACTCTCTGAAATGCAGATAGACTAATAGCAGTGATTCCAAATAGGGTCAGATTCACTGAAGCACAAGTTGAATGGATAGATACATTGAAGGATGGGAGATCAACTGAGGAGGCTAGTGATAGAGGGATGAACAGACTAAGATTTACATAAAGTCATATGCGATTGATGCTGAAGAATTTGCTACAACACGTGATTGGAAATAGAGGATCAACATAGAATTTAAAGCAGAAAATAATACAGCTTGAGTTGGAGGAATAGATATGATTAAGCATTGGAGATGGAGTATAGAAAACAATGGAGACGGAGCAGACAAATTGTAAAATTGAAAACGGTGGGGGAGGGAAAATGATGAATATGAGAGAGAGTTATGGGGAGCTCACACATCTAGAGATCCATGCTGATGTTAACTCTAACATAAAAGCAAAACACTGCAGTTACTAGAAAATTGACATAGAAACAAAATGTGCTTGAGACACATTGTTGGTCAGGCAGCATCTGTACTGAATACTTCCAGCATTTTCTGTTGTCAAATGCAAGTTGGTTGCTTCTTCTACTGACAGACCTAAAGTAATAGTCCTTTGTTATTGCAGGCCCTGGATTATGGTGATTGTTCCTTTATTTCTAGTGAAATCAGAACCAACAATTTTGTAAGGAGCAGCACTTTTGGTGCTCTCAAAATTTCTAGCCTTTCCCAGCTAACATAGTTTTGTCCTACAAGCTCCTAAGAAATGTACTGTTCCTCTTTTAGCCAACAATAGTAAGGCTATTATTTAGTAGTCCTCATCTCCCACATCATATTAAACCCATTGGAAATCTGGAATTACATCTGTAGGATAAACAAAAGATTCCTGATAAGGTAGCTTCAGGTTGTAGTTCCTCAAAATCTGCTGCACAGGTTTGGGAAATTTGTGTTAGTACCATTGATATGTATACTTTAATTAAGCACTGTATAATTGAAGGATATTGATAAAAGACAACTTATTTCCTCATATAAGCCCTTCACTTTTAAGCTTCTGGATCCAGCCAGCAGCGTCATTTTCTTTATTTCCAGTATTTCTTCTCAAAGTCTATGGAAATACACAAGGAGGAATTAGTACAGGCAATTGTTTAAATTAGTAAAATAACATTTGTTGACTGTCATGTAAAATTATCAGAGCTCATTTTTGAACAATTCTCACATCGCTGCCAACACCACACTTCATCTGCAGCAGTAAGCAGATGTACAGTATGGAGGTCTTCTGGCTTCCTGTCATTAACGGACCAATGTAGAGATTGGTCAGCAGAGATTCAAGGCTGTTCCCTCTAGCTTCTCTGACTCTATTATAAATCACAAAATGTAATCCCGTGTTGGATTTAGCTCTAATTTCATCCAGTGAGTGAGTAGTCCATAAAAAGTGAGCCACAGGGGAGTCTAGTTAATCAAGGGAAAAATCAGGACTCGTGTATTCAAGAGAACATTGAACCAGAACCCCAAAATGTTAGAATGGGAATGGGGCCAAGTGTGTTAAAGGGAGTACAAGAACTGTGGTCCCAATTTGCTAAAGGAAACATTGCAAACAGATTGTCAGTGTTTTAAAGGGAGAACGGGAATCAACAGCTTGTGAATCAACAGCTGAACTACTGGTGAGTGGACGATCTGAGCTTTAGTATACCCAGCCTCCATTTTTCAACAAACCACAATAACATGATGAAAATTATCCTCAGGAAAAATGCAATAATCGTTTTTTCCAAGTTTATGATGGCACCGTCTGTGGAAAGAAAACCAGAGTCAATATCAATCTGAAATATTAAATCTGTTTTACTTTCCACAAATGCTGTCTGATCTGCAAAGTATTTCCCACACTTTCTGTTTTTATTTCAGATTCCCAACATCTGTAATGTTTTGATTTTCAAAACAGAATGGACTCCAGTTCCATGATTGTGGGGAATCACAGATATGGGCTCCAATCTCAAAACTATTATCACTATTACTTTCGGGGCGCCTAGGTGCAACTCGAGTAGCAGCAGTATTCTCAATGGATACGATTAAAAATTCCCATTTCAGCCTGATACAGCTAAAAAACACAACTGCTTCCAAAGTCTGCACAGTCAACAAAGATGTCTTAACGCGTTTAAACGAATTATCGCTGCTTAAAACCAATGGAAATAACACCGATTGTGATCCATTATTAAGGGCCTCCAGCACCCAGAACATGCATTATTCTCACTGTTACCATCAGGTAGGAAGTACAGAAGCCCGAAGGCACACACTCAGCGATTCAGGAACAGCTTCTTACCCTCTGCCAGCCTATTCCTAAATGGACATTGAATCTTTGGACACTACCTCACTTTTTTTAAAATGCAGTATTTTTTTTGTTTTTGCACGTTTTTTTAATCTATTCAATATATGTAATTGAGTTACTTGTTTATTATTTATTTATTTGTTTATTTTTCTCAGCTAGATTATGTATTGCATTGAACTGCTGCTGCTAAGTTAACAAATTTCACGTCACATGCCGGTGATAATAAATCTGATTCTGATTCTAACACAAAATCTCGGTGGTGGAAGCACAAACACAAAATTTGACCACCACTGTGGAGCAGCCATTGAAGCACAGTACAGTCTACGTTCTCTGAGCTAACCCCAAGCATATACATTCTTATTCCATTACCATTTAGAAATCACAGCTATAGGCATTCTCCTATCACTGTAGCAGATATCCACCCCATCACTATGGAGAAATAAAATCAGACAATCTTCTAATTATTATGAAGAGTAACTTCAAGCACAGATCCACATCAAATTACTATGCAGGGAAATCCTAAGCACAGATCTGTATCACTTCACCCTCCAGAAAATTCTCAAATACAAACTCACTGATTGACTTCTTGGCTTTTTATTCCAGAATGGTAGTTAGATTTCTGATTTGGGAACATGACAGAATTAAGTTCATGACAAGAATATCTAAAATGTTTGGAAAAAATAATAATGGAAGTACCAGAAGCTTTGCAAGACTTAACACCGATGACTTTGAATGGAAAATCCTACAAGTCCATCACAGGCAAAGCCCTCTCAACCTTTAAGCACATCTACTTGAAATGCTGTCACAGGAAAGCAGCATCCATTATCAGGGACCCCACCACCCAGGACATGCTTTCTTCTTACTGCAGCTATCAGGAAGTCTCAGGACAAGAGCCTTAGGACTCACACCACCAAGTTCAGGAATTGTTACTACCCCTCAACAATCAGGCTCTTGAACCAAAGGGGATAACTTCACTTGCCTCATCATTGAAATATCCCCACAACCAATGGACTCACTTTTGAGGACTCTTCAGCTCATGTTCTCTATATTTATTGCTTATTTATTTATTATTATTGTTTATTACTTTTGCATTTGCATAGTTGGTTGTTTTCTGCACTCTGGTTGAATGCCCTAGTTAGAAACATAGAAATATAAAAAACCTACGGCACAATACAGGCCCTTCAGCCCACAAAGCTGTGCCGAACATGTCCTTATCTGAGAAATTACCTAGGGTTACCCATGGCCCTCTATTTTTCTGAGCTCCATGTACCTGTCCAGGAGTCTCTTAAAAGACCCTATCGTATCCACCTCCACCACCGTCACTGGCAGGCCATCCCACGCACTCACCACTCTCTGCGTAAAAAACTTAACCCTGACATCTCCTCTGTACCTACTTCCAAGCACCTTAAAACTGTGTCCTCTCGTGCTAGCCATTTCAGCCCTGGGAAAAAGCCTCTGACTACCCACGTGATCAATGCCTCTCATCATCTTATACACCTCTATCAGGTCACCTCTCATCCTCCGTTGCTCCAAGGAAAAAAGGCCGAGTTCACTCAACCTATTCTCATAAGGCATGCTCCCCAATCCAGCAACATCCTTGTAAATCCCCTCTGCACCTTTTCTATGGTTTCCACATCCTTCCTGTAGTGAGGTGGCCAGAACTGAGCACAGTACTCCAAGAGGGGTCTGACCAGGGTCCTATATAGCTGCAACATTACCTCTCGGCTCCGAAACTCAATCCCACGATTGATGAAGGCCAATGCACTGTATGCTTTCTTAACCAGAGTCAACCTGCGCAGCAGCTTTGAGTGTCCTATGAACTCAGACCCCAAGATCCCTCTGATCCTCCACACTGCCAAGGGTCATACTATTAATACTATATTCTGCCATCACACTTGACTTACCAAAATGAACCACCTCACACTTATCTGGGTTGATTTTAGAATGGTGCAGGAAATACAGGGTTGTAGTTATGGGTGATTTCAACTTCCCTCATATTGACTAGCACCTCCTGACTGCAAGGGGGATAGATGGGGCTGAATTTGTCAGGTGTGTTCAAGAAGGATTCCTGACACAGTATGCGGACTGGCTGACGAGAGGAGAGGCCGTACTGGATCTAGTTCTGGGTAATGAACCTGGTCAGGTGGCAGGCCTCTTGGTGGGGGAGCATTTTGTGAGAGTCACCACAACTCCCTTAGCTTCAGCATAGCTATGGAAAAGGATAAAAACAGGCAAAATGGGAAAGTGCTTAACTGGGAAAGGACCAACTATGAAGGGATGAGGCAGGAACTAGCGAGAGTAAATTGGAAACAGATGTTCAAGGGTGAAAGCACAGAAGTAATGTGGAGGAAGTTTAGGGACCACTTGTGCTGGGTTCAGGATAGGTTTGTCCCACTGAGACAAGAAAAAATGGTAGGAAAAGGGAACAGTGGCTGTTGAAACACGTGAGGTAACTCCTCAAGAGGAAGAAGGAAGCATATGTTAGATGTAAGAAGCAGGAAGCAAGAGGGGCTCATGAGAACTATAGGGTAGCCAGGAAGGAGCTTAAGAAAAGACTTAGGAGAGCTCGAAGGGGGCATGAGAAGACTTTGGCATGTAGGATTAAGGAGAACCCCAAGGCGCTCTATGCATATGTGAAGAACAGAAGGATGACAAGAATGAAGGTGGGGCCGCTAAAGGATAAAGAAGGCAACATGTGCCTGGAGGCGGAGGAGGTTGGGGAGGTCCTAAATGAATACTTTGCTTCAGTATTCACAAGTGAAAAGGGCCTTGATCAGGGTGAGGTCGAAATAGAACAGGCCTGTGTGCTGGACAATGTGGAGACTAAGGAAGAAGTAGTGTCGGAACTTCTTAAAAACATCAAGACTGATAAGTCCCCAGGGACGGACGTGATATACCCCAGGTTGCTGTGGGAAGTGAGAGAAGAGATCGCTGGAGCAGTAGCTATGATTTTTGAATCCTCTCTGGCTGCAGGGGAGGTGCCGGAGGATTGGAGAATGGCAAATGTAGTTCCCTTGTTTAATAAAGGTAATAGGGTGAATCCTGGGAACTATAGACCAGTGAGTCTTACGTCGGTGGTCTGCAAACTATTGGAAAGGATTCTTAAGGATAGGATCTACGAGCATTTGAAGAAGTACAGTCTACTCAAGGATAGTCAACATAGCTTTCTGAAGGGAAGGTCATGCCTCACGAGCCTAATTGAGTTTTTTTGAAGAGGTAACAAAAGAAATTGATGAGGGTAGGGTGGTAGATGAGGTCTACATGGATTTTAGCAAGGCATCTGGCAAGGTCTCCCATGAGAGACTCATTCAGAAAGTCATGAGGCATGGGATCAGTGGAACCTTGGCTGTTTGGATAAAAAAATTGGCTTATTGGAAGAAAGCAGAGGGTAGCAGTGGAAGGAAAGTATTTTGCCTCGAGGTCGGTGACGAGTGGAGTGCCACAAGGATCTGTCCTGGGACCCCTGCTCTTTGTGATTTTTATAAATGACCTGGATGAAGAGGTGGAAGGATGGGTGAGTAAGATTGCGGATGACTTGAAGATTGGAGGAGTTGTGGATGGAGCTGTAGGTTGTCGAAGGTTACAAGAGGATATAGACAGGATGCAGAGTTGGACAGAAAAGTGGCAGATGGAGTTCAATCCGGATAAGTGTGAAGTGATGCATTTTGGAAGGACCCCCAGAAGGCTAAGTACAGGGTTAAGCGTCGGTTACTTAAGAGTGTGGATGAACAGAGGGACCTTGGGGTTCAAATCCATACATCCCTCAAGGTCGCTGCACAGGTTGATAGGATAGTTAAGAAGGCCTATGGGATGCTAGGCTACGTTAATAGGGGGATTGAGTTCAAGAGTAGAAAGGTCATGTTGCAACTCTACAAATCTCTGGTGAGACCACACTTTTGTGTTCAGTTCTGGTCACCTCATTATAGGAAGGATGTGGAAGCTATGGAGAGGGTGCAGAGGAGATTTACCAGGACGTTGCCTGGATTGGAAAACAAGTCTTATGAGGCAAGGTTAGCAGAGCTTGGACTTTTCTCTTTGGAGCGTAGAAGGATGAGAGGGGACTTGATAGAGGTCTACAAGATCATGAGAAGCATAGATAGGGTGAATAGCCAGTACCTATTTCCCAGGGCACGAATAGCAAACACCAGAAGGCATATGTACAAAGTTAAGGGAGGGAAGTTTAGGGGAGACATCGAGGGTAAGTTTTTTTTACACAGAGGGTTGTGGGTGCTTGGATTGACTTGCCAGGGATGGTGTTAAAGGCTAAAACATTAGGGGTAGTTAAGAGCATCTTGGACAGGCACATGGATAAAAGAAAAATAGAGGGTTACAGGATAGTGTGGGTTTAGTACTTTTTTGAAGGAATATATGGGTCGGCACAACATCGAGAGCCAAAGGGCCTGTACTGTGCTGTAGTATTCTAGTGTCTAGTGTCTAGTAACTCCAACTGCCACTTCTCAGCCGAGTTTTGCATCCTATCAATGTCCCACTGTAACATCTGATAGCCCTCCACACTATCCACAACACCCCCAACCTTTGAGTCATCAGCAAATTTACTAACCCATCCCTCCACTTCCTCATCCAGGTCATTTATAAAAATCACGAAGAGTAGGGGGCCTAGAACAGATCCCTAAGGCACACCACTGGTGACCGACCTTCATGCAGCATATGACCCGTCTACAACCACTCTTTGCCTTCTGTGGGAAAGCCAGTTCTGGATCCACAAAGCAATGTCCCCTTGGATCCCATGCCTCCTTACTTTCACAATAAGCCTTGCATGGGGTACCTTGTCAAATGCCTTGCTGAAATCCATATACACTATATCTACTGCTCTATCTTCATCAGTGTTTAAGTCACATCCTCAAAAAGGCACGACCTGCCTTTCACAAAGCCATGCTGACTATTCCTAATCATATTATGCCTCTCCAAATGTTTATAAATTCTGCCTCTCAGGATCTTCTCCATCAACTTACCAACCATCAAAGTAAGAATCACCTGTCTATAATTTCCTGGGCTATCTTTACTTCCTCTCTTGAATAAGGGAACAACATCCGCAACCCTCCAATCCTCCAGAACCTCTCCCTTCCCCATTGTTGATGCAAAGATCATTGCCAGAGGCTCAGCAATCCCCTCCCTCACCTCCCACAGTAGCCTGGGGTACATCTCATCCGGTCCAAGTGACTTATTCAACTTGATGCTTTCCAAAAGCTCCAGCGCATCCTCTTTCTTAATATCTACGTGCTCAAGCTTTTCAGTCAGCTGTAAGTCATCCCTACAATCGCCAAAATCCTTTTCTGTAGTGAATACTGTAGCAAAGTACTCATTAAGTACCTCTGCTATCTCCTCCAGTTCCATACACACTTGTCCACTGTCAAACTTGATAGGTCCTATTCTCTCACGTTTTATCCTCTTGTTCTTCACATACTTGTAGAATGCCTTGGGGTTTTCCCTTAATCCTGTCCACCAAGGCCTTCTCATGGCCCCTTCTGGCTCTCCTAATTTCTTTTTTAAGTGCCTTCCTGCTAGCCTTATAATCTTCTAGATCTCTATCATTACCTAGTTTTTTGAACCTTTCATAAGCTCTTCTTTTCTTCTTGACTAGATTTACAACAGCCTTTGGACACCACGGTTCCTGTACCCTACCATCCTTTACCTGTCTCATTGGAACATACCTATGCAGAACTCCATGCAAGTATCCCCTGAATATTTGCCACATTTCTTTCGTACATTTCCCTGAGAACATCTTTTCCCAATTTATGCTTCCAGGTTCCTGCCTGATAGCCGCGTATTTCCTCTTATTCCAATTAAACACGTTCCTAACTTGTCTGTTCCTATCCCTCTCCAATGCTATGGTAAAGGAGATAGAATTGTGATCACTATCTCCAAAATGCTCTCCCACCTGAGAGACCTGACACCTGACCAGGTTCATTTCCCAATACCAGGTCAAGAACAGCCTCTCCTCTTGTAGGATGATCTACATATTGTGTCAAGAAACGTTCTCGAACACACCTAACAAACTCCACCCCATCTAAACCCCTCAACACAGGGACATGCCAATCGATATTTGGGAAATTAAAATCTCCCACCACGACAACCCTGTTATTATTACACCTTTCCAAAATCTGTCTCCCTATCTGATCCTCGATGTCCCTGTTACTATTGGATGGTGTATTAAAAACGCCCGGAAGCGTTATTGACCCCTTCTTGTTTCTAACTTCCACCTACAGATACTCCGTAGACAATCCTTCCGTGTCTTCCTCCTTTTCTGCAGCTGTGACGCTATCTCTGATCAACAGTGCCACACTCCCACCTCTTTTGCCTCCCTTCCTGTCCTTTCTGAAACATCTAAAGCCCGGCATTCAAAGTAACCATTCCTGCCCCTGAGCCGTCCAAGTCTCTGTAATGGCCACCACATCATAGCTCCAAGTACTGTTCCACGCTCTAAGCTCATCCACTTTGTTCACAATACTCCTTGCATTAAAATAGACACAACTCAAATCATCGGTCTGAGCGCGTCCCTTCTCCATCACCTGCCTATCTTCCCTCTCGCACTGTCTTCAAGCTTTCTATATTTGTGAGCCAACTGACTCTTCATCCATCTCTTCAGTTTGGTTCTCATCCCCAGCAATCCTCATTTAAACTCTCCCCAATGGCCTTAGCAAACATACCCGCCAGGATATTGGTCCCCCTGGGATTCAAGTGCAACCCATCCTTTTTTTACAGGTCACTCCTGCCCCAAAAGAGGTCCCAATGATCCAGAAATCTGAATCCCTGTCCCCTGCTCCAATCCCTCAGCCACGCATTTATCCTCCGCCTCACTCTATTCCTATACTCACTGTCATGTGGCACAGGCAGTAATCCCAAGGTGACTACCTTTGTGGTCCTGCTTCGACTGCTTTCAAGACCTCCTCCCTTTTCCTGCCTATGTCGTTGGTACCAATATCTACCATGACCTCTGGCTGTTCTCCTTCCCACTTCAGGATATCGTGGACACGATCAGAAACATCCCAGACCCTGGCACCTGGGAGGCAAACTACCATCCGTGTTTCTTTTCTGTGTCCACAGAATCAGCTGTCTGACCCCCCCTAACTATAGGTCTAACTATACAGTCCCCTATCACTGCTGCCTTCCTCTTCCTTTCTCTACTTTTCTGAGCCACAAGGCCAGAGGCGCGGCCACTGTTGCTTCCGCCAGGGAGGCTGTTCTCCCCCCAACAGTACTCAAGCAGGAGTACTTATTATTAAGAGGTACAGCCGCAGGGGTGCTCTCTAGCCTCTGATTCCTGTCCTTCCCTCTGTTACTCACTTATCTGTCTCCCCATTGTTGGGCGGTCTTTCATTGATTCTGTTATAGTTATTATTCAAAATATTTGTTGCGTATGCCCACAAGAAAATAAATCTCAAGGTTGTAAATGGTGATATATATGTACTTTGTTGGTAAAAGTTACTTTGAATTTTTTGAACTTTGAGAATACCTTTATCCAAGTTCTTTGGAGGAACGTCACTGTGCAGCTCCTCCTTCTCTCTGGACAACGCAAATTTCTCCTTTAGTATGTTGTTCTTGTAATCTGCTAAAAATACGAACGGTGTTATTCTCACTCTGAAACAAAGACAAACATGATGCCAAGCCACCCATTTAGCAGTCAGCCCCTACAGCCACTTTACAGTCCCATCTTAGATGCATTCTCTATTGTCTTTCTGCCAGGAGTGCTCCACTACTTTAAAGTGGTAATATACTGATATCCTCCTGAGCATTAACCATCATTGTGCTCATTTAATATTGTGGTTTTGGTCGCAACATGCGTAATAACCACGACAGATTGTACCAATGAGCAACTTTCAGGCTGGAGAGAGTGAGAGGAAGATAGAAACTTCCATCAGCTCCAACAGGAGGCAATAAGAGAGGCATAAAGTGCAAAACATCAAGCGGCTGTAGGAAGTTCCCAGTAATAGCCTTCATTTACCATGCTGGCCATTATCTCAGCATTCAGTGGCCCAATACCAGCACTTACAGGCAGACACTGCACATTGCCGTAGTACTTCATTCCACACTGAGCCACTTGGTAAGGAGATGACTTTACTTGTGTGTTATAATAGCAGCAGAAGGTTCTCAACTCGATTCCTGGCTAAGTATTGTGCAAAGGGGGAGGTAGGAATTCTGCTGGGTTCCCATAAAAGCAACACTGCAGTAGTACGTTTCTTTCTACATAATGTTATAATGACGCCTTTTAGCATTGATTCCACAATTACTTTCATTCCTGGGAGTGCATTCCAAACGCTAACCAATTTTTTTTTAGCAAAAAGTTAATATCCCATGTAGTCTAGAACTTCACTCTTAGTAACTGACATGGAGATTCAAGTCAGATATGGTTCAGATGGTTGCACTAAGTTAGAAGGTTCCAGGTTTACCCTGATAGAAATCTCACACAAAAATTAAGGCTCGCCTTCACCCTGAAATACCCCAGTATTTCCAATTAGACTTCTCTATGCTCTCTTAGTTCTCTATGCTCTCTTCAATGACCATAAAGATCATCATGGCATTATTTTAAAGGAAAGTAAGCTATTTGTCCGTGTGCTATAGACAATATGTTGTCCCTCCATCAAAACGCATTATTGGGCCATTTTCATATTGCTGATTGTGAGATCTTGGTTTGCACAAATTGGCTGCCAAAGTTTCTATATTGTAATAGGAAATACATTTCAAACGCACTTCATTTTTAAAACATGCCTTGGGACATCCTGAAATGAGTATGAAAAGCACTACAGTATATGTAAATGTCTCTTTCACATAAACAGCCTTCATTATTATAGGTAAGATGATTCTCCTGTTTCCTATTTAGTTACCTAATGTCTCGGGATTAGACTGTATTACTACTAAGACTATATAATAGTATGACTGTACTAAGTATTTATATGAGGACCAGTTCACAATCGAGAATAATTGTTATGGTGGCGTAGTCTGAAATTGCACCACCTATTGGAGCACTGAGTCATTCAAACACTAAAGGTTCTTTTGTCAGTCCACAGTCAGTGGTATTAATTCATCTCCATTTAGGATGGGCTGAGGTTAGGATACTTTAATTTGTATGAATCATTGTAAAGTGGGAAGGAGGTGAAGACCTGAAGTGGAAATTAGACATGCTGGGGACCTCGCCCTTAGATGATGGGCAAGAATAAGCCAGGAACAGTATCATTTTCCTACAGCCAAATGTTACCTAGTTATACTTGTTAACTGGAAGGGAGCAACATGTTTTATTGTATATTTACTAGACATAATAGTATTTCAACTTCTTCACAAACTCTCTTAACTTAACCCAGGAACATAAATATTTACCACAACCTCCATTGATACAAGTAATTTTGGTATACACATAAAGGATGGTTATTTTGGGTGAGGTAAGTATACAAGGAACATAGTTTTTGACATATTTTTGTGGCTTTGCAATATAAGTAAAAATTCAGAAAAATTGTGTCAATGTAAGTGATATATTTATGATTTAAACTCATACTCTACTCCACAATACAAAAAATAAATGTAATATGACTGTTTTGTTTCTTCCTTTACCCAATTTATTTGCAGGCTTGTAAGTGCTTATTTGTTGTATTACTTCCTGGACAAAAGAGGGATCAACAAATTGGAACACCGTTAACATAAATTATGGTCAGTGTGGAATCCTGATCTACTTTAATCATGATTGAGATTTGGAGGACTTTTACCAATTCTATGTCTTTTTTATTCTATGTTTCTCAAGGCATTACAGAGCTGTAGGGAATTGGTGGGGGCGGGGGGGACAGTTGCTGTGAATTATGAAGCTTACGACATCATGATCAATGCACTAGTTGGTCTCTCCTCTCCAACATTTCCAAATCTTCATCAAAACAAGGAGCAGGAGACTGAATGGTTAATGAATGTGCAATAACACTGAATGGGCATGATTTGATCAGCAGACTTTACCATTGATACACATACCAAGTTTCATTTCTTCATTTTTCTTTGGTCTTAGGTCAGTAGTGTCGATCACAAAATCATTGACGTTAACTTCTGTTCTCCTGCTGATTTGAAGACAGCACAGATTGAGACAGTGACTCTTATCGGATTCATGAGAAGTGCTTATTTATATTTATTAAAGGCGTCATTGGAAGTGGCATTATAATTCAATCTTTGTTCTTAACCATCGTTCATAGAAAAGTTAAATTAAAAGAACTTGTTACCCCCTCCTTTACTCTCTGTATACCCATGACTGTGTCACCACACACAACTCCAATCTGCTAACTAAATTGGCTGATGAAACTATACTGATTGGCCTAATCTCAAAAAATAATGAGGCAGCCTACAGAGAAGAAGTCATCACCCGGACACAGTGGTGTCAAGAAAACAACCTCTCCCCCAATGTCGCAAAAACAAAGGAGCCGGTTGTGGACTACAGGAGGAATGGAGACAGGCTAGCCCCTATTGACATCAATGGATCTGGAGTTGAGAGGGTGAACAGGTTTAAATTCCTTGGCATAAACATTACCAAGGATCTCATGTGGTCTGTACTTACTGGCTGTGTAGTGAAAAAGGCACAACAGCACCTCTTTCACCGCAAGTGGTGGAAGAAGTTTGGTATGGGTCCCCAAATTCTAAGAACTTTCTATAGGTGCACAATTGAGAGCATCCTGACTGGCTGCATCACTGCCTGGTATGAGAACTGTATCTCCCTCAATCGCAGGACTCTGCAAAGAGTGGTGCAGACAGCCCACCGCATATGTTATATGTGAACTTCCCGCTATTCAGGACATTTACAAAGGATAGGTGTGTAAAAAGGGCCTGAAGGATCATTGGGGACTGGAGTCACCCCAACAACAAACTGTTCCAGCTGCTACCATCCGGGAACAGTACCACAGCACAAAAGCTAGGACCAACAGGGTTCAGGACAGCTTCTTCCACAAGGCCATCAGACTGATTAATTCATGCTGATATAATTGTATTCTATGCTATATTGACTATCCTGTTGTACATACTGTTTATTACAAATTACTCTAAATTGCACATTGCATATTTAGATGGAGACGTAACGTAAAGAGTTTTACTCCTCATGTATATGAATGATGTAAGTAATAAAGTCAATTCAAGGGAATTCAGTTCATAAGCCTGTAGAAAAGAACATGAATTTATTATTATTCCTCATTAAAGAAACAGAACTTGCCATCCTTCTGGTAGACTTTCTATCCTATAAATTAGGCTCCCCCCCCCCAGCAGATTTTAACAAAGAATCTTTTTTTGTTCTTTCTATCCCTTTTTTTCTCTGCAACCTATTTTTTAAACTTTTCTGATGAAATGTATTTACTTTGACTTTGTTTCTTTCTTCAGATCGTGGGTATCTTCTGAGTACTTAGAGTATTTTAGATTTTTAATTCAAATGTTTAGGTTTAAACATAAACTGTTTAGTCGAACATTGAAATTAACTGGAAACTTTCTTCACATCAAAACCAAAAAGTAGGGGGAGAGTGGAGCCACGAGTGTGGAGTGAAAGAAGGAATGCTGTAAAACATTCTGGAGTCAAGAGAGAGAGGCAGAGGAGGCTGAAGAATGGTGCTCAAGGGGATCCAGAGACCAGAAGCAAGAGAGAGCAGAGCAGAAAGATGGGAAAGTAAGAGGAAAGGAACCCGAGAAAGCGAAGTAGGTGAAAGTACCATTGTGGATGTCTATGATGAGGTCTCCCCTGGAAGGCAAGCTTCTGACTGCAACCATGGCATTGCCTGACAGTCAATGGTGGGAACAGAGAGAGAGCAGCATTTTTGTGCTCTGAAATTCCAGCAGACCTCTCACAGACATAAGTAGGTAAACAGTTTAGTATCTCCTGCAATCAGATCAGACAGCTCCTCTTAAAGGTTCCAGATCAGTTTTATGCCCATGACAAATTCTCCAGAACTGTTGTTTGGTTTCTGTAGTCTAATGTTCTCTAGATCCACTCACATGTAAAGATTGGGGGAGGTGATGTTCAGAATTAATGGGAAACTGTTCAACCTCCTGTGACTGCATTCCTTAGTAACTTGCAGTTGTATTTGAAAGCTCAGAGGCTGAGTTTCAAGCCAGTCATCTCATGCACTCATGCTTTACACTTAAGCTGGACAAAGGTTCTCTACCATTTTGCTCGTGCTATACCATAATGTCCTCCAACAATAATGATTCTTTGTGAGAATCTGGAAAATGTGAATGACTTCCCATATTTTGGGAGCCCCTGTTGGCAAAGGCAGATAATGATGATGAAATTCACCACGGCCTTCAATATACCAGCACAGATTTTAGACAATTGAAAATAAAAATATTTGAAAATGAGGACTTTACATTTGGCAAAAAAACACATGCTCTACTTGAAAACTGTGATACCAATTCACCCAAATGCTGCAGCTGAGATCTTTGGGTACAGGAAAAATATCACAAATGCAATTTTTGCAAAATATTCAAAAGATCACTCGAAGGGAAACAGGAGACTAGAGAAAGAAGCAAGATTTTAGAAGATGGAAGGAAGTGGAAAGCCAAGAATCAGAAAGGATTCTAGGCACTTTAGAGTAAGATGAATTAAAGTAAGAAGATAAATCTGACTGAAGGAAGAAGAGGTGAGTGCATTGATCACATTGAGACATAGCCCCAGTTAATGTAATCCATTGCTTACAAAATGACTCATTTTCAAGGAAACCTGTAATAGGCAAAACATGCCTATTGAAACACACAAATTGCAAAAAGATCCACCTTCCCGTTTCACACCTTGCAGAACGCAAGCCATGAAACATAGTGCAAAAGTGCAAGCCCATGCTAAACTGCCCTCAGTTGATACATGTCTCAGTTTAGAAATGATGGAATCAGTTTTAACGTAAGTCACAGGAATGGACAATATATGGTATTGTATGTTTCTATTTGTTTTTTTATATGAAGTCTCCTTGGTGAATTGTGTCACTCATTTTTCAAAACCTTAGGGAGAGATATTAAGATAAAGATTATGTAACATGGTCTCTGAGGATTGCAAGCTCAATATTTAGTTTTCTTTCACCATGAGATACAATGGTCAAAAAAGGAAGTGGAATTAAGAACAGCAAACTGTGTACCCAAGATCTGTACAGCTGATGGCAGAACTTTATCCACAGGGACTAAGCTGATATTAGCTTCTCTGATGAGTTGCTAAAATGACCTGATTACTACACATTTTATCACAAACTTTCCCATAAATTTGTGTGATGTAAGGAGAGCAAATGATTCGATACTTACGGTTGAGACATCTTCACATTATATTGATGACCTGAAAAATTGAAAATATTGTTGAGAGCCAAAATCATTCAAAGAGCAGGCATGTGTCCCAAAGCAACCCTTTAAGACTGTACCACGTGATCTTGGTGCATGATCCACAGATGATCGTACAACAGAAAAGGCAGGAAAAAATAAACGAATTAAAAAGAAACAATAAGTTAACTACAGATATCACCTCTCTTTTTCTGTCGGCGAGTAATCAGAGCAATGATGGTTATCAATATGGCCAGCAGCAGCAGTGTTGCCAAGACATATCCAAGTTGATGAAGTAAATGTGAAGAATATTCCGGAATAAAAACATTGATGACTTTTGGGATTTCAACTGATGTGGATGCTAAAAAAAAACAGAGAAGTAGTAAGTAGACTTTGAAAACATAGTCACCCATCCAACACTGGAATCCTAACAGTTTCTCTGTTGGTTGGTTCATGTTTTGTGGGTACTCTCTCACTTAACTGTAAGGCTTAGGCACTCACATACAGGGCTTGAAATTTTTATTTTTGGTTGAAATAAGTCATGGGTCTTTCTGATATTATCAGTGTTTAGTAAAAATTGACATTTTTAGCAAAAAAAAACTACAGATAGCTTTTGGTTTCTATAAGTTAGAACCAAACTTGTAATGATATTTTGAGTTAAACAATACACGTGGACTAAGATGTTAACTGTCCTGTGCTATCACCAGTGGGATCATCGGTTGATCTGCCACCTGTCTTCAGGAGTTTCGGATTCAAAGTGATCGACTGCCATCCAGGTTTTTTCTAATACCTACCTCCCTACCCCAAACCAAGATGTTTAATCACATCATGTATGTTCCATTACATGTCCACTAACAAATACTGTTAGTCAATTAGTCTACACATAATTTCCACATTTTAAAAGCTACACACTTACTGCAAAATACAATGTTACAAAATGCAATTTTATCAATGTAAACAGGTGGGCAAAATTTCAAACTATGTCTTTACGTGTGTCTTATGTGTTATCAGCGAAAAACATGAAGAAAATCAAGCCCTATTTACTTCAGATAAAATCCTATAAATTAAAAAAAACTTGCATTTACATTGCATCCTTCACCACCTCAGGTGTCACAAAGGACTTGAAGTATTGTGACTACAGTAATACAGAAATCACAGCAATCACTTTACATAAAGCATGGTCCTAAAAACTGCAATAGGTTTATTGCAGTTTACAGGACCAAAAGTTGTGGTAGTGATGAGAAAGGTTGAGAGATAAATATTAAACAGGGCAATACCACTTTCTCAGCAATGTACTTAAGTGTCACCTTAGATTCTGTGTTCAAGTCACTGTGCAAGGCTTAGATCCAGGATATTTTTATTCAGAATTAGGAGTACTACCACTGAGCTAAACTTGACACCAGATGAGATAAAAATAGAAAACGCTCGAAATACTCAGCACTTCATGCAGCATCTTGAAGACAGAGACAGATATAATTTTCCATGATGATGAGGTTTATTAAAGGCAGGTTAATGGATGATAATGATGATAATGATAATAATAGTGGTGTGCAAGACTGGTCAGCTGATTTGACTCACCTGTAGTTTCTCTGCTGTCAATCTGTCAACAAAAAGCAGCTTAACTTTCCAACAAGTATACATTTATATAAATTGAGGTATTTGCAAATCAAATGCTGTTGCTGCAAATTTCCGATTTGTCTATTATGCACAAATATTTGAGAGATGCCCATGAAAATCCTGAGTATAACACAAGTAAATTTCCCTTAAAAATAAGTAGACAAAAATAAAATCACTTCTGCTTGACTTCTGTTTGATCTTAGTTTGATTTTATATTGTAGAATTTACAGCTGAGGAAGGAAAATAATTATCTCAGTAGGGTAAAAGAAACAAGTTCTCCAACATTAAACAGAACATACTGGAAATCCTTAGTAGATCAGTCAGAAAGAGATTTTTAGGTGGATGTTGACCTGCTGACAATGTATGAACTGTTAACTATTTCCAGAATTCTCTTTTCTCAGACAACCGCCCTTAGCTTACAGACTAACAAAAGTTTACAGGTACAGCCTGTGTACAGGCTGTGATGGAAATAGCTAAAACAGGTACTGATACATTTCTACAAAAGTACACAGATCAGAAAACCAAAGATGAGCAAACAATGAAAGGACATGCAATGCCTGAAGGTCATGAGGGTTCTGATCTGACTACGACAATTTAATTCACACACAGATAACATACTCAACAATTTAAAAGGACTGAATTTAGAAGACAATATTGAAAGTTACAGTATATGGTTATAAAAGTTACTCTTTAAATTCACTTGCAATCTTGGAGCCCAGTTTTCTGGAAGCATTTTCCATTGGGTGTCAGCACCTTCAGGAATGTGGTGAAACTGGAGAATTATATTTTAATAATTTTGATACCATCTCACTAAGTGGGTTGAGAAGCTGTTAAAAACCTTTAGTTTGCTTAATGTGTCTCATTGGTATTATGGAAGATTAAATGCATCCAGAGCCGTACTAATAACACTTCTATGATGGTTTTCAGCTGGAATTGTGATGTCCAAGAAAAACAGTGCGGCTCTGTACCCCCTCGCTGCAGACCATATCAACAGAGTTAATCTCTGTGGAATTTGCCAATCGAACATAGAACATCTGGTGTTTACCCAGAGCATTCCAGGGTATTGGTACTTAGGAAATGTGAGTTAGGTGGAAAAGTAAAGGAGTTAAAGGCTTTTCTACTTCTGGTTCAGACACAAAACTATGCATGGTGATTGCCAGGATTAAACAGTCAGCAATACAACCCAAATAGCTTTCAGCCACAGAGCCTTTGAATTATTATATCTGCACAATAAAGTCCTGCCACTTTGAAGTATTGAACTATGGGGAAAATTTATGCAGTACAGTGACAACTTTGATGTTTTGGACTTTATTTTATAATTAGTCTATGAAACAGTAACACAAGCACTTGCGCAACAGCCATTTCATAATGCATGGAATCAAGCCTTTCAGCTGAACACATCTATGTTGACTAAGCTGCCTTCCTGAGCTATTACCATGTGCCTGCATTTTACCCATACCCGCCCAAGCCAGGGGCTCCCAACCCTTTTTTCTGCCATGGACTAATACCATTAAGCGAGGGGCCCTTGTACCTGAGGATGGGAACCACTGCTGTAAACCTTTCCTCTCCAAAACCTGTCCAAATGCCTTTCAAATGCTGTAGAAGTCTTCTCCAGGTTGCAGCAGGTAGAAGATGCCTGCAGAGTTCGGTTGTCCCAATGGAACAGATAGTCTGGAGAAACATTTTAGATCTAGCTTTGTCATTATTGATAATACAGCCAGAAGAGGAGTGGGGAGGCAGCAAGGGGATCCAGCTGAAGAACATCCAAAGGGCTATACTTGTTGTTCAGGGGAATGCCCACAAGTGAACATCAGCCCGGGCAGGCAGCAAGGGGATCCGGCTGAAGAACATCAGGCTGCTGGCCGGCCAGCTGCTCCTGGCTTGGGTGCTGAGGGCAGCCGAGCGCTCAGGGCAGTTCGACAGCATATGGGTTTCAACTGACCATGATGAGATTGAAAAAGTGGCAAGAAAATATGGAGCTCGAGTGCACCGTAGAAGTGCAGAAGTATCAACTGATACTGCAAGTTCTTTAGATACTATCTGTGGCCAGCAGTCTTATGTTCTTCAGCCGAATCCCCTTGCTGCCTCCCCGGGCTGATGTTCACTTGTGGGCATTCCCCTCAACAACAAGTATAGCCCTTTGGATATTGCTGGGTTTGGGAAGGATGATCAGTCATGCATAGCTGCAGCAGCCAAGTCAGTGGCACTGTGGCTAGCTGTGAGTCTTGGCAGACCAATAGTGATCACAGATTCAATAATTAAAGAAGATTGTTAGGATAGACTGGAGGTTCTGTGGCCATTAAATAAACACCAAGATGGTGTGTGTTGCCTCCTGAGAGCTGGAGAGAAGGTCTCAGCGCAGCCACAGAACACTTTCAACAGGGAGGATGAGCAGCCAAAGGACGTGGTGCACATTCACACCAATATGGGTAGGAAGGGGCAAAAGGCCCTGCCAGCTGAGTACTGTGAGTTCGGGAAGAGTCAGAAAAGCAAGATCACGCAGGTAGTAATCTCTAGATTACACCTGGTGCCATGTGCTAGTCAGGGCAGGAACAGAAAGATAGAACAGGTGAATGAATGGCTGAGGAACCGGTACAGGGGGCAGGATTTCAGATTCCTGGATCACGGGAATGTCTTCTGGAGAGGGGTGACCTGTAGAAGGACAAGTTGCTTTTTAACTGGAGGGTAACTGGCCAGTAAGTTTGCTAATGCTACTCAGGAAGGGTATAAACTAGTTTGGCGGGGAGATAGGAACCACAGCACCTAGACAGAAAGTGGAGGGATTGAGAGGAAGGTACATGTCAAGACCAGTAAGGACAGGCAGGGTAAAAGACACAATGGGACGTGAAATTAAAGAGTGTTTTTTTTTTAATGCTCAGAGTATTATGGGTAAGGGTGATGAATTTAAGAGCATTGATCAGTTCATTGAACTATAATGTTGTGACCATAAAAGGGACTTGGTTAAGAGAGAGACAGGAACGGATGCTAAATGTTCAAGGATTTTGATGTTCTAGAGAAGACTGAGAAGGAGGTAAAGGGGGGGATGTGGGTGGGAGTTGTACTATTAATCAGAGACAATATCACGGCTGCACTCATGATGAAGGGCTCATCCACTATATGAATAGAATTAAAAAATGGAAAATATGCCATCGCTCTGATGGGATTATACTGCGGCACCACAATAGCCACTGGGATATTGAGGAACAGATATGCAGGCACTTTAAGGAAAGGTATAGAAACAAAAGGATTTTTGCAGTGGGTAACTTCAGCTTCCCTAATATAGAGTGGGACCTCCTTAGTGCAAGAGGTTTTGGTGCATCCAAGAGGGTTTTTTAACTCAATATGCAGAGAGTTCAACAAGGGGAAGGGCCATACTGGACTTGGTGTTAGGTGATGACCCTGGCCAGGTGACTGACCTCAGTGAGGGAACAGAGATTACAACTCCTAAGTTTTAAGATAGCAGTACATAAGGATAAGCATGGACATTATGGGAGAATATTAAATTGGAGCCAGACAAATTACGAGAGTATTAGGTAGGAACTAAGGGGAGTTAATAGACACAATGGGATGAGACGTCAACTTCTATCGTGTGTGGCGGGTGTTTAAAGGCCAACTACAGAAAGTACAGAAAAGTATTCCAGTGATTTTTAGTAACCCTAGTAATTTCTAAGGTAGGAACATGTTCGGTACAACTTTGTCGGCCGAAAGGCCTGTATTGTGCTGTAGGTTTTCTATGTTTCTATGTATGTTCCAGTAAGAAGGATGACCAATGATGTCATGGTAAAGGAACTATGGATGTCAAGAGAGACGGTGAATTTAGTCAGGAAGAAAAAGGAAACATATGTAAGATTTAGGAAGCTAAAATCAAACTTAGCCCTTGAGGATTATAAAGAAACCAAGAAAGAACTCAAAAAGGGAATTTGGAGAGTCAGGAAGTGCCATGAAAGGTTTTTGGCAAGTAGGGTTAGGGTTAAGGTTTGTTTTAAAGCCTCGTAATTTCTTTGTACATGGGATTACCTAACTTGGATTATCTAAAAACTACTCAGAAATGGACACCAAGATAGGGGTACTTTCTTGACCTGCAGTTAGTCCATTACAGAGATGTACCACCCCAGTGACAGTTTCCGGTTGTGTCCCTTGAGATGAGCTCCCTGTCTTTTACTGAGATTGAACTGAGGCCTGGAATATTGTCAAATTGATCTAGCACTTTCTTCCACTGAATGGCACAATATTTGTATCAGTAGTGTTGAGGGATCTCAAATTCGCAAACCAATCCTGGCATCTGACCCTAGAATTGCTCATAAGACTTGTGAGCTGGCCCTTCACAACTTTACAAAATCTTTGCTGTGCCAATCAGTACTATGCAGTGTCTTCCCTTAAGGGATGCTCATGCCCTAATGATCTGCTTTGACATTTGGAATTGAGAGATGCCCACAGTGAAGTGCCTTCCAAATATTTAAATGCTGTCCTTCCATTGTCCTTTGAAGAAAATAGTTTCAGAATCTTACAATCTTCTGACAAAAAAAATTCACCCATCTTATCTTAAATGGGGGGGGGGGCTGTGGTTTTAAATAGTGACACCCAGACACCCAGCTTTAGACTCTCCTACAAAAAAAACATAATTTCCACATTCACACTTTTGAATTCTTCAGGATCCTGCATGTTTCAATCAAGTTACCTCCCACTGTTGAAACACCAATTTATACAAGTCCAGACTGTCTAGCTTCTCCATAGAAGACAACTCATTCATTCCAAGCAGCAGTCAAGAAAACCTTCTCTGAAATTAATTTATATTCTTTCTTAAATGAAGAGACTTAGTCTGCACTTAGTCATCCTGATGTGATCTCACCAATGTTACTTTTTTTAAAAAGTTATTTTCCCACCAAAATGGAAAATTCATACTTTCCCACATTTGGAACCAAGTCCTTCTGTCCAACTAGTCTATGCCAACCATGGCATTCTCCTATATCCTTCTAAACCCCTCCCGTCATGTTTGCTGTTGTGTGCTGGGGCAGCAGGCTGAGGGTAGCAGACACCAACAGAATCAACAAACCCATTCATAAGGCCAGTGACATTGTGGGGATGGAACTGGACTCTCTGACGGTGGTGTCTGAAAAGAGGATGCTGTCCAAGTTGCATGCCATCTTGGACAATGTCTCCTATCCACTGCATAATGTACTGCTTGGGCACAGGAGTACATTCAGCCAAAGACTCATTCCACCGAGATGCAAAACTGAGTGTCAGAAGAAGTCATTCCTGCCTGTGGCCATCAAACTTTACAACTTCTCCTTGGAGGGTCAGACACCCAGAGCCAATAGGCTGGTCCTGGACTTATTTCCATCTGGCATAATTTACATATTATTATTTAATTATTTATGGTTTTATATTGCTATATTTATACTCTATTCTTGGTTGGTGCAACTGTAACAAAACCCAATTTCTCTCTGGATCAATAAAGTATGTCTATTTATCTATACCACCCTCCGTGTGAAGAAGTTGTCCCTGACATTCGATTTAAATATTTCACTTCTCACTTTAATCCTATGCCCTCCAGTTTTTAGTTCCCCTTCCCTCTGAAAAAGACCACGTGCATTCATCCCACCTATACTCCTCATGATTTAGTACACTTTCATACATTTATCAGTTCACCATTCAGTCTGCTACATGAAGTCCTAGCTGAGAAATATAGAAAACCTACAGCACAATACAGGCCCTTCGGCCTACAATGCTGTGCCGAACATGTCCTTACCGTAGAAATTACCTAAGGTTACCCATAGCCCTCTATTTTTCTGAGCTTCATGTACCTGTCCAGGAATCTCTTAAAAGACCCTATCGTATCTGCCTCCCCCACCATCACTGGCAGCCGATTCCATGCACTCACCACTCTCTGTGTAAAAAAACTTACCCCTGACATTTCCTCTGTACCTACTTCCAAGCACCTTGAAACTGTGCCCTCTCGTGCCAGCCTGATCAATCTCTCCCCATAGCTCAGTACTGTGAGTTCTGAAAACATTCTCTAAAACTTCTCTGCATTCTTCCCATTTTAATGATGTCTTTCCTATAACAGGGCAACCAGCAATGTAAATAATACTCCAAGTACAGCCTCACCAACATCTTCTACAGGTACAAAATAACATACCAACTCCTAAATTCAATGCCGACTGGAGAAGCTCACCACCCTGTGTAACTGTCAGCAACACACATAAAGTTGCTGGTGAACGCAGCAGGCCAGGCAGCATCTCTAGGAAGAGGTACAGTCCTGAGACCCTTCGTCAGGACTAACTGAAAGAAGAGCTAGTAAGAGGTTTGAAAGTGGGAGGGGGAGGGGGAGATCCGAAATGATAGAAGAAGACAGGAAGGGGAAGGGGAGATCGAAAATGATAGGAGAAGACAGGAGGGGGAGGGATGGAGCCCAGAGCTGGACAGTTGATTGGCAAAAGGGATATGAGAGGATCATAGGATGGGAGGCCTAGGGAGAAAGAAAGGGGGAGGGGGGGAGCCCAGAGGATGGACAAGGGATATAGTGAGAGGGACAGAGGGAGAAAAAGGAGAGAGAGAAAAAGAATGTGTGTATAAATAAATAAATACCGGAGGGGGAGGCGGGGCCAGTCCTAACCAGTTCCCCTCTACCACCACTCTGCTCCGTCTAGTGGAATTAGTCCTTACTTATAATAATTTCTCCTCTGGCTCCTCCTACTTCCTCCAAACTAAAGGTGTAGCCATGGGCACCCGTATGGGTCCCAGCTATGCCTGCCTTTTTGTTGGCTTTGTGGAACAATCTATATTCAAACCCTATTCTGGTATCTGTCCCCCAATTTTCCTTTGCTACATTGACGACTGCATTGGCGCTGCTTCCTGCACGCATGCTGAGCTCTTTGACTTCATTAACTTTGCCTCCAACTTTCACCCTGCCCTCAAGTTTACCTGGTCCATTCCTGACACCTCCCTCCCCTTTCTAGATCTTTCTGTCTCTATCTCTGGAGACAGCTTATCTACTGATGGCTACTATAAGCTTACTGACTCTCACAGCTATCTGGACTATTCCTCTTCTCACCCTGTCTCTTGCAAAAATGCCATCCCCTTCTCGCAATTCCTCTGTCTCCGCCGCATCTGCTCTCAGGATGAGGATTTTCATTCCAGGACGAAGGAGATGCCCTCCTTTTTTAAAAGGGGCTTCCCTTCCTCCACCGTCAACTCTGCTCTCAAACGCATCTCCCCCATTTCACGCACATCTGCACTCACTCCATCTTCCCGCCACCCCACTAGGAAAAGGGCTCCCCTTGTCCTCACCTACCACCCCACCAGCCTCCGGGTCCAACATATAATTCTCTGTAACTTCCGCCACCTCCAACGGGATCCCACCACTAACCACATCTTTCCCTCTCCCCCCCCCCCCGCTTTCCGCAGGGATCGCTCCCTACGCAACTCCCTTGTCCATTCGTCCCCCCCATCCCTCCCCACTGATCTCCCTCCTGGCACTTATCCTTGTAAGCGAAACAAGTGCTACACATGGCCTTACACTTCCTCCCTTACCACCTTTCAGGGCTCCAGACAGTCCTTCCAGGTGAGGCGACATTTCGCCTGTGAGTCGGCTGGGGTGATATACTGAGTCCAGTGCTCCCGGTGCGGCTTTCTATATATTGGCGAGACCCGACTGGGAGATCATTTCGCTGAACACATATGCTCTGTCTGCCAGAGAAAGCAAGATCTCCCAGTGGCCACACATTTTAATCCCACGTCCCATTCCCATTCTGATATGTCTATCCACGGCCTCCTCTACTGTAAAGATGAAGCCGCACTCAGTTTGGAGGAACAACACCTTATATTCCGTCTGGGTAGCCTCCAACCTGATGGCATGAACATTGACTTCTCAAACTTGCACTAATGCCCCACCTCCCCCTTGTACCCCATTCGGTATTTATTTATTTATACACACATTCTTTTTCTCTCTCTCCTTTTTCTCCCTCTGTCCCTCTCACTATACCCCTTGCCCATCCTCTGGGCTCCCCCCCTCCCCCTTTTCTTTCTCCCTAGGCCTCCTGTCCCATGATCTTCTCATATCCCTTTTGCCAATCACCTGTCCAGCTCTTGGCTCCATCCCTCCCCCTCCTGTCTTCTCCTATCATTTTGGATCTCCCCCCACCCACTTTCAAATCTCTTACTAGCTCTTCCTTCAGTTAGTCCGGACGAAGGGTCTCGGCCCAAAACGTCGACTGTACCTCTGCCTAGAGATGCTGCCTGGCCTGCTGTGTTCACCAGCGACTTTGATATGTGTTGCTTGAAATTCCAGCATCTGCAGATTTCCTCGTGTTTGCTGTGTAACTGTGACCTCATTTTCAGCGAACTATGTACTTGTACTCCAACGTCCCTCTATTGTATAACAACCCCCAGAATTCAACCATTTACTGTGTAAGCCCTGCCCTGGTTTGACTTCCCCAAATGCACTGATCTGAAGTGAACCATTTGCCTATCTTCGGCCCACTTGCCCAGCTGTTCAAGATCCCCCATTTATTTTTAATAACCATCACCACTGTATATGATAGAACTTTCCTTTGTTCAAACAATTTTCTTATACAAGTTTTTCCCAAAAGGATAAAGAATATTGAAGTTCTGACATCCCGCCAGTTACATATGGTTCCCATATGCTTTAAATCAACTGAACAGGATGCTGTTCAGATACCCTGGAAATTCTCAGAAGCAAACACTGGTAAAACTGCAAGGGATATTTTAAAAAAAAAAACACCCTTGCATAGTGAAATGCCATAAGGTTCAGTAATGGAAGTGTAAAGGGTAGAAGGGAAAAAGCAAAACCTGAAAGGCCAAGGCAAAAAAATAACAGGCTTTTGGGCAGCTCTCTGGCACTGGGCCAGTACGAACTAAATGCTGACTAGGTTAATTTATCTGCATTTTGGGCAGCAGAAACTACCCCCAGAATCGTAAGCAATACTTCTACTACTGATTCTTAAAAATATATTTGCTTGCAGTAATTAAAGTGTAATCATCCTCTATTACTCCAATTTTTTTTTGAAGTGTTTGTTTAAAATCAAAGACTGTGGGCCAAAAATCCTGATGGAAAGATATCCAGCTGCAGCCATAGCCAGGCCTTGTTTACTTTGGATTAAACTATATTTCCTTACTTCTCTTCTTACATGGGAGTGCTCTGGATAAAGCAAAAACAACTTATTTCTTCCATCTGGAGACTTAGACGCATGTTACAGCATTCTGGAGCTTGTCAAAATATCACAATCAATTAAGTCACAATACTTCTTTTTCTTTAGGCTTCATTGACCTAGTTTTAAATTTTTCAAGGGTTAATGTGCCACTATTAAATGTTCTGATTAGTTCTGTTTTATATTGATATATTTTCTATTTTCTCTCAGTCGCAAAACGTTGTTTCATTTTAGGAAGCATCTGGTACATGATAAAATTTGCTATCCTCTGGTATCACTCAGCAGCATTCACTGAATAAAAAGAGAAATTATTAATATTTTAGGATTCAAGGTAAAATCTTGACCTGGTTTTCCCTTTCCCTTAGATGAAAAATGATCCTAGTTAACAGGGATTTATCTCTCATGGCAATATGTTTGGTACCATATTAGCTTGTATGAGATTGAGGCAATGCTGGGGATAGTCTTAACTGGTTATCAGATCCTTTGTACATGATAATGTAGAGCTCACTCACTTTTCAAAAATTGTCAGAAATTCAGCCTTCCCAGTTCCTTAAGGAGATCTAGCTAATGATAAAACACTTCTGGTTTTTTACACTTTAATTTGAAATAAGATGGACCAGGAGTGGTGTTCTTGACACCACTCTACTATTATGAGCTATTGCCAACCCAACCACTCCCCAGCCATGTCATGAAAGTTGCCTTGGGAAAGCCTAATAGGTGGACAAAGTTCAACAAAATCATTCAGATTGGCTCCGTGTCCAATGATGAACAAATTCCTCACTTCTGACTTTAAAACAAAATAACTCGTAGAAAGGACATACAATATAGCTCCAAAGTCATTCCTGCCATGGAAAAAGATTGTGAATGATATCCTTAGTGTATAAAATTCTGGTGCTCTCAGCATTAAATACAGTCAACCTCTGAGTACAGGTAGTAAAAAATTCCCAAAATTTATAATTCTCTATGAAGAGAAAGTTCTCCTTATCTTGGTCCCAGTCAATCCTTATGCTGAAGCTACATCTCAATAAGATCAGCTCTCAGTTCTGAACTCCAACCTTACTTGCTCTCCCCTTATTTTTACACAGCTGGTGAGATCACATAAGGAATGTTATGTGAAGTCCGCTTTCCCTATGTAAGGAATGATATGCTTCCAATTGAGGGAGCACAATGAATGTTTAGATTGATTCCTCAGATGGTGATTTTGCATATGAGGGATGCTAAAAGAGAGGACTTATATTCTCTACAGTTTAAAAGATTGAGAGGTGATCTCACTGAAACACACAAAATTATTTTGGGACTTGACAGGATAGGTGCAGAGATGTTATTTCCTCTGATTTAGTCGTCTGGATTCAGGAGTTGGTCTCAAAATACGGGGTCAACCATTAGGACAGACATGAGAAGGTTTTTTTTTCATCCAGATGAGAGTAAATCTTTAGAATTCTGTGATTGGTGCAGAATCAGTCACAAGACTGAGACTGGAAAGTTTTTGAATATTAAGATAATCATTGAAGGTGGGGCCAGTATAAAATAGTGGAATTAAGGTAAAGGATC
The DNA here is from genome assembly GCF_030028105.1 of Mobula birostris. Taxonomy (NCBI): domain Eukaryota; kingdom Metazoa; phylum Chordata; class Chondrichthyes; order Myliobatiformes; family Myliobatidae; genus Mobula; species Mobula birostris. The sequence continues at coordinate 19,663,332 of NC_092396.1, forward strand.
ATTCATAGCTTTATTGTAGGTGCAACAGGCTGAATTTAAATGAGAGGAGCTGGGATGGGAGAAAAGAAGAAAAGAAAGACTATAGTAAAAAGGACCAAGAGAAGCAAGGGTTCTAGACAGTGATGTTTCATGTATTTTTTGTGATTGTTTCTTATATAATCCTATATTAAGCTAAAAGGCTGTGTAGTTAACATCTTCAACAGAATATGCAGAGCAAAGTGTTAATCATGCAATGAAGGCAGATATTTAGTGGCTGAACTTTCTGCATGGATTCAAGTTAGGTTCTTCCTTATTTGTTTTTTAAATAACATTCAGCCAGACAAGCCAGGAATGTTTCAAGTTCAAATTCCTAACTATTATAGGTTGGTTTTTATTAGTATTGACAGCAGTACAGGGGTTACAGGTATTCATACCCCAGACCTAATTGGAATTCATTTTGTGTCCTTCCTCCTCATTTCTAGCTAGCAACTCCTTGTCAAAATATGCACATTATGTTAATATAGGTCTATAATTCCACTATAACAAGCTGTAAGAATAGAAGTGCATCTAGTACCATACCTACTGGAAATTTTCTTAGAATGTTTACACGGAGAAATCAAAGAAGAATAAGACATTAGACTAGAAATAGGCTGCCCTTGCCTTTGATCAAAAATTTAACATTTAAGATAACAAATGAGGACAAGTCATGTAATGTGTAATATGATAAAAATAACTTACATGTTTTGTATGTAACGTTCCTTTTGATTGGTTCGGTAATAAAAAGTCTAAAGATGCGTCTCTCATGAATTCCACAGTAATGGTGATGCAAATCACATGAATAGACTCCTTCATCACTGAAGCGAAGGTTAGAAATGGTCAGCGAGAAGTCACCATCTTTGAATGCAGTCTCTGATATGTTCATTCTTTTCCTGATGAACTGGGAACCATAAGATCGTTGTTCCCCAGAAGCATAGAGGTCAATCAGTCGGTCAGCCTGGTCATGCCACACACCCGGAGGTGACCTGTCCCAATGGACTACCTGCTGCTCCTCTTCACTGTGTCTCTCTGCCCAAATCGAGTCGTAATTTTCACAAGGCAGTACCACAGTAGTACCAAGTAATGCCACCAACACTATCTTCTCTCCATCCCAAAATCTCTTCACCTTTCTTGCTGTAAGCACAAAAAAAAACTCAATTATGATGTCATGCGGAGAATGCACATGGAGAGATTGCACTAAACGTAGTTTTCACTTCAGTGCAGCTAAGGACCTGGAAATAAAACAGGTAGAGTGCTAAAGAAGGTGTACGGTATGCTTGCTTTCATCAGTCGGGCAATTGAATGTAAGTCAAGAAAATGTGTCACAACTCTATAGAATTTGGTTAGGCTTCAATTAGAGCACTGTGTGCAGTTCTGATTGTCCCATTATAAGAAGGATGAGGACATTTCTGAGAGGGTGTAGAAGAGATTTACCAGGATGCTGCCAGGATTAGAGGCTATTAACTATAAGGAGAAGTTGATCAAACTTGGGATTGTTTCCTCTGGGGCATCAAGAGCTAAGGGGAGACCAAACAGAAGTTAATAAAATTATCAAAGACATGGATAGAACAGAGAGAATCTTTATCCCACAGTGGAAATATCAAATACTAGAAGGAATAAGGCTATGGTGAGAAAAGGAATAATGTTAAGTTGAGAGGAACAAAGTTTAAAGGAGCTGTGTGAGGCAAGTTTTCTCTTCCCGCACGGAGTGGTAGGTGTCTGGAACTCACGGCCGGGGTTGATGGTGGAAACAGATGTGAATGTGACATTTAAGAGACTTTTAGGTAGGCATATGAATATTCAGAGAATGGAGGGATATGGGTCATGTGCAGGCATAATGAATTAATTTAATTTGACATCATGTTTGGCACAGATGTTATGGACCAAAGGACGTGTTCCTGTTCTATGCTATTTAACGTCCTATTTATAGCAAGGGTATAAGGAAATAAATCAGTGCTCATTTCTGAAGTGACCCACTGTGAACTTGATTCACATTTTCTTCATAGACTTTTTAAACACAGAAACCATGTAAACTTGTTGCAGTATAATTATTTGCTTATCCTAATGTTGGATCTGTGATCCCTTTGCTGTCAAAAAACGTAAATATTGTGTGAATAACTTATTCAATTTACTTAACATTTTAAAAAAGGGACATACTGTATAAATTTATAATGCTTAAAAATTAACTGAGTATTTTTAATGTTATAATATTGTATATTGCTAAAAGCCTAAGCAGAGCAGATCAGAAGAAAAGACCACAGAAATATGCTTTTACTTCAGGAATGTTAAGGATTAACTTTGTAGGTGTTTATAAGTCAGCCAAAGCTGTGCTGAATGCCCAAGCTAAAATGTTGTTAGATATTGACATTGAATCAAACTCAGAAGGTCCTGTTGCTGTTTGCTTATAAGCAGAGGGGAAATACAGAAATACAGGTACCACAATAATTGATTTATTTATGGTTTTCTAAGGCAAGAGACTTGATGAGGTTGCTCAGCGGATATCGGTTTTTTTTTTAGAAATCACAGATAGAACTATTTCCTAAAGAGGGCAATTGATTAAAAAACATAATGAAAAATACAAAAATGCAGCATGATAGCATCTTATGCCTGATACTTGCATGAACTTGAATTAAAATGCACTAAGTAGATAGATGATTGCAAATTATATCATCAGTGAATGAACAGTCATTCAATGCAATATATTTATATTGAGAATTCTGTTTAAGACAAGCTTCCTCCCATCTAACCCTTATCAAATGAACATATTATTATTCATTTCTCCTTCATATTTCCGACTGAACACCCATGCTCTTTGCCTGAATTCCAAACTTTAAAGTGAAGAAATTTTTTATCCAGTGAAGAAATTTCTTCTTTATTTCTTACTGAACATATTGTTTATCATCTTCTAATTCAGAATCCTAATTCTGAATTCATCTAAAAGACGGAAAAAAATCAAGTGGGTTGGATTTTTCAAAATGTACTTTTTTAATATCAATAGGTAGAATTATTAACTTGGCTGCCTTCCAGTTTGATAGTCAATATTTACTCTTTTACACCATACTTTTGAAACAGAGTAGCTGGCATAACTCTTACACTATGGGCAATGAATCATCAAGCTGAAACTTCTTTCTTTGCAGTTTGGAGGAATAGGTAAGACTGAATTAAAACGTTGATGCTTGTGTTGTTCTGTGGAACATTGTGGGCATGCTGTAATGTGCAGCGACACTTCTGGGTACCCCAGCACATCCTTGGGTGCACTGGTTGTTAATGCAAATGACACATTTTACTGTATGTTTCAATGTACATGTGATAAATAAATACATCTGAATCACTCTCGTGAGCTATCAAAGTGTTCTGAGTAAACAATCAAATTATAGGGAGAGCATGAGGTTTCCAGTTTTAACCTATTAAAATGAAAAAAAATCCTCAAAGCCTACATCATAATTAATTTTAGATCAATGAAACCATGACAACAGTAAATGTTAAACACGTGGATTATATAGATTTTCAATGATTTTGCTCGAGAGAGTCTAATAACTTATCTCACTTGCTTATGGAATAAGCTGGTCAGTAGGATGATAGGGCTGAAAAAGGCTACAAGAGTATGGGCAAAAACTGGGAGATGATAGGTGGAAGAGGTAAAGAGATGAAGGAGAAGGAATCTGATAAGAGAGGACAGTTAGACCAAGGAATAAAGGAAAGGAAGAGGAGAACCAGAGGGGGATGATGGGCAGGACCTGAGGGGGGAGGGCAGAGAAGGGGTGAGAAAGCCCCACCAGAATAAGGGAAAACAAAGGTGTGTGGGGGTGTGGAACAGAGAAGAATTGTTGCTAGAAGTTAGAGAAATCGATGTTCATGATATCAGATTGGAAACCACCAAGACAAAATATGAGATGTTGCTCCTCTAACCTTCATCAGGACAGTAGAGTAGACTCTGAGTATGTGTTGGTGCAGGAGTGGGAACTGGAATTGAAATGGGTGGCCGCCAGGAGATCCTGGCTGTTGAGACAAATAGAGTGAAGATGCTCAATGAAGCGGTCCCCAAATCTGCTTCATGAATCACCGGGAGCATCAGGTGCAATAAATAACCCTGACAAATTTGCAGTTGAAGTGCTGCCTCAGCTGGAAGGTCGGTTTAGAGCACTAAAAGGTGACGAGGAAGGTGTAAGAACAGGCGTTACAGTTAGCATGGTTGTAAGGGTTAAGTTCCAGGAGGGAAATCTGTGGGGACCAATGGACATGGAGGTCACTGAGAGACCAATCACTGTAGAAAGCAAAGGGAAAGATGTGACTGGTAGTGCAATCCCATTGAAGGCGGTGGAAAATGATGTGCTGGATGAGAAGACTGGGGTGTAGGTGAGGTCAAGAGGAAACATAGCCCTGTTGTGTTTATTGGGGGGGGGGGCGGAGAATGAGGGCAGATGTGCAAAAGATGGAAGAGATACTGGCGAGGGCAGTATCAATAGTGGTAGAAAAGAAAACCCATTTTCTTAAAAAGAGAGGACTTCCCAGATGTCCTGGAACAGAAAGCTTCCTGAGAAGAGAAGCAGCAGAGGCGGAGGAACTGAGATGTGTGGGAAGAGGTGTAGTCAAGATCACTGTGGGAGTCACTGGGTTTGTCAAAGATGTCGGTGATAATCAATCTCTGGAAATGGAGGGAGATCAAGAAAGGGGAGAGAGGTGTCAGAGATGAACAAAGTAAATTTTAGGGCAGGGTGGAAGTTGGAGGCAAGGTTGTGAAATTGATGTGCAGGAAACAGCACAAATACTGTCATCAATGTAGTGGAGAAAGAGTTGGGGAACGTTACCAGTGTAGGCTTGGAACATGGACAGTTCCATGTGGCCAATAAAAAGGCAGGCACAGCTGGGGCCCAGGCATGTGTCTGTGGCTACATGTTTGGTTTGGAGAAAGTGGAGGAGCAGAAAGAGAAATTGTTGAGTTAAATACCATTTCTGCCAGGCAGAGGAGGGTAGCGATGGAGGGGAACTGGTTAGGATTATTGTTAAGAAAGAAGCAGAGAACTTCAAGGCCTTTCTGATGGAGGATGGAAGAGCACAGGGACTACTCGTCTCTAAGGCAGTCAGGGCCAGGTAACTAAAAGCTATTGATTTCATGTCAATGTCGCTGACTAAAGCGTCATGGGAGATCGAAACATCGAGACAGCGGGCGCAGCTGTTGGACGCTTCTGCATTCAAGCAACCAAACTCTCTTTCTCGATGGTGAGAGAAAGTTTGCTGATTCTTGAGTTGGGGAAACTCGAATAAGCGACGCTGCAAACTATAACATCAAAACGGTGAGCTGTTGACCTCCCCTCTTGCTTGGCAGAAGCAATATCTCTCTCTCCCTTGTTAGTGAGAGAGAGCCTGTTGAGATGTTGAAGTGTTAGGATGGATGGTAGTTTTTGATAGACTTTAGATCATAGTCTCGGGGGCTTGTTATTGCATGTGGGTGGTGAGGGGGTTGATGCTTGCTTGTTGAAGTAAGTGGGGGGAGGAGGAGGAAGAGTCAATGGTTTTGCTGTTGCTTGAGCGCGGGAGAAGGAATTGCTTTGGGAGTCTAACATTTTTCTGTCATTCATTATTTAGGGCTTGATCCTCTCTGTTTCATGGATATCTGAGAAGAGTAAGGATTTCAGGTTGTATATTATATACATTCTCTGATATTAAATTGAACCATTGATGGAGAGCATGTGAAGTGTCATGGGAGGGAGGAGACTGAACCAAGGGGAACAAAATGGAGTTGAGTTATGCAGACACAAGTTCAGAGGGACAGCGGCAGGCAGATACAATGGACCACAATGAAGAATTATGTTTGTGGATCTTGGATAGGAGGTAGAAACAGGCAGTGCTGTGCAAGGGAACAATGAGGCTGGAGGCTGTAGATGGGAGATCTCCAGAAGTGATGAGGTCAGTGATGGTGCAGGAGACAATGGCCTAATGCTTCTCAGTGGGTCTTAGTTAAAGGGTAAGTAAGGGGACTGAGTGACTTTTATAATGTCTGTATGTCTTCTCTTGCTGTCATGTGTAAAAATGCTATTTTCTTCTTTCAATTATGCATTGACATCTAATGTTGTCCCCTTGTGCAAAAAGAGAAGGAATAAGCCTGGAAATGACAAGTCGGTTAGCCTTACATTAGTGGTAGGGACGTTGCTGGAGAAGATTCTGAGGGATGAGATTTATGTTAACTTGGTCAGGCAGGGAAGGAAGAGTTAGTATGATTTTGTGCAGGGGGGATCATGTCTCACAAATTTGAGCTTTTTGAGAAAGTACCTTAGATAACTGATAAAAGCCGGAGTGTTGGCATGGAATTCATGGATTCCAGTAAATCTTTTCACATGGCAGGCTGGTCCAGAAGTCAAAGGTACAAGGGATTCAAGGCATTTTGGCACACTGGATCCATAATAGGTTTGATGATAAGAGGCAGACAGTAATAAAGGATGGGTGTCTTTATGACTGAAAGTCTTTAACAAGTGGTTAACATGAGGGATTTTTGTTGGGATTTTCATTGTGATCTGAATGAGAATGTAGGTGGGTTGATTGGCACATTTACAGACAACATGAAAAATGGATCTGTGGATAGCGAAAAAGGTTATCTATGAATACATAGGTCAGCTGGAATGTTGAATAGAGCAGTACCGGATGAAAGTTAATCGAAACAAATGTGAAGCAATGCATTTTGGAAGTCAAATTCTAGTAGGACATGTAGAGTAATTGGCAGGGACCTTGGAAACATTAATAAACCAAGGCAATGAGTGTAAGTTGGGACATTATGTTGCAGCTGCAGAAAACATCAATTAGACCATGCTTGGAAAGTTGTGTACAGTTCTGGCACACTATGTGAAGGATGAGGTAGCATAGTGAAAGTACAAAAGAGATTCACAGGATGGTGCCTGGAATGGAAGCATGTAGTTATAAGGAGACATAGGATAAGTCGGATTTATACACATTGTATTATAATAGAGTAAGGGGTGACTTTAGGCAGGTTTATAAAATTATGAGGGCCATAGATACAATAATTAGTCTTTTTCCCACCTCTTTTTAAGGTGAGTGTGCAGCAATTTAAAGGCAATCTGATGGGAGGTGAATATTTGAAATGGCTAGATGAAGTGGTAGATCCAGATAGAATTACAATATTTAAAAGGCATTTGCAAGATACTTGAATCGGAAAGGCATAAAGGGATTTGGCTAACACAGGCAGATTGGATTATTGTAGATAGGCATTGTGGTTGGTACGGATGAGATGACCCAAAGTGGGCTTATTTCGTTGCTGTATGATTCTATGATTATGTTACTATCTCTAAATCATCAATAATTCTAATTTACTCTGTGCTTGAATATCCTTATTAAATTGGTAAATTGGGTTATTATTGTCACATGTACTGAAGTACAGTGAAAAGCATGTCTTGCCCACCATCCATACCAATCAAATCATTACAAAAGGGCATTGAGGTAGTATCAGGTAAAAAAAAATAACAGTACAGAATAAAGTGTTACAATTACAGAGAAAGTGCAGTACAGACTGCAATAGGTGCAAGATCACAGTAAGGTTGTGAGGCCAAGGGTCCATCTGATCATACTAGGGAACAATTCAATAGCATTGTACCAGCAGGATAGAAGCTGTCTGAGACGGGTGGTGTGTGCTTTCAGGTTTTTGTTTCTGCTGCTGGATGGGAGAGAGGAGAAGAGAGAATGTCGTGGTGGTTGGGGTCATCGATATGCCGGCTGCATTACTGAGGCTGCAAGAAGTCTGCACAGAGTCTCTGGTGGGGAGGTTGGTTCCTGAGATGTATGGAGCTCTGTCCACCACTCTCTGTAGTTCCTTGCAGTCATGGACAGAACAGTTGCCTTACCAGTCTGTGATGCAATTGGATAGGATACTTTGGTGCTTTGATAAAAATTAGTAAGGGTCAGAAGACATGCCTCCTGAGAAGTGGAGGAGTGATTAGCTTTCTATGCCTTGGCATCAACATGGTTGGAACAGAACAGCTATGAGTGAAGTCAGCTCCTCGGTAAACAGGAGCATTCGGCCTGCCTCATTCCTAAAGTCAATAACCAGCTCTTCTGACTTTGAGAGAGAGGTAGTTATAATGACATTAAGCCACGAGGCTTCCTGTAGATCAGAATCTGGCTGCACAGTCGTGAGTGTATAGACAACAGAGTACAGACTGAGCACACAGCCTTGTGGGGTACCACTGTTAAGTATAACTGTGGTGAAAGTGCTTCTGCCTTTCCTTACTGATTGTGGTTTGTTGGTCAGGAAGTTAAGGATCCAATTGCAAAGGGAAGTATTGAGTCCCAGCTCTAGGAGTATGGAGATGAATTTGCTTGGAAATATTTAAGGCAGAGCTGTTTTCAGTAAACAATAGTCTAACATGAGTGCCTATACTGTCTAGATGCACCAGAGACAAGTGTCTGCTGCCATAGACCTGTTTTGGCAGTAGGCAAATTGCAGTGGATTAAGGTTGTCTGGGTGCCAGGATCTAATGCATGCCATGACCAACCCCTCAAAACACTTCAGGACTATCCTAAAAATATTAACGTTCAAAAATATTCAGTTCTTAATCTCAAGGTTAAACCTTGGACCACCTAGACAGCAAAGATGCATAGATCAGGATACTCTTTCAGCTCGGCATTCAATACTAACATCACCTCAAAACTAACCAATAAGCTTTAAGACCTTGGCCTCAGTACCTCCTTGTGCAATTAGATCCTCGATTTCCTCAAGTCAGTTCAGATTGGCAACAACATTTCCTCCACAATCTGCATCAGCACAGGTGCGCCACGAGGCTGTGTGCTTAGCCCCCTGCTCTACTCGCTTTATACTTATGTCAGTGAGACTAAGCTCCAAACCCATATTTAAGTTTGTTGACGACACCAGTGTTGTGGGCCGAATCAAAGGTGGTGATGAATCTGCATACAGGCTATAAGACATAGGAGCAAAATTAGGACATTTGGTCCATCGAGTCTGCTCCGCTATTCAATCGTGGCCGATCCTTTTATCCCCTCCTCAACTCCATTCCCCGGCCTTCTCTCCATAACCTTTGATGGCATGTCCAATCAAGAACCTATCAATCTCTGCCTTGAATACACCCAACGACCTGGCCTCCACAGCTACATGACGTAACAAGTTCCTCAAATTCTCCACCCTCTGGCTAAAGAAATTTCTCCACATCTCTGTTTCAAATGGATATCCCTCTATTCAGAAGCTGTGGCCTCTTGTCCTAGACTCCCCTACCATGGGAAACACCCTGTCCACATCCACTCTGTCTAGGCCTTTGAAAGGTTTCAATGAGATCCCCCTTCATCTTTCTAAGTTCCAGCGAATACAGACCCAGAACAATCAAACATTCCTCGTATGATAACTCTTTTATTCCTGGAATCATCCTTGTGAACCGCCTCTAGACCTTCTCCAATGCCAGCACATCTTTTCTTAGATGAGGAGCCCAAAACTGTTCACAATACTCACAGTGAGATTGCACCAGGGCCTTATAAAGCCTCAGCATCACATCTCTGCTCTTGTATTCTAGACCTCTTGAAATGAATGCTAACACTGCATTTGCCTTTCTTACCATTGACTCTACCTGCAAGTTAACCTTTAGGGTATTCTGCACAAGGACTCCCAAGTCCCTTTGCATGTCAGGTTTTTGGATTTTCTCTCTGTTTAGAAAATAGTCTGCACATTTATTTCTACTACCAAAGCGCATGACCATGCATTTTCCAACGTTGTATTTCATTTGCCACTTTCTTGCCCATTCTCTGAATCTGTCTAAATCCTTCTGCAGCCTATCAGTTTCCTCAATACTACCTGCCCCTCCACCAATCTTCGTATTATCTGTAAACTTGGCAACAAAGCCATCTATTCCATTATCTAAATTGTATCAAGCTTTAAGTTCCTTGGTGTCCACATTTCCGAGGATCTCACCTGGTCCCTGAACTCCTCCATCCTGATCAAAAAGGTGCAACAGCGCCTTTATTTCCTGCGGAGCATCAAGAAAGCTCACCTCTGTCCCAGGATACTGACGGACTTTTACCGCTGTACCATTGAGAGCATACTCACCAACTGCATCTAGGTGTAGTATGACAATTGTCCTGTATCAGACCACAAGGCACTCCAGCGTGTGGTGAAAACTGCCCAGCGGATTATCGGCACCCAATAGCCCACCATTGAGTACATCTACCATAAACGCTGCCTAGGCAGGGTGAAAAGCATTATCAAGGATGCATCTCACCCTAACCATGGAATTTTACTCTCCTCCCATCCGATAGGCACCACAGGAGTCTCTGCTCCTGCACCAGCAGGCTCAGGAACAGCTTCTTCCCTGAGGCTGTGACACTGCTGAACCTCTCATCACAGCACCAAGCAGTATTGCACCCATATTGTACTGTTTCAGTACTTTTATATTTGTATGCTGTAGTAGTTTTTATTCGCAGTTATTTTGTAAATAATACTATTCTTTTGCACTTCTGGTCAGATGCTAATTGCATTTCATTGGTTTTGTATCTGTACTCGGCACAATGACAATAAGGTTGAATCTAATCTAAATCTTTGATATACAGCATAAAGAGAAGCTGTCCCAACAGCGACCCCTGAGGAAAACCAATAGACACTGGCAGCCAACCAGACAAGGATCCTTTTATTCCAACTCACTGCTGCCTACCAATCAGCCAATGCTCTAACCATGTTAGTAACTTTGCTGTAATACCATGGGCTCTTAACTTGGTAAGCAACCTCACGTGTGGTACCTTGTCAAAGGCCTTCTGAAACTCCAAATATACAACATCCACTGCATTCCTTTATCTACCCTACATGTAATCTCAAAAGAGTTCCAACAGGTTCGTCAGGCAAGATTTTCCCTTAAGGAAACCATGCTGACTTTTTCCTATCTTGTTGTCCTGTGTCACCAAGTACTCCATAACCTCATCCTTAGCAATTGCCTCCAACATTTTCCCAACCACTGAGGTTAGCCTAACTGGTCTATAATTTCCTTTCTGCTGACCTCCTCCTTCCTTAAAGAGTGGAGTGGCATTTGCAATGTTCCAGTTCTCTGGCACCATGCCAGAGTCCGATGATTTATGAAAGATCATTGCTAATGTCTTCACAATCTCTAATGCCACCTCTTTCAGAACCCTAGGGTGCAGTTCATCTGATCCAGGTGACTCATGTACCCTCTTTGAGCACCTTCTCCCTTGTAATAGTAACTGCACTCACTTCTCTTCCCTCACACACTACAATATCTGGCACACTGCTTGTGCCTTCCACAATGAAGACTGATGCAAAATACTCATTTAGATCATTTGCCATCTCCTTGTCTATTATTATATCTCCGGCCTCATTTTCTAGTGGGCCTATATACACTCTCATTTCTCTTTTATTTTTTTACATACTTGAAGAAGCTTTTACTATTCACTTTGATATTGTTTGCTAGCTTGCTTTCATATTTCATCTTTTCCCTTCTAATGATCCTTTTAGTTGCTCTCTGCAGGTTTTTAAAAGCTTCCCAATCCTCTGTCTTCCCAATAACTGTTGCTTTGTTGTATGCCCTCTCTTTTGCTTTAACATTAACTTTGACATCCCTGTCAGCCAAGGCTGTATTATTTTGCCATTTAGGATTCCTTTGTTTTTAGAATACATCTGTCCTGCACCTTTCTCATTTTTCCCAGAAACACACGCCGTTGCTGCTCTGCTGTCATCTCTGCCAGCAGCTCCTTCCAATTTACTTTGGCCAAATCCTCTCTCATACCACTGTAATTTTCTTTGCTCCACTGAAATACTGCTACATTAGACTTTACTTTCTCTCTGTCAAATTTCAAGTTGAACTCAATCATATTGTGATCACTGGCTTCTGTGGGCTCTTTTACTTTAAGATCCCTGATCGCCTCTGGTTCATTACATTACACCCAATCCAATATAACTGATCCCCTAGTAGGCTCAACAACAAACTGCTCTAAAAAGCCATCTCGTAGGCATTCAACAAACTCACTGTCTTGAGATCCATTACCAACCTGATACTCCCATCTCCCAAGACTATCATAGCATTGCCTTTTTGACACGCCTTTTCTATTTCCTGTTGTAATCTGTGGTCCACATCCCAGCTATTGTTGGGAGGCCTGTATATAACTGCCATCAGGGTCCTTTTACCCTTGCAGTTTCTTAACTCAACCCACAAGGATTCAACATATTCTGATCATATGTCATATCTTTCTACTGATTTGATGCTATTCTTTACCAGCAGAACCACACCAGGCCCTCTGCCTACCTTCCTATCCCTCCCACACAACCTTGGACATCTAGCTCCCAACTACAACCATCCTTCAGTCATGATTCAGTGATGGCCACACATCATACCTGACTATCTGTAATAGTGCAACAAGATCATCCACCTTATTTCTTATACTCCATGCATTGAGATATAACACTTTTAGTGCTGTATTTACTACCCTTTTTGACTCTGCATCCCTAATGCACTTATACTCACCCTGCTGGCTACAATTTTGCGCTATCATCTGCCTACCCTTCCTGACAGTCTGACTGCAGACTATCTTTGCTTTTTTACCATCTATCCTATCTTGAGTCCCTTCACTCTAGTTCCCACCCTCCTGTCAAATTAGTTTAAACCTCCCTCCCCCCCAACAGCTCTAACAAACCTGCCCACAAGAATATTGGTCCCCCTCGGGTTCAGGAGCAACCCATTCCTTTTGTAGAGGTCATACCTCACCCAGAAGAGATTCCATGATCCAAGAACCCGAAGCCCTGCCCACTGCACCAGCCTCTCAGCCACGCATTTATCTGCCAAATCATCCTGTTTCTACCCTCCCTAGCATGTGGCACAGGTAGCAATATAGGAGTACGTTTGAAAATTTGGCTGAGTGGTGCCATAACAACAATCTTTTACTCAATGTCAGCAAGACCAAGGAGCTGATGTTGACTTCAGGAGGAGGAAATTGGAGGTCCATGAGCCAGTTCTCATCGGGGGATCAGAGGTGGAGAGGGTCACCAATTTTAAATTCCTCAGTGTTATCATTTCAAAGGATCTGTCCTGGGCCCAGCATGTAAGTGCCATTATGAAGAAACCTCTACTGCCTTAGAAGTTTGCAAAGATCTAGCATGATATATAAAACTTTGACAAACTGCTATAGATGTGTGGTGGAGAGCATATTGATTGGTTGCAGCACAGCCTGGTATGGACACACCACTGTCCTTGAACGGAGAAACCTGCAAAAAGTACATTACAGCTAAAGCCCTCCTCACCAATGAGCACATCTTCACAGAGTGCTGCCACAGGAAAGCAGCATCCATTATCAAGGACCCCCACCACCAAGGTCATGCTCTCTTCTTGCTGCTGCCATCAATCAGGTGCAAGGTACAGGAGCCTCAGGACTCACAACACTAGGTTCAGGAACAGTTATTACCCCTTTACCATCAGGCTCTTGAACCAGAGGAAATAACTTCATTTTCCCAATCAATGAAATGCTACCACAACCTATGGACTCACTTTCAAGGACTCTTCATCTCATAGTCTCGATATTTAATGCTTAGTTACTTGTTACTATTTCTTTTCTTTTTTGTATTTGTACAATTTGTTGTCTTTTGCACATTGTTTGTTCTTCCTGTTAGGTGCGGCCTTTCATTTATTCTATTGCATTTCTTGAATACCTGGAAGAAAACAAATCTCAGGATTGTATATGGTGATATGTATGTATTTTGATAATAAATTTACCCTGAACTTTGAACTTCAAGTTTGGAAGGAATCCTTTCAATATAGGGATTCTGGCTATAATATGATATATAAAATTAAAACCAAAGATGAGCAGTTGCATTCAAATAGAGACTTTGTTGAAAGAAAGAGAGTGGTTACAACATGAAAGGAAGCCAATTGGCACAGTGTTTATACCAGTTCTGATAAGTATAACCCAGCTAGTTCAACTTTCGGATCCCCTCTACACAGACCTACAGTCTTTCCTTTCAATTTCTTGTCAACCTATCTTTCACATGCTACAATTGACTAAGCTTTCACTGTTATCCTGAGAAACGCATTCAGACCATGACCACTTCCAATGTAAAGAATTTCTTTTCTTAACAGTATGTCACTTTGTTTTCTTCCACCAAAAAGCTTTGTTCTATGTTCACTAGATCTTGATCCCTCTGCAGATGGAAAAACTTTCTCTGTGTCTACTCAAACAAATCTCCACCCAGCTACTTCAGTCCATCCACATAGCTACAGTCTAGAGATTCCCAACCTTTCCTATGCCATGGACCAATACCATTAAACAAAGGGTCTACAGACCCCAGGTTGAGAACCCCTGTACATAGACCCTCATTGTTGGAATCAATTTGGTAAATATGTTCCACGCTTTCTCAGTCTTTATATTTTCCCCAAAATGTGGTGCCATACCTAGACATTCTCTGAACAAAGTCGAATCATTATTTTTGTATGTTCATCATGACTTCTTTGCCCTTGTACTGAATGAAAATTTTAAAAAACTGCAGATTTTAGATATCTGAAATAAAAATAGAAACAAAGACTCAGTTGGTCAAGCAGTATTTGTAGAAAAAAAATTATCAATATATCAGGCTGAGACCCTTCAATTGATGAAGTGCCAGTAGGAGGTGGTCAGTAACGTAAGAAATGAGTGAAGCAACAGGACATCAATGCTATTTCTCATGCCTCAGTGTTAAATTTCATCTGCCACCAATCTGCCAATTCCATCAACTTGTGTTTATTGCCTTGATGTTCTATAATATCCTCATCTCTAAATTTGTAAACTGTGCCTTGTACATTCACATCCAACTTACTGATATATTGTTTTAAAAAGCAGCGACCCTTGTATTGACCACTTCTACTGTTTTGTTATTGTTTTCGCTAGCTAATGTTCTATCCATGTTGCTCTAGATGAAGTGGGAAGGGGAAAGATGAATTGTGTTTGGGTCAAGAAGTTGAAGTGAGCAAATTTACTTTGCTCAAGATCACAGGCCACTGTGCCAAGGCCGGAAAGCACTTCAAAGATGAAATTTAAAAAAAAAAAAAATCAGATTTCAAAAGCAAAATGCAAAAGTAAACTGATAGTGAGTGATCATGTATCAGAGAAGCATCATCATATTCAATGCTTTGAATAGAAAAGAAAAGGTAGAAATGGGTTGATAATTAGATAAAACCAGGTTAGGAGGCGCTTTTTTTTCCTGAAGAGAGGGGTTGATGGCTGATTTAAAAATATGAGGGATGGGAGAACAACAGCTGAGGATGAAGAACTAACAGTAACAAAATTGTTGGCATGAAGGTAAGTTGTGTAGTCAACATAGGAAGGTGAACTGGAGATGTTTCTTCTAAATAAGTTGAGGTCAGAGGAGGAGACAGGAGTTTGGAGAGGAAAAAGTGATTTCAGGACTAAGCTGTTAGCATGGAGAGAAATGGCCCAATAGCCAAGAACGAAGAATCAAAGACAACTGAACCATTTACCTTAGCCTTAGTGACAAAAAGCTCTCTGAAACTCTTCACAATTATTGTAGGAAATGAGGGTAGAGAATTCACTGTTGATTAAATATCATCAATGTCTATGTTAAAACCCATTTCAAGTGGAACACCCAACAGAACTTTAAGAGATTCTCTCAAAGAGACAGAAATGTTTTGGTAAAAACACATTTGTGGGAACCAATATTATGCTCCTTCTATTTACAATAACTCTCTAGGTATGCTAATAACTGATTTGACTTCAGTAAGATCAAACTACATTTTTGCAAAATAGCAAAGAGAAAATTGGCACTCTCTAGCTATACTTCACAGCAGTGAATTGTTCATTAACTTTGTGTGAAAGAAATAACTGATGGAAGAAACTGGGTAGCGTTGGAATTCTAATACACAATTCAATAGCCCATAGCAGTTTGACTAGTTGCATTAACATTCATACTCATACTTCATTATCATGATTGCAGCTGCCAGCCAGTGCCAAAACCACCGCTAACAATAGCAATGCACATTCACATAGGGGTCCAGGAAGCCATTCTGATCCATCATAAAGTAGCAGTGATCAGTAATGATGACACTTCTCAAAAACTTCAGAAAGCTCAGACGTACGGTAAAGGTCAATTAAGGCATCACTCAACAACTGCACCACTGACTCAAAATGTTAACTGTTATATACACACATCAATCTTATAACACCCATTTCTACTAATCAAAATTCCCACCTAATATTAATATGCCTCACCACACCACCACGCATTTATCACCGCTTCATCAAACACACCCTATGTATCACAATTTACACACACACCCAGCTATTTAACTATGGCAAGCACAATGAAGTTCAAAGTTCAAAAAAACTTATTATCAAAGAACATATATCATCTTATACAACGCTGAGATTCATTTTCTTGCAGGAAAACTCAATAAATCCATAGAATAATAGCCATAACAGAATCAATAAAAGACCACGCCAACTTGGGCATTCAACTAGTGTGCAAAAGACAAGAAACTGTGCAAATACAAAAAGAAAGAAATAATAATAATAAACATATAAACAATAAATATTGAGAACATGAGATGGATAGTCCTTGAAAAGAGTCCAAAGAACATTTGGGAACATTTCAGTAATGGGCAAGTGAAGCTGAGTGATTTTATCCCCTTCGGTTCGAGAGCCTGATGGTAACTATTGCTGAACCTGGTGGTGTGAGTTCCGAGTCTCCTGTACCTTCTTCCTGACGGCAGCAATGAGAAGACAGCGTGTCTTGGGTGGTGGGGGTCTCTGGTGATGGATGCTGCTCTCATGTGACGGCATTTCGTACAGATATGCTCAATAATGCGTTTGAGGAAACAGGGTTTTAAACTCCCTATACCGACTATCTTGCTGGCAAACGTGCAGTCTCTGGTGAATAAAATCAATGATCTCAGAGCCAGGGTGCTGAATCAGAGGGACATTAGGACCACGTCTGTCCTTTGTTTCATGAAATCCTGCACCAAGGGCATGCCGTTTTCTCACTGTTACCATCAGGTAGGAGGTACAGAAGCCTGAAGGCACACACTCAGCCATTCAAGAACAGCTTCTTCCCCTTTGCCATCCGATTCCTAAATGGACATTACTTTTTAAAAAAAATATACAGTATTTCTGTTTTTGCACATTTTTAAAATTCTATTCAGTACACATAATTGATTTACTTGTTTATTTATTCTTATGTTTTATTTTATTTATTATTATTACTTTTTCTCCCTCAGCTAGATTATGTATTGCATTGAACTGCGGCTGCTAAGTTAACAAATTTCACATCACGTGCCGGTGATAATAAACCTGATTCTGATTCTGATTCTAGTGGGAAGGGCTTTACCAGTGGCGTATCTAAGGTTTGGCAGGTATGGCACATGTCCTGGGCACCACATGAAGGTGGGAAGCCACTGAGCAGTTTCTATTAAAGTCAGACAAGCCATCCTCGGATAGTGAAAAAAGAATTTTCTTCAGATGTATAATCTGTCTTTGATTATCATGGGTGAGAAGCAATAGGATGGCCTTATTTCAGAGCATTGTGTAAGAAGACCATGAAAAGTTTCTTCACGAAGAAGACGGAAAGTGGAGCTGAAGGACGGAAGAGATGAAAGTTGGAAGCGGAGATAGCCAAGAAGTCGAGCAAGTTCTTCATGCCCTTCTTTGAAAAGCCCGGAACAAGTAGTTCAACACATTCCATGGAGTTGCCTGCACCTGCTACAAGTTTCTTAGAATCCGAAGGTGGATCAAGTACAAATGTGTCACAGGCTGAGGAGGAAGTCAGGTCAAATAAATCCGAGTATGACGAGATTAAGAGTGAGGCTGCCACAGAGAACGTGGACATGACAGGAGAGGAAGACGATGGTGGTGGTGGTGATGTTAAGTTTATTGACGAGATTTTACCTGCAGGATCCTCGCATGAACTTCCACGATGCTGCCCTGGATTTGAAAGCCCTCTGAGATAATTTTTAAGATGAAAGAGAAGTGTTGGTCAGTGAGTCACTCGAAGAAGGAGTCGGTCTCTGTCAAGAATGGAATATTGAAGTTGAAAGACTTCAGAGACAAAAGAAATGAATGGCTGATGACAACTCAAGAGACGCTGGGTTAACAGCTAAGGAGGAAATGGAAAGAGTCATGAAGGGAACACTCGACCGTCTTCACAGAGAAATGGATGAAAGGTTCGCTCGTCTGCTCAACACTGACACCAAGTTTGGGTTCCTTCTTGATGTTGAGGGACTGTGTTACGGCGCCGACAGTAAGGACCTAAAGAAGAAGTGTGAAAATTTGGGCGAATTGTACAGCTCTGATGTTGATGGACAGCAGCTATATGAAGAAATTTTGGATTGCAGAGTGTTGCTATCAAGGCGGGTCAATATGAAAATATCAAGACCTGAAGAGCTTCTTGAACTTATTGTTCAGTATGGAGATGAGAGCATCTTCCCCAGTCTTCACATTGCTATTCAGATAATGCTAACCATCGCCGTTTCCATCGCCAGCTGTGAGAGGTCATTCAGCAAGTTAAAACTAATACTTTCATATTTGAGAGAGCCTCCATGGGTCAAGGCAAACTCTGTGATCTTGCTCTGCTGAGTGTAGAAAGAGAAGAAACTGAAAAAACTGACTTTGATCACATCATAGACCAATTTGCATCAGTTATAAGGAAGCAAGGAAGGTGCAGTTATAATTTTCATGTAGTGCCATAACTTGTTAATTAAAAGATTAACGAGCTTAACTTGTATTTTTGAGCTGATGTTATGGTAAAGTTATCTAAAAGATGGGTGTCAGATGTTTGGACGGGGCACAATTTCAGTGCTTGCCATAGGCGCTATTTTCCGTAGATACGCCCCTGGGCTTTACCCATGATGGACTGGGCCGCATCCACTACTTTTTGTAGCATTTTCAGTTCAAAGGCATTGGTGTTTCCATACCAGGCTGTGATGCAGCCAGTCAGTATACTCTCCACTACACGCCTACAGAAGATTGTCAAAGTTTTAAATATTATGCTGAATCTTCGCAACCTTCTCAAGAAGTTGAAGCACTGCAATGCTTTCTTAGAAATTGTACTTACGTGCCGGGCCCAGGACAGGTTCTCCAAGATAATAACACTGAGGAATTTAAAGTTGCTGACCCCCTCCAAGTTTGATCCTCCGATGAGGACTGGCACACCTTATATTCCGTCTGGGTAACAACACCTTATATTCCGTCTGGGTAACAACATCTTATATTCCGTCTGGGTTCAGGTTGGAGGAACAACACCTTATATTCTGTCTGGGTAGCCTCCAACCTGATGGCATGAACATCGACTTCTCTAACTTCCGCTAATGCCCCACCTCCCCCTCGTACCCCATCTGTTACTTATTTTTATACACACATTCTTTCTCTCACTCTCCTTTTTCTCCCTCTGTCCCTCTGAATATACTCCTTGCCCATCCTCTGGGTCCCCCCCCACCACCTCCTTGTCTTTCTTCCCGGACCTCCTGTCCCATGATCCTCTCGTATCCCTTTTGCCTATCACCTGTCCAGCTCTTGGCTCCATCCCTCCCCCTCCTGTCTTCTCCTATCATTTTGGATCTCCCCCTCCCCCTCCAACTTTCAAATCCTTTACTCACTCTTCCTTCAGTTAGTCCTGACGAAGGGTCTCGGCCTGAAACGTCGACTGCACCTCTTCCTAGAGATGTTGCCTGGCCTGCTGCGTTCGCCAGCAACTTTTATGTGTGTTACTGGCACACGGGCCCTGGTTTCCTTCTCCTGAAGCCAATAATCAGCTCCGTAGTCAACAGGCACAATCCATCACATCCGTTAATCAACCTCCTCCCCCACCACCACTGCCACTTCATTCCTGTTTCTCCTGCAGAGAAATTGCACGTAATTGCTGCCAGCAGCAGTTAACTAGTGTTAATCTCTGGCTAAACAGCCTGGTTGAGGAAGTAACTGACATTATCGGAGTGGTTTGTACAAACTCCATGGCCAGTGGCAGCACAGAAATCTTTGAGCATGTCAAATTTAGTTCACAGCTCCATCCCTAAACCACCCCCTTACCCTTAGTTCTCCATCATTTTTGAAAACTTTCAGATTTATAAGCTTCAGATGATGTTTATTTACAATTTTTGTATTTTTATAATTTTGCTTGCTAAGAGAATTGAGCATTGTTGGCTAGTCTGTACAGAATGATCATTCCTAGAAGTTCATGAGATGGTGATAAGGAGCCCTCTTCTTAAGCCATTCAATAGGAAATGAAAGCATTATTTCCAAGTCAGGTCAGTAAGTAATGTTGGGGGCCAAACTGCAGTGCTAGTAAAAGAAAACACCAATAATCTGCTGTCTGACTGTTTGTCCTGATGGTTCAGCAACTGGCTGGAACTATAACAGATCCAGGCATTAAGATCTCTGCTTCACTATATCTGTACAGCTACAGAAATTTGCGAGTGTCTTTGGTGACATACCAATTCTCCTCAAACTCCTATGAAATATAGCTGCTGTCATGCCTTTGTAATTGCATCAATGTGTTGGACCCAGAAGATGTTGACACCAAGGAACTTGAAACTGCTCACGCTTTCCAGTTTTGATCCCTTAATGAAGACTGGTGTGTGTTCCCTAGACTTCTCCTTCTTGAAGTCCACAATCAATTTCTTGGTCTTAATGACATTGAGTGCAAGGTTGTTGTTGCAGCACCACTCAAACAGCTAATCCATCTCAATCCTGTAAGCCCCCTCATCAATAGTTGTGTTGTCGGTAAATTTATAGATGGTGTTTGAGCTGTGACTAGCCACACAATCATGGTTATAGACTCTACACCCATTATTATGTGGCTAGGCACCCACTGTAGGGAAATTAGAGCAGTGGGCTAAGCACGAATCCTTGAGGTGCACAAGTGTTCATTGTCAGCGAGGAGGAGATGCTATTTGTAATCCGTATCTTTTAACCAAAGCCTTAATTTATTTCTGCAATGGAGTTCCCTTACATCTTAGATCAAGTTATCTTCCTCTTTGTAGAGTACTTACACAGTACGGCTAATTTGAAAATACAGACACCCTAAGCAATCACCTGCAACACTAGAAGATCATCGAGAATCACTTTCAGAAATGCAGGTTGAGTTGGAATGGAGGGACTTCTTCCTGTTAAGGCTATTTCTTGTGTATCAAAGCAGTCATATACCCTGTATAACATTAGTAGTATCAAATTAGCATGACACTAAACATTACTAAATACCTTCATGACGTATTTTCAGTACGCAGAAACAATATATTACTATGACATTCAAATTCCTGGTTATACTATTAATGTGAATCCATGATTCCGAAACAAAATTTTAAGCAAACTGGTGCCCAATACACACAAAATCTATCATATGGTTTAATTTTGCAGACCTTGTTTATTGACACAATGATCAATGATCATTCTACATTGCATAATGAAACCATATACCTTTCTAACGGATTGACAACCAGTTATCAATTGCCAATGATTTGAAATCCGAGTATTTCATAAAACAGATATTGACAATTTATGATTAAATGGGAGGAGCAGTCCTGAGTCATGCTTGATGTCATCAGACTCCAAGACCTTTGGAACATAATGAATTTACTTCAAATAGCTAATTTTCATGATCAGTAAAATATAAAGTTTAAACTCTGTCATTTAAACTTTTATGTTCGAGCCTATACAGCTTGGGGCTTTTCGGAGTTCAATTCTGGTGCTGTTATGTAAGGAGTCTCTGTATGTCCTCCCCATGGAATGCGTAGATTTTCTCCGGGTTCTTTGGTTTCTTCCAACAGTCCAAAGACGAATGGGTAGGTTAATTGGTCACTATAAATTGTCACATGATTAGATTAGGGTTAATCAGGTTTGTCGGGGATTGCTAGGGCAGAGTGGCTTGAAGGGCCAGTAGCGCCTACTCTTCGCTGTATTGTTAAATAAATAAACAATCAAACAAATGTACTTTCTTTATGGTGGATTTGCTTTGCCCAAAAGTCACTACATTGTGGAACAGTTACCAGGGGAGGTGTATTTTAACGGGGTCAAGAAACAATTAGATACATTTCGAGAAAGGACTTGAAAGAGGTAGTTTTGTAAAAAAGGGAGAAGGTGAGCAGGTAGAGTTGGATGGGAATGAGATAGGTTGGTGGCATTGATATCCAAAATAGATGGAATGGTTGGCCATAACTACCCTTTCCTGTTTTGATGTGCCAGAGAATTCAACTAGCCAAAAATCTAAGGGGATTTAAAAAAAATCAAAACAATGGCAGATCTACTTGCAAATTAAGTTTGTATCTGGTCTACTCCTGAGCACAGACTGTAATACAACTTGTTACCAGCCCAATTTAGTCAAATGAAGATTTTCTAGCTGTTTGCACTGGGAAGTCTGCCCACTGAAACTGGCATGGATGTAGACATGAATGAATGAAGTATAGAAATTAAAATGAATGAGGGAGATTCAAAGACTAGTAAAAGGTAAATAGGTTTTTAAAAAATTATTTATTTAGGTTGGTTTCAATATTTGTAAGTACTGTATTTATAAATTAACATGGTGATTTTGATCTTTTAAATCTGTTAAACATTTTAACTTAATAGACTGTTATTTTATAGCAGATACCCAGTAATTTTGAAAGTTTGTGAATCTAAATGTCATAAATCTGTTATATTTAAAACTCGATTTAATTTCCTTATTCTAGATTTTTCTAGCACTTAAAACAGACTGCTTCCATCTAATCGGTCCTACTCCTTCGTCGTCACATTTTATCTGCTTTGCTTAAATAAAACAGGCCCGGAAGGAAAACAGAATAAACATTATATCAATGCCAGTTTTTAATTTCGCCACCTCATACCAGTCCAAACCTACACTTACCTGATTTGGTGATGTTAAGTTGAATTTTGACGGTTTCATAAAGGTGACAGTAATGATGGTGGAGATTACAAAAGTAAATTCCTCGGTCACTTGTCCTAACGTCTATAAAAGCAGGAAAATAAATGGGGTGAGAATTCTTATTTGGGAATATTTGGTAGATATGGTGCTGCTAAAGAAATTTAAAACACATCTCATCAAATACCAATTGCTTCCATTCTCAATTTCAGCATTGAGTATCAAAGAATTGAAGAGTGAATCCTATCAGTAAGAGGATTCTCTCTAAAGTAGTTTTACATGATATCTCCAAACTTTACATGCTCATCATAATGTAATACAAATGGCAGTGACTGCTCAAGCTCTTCCATTATTATTTGCAAAATGCTACATAGGACCTTTGGAACAATGTACATGGTTTAAATCCTTTCTCCCTCATTAACTTCCAGGTGTTACAAGCTACTTGAAAGTAACTAATCATCCACAAATGAGGTCGCAAAGCTAAAATGGTTCTTTCTAAGCCTGCAAATCAGATTCACTAGACAAATCGAAAAAATCAAAGTGAAGTTCTTTTAACTGTGATGACTGAATTGTCAGGCCATGTATTCCTATTAAGGACTAGTTGCAAAGCCATGTTCATCTTTTCCACAACTCCATACTTAAAACCCTGCAATTAGGTATTTTTTTCCTCTGTCATGGCAAAGGACCAGTTCTCATTAGCCAACTGATCACATAATCAATACTCTAACCTTTTCCTTTTGTTGCTCGGGTGATTACAACTGCCATACGTTGTTTATACTCTTTCCCTTCTGAATGAAACAAAGATCTGGAACAGCTTCTTTTCCAAAACCCTGAAACATTACTTCCCATATTCCATAGAGTTTCTGACCTTCCTCTTTCCCTTGTTGATCCTTCGGTGTATTATACAAGCAAGGTACATCCACCACCTCTCTTCATTCATCCTGGGCCTTTGTACTGTTGGACTTCTCTTTTTGCAACTAATGCTTAATAGGCTCGGATTCTAGTTAGATTTTGAACCTATCTCAAACTTTATTACCTTTACAATAATCCCAACCATTTCTTTTTTATTCTCTGCCCCAATAAATATAGTTGGTTCTGATTGGAGCATTGTAATTGGGCATTTTTCAATGCAATAATAAAGAAGCAACATTCATCTTTTTTATAATCCCTTCCCCTTTTCACCATTCAGGACTCAAACAGCCATTCCAAGTAAAGCAATAATTCACTTATACTTCTTCCAATTTAATGAACTGCATTCGGTACTTATAGTACATATAGTCTCCTGTTCATTGATGAAAGCAAATGGAGACTGCAGAACAAGTGTGATCAGTCCACAAGGATGACCTTTAGTTTCCAGTCACCTGTCACTTTAATTTTCCATCCTACTCCCATTCTATCTTCTTGTCTTTATCTCCTATATCGCTTCACATTGACCAATGTACATTTGCTAATCAGCATCTCATATTTTGTCTGGGTGTATTTTGGTTGTCAGGACTAAAAGCTGAATTTAACTCCCCTCATATGTACACCCAATTTCTATTTGTTTCTTTCATTCTCCTCTCTTCTAATGTCAGTTTTTGAAGTAATTGTTACCTTTACCATATACCATAAGATATTGGAGCAGAATTAGGCCATCAAGTCATGTTGTAACCAAGTGTCCTGGGCATGTCCTGTGCAGCTCTGTCCTGCACCTTTAGGATGTATTACCTCAGTTCTCTCCAACTGTGCTTCATTCTGTAGCATGCTTGACTTTCCATTTTTTTTCAGACTTGATGAAGGGTTCCTTGCCTGAAAAAATGACTGTTTCTCTTTATCAACAAGGCTGTTGCTTGACCTGATGAGTGTTAGTAGTATTTTCTGTGAACTTATTTGGCAGTTGCGCTGTTGGCTTGGAATTACTGGCTTCCTCATCTCATTCTCTACTCGTTGGTGATGTAGTTCAGTTTCTGCCCACTGCAGAATGAAAAAACTGATCTCTTATTTGGGATACCTTGTCTTTATCCTCAACCAAATATTCTTTGGTAAACTGCAGAAAACTTTTGGTTGCAAGTTCCCTACTTCTTCAGCGTTATCAGATGTTTCTCATTGAAGGATGCCTAGTTCTATTGGCATTGTTTCTTTGTATTCCATTGGCTATGTCACTGTACCAGATGGTGTTTGACTAGGACAATGAACAATATGCTGGAGGATCTCAGCAGGTCAACCGACTTGAGTTCCTCTGGAAGGTGGTTTGTTTTTCCAGATTCCAGCACCTGCAGTCTCTTGTGTCTCTGTATTTTACTCAGATCCGATCCTGTATTCCATTTTATGGATGCTGTCACTGAGCTTTTCATGTACTACAGATTGGACCATCACAAATTCTATGCACTGTGACTTTGTGCAACACCATATTCTGCAAACAATGTAATCCTACTGTATTGTACGAATTTATTAACAAAACACCCTTATTTTGAAGGAAATGTCATTTTATTCCATGATTCTCAAAGTTCTTTCCCGTCAGCATTATATCTGGGCAGTGACATCATATCCTATGATATTTAATAAGCTATATTGCACTACAGACTTTTTCCACTATACTCAGCTTTATTCTTTAAAACCAAGCCAATATACACCACATGTTGCCTTGGTTGCATCTCTGTACCTAGCCATTTAAAATGGTCTGTGTCACTTCACTACATCTTATTACATAGCAGGGTCAAATAATTTAACTGTTTTCCATTGAATGCATGAGAAACCCATCTTAAGTACTGCATCGCCATATCTCATATACTCAATGAGATTTGATTATACATTAGAATGTACAAAACATCTGAAATAAAAACAGCAAAATAGTTTTATTTTTACCTTTTATTATTAAAGAGAAGTTTCCATTGGAGAAAGCAGAGGGTGACATCGTTATCCGTCCCTGATCATGGCTATTATAAAGCCGCTGTTCACCTGCTGAGAACATATCGAGGACACGATCAAACTTGTATTCACCTTCATTTGACAACCAGTCCCAATGGGCCACTCGCTGACGATCTTTCAAACGGTCCTGCGTCCATACTATCCGCTGACTATAGCACTGCAGTACAACTTCCGACCCAGCGGGAGCAGACATGTTTTGGTATGCTAACACAACACTGTCTGAGTTCTGTCCATTTGCAGGAACTGTAAATACAAATAAGATTAATAAGCTTACTTCGCAATTGACATAAATTACATTTCAGCTGTTTCGTGGAAGCAAGGTTTGCCAAGAAATTCAATTGCACAATGTTATTTTTATCAGTGTTATGCAAATAGAACTTCTTTTTTCGGGAATGAAGCATTATAATTCCTGGGCATCTTGCATCACTGGAAATTCCTGTATTGGGGTACACGAGTGACAAATTCCATGTGCAACATTCCTTTCAAAGCACTGAAAGTGAAGTTGTACCATGTAATCCTGGTAGCAACCTTCAATGTGGCTTCATAGTGTAGGACTGAACTGGAAAGTCTGCCATGCACATTCATCTTTCACTAACCCCCGTCTCCCTCTACCCTTCCCCAACATTACACTGCGCCAACCTCTGCCATCTTCTCATACTGTATTTCTTGTCCAAGATCATAAATCACCTATCTGCTACTTTGTAATCTCAATTCAGTCATGAAACAACCCTCACAATTTGCCAGCCTTTCAGCCTTCAAACTATCCATCAGTGCTGGCATCCCGAGACTAACATTCATCCAAGTTTTCAAAACTTCCCTCTCAGTACCCCAACTCTGATCATTTATCAGTGCAAGAATCCTGGCTGCCAACATCACCTATGCCATACACGTCCTGCTCATAGCACAGACCAACTCAATTCTGTGGTTACTGGCAATTCCAAAACCACTCTTGGGACAGGGTGCTTAGCAACATATTATCATTCTTTAAATACTCAAAGCCCAGGGAGTTGTGCCCAAGTTTCTGTTTGAAGAAGGAAGTGGACAACTAAAATGCCCATAGCCATTCTGTTGTTACACCAACCTCCCACACCCACTGCGCCAATTCTTTTAGGTTTTAGTAGATCATGGCTTTTAATATAGGATGTTCCCATTGCGGCCTTCTCTCTATTAAAGGCCACTATTTACTGGATACAGTCAGTATAAAAGTTCTTCAAGGCATAGACTTCCTAAGTTATATTTATTAGAACATTTATAGTTAGTATGAAACATGCTCAACAAGAAGTGAAGGGCAACTCTGAATTTATTTTCAGGGTAAGAGACTGGAAGAAGAAAGAAGCAACAGGAGTATATGTTATCACCAATACGCATATATTGTGGTCTTCCAGTTAGGAAGTCAAAGATCCAGATGCAGAGGGAGGTACAGAGGCCCAGGTTCTGCAACTTCTCAATCAGGATTGTGGGAATGATGATATTAAATGCTCAGCTATAGTCAATGAACAGCATCCTGATGTAGGTGTTTGTGTTGTCCAGGTGGTCTAAAGCCATGTGGAGAGCCATTGAGATTGCGTCTGCCATTGACCTATTGTGGTGATAGGCAAATTGCAATGGGTCCAGGTCCTTGCTGAGGCAGGAGTTCAATCTAGTCATGACCAACCTCTCAAAGCATTTCATCACTGTTGATGTGAGTGCTACCGGGCGGAAGCCATTAAGACAGCCCACATTATTCTTCTTAGGCATTGGTACAATTGTTGCCTTTTTGAAGCAAGTGGGAACTTCCACCCGTAGCAGTGAGAAGTTGAAAATGTCCTTGAATACTCCCTCTAGTTGGTTGGCACAAGTTTTCAGAGCCTTACCAGGTACTCCATCGGGACCTTCCGCCTTGTAATTGTTCACTCTTTTTAAAGGCAGCCTAACATAATCTCTGAGACAGAGATTACAGGGTCAACAGGTGCAGCAGGCAGCTTCACAGCTGTAGTTGTGTTCTCCCTTTCAAAGCCGGCATAGAAGTCATTGAGTTCATCTGGTAGTGAAGCATCGCTGCCATTCATGCTATTGGGTTCCGCTTTGCAGGAAGTAATATCCTGCAAACCCTGCCAGAGTTGCCATGCATCCAATGTCGCCTCCAACCTCATTCGAAATTGTCTCTTTGCCTTTAAAATAGCCCTCCACAAATCATACCAGGTTTTCTGGTACAGGCCTGGGTCACCAGACTTGAATGCCACAGATCAAGCCTTCAGCAGATGACATACCTCCTGGTTCATCCATGGCTTTTGGTTTGGGAATGTACAGTAAGTCTTTGTAGGCACACACTCATCCACACAGGTTTTAAGGAAGTCGGTAACAACTGCAGCATTCTCATCCAAGTTCGAAAATGAATCCCTGAATACAGTCCAGTCCACCAATTCAAAGCAGTCCTGTAGGCGCTCCTGGGCTTCGCTTGTCCATTCCTTCTTGGTCCTCACTAGTGGTGTTGCAGTCTTCAATCTTTGCCTATACTCAGGGAGTAAAAGTACAGCCAGGTGATCAGACTTCCCAAAGTGAGGGCGTGGAATAGCATGGTAGGCTTTCTTGATGACAGTATAGCAATTGGCCAGTGTGTTGTTTCCTCTAGTATTGCAGGCGATCTGTTGATGGTAGTTGCTTAGTGATTTTTTCAGACTGGCCTGGTTAAAATCTCCCAAAGCAATGGTGAAGGCGTTAGGATGCGCTGTTTCGTGCCTGTTGATCCCACTGCTCAGATCATCCAAAGCCTGAACGACGTACCCTATTCCAGCTTTCTGCTCCTTATCCCTTAACCCTGCCCCGAAAAACCCAAATTCTTCTTGAATATATCGAATGATTTGATTTCAACTGTGTTTAAGATAAAAAACTCCACAGATCCACCACTCTGGGAAAATAAATTTCATGTTAGTCTTAAATGACTCACCCCTTATCCTGAGCCTGTGATCCCTTGTCCTACACTTCCAAGCTATTGGTAAAATCCTTCCTTCATCCAATCTATCCATTCTTATGGTAGTTTGTAGTATTTTATCAGAATCCTCTCAATTTGCTAACCTCAAGTAAACATAAACTTAGTTGACCCATTCAATCCTGATACTCAGTGTGATAAACCAGTTTGGAACTTCCTCCATTGCAACACATTCTTCCTAGTATAGGAAGCCAATACCTCACATATTATTCAAGATCTCACCAAGATCCTGCACAATTGCAGTGTGTCATCCCTGCCGGTACAATCAGATTCTTCTCACAGTGAATGCCACTCTACAATTACCTTTACTGTTAGCAACCAGTGCAAAAGGATATCCGAGTCTCACTGTACTCTCTGCTTTCCCAATCAACTGCCATTCAGATAACAGTCTGTCTTTCTGTTATTGCCAGCAAATTGATCAATCACATTAAACCACATCTCCACGTATCTGTCTATTTCCTCAATCTGTTCAAACCATTCTTGAGCTTCTCTGCATCAGCTTTGTGTTGTTCTTTCACCCAAATCATTAATATGCATATTGTGAATAGTGTGGACCCAGCACCAGTCCCTGTGAAAGTTCACTAGTCACTGCTTATCACTCATAGAAAGACCCACTTATTCCTACTCTTTGTTTCCTTTCAGCCAATCAGTTCTCTACGCATAGCAGCATTTTAACTCAAATTAACGTGCTTTAATTTTGCATGCTAACTCTTATGTGAGACCTGATGGAAAAATCTCTGAAGTCCAGATAGACTCTATCCAGTATTTATTAAATTATACTTGGGAATTGCCATAGCGAGCATCAGAAACAAACTGGATACTGTTGCCTTCTGATTTGCATCACATAGACTTGCTCGCTTATAAAGGATCACACAGCATCCAGCCGGGCAATCTAGAACAGGAATTGTGATAATTTTTTCAGTTCCAATACAACAAATAAATATAACTCCCATGAAACTCCAGCTGAGAACAGTCATGGGTATATTGTTATACTGTATTCTCAGACTGGTGGTAGTTTCAGAAGTAAACACGTTATCTCCTAACATTATCCTGGGAACACATAAACAACTCTTTAGAATTTAAGTATTTAATG
Source organism: Mobula birostris (assembly GCF_030028105.1). Taxonomy (NCBI): domain Eukaryota; kingdom Metazoa; phylum Chordata; class Chondrichthyes; order Myliobatiformes; family Myliobatidae; genus Mobula; species Mobula birostris. The sequence goes on from NC_092396.1 coordinate 19,693,146, forward strand.
CACTGTATGTTTGTTTGTCTGATAATTTAATGGAGGGAATAAGGAAGGCAAATTACATATCTTCACTTATGTTGCCAGGAAGAATGACCAAAGTTATGGTGGGATTTGGTTTAGAGTGAATCGGCCTGCCATTACTTGGTCATTAAATTGCAGCAATTTAATTTTTCTTTTTTTCTGAGGAACAACTGAAATAATTGTCTTTTCAACTGTTAATAAAAGCTTTTCAAATTGCAACTTTCTAAGACACAAGTACAAATGTTGTTATTGTAGTTAATTTTGTAAGCTTGAATCGTGTAAAATGAGCTTTGCACTTGGCCTGTTCATATCTGCACTCAGCCTGTTCATATCCTAATCCTAATATGTATATAACTCATCCTAATATTTATCACTACTGTGAGAAGTGGCCAAAGTGGAACCTCAGTGTGGCAAAATCTTTTCCTAAGTACATCCATAACGAAGTCAAGAAAACATAAATTGCAGTACTACTTCAGAGCAATCGCAAGTCAGCATCTGCCGAAATTCAATTAAATCAATGGAAGATAAAACAGGGCAAACTGTTTTAGGAATTAGCAATTTCTGATTATTCATTTTGAGTGCGTAAAAAACAACAAAACAAATTTCAGCTCCAATGTTTAAAAATAGTATTACAATTTTGTTTCACATTTTATTCAGAAAGCTGTGATTGAGTTGTGATCACAGTAAAACTCAATTCCCATTATCAATTAATTTATTTCTTTGCATAGTGAGAAGCATGCAGTGTACCTTAGCACTTTATATCAATATAACTGTAGATTGGAATGTCCAGCCATGCATATCTAGAAAAAATAGCATATCTGCAGGGCACTGAATGTCTCTTTTACATATTTATAAAGAAACAAATAATGAGCAATCACTTACCATTAGTGTAGGCAAGGGCAAATTCCACTGTAATAAGAAAAAAATCAGAAACGTTATTGTCTTTGGAATCCATTTGCTCCCAAATCCGAAGTGTTAAAGCGGCATTGCAGTTAACTCTAATACTATTTTTAAAAGCTGACCAAGGTTCATAGTCTTAAATTGAAAGCTTAGTAAAAAAAGAAAGGCTGACTTATTTTTCACATTCAACTTTTATGGACTCTGTTGGAAATATCCAGTGGAGTTCTATCCAGTTGACGACCCAGAACAATAGTGTCATGATTCCAGTCATTTAACCCAAAAATAAATGCATGAGAGAACCACAAAAGAGAAGCCCACTGTCAAAACAAGGTACAGAGAAATATTTGGTGTATTGTCTGATGTCTCACATTATTGCTGCAGGTTGTGGTAACTTCTGAAGTGTTAGAGAAAGAGAGGAGATGAATAGAGATAGTAGAATCCCAAAAATTTACCTCCAAACCCTTCAAAATTTTTCTTGAGGATACTGATAATTGGAAAAAGGAGCAGACAGATGTCTACAGCAACAGCCATGTTTGTTTGGCAAGAGGTAGTAGCACAGCCAACTTCTAGCTGTACCCCATAAGGAATACGGAACAGCAGAAGTAAAAGTATCATGATGTCATAAAATATAAAGGGTGAGATTTCTATACTTGCCTTAGGATGCAAGGCTATGACAAATCAGGCACTAGCTTATTCTATCTCTCCCCCACTCATTGACAGCCAGATAGTTGTACTCAGTTTTTACTCCTCCACACTCATCACTACCAGACAACAACATACACTACAGATATGCTGATTATATATAGGTTCACCTCACTAACTCGTCTCTTTTTCTTACAGACCAAGGTAATACACAACTATCACTGTCATTTTGAACTCAAATGGAGCCCTTAATCTATAAGGTAAATTAGTCTGGAAGGAAGAGTCTCCTTCTTGATGTACATTGAACAACTATTCACCAGGGGTTCGAGACTATACAAGTTTCTAATATTTCTTTCCGTATCACTCTATCCCTATAGAAATGACCCATGCTAAGCACTTTCAACGAAAGGAAGCATGCATGCAGCTTACTTTATCTTTGCAGGCTCATAATTAATAATAGATTTACTCCCAAATGAGTATCACCCCAGATACAGGTACTTCAAGGGAAAGACATACATTAAAAAGAAACATTGCTCTAGGAGAAATATCTGGCTCTAATGGATTACAGTGAGGTAGGACAAGAAAATCTATTGTGGAGGGTAGCTCCACATGTTGGAGTGACTCTAACCATAAAAGGAAAGCCTTCTAGAAACAGATACACCTTTTTCATCGCAAATGTGCCAGACTAAATGCAAAATGTGACATGGAATATGGTGAAGTCCATTCTTCATATCGAAGAGGCTGTGCAAAGTCATAAGAATATAACCTCTATTCTGAAGGTAATACATACATCTATGACATATTGGCAGTGTAACTGCTGATGGATCAAGTTACAGCTTCCATAGAGATGGAGGATAAAATTATCAGAAGTCTTAATGTTATTGTGAAGTTCCAGGCCAGGCCTGACCAGAACCCTGGTAACTCTGAACCCATATGAGTGGATAAGATGTTTTATGGGAACACCATGATGTCTCATTGAACTACACAGTAACCACAAGGGAGCAGACAGTAATTTTTCAACAGATGATGGTCAGGTCTGGTAGTGATTCGGAGGCTATAGTGATCTGGGTCATAGTAGAACTGTGCAACTTTATCTGCCTGGTCTTGTGAGAGTTCCTGTGATACTGAAGATTCTGCCCTTCCCAAAAACATCAACATTTTGCAACTCACTAAAGGGTCTTAGCAAATGGCTACAGTTGTGCCCATAGCTACTTTTCTAGACCACAATTTCTGATGATTTAAATGCAACAATCAGAAGCCAGTTTTACAGCTCAGTGTGGGCGTAGAGCACAGACGTTTGTTTCCTGCACAGAAAAGAGGGCAGGTTTCCAACAGGCAGTGTCTACAATGCACCACAGTGGAAGGACATTAAAGCAAACATAGAAAAGGACTGGGGGTAAAATGGGAGCTTTTAAATCTCCCTCTTATCCAGAGTTATAATCTGGCACTAATACAGTACAAACAGGCTAGGCTGTAATTTGTACAACTTCATAGTAATTGGTCTGTATTGATTTGAAAGTATGTTCCCAAACACAGACTATAACATATTTCACCACCCATTTTTTGGCAGATTCTAAATATAAATATAGTTTCCTGTTATTCAAAGTTTAATCAGACATTTCAAAACATATCTTAACCTCAGAATATCTTCTCTGTAATCTTTAGCATATGTTCCACTAAATAATAGTGCCAGACAATCTGTTTTTGGTTTACAAAGATGGCTTACTTGGAATTTAAAGGGATAGTTTTGAGTTGAGCAGTTCTAATAAAGACAGTAATTTGATAAATAGTGGAAGTGTATCAGTACATGGTGTGAACTTAAGGGTTCTATTGTATCACAATCAAGTGTTTTTGGCTGTGTTAAACATGTGGAAATGATCTCTTACCCTACTTTACTACAAGTGTTCCTTTGACAGAAATAAGCCATGCCTCTGTAAAAAAAAAATTTAATCTGTAAAATATCCGAAAGTACAATTAAAGAAATATTTTTAAATTTCAAGTCTCTCAGTCCTTCATAATGAATCTTTTAATATTATAACCGACGTTACTCTTTGAAATTCAGATCTGGCCCAATTCTTTCTATGTCTGAAATCACACCCTGTTGAGACCACATGGTCCTTTATTTCTGATCTCTTTTACATCCCTGAATTTTTGTGGTCACCACTGACAATGAGGCTTTCTGTTCTGGAATTTCCTCACTCAACGTTTTCGACTTTTCCTACTTCTTCACTCGTAATTCCTTAAAATCTAACTCTTTGGCTAATCTGCCCTATTCCTTTCAGTGATTCACATCAAACTTATTTAATGTTTATTTCAATGTCTAAAAAAGCATACAGCAGCTCAAAGTACGGTGCCTTTCAATAAGATCATAGCTGACCCTGTGCCTGATTTTCATTGCCAGTTAAATGCTTAACCAGTTAAAATGAGTCAAGGAGAATTTGGCTCGCCTTCCAATACTACTTTAAAGGAACATTAAAATTTATCTAAACCTCAACTTAACATCTAAACTTATGCACAAAACTTGAAAGCACTGTAGGACATGAAGGTATGTGTCAGTGTGAATTGCATGTTCAAAATGGAATCGAGTTCTCATTTCTTAAAATCGAAAGGTAATTCAGCCTGATGCTTGTCAAAGTATGGAACCTGAAAGTCAGGAGTTGTTTAATTAAACTGGTGAATAGATCAGGAAATGCATGTACCTTTGTAGAAATGTGATGAAGCTTCACACAAGTTATCTATTAATTTTATTTTATATATATTTGTTTTTGGGATCCGAGCATTGCTGGCAAGCCAACGTTCTATTAACCATCTCTAAAAGGTGGTAGTGAGATGTCTTTTTGAACTATGCAAACCTTTTGCAAAAGGTACACCCACATCATTGTGAGCAGGAAGTTTGAGGATTTAGGCCCAGTGATTATGAAGAACCCACTTGGAGGGGAAGTTGCTCCTACTGCCCTTTTCCTTATTGATAGTTGTGATTGTGGATTGAGGACTGCTATTGGAGTACCCTGGGTGAGTAACTGCAGTGCTTTTGAGGAAAATGGTACACACCATTACCGTTGTGCAGCAGTGATGCAGGCAATCCTATTTAGGGTAGCTGACAGGTCATCATTTAAGCAGACTGCTTTATCCTGGGTATGGTTGAGCTTCTGGAGAATCGTTAGTCCTATTATAAGGCAAGTGGAGAGTATTCTACCTTATAGGGGAATCTTTAGCTGTCATGAGGTTTTGCAATTTCAGTCATCACTCATGTTGCTGGAATTCCCCTCATCTATTTCTGGGCCATCCTATTAATTAAAAGTGTGCATTATATACTCTTCCTTCCTACCCCTTCCCTCATACTGTATGAACAGTTTTAAAATTGAGAACCATCATATTATCCTGTAATTGATCACATTATTTCTTGTGTCTTCTGTAGTTCCAGCTGTTTTTACAGCTTTTAAAATCCAAACTAGGTCCCTTAATAGGTGGTGTCTGAAAAGAGGATGCTGTCCAAGTTGCATGCCATCTTGGACAATGTCTCCCATCCACTACATTATGTACTGGTTGGGCACAGGAGTACATTCGGCCAGAGACTCATTCCACTGAGATGCAACAGAGAGCGTCATAGGAAGTCATTCCTGCCTGTGGCCATCAAACTTTACAACTCCTCCCTTGGAGGTCAGACACTCTGAGCCAATAGGCTGGTCCTGGACTTATTTCATAATTTACTGGCATAATTTACATATTACTATTTAACTATTTATGGTTTTACTACTATTTATTACTTATGGTGCAACTGTAACAAAAACCAATTTCCCCCGGGATCAATAAAATATGACTATGACTATGACTAATAACCAGTTCTGGTTGGCCTAATTGTCAAAGACTCTTGTGAAATACAGTGTTTTTCTGTATGATCTAAGGGCATTATACTTTGTGTATGTAAATAGTGCACCCCTCCAAATTCAGTTTGGGTCCTTCGCTTGTATGACTTACATGGATACATCTAGGCATATGTAGTGAGATCATGGTGTGTCGTATTTTAATGACTTGTGCACAAATTCTTTGTGTACACTTGTGTCCTGTCACTCATATCATTCAGATCAGAGTAGTCCTTAATTGGAAAGCTTTGTTTGCTTTGGTGGTTACTAAAGGGGCCATCATAACTTGAACTGCTGTTGTGTTGTCCAAGGCATATAAGCTGCAGGTAGTTTATCCTTGAATTCACTCCTCACACAATATATCATGGATGCCAATGTCATTGTAGGGATCCCAATTGTGACTCTGACCCACAGCAGAATCCTCACTCCTACGTGCTTTGGTGTCCAACTGCCATGTAACTCCTCACCAATACCCTTCTCACCAATACCCAGCTAATCAGTTTGCAACTCTATAATCCCCGATGTTTCTAATTTTCAATGCCCCCAATCCAAAAGCTCCAGACACCCAATGTACTTGAAGCCCAGTATCTTTTTCACTGATGGCAGATCAAGTAGAGGTAAGAATTGTCTATGTACAAAGTCCCCAAAATTAGTTTCCCAACCGGAGTAATTTAGCTGAGCTCTGATAAGGAAGCAACTGCAGTTAGTGCCTTTGATCTTACAAAATAATTGTTAGCTGGAATTTCTGCTCTTTAATTATTATTCATTATCACCTGCTTGACATATATATGGATGCCATATGAGGTCAGTCATATTTGGCCAATGCCTGCTGCCATGCTGGATAGGCTCACACATGGCCATTTGGTCAAGGAAATGAAAGGAGTTTGATGGCCATATAATTCTTTGACCATAATCTACAGGACAGAAAATGAGCATTCTCGTCCAGAAGTACAGAAGGTACTAACGTAATCCTGTCCTTTATCATTAGAGACCTGGAATATGAAGTAGAGGCAGTTTTACTTCAGTTATATACAAGGCTTTGGCAAGACATCATGAATTCTGGATTCCGTTCAGGAAAGTGACGTGGTTTGGATGGATGTGATACAGTCACAAGAACTTATTCAGCAAAGTTACCATTATGTGGTTACATAAATATGCTTTCTCCTGATTTCATGGACAGAAATCTGAAGGAGGGAAAATGAGAAATCTAGCTGAGAAATACAAAAAGTACTAAGGAACTAAGTACTAAGGGAGGGTGGAAGAAGAGGAGAGTGGTAGTGATAGGGGACTCAATAGTTAGAGGTACAGAAAGGAGGTTCTGTGGTCGTGACAGAGGCTCTTGGATGGTTTGTTGCCTCCCGGGTGCCAGAGTCAGGGATGTCTCTGATCGCGTGCACAGCATTCTGAAGTGGGAGGGTGATCAGCCAGGTGTCATGGTACACATCGGTACCAATGACGTAGGAAGAAAGAGTGAGGAGGGCCTGAAGAGTGAGTATAGAGAGCTTGGTAGGAAGTTAGAAAGCAGGACCTCAAGGGTGGTAATCTCAGGATTGCTAACTGTGCCATGTGAGGGTAAGAAGAGGATGCTCTGGCGGATGAACATGTGGCTGGGGAACTGGTGTAGGGGGCAGGGTTTCAGATTTCAGGATCATTGGGACCTCTTCTGGGGCAGGTGGGACCTGTACAAGAGAGACGGGTTACACCTGAACTACAAGGGGACCAATATCCTTGCAGGGAGGTTTGTTAGTGCTTTTGTGGAGGGTTTAAACTGGATTTGCAGGGGGATGGGAACCAGACTGCCAGAGCAGATAGTGGAGCAGGGGTGAAAATAAATGATGTTAAAAGCTCATGCAAAGTCACAAATAGAAGGGTTGTGTATGGTGGTAATAATCTTCTTCTGAGGTGTGCCTATTGCAATGCCAGGAGTATTGTGGGGAAGGCTGACGAACTGAGGGCGTGGATTGACACATGGAATTACGACATTATAGCCATTAGTGGAACTTGGCTGCAGGAGGGGCAGGACTGGCAGCTTAATTTTCCAGGGTTCCGATGTTTCAGATGTGATAGAGGCAGAGGAATGAAGGGTGGGGTGGTGGCATTGCTAGTCAGGGAAAATGTTACAGCAGTACTCAGGCAGGACAGATTAGAGGGCTTGTCTACAGAGGCCATATGGGTGGAGCTGAGAAACAGGAAGGGTATGACCACATTAATGGGGTTGTATTATAGACCACCCAATAGTCAGCGAGAATTGGAGGAGCAAATCTGCAGAGAGGTAGCAGACAATTGCAGGAAACATAAAGTTGTGATAGTAGGGGATTTTAATTTTCCACATATTGATTGGGATTCCCATACTGTTAAAGGTCTAGATGGGTTAGAGTTTGTAAAATATATACAGGAAAGTTTTCTAAATCAATATATAGAGGTACCAACTAGGGAGGATGCAATATTAGATCTCCTATTAGGAAACGAGTTAGGGCAAGTGACGGAAGTGTGTATAGGGGAACACTTTGGTTCCAGTGATCATAACACCATTAGTTTCAACTTGATCATGGATAAAGATAGAGCTGGTCCTCGAGTTGAGGTTCTAAACTGGAAAAAGGCCAAATTTGAAGAAATGAGAAAGGATCTAAAAAGCATGGATTGGGACAGGTTGTTCTCTGGCAACGATGTGATTGGTAAGTGGGAGGCCTTCAAAGGAGAAATTTTTAGAGTGCAGAGTTTGCATGTTCCTTTCAAGATTAAAGGCAAAGTGAATGAGAATAAGGAACCTTGGTTCTCAAGGGATATTGGAACTCTGATAAAGAAGAAGAGAGAGATGTACGACATGTATAGGAAACAGGGAACAAATAAGGTGCTTAAGGAGTATAAAAAATGCAAGAAAATACTTAAGAAAGAAATCAGGAGGGCTAAAAGAAGACATGAGGTTGCTTTGGCAGTCAAGGTGAAGAATAATCCAAAGAGCTTCTACAGGTATATTAAGAGCAAGAGGATAGTAAGGGATAAAATTGGTCCTCTTGAAGATCAGAGTGGTTGGCTATGTATGGAACCGAAAGAAATGGGGGAGATCTTAAATGGGTTTTTTGCATCTGTATTTACTAAGGAAACTGGCATGGAGTTAATGGAAATAAGGCAAAAAAGTAGTGAGGTCATGGAACCTATACAGATTGAGGAGGAGGAGGTGCTTGCTAACAGAATAGATAAATCCCCAGGACCTGACAGGGTATTTCCTCGGACCTTGAAGGAGACTAGTGTTGAAATTGCAGGGGCCTTGGCAGATATATTTAAAATGTCAGTATCTACGGGTGAGGTGCCGGAGGATTGGAGGATAGCTCATGTTGTTCCGTTATTTAAAAAAGACTCTAAAAGTAATCCGGGAAATTATAGGCCGGTAAGTTTGATGTTGGTAATAGGTAAATTATTGGAAGGAGTACTGAGAGATAGGATCTACAAGTATTTTGATAGACAGGGACTTATTAGGGAGAGTCAACATGGCTTTGTGCGTGGTAGGTCAAGTGTAACCAATCTATTAGAGTTTTTCGAGGAGGTTACCAGGAAAGTGGATGAAGGGAAGGCAGTGGATGTTGTCTACATGGACTTCAGTAAGGCCTTTGACAAGGTCCCACATAGGAGGTTAGTTAGGAAGATTCAGTCGCTAGGTATACATGGAGAGGTAGTAAATTGGATTAGACATTGGCTCAATGGAAGAAGCCAGGGAGTGGTAGTGGAGGATTGCTTCTCTGAGTGGAGGCCTGTGACTAGTGGTGTGCTACAGGGATCAGTGCTGGGTCCATTGTTATTTGTCATCTATATCAATGATCTGGATGATAATGTGGTAAATTGGATCAGCAGATTTGCTGTTGATACAAAGATTGGAGGTGTAGTGGACAGTGAGGAAGGTTTTCAAAGATTGCAGAGGGATTTGGATCAGCTGGAAAAATGAGCTGAAAAATGGCAGATGGAGTTTAATACAGACAAATAGACATAGTCATACTTTATTGATTCCGGGGGAAAATGGTTTTTGTTACAGTTGCACCATAAATAATTAAATAGTAATAAAACCATAAATAGTAATATGTAAATTATGCCAGGAAATAAGTCCAGGACCAGCCTATTGGCTCAGAGTGTCTGACCCTCCAAGGGAGGAGTTATAAAGTTTGATGGCCACAGGCAGGAATGACTTCCTATGACGCTCTGTGTTGCATCTCGGTGGAATGAGTCTCTGGCTGAATGTACTCCTGTGCCCAACCAGTACATTATGTAGTGGATGGGAGACATTGTCCAAGATGGCATGCAACTTGGACAGCATCCTCTTTTCAGACACCACCGTCAGAGAGTCCAGTTCCATCCCCACAACATCACTGGCCTTACAAATGAGTTTGTTGATTCTGTTGGTGTCTGCTACCCTCAGCCTGCTGCCCCAGCACACAACAGCAAACATGATCGCACTGGCCACCACAGGCTCGTAGAACATCCTCAGCATCGTCTGGCAGATGTTAAAGGACCTCAGTCTCCTCAGGAAATAGAGACAAGTGTGAGGTATTGCACTTTGGAAGGACAAACCAAGGTAGAACATACAAGGTAAATGGTAGGGCACTGAGGAGTGCAGTAGACGGAGGGATCTGGGAATACAGATTCAAAATTCCCTAAAAGTGGCGTCACAGGTAGATAGGGTCGTACAGAGAGCTTTTGGTACATTGGCCTTTATAAATCAAAGTATTGAGTATAAGAGTTGGAATGTTATGGTGAGGTTGTATAAGGCATTGGTGAGGCTGAATTTGGAGTATTTTGTACAGTTTTGGTCACCAAATTACAGGAAGGATATTAATAAGGTTGAGAGTGCAGAGAAGATTTACAAGGATGTTGCCAGGACTTGAGAAACTGAGTTACAGAGAAAGGTTGAATAGGTTAGGACTTTATTCCCTGGAGCGTAGAAGAATGAGGTGATCTCATTGAAACCTATTAAATATTGAAGTACCTAGATAGAGTAGAAGTGGAGAGGATGTTTCCTATAGTGGACAAGTCTAGGACCAGAGGGCACAGCCCTAGAATAGAGGAACGTCCATTTAAGATAGAGATGAAGAGGTATTTCTTTAGCCAGAGGGTGGTGAATCTATGGAATTCATTGCCATGAATGGCTATGGAGGCTAAGTCATTGAAGATACTTAAAGAGGAGGTTGATAGGTTCTTGATAAGTAAAAACATCAAAGGTTACGGGAAGAAGGCAGGGGAATGGGGTTGAGAGGCATAATAAATCAGCCATGATTGAATTGTGGAGCAGACTTGATGGGTTGAATAGCCAAGTCCTTTTCCTGTGTCATCAGGTCTTAACAATTAGTATCGATATATGTCAACAAGCATTTTAGCCTGAAGATTGTGAAAGCTTTGTCTAATTTTGTCCCATCCCACTAAGCATATACCATTTCTGTCAGGAGTCTCCATGTAATACCTGAGGGTTAATTGTTGCTTCAACTAAAACTGGTAAAAGGTATGTCCTGTTTTCAACATGAATAAGTGTAGTATGTTGAGAGAGTCTATACAAATGGTCGAAGCATGGAAGTACAGACTTATTCCCCTATTTGAATGATTTTAATTCCATTCCCCCCTTCATCTAATTCTTATGACATTTCCCTTCCTCACATTCCAACACAATTTTCCTTTAATTCGATTCTAATATTTCTCCCCTTTAGTCAGTATCTACATAAATAACTCTTCCTGTCCTTAACTCTTATTCTCTTCTTATTGATTATTATTTTATGTGCACTTACATCTAGAGCCTCTGATTAGAGCCCACAGCCCTTTCCTTGCCTGGGGACCACTTTCAAAGCTACTTAACTGAAAATTGACATCATATGCATGTGAAATTCCAAAAAGATCACTTTTGAATCATTTTTGCCACTTCAGATATCCAACTAGGCATCTCTCACAATGATTCACCAACTTCACCGGATGTAATTTAGACCAAGTTATTCTAGGGCAACCATCGTTGAGTTAGGTTCACAGGAATGAGCCCTAACCTATTGATCCCAAAGATCATTGTAACTCCGACAAAGCAGCACTCCAAATCTCAAACCCTCCAAGCCTTCAATCTGGCAAGTTCTTAAGACCTACAATCTCAGGTTCTCATCCTTCTCACAGACTCCATTCCAGCTTCAATCATTCTTGCATAACTAATCCCTCTTGCGGACTCCCCCCCTATTCTAATCCTTCTTTCAAACCACACAGCAAACACATTAATCCTTCTTGGAGATACTCCTTACATTAAACTAAACCTGTCGCCCTGCTTTTCCAACTAAACACTAGGCCTTGACCTTCAATCTATTGTCACCAGCAACTTTTCTCCAACATCAGTTCCAGGCTCCAGTCTTAGGAAGTCTATTTTCAATTACACAAATGTGTTACACCTTTTTGGATGCACTAGAATTACTATTCAAATGTAGACTTACTAAAACACAATCAGCCCAATTCTGTCTGCACAAGAAAGATTCCTGCAATGATATGTCTACAATAGCAAAGAACTTCATGTCTAAAGAACTATGAGGGTTAAGCAATGAATTTGCTTTTGGAATTGAAGAAAAGTTATGAGCCTGGAATGGTGCTTGATAAGGGTTCTGCAAGTTTGTTTATGTTTTCGTGGATTTTAGCTCAAAATGTCTGAACCAGCTGTGAATATTGTGATTTATGAATCATTCCCAGTCATACTTGCTGTCAGTGTTTTCACTGTGCATCTGTTTCTCTTATTACCGTTATTCCAATAGTTTGAAATACTGTACAAACAACCACTTCCAGAAAGCCACTCTAAATCTGTTAGGCAATCATTTTGAACCTGCCAATCCAGCAGAAAAGAGACATGAGGTTAATAGCAACTGTGGGACTTCTTTCCAAACCTTTGAATTTCTCACGTTTCAAATTTTACAGGCAATTTACACTCTCCCATAATTGTTTAACATCTTGGCCTTATGTGAAATGTGTCAAACTAAAATCATTACCAGATGGATAGAGGAAATAATTCATGAATTTGCTCAAAACCTCCATGAAAAGCTGCATCATCTCCTTTGTTCAAAGATGGCATAAAGAACCTTGAGACCATGTGTTGGATGTCTACAGAAACCCTGAGGGTGAACACCACCTCACTTCATAACAAGGGGAATTGAGTATAAGAGCAAAGAGGTCCTTCTGCAGTTGTACAGGGCCCTGGTGAGACCACACCTGGAGTACTGTGTGCAGTTTTGGTCTCCAAATTTGAGGAAGGACATTCTTGCTATTGAGGGAGTGCAGTGTAGGTTCACAAGGTTAATTCCCAGGATGGCGGGACTGTCATATGTCGAAAGTTTGGAGCGACTGGGCTTGTATACTCTGGAATTTAGAAGGCTGAGACGGGATCTTATTGAAACATATAAGATTATTAAGGGATTGGACACGCTGGAGGCAGGAAGCATGTTCCCGCTGATGGGTAAGTCCAGAACCAGAGGCCACAGTTTAAGAATAAGGGGTAAGCCATTTAGAACAGAGTTGAGGAAAAACTTTTTCACCCAGAGAGTGGTGGATATATGGAATGCTCTGCCCCAGAAGGCTGTGGAGGCCAAATCTCTGGATGCTTTCAAGGAGATGGATAGAGCTCTTAAAGATAGCGGAATCAAAGGTTATGGGGATAAGGCAGGAACTGGATACTGATTGTGGATGATCAGCCATGATCACAGTGAATGGTGGTGCTGGCTCGAAGGGCCGAATGGCCTACTCCTGCACCTACTGTCTATTGTCTATCGTCTATTAACTAGGCTGCCAGTTACTTCCTACCTCATTTGTGGAAGAGTTTATAGTTCCTATACAGATTTCCTCAGTATACTCAGGACCAACAAAACTCAAATGGAAACAAACCACCATTGATCCTCAGAGATAGCTTGCAAAGAAATTTTATTGTAACTTAAAGCCTTTGTAGGAAAGCTTATTAAGAAGTAGTCAATTGGGATGAGTTTTATTTCTTTTTTCAACTTTCTTGTAAGACCAGTATCAGCAGGCATATACCAATACATCCCCATGCTAAGATTCTATGGAAGATGTATATTTTCACCGTATGACATCTTACTGCTGCCTGCCCAGTGGCTATTTCTCACCAATTTTGTTAAGGAAAGTGCCACATTCACATAAATAATGTCCACGGGAAACAGCTGAGGCCAGTTCATTGGCTATACTTAAGAGGGAGTTAGATATGGCTCTTGTGGCTAAAGGGATCGCGGGGTATGGAGAGAAGGCAGGTACAGGGTCCTGAGTTGGACGATCAGCCATGATCATACTGAATGGCGGTGCAGGCTCGAAGGGCTGAATGGCCTACTCCTGCACCTATTTTCTATGCTTCTGTGTTTCTATGATTTGATTGTTCATAGCTCTAGTCCCCAGTTAAAATTCAAGTATTTGTTTTTATTTAGTTTTCTTTCTATCACTTCCGAAGCTTTGACTCTTGCTTGGGTACAGTTTCTAACTGTATTCAACATGTGGCAAATAACATCTTAACCCAATCCTGTCATTCTCTAATCAACAGCAAGAACCTATCTAAAAGGTTCGCTTCCAATGTCAGATACACTGAAGCAAACTGCAGTCAAGGAAGAGGTCAACAATGCACAACAGGAATAAACTTAATTTATATTCCAATGTGTTTGAATGAGCCCATTTTTCATTCTGTGTCTTCTGATTTCATTTTGGATATAGAGAGTGTACAAACATTAGGCAGATCCCTTTGAGAAACCTCTTGGGAATACTATTTAAATAAAACATCTGATCATCAAACATAGAAGCACAGGAATCCGAGGTGGGACCTGATAGATGTATACAAAATTATTAAGAGGCACAGATAGGTAGATAGAAGGAGCATTTTTTTTTCCTGTGGCAGAGGCATATAGGACCAGAGACCATGGGTTTAAGATAAGAGCTCTGAGGAGGAATATATTCACCAGAGAGTTAATGCTATCTGGAACATAGTGCTTGAGAAGGGGATGGAGGCAGGTATTCTCAAGGCTTTTAAGCAGCATTTGAACAAGCACTTGAATTGCCAGGACACAAACATAGAAAGAAGAGTCCTTTGCTATCGCAGATATATTATTGCAGGTTATTGATGAAGTTGTAGTAAATGGATCTGTATAGTTAGTTACTTGATCATATGCATGTTTGTGATTGGCCAAAGGGCCTGTTTCTATACCATATGACTCTATGACCCTTTGAACACATACATCCCTTGTTAGAATTCCATATGAAATGCTCCCCAGAATGGGTTAAATAACAAATTTCCCTTTGCATGAGTCCAGGAAACATAAGTAGGTGCAGTATGGGTTGGTTAAAAGTTAGATTTACTTCTTATTGTTTCATCAAACACCCAAGACAGGGTCTAGCTTAAGTTATTCCCCCTATAATGACCCATTAAGCTTTTCCTGGGCAAATTGAAGAGGAGCAAAATACAAAAGTAGATCCCACTGAACTTTCTAGCTCTAGATATTCATAAGAATTCTCAAATTATCATAAATATTGCAACATTTTTATTCTAAACTCTGCCACTTTATTCCAGAGATGCATTACTTATTTAAAAGCTTTTGGCAATATCTATCTAAGCTCAACCTCATTTATCAAAAACTATCAGAAGTAAACAAGTAACACCCTACATGCACATACCATTCAACTCGGACATCCAAACCAGCAAAATTTTGGCTGCATTGAAAAGTTGCAGAGCGAAATACAAGAATGCAAGTTTTGGCTCAAAATACAAAGATAAGATTTAAGTCTCTGAATCTTTAACAACATATCTTAAGTTTTTAAAAAAGATAGAAGTCCTTACCTTTTAACAGCAGGAAATGCCACAATAGCAGTTTTAACAGTTGTCTCATTTTTTCCCCTTTACTCCAGAAAATTCTTCAAGACTTTTACAAATCAAAAACAAATCGCGACATCATCACAGCAACAAATCCATAAAGGTCCAACTGTATTTTTTTTTGTCCAAAAGGATCTGTTAAAGTTTGGATTTTTCTTTTATCAAGAAATGATTGGGAAGATTGGGTGGCAGGTAGGTGGGGGGGGGGGGAATCCTCTCCTGTCAGTTAAGATATGTTTCTCTTGTGCTAAAAACCCTACAACTAAATAAGCCTCTTTTGTCTCCAATTAATTCCGAGGTCTGTGCAGTTTCTTACTTTGGGAGGGTGTAATGTGACTCTCCTGCTAGCATACTACTCTGCATGACTGCAGACTGTGTTTTCTTCTTTCTCTGCGTGTGTGTGTTATTAATTTGCTGGGAGTTGCAGCAGCTTTCAGCTGAACCAGCCCTATTTGACTCTGGGCCACTAAACTATTTGGGATTTTTCCCTCCTTTAAACCGTTCCCTTAATACTGGCCTGGATTTGTCTTATCCACCCTCAATCACGATCTATTAAACCTATGTGTGATGATAAAATTTAAAGTGCAACAACAGTATGAGATGTAAATTTGATATTAAAATGGAGTTCTACAATGAGCTCCAGCCTGTTTGCCCTAGAGACTTTTTTGTAAAACCTAAACTTAGACCTCTAATGTTTATTTCTCCAGTACATCCAGCATTAAAATTTCAGCAGTGTTGCATATTCATTCAAATAAACTAGTAGTATCCAGCTTCTCAATCATTTCTAAGAGACGTGGTGACTTTGAAATTCTACAGGAAGATAATAACTACAAGATCATGTACGCTAGAGGGCAAACTCCTGCGCCAAACTACAATGCCACGGAAAGAGATTACATGTGAGATCAATTCCTGCATGTTTGCTCCACAGATCTGGTCCTAATGTAGTGTCAAAAGAAATTTAATTGCCTCCCTCATGTGATTAATTTTAGCCAATAATGCTATAAGCCACCGCAAGCACCACTGCATCCCGATCCTTGCAACTCACACAGAAACACCCAGTCACATGCATAGCTTTTTGACCACAATAGCAATTTTATCAACACATTTAAGTGCAAATTTATGATTCTTTGAGACTGCTTTGGAAACCTCACTCTAGCACTGGACAAGATGATAGAGTTCCACTTCTCTTCAGAGGGAAGAAAGCATTTTGGGCAATCCCATCAGTGGAATACAGTAATTGGTTAAGCTTATGAATGTAAAGAACTTAGTTCCAAGGAGATGGCTACAATGTAGAAACAAATTCAGACTTGAGATGGTAGCAATACCATTCCCCACTTATATCTCTGGGCCCCCTTTATACCATACACTTTTCCATCTAACATACGACAAGCGTGTTTTTTAGAAAGATCAGACACATTCTCACAGAGATGTAACTAACATTGTCTCATGCCATAAGGTGAACCAAGACTTTCATTAGCTTAAAGTAGTGTGCTAATATCAAGTAACCAGTGGACCACAATCTGTGCAGAATGGAAACAACATCTCCACCCCACTGACGATCAACACTGGCAGACCTCAGGGGTGTGTGCTTACCCCATTGTTCTATTTTCTCTGTACCCGTGACCGTGTGGTTAGGCACAGCTCAAATGCCATCTTTAAATTTGCTGATGATACAACCATCGTTGGCAGAATTTCAGATGGTGATGAGAGCGCCTACAGGAGAGAGATATAGATCAGCTAGCTGAGTGGTGTCGCAGCAACAAACTTGCACTCAGTGTCAGTAAGACCAAAGAACTGATTGTGAGGGAACATACAAAAGTCCTCATACAGGGATCACAAATGGAAAGAGAAAGCAATTTCAAATTTCTGGTTGTCAATATCTCTGAGGATCTAACCTAGACCCAATATATTGATGCAGCTAAAAGAAGGCATGACAGCAGCTATATTTCATTAGCAGTTTGAGAAGATTTGGTATGTCAGTAAAAGCACTCGAAAGTTTCTACATATGTACCGTGAAGAGCACTCTAATTGGCTGCATCACCATCTGGTATGAGGTGGGCTATTTTGCACAGCATCAAAGTAAGCTGCAGTGAGTTGTAAAGTTAGTCAGCTCCACCTTGAGCACTAGCCTCTGTAGTTTACAGAACATCTTCAAGAAGCAATCCCTCAAAAAGGTGGTGTCCGTCATTAAGGAAACCCATCACCCAGGTCATGCTTGTTCTCATCGCTACCATCAGGAAGGAGGTACAGAAGCATGAAGGCACACACTCAACAAATCAGGAACAGCTTCTTCCCCCCTGCCATCTGATTTCTGAATGAACATTGAACCATAAGCACCACTTCAAGTATTTACATTTTTGTACTACTTAAATTAACTATTTAATATATAGTGTATATACAGTACTTCACAGGTTGTTTCCATTATTATTATGTATTGCTTTGTACTGCTGCCGTAAAGTCTTCAAATTTCACAATGTACGCTGGTGATATTAAACCTGATTCTGATAACATTAATGCTCCAAATTAAGTGCAGTGGGAGGTGTACAGCCAGATACATTAGCAGCATTAAGAAACTGTTAGATCGGTACACGGATGATAGAAAATTGGTGGGCTATGTTGGAAGGTTTGGTCTTAGAGTAGGTTCAAAGGTCAGCACAACATCACAGGCTGAAGGGCCTGAACTGTGTTCTAATGTTCTATGTTCCATATTTAACATCCCACTAAAATCTTTGTTTGTTGATCATCCTCAACATACAGTGCTGTTCAGATCTGTTAATAACCTAGGTGGTCAATTCACATTCTAATGCATGTAGCACCCAAAAAATCTTCTTAAATTTTACGCCATGGTTTGTGGTTTCAAAACACTCAACTAATTTGGTACATATAGCCTCAGGTCCCTTTATCCATACACCACTAATAAAATCACATTGTATAGGTGACATTGCCCTTCCATATTCTTCCTGTTAAGAAATTTACTCCGTGAACTTAAATACTGTCTATCATCCGAGGGAACATTTTACCAATTTTCTGCAGTCTACAACTTTCTTCCTCATTTCTTCCCACATTGCAGCCTCCCGTCATTCATGGGCATTACGATATCTTTTTTCTCTGTCAATTGCTGACTTTGAAAATGTGCTCAATACAACCAAATCCAAGTCACTGATATGTACCAGTGACTTTTTATCTTACCTTCATTTTTCACATGCTTGTATGTACAGTAGGAAAACAATCAGTGGATTAGTCCAGGAAACTTTATCCCTCTCCGATTCACGTCTTGCAACTTTACATTTGGGTTTGAAAGGTAGCATGTAATAAAATGTAAGCAAAGATGGAACCAATTAGAGATCAAAAAGAGATATTCTTAAGGAGATGGGAAACAAAGGTAGATATCTTTATGTAACCGGGTGACCGTCGAATCTTATTCATTAGCGTTAAACGTGTACCTAGGCATCCATCGGTCTCAACTATCTGCAGGGTGGTAGAGGTACTAGGCATCACATACACTGTGGAACCTTGGGAGGGTGGGCCTAGCAAGAGGGTGAACAGGGTAGACATCAGGCCCTGTGAGAACCATCCCACTCCAGCTACCCGAAGGAGACTGTAAGCTCCAGTAACTCAGGCCAGCTCACCCCTGGGGCATGAATCAGATTCTGAGGATTCAGAAAATGGTGTGATAGTGGTAGAAGACATGTCAGAACAGGGGGTACAGAGTCTTGACCCTGGCCTAGACAGCATATCTTCCGAAAATATGGCACCCTCTGGAACTGAGACTGGGGAGCCGATGACGGCTAATGCAGGGGCAGAGGTCGGTAGCCCTCTTGTAGCAGCACCTCGCCGGAGTAAGTGAATAAATGCCGGACAGCACCCTAACCCACATCGCGAACCAGGGTCAGTCCTTGATGAGGCCTCCATAAGTCTGGCAGCAGTGTCTGAGATACTGGCTAGTCTCAGTTCAGTTCTCTTTAGAGAAGCAGTTAAGGAGTTTAAAAGTATCCTTATAGTGAGCAAGTAATCGAGAACGATTACTTGAATGCAGGGGAGAATGTAACCGGGTGACTGTCGAATCTTACTCATTATCATTAAAAGTATACCTAGGCATCCATCCGGGTAATGCTAGAATAGTTGCCTGTGCCTTTAAGGGGAGATGGTGATGTCATTACACGCGCGCGGGATAGTGGGGAGACCATTTTGTTTTCTGCTGAAGAAGCTGGTGGGGCTTTGGAATTGATTTCCTCCCAGAGATGCTGGGCATGGTGAGGATTAATTGACAATATCCATGTGAATTCGTTTATGCTTGTTGGCGAATCAAGAATATCAGTAATTTGACATGTCTTACATGTGGATGCTTCAGATTTTCACAAGTGAAGCATTGGCGTGGCTTGTGCAAAGTTCCTTACCGGCCAAGTATGTTAGTCTTCCTGTAATTTAAATACCAGGCAATATCTTGTAAAAGTTGTGGCAAAGTGTACCTTTTGTCTAACTTTATTGTATCATGACTGATTGTACATGTAACAGCGTAACATGAATGTTTAGTCTCTGTTCGAAAGTTCAGCACGTGTGCACTAAAAAGTAGTAGACGTCTTAGATGAGATATAGTCACTTACATTTTTCACTGCTACATGTAAGATACAGGGTTGGGTGGGTTCTAATGTTGTTTGTATTGTGTTCCTTCAGAATTGCCACTACCGTATTAGCTCTGTATTAGTTTTATGCAGTTTGCTTTTTATTTTTATACTGCATATGCAATTTGCCACTACACAAGGGTGTGGATCGAAAGTTAAACTGAGATTGTAACGGCAAGAACTGGTTGTAAATTCATTCGTTTTGTTTTGAGACCCTCTTCTGGCACGTAAACATCGAAAACAGATAAACCCGAAAAAGTATTTGTTGTCCTGAGTGTGTACTTTTCCCCAGGCTACATTTATTAAAGAGTTTACTGAGTGACCAACAAGACAATCTTTCTTGCAGCATCTCACCCTTCTTTTGCAGCAGGTATCAAACAGGTGCTGGGTGCTATTTCCATTCACTAATGGTTATGTTTCTTTAATCTGTTGCCTCTTCAGGGTGCTAACGGATTAAAGTTTTTGGGCTCAGGTATTTGATTTTTCTCTTGCTTTTAAATATGATGCCTGTAATTTCATTCTCCCTCCACTTACGACCTCCCTTCTGCACGCTGAGACAGCATTGTTTGTGGTGCCTGCTTATTCAAATATGCTTAAACTGCCAAACTAAATTCCTCCAGCATCTACTCTAAACCACACAGAGCTAACACACATTGAAATTGGCTCCTCAGTACCAGGGCTAAATCAGGATGAAATCCACACCCCAAAGGGATCAGTAGTGATTGATGGCTGTGGAACTAATGATGCCGTTCCTGGTGGAATACACCACAATAAGCATCCTTACTCATGAAACAGATTACAACAATAAAACTGAGGAACAGGCTAAGCAAATAGTACTGATACAATATACGTTTCAGCCCGAAACATCGACTAATCTTTTCAACTGATGCTGACTGACCTGCTGAATTCCTCCAGCGCATTGTGAGTGTTCCTTTGACAACAGCATCTGCAGATTATTTTGTGTTTACTGATACAATATGTGTTGTAGCATGAATCACCACCCATGAAACCTTACTCTAATGAGCCCTGAAATGGTATCCCAATGAAAGACATCGCCTGAGGAATCAATACCACAGTGAGAGCCAACACATTAAGAAAAATAAAGAACAAATAGTTTTCGGACCTTGGGATACCGCAATGCACTTTAGAGGTGAGGTCAAAGCAATTACATCAATACCCAATCAATTATTCTTTTAATTTATGAAAACTGTCATAAATATTGTTCAGGAAACTGTTAAGAATGCTCATGCTGTTCTTTGAGCATCATCTGTTCAGGGATTGTCCCCTCCTCCGTGGATTGTCACCTTGTCGCGGTGGAGAAGCTTGTATGGTCCTGCGATCCCGAGAGTGATGCCGTCTGGAGCTATGCTCCTGGTAGGGTCACCCATGGCGGTAAGGTCGAGGGTGAGGTCCCTGACAAAGAACAATCCAACCAAGACCTCAACGGTGGAACAGGCGGACGAAGTTACTTCGAACTCAATGGCTGTGAAGGCGGATGAAGGCTACAACAAATCCATCAGCTCCAATCGTCATGGTTTCCATCCCATTGGATCAGTTGGTTGATTTGTGAAGTATTGTGTGCTTCTTGGAGTGCAAAATCAAGTACACGTTAAACAAATACACGCACAGGCGTCTTCACTCTGTGGGCCACTTCTTCAGAATGAAGACGATCATCCTCGACATCAAGGGATAGCCACGACGATCTGTTCGGGGGGGGAGGGGGTTGTGGTTAAGAACTTGTGAGCATTTTGGACTGAAGCCCTGCATCAGAACCCAATGCAGCATCTTGACCCAGAAGTCAGTAAATAAGTTTCCCTCACAGATGCTACTTGACTTGATGAGTCCCTTCTGTGGATTTTTGCAGTCATTTGTGTTTCCATTACAAAGTTGGTGTTTGATCTTAATTATAAACACAAGAGATCCAGCAGATGCTGGAAATCCAGAGTAACACACAATGCTGGAGGAACTCAGCAAGTCAGGCAGCATCTATGGGGGGGAATAAACAGTCAATGCTTCAGGCCAAGACCCTTCCTCAGGACTCCTGGTTTGACTTTAATTGTTTGGGATTTCTTTATAGTTCCAGACAAAGTGACTCAGGGTCATAGTGTGGACGAGGCTGCCCTTTCTTTAACTTTCCAACAGTTGGTGTATTTTAGTTCAATGCTGACTGTACTACTATCAATAAATGGTAGAATTGTTAGAATGTCTGTGTTTTTCTCTCTATGCATCTGCATTCCCTTCAACATGGAACACACAACAGATAAACCTAGTTGGTAGTTTAGTGCTGTCATGTGATGTGCATATATTAATAAATTTAGGTCCAGCATGCATGCTGAAAACTTGCACAAGTTATTCAGCAGTTTTGTAGTTTGGGATAAGTCACTTCATTTCATTTGATGTAGACCAAATCTCAGCCAAATATTTGCTGTAAAATTGGAAGAACCTTGAAAGAACAATCACTGACAAAACAGGTCTTTGCCATTTTTCCACCAGTTCTGCTAACCTTTTAACAATATTATTAGCACAAATTCTTTCCTACAGACTCTATTTACCCAACTTCTCGCCTTTCTTTTAAGTGCAGCTATATACGGTGGATTCCAGTTAACTTGTGACAATTAAGGGATGCCCCAATTAGCCAGTTTCATGGAAATACTTAAAAAGGTATATAAACAAACTACTGTTTAACCCGAATAACAAATTATGCATTTAAGTGTAATACAGAACAAATTAGAACACTACCAATGCTATTACAGTCCTATAAAATTATGTTCTAGTTCCTAATAGTTATCAACAGAGGAATTCACCTGGCTTACGCTACTGTGCATGGGGTGTCTGAGGAGGGGTAGCACCTCTGGTGAAGGAGCTTGTCATGTCCATTCTGGGACAGCTCACTCACCTTTGGTCCTCACCGGACGGACACACAGCTCTCACCTGTGCCTCCAAGTAGCTGTTTATATGTGACAGCGGCCACACCCTGGTACACCCCTTCATGAAGCAGGCTAAATCAGGTGAGATTAGCCAGCAGGTCTCATACCCCGGTGAAATAGGGACATGCTTGTCCTAGCATGTGAAGTCAACTTCGGCAGGCTGGGTGGATGAGATCAACATGGAGATCCAACCGCCAAGAAGATGGTTCTGCAATGCATCATGGAGAGCGAAAGGCATGATAAGGCATAGAAAAATCCATGGTTGTCAACTGCAACCAAGGAAAACCCCAGTTTCTGTCACCTACTCATACCACCGAACCCAGACTCCTGATATCAAGAGAGTAGAATTGTTCCAGTGCAATGGCTTTTCCACTTTAAAATCTCTCTCACACAGGTCTCACTGTCATCATCGATACAACAGATAACCAACATGCTGCCATATTAGACACCCCACCTCTCCTGGAACTTCCGGGAGTCTCCCGCATATTAATAGTGGCTCCCTGATGTCCACAAATTATATACAATATCACAGAAATCAATTCTTTTGAGAGTGAGCGAGAGGAAAGCAAGAGAGAGCGCGAGAGCGACCACAAAAGAGAGCGCACGCGAGAGAGAGAGCAAGAGAGAAAGCAAGCGAGAGCGAAGGCAAGTGAGCGCGCAAGCGAGCGAGCCAGCCAGAAAGCAAGTGAGAGTGCGCGAGCAAGAGCAAAAGCAAGCGAGAGGGAAAGAGAGCGAGTGAGAGAGAAAGCAAGAGCGCTTGAGAGCGCGCAAGTGACCACGAGAGCGAGTGAGAGCGCGCCGTTGCAGAGTGTTCCAAAAAAAATAAAACATACATCACCCCAGACTACACTAAAGTGTACCCCCGCCTAATAGGGGTCAAAATAATGACAGTGTTGCTCGCTGCACTGTTTGCAACAATGACTTTTCTATTGCCCATGGTGGGTTAAGACTGTAAAAGACATGTTGAGGTGAGTTTAACAGGTGTCATTCGTTCATTAGCATAGCTAACGTTATTTAAACTAGCTGGCCAGCTGCTAAGGAGCTACTCTATTGCAGACATCCCACCTCTCCCGGAAGTCTCCCGCAAATTGATGGTGCTACCTCCCTGAAATGAGTTTTTGCAGGGTGGGATGTCTGCCATATTCTTTTGATTGACTAACTGAACAAAATCAGTGCAGACACCTAGTACAGATAATGAACTGCCTTCATTCAATGCTTTCGGTGATTGCATCCCCTTCATTTTCATCATTACATTCAAGATGATTGTCAATATCTTCAAATTCTTCATAGTTCCTAACTTGCTGAAGTAGTGAGATAATTTTATTTTCATTCCGTTTCTGGCATCTCCAAGCCTGAATGCTTGAAACTGCAGTGAGCAAAACAATTCTCAATTGTCTTACTGCTTATTTCTCATTGACTATCCGTGACAAAACACAAGCATTTTGACACAAACACAAGCAAACGATGCTATTTAAAAACTGTTTGCTTTAAGCATGGTCAAATGGCCACACAGATTTATGTAACTGACCCTAGTTAGAGACTGTTCAGCAACAGTCTCCTGTCCCAATTAAGTACCGTAGTGTCCTAAATAAACAAAGGGATTCGCAGCTATTTTCTTGATTAGTTTTTGTTCTTTAAATGTTGTCCAAAATAAGCATTTGTCTCAATAAAATGATAGATCAATTAATTGGAGTCCACTGTACTCCAATCCATTCTTTCATTTTGTCAAAGGATGAAATACAAAAAATATCAAATACCATACCATAATGATCAGACTGAGATGATCCTGCATGTTTTGACAATTCTCATTGATACCAATATACATGATTGTAAAAGACAGCCCTAATATCATAACAGCTATTCACTTTATTTCCTTCCAAAAATGCACCATCATTATTGGATACTGCAGTACTGTAACTTCATTAGTGCCACTCTGCCATTATCGTTTTTCCCCTCAGTTGGACAATTCTCCATCTAATATAACTTTGTGTTACTCTTTGGGAGCATTACTCAACAAAAATATGAGTAGGTCTAAAAATATCGAGCAAAATGTAGGATTTAATAAACTTTCTATAACTATTTAGCAGTTCAAGTATCAATGTGTAACTTAGTTGAGAGTGTGCTCTTTAAAGAAAGAGTTCTGTGGTTCATAATGCTGCTACTTGTTTCTCTGTCTCACATGGGACTGGGAACAGCACAGACTGGTAGAAATCAACCAACTGTGCAGTGCTTTAGAGTGAAATAAGCTCCTTGGAATGTGACTCTAATTTCAGCTCAGGGCTGAAAATATGATACAGAGGACTGTGTCCAAAATACTGAAGAGTAGAGGTGGGGCTGTGGAGGGGATAAAGTCAGTATTATAGAGAAACAAACTCCAAGTTCTTGTGGGAAGAACCACAGCTACTCTACACAAGACATATTTGAAACACAACATTAATTGCCCAGTAAACTTCTATACCTGTCTGTCTTTAATAAACTCTAATGATTATGAGACTTCTTTGCTCCAGCATACTAGTTTCCCAGAAGATTTTAAAAACATGTTTAATTGCTTATAAATATATGCAAATCAGTTTTATGCTAATGTAAGTGGCCATTCCAAATGCATGAAGATTTGCCTCCATCTAGTCAGCCTGGAGTTCTTCGGCACTTGGTGTTTCTGACTTCTATCAGTTCAAATTTTTCTCCTTCTTCTTTAGGAGGACTGCTTTAAGTCTTGACAAATGTCCAGATGCATGGAACAGAAAATTGCATTTAGCTTTATTTGCATGATATGTATTGGTAAACTTCACTGACTCTACACAGATGGAAAATGAAAATGAATCCATCTTAAAATACTGTAACAGATTGGAGGAGTTAAAATTGCAATATTGTAAGTACTGAAAAATGAACATTGGAATAATTTGAGCAAGGGATCTTACTGTGACAAATGTGGTAAAATTATGTTTTTCTGCTATTGCATGTTGGAGATCATTACTGTGAATTTAAGACTTTCTGGAGATACTCACTTTCCCTTCTATAAAACATATCCCATCCTTCTATGGTTACTTATATTACAACACATTTTTTTTCTGAAAATTGTGGGATACATTTGTTGGCGTTGCATTGTCAAACACATAAGTCAGGTTAACTCTATCAACACCAAGGCCTTCAAAAATGGTTAATGACTTCTTGGCATGTGACTCCAATAAGGCAACAAGGAACCTTAACTGCTGAGCAAGTGTTTTTGTAGGAAATGAGTGAATGGTTGAAAATATGACCAATGGGGAATATAAACATTGGGGTAAAAATATTAGAAATACTGAGATTGGGAACATTTGTTTTCAAAGGTTAATATGTTCTTTTATACAAGTCACTCAAAGCTGACATCAGTTGCAGCGGGCATCTACATGTTGGTATGTGGCCTCTTTGGCTAGAGAATTTAAAAATAAGAGTAAAGACTTTGTACTACAATTATCTGGGGCCTTGGTGAGACCACATTTGGAATATGATCATTGGCAGTGATCACAATATGATGGAATTTACCCTGCAATTTGAGAGGGAGAAGCTAAAGACAAATGTGTCAATACTATAGTGGGGTAAAGGGAATTAGAGGCAGGAGGGAAGAGCTGTCCTAAGTTGATTGGAAGAAGACATTTAAAGGGAGGACGGCAGAATGGCAATGGCTTGGAGCAATTTGGAAGGTGCAGAATAAACAGATTTCAAAGAAAAAGATGTATTCCAAAAACAGGATGACACAACAAGCAAAGTCAAAACCAATATAAAAGCAAAAGAGAGGGCATATAATACAGCAAAAATTAGTGGGAAGTTAGAGGATTAGGAAGCTTTTAAAAAACAACTGATAGGCCACAAGAATGGAAAAGATGAAATATGAAGGTAAGCTAGCTAATAATATCAAAGAGAATACCAAAAGCTTCACATATACGTAAAGAGTAATAAAAGAGGCAGAAGTAGATATCAGACCAATTGAAAATGACGCTGGAGAGTTAGTAATGGGGACAAGTAAATGGTGGACAAACTGAATAAGTATATTGTATCAGTCTTCGCTGTAGAAGGTAGTAGCAGAATGCCAGAAGTTCGAGAGTGTAGGAGGGCAGAAGTGAGTGCAGTTGCTGTTTTTAAGGAGAATGTGCTTGGAAAGCTGAAAGGTCTGAAGGTAGGCAAGTCACCTGGTCCAGATGGACTACATCCCAGAGTTCAGAAAGAGGTAGCTGAAGAGATTGTGGAGGTATTAGTAATAATCTTTCAAGAATCACTAGAGTCTGGCATGGTTCTGGAGACAGGAAAATTGCAAATGTCACTCCAAGAAGCGAGGGAGGCAGAAGAAAGTAAATTATAGGCCAACTAGCCTGACCTCAGTGGCTGGGGAGATATTGGAGTCAATTGTTAAAGATGAGGTTTCAGGGTTTGGGACACATGGTAAAATAGGCCAAAGTCTGCCAGATCTGTTGGAACTCTTCGGGGAAATAACAAGCAGGGTAGACAAAGGATAATTGGTAGATATTGTGTATTTGGAATTTTAGAAGGCCTTTAACAAGGTACCACACATGAGGCTGCTTAGCAAGATAAGAGCCCATGGTATTACAGGAAAGATAGTAGGCTGGATAGAGCATTGGTGATTGGTTGGAGGCAAAGAGTAGGAATAAAGGGAGCCTTTTCTGATTGAATGCCAGTGACCAGTGGTTTGCTGCAGGGTTCAGTGTTGAGATACTTCTTTTTACATTGTCAGTGTTTTGGATCATGGAATTAATGGCTTTGTGGCCAAGTCTGTGGACAATATGAAGATAGGTGGAGGGTCAGGTAATGTTGAAGAATCAGTGAGTTTGCAGAAGGACTTTGAGAGATTAGGAGAATGAGCAAAGAAGTGTCAGATGGAATAGTGTCAGGAAATGTATGATCATGCACTTTGTTAGAAAGAATAAAAGCATAGACTATTTTCTAAACAGGGAGGAAATTCAAAAATCCAAGGTACAAAAGGATTTGGGAGTCCTCATGCAGGATTCCCTAAAGGTGAACTTGCAGGTTGAATTGGTGGTGAGACAAATGCAATGTTAGCACTCATTTCAAGGGGACTAGAATATAGAAAGGATGTAATGCTGAGGCTTTATAAGGCAGTGGTGAGGCCTCACTTGGAGTACTGAGAATAGTTTTGGGCCCTTATCTAAGAAAGGGTGTGCTGATATTGGAGAGGGTTTGGAGGTTCACAAAAATGATTCCAGGAATGAAAGGCTTATCATATGACGAGTGTTTGACAGCCTTGGGCCTTTACTTGCTAGAATTTAGAAGAATGAGAATCTCATTGAAACCTATTGAACGTTGAAAGGCTAGAAAGAGCACATGTGGAGAGGATGTTTCCTAAAGTAGGAGAGTCTAAGACCAGAGGGCACAGCCTCAAAATAGAGGGACGTCCATTTAGAATGGAGATGAGGAGAAATTTCTCTTGCCAGAGGGTGGTGAATCTATAAAATTCATTGGCACAAATGGCTGTGAAGGCCAAGCCATTGGGTGTATTTAAGGCAGAGGTTGATAGATTCTTGATAAATCAGGGCATGAAAAGTTATGGAGAGAAGGCTGGAGACTGGAAATGGATCAGCTATGATCAACTGGCGGAGCAAACACAATGGGCCAAATGCCTAATTCTGCTCCTACTGTGTGTCTTATGGTCTTACGTTATGCACAGTTTTGGTTTCCTATAACAACACCATCGTAATAGTTTACCAGACTGGAATGGCAATATATCATATGAGGAGTGACTACATAAACCGGCATCTATTCATCAGAGTTTAGAAGAAAGAGAGGTTACATCATTAAAACATACAAATTTCTTAGAGGGCTCATCAAGATATAAGATGCTTTCTCTGCACAAGGAATCTTAAAATAGGACTTACAGTCTCAAAACAAGGTTCTGGCCTTTTCAGACTGATGCAAAGGGTCATTTCTTATCTCATTTGGTGGTGAACTTTAGGAATTCTTGGTTATGGGGGACTATGTTATGGAATGCATTCAAAAGTTAGACTGATTACTCCATATGAGACTATAAGTGTGATTTGAATATATTGTAATTGATATATTATATCCTCCTGTATTCTTTTATGTAAGAAATCAATAAAAATATTGAAAAAGAAAGGAAAAAAATTAGACTGAGAGGTAGCAAATTAAGGAATTAGGATGGGATAAGAAAATAGTGTTGAAATGGAAGATCAGCCTTGACCTTGATGAATGACTGAGCAGGCTCAAAGATAGTAACCAGCCTTTTCTTGCCTTTATTTCTTACACTTTCAAATAGCATAACTTTTAAGATCAGGATGCTGAAGAAATTACCAATGTCGCTGTTGTAAAGCAAATCATGAATAACTCTTCCTCCAATGTGGGGCACTTTATTCTGATGAAGAGGACTGGATCTCTTTCCACAGATGATACCTGACCTGCAAAATGTTTCCAGCAGTTGGTATCTGTTTTTCAGATTTCAGCATTGACAATTTCTCAATTTTCTTTAAGCTACGGGTGATGTCCAGGCAGCTAATTATCTACCTGATGAGAGCTCTGATTAACCAAATCTTCCAGTGAGCACCTGGAGTACTGTATGTCATTTTGTTCCCCTTATTTAAGAAAAGAACGCAGAGCCTTGGTCTCAGTTCCAGAAGATGAAAGTAGCATTTGAAAAACATTGCACTCTTCAGATAATGGTCTCATTGCTTCTTATATACTTCTAAAATGAAAGCAAAATGTGGAAAATCTCATACAATTAGTTAACGATTACTAATGCCTGCTGTATCAGAAGAGCTCATCACTGTTCTCAAAATGGATACCAGTACTTTAAAATCAATTCTTCTGAATTATAACTCTGTAGCTCGTCGTATTAACGAAATAAGTGAAGACATTGAGTATCAACTAGGCACAGAGCAACAAAAATCAGAATTTGGGATACAACTGGATGAGCCAACTGTGCAAGATGAGGCATGGCTAATGGCATAGGTACAGTTTATCAAAAATGGAAACATTTATGAAAAGATTCTCTTTTGCAAAAAGTTAAAAACAAATTATCAACAGAGAATCAGTCTACGATAAGCTCAAATTGTATATTGTGGATAAAAGTATTCCAATTAGGAACATGATTTCTTGTACAACGGATGGAGTGCCATATATGACAGGTCGCCATGCTGGTTTAGTGGCATTAATGAAGAGGGAATTCAAAGTCTGTTTTCAATCCATTGTGTAATTCATTGTCAACATCTCGCAGCAAAAACCTCAGCCAGACTTTTCTCAAGCATGACTCTTGTCATATCTGCTATCAACAAAATTAAAGCGCATCCATTAAATAGCAGAATATTTCACCAGTTATGCCAAGATAACAATGAAGAGTTTGAATGCTTGCTCCTTCATACTGGAATGAATTGACCATCAAAAGCTGCTGTTTAAAACCTTTCTTAGATTTTTTTTGACACTGTGGTTGAATTTTTGCTCAGTCAACCATAGCTTGGGAAACAAGATTGAACTTCTACATGGAGGTGTGGCATATCTAGCCAATCTGTATGACAAAAAGAACTTTCTAAATATGAAACTGCAGGGTGAGAATTTCAACTTAATCCAGGCAAAAGGTGCAGTGTCCACTTCTATTGGAAAATTGGAAAGCTATAAACAAGACATTGGGAGAAGAATGCTCTTGTAATTTTACTGCATGGAAAATATGGCACTCTCTTTCACATACAGTGATTTGCAAGAGTACTGCTTATACCTGCAGTCATTGAAGAAGGATTTTCAGAATTATTTCAAGGATTTAAACTATCTCGAAATTCCAGACTGCGTAATTAATCCATTTATTTGCAAGGTGGAAGAACAGGAAGAGAACTTCCAAGAAGAAATTATCAAAATTCAGAATTAAGAAGCAAAAATGCTTTTCAAAATGTCTGCTTTTGTGGTATGTGGCTACACTGTCATATGAAGTTCCCTGGTCTTTGGAAAAGAGCCAAACTGCTTTTCTTTCCATCCTCCTACTCCGTTGAAAGAGGCTGCAGTGCAGTGAACCACATACTCATAAAAAACAGAAACTGCTTGGACATTGTTGTCACACATGGGACTTAAGGCTTGAACCAGATATTTCAACTCTTGCTAAAAACCATCACACTCAAGGATCACATTGATATCAAAGCTGCTGTACAGCGCACAGATACAGTGTAAGCTAGGTTTAAAGACAAATAAAAATTTAAAGTATCATTTTTCTCATGTTAGCATATGGTAGACATGTTTTTACGCTATGGCAGAACTGGAAAGTGCCTTAGTGTCATTTGTAGGGTAGCTGGAAGCAGACCCAAATGCAAGACACAGACACTGAAGTACTAGGAACAGGACTAGTTGTGTCAAGAAAGCAAGGGAAATGGGGAAGAAATGATGCTGGACAAGACACAGGCCCTGGACAAGACTAGGATGCAGGGCCTGGGCTAGGACATGGACAAGAAACACGGAACCCAGACAAGGAACTAGGAACAAGGAGCCTGGACTAGTGACATGGAACTCCAGAACCAGAGCCTGGACAAGGACCCAGAACCTGGGTCTTGACTCGGAACTGGAACCCGGGTCTAGGCGAGGACTCGGGACTAGGATCTTGGCAAGGACAGGACGTGGCTTCAGAACAGCATGTGGAACTCCTTCACAGGATGAGGCACATGGACAGGACGAGAACACAAAGCCTTGACTTAGACAGGACGAGGTTCTTGGACGTGGCTTGGACAGGATGAGAGACTCCTGGACAGGACGAGGGAACTCCAGCACTGGGCTGGGCGAGGCACATGGGCAGGACGAGAACACGAAGCCTTGACTTGGTCTTGGGAGACAGGAATGCAGAACACAGAGCCTTGGGCTTGAGAGACAGGAACGCAGAACACAGAGCCTTTGTCTTGGGAGACAGGAACACAGAACACAGAGCCTTGGTCTTGGAAGACAGGAACATGGAACACAGAGCTGGGACCCCTCCTTGGGAACAGGATGTAGGGCTGGGACTCATACACAGAACGCAGAGTGACAGTTCTCAACACAAGGTAGCAGCAAATGGCTGGACCTACCTAACGAAGGCGTGGACACAGACACGGTTCTCAACACAAGGTAGCGGCAAATGGCAGGACCTACCTAGTGAAGGCATGGACACAGAGACAGTTCCAAACAATGACAGACAGTTCCTTATCTAGACACAGCAAGGCTCCGGTCTTGCTCCGGCGGTAGAACTTGACAGCGATACAGGCGAGGTTGCAGGCAAGGCTTCAGGCAGAGCTTGCAGGCAAGGCTCCAGGCAGAGCTTGCAGGCAAGGCTCCAGGAGGAAGGTGAAGGGAAGGGAACAGTCCAGCCAATGAAGCTGTATCCAGGAGCTATTTATGCAGCTAACCCAAAATGAGAATCATTTGCCTGAATTAAGGCACACAACAGGACAAGGGAAAACTGGAAAACCTGGCATACAGATCGATGGACCGGACCATGAACCGGAATGTGGATTTAATGGACCGGACCATGATAGTTACCCCCTCCCCACCTATGGGAGCCTCCTGGCGACCGAACAGGCTCTCCAGGACTAAAGACAACATGGGCGGTTGGGGGGGGGGGCATTCAACGGGAGGGAAACCAAGGTGGTGAGAGTAAAACGACAGTGTCTGTGTCGCTGGATCTATGCCTGGCTGGACTGTTCTGTCATAACTGGGGTGTTGATGGCGGACCCAAATGCAAGACACAGACACTGACGTACTAGGAAAAGGACTAGGTGCCAGACTAGGAGGTGGGACAGAAACACAGACTTGGGCTAGGTCCAGACTATGGACGATGAACTAGGAACTTGGAACCTGGACAAGGGGTTCGAACCAGAGACTGGACAGGGACACGGAACCTGGGTCTTGACTCGGGCTCGGACCCCGGATCTAGGCAAGGACAAGACTTGGCTACAGGACAAGGAGTGGCAACGGGACTGGATGTAAGACCCCTGGACAAGAAGAGGGAACTTCAGCACCGGCCTGGGCGAGGTACTCCTGGGCTGGGCGAGGCACACGGACAGGACAAGACACATGGACAGGACGAGAACACAAAGCCTTGACTTGATCTTGGGAGACAGGAACACGGAACACAGAGACTTGGTCTTGGGAGACAGGAACATGGAACACAGAGCTGGGACCCCTCCTTGGGAACAGGACGTAGGGCCAGGACTCATACACAGAACACAGAGAGACAGTTCCAACACAAGGTAGCAGCAAATGGCCAGACCTACCTAGTGAAGGCGTGGACACAGAGACAGTTCCAAACAACGATAGACAGTTCCTTATCTAGGCACAGCAAGGCTCCAGTCTTGCTCCGGCGGTAGAACTTGACAGCGATATAGGCAAGGTTGCAGGCAAGTCTTCAGGCAGGGGCTGCAGGCAAGGCTTCAGGAGGAAGGTGAAGGGAACAGTCCAGCCAATGAAGCTGAACCCAGGAGCTATTTATGTAGCCAACCCAAAATGAGAATCATGTGCCTCAATTAAGGCACACAGCAGCATAAGGGAAACCCAGAAAACCTGGAATATGGATCGATGGACTGGACCGTGAACCGGAATATGGACTTTACGGACCGGACCATGACACTTAGGGGGCTGTTGGGCTTAAAAAAAGGTTGGGAAATACTGACTTAAGAGTTTAGCATAATGCAATGTAGGCTTGTTGACATACAAGATATCCAAAGAGCACGAATGGGAAGATGTTGAGGTATTTCTGCTTGAGTGAAGGAACATAGTTACAAGTTTAAGGGCGATCATTTAAAAGTGAGGTGCATTGGAATTTTTCTCCCAGAAGGTGGTGACTTTTTGGAATTTTCTACTTCAGAGGGTTGTAGAGGCATGATGAACAGAGATATTATGGAAAGGGTTGAAATTTTTTGAAACCGCTGAATTGAGAACAATGCTGAACTGACACAAGAGCAGACAGACCTGAGGTAGATCAGGCAGCCACGTAGCCATGGTGGAGCCAGGTATACTACTACGGCTCCTATTTTCTTGTGTTTCAATAAAAAGGTTAAAAATCATTAAAAACAATAGTTCCTATTAATACTTAAAAACGTAATGTAATCATTTTGTGTTCATTTAATAGCAGGTAATTGCTCCCAGACTGGATTGCTGCTCGTTAATTCATTTCACTTTAGACCTATAAACCTAACTGGAAACTGAAGATATAAGCAGCGCCCAGCAGGAGAGCAAATGATAGCTCCACAATGCTGATAATACTCTTTGCTGGCTACGTTGAAGAATCTATCTCTTCTATTCGTCTCCACCAGGCACCTGGAGTCTCCTTCTCAGCCCAGCACTGACCAGAACACGAAGTGCAACTTGCAGACATCCCACCTCTCCCGGAAGTTCCGGGAGTCTCCCGCATATTGATAGCAGCTCCTTGATGCCCGCAAATTATATACAATATCACGAAAATCAATTTTTTGAGAGCGAGCGCGCGAGAGAAAGCAAGAGAAAGCACGAGAGCGACCACGAAAGAGAGCGCGCACGAGAGAGCGAGAGCGACTACGAGAGCGCGCGCGAGAGCGAGGGAGAAAGAGCACGCATGCGCGCCATGGCAGTGTTCCAAAAAATATATAAAATGTACGTCACCCCAGTATACCCTAAAGTGTCAAAATAATGACAGTGTTGCTCGCTGCACTGTCTGCAACAGTGACTTTTCCATTGCCCATGGTGGGTTAAGACTGTAAAAGACATGTTGAGGTGAGTTTAACAGCTGTCATTCATTCATTAGCATAGCTAACGTTATTTAAACTAGCTGGCTAGCTGCTCAGGAGCTAATCGATTGCAAACATACCACCTCTCCCGTAAATTGATGGTGCTACCTCCTTGAAATGAATTTTTGTAGGGTGGGATGTCTGAACTTGTCCGAAACTCGCGGCTGCATGAGTCCTTCGAATAGGTTCCTGCCGTTCCGTGAGCATCTCTTTGGGACCGATTGGCTGTAAAGGTTTGTGGGGTATTAGAGCAGAACGCTCCAAAATCCTAACGCCCTCCTTCCTACTCCCGGCTCGGACGGTTGCGCGCCGGCGCTCAGCTCACGTGCCTGCCGTTCCTCCAATCACCGGCTCGGATCTTCCCGCTCTCGGGCTCTCGAGCCGCGGCAGTTGTAGTTCGGAGTTGAGGTTGCTGGCGGCGTTGAACGCTACTCGTTGGATCTGAGGTACACTTAAGTGTATAAGGTGTTCGCTCTTGGACAACGTACCAACCCTGAAATCTGACAAAATACAATATCAACTGTGTGTAAAAGAAATGACTGAGACGGGGTAACAGGCTCGCTGGAGCCCGATACTTTAAGGCTGCACAGTGTGGTTATTTTAGTACTGTACTTCGTTCTGAACTATCGTCACGGTGCAGAAACAAGCTCTAGTGGGGAGGAAAAGTTTCTAAGAGTGGAGAAATCTTGCTCCAATTGAATGGTACCCTGGTGAGGCCGCATGTGAAATATGAAGAACCGTAGTGAGGGCTCGCCAAATTGATAGAAAGTCAAAGAATTAAAGAAAAAAACGCAGAGAACATTGCGGGAACGCTTTAGGTCAAAGATCCATCCATTGGAATAAGTCCTAACGTAGGTCTTACTCCTGCTGTGTTTTTTTTCTCTTTTCACACATGTCTGTCTGGCTGAGTGTTTCTAGTTTTTTTTTCTGTTTTCTATTTCATCAGAGAGCCTATTTTGATGGGATGTTTGGATAGATCTGGTTTATATTCACTTGAGTTTGGAAGAATAAATGGTGATTGCACAGAAAATTACAAAATCCTTCTCGGACTTGACATACAGGAGTTTGTCATGAATGGGGTATTTCGAACCAAGGTTTCAGGTCTCAGAATGAGGAGAACAGCCATCGAGGACAATATTCTACATTGTTTTAATGCTTCCATATACTTAGACTGGGCATGATATGCTTGGACGACACGCAAATAAGTGTATCCCGCTACACATGATTATAAATAAAACAAAAACAATACCTGGACAGATAAGAGGAACTCTCTTCACCCAGAGTTTGGTGAAATTTTGTAATTTTCTGACCAAAGGGATTTTGGAAGCCCAATCCTGGAAACACTGAAGGTAGAGATCAACAGACTTAAATGGAGGATGAAAGGGTTTGAGGCTAGTGCAGGTTGGTGGTGTTGAGATAAAAGCTTAACTTTGAATTTATTGAAAGGTAAAGGAGGATTGAAGAAGTGAATGGTTTCCTCTTAAAGTTTGAAGTTTGAACAAACAGCATCACTAAAGGAATTATAGAAAAGCTTATGACTAATGTGGAGAGCTCAACTCTGGAGATAGCTGGAGGAGCATAGAAGGTACAAGGGTAAAATTAAAAATGAATTGAGGCAAAAAGGAGACATTGAAATCTGTTGTTAGCAAAGATAAAGGAAAACATTAGATTCTATAAATATATGAATGGAAAAACAATAACAAAGGGGAGACTAGAATCTCTTAGAGACTAAAATGGTGGCCTGTGTATCGGCATATTTTGCCAGTTTTTACCATAAGACCATACAAGTATTTAGCACAGATGGAGGTTTATTAGCACAATGTGTAAAGACTTTCATTGCTCTACTTTCTGCCTTTAATTTCAACTTCAAATATCTCTCTAATTTTACTCTTAAACAACACAGTTATATCAGCCTCAAATGTATCCAGGGAAGAAATTTATGCTAACTTGTGATATAAAGCATTTTTTCTCCTTATTCTTCATTACCAATTTCATTTTGATCATCACCTCTAATCACTGATGTCTGTGATAACCAGCATCTTCCAGTGACTTAAGGGGAACAATGTTAATCATCACTTGCATGAGAATCTGGGTTATGAACCATTTATATAACAGTTCCTTCCAGGAATAGAGTATTTTAGAGAAGTTAAAACTCGAACTTTAATGGAGAACATTTTAGGAAGGAAGAGGATATGACAAGGAAAAATAGGTGAATCTCAGTGACACAGAAAAAAGTAAGCCATCTGGTTGAACTGGTATTTACTGTTTCTCAGTTTACTTAGGTGCTTTCTTGAGTGGCAGGGTGGAGCTATGTCTCTACCAAAGGAGGTGTAAGATGCTCCTTCCCTCTGCTATCCTATAGGTCACCATCAGGAAAGGTGTAGCACATGCTACACAATCAGGGTCACATGAAGACATGGGAGCAGGCATTGGTCATATGAGCAGCTGGTGCATATCACGAGTCCTGGTTATGTGACCACTAACACCAGGCAGACAATCTCTGAAGAGTATTGGTAATGGTTGGGGGTCACCCATCTTATTAAAGACACTGCCCAGAAGAAGGGAATGGCAAACCAAAAAAAAAAAAATTGCCAAAAATAATCACGGTCAATGACCATGATTGCTCACGTCATATGACATGGCACATGATGATGATGACTTTCTCCAAATTTCCCGGTGTATCAGTAAATGTCTGATCAGATGTTCCTCGTTGCCATATAAAAGTATGAATTGAGAGGCCAATAACGTAGAGATGGTGGAGCCATTCTGAGTTCCTGTTTTTAGGGCCGTAATAGTATATAGTACACTTCTGGAGTAAGATCGAAAGTCAAAGGCAAGTTTACTGTCATATGCATAGGTGCAATGAAACTTGCAGTGGCATCACAGGCACTTAGCACCTTATAAGCAGCATTCGCAAGTACGATATAAACATAAATTTTATCTGAATTTTACAAGAAAACACAACGGAAATGAACATTGTTCATTTTAGTACGAAGTGATCAAAGTGGTCATAGCATTGCTAAACTGTTGGTTTAAGAACTGAATAGTTGAGGTGAAATAGTGGTGTGGGTCTTCAGGCCTCTGTACTTCTTGCCTGATGGTAGCTGTGAGAACATTGCATGGTTGGATGGTGGGGATGTTTGCTGATGGAGGTTGCCTTCTAAAGGCAGCGACTTCCATTGATACTGCTGATGGAGCGGGATGTGTCTGTGATGTATTGGGCAGAGTCAACTACTTCTGCAGCTCCTGTGCATTCAAATTGCTGTACCAGACCATGATGCAAACAGGCAGGATATTTCAAGTAGTTTGCTGGAGTGTTCAGTAACAAGCAGAATCTCATTAACCTCTTAAAGAAATAAAGACACAGGCACACTTTACTTGTGATTGTATCTAGGTGCTGGTCCCAGGACCGACCATCCAAAATGTTACCACCCAGGAATATAAAGCTTCTGACTCTCTCCAGCACTGATCCAACAATGTAGACTGGCACATGTTCACCTTCCTCCCATTCTTGAAGTCAACAATTAGCTTTTTAGAATTCCTGACATTAAGCAAGAGATTTTTATGGCACCACTCAACCAGTTGGCCTATCTCACTGTGGTAAACTGATTCCTCATCACCTGTGATTTATTCAACCACAGTGGTTCTGCCAGCGAATTTGAATATGGCATTGGAGCTTAGATGCACAGTCGTGTGTGTATTGAGAGGAAACTAGGGGGCTAAGCACACAGAGCAGAGGAAGTCAAGTATCCAGTTGCAGAGAGAGATAAAAGAGGCCTGATTCTTGAAAGTTGCTGATAAACTTGGATGGGATGATTGTGCTAAATACCAAGATGTAGTTGATGAACAGCAGATTGATGTATGAGTTGCTGTTGTTCAGATGGCCCAAAACAGAGGGAAGAGCCAGAGAAATCACATCTGCTGATGACTATTTGTGGCAATAGACAAAGTGAAGTAGATCCAGGTAATATCTGAAGCACGAGTTGATTCACACCATAACCAACTTCTCGAAACACTTCACTGCAGTTGATATAAACATTATTGGATGGTAGTCACTGAGGTAGGTCACCACTTCCTTCGTGGGCACTGGTGCTGAATCCTTTTTGAAGCATGTGGGGACCCTAGACTGGACAAGTGAAAGGTTGAACAACACACACAAAATGCTGGTGGAATGCAGCTGGCCAGACAGCATCCACAGGAAGAAGCACAGTTGACGTTTCAGGTCGAGACCCTTCGTCAGGACTAACTGAAAGAAGAGATAGTGAGAGGTTTGAAAGTGGGAGGGGGAGGGGGAGATCCAAAATGATAGGAGAAGACAGGAGGGGGAGGGATGGAGCTAAGAACTGGAAAGTTGATTGGCAAAAAGGATACAAGGCTGGAGAAGGGAGAGGATCATGGGATGGGAGGCCTAGGGAGAAAGAAAGGGGAGGGAGCACCAGAGGAAGATGGAGAGAGGGCAAGGAGTTATTGTGAGAGGGACAGAGAGAGAAAAAAGGAAATAAATAAATAAATAAGGGATGGGGTAAGAATGGGAGAAGGGGCATCAACGGAAGTTAGAGAAGTCAATGTTCATGCCATCAGGTTGGAGGCTACCCAGACGGAATATAAAGTGTTGTTCTTCCAACCTGAGTGTGGCTTCATCTTTACAGCAGAGGAGGTTGTGGATAGACATATCAGAATGGGAATGGGACGTGGAATTAAAATGTGTGGCCACTGGGAGATCCTGCCTTCTCTGGCAGACAGAGCGTAGGTGTTCAGCGAAACGGTCTCCCAGTCTGCGTCAGGTCTCACTAATATATAGAAGTCCGCACCGGGAGCACCAGACGCAGTATATCACACCAGCCGACTCACAGGTGAAGTGTCGCCTCACCTGGAAGGTTGAATATGTTTGTAAATATGCAGCTACACAGATCTTCAGTACTTGGCCAGTTACACTGTCCAAGTAGACACCTAGCGGGATGATTCCTAATGGGATCTTTAGAGCGGCAAACTATTTTTTGAATGTGAATGTCAGTGGTACTCATAGACAATTCTGCCTAGGGATATGGCTCAACCAGCTGTCAAAAATGTAAGTCCTTGCTGTTAAAGACTCAGATATTTAGGAATCTGATTGATATGGTAAAGTTGGACTGACACGAGGTCACTGACAACCTAAGACATTTGGATCTCACTCACTCAGTAAATGTGAGTATAGGAGCAGATGCAAACCACAACTTTATAACGTGCACCATGGCAATAATTATAAGAATTTATCGGCAGTTTGATAAACACATGAATACTGCAATATTTTAGTTGTGAATTAGTTCTTCTTTAGCAGTCCTTCAGGACTGGGGATGACCTATTTTCTACTGTAGTTTTGTGAGTTCTGAGGTGGCTGATGAGACCAGTGTGGGACCTGCAGACACTGTCACAAGCAAGGCAGAAAGTCCTTTACAGTGTAGTTTGATGATTCATTTGGGAGCTCCATCTGCTGATTATGCTGGCTTTC
Source organism: Mobula birostris (assembly GCF_030028105.1). Taxonomy (NCBI): domain Eukaryota; kingdom Metazoa; phylum Chordata; class Chondrichthyes; order Myliobatiformes; family Myliobatidae; genus Mobula; species Mobula birostris. Next base: position 19,733,185 of record NC_092396.1, read on the forward strand.
TATGTACAAAGGATTCTGGCTGCAATCCCATATCATCCATTTTGAGTAGCAAGTCAGTTGTGATGTAACTTTTTTATGGAAGATTGGAGAACATCTTTTAGTTTTTTTCCCTGTCTATTTGATAATTTCTTGCTGTGGTAGAGTTTAAAGTAGAGTGTCTCTTCCAGGAATCTAGTGTCAGCCATATGAGTGATGAGGCCTGCCCGTTGGAACCAACTAAATATAATAAAGGCCTCAATACTTGAGTGTTGGTCTGGGAATGGTTAATGATGCTGTTTTCCTTATCCTACAAGTAGGTTTCCAGGATTCTGTAGAGGTGGGGTTCTGTGCTACTGGGCCATTGTCTTGAAGTGTCTTCATTTCAGACATGGATTCCCGAAAGTATAAAGGCAAGGATCACTCCTGCCAAGTAAGCTGTGAGCTTCATCCAAGTTTTCGGGCTTCATCTTCAAATGGTTGTGCTGGAGATTCTGCCAAAATACTGATTGACATTGTTTTGGAGAATGAGTGTGGTGCTCAGAAACAGAATCAGAAAGCCCAGTTTGTTTAATCAGATGATAATGGATCTAGTTGCTTATCAGGTTGATTAGTTGATATACTGTTTTGAGCATTTGTTGTTTTTATTGTGTCCAGGCTGATAAAAATTCAACTGGTACATTTACATCCTTCAGGAAGGGAAGCTGACTGCAATGCCACAGCAGTGTGGCTGATGTAAATTGCCTCACAAGCTACTCAGATGAGTCAAATTGCTGTAATGGTACAAGAAGAAGGCTGACTACCACTCTTTCAGAACAACTCACGATGGGCAATAAATGTTGGTCTAGGTTGTAATGTTCATATTCTGACAATGAGTAATAAAAAAACACATGGGAATAAGTTTTATACAATGTTGCTGATCAAAAAGGTTTTGTCTTAGTATCCAAACTAAAATTTGGAGATTGAAGTTTCTGTACTGGTGTTTTATGGGATATATACACAAAGCTATTGAGACAACATATTCTACGGGGGAAATACAGCAAATTTACACTCAAACTGCTGTGTAAATTCCTTGAAAGGTTTTGAAAAGTGAGTTTGACACATATGTAGTTTTTTCAGGGTCATTAGTGTAATAACTTCCAGATTGACATAGCTCCCTCAAACAATCCGCTTCTCAGCAGCTGCTTCCCTCCTACTAGAAACTGGCCTCCAGGCTTATTGTGAGCTACCAAGCAATCATGTTCCATTTCAAAGGGATGCCCAGCAGGTTTCTACACTCTTCGTATGTAAACTACTGCTGCAGCAGAAATGATACAAAAGAAGGTGAGTTCTTCTTGTCTTCCATAAAATACAAACACGAGGAAATCTGCAGATGCTGGAAATTCAAGCAACACACACAAAAAAATGCTGGTGAATGCAGCAGGCCAGGGAGCATCTATAGGAAGAGGTACAGTCGATGTTTCGGGCCGAGACCCTTCGTCAGGACTCAACGTCAACTGTACCTCTTCCTATAGATGCCACCTGGCCTGCTGCGTTCACCAGCACTTTTTGTGTGTGTTCCATAAAATACCAGTGGGTTTGGTTTTGAACAGGCTTTTAAAAGCTACTGAAGGACGAGATGGAATCTATGTTAATTTACGGATATGTCACTATTAAATTATATATGTAGGACAATTTACACGAGAATAATATATCGTCCTTGGATGAACTGCCCAAGTTATGAAGTGAGGTTAGAAAGGCTCCATGAAGCAGAAGAGGTTGAGAAGCATAGACAGACACTGGGAAACTTGACTACATTAAGGGGGTATCTGAAACTAATGTGTATACTTTTAAGCAAAGGGCAAGAGGATTAGAGTGTGATTGGAATCTGGAATACTCTGAGAGAATGATGGAGGCAAAAGCATCTTGACAAGCACATGAATCATTATTACATATAAGACTATGGACCATGTGCCAATATTTGGTATTAGTATGGGTACTTGATGATCTGCATGAATAAAGTGAGTGGAAGGGCATTTTTCTGTATCATATAGTAACTAAGGAGTTACTCTTTACTTCCAAACCAACAAAATATTAGTTTTTAGTGCCGGTATATTTATGGCAGCACTTGTGGCTATGGGTTTGGAAAGTCCATTGGTAAGAGGTAGGGAACATGGTTTCATTCATTAAATGGTGGACTGGACAACACATTCTTTATTGACAAAGTACGTTCAGTTGCATGCCCATAGATCAAATGAAAATTTCTTTCTGATATTAAGCCTTTCCTCATTTAGAACCATCCTGGCAACAGACTGTCTGCATGTCTTTATTCTCAGAACAGTATACCATAAAGGAATGTGTCAAAATTAACTATCTTGACACTAATTCTAACAATCAGTAAAAATTCTATTCCAAAGAAGAACTCTATTTCTTGTCTGTATGCAGACTCGTGAAAATGGCAACAAAGACAGGTCAGTTAAGAAAATGAAAAACTATAGTTAGGCATCTTAAGCTGGAATATGGAAAGAAGGTTTTTTTTTGCATCAGAATGTAGGTGTAATTTTATTTTGAATTCAGTTGAAAATGAGAATTAAAGTCTCCTTATTATTCATTAAAGATTCTATATGACATGAGTGAGAAATCTCAACAATACTCCGAGTACTAATGTACCATACTTGGGGAAGGCATTGGACACATTGTCTTACAGTCCGATTAGGATTGCATTCAACTTTTTCCATGTAGTCTCATCCAAAGCTTTTCCTAGGTTCACGTGAAGCTCAGTTGGGAGAGGAAATTTGATTCCTCCATTGGACATGTTGCCTTTAGAATCATGATCACTACCTACTGCTTATCCTTTGAGCAAAGATAAGATCCATGGATGTGTGAGACAGTGATTATCTGTACCCATACTCGACCCAAGAATTTTAAATTGGGCTGTCACTCAGAAAGAGTAGAGGCTGTGAAGACACATTTTGATATTTGTGAGGGAATGGGATCAGATGAAAATCATTTGGAAACATTTTAAGGTCATTTGAGATCTTAAGAGTCAAAGAACACTACCTCACAAAAACAGGTCCTTCACCCCATCTTGTCAATGCTTACATTGTCTTTGTCCTTTGCTATCATTTTGCTAAGGAAGCCCTTGGGATTCTCTTTTACCTTGTCTGCCAGAGCAAACACATGCCCTCTTTTAGCCCTCCTAATTTCTCTCTTGTGTTCTCTTGCCTTTCTTGGGTAGTCTGTCAGAATGGAATCACAAACGAGAAAATCTATAGATGCCAGAAATCTAAGCAATGCACACAAAATGCTGGAGGAACTCAGCAGGCCAGGCAGCATCTATGGGGAAAAAGTACAGTCGACATTTCGGGTCGAGACCCTTCGTCAGGAAGTTCACTTGTTTCCACTCTGGGTCTTTGGGTCCTGAGGTAACTAATAAGGCCAAAGTGGGAATCACAGACTGTTTCACTGATAAGACCTACTGTGCCTGATGGGGCAAGCTAGTGGGTGGTTGTGAAGTGGACCACCATAAATGCAAGATTACTGTGTATTTCTGATACATAGCCTTGAGGTTCTCAATATCATTCTGAAAGCTGGGTTTTTTTTTTTGCTTATACTAGTCATGGGACAAGAATTTCTTGTAGTCAGCAGAAATGTTGATTTTTTTTCTCAAGGAGGAATAAAGGACAGCCTTGGAATAGAGCCACTGTTCCAGGAGTCTGGTATTGGGCATACGAATAATATGGTCTGCCCAACAAAGCAGCTTGAGTATAATTAGGGCCAACAGCTGACAGGGATGGCTTTGATCTTCCCAATGCTTAGTTGGATTCTGGTATGAGAATTGACAGTTCACTCCATTAAGGGAATTTTCTCAGAACGTACACATCTTTAGTGAGTTTTCCAGGTATTCACATTCTCCGTTTAAAAAAAAAAAAAAAAAAAAAAATAGGCATAATGGTAACACGACCAATATAAAATGCCCTTTATTGTAAAAACTTCAATTAAATATAAAAATATTAGTACATAATAAATTATTTAATCATTTTCAGGTTAGTTAATAAATATTTGAAAATGTTGTAATATTTTGATTTCGAGCCACTTTTCCAACTGTTTGATCCCATTGGGAGGGAATATTCTTCGTACAAGTCAAGTGAATGAAAAAAAAGAATTTTCAGATTGCCTAGGGCACTAAGCCATCCAGGTGGTTTCATATAACCCCGTCTGACCATTACTTCATTCTTTCCTAGTTTAGTACTCCTCCACAGCAATTGGTCTCATACTTTTATCCAGTGTACTTACAAGATACTTCTTAAACCAACAAACACAAGACTTGTTTCTCTAATTGTGTTTAAGCTTGTAGTATCTTACAGTTGGCATTGTTTCATGGTCTTTCCCTTTCTCATCTCTCTTATTTGTTGCCACTCGTTTCCAGTGCTGCCGCCAGCCTCAAGAATGCAGCATCACCATTCAGATTCTAAAGACTGTAGAATCTAATGAATATAATATTCGTTATTATAAATATTTACTCAGAGGTCTATGAATGTTTGGAATTCACCACCCAATGGTTGTGGATGCTTAATCTTTGAATATATTCATGGTTGAGATTGAGAGATTTTAATTTCAGCAAAATCAAGTGATGTGCAGATGGGATAGAAAAGTGAAGATAATATATAATGTAGAAAATTAACCAAGATTAACCTACCATCAGACAAAGCTTCAGGAGTATTTAATATTACTGCTGCTCTTATTTTTCGTGTAAGTATCAATTACTCACCACAGACGTGAATCATATAAGGTACAATATTCCTTTATGCTAGTTCAGCCTGTAGCACATTAAATACTTCTTAAATGTTCTCATTATAAGAGTTATAGAAAAGTACAGCATGGAAACAGGCCCTTTGGCCCATCTAGTGCATGCCAAACCATTTAAACTGCCTACTCAAAGGATTTAAACTACAAAGTATAAATTATACTACCTTAAGACTTGTCTGCTTCGAGGCAGCCACAAAGCAAGAAACCCAAAAGAACCCAATTTAAAATAAAAGACTAACACCCAGAGAGAAAAAAAACACAAATCATGCAAACAATAGAAGCAAGCAGGGGTCTGTTCCCCTTAAACCGGGTCTATGGTCCTAGTGCAGTTCCCATAACTCTCCACACCTCTACCAACCATGTGCATATCCAAACTTCTCTCAGACGTCGACATTGAGCTCATATGCACCATTCTCATCACCCTCAGTGAAGTTTCCCCTCATGTTCCCTTTGAACTTTTCACCCTCAAGTCAGGACTTCTGGCTGCCATCCCACCCAACCAGAGTGGGAAAAGCCGGCTTACATTTAGCCTATCTACAGAGCCATGCCCCTGTCTAAAAGCCTCAATTTCCAGCAGTGGACTCAGTCCCATGCACATCGGTGCTCCTGAGGGACCTGTCGTTAACTTGGTACTTTTCCTTTATAAACGACAACCACTTCACTGTCTAGAACTGCAAACTTACCAAGCCAGTCACCCTCATTTTAATTTTTTTTATTTTGATATACAGCGTGGAACCACACCGCACAACAACCCTCGACAACCCCTATTTAATTATAACAAAGACAATTTACAGTGACCAATTAACCTTCTGCGGTACGTTTTTAGGATGTGGGGAGAAACTGGAGCCCTCAGAGAAAACCCAACAGTGCACAGGGAGGACGTATAGAGACTCCTTACAGAGGATTGAACTCTGAAGCCCCAAGTGTAATAGCACTGCGCTAACCTTACCTCACTGTGGTGCCCATTTTCTTCTACAGCCACCTACGCTTTCGTTCAAGTGATTTATATACTGCAGAATCGATCCAGCCCACAGGTCAACACACGGACTGTCATCCCGGAATAACACCCCACCCACAGTGATTCAGAATTTGCTTCGGAACTGGAAGACAAACTTCTAAATCACGATGGATCTAATCTTCTGGATCAGCCTGCCCTCAATCACCATCAGCTCACTCCCCCGTTCCCGTTCCCCCCGCTCCACACCCAAACCTGCTGTTATCCTTATGACTAAAATTCCTAACGAAAAAGCATGGAGGATTTTGATACTCTAAAGTAGCTAAGATTACCTACGTGCCAGATTATATCCTTATACAAGATGTACTTGATTCCTTTATTCAATGTTCCCAGTAGTCAAAAGCATATACAATATCTATATCTTCTTCTTAGGGAAATCTTTTGTGATTCAGATTACTTGCTTCCACTCTGATCATGCGGATTCTGAGATCATGGATGAGGGCACTGTGATTACCACGGACTGTTCCAGGACAGGAGGTGCCTGATCAGCTGGGTGGATCTGGAGATGCCTGATCAGTTCCTGAGTGGTAACACTCTTTCTGCCACTTATGCAAACCTGTGTGTTCCCAATGCAGGGGCTTGAGGTTCTTAATACCATTTCAAATGGCCCTACTCCACTTTGTGTGGTCTTGGACCAAAGAATTAAGGGAATGTTACTTTTTTTCCAAGGAGACTTTGAACACACCCTAACTTCACCTGATGATCTCTTTCCACTACAGGATAATATGTCGGCTTTGCGAGTCTAGATGATATAAGAATAACAAAGCTTGCCCAATGGAGCCAACTACAAGTAACTAGTGCCTCGGAGCTGGAGATACTGGTCTGGGAGGGAACAATGCTTTGTTTCACTTATCTTTCTAAAGAATTTGGAGGACTGAGGAAACAGGATTGCTGGTGCCTTTCCAGTGGCTAAAGATGCCTGATGGAGATTGTCCAGGTTTCAGAAGATGAAAGGAGGATAGAGACTACTCCTGCTTGGTATTCAGTGAACTTATGACAGGTCTTGAGCATTAATCTTAATAGATCCTTTTTCTCAATTGACCTGACTATGCCGATGCATTGAATATGATGGTGAATATCCATGAGAAATGAGAAGTCACTCCTATTTTTTTGGGTCTCACTATGAATTGTTATTGTCTAAGGGTAGTATTATGTTTTGGGGCATTTTGGTACAGGATCTTTGTCTTACAGATGTTGAGTGTATGCCCCATCCTTTGGTATGACTCACTGTAAGTGTTGACCGTGGCTTGGAGCTTGGCCTTCAAGCACATTCAAATCCAGGCATGGTCGGATACCATTGAGCTTGGGATGACCGTAGTTCTAGAGTGTAATCGCTGCAAGTTGAACAGATTAACTTATTATAACAGGAGAAGGCCATTCAGGAGGATTTAAATGAAAAACACATGTACAAAAACATGCTTTGTATATAAGTTTCTGTTTATTTCCTTTCACTCTGTCCTGGAGATATCTGCAATGCAGGAGAATATCACTTACCCCACTCAATTCTTGACAAAGAGCAAAGGCAAATAGATAAAAATACTCACGGATGCACATAAATACTTCTACAAACTTGCACATTCAGAGTCACAGACAAGTACACATACTCAATAGACACCCATATATAGACAATGGTGGATCGACTCACACACACATCTGTTTGTAGAGAATCTCACACAAGAAGGTAGACCAAAGCACAAGGTACACAACCTTTCACAGGTCCATTCAACTACATGCACACTGAAAATACAGCCTCAGAGACATACACATATCAGGATAGCTTCTTTCATTTTTGTTGCTCTCTGCTGGTTCTATCTCTGGACCATGCTTAACTGCAACCACTGTGTGTGCCCTCGTAAACTCTTGTTTTTTTTTAACCTCTGGTTCATCCTAGGTGCATTCTCTTGCACTCTTTTGCTTGAGGACAGCTACTTCTGTTCATGTTTCCCTCACCAAATGCTGCTTTCCGTCTTCGTTATATGATCCACGCCCCCAGTTCTGATCTGCTTCCATTGGCAGGTTGCACGGGAAAGGTTTTAGCTGATTTTCTGTCATTGTCAGATGACGTGGGGAGTATTTCATGCTTTTCAAGTTTGCATTTTCCTTTACTCTAAGTGGAGACTGATTGATTGTGACCTCCTTACGCAGGGCTGCCACCAGGCTGCAAATAAACAGAGATTACTGGAATACCACCCATATAAAGGTGTTTGTACAGTGATACTCATTTTTAGATATTTCTAATTTGTGTTTTTAATTTTTCCCATTATGACTTCATTTTCTTTGCTTCAGTATTAGGGTAAGGATTTTGCTAGTACAGCTGAAATTTATTGTCTGTTCTTTATTGCCTTTGAAGTTTTCTATGCCACTTCAAAGAGCTGTTAAGAGCCAACTAATACAGAATCAGATATAAATCAGATCACTTAAGGATATCAGGTTTCCCTCCCAAAATTAAATTAGTGAATCATGTGGAAGTTTGTAATAATCCAATTCCTTTGTTGCCACTTTTAATGATACTAGCCTTTTCATGCTGAATTTAAGTTCTCAAATCACTGAACAAGTGATACTCTGTCTGGGTAGTCTCCCCGACCTGATGGAATGAACATGAATTTCTCAAACTTCTGGTAGTGCCCCCCCCCCTCACCATTCCATATTCCCTTTTCCCTCTCACCTTAACTCTTTACCTGACCATCACCTCCCTCTGATGCTTGTCCCCCTTTTCTTTCTTCCATGGCCTTCTGTCCTCTCCTATCAGATTCCCCCTTCTTCAGCCCTGAATCTCTTTCATTAATCAACTTCCCAACTTCTTACTTCACCCCTCACCCACCCCCTCCTGGTTTCACCTATCACCTTGTGTTTCTTCCTCCCCTCCTCCCACCTTCTAACTCTGACTCCTCATCTTTTTCCCTCCAGCTCTGATAAAGAACCATGGCCTGAAACATTGATTATACTCTTTTCCATTGATGCTACTGGCCTGCTGAGTTCCTCTGTCATTTTGTGTGTGCTGCTTCGATTTCTGTCATCTGCAGATTTTCTCTTGTAAGTCATTATTTCCTGCAAAATTCTCATGAAAAGTTTCCAAAATGATACAAATGTTGATGAGAGGAAAACATTATGGTTTTAGTATACAGTGGTGCAGTTAGTCAAGCTGCTGACTCACAGTTCCAGCAACTCATATCCAATCCAGAACTCTGGTGCTGTCTGGGTGGAGCTTGTACATTTTCCCTTTTACTGCCTAGGTTTCCTCCAAGTGATCCTTTTTTCCTCTCCATGTCCCAAAGACATGTAGGTTGTTCAATTAATTAGCAACTGTAAATGTAAATATAGATGAGTGCTAGAATCTTGGAGTTGATAGGAATGTGAAGAGAATGAAGTGGGATTGGTACAGATGTTTGATGTGATTGCACACTCAATGGGCTAAGGGATCTGTTTCCGTGCTGTATGATTCCAACACGAGGGAGCTGAAAGTGAAAATTAGATGCTCAGCAATTGAGAAATATAATTGAGATATAGGTATCCTTAGAAGTCCATGTGTTGCCATTGGAGGTGCTGATATAGGGAGCTGAGAGAGTTGTAGAAACATTAATTGTAGAGAAAACAGACTGGAATTGGCTAAATTGATTCCACACCAGAAGCACATAAATTTAAAAAGGAGACCAAATGGTTTAACCCATTTGCTGGAACAAGGGTATCAAAGATGGGAGAGCAGTGAAGTATATTACAAATGCAGAAATAATGTTTCAAATAGGATCTTAAAAGTACAATTGTAAAGTGACTTTGTGAAGGATTTTTCTTTCCAGGAAAAGGCAATCAGAGAATAGGGGACATGAAATGCTACTGTTAGAATAGGAGAAAATGCTTAAAGATGACAGAGACCATGGAAGTAGAAAGACCCCACTGATGAACTGTTATCAAACTAATAACAGTCCAGTATAAAAATGAAGAGAGTTGTCACCTGATACCACCATCTGTGTCAACTGATTGGTGAAGGGAAACTAACTCAGTACTGCACTAGCAAGTCAATTATACTGTAACTAAACTACCTTAACTAATGCCAGCTGATGGTATAGTGGCATCCGCACCGGACTTTGAGGTGAGTGGTCCCGGGTTCGAACCTGCCTGGCTGCTTGCACGCTTTCCATCCATGTTGAGTTGAGCATTGAGCTAGCAACTGGGCCTCAAAAATAAAACTGACAAATGCTAAAGAAATGGCAATGTTGCTGCCCAATGCGCCACAAGGCATGGAAAGGAACACCACCACCAATCTTCACTAAAGCTCAGGAAAAGGCAAACTGTAAGATTAGTCAAGTAATGCCAAAATCAACGAAAATTCCTGATTGTCCACTCATCCCAAATGAAGCAATTAGCCCAAGCTCACATTATTTGAGAAAACACTAAGTAAGGTGAGAAAATATCTTTCAAGTAGGGATATCACCAACAGCCAATGTAAGTGTCTCACTAGCACTGTACTTGACCAGACTGATAAGATTTCAGACAGTCTGGGGACAAAGTGGTGCAGCTTGTAGAGATGCTGTCTCACAGCTCCAGTGACCAGGTTGAATCCTGGCCTCGTGTTCTGTCAGTATAGAGTTTGCATGTCTTCTCTGTTACTGAGTAGGTCCTCTCCATGTACTCCAGTTTCCTTTCACATCCAAAGATGAATGGTTTGGTAGTTTAATTCCTCTGTCATTTGAACCTCGTGTGTAGATGACTGGTAGGATCTGGGAAACGTTGTGGGGAATGTGGAAGGAATATAATGTGATTACTGTAAATGGGTGTTTGATAGTGAGCGTGGACTTGATAAGTCAAAAGAATTGAAGGTGGGGTACTTTGCTAAAGGATGAGATCAAGATATTGATTTAGTTAGTGTGGAGGCAGGTATAGTGAAAGCAAGAAAAGGTTGGGTGGTTATAGGAGACTCAGATGCTGGAATCTGCAGCAAAAAGCAATCTGCTGGAGAAACTCAGAAGATTGATGTCATCTCTAGGCGAAAGGAATGGTTGATATTTTGGGTCAGAACACTACAGCAGGAATGAGAGTGGATAAATTTAAAGAGGAAAGGAGGAATGGTGACAGCGGGCCTAGAGATGATTGGAGAACTAAGGGGATGAGTGAATGTTGGAGTGAGCAGATCAAGCCACTTAGGGGAGGAGAAGACTAAATAGGTGGAGGTGGACAAAAAGGGAGGGAGGTGGGGGGTGGATATTAAGTGGGAACAGGAAGGCTACCTGTGTTGGAATCTCATATGTAAGGAAGATGATAAAGGGAACTGTTAGAAGAGAGGTGAAAGGCAGAAAAGACCATGACAGGATACGAGTGAGCTGGTGGTTGAAATGTGTGGGCAGTAAGAGAATGGAATTGGGACGGGAGAAGGACTGAAAGGGGTGATGGGGGATGGGAAGAGAGTATGGAAAAGGGGATAAGAATAGAGGGGCCGCTGGAGGATTGGAAGTGAAAGAGCAGGGCAGAAGGTGAGGGTGGTAACTAGAGGAGAGGGTTCATAACCATCGGGTTGTAGAATACTCAGGCAGAATATAAGATGCTGTTCCTCTAGTTTGTGTTGGGCTTCATACTGGTAGTACAGAAGGCCAAAGGTAGACTAAGGAATTGGAATGAGAATTGAAATAGCATGTAACTGGGAGCTTGAGATGGCCACTGCAGAGTGCAGATGCTCTGTGCATCAGTTGCCTCGTCTGTGCTTGGACTTGCCTATGTTTAGGTCGCACTAGAAGCATCACATGCGGTTTACAAGATTGGAGGAGGTGCACGTGAATCTTTGCCTCGATTGGACAGGCTGTTTAGGTCTCTGGTAGCGTAAGAACAATTGTTACACTTCCTGAGTGCCAGGGGCCAGGGAGGGGTGGTTTGGGAGGCATGAGTGGACAAGGTAGTTATTGAGAGAATGATTCCTGCAGAAGGCAGAGGAGCACGGGGAAGAGAAGTGACTAGTAGTGGGATGTCATTGCAGCTGATAGAAATGACAAAGAATGATGTGGACACAGATACTGCTAGGGTGAAAGGTAAGAACTACAGAATCCTATTTCTGGTGTGTCTGGAGTGTGTTGGGATAAGAACAGATGTCAAAGAAACAGAAGAAATGGGAGATAATACATGCAGAGCCACATTTACTGAAGAAAGAAGGCGTTTCAAATATCTGGAATATAAGGCCTCCTTATCTTGAAAGCAGAAAGTAGAGATGGAGAAATTGGAAGGAAGGGATGACATCCTTATCAGAGACAGGGTGAGTAGAGATGTGTGCCACGCAGCTCTGGAAGTCATGGATTTATACAAAAAGTCCACAGATAGTTTGTCCTGAGATAGAATCAGAGAGTTACAGAAAAAGGAGAAAAGTGTCAAAAATGGTCCAAGTGAATTTGAGAGTGAGATGGAAGTTAGAAGCAAAGCTAATAGAATTGCAGGATAGAAGCATAAAGCAGCAACAATGCAGTCATTGATGTAACAGAGAAAGAGTTGGGAAGTGGTATCAGAGAAGGTTTGGGACAGGGACTGTTCCACACATATAGTCAACAAAGATACATGCATAGCGAGGGCCCATACGAGTGCCCATGGGTACATATATAGGAAACAAGTGGAAATTTTTTATATTCATATTATCAAGGAGGTGGTATTTGCTGCCTTACAGTGTATTAAGCTGGATAAATCCCAGGGCCTGACTGAATGCATCCTCTTATTTTGTGGGAGGCCAGAGGAAAAATTGAGCAGCCCTTTGAAGAGATACTTGCTTCATTGTTAGCCACTGGTAAAGTTCCCAAAGACTGGAAGATGGCTAATGTTGTTCCATTGTTTAAGAAGGGTAGGAAGGACAAGCCAGGGAGCTACAGTCATGTCAGTCTGACATCAGTAGTGGGGAATTTAGAGGGAATATAGAGGGACAGGATCTAGCAGCATTTGGATAGACAAAGTCCGAATAGGAAGATTCTGCATGGCTTTGTGCATAGAAGATTGTGCTTGAGGAACCTTTTAGTTTTTTGAAGTGGCAGCCAAGGAGTTTGATGAGGGTAGGGCAATGGATGTTGACTGTTTGGTTTTTAGCAAGGCCTTTGATATGGTCCCACATGATAGACTGGTCTGGAAGGTTAGGTCCCATAGAATCCAGGAAGAGCTAGTTAAGTGGATTCAAAATTGGCTCAGAGTACGAAGCAGATGGTAGTGGTTGAAGTTTATTTCTTGGAAAGGAGGCTGGTGACTAACGGGTGCCCTGCAGACCTTCGCGCCATGCTGCCGCCTTCTTATGAGAGACGGCGCACCACACAATCAAGTTTATCTATGCCTGCTCATGCTGTTTCTATGCCTGATGCAGGAACCTACACACTGGATAGAAGCTTCCTTCACTGTGCTATCAGAATTTGGAACAGCCTTCCAGATGCCGTGGTTGGAAACATCTGCGACGATGGGGTCCAAGCCTTCAAGAGTCGAGTGCACAAACACCTATCATCTCTGGGAGGGAAGTCACATGCTTCTTCATAAGCTATCATGAAGGGGACCAGGATAGCAATGCTTGGTTGTTGGTAGGTAGGGTTAATACCTGACTTTCAAGAGCACTTGTGAGTTATGTTCCGGCTGGACTTGGTCCTTAAACTGCTGGAGAACAGTGCGGAAAGAAAAGGTGCTGTTTTCTCCCGGTAGGGATTAGATTTTTGTTCCAAGTGCTCCTGCCACATTTTATCACCCTGCAACCTTATCCTTCAATCTCCTTGAATTATGGAGGACAGCATGTGTATAAATGTCTCTCTCCAACAGACTTCATCATGATCATCATGACTCCAATATTTCTACTATTTTTTAATGTTTCTTAATTATACATATAATTTTTTGTGTTCTATCGCTGAGCAGCAGCGAACCATCTGATTGACCCATCAGAGTTCTCTTTGGGAACTAGTTGACTTGATCAGCATTTCTGATCTGGCTATTGTTCACGATTGCATTTATAAAAAAAAAAAGGCACTCTTGTCATTCATTATTTATATGAATGATTTGAATGCACATGCACAAGGCATGATCAGTAAGTTTTCAGATGACACAAAATTAGGAGGTGTTGTTGATAGTGAAGGAGGTTTTCGTAGATTACAGGGGGATCTTGATCAGTTAGAAAAGTGAGCTGAAAAGTAACAAATGGATTTCAAAACAGTTAAGTGTGCGGTCGTGCATTTTAGAAAGTCAAACCAGTTTAGGACTCATGCTTTCAATGGTACGAAACCAGGGAGTAATACGGAACAAAGAGACCTAATAATACAAATGCATAGTTCGTTGAAAGCAGCGCCACAGGTAGACAGGGTAGTGAAAAAGGCATTTAGCATGCTGGTCTTCATCAGTCAGGGCACTGAGTATAGGAATTGGAACAAATGGGCAGTTGTATAAGTTATTGGAGAGACCATATGTAGTACTGTATACAGTTTTGATCACCCTGTTATAGGCAAAATGTGGTTATACTGGAAAGAATGCAGAAAAGATTTATGAGGATGTTGTCAGGAAGAGGTTGGCTGGGCTAGGTCTTTATTGCATGGCACATGGGAAAATGAGGGTGACCTTTATGCCTCTCATGATTGATAAAATCATGAGAGGCATAGAAAAGCTGTCTTTTCCCCAGTGTAGGGGAGTCCAAAACTAGGGGACATAGATTTGAGGTGAGAGGAGAAAGATTTAAAAGAGATTTGAGGGGCAACTTTTTTACACAGATGCTGGCGAGTATACAGAATGACCTGCCCGAGGAACTGGTTAAGCCAGGTACAATAGTATTGTCGAAGAATCACTACGATAATTGCTTGTAGGGGCAGGGCTAAGAGGGATATAAGTCAAACACAGCATCTGGGACTAGGTCAGTGTGGAATCACTGGGCTGAAAGATTTGTATCTGTGTTGTATTGCTCTATGACTATGGTTTCTTGTTACATAAAGTTATGAGAAGCATGATAGGGCAGACATTCAAAATCTCTTTCCAGTGGCAGGGATATCAAAAACAGTAGGGCAACGGCTTATAGGGAGAGGAAGGAGTTCAAAAGGAAATCTGAAATTTATATTTTTACTCAGCGTGGTTGGCATCTGGAATATCAGATGTGTTTGTAGGATTAATGTAGATGGGCACAAGGCTCAGCATTAACATAATGAGCTGAAAAGCACATTTCTGTGCTGCACAGCTCTCTGGTAGAGTCACACAGACAGAGTGATCGACTTGGACGAACACACTTGAACTGAGAAGTATGGTTAGAGAAACATACAAAGAGACAAGAAAGGAGAGAGACATATGCACTGAGACTTCCACAACCATAGCAACAAAACAACAACAGTTACTAACATAAATAAAGACAGTCAGTAAAAAAAGACACGTTGAGGCAGAACAGATAGCCATTCACACAGCCAAGTATAAAGAATAACCCCAACAAGGAATAGACAGTCCTTCAGCGACACCTTTTGAACGCGTCACAATGACATGGTGCTATTGATTGTTGCAGTGAGTAGTACGTGCCACCAGGGGACGCCATACACTCTTTGGTAAGATTGTACAACAAAAAGCAGAAATGTTTGTGCAGACTTATGAAAGTGATAGAAATTCATTTTTTGTCATTATAAACCAACAGAAACTACCCTGGCTAACCTCTACCCCAGTGCATACTCCAGCCAACTGGAACTGGTTTTCTTCCTTTTGTTTAGGCAGTCCCTTGAGATCAAAAGTGATTTGCTACACCTCTTGTAGTACATACAAAATGCTAGAGGAACTCTGCATGTCAGGAGGCATCCAGGATAGGGGGAATAAACCATTAAATTTTGGACCAGACCCTTCTTCATGACTGGAAAGAAGCCAGAATAGGAAGCTGGGGGAGAGGAAAAAGTACAAGCTGGCAGGTGATTCATGAGCTATAAATATTCCAGGAGCATTGAATTAATTCAATGAGACCCTGACCATATCCTTGAATCTTTATTGCTGTCCATCTTATAATCTCTTTCGGTGACAGCACTTGCAATAGAATGTCTGTTTCAGGAATGTGGTGCTGAGTATCACGAGTGTGTGCCAGAGGATGTGGCCAAATCTAGGGGATTGGGAACATGAGCCCGGTGTGTGGCAGGAGGCAAGAGCAGGAACATGTGCCAAGTCTGCGGCAGGAGCCACGTCTTAGGGGTGCGGGCCAAGTATGCAAATAGAACCAGGCACTGAAACCAGTTACAATAATAGTCATCTGTGGCAAATGTAGCAAGGGATGCAGACCTGAGAGTAAAGGGGTTGAGGGACATGGTTTGGGAAAGGCGATTAGAATAGAAGAGCCAAACTGTGTTGATTTCTTAAGAAGAATCTCACGCTTTATTGTTTGTATGGAGAAGATGACAAAGAGTCCATGCCAGGTTCTAAAAGGGGGACAAATTCATGAAAGAATTTGTTTTTTAAAATGGCCCTCAATGTGATAACTTCTGAAATTTTCATTTGTTATAAAGCTGAACCTGGAGTAGGAGTAGTTGGGTGTAAACCCGATTGTAACCCAGGTTAATTAAACCCAAAATGGTAATGTTAAAAAGCTCTACCTGCGGAGAGATGAAAACGAGGTTTACCGATTTTTTTTTTAAAGAATTTGAAAAAACACTATGTGAGGGAGAGGCAAGCTGGAGACAGGACAGACAAGCAAAAAAACGCAGCATCGATTAGAAGCTGAAGACATGAACTGTTATGAGTGGAATTAGTAGTGAGTATCTTTACCCTACTAACTTGAAACCCTCAGGGTGAAACCCCTGGAGGGGAGACAATAGTGATAAAAGATTTATTGAAGCTACAGCTATAATGAGATAATATTGGCAGAAACCACTGTCTAAAATCCCTACCGTGTAGTCGGGAATCAGTTCGGCAAAATCATACCAAGGCATTTGGTCAAGTTTTTTACAAGTCTGTGAATTGACTTGCTGTGGATGATCAACTATTTCATCCAACGAACCAAGATGGCGAGCCACCCAGATGAAGAACCAGCGCAGGAACGAAATGTGTAATGACGCAGAGGATTTAATACGGTTGGATACAGGGTATATAAGCTATTTTCATTCGAAGAATCCGAACTTGATTTTCTGCAAGAACTGATTGTTTTTGCAAAGACTTTGATAAGCTACTGAATGAGATTTACTGTGTTTAAGAATTGTGATGTTGGAGAATTGTTGTGAAAGGAGTTAAACTGTGTACGTATAATTTTTGAATTTGAATTTAAACTTGTAGATATACTGCCTGGAACTGAAACTGAAGTTACCTATAATACTTGAGAATAGGAATTATATTTGGTTTTCTAACTAATTAGGGATAAGTAAAAAGGGACGTTTAGTCTGTAAACTTTTAAATAGGGAGTAACACTAGATCTAATTAGTTGGAGAAATTGGAGTAACCAATGTTATTCTAATGAATATCACTGATTCTAAGTAAACAGGAATTTGTTTTTTTTGTTGATATCTAAGATTTGGAGCCTAAACTGAATGTTTGAACTTTGACTTGTTCTTGCTCATGTAAGTATTTTGTCCATATTGTTTTTTTCTTATAAACAAAACCTTATTTCCAGAAGTGTGTGGTTTCTATTCACTGTCTCTTTCTGATACCTGGATTCTTCTGATGGCCCACTAGCACCTAGTGTAATTTGATTTTCTCTAGAGATTGTGACAACTAGTCACACACGATAAGACTGGTGCTGCACAGGTGTTAACATAAAGTTCAGTCTACAATCCCATTTCTAACCCCTATCTTCTTAATCTGAAAGGACAGGCAAGTGGGCAGAGAGGTGGGGTGTCTCAGTTGATAAAATCAAATTCTTAGGAGGAAGTGACATAGGATCAGAAGATGTAGAATCCTTATAGGTTAAATATAAGTTATGATGAATATTATAACTTACAATAAGAAATAACATTTTGTGATAATAAACCTGATTCTGACTGAAATGGGTTTAATATGAAGACGTGTGAGGTCATGAAATTTGATAAAAAGAATCCAAAGGTCAACTACTAACAAGGTGGAGGAGAAATGCAGATGATAAAATACACCTGCAGAGATCCGGGTGCTCCTGTGGGAAAAGTTATAAGGTAGATGCAGCAAGTGTTTAAGAAGGCACATGGTCTTTATTGCAAAAAGAGTGGAATTTAGAAATAAGGAAGAATTATTATAATGTTCACGATACTGGTGAGGCCAAATCTGGAAAATTATGTTCTGGCTTGGTCCCCTTATTTAAAAAATGATAAGAGCGATGAAGGCAGGCCAAGGGAGATTTATTAGCTAATTGGGATGAGAGTATTATGCTCTATGAGTGTCTAAAGAAATTAGATCTATAATCTTTGGAGTTCAGATCAATGGAATCAACCTTATTGAAGCGTATCAGATCCTGAGGGGTCATGTCAGGGTGGATATCAAGAAGTTTCTATTAGTAGGAGAATCTCAAATTAGGGGAAATAGTTACAAGATAAGGGGGTCTTCATTTCCCCTAATTGAAGTCTTACTGTACAGAGGTGTTCTCTTGAAGAACATAGTGAATCTGTGGAATTCTTCCCACTGGGTTCTGGAGGCTAGATTATTGGACGGCTTCTTTCACCAGGCCATCAGACTGATTAATTCATGCTGATACAATTGTATTTTTATGATATATTGACTGCCCTGTTGTACATATTTAGATGGAGACATAACTTAAAGACTTTTAGTCCTCATGTATATGAAGGATGTAAGTAATAAAATCAATTCAATCCAATTCAGATGCTTATCAATTTCATTTCTGTGTAGAACATTTAGAGTGTACCCTCCAAGAGCAAGCAACCTTGTCCTGAGTTGGTAAATTAGCTCTCAGCGGTGCTGATTTCAGCCCTTTGAATCAGGATATGTATTTGTGATTCATTCTGTGGATTATAACCATTAAGATCGCTATGTCGAAACAAGATCTGTTCAAAGCAATTAATTTAATTCCATTGCTCCATAGCCCTATCCACTACCATTTTGAAAATCCATTGTAGGTAACAAATTCCAGATCATCTTCACTTTCTATTTTTAAAAATGAAGCTGTCTAATCCCTGGTGCACCTTTTACCCATTCATTTTAATCTATATCCCCTAGAGTTAAATCATCTCTTGGTGAAAAAGAGCCTCTCAATTTACCCCATCTAAACCCATCATCATTTCCTCTCACCCTTCTTTGCTCCAAGGAACACAAGCTGAAATTCTTTGATCATATGATTAAATCTCTTCCATTTCCTCCTTTTCCAAAGTGCGAACAGAAATGCATATAGAAATTAATATGCTGTGACTTAACCACCATTTAATGATTCAACAAATCACCCTCATTGTTATATTCTGTGCTTCTATTTATGAAAACCAGGATCCCACGCTTTATTAACTTCTGTTTTAACGTAGCTTGATATGCTTGCCACCTCATTGATCATGTTCATAAGAATGAAAAGCTACTCTTACCAATTCCATATTTACTCATATTCCACTTCAAAGGAAAATATGCTTATCAAATGATTCACTTACCAGTACATTGTTAGAACAGTGATTCCAAGGAATGTCAGACTACACACTACAATAGTTATCAGGAGATGAGTTGAATTGAAGGTTTGTCTTTCTTTCTTTGGAGCTGTTGGAGTATAAGCACATAAGAATATAATAAACTTCAGAAAGAATAGGCCTTTTGGTATTTCAACCCTGCTCTGCTGTACAGTAGTGACATGTCTGATCCAATCTTGGCCTCAGATATCTCAATATATCTCTTGACTCCACTTAGTTCTAAATATCCATGGGTCTCTGCTTTGAACGTATATTCAGTGACACTACACCTATGGCTAAATGCGGTAGAGAATTATATAGATTAGCAAATCTGAGGGAAGAAATTGGTTCTCATCTCACTCTGAAATTGGCAAGTTTAATGCATTCTTTATAGAAGAAGCATCCCTCAGCACCCATTCTTATATATTTCAGTAACATTCCTCAGTCAGAAGACATCTACTTGTGCTGGACAGTGATCAAGTAAGATGAATTTCCTAAAAATGAAGCTGTGGGAAGAATATTCTTTTCTAGTGATGGTGCATCTTTACAAATGTTATTATGCAGATTGCTTTAGTTACAGGAATGTAAGAACAAGGAGCACGAGTAGGCCATCTGTTCTACCAAGCCTGCTTTGCCTTTCAATAAGATTTGGCCATGGACTCAGCCCCACCAACCTGCTTTTTCCCCATGACCCTTAACTCCCCTGAAATGCAAACATCTAAAATCAAGTATCTAACTGTGTCTTAAGTACATCTAATAAGGTAGCCTCTACTGCTTCCCTGGATAGAGAATTCCACAGATTCACTACTCTCTAGGAAAAGCAGTTTCTCCTCATCTGCATCCTAAATCTATTCCCCCATGTCATGAGGTTATGTTCCCTAGTTCTATTCTCACTTATTAGTAGAAGCAACTTTCCTGCCTCTGTCTTGTTTATCTTTTTCATAATTTTATATGTTTCTCTAAGATCCCTCTCATTGTTTTGAACTCCAGTAAATATAGTCCCAGGTGGCTCAATCTCTCCTCATTGGCCAACCCCTCATCTCCAGAATCATAAACACAAGTGATTCTGCAGATGGTGGAAATCCAGAGTAACACACACACACAATACTGAAGGAACTCAGCAGGTCACCATCTCCAGAATCAATCTAGTGAACCTCCTTTCCACCACCTCCTAAGCCAGTATATCTTTCCTCAAGTAAGGAGACCGAACTGTCGGCAGAACTCCAAGTGTGGCCTCACCAGTACCTTGTATAGTTGCAGCAAAAGCAACGCGTTCTTAAATTCAATCTCTAGCAATGAAGACCAACATTCCATTTGCCTTCTTGGTACCTGCTGTACCTGCAAACCAACCTTCTGCGATTCATTCACAAGGACCTCTGCACACAGTACGCTGCAAGCTCTCACCAGTTAAATAATAATCTAATCTTCTACTTCTCCCTCCAAAGTGGATGACCTCACATTTACTGACACTGTACCCCATCTGCAATCCCTTCAGCACTCACTTAACCTATCCATATCTCTCTGCAGACTCTCCGTATCCTCTGCACAGCTTGATTTTACACTCAATTTAGTGTCATCAACAAACAAATATACTTGGTCCCCTCTTCCAAATCATTCATGTTTATCATGAACAGTTGCAGGTCCAAAACCAATCCCTGCAACATTCTACCTACCACTGACTGACAACCAGTGAAACCCCCATTTATCCCAACTCCTTGCCTTCTGTTGGCTAACCTATCATCCATCCATGCTATTACATTACCTCCAAGTCCATGCATCCTTATCTTATGGATAAGTCTTTTATGTGGCACCTTATCAAATGCCTTTCTGAAATCTGAATACACAGCATCCACTTGTTTCCCTCTATCTATTGCATACATTATATCTGCAAATAACTCCAGTAAGTTTGTTAAACAGGACCTGCCCTTCGTGTATCCATGCTGTTACCTGTTAAATCATTCTCTGCAGACTCTTCTTGTTTTGCTGATTTGGATTTGATATCCAGTAGCCTTCCCTGAATTCTACCATTATAGCAATCAGTTGAAGATACTGCTCCCTCTCCGTTTGTTTCAAGGCCTTGAGGACAAGCCAGGCATTGGGTCCTGCCAAATCTATGCTGGTAAAAGTCCTTTGGGCATGGAATACAGATGGAAGTCCAGTTGAAGCTATAAGAACCTGGTCCACAAGTCACTGTATGCAAAGCACAAGAAGTCAGTCAACCCATTAAGTACTATTTTTGGATCTGGACAAAGGAAAAAGGTACCAGTCTTTCAGCTCTTTCTGCTCTAAAGGCATTCACTCTAATCTCATATCTTTTCCCCATATCAGAGATAGATAAATTAGAGGACATTGGTTTAACATAAGTTTTAGGTATAATTGTATAAATATTCATGGCTCTATTTGTCTTTCAGTCATCACCCTCACCCTTTATCACATCGCTGCTTTAGGGCACATTTGCTATGCGTGTTGAATTAGTGAATGGTGTCATATAAAAACATGTATTTTCATTTTGTATTCCTTATTGGCCTGCCTTATAAAAATTTACTAATCTCTGTTTTAAAGACTGCAGTTTGATGAGCATTACCATTGGTAGTGTTATCAGGTAGCACTTACATACCAGTAACTCACTCATCAATGCAGTTTGAGTTTTGCCAGGGCTATTCAGCTCCATATCCTATCACATCCTTGGTTCACACAAAGTTAAAGAGCTGATCTCTAGATATGAGTTGAGAGTGACTACACTCACATTAAGGAAGAAACCCTCTGCAAGGCACAGATAACGAACCTGTTGGAATATTCTCAATTTGCCAGCAAATATCAGGAAGATCAACACCATCCGGAACAAATCAGCCTTAATGATTGGCACATCCAACAACCACCATAAACATCCATTTCCTCCATCATCAGTGCATACAGATAGTACAGAACAATGCAGTTACCCACCGGGCTGCTCTGCCAGCATCTCCTAAACCTGTGAGATCTATCACAAAAAAATAAAGGGCAGTAGAGACATAGGAACACCACTACTTGTAGGATCTTCTCCAAGCCAAACTGAAGACAATGAATATTGAATGGAAAATACTCCACTGATCGGAATCATACCTCACACAAAGGGAAACAGTTGTGGATGTCAGAGCAACACACATAAAAGTTGCTGGTGAACGCAGCAGGCCAGGCAGCATCTCTAGGAAGAGGTGCAGTCGACGCTTCAGGCTGAGACCCTTCGTCTTTATGTGTGTTGCTTGAATTTCCAGCATCTGCAGAACTCCTGTTGTTTGTGGATGTCAGAGATCAGTTATTCCAGCCCCAGGACTTCACTGCAGGAACTCCCCAATGTAGTGTCCTGGGCCCAATCATCTTAACTGCTCCACCTTAACGTTGAAATTGGAATGATCAGTAATGATTGTATAATGTTGAGTTCCTTTTCAGGTTGGAGGAGCAACAGCCCATATTCCGTCTAGATAGCCTCCAACTTGATTTCTCCAACTTTTGGTATTTTTTCATCCTTCCTCTTCCCTCTTCTTTTCTGGCCTCTGGCCTCTTAACTTTTCTCCACACCTCCCTATTCTGTCCCCCTGGTGCCCCTCCTCCTTCCCTTTCTCCCATGGTTCACTCTATTCTCCTGTCAGATTGCTTCTTAACCAGTCCTTTACCTTCTCCACTTATCACCTTCCAACTTATTACTTCATCCCCCCCCTCCCCAATCCACCTAGCTTGTCCTCTTTCCCCTCGCCCCACCTTATTATTTTGGCATCTTCCGACTTCCTTTCCAGTGCTGATGAAGGAATTCAGTCTGAAATATTCATTTCCATGAATGCTACCTGACCTGCTGAGTTCCTCCAGAATTTTTTGCATGTTGCTTTGGATTTCCAGCATCTATAAAATCTCCTCTGTTCCTTTTCCAACTCATAAGAAACTGCTGGAGTGCAACAAAACCTTGACTTTGTTCATCTGTGAACTGATAAATATCAGGCAATAATATCTGCGACAGGGAGATTTTAAGCAACAATTCTTGACATTCAGTAGCATTGCTATCACTGAATCCCTAGTCATCAGTATACTGGGGCTCACCATTGACCAGAAACGAATCAGCCACAAAGGAAGAGCAGGTCAAAAGCTGAGTATCATGCAGAGAATGACATACCTCCTTCCCCGTAATGCTTTTCTATTCTCTACAGGGCACAGAGAAGGAGCATCATGGAATATTCTCCACCTAACTGGATAAGTACGATGCTAACAAATCTTAGGAACCTCAACATCATCCAGGACAAATCAGCCTACTTGATTGGCATGCTCAACAACCACCATAAACATTTACTCACTCTTTCACTAGCGCAGAAAATTGTACAAAACACACTGCAATTACTCACCCAGGCTACTCTGCCAACATCTCCAAAACCTGTGAGAACTAAAACAAAGAAAGACAAGGGCAACAGCAACAGGGGAATACCACCACCTGTAGAATCCTCTCCAAGTCATGCACCATTCCAATTTGAAAATACATTGCTGGTTCTTCATTGTTGCTGGGTTTTAATCCTACAGCTCCCTGCCCTACAGCATTGTAGGATCACCTTCAAAGGAAGGAATACTGCAATTCAACAATGTGACTGAACATCACATTTTATGGACAGTTAGGGCTGGGCAATAAATTATGGCCTTGCTGATGATGCCCAGATTCCAAAAAATAATATTAAAGAAATTCCATTAGCAACAGGGAGAAGATACTTCTTCAGTCCTTTCAACCTTTTGTAAAGAAAATGTGCTTCCTTAATAGGATTTTTGAACAGTCTGGCTTCAAATTTAAAATTATGTCCCTTTATTCTTGATCTCTTCATCAAAAGCGGTAATTCATTTGCATATCCACATTTGAATAAAGAAAAATATATTTACCACAGCAATCCATGCAGGGTTTGTTCTTCCCAAATAACTTCCCCATTCCTGCCAAGCAGTGGTCCACCTTCATTGCCTTGAAACTTTCCTGCACGTAGTACAGAGGAGGAACATTGTTGGAAGCCTCCATGACAGACTTAGATTGAGTTATAAATGTATGTATTTTCTGGTAGGCCTGCAAAAACAAAAAGTTTATCAGTTACCTTTTCCCAAAGAGATGTGTAAGAAACTTACATGACATTTTAACATCTAAATTATAGCAACCTATACACTCTTTAGACTTAGTTCTCACACATTTCTTGCCTACTTTGACATTCTTTGCCCAAAATCCAGACTTCATGCCCATGTATTTCATATCTACTTAACATTCTTTATGCCTGTTTGTAAATCAAAAATGGATCTTATTTGCGTGTTTTCCTGTAACGAGTGACTTCCATTGGAGCCACAACCCAATTATAATGCCATTTTGTTTTTCACCATATTGAGCTAGATCTTCAGAAGCCATGCTGCACAATACTGGCTGCTGAACTCCAGGTTTGCCGGATGCCAATAATAGAGGAGCTTCACTGAAATACTGAACAGCTCTGTACTCCAGTACTAAGCTGCAACCTTATATCATTCAAAGCCCTATGCCCATCACTATTGGCTGTACTGAAACGCTTCCATACATTGAATGCCAGGAGAGCAGGAAGTCAGCAAGTGTAAAATGTCATTCAATTCAGAAGTGTTAATGTGCTTTGATAAGTTGTGATAAGACCAGTATGATCACCAATTGATATGACTGGCAATCTGTCTTCCCCAAAAGCTCCATACAAAGCAAATTAAACATGCAGCAAGAAAACAAGAAGTCATTCATCTGATTCCATCATCACCAAAATTTCACTCAGGTGCTTCCAGACTAGCCTGAGGTGAATAACTGCAGTATGCTTTATGCTGTACAGTATATGCATGCAGGTGATGGAAGGAATGGATGTTTCATATGGTTGTTGTTTCAGACCTGTATTGCAAATGGTGATTCCCAATACTACAATAACAAACTAAATTAAAACTACATTTACAATTAAATGTATGAGCCTGGGGTCATGTTGAGTATGGGTCTGAACATGCAGGGGTGACCTTGTATTTTGGTGGATTTTGCTGATTTACTTGAAGCAAGACTCCCCGTTGGTAAACTGCCCTTGGAACATGCTGAAAGAAGTAACATTTCCCCAATATGTTAACACAGGCACAGGATTAGTAAGAGAGCATTTTTCCTTCTACACTCACAAATCTAACACTAACTAAGCAAATTATAGCACAGTACTCTGCCAAACACTACCAAGACAAGTAGATTAGCAGTGAAATATAGTGTAAAGTTTACTTTTTCGTATTCCTTCAAATAATCCCAGAGCAAGCAATACTTATACATTAAGTATTGTTTGGTAAAGGAATTAATCTACTCCCCGTATGTTCCTTACCTCCCTTAATGTCTCTTCATTGTGGCATTCTTGGCCAGTTTTGCATGGTATAATTGCATCTTCACCTTGTGACTGCACTGTGTGGGAAAAGAAAATCAGCTTTGTGTAGAAAAGGAAGAAACTTAGACAAGCCTACACTGTGAGATTTAGTCACATATCCTGTTTTGCACTACTGAACAGTGAGGCTTAGTTCCACATCAGATACTGAATTTATCCACTTGCCTTGATTGTCCTAGCCTTGCCTTGTTTTTTTACTTATTATGAAGCAGTCGTTGTCGTTTAGCCCACATCCATATACCTGTGATATTGAGCTGAATGTGATGTTCCAACGTGTCTTCCGATGTTTGCCATTGTATGCAGTTAAAGGCCGTGTATGATATCACACAGGAAAGTTGCTCACACATAAAGCCCAACACTGTCTTCAGAGATTTAACAGAGTTCTGTACATAATTCTTTTCACAGGTTGTGGTCTCTAATTGCACATTAACTTGGAGACTTCGAAATGGCATGTGGTAGGCTGAAGGAGGAGAAAATATCTTTTACTATGTTTTACTTTACATATTATCTGGATTGAGTCTCATTTGTAAAATAGGAAATATCAGCGTGGTTCCCTGCCCCTAACTCAAGCTTGTATCCAGTTCTTGCTCAAAACCACAATGAACGCCAGAAAACTGTGATCACTCTAAACCAAGTCAATGTAAGGAAAGGAAAATGTACTGTACAGAATTGCGATCAGGCCTTTAGGTGGTGGCACAGGCGTCTGCGTAATGAGAGAGGTCATTGGGTGGTGTGGGAAATATGGGGTCAAATATAAATGGTGAGGATGGCATAGGTGGGTGGTGGTAGTACATTCAGCCAACAGAGAATGGGATTGGAGTGCAGGGTGTTGGGGGTTGGGTTTCACTTCAGGAGTTGAGCAATAGTTTAGCCTTTGGAGGCTCAAGGTCAGAGAAATTTGGCTACGTGATCAGTCATAGCCGGCAGAGAAAAATCAGAGACTTGAGGGAAGGGAAGAATGAAGTCAGCCATTGTAGGAAAGAAGGAAGATGAAGAAGTTTACTTTCCAGGAGATACCCTCCTTCAAAGAATAGGGTTTTCCTTCCTCCACAATTGATGCTGCCATCACCTGCATATCCTCCATTTCCCAGACATCTGTGTTCATCCCATCTTCTCGCTGCCTTAACTGGGGTAGAGTTCTCCTTGTCCTTATCCACCACCCCTTGAGCCTCAGCATCCAACACTTCATTCTCGGCAACTCCCGCCATCTTCAATGGGATCCTATCACCAAACACATCTTTACCTCCTCCCCCCCACCCACCACTCTTTACCTTACGCAGGGACTGCTCCCTCCATGATTCCCTCGTCCATTTGACCCTCCCCACTATTCTCTCTCCTGGCGCATATCCCTGCAAGCAACAAATATACTACACTTGTCCATTTACCTCCTCCCTCGCCTCCACTCAGGGCTCTAAACAATCCTTCCAGGTGAGGCAACACCTCACCTGCGAATCTGTTGGGGTCATCTCCTGCTGCGATTTCCTCTACATTGATGAGACCCACTATAAATTGGGGGCCCACTTTGTTGAGCACCTCTGTTCTATCCATCAAAAGAGGAAATTCCCATTGGCCAAACATTTCCTTTTCTATCCCCCATTCCTGCTCCAACATGTCAAGCATTTGCCACAAAGAGGCCTCTCTCAGGGTAGGTAATCAGCATCTCATATTCCGTATTCCAACCTGATAGCATGAACATCAATTTCTCCTTCCAGTAAAGAAATAAAATTCCCTCTCCATCTTCTCTTCTTCTGTTCCTCACTCTGGTCTCTTACTTCTTTTCACCTGCCTATCACCTCCCACTGGTGTATCTTCTTCCCTTTCTACTATGGGCTACTCCTCTTCTATCAGATTCCTTCTTCTCCAGCCCTTTACCTTTCCCACTCATCTGGCTTCACCCTTCGCCCTCCAGGTGGTCCTCCTTCCCCTATCCCCCCACCTTCCTTTCCTGTCCCGAAGAAGTGTGTCAGACTGAAACATCAATTGTCTATTCATTTCCATAGATGCCACCCGACCTGCTGAATTCCTCCAGTATTTTGTGAATGTTGCTCTGGATTTCCAGCATCTGCAAAATCTCTTGTGTTTGGGAGTTAAGGTTATAGCTTGCATTGGAAAGTTGTCATTTCATGATCAGAGGTTTGAAACAGTTAGAGGATGGGGCTGGTTAGAGTTTAGGAGGAATTAGGGAGTTGGAGATTCCTGATTTGGGGCCATTGTGCGATAAATCAAATCTGTGATAGGGCACCAAAGGATAGAACTTAACTACAGTATGTTACAGCAGCAGTCATGGCTATATTGTTTTAAAGCCCATTCTCCCACCTTTTTCCTGTAACCGTTAACCCCTTTACCAATCAAGAATCAAGATAGGACTGCAAATCTTTCAAAGGCAGAGGAGGTGGAGTATGCTTTATGATCAACTCCTTGGGGTATACAAAT
Source organism: Mobula birostris (assembly GCF_030028105.1). NCBI lineage: Eukaryota > Metazoa > Chordata > Chondrichthyes > Myliobatiformes > Myliobatidae > Mobula > Mobula birostris. Next base: position 19,761,294 of record NC_092396.1, read on the forward strand.
ATCACGGTGCTGTCTCAGTCCTGCTCACCCAACCTGGAGCATCTCGCAATCAAGTGCCAGCCATTATATCTACCACGGAGATTTCAGCAAACATCTTGGTAGCAGTGTACATCCCACCTCAGGCCAGTGTCGAACAGGCTCTAGATGGACTGAGCGAACAGGTATGAAACAACATATCCTGATGCCTTTTCTATCAGCTTGCGGGATTTTCAGAAGGCCAGCTTAAAAATGTCTCTACATTATTACCAACAAATCATTTGTAGATCCAGAGGAACCAATAGACTGGACCACTGCTGCATTAAGAGTGCTTACTGTGCTATCCCACGCCCATGCTCTGGAAAGTCTCAACACCTGGCTGTAATTCACTCCCTGAGTGTAGGCAGAAACTGAGGACTGTACCATCAGTTGTGTGGATCAAGAAGGTGTGGACAAGGGAAGCGCAGGAGCACTTATAGGACTGCTTTGAATAGTTGGACTGGACTGTATTCAGGGATTCATCCTTGAGTCTGAATGATAATGTCACAGTTGACACTGACTGTACATACCCGAATCAAGAGTCATAGATGAACCATGAGGTTTATAGCCTTCTGAGGGCTAGATCTGTGGCATTGAAGTCTGGCGACCCTGGACTATACACGAAAACCAGGTATAACTTGCAGAGGACTATTTCAAGAGCAAAGGAACAATTCCAAATGAGGTTGGAGGCAAAATCGGATGCATGACAACTCTGGCTGAGTTTGCAAACTATTGCTTCCTAGAAAGTGAAGCCTAACATCATGAATAGCAGTGATGCTTCACTCCCAGATGAACTCAACATTTTGAAAGGGAGGATAAAACCTACAGCTATGCGGATCTGTGCAGCTCCCAATGGTCTTGTGATCTCTGTCTCGGGGGCTGAATGCAGAGAAGGTTTACAGGGATGTTGCCGGGACTTGAGAAACTGAGTTACATAGAAAGGTTGAATAGGTTAGGACTTTATTCCCTGGAGCGTAGAAGAATGAGGGGAGATTTGATAGAGGTATATAAAATTATGATAGGTATAGATAGAGTGAATGCAAGCAGGCTTTTTCCACTGAGGCTAGGCGAGAAAAAAACCAGAGGATATGGATTAGGGGTGAAGGGGGAAAAGTTTAAAGGGAACATTAGCGGGGTCTTCTTCACACAGAGAGTGGTGGAGTGTAGAATGAGCTGCCAGATGAAGTGGTAAATGCGGGCTCACTTTTAACATTTAAGAAAAACTTGGACAGGTACATGGATGAGAGGTGTATGGAAGGATATGGTCCAGGTGCAGGTCAGTGGGACTAGGCAGAAAAATGGTTCGGCACAGCCAAGAAGGGCCAAAAGGCCTGTTTCTGTGCTGTAATATTCTATGGTTTTATGGTTCTATGGCTGACATCAGACTGTCTTTCAAGGTGACATGCCCCGATGGACTACCTGGTAGGACTCGGAAAACCCGTGCCAATCACATGGTAGGTGTGTTCAAAGACATTTTCAATTTCTCATTGCTACAGTCAGAAGTTCCTACCTGTTTCAAAAGGGCAACAATCATACCAATGCCCAAGAAGAACAGAGTGAGCTACCTTAACAACTACCGTCCAGTAGCACTCACATCTACACAGAAAAAGCAAAACTTAAATGTTCTGTGGGAAGCCAATAATAATCATTTAAACAGTATAGAGGGATTTGGGTGGTGCTAGACCAGCAGATTTTCTAGATGACTGGATGTTATTTCTATTAGTACCTCAACGCAATTTTAAGTGACTTTTTAGATGTTACGAAGGATCAAAGAATCAGGAAATTAGCTTACATGGATACATGATTCACATGGAAATAGTGGCAATCATGCAAACACAACTCACCAAGAAATACCCAATAGTGTTTTCTGGAATGATGCAGAGCAACCCAGACATTTTAGTTCTTGCATTTCACTACAGGAAAATGTATTTTCAATTACATAGCATAGAAATTGGTGCTTTCCATCTGATTTACACTCTAGTGAGTTTTGGTAAAGAGAAACAAAAAATTATTCTTTGAATTTTTAGTTAACATCATGAAAACTGGCTCACCTACTAAACAAAAACGGAGTTTGAGGCTCTGTTCCTTCTGGTCATAGATGTATTTTGTGGTGCAATAATAGAAACCAGTGGCCTTCGAACTTTCCCAGTTTAGCAACATCAGACTCCCATCAAGCCGCACTCTGTACTGATCACCCTCTCCTCCTAGACAGATTAATTCAGGGGTCATCAGAGAGAATCAATAAATTCTACAGAACAGTAGAAAGTTATCTGATCCAATATAGGCTAGGGTTAAATTGCTGGATTGCTGGTGGTGCGCCTCAGAGGACCAGAAGAGCTTATTCCGTGCTATTCCTCTAATTAAAATAAAATAAAATAAAATATGCTAAGCCAGCCCTCTAAAAGTCAGTCCATTGCCTTACTCTTCAAAAATAGCCCTTCACTTATGATACAGATTTGCAGCAGGGACTCGTACCAGGAGTAAAAGTTTTTCTGTACCAAGGTACAGTTTTACAAACGTGGAGTGAAACAGCTACATAAAAGCACTATATGTTAATACATTTGTGAAGAGGAACACATGACCATGTAAGAAGACTGTTCAAGAGTGCCTTAAAACAGAGAGATAGAAGATGTTGAGCCTCGTTATGCATGTTTTCAAGTTTTTGTGTCGTCGGTATAATGGGAGGGAGAAGAGAGAGTGACCAGGATGCGAGGGGCCCTTGATTATGTTGTCTACTTTCCCGAAATAGTAGGAAGTATAGAAATACTCAGTGGAGAGGAAAACGGTTTTCATGATGGATTGGGCTGTTGTTCACAACAATGCAATTTTTTGCAGGCTTGAACAGAGAATTTACCTAGCCTTGATACACCTAGATAGGTTGCTTTCTGTGGCACATCTGTTAAAATTCGTCAGGGTTATTGGGAACATGTCAAATTTCCTTAGCCTTATGAGGAAGTAGAGGCACTGGTGCATTTTCTTTGCCTTTTTCCCTTGTCAGAAATTTGATAATTAGGAGACACCGACTTAAGTTAGGATTCAAGAAGAGTTGAAGAAAATAGTTTTCACCCAAAAAATGATGACCGGTTGGAGCTCCAAGCTTGGTTAAGTTGTAAAGGCCACAACCTTCAACAATTCAAAAAAGTACCTATATGATCAGGATTCCACAACTGAATTTTCAAATTAAATAAACTTGTTTTCTCTGAGCAGTGGAAATAACAAAAATCATAAATTGGACACTTTTTTATAATAAAAGCAAATTGTTTGCTTGTTTCCCAATAAACGTAAATATTTGAACTAGGAAGGGCATTATTGGTGAGGTGAATAGGATTTTTTAAAACTATTATTTTTGTTTATCCACTTACTCCCTTAAATTATCACCCCATTATGTATTTGCTTTTTCAGTTATAGAGAGAGTGATGGCAGATACAGCAATTCAGCAGTAGTTAATGAAAGAAGCTTGCTAAAACCAGCAAGGAAAAACTTATTTTCTTACTCCACCCAATTTATCCTAAAGGGAATGATGTGAAGTCACAGGAATTTAAGAAACCAGACAAGTAGGAGGGCAATAAATTAACAAAATAATTAGAAGGTTTTTCTTAATGAAAATGAGAGAGAGAATCAGTTTTTTAGCTGACTACTGCTCACATTGACTCTACTTAACCACCTTTTTCATTCCTTGACTCTCCAGTAGTTGCAGTCTCAGTTTTGATTAACATACCTGTGACATGTGCCTGGGATATCCCCTCTCTCCACCAGAAGGTCAAGGGATTGCTGATGGTTTTCTGACTCAACTCTGGGGTCAGACAGTAAATAGCAACAGGAGATCCTTTCAATGGGATGAAAACTTCAACTGAAAGGCAAGTTGAGACACCTGAATGTATATTGCAATACATTTCAATAATTCCACAATTTCCCAATGTTTATCTTCTTGAAGGGGATCCAAGGGCACTTTCCAATATATTGAAATGAATGGGAGAAAGCACGTCCACTACCTGATTTAATTGAGTGAGAAATGTTCATTGTTTTGAAAACACTTAGCTTTTATGTATTTTCTCTACTATCTTTTGAATAGCTGGGACCATTGCCTTTGAATTTAGGGCCAGATTTCAGGAATGATTAATTGATCAATCATGGTGGGATTCTTTACCTTGTGTCTTCTTCCTGCACTAACTGCAATCAATAGTCAAAAAAGCCTTGCAACCTAACGCAACCCAATACTCTAACCTCTATGCTCCTGCTGGTCTCCTATATTACATTAGTGAAATAATTCTTTAGCTTCAGGATTTGGACATCAGGTTAGAGTAGAGTAAGGGTTACACCATTAGCATTGTTTGGTGTATTAGAAACTGAAGGAAGTCATTCAGCCTTTTTTAGTTGTTTTGTTTTAGGTTGATAAGGATAATTTTGGGATTAGAGAGGGGAGTTAGGGGTGGGTTAGGGTTTAGGGACATGGATATTGGGGAATTAGAGGTCAGTCCAGAATCAAGGCCTCCATTCTGCATTTGAAGGCCAGCGACGTGGACGAGTGATAAAGGACGCTGTGATCAGATGTCAGGCTGGCAGACCAGTAGCCCCTCTCCAGGTCAGTGAGTCATTAGCAGGTTCTGGGATCAAAGTTCCACATGGAAGAAACTGCAAGTGATGGTGACATGACACTACAGCAGAATTAGGCTATTCAGTCTATCAAGTCAGCGAGACTGGATTTCGTGGCTTGCTGATTGGGGTCCCAGTCAGCAGAGGGTCCAGCATTTGAGGCCTGGAGTTCAGGGTGCTCATTGGTCATCATTAATGAGTCTTGGAGTCAATACCAAAGATCAAAGCCCAAAGGTCAATCGGATGTCTGGAAGTCAAGGCCCAGTAGCCAGAGCCCTGGGTCTGTGGGTCACTAGGAAGCTGAAGTCCAATTTTGGCAAATCTGCAAGTCCACTAGAGGCTGGAGATGGCCTGTCCTGGCGTTGAGAGGACTGTGTGTGTGTGTGTGTGTCAGAGATAGGAAGGAATGGGGCTTGTTTTGCTGTTGTTGCTTTGTTGCCTTCTGTGTTTAGCTGTCTGTGGAACTTGTTGTCACTGGCAGCTGTGAGTCCCAATTCTTTATGTATATTTAAGGCAGAGGTTGATAGATTTTTGATTGGTCAGTGAATGAAGTGATACAGGGAGAAGACAGGAGATTGGGGCTAAGAGGGAAAATGGAACGGTCTTGATGAAATGGTGGAGCAGACTCGATGCACCAAATGGCCTAATTCTGTTCCTAAATTCTATGGTCTTATTATTTATTATGTGTTCTGTGTTCTGCCGAGCATTGTGGGTATGCTATGCAGGCACTGAAAAGCGTGGCGACACTTGCCAACAAGGTAGTTAGGTTGTGATGATTGTTACTTCAAACAGTGCATTTCACTATTTGTTTCAATGTACTTGCGATAAATAAATCTGAATTTGAATCTTTGGGCCTCGAATGAAATGTCTATTTTTTTCCCCATTCCATAAACCATAATTCCTCAACTTATTTCCTCTTCCACTCCAATTATAATTCCTATCTGCATGGTTTCTAATCAGTTCAATAACAATCATAACCCGGCCTGAAATCTCAACCGTTTATTCCTCTGCATAGATGCTGCCTGACCTGCTGAGTCCCTCCATCATTTTGTATGCGTTATTCTGGATTTCCAGCATCTGCAGAATCTTTCATGTTGATAACAGGCGCATATATTTTTCCTCATGTTGTTTAACAATTACCTTAAATTGTTCTCCTCTGATTACTCAGCCTTCTAATAGAATAAAATCAAAATCTCCATGATTTTGCATATCTCTGGTCTCAAACTTCTAAGGAAAACAAATGAAATATTCCTTCTACCTCAATGTCACTCAAATCTTTTATATGTGTTTTTTTTTCTAGCAGCTCTTCTTTCCACCCATTCTAAGGCTAATAGATGAAATTGTGTAGTTTGTATTTTACAAATGTTCAATGTAACTTTACCTGCAGACATTGTCCATATGTCTTAACAGATGTGGATTTCCATAAATTTGTTCAATTAAATACTATTAGAAAAACACTAGCTTCAGTTGTGTTCATTTTTTTAAATAGTGCTGAATTTAACATATATTTGGAAATCTATGTACCTAACATCAATCACAATCCTGCTTAAATATGCCCTGTTACACCACTGAAGTTCTCAATTGATTATTTATTTACACTTGTTTTCTACTCACATTATTTTGGCGTTATTTTTCCCTTAGAGTTCCTTAATACTGAGATGAGATTGACTGGTCTATCCTTACCTTTGCTGCACCTTTTTTGAAAAGAGATTTGCAGTTCCCCTATCTGCAGGCACGCTCATAAAGGATTCAAAGGATGTAACCAGACCTGTAATCGCCACCTTGACTTCACCTTGCCACTTGCCATCTGTGTGTTGGGCCCAGGGAAGATTCTCTGAGACATTGACCTTCAGGAACTTGAAGCTGTTCACCATTTCCATCATTGATCCTTAAAGGGGCCTGGTGTGTGTAGCTCACAAGACTTATCCACACATTTTATGTGCATTCAAGTAGATCTGCATTTACAGTATATATGTTCAAAATTCAACTTCTTTTGCCTTACATTTACCACTGTTTCATCCCTTCTGTTTCTGAACTGCTCTGATGAATTGTTGACAATCCATATCATTAATTCAGTTTCTTCCTCGACAAATTCTTACTCCTTGTTCTCATGTTGTTTTGTCCCTCTAAAAGCTCTTTGCACTTTGCAATTCTTTATATAATGTAATCTCTTGTGAAGCAAGCTTTAACAGTTAAGTTAAACTCCCACAATCTTGGTTAATATCTCTTCAGTTTCAAGGACAGAACTCTGCCGAGGAAGAATCCGTTTATCTTGCAATTGTGTTTTCTTACCACAAAACTGAACACATTTCTTCGGGATTAGTTTAGAATTATCATTTAGTGGTCATATTGAAGTATTCAGATTGTATTTAAAACCACTATTGACCCAGCAACATTAAATCCACTGAAAAAAATAAACCCTATAACTTCCTACGTTATAAATTTTGAGCATAAAACTAATAAAGGAACTAAGTAGGTCAGGCAGTATCCATGGAGGCAAAGAACGAATCAACATTTCAGTCAAAACTCTGCATCTGGACTGAAAGTGCAGAGGAGATAGAATATATAAGGTATAACAAGCTGAAAAAGAAAGGCAAGACAGTGTCTGGCAGGTGATAGGTGGAACCAGGCAAGGAAAAAGATAGCAGCTGGGAGCTGGGTGTGAGGATGGGTGATAGAATTAGGAGACAGAGGCATGTGGATCGTAGGTAAAGAGAAATAATGAGAGACATTAAGAAAAAATTCAACTCCCCTTCCCATTTCCACATTGACCTGTCAGTCCTCGACCTTCTCCATTGCCAGGATGAGGCCAACCACAAATTAGAAGAACAGTACCTCATATTCTCCCTGAGAAATCTGTAATCCAATGATATGAACATTGAATTTTCTAACTTTGTTTAATCCGCACTCCCTGTGGTCCTTTCTCCTGTTTCTCCTGTTTCCCCACCCACCTCTGTCACCTGGTTCCATTTTTCTTCCCCACCTATTTCCATCTGCCTATCACCCAACACTGCACCTTCTGATTCTGCTGTCTGTTTCTTCAACTAGTTTCATCTGCCCCTCATCATTTTGTCATCTGCAGCGTATTATTTCCAGTTCACTTTCCAGCCGTCTCCACCCCCAGCCTCCCCGCGCCAGGCTCCATCTACCACTTTTTTATATTTTATTTCTCTTTCTTTATCTGTCTCTTCCTTTTGCTCATCAATCACTAACTCTTGACTTGACCCCTCCCCTTCCTTCACTGGCTGCGTGTGCCCATCATCTCATCTGGTTCCACTTGTTCCTCTGCCTCACCACTCCCTCTCAGCTCTTTATTCTGGCTATCTCTTCTATAAACACTTGACCCAAACCTTCGACAATTCCTTTGCCTCCAAAGATTCTGCCTGAACCTGCTGAGTTCCCTCAGAAGCTTGATTTTTGCTCCAGATTCCATCATCTACAGCATTTTTGTGTCATCTTATAAACCTTGAATATTCGCATAGGTTGTAATGACACCCACGTCAAAGTGATGTAACTTACCTGTCTCTCCCTCTCTTCCAAAAACTCGATGAATACGGTCTGTGATTTCAGAAGTTCTCGCTAGTGAATTTGTGAAACGTTGGAATTGTTCACTCAGAGTTTTAACTGGCTTGTGATCATCTGTTTGGTCATTTTTGTTGAGTCGACAAGGTAAACCAGCAGAACACAGAGAGTCTCCTTTGAGATGGAGAAGGAAAGAAAAAAGGATAAAGTATGCAGAAAATATATGTGAAACAAAAAGGGCAAGTGAAGGATAGAAAGAAAAGATGAAAGCTTAATTATTATCAAATTGAGATACACTTTTAAAAAACAGTGCTAATTTAAAGCTACCTTTGTTTATCTTCACTAATTAATCTGTTTATTATCCAACACCTCGAGAATGAGGTGGCTGAACTTGAGGAGGAAGTAGCTGACTGATGTTGTAGAGAATTGGCAGCTGTGTTCCAGATATCCTTTTGGGAGATAGTGTGCACCTCAAGAGAGCCACGGGTTGAGACTCCAGAGCAGAGAGAAAGAAACGGGTGAGTTACTGTGGGAAGGAAACGCAGAGTAAGAGGTGCACACTGTGCATCCGGGGGCATCAACTCCAGAGTTGATCCATCAATCCTAAGTGTCCAACCGTTTTGAACACCTAGCGATGCTCGACAATGATTATGAAACCTCTGAGGTGGTAGGCAGGATGGAGGAGCCTCACAGGACCCTCTCTAGTCCTAAACCTAAACCCCGTGAAAAGGAAGTAGTGATAGTAGGGGACTCAGTTATTAGGGGGGGTTGAGAATCAGGTGTGTACTGACAAGGAGACTCATATGGTGTGGTGCCTACCAGGAGCACAAGTAGATCTCCCTGGATAAGCAGATAGGCTCCAGACCAGAGCTGGGTTGGATCCACATTGTCCACATCGGAACAAGTGACATAGCTAAGGGCAAGCTGTCAGTTCTGCAAGACTAATTTAAAGAGTTAGGTGGAAAGCTTTGGGGCAGAACTGACAAGGTGGTCTTCTCGAAAGTTCTGCCCATGCCACGCGTCAGTCCAGCTAAGCTGGAGGAGATTAGAAGATTTAATGTGTGGCTCAAATCAATGTACAAGTTGGAGGGGCATAGGTTTATGGGACATTGGGGTGACTTTTGGGGCAGATGGAACCTGTACCGCTGGGACGGGTTGCATTTGGACTGGAGGGGCACGAATGTACTGCGTAGGTGTATGCTTTGGTTAGTTGAGGGCTGTTTAAACTAGGGAGTGGTGATGGGGGCTGGTGGGGGAGGCAGGGAACAGGCCAGGCTCAACTGTTTAAACGCCTTAGTGGAAAATAACATATTCAGACATAAACCAAATTATAGCCTTCAAAAATACAAAAAGGGGTCAGAATTGTATGAAAAACATCAGTAACAGACTTAAGGGTGGCCTGTATAAATGCAAGAAGTACTAAGAGCAAAATAAACGAGCTGGAATTATATGCAAGTACGTATAAGTATGATATAATAGTGATAACTGAAAACAGGCGGACCTCAAAGGATGGTGTTGAATATAGTATTAAAGAATATACTTTACTTAGGGAAAAATAAGATTAGTGAAGATATGTAGGTGAGAATTGAAAACTATAAGGATAAGGGAATAACATTGGATGTATGTTATAGACCCTTACTGCTGATACTGATTTTAATGCACAACTCTTAACAGAATATTAAAAAAGCAAGTTCTGAGGGTGATATTATAGTTATGGATGACTTTAAGTTCCCAAATATTAAGTGAGAGAACCCAGTGACTAATGGATTACAGGAAACTGAATTCATTGAGTTATTGAGTAATTGTTTTTTGACCCAGTATGTTAATGCACCAACAAGAGGGGAGGCCTGTCCAAGTTTGATATTCTCCAACAATCACATAGAATTTTGAGTACAGGGATTGTTGAGCCTTTAGGAACAAGTGATTGTAACATCATTGATCTCGAAGGTCTTTGGGAGAGTATATCAATAAAAACCAAAGCCATTAAATTGAATTTCAGAAAGGCAAATTTTGTGCAGAGTCGACAAAGACTTCAGAAGGTAAACTAGAAAGAACCACTTGATGTTGAGTCAGTTGAGGAACAATGGCATCGATTTAAAGAGATAATACATACAGTGCAGGAAATGTTCATACCCAGGGTCGGGAAAAGCAATAAAAACAATAGATCAACTACATGGCTGAACAAAGATATATATTAAAAATTATTGAAGAAAACAGTTATATAAGGAATACAGAAAAATAGTAATGTTGTTAACCGTAGGGCATATGAAAATATGAGAGCTTTAGTAAAGAGGGAAATTCAGATTGCCAGAAGGCAGGTTGAGAAGGATCTTGCTGATAATGCTAAGATTGACCCTAAGAGATTTTTTCAATAATTTAGTAGTAAAAGAAAATTTAAGGAGATAGTTAAATGTATTAGGAATAATAGTGGGGTGTTAAATTATGTAGAAAAGGACTTGGATGAATACTCTTAACTTATATTTTGCTAAAAGTATTCACCTGCAAAGACATTAGCAATATGCCAGTAAGTGTACAGAAAAATAAGGGTGTTTTAAGTGACTTAGAGATCATAGAAAGCGAGATCCTGCTTCAGCTGAAAGTTAATAAATCTCCAGGACTAGACAACATATATCTAAGGGTACTTCAGAAGATCTGTGATAATATATACCATACAAATCCCTAAAATGTATTTTTCAAAAGTCATTAAAGTTTGGTGAAATCCCTAAGGACTGGTAATGGGCTAACCTTGTCCTAATATATAATAAAGGTGACAACACTGACCCTGATAACTGTAGACCAATAAGCTTAATGTGTATTTCAGGTAAGATGATGGAAACAATAATAAAGAATGAGATGGAAAAGCAGATAAGAATAAACATGTTAGCAGAAAGCCAGCATGGATCCAGAAAGTGAAATCATGTTTTACTAATATGCTGGAGTTCTATGAAGAGACTACTAAAATTTATGACAACAATACAGCGGTTGATATCTACTTGGACTTTCAGAAGGCTTTTGACAAGGTACTTCACAGGAGGTTAAAAATCAAATTACTGGACATAGGAATTCAGGATAAGGTGTGCAAATGGGTGCAGAATTAGCCCAAAAACAGAAAACAACAAGTTACGGTGAAAGGATCAATTATTTTCACCGTCGAAGATGCTAAAAGTTGGGTTCCGCAAGGATTGGTTTTGGAGACACTGCTGTTTCTAATTTACATTAATGATTTGGATAAGCACATAACAAATAAACTAGTAACGTTTGCTGATGACACCAAGTTAGGTGGATGGGCTGATAACATTCAGGCAGCAGAATCAATACAGTTGGATCTAAGCAAAATACAGATGTGGGCTGATAAATGGCAGATGAAATTTAATGTAAGTAAATGTAAAGTAGTACATGTAGGAAGTAGAAATATTGAATATAAATATACAGTGGAGGGTCAAATTAGAATGTGCACTGTATGAGAAGGATTTGGGCATCCTCGTAAACTCATCACTATCAACATCAAAACAATGCATTGTATGTCTTGATATATAATTAGGAAAGATAATTAATGTTGGGTTATATAATGCACTCAGTGGAGTTCATGTCTAGTGACATTCTTCTTAAGCTGTATAATGTGCTCGTGGGGCCACACCTTGAATGCTGTGTACAGTTTTGGTCACCATATTCTGTAAGGGATATGAAGGCACTGGAGAGAGTCTAGAAAAGGGTGACTAGACTCATTTCAGGACTGCAGGGTATGAGCTATGAAGGAAGATTGAAATAATTAAATCATTTTAGCCTAAGTAGACGTAGAATGGGAGGAGACATGATAGAAGTGTTCAAAATCATTAAGGGTATAAGTAAGGCGGATGCCAGATGCTACTTCAAAATTAATCCATCATCAAGGACACGGGGCCATAGGTGGAGACTGGTTAACAGGAGATTTCAGACTGACATCAGGAAGCATTTCTTTACACAGCGAGTTGTGGACACATGGAACAAACTACCTAGTTGTGTAGTTGAGAGTATTACGCTGGAGACTTCCAAATCTAAACTTGGTAGGTATTTAACACACTATGTGAATAGGATTTTGGCAAGCTTTGTTGGGCTGAATGGCCTGTTCTTGTCAAAAACTTTATAATCTTCTAATGTGTTTAATCTGTAAGATTAATTTAACAGTTTAACTAACCTCTTACCCGCCTTAGGGATATCAGAAGACTTACAGTAATAATGATAAAACAACCACACATCTCTACAGTTGAAGGATGTCAATTCTGTTAATGGGATTCATTTAGGACAGTTTGAATTGAGTGACTGACAGCAGGAGAAAGAACATTAAACTCTGGTGTATTCCAATCCCATTGTTGATTTGCACACCTCACAAAGAAACTTAATATTTGTACTTTTAAGATTCCACTTTCAAAAGCTAAAAATGTGACTAAGCCAACAAAGGTGAATGTTAATCAGAAACTTACAGAAGGACAAACTTACATTCGGAGAAGGAAGACTGAGAATTCGGAGCGGGAGTGTGGAGGAAGCCTTTTTTGAATTATTTGGTTTTATTCATTGGCGTTGAGAGAGGCAGGACTGCGCAGGCGTGTGACGTCGGGGAGTGAAGCAAGGAAGATTTAAAAGGAACAGAGCCTTATACAGCGGGCAGCGGAGTGAGCTGAGAGCAGAGTGAAGGCTTAAGGGCTTTGGCTAAACAGGCTTAGGCGGAAACGGGCGAGGCGAAGAGGGTTTGTTTTTTTTCCCTGTTATTTGAAGAGAAAGGCAATATGAGTGTGAGGGCAGCTTGTTGTTCTCAGTGCCGGATGTGGGAGGTCGTGGAGTCTCCCAGCCTCCCGGACGTCCACATCTGCGCCAGGTGCGCCGAGATGCAGCTCCTAAGAGACCGCGTTAGGAAACTGGAGCTGCAGCTCGATGACCTTCATCTTATCAGGGAGAGTGAGGAGTTGATAGAGAGGAGTTACAGGCAGGTGGTCACACCGGGGCCAAGGGAGGAAAAAAAGTGGGTCAAGGTTAGGAGGGGGAATGGGAAGAATCAGGTAATAGAGAGTACCCCTTGTGGCTGTGGCTGTGCCCCTTGACAATAAGTACTCCTGTTTGAGTACTGTTGTGGGGGAAAGCATACCTGGGGGAAGCAACACTGGCCGTGCCTCCGGCACAGAGTCCGGCCCTGTAGCTAACAAGGGTAGGGAACGGAAGAGGAGGGCAGTAGTAATAAGGGACTCAATAGTTAGGGGGTCAGATAGACGAATCTGTGGACGAAGTCGGGAGACCCGGACGGTAGTTTGCCACCCTGGTACCACGGTCCGGGATGTTTCTGATCGCGTCCAAGAGATCCTGAAGTGGGAGGGTGAGGAGCCAGAGGTTGTGGTACATATAGGTACCAATGACATAGGTAGGAAAAGGGGAGAGGTCCTGAAAGAAGAATATAGGGAGTTAGGAAGGGAGTTGAGAAAAAGGGCCGCAAAGGTAGTAATCTCGAGATTACTGCCTGTGCTACGCGACAGTGAGAGTAGGAATGCAATGAGATGTAGGATTAATGCATGGCTGAGGGATTGGAGCAAGGGGGCAGGGATTCAGGTTTTTGGACCATTGGGACCGCTATTGGCACAGGTATGACCTGTACAAAGGGGACGGGTTTCACTTGAATCCTAAGGGGAACAATATCCTGGTGGGGAGATTTGCGAGGGCTACTGAGGTGACTTTAAACTAGAATGGTTGGGGGGAGGGAATCTAGACTAGGAGAGGGAAGGTTGATGTAGAGGAAAAGGAAGAAAAAGATAACAAAGTTGTTTGCTCCATTAAGGATAAACAAAGAGTGTGGGGTGGAAAGTTTCTTAAATGCATCTATTTTAATGCTAGGAGCATTGTAAGAAAGGTGGATGAGCTTACAGCATGGATTGATACCAGGAAATATGATGTTGTAGCTATTAGTGAAATGTGGTTGCAGGGCGGGTGTGATTGGCAACTAAATATTCCAGGATTTCGTTGCTTCAGGTGTGATAGAATGGGGGGAGGTGTTGCATTGTTTGTCAGAGAATATATAACAGCCGTGCTCTGTCAGGATAGATTAGTGGACTCGTCTAGGGAGGCTATTTGGGTGGAATTGAGGAATCAGAAAGGTGTTGTGATGCTTATAGGGGTGTATTATAGACCACTTAATGGGGACCGAGAACTGGAGGAGCAAATTTGTAAGGAGATAGCAGATATTTGATTGTGGGAGATTTTAATTTTCCAAACATAGAATGGAAAGCCCATTCTGTAAAAGGGCTGGATGGTTTGGAGTTTGTCAAATGTGTGCAAAATAGTTTTTTAGAGCAATACATAGAGGTACCAACTAGAGAAGGGGCAGTGTTGGATCTCCTGTTAGGGAATGAGACAGGGCAGGTGACAGAGGTATGTGTTGGAGAGCACTTCGGGTCGAGTGATCACAATACCACTAGTTTCAGTGTAATTATGGAGAAGGATAGGACTGGACCTAGGATTGAGATTTTTAATTGGAGAAAGGCTATCTTTGAGGAGATGCAAAAGGATTTACAAGGAGTGGATTGGGACAATTTGTTTTATGGGAAGGATGTAACAGAGAAATGGAAGTCATTTAAAGGTGAAATTTTGGGGGTTCAGAATCTTTATGTTCCTGTTAGGTTGAAAGGAAAAGTTAGAAGTTTGAGAGAGCCATGGTTTTCAAGAGATATTGGAAACATGGTTCGGAAAAAGAGAGGGATCTTCAATAAGTATAGGCAGCTTGGAGTTAATGAGGTACTCGAGGAATATAAAGAATGTAAAAAGAATCTTAAGAAAGAAATTAGAAAAGCTAAAAGAAAATACGAGGCTGCTTTGGCAAGTAAGGTGAAAATAAATCCAAAGGGTTTCTACAGTTACGTTAGTGGCAAAAGGATAGTGAGGGATAAAATTGGTCCCTTAGAGAATCAGAGTGGACAGCTATGTGCGGAGCCAAAAGAGATGGGGGAGATTTTGAACAATTTCTTTTCTTCGGTATTCACTAAGGAGGAGGATATTGAATTGTGTAAGGTAAAGGAAACAAGAAGGGTAGTTATGGAAAGTATGACAATTAAAGAAGAGGAAGTACTGGCACTTTTAAGGAATATAAAAGTGGTTAAGTCTCCGGGTCTGTACAAGATATTCCCTAGGACTTTGAGGGAAGTTAGTGTAGAAATAGCAGGGCTCTGACAGAAGTATTTCAAATGTCATTAGAAACGGGAAAGGTGCCGGAGGATTGGCATATTGCTCATGTGGTTCCATTGTTTAAAAAGGGTTCTAAGAGCAAACCTGGCAATTATCGGTCTGTGAGTTTGACATCAGTGGTGGGTAAATTGATGGAAAGTATTCTTAGAGATGGTATATATAATTATGTAGATAGACAGGGTCTGATTAGGAACAGTCAACATGGATTTGTGCGTGGAAGGTCATGTTTGACAAATCTTATTGAATTTTTTGATGAAGTTACTAAGAAAGTTGACGAGGGTAAAGTGGTGGATGTTGTCTATATGGACTTCAGTAAGGCCTTTGACAAGGTTCCACACAGAAGGTTAGTTAGGAAGGTTCAATTGTTAGGCATTAATATGGAAGTAGTAAAATGGATTCAGCAGTGGCTGGATGGGAGATGCCAGAGAGTAGTGGTGGATAACTGTGTGTCAGATTGGAGGACGATGTGTAGCGGTGTGCCTCAGGGATCTGTACTGGGTCCAATGTTGTTTGTCATATATATTAATGATCTGGATGATGGGGTAGTAAATTGGATTAGTAAGTATGCAGATGATACTAAGATAGGTGGTGTTGTGGATGATGAGGTAAGTTTTCAAAGCTTGCAGAGAGATTTAGGACAGTTAGAAGAGTGGGCTGAAAGATGGCAGATGGAGTTTAATGCTGAAATATGTGAGGTGCTACATTTTGGTAGCACTAATCAAAGTAGGACATACACAGTAAATGGTAGGGCATTGAAGAATGCTGTAGAACAGAGGGATCTAGGAATAATGGTGCATAGTTCCCTGAAGGTGGAATCTCATGTGGATAGGCTGAAGAAAGCTTTTGGTATGCTGGCCTTTATTAATCAGACCATTGAGTATAGGAGTTGGGATGTAATGTTGAAAATGTATAAGGCATTGGTAAGGCCAAATTTGGAGTATTGTGTACAGTTCTGGTCACCGAATTATAGGAAAGTTGTCAATAAAATTGAGAGTACAGAGGAGGTTTACTAAAATGTTGCCTGGGTTTCATCTCCTAAGTTACAGAGAAACGTTGAACAAGTTAGGTCTTTATTCTTTGGAACGTAGAAGGTTGAGGGGGGACTTGATAGAGGTGTTTAAAATTATGAGGGGGATTGATAGAGTTGACGTGGTTAGGCTTTTTCCATTGAGAGTGGGGAAGATTCAAACAAGAGGACATGAGTTGAGAGTTAAAGGACAAAAGTTTAGGGGTAACGTGAGGGGGAACTTCTCTATTCAGAGAGTGGTAACTGTGGAATTCCAGCAGAAGTGGTTGAGGCAGGTACGATGCTGTCAGTTATTAAGTTAAATTGGATAGATATATGGACAGGAAGGGAATGGAGGGTTATGGGCTGAGTGCAGGTCAGTGGGACTAGGTGAGAGTAAGAGTTCGGCACAGACTAGAAGGGCCAGGATGGCCTGTTTCCGTGCTGTAATTGTTATATGGTTATAAAATAATTTTTTTAATAAGTGCTTTGAATTACATTTCTTGAAGCCTAGTTAAATGTTGTATTTGTTTATATGCTGAGAAGCTACTATTGAAGTTATTTGTTGTGTTATATACACCACTGATTAGCATTATTCACGGAAATGTTTGGTTTTTTGTTTGTTACTTAGTAGATATAGTTTTGCATAAACATTAAGACCTATTGGTTTTAATCACTTTGGACAGATTCAAGATTGCCTCTAAGTTTCCTATATCTATTCTGAATTCTTCTCGGATGCCAAGAGATCGTTCACAGGTTCCAGTTAAAGTGGACTTCAGGGCTGCCCATAAGTTATGGTTACTTTAAATCAGGGTACCAAATTTTTTTTATGCAATTGCCCCCTACCATTACCTGAGGGATCTGGGGACCTCAGGTTGGGAACCCCTGCTCTAGATACACTCTGGCAGTGAGTTAGCAGGTTGTAATGTGACATGCCATCTGATTTCTCTGATTTCCCATCTGAGAAATTGGACATTGATCTTGCAACGATGCATCCATTGATGCTGTTACTTTGGGTCCAGATTGATAGAGATAATTGGGTGGATTATCTGGTGGTCATTCCAGCACTGATTGGCACCAGCCTTGGTACCATCTACGCCGAGATATTTTTGCAATCGCTTAATTAGACTGAAAGTATCGTGATGCAGAAATGCACCTGTTCTAATGATAAAACAGGATTTTCAGCATAATAAGACTCTGCTCCAACATTTTGTCAAAAGGAGGGCCCCAATGGAGTTCTCATTCCTCACTATTTTTTTTTTGCCAATTATGCCTTTCCAGAGGGCTGCATCTCTTTCCAATGTCACCCAAGAAGATCAGTTGTCTCCCTCTGAGAAGGGGGACCAAGATGCTTTCATGTGTGGCGTGTAGAAGTTCCACTTTGCTTTGTCAGAGGTTTCCAGGATCGGGTCATGTGAACTTGACATTGAATTTTGGTTCTGTGGAAGAGTGGTCTGAAGGATCATGACCTTTGATAATTCCATGGGGAGTCACTGTGATTTTGGACTAACTCATTCTTGACTGCTAAGATCAGTGTGTAAGGGCAATCTTCTTCCTTCAATTTGCTCTTCTAAATGAAGGTACCGGCTTGTTCTTTAAAGTGACAGCCTCATGCTCAACATGTTTCTGTTAGGGTGACAATGCCAATGTCAAAGTGTTTGAGTACCCATGCTAGGATTGTGGATCAGCATTCGGGTTTGTCATCACTGGGACTGTCCTTGAGGGCCCTAACTTTGCAAGTGCCAAACATCACACAACAGAGTAGAAGGTACCCGTGTGTGTACGTGTGGATGTTTTGTATCATGGAACACACCAGCACCATACAAGCTTCACAGAGCTGGGGCTCAATCCAGTGACAAGGGAGACAAAGATGACTAGAGAACTGACTCTATTGCATAGGTGGTATCTCACACATGGAACTACTATCTAGCAGGTACACACTTGGAGCTCTTATCCACTACGTGCCTCCTGACCTCTCACCTACCCCCTTCCCACTCACCTTTTTACCACCTCTCCTGACCAAGCTCTGGTCTCCGGCTCTCATTCCTATCAGCATACCAAACTCCAGCTGCATACTTGACCCAAGTTCCCAACACTCGACTCTGGCACAGCTGGGCAACGTTGTTTTTTTTTAAATTTTTTTAATTCAATTTTCAAACTTGATTACATAGAATATCAACCCTCCCCCCTCCCCTTAACCCTTCCCCCCATAACATACCCCTACCGAAAAAAAGAAAAAACAGGGAAAAAAAAAGAAAGAAAGAAAGAAAGAAAGAAGGAAAGACTGCCTGGATATTGGAAGGTCTCCACATGCTCCATGGGATTTGAAATAAATTTAATGTATGTATTTGTTTCTTTCCCCAAAGGACCAACATCTTTATCATCGGGGCACCTATATATACAATCCTATCTTTTGTAAATAAGAGTGCCAAATATTCAAAAATGTATCATATTTATTCCTTAAATTATAAGTAATTTTTTCGTGGAACACAGCTAAAGATTTCATTACTTGAATACGAATCCGATTTCCAAGTAACTGCAATAGCCTTTTTGGCTACTGCCAATGTAATTTTTATAAATTCTTTCTGATATTTATTCAATTTAAGTTTCGGTTTTATCCCTTCAATGTCACCTAATAAAAATAATATTGGGTTATGTGGAAGTTGTGCTCCAATAATTTGTTCCAATAAAACTCTTAAATTTATCCAAAAAGGTTGAATTTTGAAACAAGACCAAGTAGAATGTAAGAAAGTACCAATTTCTTGATTACACCGAAAACATTGATCAGATAAGTTTGGATTTAAACTACTGTATTTATTTTCTGCGGTGTAACATATAATTGATGTAAAAAATGATATTGTACTAATCTGAGTCGAACATTTATTGTATTTGTCAGACTGTCAAGAACTTGTAACCCTCCTAAGTCAAATTTCCATGTCAATTTTTCCAACGATATTCTTGACATCTTACCTTTCCAAAGAAATTTCCTCACACATTTATTTAACTCTTGAAAAACTTCTGCGGCAATTGTATCGGTAGTGTTTGAAATAGATACTGTAATCTAGGAAAGATATTCATTTTTACAGCATTAACTCTACCCACTAATGTTACTGGTAACATCATCCATTTGTCAAGATCTTCTTGAATATTTTTCAATAGTGATAAGTAATTTAATTTATATAAATTCTTTATATCATTATCAACTCTTATACCTAAATACTTTATACCATTTATCGGCTATCTAAATTGAGTTGCTAATCGACATTGACTATAGTCTCCTTTAGTAAGGGGTAAAATTTCACTTTTATTCCAATTATTTTATACCCCAATACTTTCCTATATTCTTCCAATCTAGAAGATAATTTACACAATGAATACAATGGGTTTGTTAAATAAATCAAAACATCATCAGCAAATAAATTAATCTTATATTCCTCCCAATTAACTCTAAAACCCTTAATATCTCAATCAATTCTAATTAATTCAGCTAATGGTTCTATCGCCAATACAAATAAAGCAGGTGATAACGGACAACCTTGTCTAGTTGACCTTCTTAACTGGAATGGTGTTGAAATTTGGCCATTTGTCACTACTTTAGCATCGGGATTAGTATTTAAGGTTTTAATCCAGTTTATAAAAGGTACTCCTAACCCATATTTTTCTAATACTTTAAATAAAAAATCCCATTCCAATCTATGAAATGCTTTTTCTGCATCCAAAGCTACTGCCATACTCATTTCCTCCCTCTTTTGTGCCAAATGAATTATACTAAGTAACCAAGTTATATCATCTGCCGATTGTCTATTTTTAATAAATCCTGTTTGATCCATATGTATTAATTTTGGTAAATATTTAGATCATCTACTAGATAAAATTTTTGCTATTATTTTATAATCCGTATTCAACAAAGAAATAGGCCTATATGAGCAACACACATCAAAATTGCTGGTGAACGCAGCAGACCAAGCAGCATCTGTAGGAAGAGGTGCAGTCGACGTTTCAGGCCGAGACCCTTCGTCAGGCCTATGTGATGCTGGTTTTAAAGGATCTCTGTCTTTTTTTGGCAATACTATTAAAATCGCTGTCAAAAAAGATTCTGAAAGTTTATGTGTTCTTTCTGCTTGACGTATTAACTCCATAAAAGGAGAATAAAACTTTAAACTTTTTGTAAAATTCAGGTGGAAAACCATCCTCTCCTGGAGATTTATTACTCTGAAGTGATCCTAAAGCTTCTTCAACCTTTTTTAATGTAAAACGCATATCTAATCCCTTCTGTTCTTCCAAATTCAATTTTGGGAGAGTTATTTGTGATAAAAATCTTTCTATCTCCTTAACATCATTTTGTGATTCTGATTGATATAATTCAGAGTAAAAACATTTAAAAGTTTCATTAATTTCTAAAGGTTTATAAGTAATTTTATTTGCACTTGTTCTAATTGCATTTATCGTTTTGGAAGCCTGTTCTGTTTTCAACTGCCAGGCAAGAATCTTGTGTGATCTCTCACCTAACTCATAATACTTCTGCTTAGTTCTCATAATTGCTTTTTCTGTTCGATATGTCTGAAGCATATTATATTGTAGCTTCTTAATGACGTTGTCTTCGTTTTTCTTCTGTCATATGTCTTTGAGATACTTTTTCTAATCTTGTAATCTCTTTTTTCCAGTTGGTCTAATTCTATCATATACTCCTTCTTAATTTTAGAAGTATAACTTATCTGACCCCTCAAATATGCTTTCATCACGTCCCATAATACAAATTTATCAACTGAATAAGCATTTGTATCCAAAAAAAAATTGAATCTATTTTTTCATAAAATCACAAAAATCTTAACATTTTAATAATATTGAATTAAATCTCCATCTATAAGTCGATTCCTCCTTATCCGTCATTATTAAAGAATGATCTGACAATATTCTCATTTTATATTCCATATTTTTCACTCTGTCCTGAATATTCGTTGATAGTAAGAAAACATCTATCCTTGAGTAAGTTTTATGTCTGTTAGAATAGAATGAATAGTCTCTTTCTCTTGGGTTAATTCTTCTCCATATATTAATCAAATTTAAATCTTTCATCAATGATAAAGTTAATTTTACTACTTTCAATTTTGTAACAGCTTTGGTTGATCTATCTAAAACTGGGTCTAGACAAAAGTTAAAGTCTGCACCTATTAATATTTTATCATGTGCATCAGCCAAATTCAAAAAGGCTTCTTGTATAAATTTTGCATTATTTTCATTTGGTGCATAAATATTCATGAGAGTCCATAATTCCGAAAAAAGTTGGCAATGTATAATCACATATCTCCCCGCAGAATCAGTTATTACATTTTGTATTCTAATTGGTAACGTTTTGTTGACCAAAATTGCAACTCCCCTCGCTTTTGATTTAAATGAAGCTGCAATAACACTTCCCACCCAATCTCTCTTTAATTTCTGATGTTCTATCTCTGTTAAGTGTGTTTCCTGCAAGAAGGCTATATCTACCTTCATTTTCTTAATATGTGTTAAAATTCTTTTTCTTTTCACTGGTCCATTAAGCCCATTAACATTAAAACTCAAAAAATTCAGTAAGTTAGTCATTATTCTTAACAAAATTATTCCAATCTCTAACATTACTTAACTCTCATAGTTCCTTGGGGAATCTCTTTAAAATTCACCATGTTGCTATGTGTCTCCCCCCGCCCCCCCAATCATCCAGGCAAAAAGAAAGAAATAAAAGATAGATAAGTTATTTAAAAAATAACAAAATACCCCCCTACTAATGTTGTGAGTAAAAATAAAATTACCCCCCTCCATTTTGCGGGCCATGGCTGCCGCCACGATTACACACATGCATCCCATAGCAATCGATCAGTAGTTCTTCCTGCTCCCCCGTAACAAAAGAAACTTATATATAAAAAACTTTAATGTCACTACTCCCAACTAATATTCCTCAAACTTTTACATTTCTTCCCCTCTATCATATAATTAAGAATATATTTGTATATTCTTCCACCTTTAAAGATCCACCAAGTCTATTCCCTATCCCACTCTTCATCTTTAATCCATGTCACTCCCTTGGATTTTTTCCTGTGTCTGGCGAATATTCAAAGACTCTTGTACAAACTCCTCCGCCTTCCGATAATCAGTAAAAGATTTTCTTTTTCCGTCAGCCAAAAAAATCTTCAACGTTGCAGGATAGCGCAGTATAAATCGATAACCATTTTCCCATAGGACTTTTTTCACTGGGTTGAATTCCTTCCTTCTCTTCAAAAGTTCATAACTTATGTCAGGGTAGAAAAGAACTCTGTTCCCTTCTATCATCAATGGCCCATTTCTTTTCTTGGCAGCTTGGGCAGCCGCCTGCAGAATCCTTACTTTATCTTGATATCTGAAACATCTTATTAAAATTGATCGCGGATTTTGGTCATGTTGTGGTTTTGGTCTTGAAACTCTATGTGCCATTTCAATTTCAATTGACCGATCTCCCTCTTCCATTTGCAAATTTTCTGGGATCCATCTTTGAAAAAATTTTATTGGATCCTTCCCCTCTATACCCTCTTTAAGACCAACAATCTTAATATTATTTTGCCTACTAATATTTTCCAGCGCATCCACTTTTTCCATCAGCCATTTTCTTTCTGTTGTCCAGGCAAGGATATTATCTTCAGTCTTGACAAGGGGTCTTGGCCCGGAACATTGACTGTACCTCTTCCTAGAGATGCTGCCTGGCCTGCTGCGTTCACCAGCAACTTTTATGCGTGTTGCAAGGATATTATCTTCTTTCTTTTCCACTCTATCTTTGGTGTCCTCCATCAGTTCTTCCAACTTTTCAACTTTCTTAGCCGTTTTCTTCTGTTTTTTCACAGCATTATCAACCATAGTATTCATTTCTCTCACAACTGCTCTTATTTCAGCCAATATTTGCACTAAGGCTTCTTTTATGTCTTCCTTTTCAATCTCTTCTTGTTCTTCTTCCTCCTTTTCTTCATCTGTACTCAGCGGGGAGTCTGATTCTAACTCCAAATCAATCTCCCTTTCAGTGGCAAACGGTTCTTCTGGTTCGGCTTGTTCTGACCTGGGCGACATTGTTGTTGAGCAAAGAGCCACGTATCAGGCCTACCTTCCTGGTCCAGATGCAGCAACGCAGCACACGCCAGTCGCGTCCCTGGCAAACAAAAGTATCCAAATTCGCGGGAGGGGTAGACAAACTCTGGACCCCGGCTAATATGCCAAACCGATGAGTGCAGGAGGACCCAAAGATCGAGGCTTTGGAACAATCGGGAGAACGGCTCTCCGCAAAGGCGTCTCCGAGCTGCTGAAGTACCCGGCTGTCTGCTATGACCTCCCACCACCGGGGGTCGCCAGACAAAAGCAATTCCGGGAGCGATGCCGACTGGCCACGCATGCCTTGTAGGCCAGCGCGGTGTGAGCGGGACCGCCGGGGCCGGGGCCAGAGCCAGTAAGAGAGGGTTCATGTCAGTCGTATTGTTAAAATGCAGCTTCTTGTTAAAGGCGGGGAAGCGAGAATGGAGATAAGTGGACGGAAATGAAGACGGGGAGGCGCAATGAAAAGGAGATAATTCGTTAGCCTCGTTGGCGACAGTGGCGTAAAAAGAGTAGAGAAAGTAACGTGGGTCGTTATCGACTGGAGTCATAAAGTGGGGAGGGGTAAAGAGACAAAAAGAGTCAGGTTTGGGGAGGGCTGCAGTTTAGAAGAGGAAGAGGGGCAACGTTAGGGATAGTTTAACGTTTTTGCCCGTTATTTTGTCTCTGCCATGTATTCAGCTTGTCTGTAATTCCTTGATATCTCTTTGCAGCCTCCTCTCTGCTCACAGTCGTACAGTTTTTAGTATTACCAGCTCAAATGGAAAAATGACATTAGTTCTCTCAGCTGGGTCATTGTATAAATTATGAATAGCTTATGTCCAAAACACCAGCCCCAACAGTATTGTTTAGTCACAGCATGTCAACTTGAGAAAGATTCATATGATCCATTCTTGCTTTCTGCCCAATAATCAATTCTCAGCGTGTGTCAGTATATGGCATCCGATTCTGTGCGTTTTACAACTTTGTTAGCCACCCTGCTATATGGGACTTTTATGAAAAGTTAAATGAAAATCCGTTGCTTATCACGTGCCCAAGTCAGAGAAATGTACACAGCTAGGTAGTTATTTGTTTGGGGATGATGGAATGGTAGTTATGTTCAAGGTGCTGACAAACTAGATCAACTCACATTGAGATCAAGAATAATGATGTGAGGATTAACAGTGTGATGTGATTGTATGTAATGTGAGAATAGGTATGCTTAAAGCAACGTGGCTTGCTCAGAATATTTTTCGGTTACTATAAGCTCTGATGATTGTGACATGAGCAGTAAATAATTGAAATTTATTGCAACATGCATTATAGTGAGCAATCGGTGTTGCTGGATATGTTTCATGCATTAAATAATTATCAACGCATATGGGGTTAGCAACAAATAATTATCAAGGTGTATGGAGTTAGTAACAATTATAAGGAACTTTTAATTATAGGCAGTTTATGGGCTGTGTGCTCACACAATGCCATTATCCTGACAGGGTTATCCTGAAACACAAGGGTTTTAAGAAACGTGGTAGGGCATTACATTTTCTTGCTCTTCCTAATTTCCAAGGAATCATTCTGTAAGTTCTGTCTATCAGTGTGTAAGCATGGATTAGAAAGTTGTATAGACTTGTATAAGGGACTGATTTTAATATTATTTCTCCTCTTAAGCTGCTGGGTCGTCCTGAGACTAACAGAAAATGAGAGTCAGTAGTCCAGGGCGGATGAGTCTGAACCAGGCTGTTCCCACAGCAACTCGGCGCCGCAGATGGAAGCGCAAGACCATGTTGGTGCTGACTGATGTTTCAGGGGCCAAGCAGCTGAGTGTGCTTACACGCCGGTGCTGCTTACTTGCACCTTATCGCCGTAGGCCGAAGCGACCTCGCCACAGACCCAGCACAATCAATGCTGTTGAATGGGAAAGTGCAGAAGAAAAGCTTGATGATGATGATGAAGATCAGAGATCAAATACTGATCAGCAGCATGAGGAAGGCGAGGAAGAAGACAACAGTGGGCCGCCACCTCAGAGCTTAGACAGAAAGGTCAATGGTTCACTTCACAAAAGCAGGACTTCAGTAGAGCAGACCAATGGAACTGAGGAGGCAGAGGAAGGCACAGAGCAGTGTGTGAATGCAGGCTTGTTTACGGTTAATGGTGTGCTCAGTGGTGAACCATATGAAGATTTTGTTGATGGTGGCACTGCATCCTCTGAAGTCATCGCAAGATTATGTTTCACTGCAGTGAACATTGGGAATGAGCAGAGTATCGTCCTCATGTCACCATCACAGGTAAGGGGAAAAAGTTTAATTCTCCTTTCCCTCTCCCATCAACCCCTCCCTTACCTCCAAGTACACTGTGTTGAAACTCACTGGGAACAAAGGTTGATTTTTAGACAGGAGGCCTATGACTAGTAGTCTGCACAGGAATAGATGTTGGGTTCATTGATTGTGGTTTGTCATTTCTATGAGTTATTTGGATGAGAATGTACAAGTAATTTTACAGGTATCATTAACAGTAAACAAGGTTGTCAAAAATTACAAAGGGATTTTAATCAGTTAGCTAAGTACAGTGAGGAATAGAACATAGAACATAGAATAGTACAGCACAGTACAGGCCCTTTGGCCCACAATGTTGTGCTGACCCTCAAACCCCACCTCCCATATAAGCCCCCACCTTAAATTCCTCCATATACCTGTCTAGTAGTCTCTTAAACTTCACTAGTGTATCTGCCTCCACCACTGACTCAGGCAGTGCATTCTACACACCAACCACTCTCTGAGTAAAAAACCTTCCTCTAATATCCCCCTTGAACTTCCCACCCCTTACCTTAAAGCCATGTCCTCTTGTATTGAGCAGTGGTGCCCTGGGGAAGGGGCACTGGCTATCCACTCTATCTATTCCTTTTAATATCTTGTATACCTCTTATCATGTCTCCTCTCACCCTCCTTCTCTCCAAAGAGTAAAGCCCTAGCTCCCTTAATCTCTGATCATAATGCATACTCTCTAAACCAGGCAGCATCCTGATAAATCTCCCCTGTACCCTTTCCAATGCTTCCACATCCTTCCTATAGTGAGGCGACCAGAACTGGATACAGTACTCCAAGTGCAGCCTGACCAGAGTTTTACAGAGCTGCATCATTACATCGCGACACTTAAACTCTATCCCTCGACTTATGAAAGCTAACACCCCATAAGCTTTCTTAACTACGCTATCCACCTGTGAGGCAACTTTCAGTGATCTGTGGACATGTTCCCCCAGATCCCTCTGCTCCTCCACACTACCAAGTTTCCTGCCATTTACTTTGTACTCTGCCTTGGAGTTTGTCCTTCCAAAGTGTACCACCTCACACTTCTCCGGGTTGAACTCCATCTGCCACTTCTCAGCCCACTTCTGCATCCTATCAATGTCTCTCTGCAATCTTTGACAATCCTCTACACTATCTACAACACCACCAACCTTTGTATCGTCTGCAAACTTCAAAATGGCATTCAATCCAATTGAATAAAGGAACGCAGCCCCCAATCCTTTGTTCACATCCATCAGCACAGGTGCACCACAAGTCTGTGTGCTTAGCCCCCTCCCGCTCTACTGGCTTTACACTTATGACCATGTGGCTAAGCACAGCTCCCATGCTGTTGACACCAGTGTCGTAGGCCGAATCAAAGGTGGTGACGAATCAGCATATAGGAAGGAGATTGAAAAGCTGGCTGAGAGGTGCCGCAACAGCATCCTCTCACTCAATGTCAGCAAGCCAAGGAACTGATTATTGACTTCAGGAGGAGAAAACTGGAGGACCATAAGCCAGTCCTCACGGGAGGATCAGAGATGGAGAGGGTCAGCAACTTTAGATTCCTCGATGTTATCATTTCAGAGGATCTGTTCTGGGCCCAGCACCTAAGCGCAAGTATGACAAAAGCACGGCAGTGCGTTTACTTTCTTAGAAGTTTGCAAAAACTTGGCATGACATCAAAAACTTTGACAAACTTCTATAGATGAGCGGTGGAGGGTATATTGACTGGCTGTATCGTTGCCTGGTATGGAAACTCCAATGCCCTTGAATGGAAAATCCTACAAAAAGTAGTGGATATGGCCCAGTCCATCACAGATAAAGTTCTCCCCACCATTGAGCACATCACACGGAGCATTGTCACCTGAGGTTTGGTCGTTTGAAGGGCCGAGCAGAATTTAGAAAAGTTGGGTACAAGCCAAGCATATCGAAGCAGCAGGGCCCAGGGCCAAGAGCAAGGAATGATCGATAAATGCACCGGGCCAGATTGAAAAAGGTCAGAGAGTACGGGCCAGAGGCGAGGGATTGTCAAGTTCAGCTTGCTGCTCTGCGAGTTTTACACGACTCAGCGCAGAACTGTGGCTGTGGCTTGCAGCTAACAAAGTGTGGACTCACTTTTGTGAACTTCAGCTCTGACATAGATTGGGAGACCATTTTGCCGAGCACCTACATTCTGTCCACCAGAAGAAACAGGATCTCCCATTGGCCACCTGTTTTACTTCCACGTCACATTGCCATTCCAGTATCTCAATTCATGGCCTCTTCTTTTGTCGCGATGAGGTTACACTCAGGTTGGAGGAACAGCACCTTATATTCTGTCTGGGTACCTTCAACCTAATGGCGTGAACATCAATTTCTCAAACTTCTGGTAATGCACACCCCCTTCACCGTTCCCCACCCCCCTTTTCTTTCTCTCACCTTATCTCCTTGCCTGCCCATTGCCTCTCTGTGGTGCTCCTTCCCCCTTTTCTTTCTTCCATGGCCCTCTGTCCTCTCCTATCAGACTCCCTCTTCTCCAGCCCTGTTTCTCTTTCACCAATCAACTTCCCACCTCTCAGTTCCCTTCCAGTTTCACCCATCACCTTGTGTTTCTCTCTCCCCTCCCCCACCTTTTAAATCTACTGCTCAGCTTTTTCTCTCCAGTCCTACCGAAGGGTCTCGGCCCAAAATGTGGACTGTACTTTTTTCCATAGATGCTGCCTGGTCTGCTGTGTTCCTCCAGCACTTTGTGTGTGTTGCTTAGATTTCCAGCATCAGCAGCCTTTCTCTTGTTTCTGGATGCTATTTGCTTACTTTTATTGTTTGCACATCTTTTTTGTTTTTTTTCCTGTACTTTGGGTGTTTGATGGTCTTTTTTAATGAGTTCTATTGGGTTTTTTTGTTTTGTGGCTGACTGTAAGAAGATGACTCTCAAAGGTTGTATAAAGTATACATACATATTTTGATAATAAATGTATTTTGAACTTGAACTTGAAATCACTTCATGGTTGCTCTGACAGCGTGCTTTGGGTCATTGTCATGAACTCACCAGTTCAGCTTTCTGGCAGAGGCTAGCAGGTTTTTATCCAGGATCTCTCTGTATTTAGCCGCATTCATCTTCCCATCAATCCTGACTGGATTTCCGGTCCCTGCTGCTGAAAAGCATCCCCATACCATGATGCTACCTCCACCATACTTTACATTAGGGGTGGCGTTACCCAGTTGATGCATAGTATTAGATTAAGGTTTAGTGTTGAGGCCAAAAAGTTCCACTTTAGTCTCGTCCGACCACAAGACCTACTTCCACATCTTTATAGTATCTCCTAACTGATACTTTGCAGTCTTTATAGGCGAGGAAATGCTATTTTTAAGCCAGGGCTGCTTCATTGCCAGCTTCCATAAGTACCCTTTTTGTACAAGGCCTTAGAGTTTGTAGGGCCATGAACTTCATCTCCAGTTGCAGCCACTGATTTCAGCAGGTCACTCAGAGGGACTGTTGGTGTCACAGTAGCCTTTCTTACAAGTGCCATTCTTCTCCAGCACTTTAAGCTCAGAGGAGTGGGGTGACCTGACCTTGCAGTGTGGCTCTGGTTTTGTACTTGTTTCACGATGGACTGCACTGAGCTCCAAGATATGTTCAATGCCTTTGTTTTGAACCTTTCCCCAGATTTGCGCTTCTCTATTATCATTTCCTCGACTTGCCTTGAATGCTTTTTTGTCTTCATTTTAGTTTGGTCTATTGAAAATCTACTATACTGTTGGACCTTGGAGGGAGGGGTATTCTTATGAATTCATTGAAAACAGGTGAGCCTCCAATTTTTCACATCAACAAATAGGGTGAGCTGGTAAGGTAATGTTGTATAATGCACCTATGAAATCCTCTGCAATCTTGACATTTGTGACCATCCTGGGACACAAGTCCCTATCTCCTGACAACAACTCAAAACTTCTGTGATTCAGATTTCCCCCTACCTTCCCCCCCCCACCCCCCCCCGAAGCACTTGATCCTTCCTTTGGCCTTTTCCAACATCATATTTTCTTTTGTGAGCCCAGAGAGTGACTTTTGTGAGACATTATATCGTCCAATCATTGTTTAGAATGAAAGATGTTCTTTTACCATAGTTTTCAGTTTTCCTGTCACTACTGTTTTTGTTCTGTAGCGATTGACCTTTCGAGGAAGGTGTCAAATGAAATGCCTTTATGGGAACGTCCAGGTATTCGGATTTACAGTTGGACAGGAGCAGCCCCCATACCATCTGTACTCCTTACCAACACATGCTGCCCTGACCATTGAGGCTCTGCCTCATTGCAAACCAGGCCGGACGAAGCGTGATATGAAAATGGAAGTAAAAGCAGTTCTACGACAACATGTACCATCAGGTGAGGATCTGGAATTCACAGAGAGAAATAGACCTCCAGTTGTTAGATCAGATGCTTCACATGCCTGTTATACCATTTGGGGTGGCAAGGGATTGTTGACCTGTGTAACAGTGTGGTCATTTACTTATTGACATGCAGTGTGGAATAGGCCCCCCTTCGAACCACACGGCCCAGCAATCTCCCAATTTAATCCTAGCCTAATCATAGGACAATTTACAATGACCAATTAACCTACCAAGCAGTATGTCTTTGGACTATGGGGGGAAACCCATGCATTTACGGGGAGAACGTGCAAACGCTTTACAGGCAGCACCGGGAATTAAACCAGGGTTGCAGATACTGCAAAGCGTTGTGCTTTAAAATTAAGATGTGTTAGAATTTCTTTTCGCTACTTGTTAATGACAGTCTTACCTGCAGTACAGCTGAAGTGGGTGTATTCCAGCACACCCATGGATATCCTTTCTATGTCTGCTCTCCCTAATTTGAGGGGACCAAAGATTTTACTACATCCTAACCTGGATCAATTTCCATTCACCCAAACTCGGACGTAGACTAGCTCTGGTTAAACAACACATTGACTTCAGAATTTATATCTGAGTTTTCAATTTATTCATCTATATATTTCCTAATAAAACAACCCTTTGATGTATCTATTCTTCTTCATTTTAGCTGAATTTGAATGCTGCGCTGTGGAAGGTCATGCCTTCAGCTGCCAAAATCCTTGGTTCTGTATTTCCCTTCTTATGCCTCTCTTATTTAAAAAGCTCCTTAAAGGCCATAACTTTGCTCATTTTCAGCAATCTGTCTCAATTTCTCCGTGTTTAACTAGCTGGCAACTTCTGTATTTAATAATCCCTTTGTAAAGATGCTTGGAGTATTTTGTAATTTAAGGGCATACAATTGCAAGAAAAAGTTTGTGAGCCCTTTACAGTTACCTGGTTTTCTGCATTAATTACTCATAAAATATGGTCAGATCTTTTTCTAAGTCACTGTGAGTTCAGTGGTTTTCTAATAGTGGACAAATGAACAGTGACTTTAGCAAGTTCTTGAGATTTCTGCAGGTCGTTTGCTGTTACCCTTGGGTTCCTTTTCACCTCCTTCAGCATCGCACTTTATGCTCTTAGTATGATCTCTGCAGGATGCTCACTCCTAGGGAGATGAGCAACAATACTGAATTTCCTCTATTTATACACAATTTCTCTTAATGTGGACTGATGAACACTCAGGTCTTTAGAAATACTGTGTTGTCTTTTCCAGCTTCATGCATCTCTACAATTTTTCTTCTAAGGTCCTCTGAAAGTTGTTTTGATTGAGGGATGGTGCACATAAACAGATCTTTCTTGAGAAAAGCAACCTCTGTCGGTAACCTGACTTGGTGTGTCCCTTTAATAGGGTAGGACATCTCTACAACCCACGCTTCCAATCTCATCTCATTGATTGGAACACCTGACTATAAATAGCTTTTGTAGAAGGCAGTACCCCAGAGATTGACATACTTTTTTGAACCTAGACTTTGATTGTTTAACTGGTGTACTCAGCATTGATGAGAAGTAGTACAATTGCTTTGTGTGTTGTTAGTTTAGGCAGATTGTGTTTGTCTATTATTGTGACAGATGAAGATCAGACCACATTTTATGAGTAATTAATGCAGAAAATCAGGTCATCGCAACAAGTTCACAAACTTTTTCTTGCAATTGTATGTAAGCAGAACAATAATGGCATTTTCTATTCTACAACTCTGCATCTTTATATTGCCACAAATAGCTGTCAACATTTCCAAGACTACAAAGTTAGTATAAAAATAGAATGCAAGAAGGTCTGGGTTATTTTGTGAAGTTAAAGGTTATTTGGATTTACTCTCTGGCCACTTTATTGGGTACAAATGCAAATATCAGCCAATCATGTGGCTGCAACTCAGTATATAAAAGCATGCAGATACGGTCAAGAGGTTCAGTTGCTATTCAGACGAAACATCAGATTGGGGGAGATTGTGATCTAAGTAACTTTGACTGCAGAATGATTGTTGGCGGCAGACAGGGTGGTTTGAGTATTTCAGAAAATGCTGATCTCCTGGGATTTTCACTCAAAACAGTCTCTAAGAGTTTACAGACAATGGTGTGAAAAATAAAGACCATCCAGTGAGTGGCAGTTCTATGGGTAAAAAAGCCTTGTTAATGAGAGAGGTCAGAGGAGGATTGTCAACTGGTGCAAGCTGACAGGAAGGCGACAGTAGCTCAGATAACCACGTGTTACAGCAGTGGTGTGCAGAAGGCCATCTCTGAACACACAACACATCAAGTCTTCCAAATGACTTTTAACTTCACAAAATAATATGGACATTGCATTCTACTTTTATATCAGAGGGTACCCAATAAAGTACCACTGAGTGTATGTTGACAAGACCTTTAATCTGTATCTGTCCTGTTGTTACCTGCCCTTGAAGTGTTTGTTGAGATGAACTGAGAGTTTTCCATGTCAAAATTGCTTCCCTAATTACCTGCTAAATTCAGGTCTAATAAAATCTTAGTAATTGACTTGGATCAACTTGAAACTTTTTTCTCTGTAAATGCTGCTAGACTTGATGAGTATTTCCAACGGTCTCCATTTTAGTTTTGGATTGCATCCACAGTACTTTGCTTCTGTGGTCTTAATCTCGGCTCTTGTTGCAGCTTCAAGACACATTTTGATGAAGGAAGTGACTTCTTCTTGCTCAGTCCTGCTGTTAGAGCGTCTTGACACCCCAGAAACACTCTTTTTGTCCAGCTTCCCAGAGTACAAAGAAATATTTACATCGCATTCGGTAAGTTGTTCATACAATTTATAATCACATGCAACGCACGCTTCCTGGGCTTACTCCATGCACTTGTAGTGTCTAGGACGTTATTATTATTGAGTGCAACTTCCTCGGTGAATAAATATAGTGTTGCATATGATACTGAGGTTGTGTTATGAATAGGTTTGTACCATAATTGAATTTCTTGCTTCTAGTGGGCTTCAAAAGTTATAAATCTGAAGGAGGTCAGATCAGTAAGATGGGATATAATAGAAGATGTAGATACATTTATAATTAGTGGGAATGCTAAAATAAGTATTGTGGGGGAAAAAAGGGAAGAAATAACTTGCACTTCAGAACGTACTGAAGTGGTTTATTGCCAATTTGAAGTGTGATCACTGACTTAAAATACAAAGTATAATATTACATATTAGCGATATTAAAAATGCGCATCAGTAGTGCAGATGAATATGATTACTTTATGATGGGGACCTGGATTAGGAAGATATTCCTTCTAATGTCTGTTAAATTTAATTAAGCAGTTTAAAACCCTGCTGACGTGAAGAACAGCTGTTGTGTTTTGAATCTCATCAATGCTTAGGTTCTGTGAGAAATCAGGGGTACATTGAAAATGCAGTGAGCCACCTGTTCACTTACTTGGTGCTACGATTATTAGTTGTCATCTGATGTTCGATGATTGGCATCTTTCTGATGGTCAAATCATTCATTCTGATGCAGCCTTGTTTCTGTACAGTTTTATCATTTCCTAACCAGAAATTGGTGGAAGTGAGTGGAGTTGATATTATTAAGGAGGAGGTGGACAACTCACCTGGGCCAGATGGACTACACCCCAGGGTTCTGAAAGAGGTAGCTGAAGCGATTTTGGAGGTACTAGCAGTAATCTTTCAAGAATCACGAGAGTCAGGGGTGGTTCTAGGGGTCTGGGAAATGACCAATGTCACTCTACTGTTTGAGAAGGGAGGGAGGCAAAAGACAGAAAATCATACTTGGGTTAACCTGACTTCAATGATTCATAAGATTTTAAGAGTACGTTATTAAGACTCTTTTGAAGACTAGGAGTTACACTCTGACTTCAGTTCTTTGCGGGAATGGGACCCGCTCTCAGGGCCTCACGATCAGCCGCTTTTTGATATCCCAAGGACACGGCCTGGAAGACAAGCGCACCTTCAGGGTGCTGAACTTTCATGATTCTGGTGACGTGCTGATTCTAGGCCGGTGCCCCTGACTGAAGTGTCGCGGGAGAACACGAAACGTCGGGAGCAGCAGATTAGCTGCCGTGGATTGTGTGTTCAGAGAGCAGAGCCTTTCTGGGGCTGACTCTGGGCGCAGAGCTCGGAAAAAGTGACACAACAGACTTTTAACATCGTAAATTAGCGAGTTGTTAGCTATGTCTTCCCTCTCGCTGTGAAATGGGGACATCTCTTTTTCCCTTATTAGAGAGAGAGAGAAAGAGAGAGCCTGTGTATGTCGAATTACCAGGTGAACGAGTAGCCTTTGGGGTACTCCAGGTCTGTGTCTTTATTGATGCTTGCTGCACGATGCTCGGTGGAGGGCGCTGATGCTTTTTTAACCAGTGGGGGTGGTGGGGGGAGCTGGGAGAGGGCTTTGGGGTTCTAACATTTAACTGTCATTCATTCTTTTGGGCATTTCTGTTTTCGCAGATAATATGAAAAAAAGGAATTTCGGGATGAATATTGTATACATTTCTCTAACATTAAATGTACCTATTAAAACCTATATTGAGGATGAGGTTTCAGGGTACTTGGAAGCACATAATAAGATAGCTCCAAGAGAGCATTGTTTCCTTGTCTGACAAATTTGTTGGCATGCTTTGAGGAAGTAGCATGCAGATTAGATAACGGAGAGTTCGTGGATATTGTTTACATGGAGTTTCAGAAGGCCTTTGACAAGGTGTCTCACTTGAGCCTGCTAAACAAGATAGAAGCCTATGGTATTACAGGTAGGGCACTGGCATTGAAAGAAAATTGGCTGGCTGGTGCATGGCAAACAGTGGGAAGAAAGGGGGCCTTTTCTGGTTGGCTGCTGCGTGGCTAGTGGTGTTCCCCAGGGGTTGGTGTTTGATCTACTACTTTTCTGTCATACATTAATGATCTAGATGATGGAATTGATGGCCTTGTGACTAAAGTTGCAGACGATACGAAAGCAAGTGGAGGGACGAGGAGTGATAAGGAAGCAGTGAGTCTGCAGACATACTTGGACAGAATGGGCAAAGTGGCTGTTGGAATACGGTGTATGCCATGCAGTTCGGTAGAGGATTACAGGCATAAATTGGAGGTCCAAAAGTACAATTTCAGGGTTCTCTGAAAGTTGTATTGCATGTTGAGTCGGTGGTAAGGAAGGCAAATGTAATGTTAGCATTTGTTTCAAGAGGACTAGAGTATAAAAACAAGAATATAATATTGAGCTTTATAAGGCACCAGCCAGGCCACATTTAGGGTATTGTGAACAGATTTGGGCCTTGTATCTAAGGAAGGTTTTGGGGAGGGTCCAGGATAGCTTTAAAAGAGAGGTCCTTGGGATGAAAGGATTAATATCTGACGAATGTTTGATGGTTCGTGGACTGTACTCACTGGATTTTAGAAGGAGAGAGGGGATATCATTGAAACCTACAAAAGTATTGAAAAGCCTGGACGTGGAGAGTTCCTGTAGTGGGAAAGTCTAGGACCAGAGGGCACAGCCTCAGAGTAGAAGAATATCGCTTGAGAACGGAGGTGAGAAACTTCTTTTGGTGGAGAGTAGTGAATCTGTGGGATTCATTGACATAGATGGTAAGCCATTGGGTGTATATATAAAGTGGAGGCTGATAGGTACTTGATTATTAAGGGTGTCAAAGGTTACAGGCCAAAGGTGGGAGAATGGGGTTGAGAGGGAATAAGAAATCAGCCATGCTTGAATGATGGAGCAGATTCGATGGGATGAATGGCCTTAATTTAGCTCTTGTGCCTTTTGATCTAATAAAATTATGCAATGAAGTTTAATTTTTTTTTTCACCTTTCAGAAAAGGATGATTTCTGGGAAACTTGCATTTCATGAATGCGCAGCTTTGTCCTCTATTGGTGTGGCTGTTCTCCCTGATGATCAGGGGGTGACTACATCAGAAAGTTGGATGACCACTATCCAGGAACTTGTAAAGACGTGTCTGGGTGAGCATCTCAGACTTGATATAGATGCAGAAAATGTTATTACTATTCCTGCCCCCACTGTCTCTTGTGGCAGTTCATTCCAGATACAGACTGCTCTTTGTGTAAAAATTTAACCCTTTGGATTGTCTTTAAATCTCCTTACCTTTCTTTTACCCTATGCCCTGGATTTTTTTATATTCTCTACCACTGTGAACAGACAATGTTTATCTGCCCTTTCTATGCCACATATAATTTTATATACTTCTAACATGTTATCTTTCTGCCTCCTTCACTTCAGGGAAAACAGACCGAATGTATTCAATTTTTCCTGATGACTAGAGCCCTCCAGTCTCGATAACATACTTCTGTACCCTTTCTGCGCCCCCTCTAGCGAAGCCACATCCTTCCTATAGTGTGATCCAAGATATTCACAGTACTTAATTTGCAGCCTACTGTGACAAGCATACAGTTTCAAATGCGCATTACTGAGAATTTTTTTTTCTAGTTGGTCTTGTAAAGTGAAATCATGCCCATCCAATCATTAGGTAAATGGGAACATGACAATGTGCTGGAAAAGATTATTGTTGCAGGAGGTAAAATAGGCATAAATGGATATTTTTTTTTCTGGTCAGCAAAGTAACAAGTAATTCACCAAAGAGATTGGTGCTAGGGTCTCAAGTTTTACAAGTTATATAAATGATTTAGGCTCAGTGATCAAAGAGATGATTGCTAAATTTGCTGATGACAAAGATGAATAGGGAAGTATATGGTGAGGAGAACATTAAGAGATTACAAAGCGATGTATGTAGGTTAAATGAGTGGGCAAAGATCTAACAAATTTTATAGTGAGAAAAATATGAAATTGTCAACTTTAACAAGAATAGTTTAAAAGTATATCGGTACCCTTGAATCATAGAGTACTGAAATGCAAGTACAATGAGTAATTAGTAAAGGTTTAATTTATTTCAAAGGAACTTAAATACAGAAGGATGGTTGTGCTTCTTTTATGGGGCATTGTTGAAACCACATCAGTACTACAATGTTATAGTTGCGGGTCCCCTTATATTAAAGTATTGGAATACTGATTCCTGGAACAGGAAGCATTTTTCAGTCTCGGCTATTATCTGCTGGAGTTTAATACATTGAGTAGGGACTTGACTGAAGCATGCACAAACCTGAGAGATTAAATAAGGTGGATTTAGTGAGAATGTTCCCTCTTCTGAAACTCGGATGGAGTGGCAAACCTTTTAGAGAGCATGTGCCCAAATTGGTGATTTTTTTTTTAAAGTTCTCTTGCATGCTATTGTAATTTTGAGCAGAGATTATCATTGATTAATGACATAGTAACAATAATTGTGGACTTTTTCTGAGGAAGAAGCATGAATCCTGTTAAGTGTGTTCATTGTTTTACTATTAATAAAGGTCTAACAGAGATTGAAATAAAGTAAACATTTTTCAAGATTCAAGTTTATTTTTCACATTTGCATCAAAACAATAAAATGTATCATTTGCATTAACAACCACTACACTATGGGGTGTGTTGCCCCACACTTGGGCACCAACATGGCATGCCCGAACACCACAGAACAGAACAAGCAACAAAACAACAACAGCAAAGCATGCCCCATTCCTTTCCCCCCCAATTTTTGAAAACCTGTTCACAAAATTATTAATATTTTAAAAAGCCAATTGAAAAAATAACATTTTAAAAACCCTATTGTAATTGTAACTGATTACTATCCAAATACTAATGTGTAAACCAGGTCTCTGAGGATTTCAAAACACATCATCCAATGTCAGGTGTTCTTGCAACCGTCCAGCTGGCACCAAGACAGCATGAGATGTTCCCAATGAAAACATCTCACTGCTCTCAAGTTGCAAAAAAAATCATTCATTGCTTAATTTGACAGTGAAGATAATTGTTATGTATCTTGTTACTATGGGGGGAGTTTAAAAGAATTGAGAGGCGGTACTGCAAGCCCTCAGGTATGTTGCTTGTTAATGTAAATGACATATTTCACTATATGGTTTGCTGTACATGTGATAAATGAACTTATCCTGAAAAATACTTCATTTATTTCAATCTGTCTCTGCTATAATAGTAAACAAGGTTTTTGCGTGTGCCATCTTGAGCAAGCATGCCATAAGTTCACCACCCTGAACTGGGTGTTACTTTGGTAAAATAAGGGAACCACTTATTTAGTACAGATATATTAACACAGTTTATTTTTTTTCTCTCACAGGGTTGGGGTGGGGGCTGTGAGTCTTTCAAACTCTTTCTCAAAGGGTTGTAGAAGCAGATTCCTTGAATGTTTTAAGGAGAACTACATAGATTCTTGATAAGTAAGGGATGAAAGATTATCGGGGTTTGACAGGAATGGGGAGTTGAGGTTGTGGTCATATTAGCCATGATCTTGATCAAGTTCATGTTGAAGTTTATTGTCATCTTACTGAACCAAACCAAACAACGTTCCTCTGGTCCACATGCACCCACAAAACATAATACACAGCACATAAAACAAAATGTTACCAGAAGTAAGTTAATAACTATCATTCAAACAGTAAACATTAAACAGTATAGTAAACAGCTTTCTGTTCTAGTGATGAGACCTCGGTGGTGGCAGGGTATCCATTAGCCTCACAGACTGAGGGAAGAAGCTGTCACCCAGTTTGACAGTTCTAGTCCTGCTGTCCATGAACCTCCTTCCCGACTGTAGTGGGTCAAAGAGATTGTGGGATGGGTGGTAAAGGGCCCTCAGCAAAGCTTCAGGCCGTTTGTATAAAACGCTCCCAGTAAGTATCATAAATGGAGGTGTGGTAGGGAAACATCTGTGATACTCGGTGGTTTCTACTATCCCCTGTAGGGCAGTTTATTTCGGCTTTTTTCTTAAAGATGTGCTGGGTGCGTCCTGGCCACTGCTGCATTTTTCGCGGCAATGTATAGGTCCGCGGTCCAGAGGTTGGGGACCGCTGCTGTAGGGTCTTGCAGCCCAATGCCTTATAGCTTCCATAACCACAGGATGATGCAGCCAGACAATCTTAATGGTGCAGCCATGGAAAGTTGTTAGAATGATGCTGAAATTGTGAAGTCGTTGACTGCTGTTGCAGTGTATATTGAGCCAGAAAAGAATTATTACCATCTCTCAATGTAATTTAAGTGGACTGTAGCAGAGTCATTGTGTTATACGATTAAATCTCTGGTCTTGTTATGTAATGTAGCATATGTGGTTCTGTTTTAGAAGATGACAATGGCTGTCCTGTCATCTTGACATGTGGAGGGAAGAACGTAGGGAAGTCGACATTCAACAGACATCTCATGAATTCACTTCTGAACCAGTAAGTTTTCAGACTTCATCTGGTATTATCCTTTAAATGATAGGAAATATTTGCACAGTTCTATCATTAGAATGTGAATTTTTTAGCTGCAGACATGATTGAATATCTCTGCACTGATCCTCCTGTGTCTTGTGTTGAATGCTCACAGATATTTAAATAATTTATTGAGCAAAGAAACATAGTATGCTATGTGTTCTAAAATACTAAAAGCTGTTGTTCTTTTTATGAATTGTATCTCTCTAAGGAGATAGCAGGGAAACATTATTATGGTATATTTCTCTTCATCCCACAGCATTCCATGTGTAGAGTTTCTGGAACTTGACATAGGTCAGACAGAATTTAGTCCCCCTGGTTGCATGGCGTTACATTTGGTGACCAGGCCTGTTTTCAGTAAGTACACAACTGAACAAAGCTGAGGCAGGTATGCTTTGAGATATACTGTGATTAAATAGAATCTTCTTGGACTAAATGCTCAGGGAGTAGATAATGTCATGCCTAAGTTCCATCACTTAGAATACAAGCAGCCTACTTTTATTTTAGCTGTGTTGGAGGATACATTTGATGGGTTGCTCTTTGCTTCTTTGTTCTTTACCCAGACCCTCTTATTCCTCCACCTCCACATAAGTTTTTTATGCATGCATTACCACCTTGTACTCGTACTCCCTTGCTTGTATCTTGACTGTTTCCTTGCTTCCATGCATGTTCTTTGTTTTCCCACATTCTTTTTAACTTTTTTTTTAATAGGTCCACCTTACATGCACCAGTGTGAACCCCGTAAAATGGTATATTATGGTAATGTGCTCTGTGACCAGGACCCAGATCGATATATGGAAGTTGTGAGGTATCTCTATGCAGAGTACAAGAAAGAAACTCCACTGATCATAAACACCATGGGCTGGATCAAAGGTCAGAAAGCTTGCAGTACAAACTAATGTATTGGTGATGAATTTTCATTTGATCCTTTAGGTCATATCCTCAAGTCTTTTTTAATAAATTCTCACAGTGCAGAAAGAGGACATTTGGTCAATCAAGTATCTTGTTACTGTGTTGTGCTGTTACTCAGAATAATCTCCCACCTATTTCCTATAATCAATTCCCACTGACTTGCCCAAAACTTGTACCTCTCAGCTATATAAGGGATAGTTTACAATTGGCAATTAATTATCAGCCACGTCTTTAGGATGTTGGAGAAATTGGTGTCTGTATGGGAAACCTACACCATCGTGGGGGGAGGGATATGGAAGAGTGTAAGCTCCAAGCAGAAAGAACTAGGGATCAGGGTCAAACCCAAGGGGCTGAATCTGTAAGACAGCAGCATAACCTCTGCACTCTGTGGCCATCCAGAAATCTGGATATTGGGATTGGTTTCTTTCCAAAGATTAAAACCCATCTTCTCCAGCAGTTCAAGTGTACTATTGCCTTCCATTTACACATGAAGTGAACATTCTTTGATATATTGGATTGTAACCCTCGTTCTCATCTAGTGTTTTGGACTAAGAATGCCAAAGACAACGAGTTGCATAATTTACCTATTTAGTATCACACAGCTGGTCGTCTGTCATGTTCGATAATGACAGTAAGAAACCTGTGTGGGAGAGTTTTTGAAGTGGAAAAGCCATTGCACTGTGCTAGCACCACTCTCTCAACCTCGGAAGTCCTGGTCCAGTGGTACAAGTAGTAGTCATATCTGGGGTCTTCCTTGGTTGCAGTGGATGACCATATAACTACTGCGTCTTCTCCTGCCCTTCACTCTCCATGGAGTGTTGTAGAACCTTTCAGGCTGTTGGACCTGACTGTTGATCTCATCCGCCGTCGGCTGAAACTGACTTTGCAGGCTAGGTCAGGCTTGTCCCTGTCTCACCAGGGTATGAGGCATACCGGCTACCCTTTGCTGGTTTAGCCTGCCTGTCGAAGCAATGGACCGGGATGTGGTCACTGTCGCGTACAAGCAGTTACTTGGAGCCATAGGTGAGAGCTGGATGTCCAATGGGGACCAAAGGTGAATGAGCTGCCTCAGAATGGTTATGACGAGCCCTGTTACCAGAAGTGCTACTTATCGCTGGATACCCCATACACCCATAATATGTTAAAATCCCTACCATATACACAGTTTTTGTTTATCCCAAGTAGCTGGCAGCATTTACCATTGTCATTAGAATAAATGTCAAACCATTGTATGCATATATTGCTGCTGCCAGACATTTTCATCTGGAACTGAATATACTTTGCAATTATCTCATCACCTGCCACTATTGTCATCTTATGGTGATCTGAATACCTTCACATTCATTTTAAAGGTAAGCATGAGAATAGTTTTGAAACTTGAACTCAGCTGTATCTTTTGGTAACTTCACTTTTATGTTCCTTTTATTCAGTTTTTGATTCTGATGTTAAATTTAAGACCACCTTTTGACAATTTCTGGTTATAGGAAGGTGTTAATTTGTGGTATTTGATAATCATGTCAAATTCATGTATGCCAGCCATTATACATCTTAGAGGAAATTCTCATGCATTTAGTCTCAGTTAATTCTCTACAAATCCATCTGATCTTGTATCACAACCTGCCTCTCTTTCTCTTCAACAGGATTAGGGTTGTCTGTTTTGGTCGATCTGATTCGGCTCTTGGCCCCAACACATGTAGTGCAGCTTGTCAACACTAGGGGAAGCCAGGACTCTGTGCTTCTTACATCGGAATTTGTGCAGACAGCAACTGGGTGGCAAACCAAGGGGAAACACCAAATTCAGCAAAAGCCTGTTGACCTCAGGACATCCCCAAGTTCATCGGATGAGGAAATGCAAATGCATGTGGGACTCCAGGGGCACAAATTGATGTACGTTCATTCTGAGTTTCCTGGAGTGGAAGATGGGAGCTGTTTGTAAGTAAAAAAAAAATTAACTACATTGTTTCAATGTCTTCACATTACTATAAGCCCCTAACAAGAATATAAGCATCCATTCACTCTATAAACTGTACAGTAAATGTGTAGGACACTAGCTATTTTCTACGATGGAGCAATGACCAAAGTCTTTCAGAAAGCTAGAAACAAATCTGCAACATCTACCACCCAGAAGGATTAAAGTTATTGTTTGAAGTTTCTTTTCCTTTGTTACATAACCATTTCCACTTCTTCACACGTTGAAATAACCACAATAAACTGTGGTTATTTCCATGTGTGAAGCCCCTACCTAGTCTTACCTATGAGTCATGGAACCATTGAATATTTGAGTGAATGCATGCTTGTCAGATTATTAGTTGGCAAGACAGTTGTTTGCTAAAGAGACGTGTTTCAGTTGAGATGATATTTCAAATATGCTTACTCAGAGTATTCAGATAATAATGAGATAACTAGCCCAACTGATGCATATTAGGGTTAACAAAATATTTCCTGCATTTTCTCCATCCTTCATTTGCTAACAATATTGGCTTTACAATATGCTCTCTTCATGCTCCTGTTAACCTAGTTTACTTTCAAACATTTATGCCATTGCTTTTCTATAATTATATAGTTTTTACTGCCATATATAGTTTCAAAATCCCTGAAATCGCCCCTTAGTTTCTCTTTTCAAAGAGGAAAAAAAACCTGTTTGTTTTTTCCAATGGA
Source organism: Mobula birostris (assembly GCF_030028105.1). Classification (NCBI taxonomy): domain Eukaryota; kingdom Metazoa; phylum Chordata; class Chondrichthyes; order Myliobatiformes; family Myliobatidae; genus Mobula; species Mobula birostris. The sequence continues at coordinate 19,804,221 of NC_092396.1, forward strand.
TATCTTTTGTGATTCTAGTATTAGATCCCTGATACAAGTATAGCTACTGTGTTGGATGCAGTATAGGTAACTACCAAATCTTCCTGTCCTTACACTCTTTTGAATCTGCTAATAATTAATTTTTCTTTTCCTCACAGAAAATACCGCAGCAACGTGCTGAGAGATTTGGCTCTTCTGGGCTCTTTCAGCCACCTGCAGCCTTTGGACATCGGCCACCCCTTGTCCTTGCATCGTATGCTGCCGTATCAGGTAATTGTCGTTCCATAACTAGTTTGTTTTTACTTACCCCACACCCATCCAATGTCCACACTTTGAAAGATTTTTTTAGATTATGTGAACACTCAGTCCTCTTTTATTGTCGCAAACAACAGGAATTCTGCAGATGCTGGAAATTCAAGCAACACACATAAAAGTTTTGCTGAACACCTACGCTCTGTCCGCCAGAGAAAGCAGGATCTCCCAGTGGCCACACATTTTAATTCCACATCCCATTCCCATTCTGACATGTCTATCCACGGCCTCCTCTACTGTAAAGATGAAGCCACACTCAGGTTGGAGGAACAACACCTTATATTCCGTATGGGTAGCCTCCAACCTGATGGCATGAACATCGACTTCTCTAACTTCCGCTAATGCCCCACCTCCCCCTCGTACCCCATCTGTTACTTATTTTTATACACACATTCTTTCTCTCACTCTCCTTTTTCTCCCTCTGTCCCTCTGAATATACCCCTTGCCCATCCTCTGGGTCCCCCCCCCCCCACCGTCTTTCTTCCCGGACCTCCTGTCCCATGATCCTCTCATATCCCTTTTGCCTATCACCTGTCCAGCTCTTGGCTCCATCCCTCCCCCTCCTGTCTTCTCCTATCATTTTGGATCTCCCCCTCCCCCTCCAACTTTCAAATCCCTTACTCACTCTTCCTTCAGTTAGTTCTGACGAAGGGTCTCTGCCTGGAGCGTCGACTGCACCTCTTCCTAGAGATGCTGCCTGGCCTGCTGCGTTCACCAGCAACCTTTATGTGTGTTGCTCCTCTGTTATTGTCATTTGGAAATGCATACATGCATTAAGAAATGATACAATGTTCCTCCAGAGTGATATCACAGAAAACAGGACAAACCAAAGACTAACACTAACAGAACCACATAATCATAATTATAACATATAGTTACAGCAGTGCAAAACAATACCATAATTTGATGAAGAACAAACCATGGGCATGGTAAATAAGGTCTCAAAAGTCCCCGAATCGATCGATTCCCGAGTCCCCGATAGCAGGCGGCAAAAGGGAGAAACTCCCTGCCATAAACCTCCAGGCACCGTCAACTTGCCGATGCCTTGGAAGCAGCTGACCACAGCCGACACTGGGTCCATCCGTCCGAAAACTTCAAGCTTCTGACCAGCCGCTCTGATACAGCCTCCCGAGTCCCATCCTCTGCCGAGCGCCTTCAACCTAGCCCCAGCCACCGAAACACGCAAAACCAAGGATTTCGGGGCCTTCTGCTCCGGAGATTCCGGTTACCACACAGTAGCAGCGGCAGCGAAGCGGGCATTTCAGAAGTTTTCCAGATGTTCCTCCGTGCTCTCACGTCTGTCTCCATCAAATCAGAATTGTGCACGGTCCCCTACTTGACAGATAACAGACATCACCACTGAAGTGGCCGCGCACCGCCATCTTCTCCTATTCCTGGCTTTGATCGCCTGTCTGTACAACTACTCCCAGGCAGAGACTGGGGACCACAGCACCAGTGGCCAAGGGAGGTGTAGGAGCACTTACAGGACTGCTTTGAGTTGGTGGACGTGGCAATATTCAGGGATTCATCTTTGAATCTGAATGAATACACAGTTGTGACCAACTTCATAAAGACTCTGTGTGAATGAGTGTGTGCTTTGAGAATTTATCGGACATACCCGAACCACAAGCCATGGATGAACCAGGAGATTCGTAGTCTGCTGAGGGCTAGATCTGTGGCATTTGAGACTGTTGATCCAGAACTGGACAAGAAGTTCAGATGTTATTTCTTCAGCGGTTTGAACGGGGCACGACTGTGCAAGTGCGTGGAGGTCGGCCAGTGAGAACAGCGGGAAGAGTTTAAAAGCGAGCAGAGTTGAAAAGGTAATGTTTATTTCTTCAGCAGTTTGAACGGGGCACAACTGTGTAAGCACGTGGAGGTCGGCCAGTGAGAACAGCAGGAAGAGTTCAAAAGGAAGACAGATTTACAGAATGAGCATCAGAGGAGCGGGTGACAGAGTAGTGGGAGACAGAGTAGGAAGGCTTTGGCTCAACGGGGCTTCGGCGATAAAGAGTTGAGGCCAGGTAGGTTATCTGTTTGAAATAAAGACAGAGAGTATATGTGTGAGGCTGGTTTTCTGTGCTCGGTGTCAGATGTGGGAGGTCCTGGAGACTCCCTGCCTCCCGGACGACCACATCTGCACCAGGTGCGTCAAGCTGCAGCTCCTTAGGGACTGCGTTAGGGAACTGGAACTGCAGCTCGATGACCTTCATCTGCTCAGGGAGAGTGAGGAGGTGATAGATAGGAGCTACAGGCAGGTAGTCACCCTGGGACCACAGGAGACAGAGAAGTGGGAAACAGTCAGGAGAGGGAAGGGCAAGAAGCAGGTACTAGAGAGAGCCCCAGTGGCTGTCCCCCTTAACAATAAGTATTCCTGCTTGAGTACTGTTGGGGGAGACGACCTACCTGGGGGAAGCAACAGTGGTCGTGTCTCTGGCACAGAGTCTGGCCCTGTGGCTCAGAAGGGTAGGGAAAGGAACAGGATGGCAGCAGAGATAGGGTACTCTATAGTTACTGGGTCAGGCAGCTGATTCTGTGGACTCAGGAAAGTAACGCGGATGGTAGTTTGCCTCCCAGGTGCCAGGGTCTGGATGTTTCTGCTCGAGTCCACGGTATCTTGAAGTGGGAAGGAGAACAGCCAGAGGTTGTGGTACATATTGGTACCAACGACATAGGTAGGAAAAGGGAGGAGGTCCTGAAAACAGACTACAGGGAGTTAGGAAAGAAGCTGAGAAGCAGGACCTCAAAGGTAGTAATCTTGGGATTACTGCCTGTGTCACGTGACAGTGAGTATAGGAATAGAGTGGGGTGGAGGGAAAATGCGTGGCTGAGGGATTGGAGCAGGGAGCAGGGATTCAGATTTCTGGATCACTGGGACCTCTTCTTGGGCAGGTGTGACTTGTACAAAAAGGACTGGTTGCACTTGAGTCTGAGGGGGACCAGTATCCTGGCGGGAAGGTTGGCTAAGGCTACCGGGGAGAGTTTAAACTAGAATTGCTGAGGCGTGGGAACTGAACCGAAGTGACGGAGGAAAGGGAGGTTGGCTCACCAATAGAGAAAGCTTGGAGACAGTGCGAAAGGGAGGATAGGCGGGTGATAGCGAAGGGACGCGCTCAGTCTGATGGTTTGAGATGTGTCTATTTTGATGCGAGGAGTATCATGAATAAAGCGGATGAGATTAGAGCGTGGATCAGCACTTGGAGCTATCATGTTGTGGCCATTACAGAGACTTGGATGGTGCAGGGGCAGGAATGGCTACTTCAAATGCCAGGCTTTAGATGTTTCAGAAAGGACAGGGAGGGAGGCAAAAGAGTGTGACACTATTGATCAGAAATAGTGTCATGGCTGCAGAAAAGGAGGAAGTCACGGAGGGGTTGTCTACGGAGTCTATGTGGGTGGAAGGAAGAGGAAGGGGTCAATAACTCTACTGGGTGTTTTTTAAAGACCACCCAATAGTAATAAGGACATCAAGGAGCAGATAGGGAGACAGATTCTGGAAAGGAGTAATAATAACAGAGTTGTTGTAGTGGGAGATTTTTTAATTTCCCTAATATTGATTGGCATCTCCCTAGAGTGAGGGATTTATATGGGGTAGAGTTTGTTAGGTGTGTTCAGGAAGGTTTCCTGACACAATATGTAGATAAGCCTACAAGAGGAGAGGCTGTACTTGATCTGGTATTGGGAAATGAACCTGGTCAGGTATCAGGTCTCTCAGTGGGAGAGCATTTTGGAGATAGTGATCACAATTCTATCTCCATTACCATAGCATTGGAGAGGGATAGGAACAGACAAGTTAGGGAAACATTTAATTGAAGTAAGGGGGAAGTATGAGGCTATCAGGGAGGAACTTGGAAGCATAAATTGGAAACAGGTGTTCTCAGGGAAACGTACGGCAGAAATGTGGCAAATGTTCAGGAGATATTTGCATGGGGTTCTGAGTAGGTAAGTTCCAATGAAACATGGAAAGGATGGTAGGGTACAAGATCCGTGGTGTATAAAAACTGTTGTAAATCTAGTCAAGAAGAAAAGAAGAGCTTATAAAAGGTTAAAAAAAACTAGGTAATGATAGAGATCTAGAAGATTATAAGACTAGCAGGAAGGAGCTTAAAAAAGCAATTAGGAGGGCCAGAAGGGGCCATGAGAAGGCATTGGCGGACAAGATTAAGGAAAGCCCCAAGACATTCTACAAGTATGTGAAGAGCAAGAGGATAAGACGTGAGAGAATAAGACCAATCAAATGTGACAGTGGAAAAGTGTGTATGGAACCAGAGGAGATAGCAGAGGTACTTAATGAATACTTTGCTTCAGTATTCACTATGGAAAAGGATCTTGGCGATTGTAGGGATGACTTGCAGTGGACTGAAAATCTTGAGAAAGTAGATATTAAGAAAGAGGATGTGCTGGAGCTTTTGGAAAGCATCAAGTTGGATAAGTCACTGGGACCAGACTGGATGTACCCCAGGCTACTGTGGGAAGCAAGGGAGGAGATTGCTGAGCCTCTGGCAATGATCTTTGCATCATCATTGAGAACGGGAGAGGTTCTGGAGGATTGGAGGATTGCGGATGTTGTTCCCTTATTCAAGAAAGGGAGTAGGGATAGCCCAGGAAATTATAGCCAGTGAGTCTTACTTCAGTGGTTGGTAAGTTGATGGAGAAGATCCTGAGAGGCAGGATTTATGAACATTTGGAGCAGCATAATATGATTAGGAATAGCCAGCATGGCTTTGTCAAAGGCAGGTCGTGCCTTATGAGCCTGATAGAATTTTTTGAGGATGTGACTAAAGATATTGATGAAGGTAGAGCTGTAGATGTAGTGTCCATGGATTTTAGCAAGGCATTTGATAAGGTACCTCATGTAAGGCTTTTTGAGGAAGTAAGGAGGCATGGGATCCAAGGGGACTTTGCTTTGTGGATCCAAAACTGGCTTGCCACAGAAGGCAAAGAGTGGTTGTAGACGGGTCATATTCTGCATGGAGGCCGGCGACCAGTGGTGTGCCTCAGGGACCTCTCCTGGGACCCCTTCTCTTTGTGATTTTTATAAATGACCTGGATGAGGAAGTGGAGGGATGGATTAGTAAATTTGCTGATGACACTAAGGTTGGAGGTGTTGTGGATAGTGTGGAGGGCTGTCAGAGGTTACAATGGGACGTTGATAGGATGCAAAACTGGCTAAGAAGTAGCAGATGGAGTTCAACCCAGATAAGTGTGAAGTGGTTCATTTTGGTAGGTCAAATATGATGGCAGAATATAGCATTAATGATAAGACTCTTGGCAGTGTGGAAGATCAGAGGGATCATGGGGTCCGAGTCCATAGGACACTCAAAGCTGCTATGCAGGTTGACTCTGTGGTTAAGAATGCATACGGTGCATTGGCCTTCATCAATCGTGCGATTGAGTTTAAGAGCCGAGAGGCAATGTTGCAGCTATACAGGACCCTGGTCAGACCCCACTTGGAGTACTATGCTCAATTCTGGTCGCCATACTACAGGAAGGACCATAGAAAGGGTGCAGAAGAGATTTGCAAGGATGTTGCCTGGATTGGGGAACATGCCTTATAAGAATAGGTTGAGTGAACTCTACCTTTTCTCCTTGGAGAGATGGGGGATGAGAGGTGACCTGATAGAGGTGTACAAGATAATGAGAGGCATTGATCGTGTGGATAGTCAGAGGCTTTTCCCCAGGGCTGAAATGGCTAACACGAGAGGGCATAGTTTTAAGATGCTTGGAAGTAAGTACAGAGGAGATGTCAGGGGTAAGTTTTTTACGCAGAGAGTGGTGAATGCTTGGAATGGGCTGCCGGCGGCAGTGCTAGAGGTGGAAACCATAGGGTCTTTTAAGAGATCCTGGATGGCTACGTGGTGCTTAGAAAAATAGAAGTCTATGGGTAAAGCCTAGGTTGTTCTAAGATAGGGACATGTTTGGCACAGCTTTGTGGGCCAAAGGGCCTGTATTATGCTGTATGTTTTCTATGTTTCTACGTGACCTACTGAAGGCTATTTTAAGAGCAAAAAAGCAATTCCAATTGAAGTAGAGACAGAATAGGATGCACGTTGGCTCTGGCAGGGTTTGCAGGCCATTAGTTCCTACAAAGCAAAACCTAACGTCATGAATGGCTGTGATGCTTCACTCCCAGATGAGCTTAGCACCTTTTATTCACACTTTGAAAGGGAGAGTAAATTCATACCTGTGATAATCCTTGCAGAATTTGGTGACACTGTGATCTCTATCTTGGAGGCTGATGTCAAAGCATCTGCCAAGTGAACCCTCACAAGGTGTCAGGCCTTGATGGTGTACCTGGTAGGGCACTGAAAACCTGTGCTAACTAACTGGCGGGAGTGCTCCAAGACATCTTTAATCTCTCACTGTTCCAGTTGGAGGTTCCCACTGCTTCAAAGGGTGACAATGATACCAGTGCCCAAGAGGAGCAAGGTGACCTGGTTCAACTATTATCACTCAGTTGCACTCACATCTACTGTGATGAAGTGCTTTGAGAGGTTCGTCATGGCCAGGTTCAACTCTTGAAGAACCCCTGGACCCTCTGTCATTTGCCTGTTGCCACAATAGGTCTACAGCAGGTTGACTGTCACTGGCCCTCCACTCTGCCTTGGACAATAGCAATGCCTATGTCAGGCTGATGTTTATTGATTATAGCTCAGTGTCCAATACATTCATATCTTCAGCTTAATCAACAAGCTCCACATCCTGGGCCTTTACCTTCCTCTGCAAATGGATCCTTGACTCTCTCACTGGGAAACCACAGTGCATGAGAATTGAAAATGGCATCTCCTTGCTGACAGTCAGCTCTGGTGCACCACAAGGATGCGTGTTTAGCCCACTCTCTACTCAGTCTACACCTATGACCAGACACAGCCCAGACAGCATCTCTAAATTTGCCGATGACACAACTATTGTTGACAGAACTTCAAATAGTGACTAGGAGTAACAGGAGCGAGATAGGTCAGTGGAGAGGCAACAACGATCTTGCACTCAACATCAGTAAGACCAAGGGATTGATTGAGGACTTCAGGAGGGTGAAGTCGAAGGAACAATGAATCCATTGAATGGACAATCAGTCCATGTGCACTAACCCAGTATTTTTTTTTGCACTACTTTTTAAGTTTAATTTTTCCAGATTCCAGTTGCAGTGGGTGGTGTTTGGAGTTGTCTGTGTAGTCTCTGTTTACTTTTTTACTAAAAATGGATACTTTCCCCCCCCAGGTGCCATTTAATGCTGTTGCGCTCCATGTATTACATTGTGATGTGACTCCCACCCATATCTTATATGCAGCCAATGCCAGTGTGGTGGGCCTGTGCAGAATACCAGGTGGTGTCAACTCCCACGCAGATGGACCTGTGCTACTCTCGCAGGCTCCAGTATGTGATTGTTTTGGTGTTGGTAAGTATGGAGAGAACCTGGCACCACATCACGTGCTACAAATCAAAAACACTCCTCACCACCTCACTGCCAGAGTTAGAGAGTTCAATTCTGGCACCGCCTGTAAGGAGTTTGTACGTTCTCCCTGTGACTGTTAGGTTTTCTCCAGGTGCTCCAGTTTCCTCCCAGAGTCCAGAGACATGATGGTTAGTACATTAATTGCTCATTGTAAATTATCCTGTGCTTAGGTTAGCATTAAATAGGTTTGTTGCTGGGTGGTATGGCTCGTTGAGCCAGAAGCCCTTGTTTTACGCTGTATCTCTAAATAAATAAATAACCACCGATAGTAAAGCTAAATGATCAGTTCTAGTTCATTGATGTATCTCTGATGCACCGTATGGATATGTTAGGATCATGAAGGGTACTCATTAGTGTTATGTGGTCAAAATTGGCAGTATTTTCCCCCAGAATTATTTTGAATATGAAAGAAATGTTAGCCACATTACTGGAAGATGTGATTTCATGTGAGTAGACTAAAGGACTGGGGCTTATTATTTATAGTAGGGCAAATTCTTAACTTTCTGCTCTAGTATCTGAAACTGCTTACCTGACAAGGGTGTTACTATCTAAGCAAAGTTGCAATGCAAGCATGTTCCAAGTACTGTTAAAGTGCATATGTTACACAGCGTAGCCAGCCGTTACTTCCATGTGTTTTTCTTATTGAAAGATGGGCAAATATGCTTAACTTGCCGATCTTCTGATCATCACAGGGGAATCTCCTGGCTGTTGCTTCAGTGGACTGCCTTCACTACCAAAAATTCACTGAACTATTGAATAACGGAAGGCAAACTGTGTCTCCTGGCCATTGTAATCAGGTTTAGTCTGAAGTGGCTTTCAGACTGTCCCGGGCCTGGCCTACACCTGGACAACATTGTTTTCATTATCTGCTATTTAATTTATTTGTTGTACAGGGTCACTTCTCCTTCTGTTGCAGGATATGTATTTCGCAAATTTGTCCTTCAATGTACTGATGCAGTGGTATTCTTGTGTTCTCAGTTGGGAACAGTCATAGATCCAAGCCAAGAATAAATCAAGGCAAACTTTAAGGAATTAATCTAACAAATAGACTTTACAACTGACATTGTGGAATAAAAGCTTTGCAGTGCTCTTTAATCTTCCTGGGTGATTGGTAGGAATGACACTGAACAAATGACGATAGAGCCAGCCATTTATGGTGGCAAAGGCTCTATTCAATGTGGGGTCTGCCTGATCAGCTGTAGACTGATCTTTCCTCGGGCGCTTATATCCAGAAGCTGGAAGGAGCAGTGATATGTGACTGGTGTGCTCTAGCATTCATTTGCCCTGAAAGATCCCACCTACTTTTCAATGTATACATATTCGGTCCACTTTGTGGAAGAGCGATTCCTAACAACTGCCATTTAAGGCTGACCCTTGGCACCATACTGCTGTAATGTGGCTTTAAATCTTACTTCAGTGCCTGCTCAGAGACTTATTTTTCTCCAGTGCTGTCAACCATCTCCCTTCTTTGTGAAATTTATGCATTGGAACCCACTGTACAGAGCCACAATGAAGTGGACAAATTAAGTTAGTTACAACTTTGACTTTAGAAATTTAGGTGTCTTGCATTTGGGTCTAAATTTAGATCCTCTCTCCATAGGAATCATACGTGGCATTAACTTGGAAAAGAGATTGTATTACATACTGACGTCAGTTCCCGTGGCAAAGCTGAAGCAGGTGAATTGTTTGCTTGTGGGGGCAGTCACCATCCCCCATACTGTCTTCAGAAACCAGGTAAGTGGTGCCTTGGGAAGCAAACGTCAGAGGATGCAGATTGCAGAGTGAAAGTCTTACACTTATCTGTGATTATTATTGAGGGTCATGTTACTATGCAAGGAAATTTGGAATCTTATGCTGGAATATATTTGATACTTGGGGATGAATTGATTGTATATGGTTATGTATTATTCATTGTTAATTGGCAGTATATTGGGTGGTATATCCTTTGAGCTTCTGGTACATGTTGAAGTTGTGTAATAACTTTTGGGTGGAACTGATACATGTCATATATATCATATGATATCATGTGTGTGTTCTATATGTGAGGTATATGTCACATGATGTATTATACGATTGGTGTCTCATTTCAAGAACTGCTAATGTGGCATGTTATATCAAGGATAAAGGGGTGCCCTTTTTTGGTTAGGTTAACTTGGTGATCATGCAGCAAAGATATTCCATATTTTGTCTTTGGATTGAGGGAGGGAGGAGGAAGAAAGAGACCATGGGGAAAATCCATGTCCATATACAAACGTACAAATGCTATGTAGTCTGGTGTACGTTGCATTCTTATGGTATCACAAGAGCGTGGAGCAGCAACAACAGTAGACCTCCATCACAAGTTGTCTCAACCTAGAGGAGTGAGTACAGAGCACTATGGAATGAACTTAAACTTCCGTGGTTGGGGAAGGATTTGGACTGGTGCAGAAGGTGAGATGTGTGTTCTTGGTGAGGACACTATCATTTGCACTTTTGGTTATCCTTCCCCACGCCCTCAGCTCCTGTGACTCATCAAAAGGCAAGGTGATTGACAAGAATGGGAGAGAAGTCACAGTAAATCAGAAGTAGGTTTTCGATGATGGTCATATTTAACGTCTTATGTAGTGGTGCAGTGACCCAGAATAGTCTAAAGGCTGGAAATGATGGCCCAAGAGATTGTTGCGGATTCCCCCAAGCCTCATTTTTGACTGTCTTTGTTTCCTTTTCAGCCTGGCGTGACGGGAGAGGTGCCATATTTGACATCTGACTATTCTTTCGCTATTTCTGGAGCTGGAAAGATTAAAGCTTGTCCTCCTTTGAGGAGGCGTGAGCATCCTAAAGCTGTGTCTTAATGGAGGAGAATGCCTATGTATGTTTAAATAATGAGGAGGGTGGAAATGTACTGCGGTTTAATAGGCGTTGTGCCTTAGTTTGGGGATGGGTTTAGTACAAGGGGCACAGAGTGGTGGATAGATGAGCCTGCAGACCCTTTACAAAATCAGTTTTGGGCTACATCCTGTTTATTCTTCCTTTTCTCACTCCTACTTTCAGTCTGTCAGGATGTAGTTTGTTCTAGAATTGAATCGGAGTTCTTTAAAATTTGAGACCAAGCATTTGTTTTAATAAAGGGTCACTCGGTACTGTTACTTCTGTTCTGGTTTTGTTTTCGCAAATGCGCAGATGTTGATTGTTACATTTCTTAAGGGAACATTCAAAAATGCTTTGGCACTACTTGAAACAAAGCTGGATCCTGCTGCCTACCCTCCCCCTTGCCCATTGTTCTGGCCAGATTTTATCATTGAGATAACACCTAAGAACCTCAGTTTATCTGATTATTATTACATTGCTGTATGCAGACAGCTTTGTATAAATTAAATTTGTATTTCCCACTAAAGTGATTAACCTTTAAAAGTACTTAAAAGAGGATAAAGTACTTCTGGGAAATTGATGTATTAATGCTTGTTTTTATTCACTAATTATATTCTGTTCTCTTGTATGAATCTCACTTAGCCAGAATGACAAGTGCCAATCTTTGGATTGCATTAATTTCGACCTGTATCTGCTTGGGCCAAGATTATTCTTTGTTGCAGTCATGGATGTAAGCACAAGGAGATGCTTTTACACCATACTAATTGTTAAATCCAATATGACCAAAACATGAGAAGTTAGTACATTGTAACAAAAACTTGTTAAATAAATGTGATTTTTTTTCATCTGGCTGCTCAATCTTTGTCCGTAGACATAATTGATGTTAGATCTGGTTTCCATTGATTTTTATTAACTAAAGATATTAAGTGATATAGTGAAAAAATATTGGAGTTAAGGTGTAGGCCTGTCATGATTTAATTAAACAACAGAGCAGGTTTGAGGGGTGAATAGCCTGGGAGGGAGGTAAAATGTTCCATAATTCCTGCAAGAAAGAATCCCTCTGTGAATAATAGGTGAGGACGGAATTGAGTATGTCTGTAATATGCTCTTACATGCTGCTAGCACTTACTGTGTATGATGGCACAGATTAAATGGCCCTGTTGATGCCACCCTGTTGATGGGTGTTTGGTTTTCTCCCAGTATCAGAGAGCAGTGAAATAAATTTACATTTTTATCTCTGTATACATGTGCTGGTAAATTTTCTGGTAAGCATGGGCATGGTGTGTTAAAATAGTATTAATCATTGCTGACTGCATTATCCATAAATACTCCAAATGAATGAAGGTAAATGATCCTGTTCTTTTTCTCTCTCCAGAATGTTTCTGTCCTTTATCTTTCTCTCTTCAATGTCAAGATTTTGTTCAGTCTCTGGTTTTGGACTTCTGTTTTGTGAGTTCATTCGGCACGTTGTTTAATAGAACATAGAACAGTAGAACACAGTACAGGCCCTTCGGCCCACAATGTTGTGCTGACCCTCAAACCCTGCCTCCCATATAAGCCCCCACCTTAAATTCCTCCATATACCTGTCTAGTAGTCTCTTAAACTTCACTAGTGTATCTGCCTCCACCACTGACTCAGGCAGTGCATTCCACGCACCAACCACTCTCTGAGTAAAAAACCTTCCTCTAATATCCACCTTGAACTTCCCACCCCTTACCTTAAAGCCATGTCCTCTTGTATTGAGCAGTGGTGCCCTGGGGAAGAGGCGCTGGCTATCCACTCTATCTATTCCTCTTATTATCTTGTACACCTCTATCATGTCTCCTCTCATCCTCCTTCTCTCCAAAGAGTAAAGCCCTAGCTCTCTTAATCTCTGATCATAATGCATACTCTCTAAACCAGGCAGCATCCTGGTAAATCTCCTCTGTACCCTTTCCAATGCTTCCACATCCTTCCTATAGTGAGGCGACCAGAACTAGACACAGTACTCCAAGTGTGGCTTAACCAGAGTTTTACAGAGCTGCATCATTACATCGCGACTCTTAAACTCTATCTCTTGACTTATGAAAGCTAAAACCCCATAAGCTTTCTTAACTACCCTATCCACCTGTGAGGCAACTTTCGGAGATCTGTGGACATGTACCCCGAGATCCCTGTGCTCCTCCGCACTACCAAGTATCCTGCCATTTACTTTGTACTCTGCCTTGGAGTTTGTCCTTCCAAAGTGTACCACCTCACACTTCTCCAGGTTGAACGCCATCTGCCACTTCTCAGTCCACTCCTGCATCCTATCAATGTCTCTCTGCAATCTTTGACAATCCTCTACATTCTCTACAACACCACCAACCTTTGTGTCGTCTCCAAACTTGCCAACCCACCCTTCTACCCCCACATCAGGGTCGTTAATAAAAATCACAAAAAGTAGAGGTCCCAGAACAGATCCTTGTGGGACACCACTAGTCACAATCCTCCAATCTGAATGTACTCTCTCCACCACCACCCTCTGCCTTCTGCAGGCAAGCCAATTCTGAATCCACCTGGCCAAACTTCCCTGGATCCCATGCCTTCTAATTTTCTGAATAAGCCTAGCTTACTTAGGAACCTGGAATTTCTATGAATAATGAGTGTTATTGATGGAACTTTGCATTTGGTAGGACGGGGATCTGTTGCGGAGCAGAATGTTACATGTCAATCGGTATAACGTTCATCAAATCATTTTGCACAATACCTTGGGAACAAATGCAGAAATATGTGAAGGAAAGCTGTGACATCTTTTAGCCATAGTTATAGAGACACTGCACGGTAACAGACCTTTCAGCATAACTCGTCCATACCAACTGTGTTGCCCAGTGAGCTACTCCAATTTGCCCATGTTTGGACAGTAGCTCTCTAAACTGCTATCTCTGTCCTTTCTAAATGTTGCTAGTGTACCTGCCTCAACCACTATTTCTGGTTGCACATTCAAAAAATGCACCATCCTTTGCACAAAAAAAGTTGCCTCTAGTATCCCTCCTCTGATCTTAAACCTATGCCCTCCTGTTTTTAACATCGCCTCTCTGACTGATTCAGTTGCAACTACCAAAATTTAAGGTCTCTCTTGCACACCATCCCCTAGAAAAGGCACCAATTCTCTGAAAGGTGAATTTGCCAAATGCCTTTCTTCACCTGAAACTGGTGGCAATTCTTTATTCCAGTGTCTGAGGTGTAAAATTTTACAGCAGAGAAGGCCATTCAGTTTAAATTATGTGCCAGTCTAAAATGAAACAATTTAGATTGCTTCCCATTCTCAGCCCTCAGTCTAGCCTTGTAGTTTACAGTTTTTCTTGTACTTACCCTAAAACTAGCCTACTATCTTTGAGGTAGTGAGTGAGATTACAAGGAAACTAGGAAGACTTAACAAGGATTTGGAATGTTGTCTGAAAGGCAGGTAGAAACAACATTAAAACTTTCAATAATAATTCCTGAGTTCGCTACTATAATTTTTTTCATGATTTTCTGTTAACAGAAACCTGACATTTTCTGAATTTGAGGAAAGTCGTAATTAACTAACCCAAAAATACTCTCTGCCATGCGAGTGAGGGAATGAAAGTCTCTGTAACCATTCCATATCTGACCTGAAAGTGTTTGATGGAACAGGCAGAAATATCAGCAGAGCACAAAAAAAAAGTTTACTCCATTGTGTCTGAATCAGTCCTTAGGATAATTTTTCCAGCAATTCCATTCCCCTGATTTAACTTCAGGAACAATTCTCGATTGTCATGTGTTTACTATTTACACTAATGACATGGAGGAGAAACAAGGTGGAAGGTTTTCACATTTGTTGAGAATATGAAAATAATGATGTTGTGATTATAAAGAGGATATGGATGGATGGAGTGATTGGGTGAAAATATGACAAACTGAGGTTAAAATGGGGAATCGTGAGGCCATGCACTTCTGTCAAAGGGATTTAAAATGTGTTGAAGAATAGGCAGTTTTGTCACAATTATACAGGGTTTGGTGAGTCCATGCCTGAAATACTGTGCATAGTTTGCTCCCCTTGCCTAAAAAGTTTATAGTACATGGGAGGCAGTCCAAAGAAGATTCACCAGGCTAATTTCCAGGATAAAAGGATTGTCCTATCTAGTGAAGTTAGACATTTTGAGTGTATATTTCTTGGAATTTAGTTTGGGTATATATTTCTTAGAGTTTAGAAGAATGAGGGATGGTCTTATTTGAACTAGTAAGTGTGATAGAGGCTTGACAGGGTAGATGTTGAAATGTTTTCACCAGTGAGTGAGTCACAAACAAAGCAACTTAGCTACAGGACTGGTCTTTTTTAACAAAAGAAACCTGAGATTCATAGAAATTTCTTCTTGCAGAAGTTTTTAAAAAGATGGTGAGTAGCTCTATTTTAAATCATAGGTGCAACGGACCAGACAACAGTGTGTGTCATGAGCATTCATAAAATTGCAGCAACTTTCTAATATTCAGAAATTTGATTTTTCATCCCATGTCTTTGTTTTACTAGAGTTTTGTTTGTATTTTTCCCCTTTCATTAGAGTTTACTTGTCCAAGGACATGGGTTGCATTGTGTTCCTGTTGTCCAGGCCTAAATAATGCCTGGTTGTTCGACTAAGTGTGCTTAATTTCAATTAATAAAAAGAAAATACTGTTTATATGTGATGGGGCTGGCAGCATCTGCAGAAGGAGCTACTGTTTTTTTTAATCAATGTGTTTACTGACCAAATACTAGTAACCCTTTTTCTTTATTTCATCTATCAAACCAGACCTTAATTTTACATACAACACACTTAAAAGTTGCTGGTGAACGTAGCAGGCCAGGCGGCATCTCTAGGAAGAGATACAGTCGACGTTTCGGGCCGAGACCCTTCGTCAGGACTAACTAATTGGGTTTTTGATATGAATATTCAATTTTCCTCTTTAAATTGGTGTTATTACAATTGCATACATAATGTCTGATTAATATATTCAGTCCTTTTTGCCATCAGCAATCATGGGAAATCCCTTGACTTGGTCCCATGAAATAGTTGTTGGGTACAGGAATGGAAAAAAATGGTCTCAAGCCCTCCACCTGATCCCAAACATGGGTCCTTGCCAGAAAATGTGTGGGCAGGATGATGCTCCAAATCATGTTATTGGGTTAGTGAGAAGGAAACCTGAATTCTGGTGAGCCATTGTGTTGAGGAGAGAGGGTGTGTTTGAGATTGAATGTATACAAGAGTATTCTACTGTATGTACATTAAAGTAGAATGCAGTCTGCTCTGCTGAGAGTGAAGAGATGATCAGGGGGATTCCAAATGTGTCTTATTGCTCTGAGATGGAATATCAAAGACCATTCAGAAAGGAGAGCAGTATAGCCTCCAGTGTAGCTCCAGACTCAAATAGGAGAGCAGATCCTTGCTTTAGTTTCCTTTGCTATTTTGTATATACAATAAAGTTCAAATACAGGAAACTGTTTGTTCTTCATTTACTTAAACCATGCCTTTCAAAAATGAATCAGTTGGAAGTTTCCTTTTCAAATTATAGATTTTTTGCAGTGCATCCACAAATAAACTAAAGATTGAATTAATGAAATTTCTTTTAGGTTAACTTAATCAGAGAAAGTCATAATGCTTTGCAGCTTCGAATGCAGGATGATCTCCAGGAAACGTTAATGTTGCCTTTTTAAGAGCCTGAAAGCTTTAGCTTATTTAATTGTCTCCATATGCTGATCCTGGCTGCTACAGAAGGACTTGGCACAGGAATTGGACTGCACAATGGCAGAAAATAAATATGGGCACTGCATGTTTGTGGCTGGGGAGAAAAATTCCATCTAAAATATTTGGGCTTCTTCAGACAGACCCCATAAAGGTAAACAGATATCAGAGAGGAAATTAATCTGCAGTCTGGTCAGAGGAACCAAAGCTCAGTGGTAGTACACAGGCACAAGACAAACTTCTCCACACTGACAGAGCTGGGGCTGCAGAAAGGTGTTACTGGGCTTTGGAATCTTGCTGCCATGGTGATGGTCATTATGCGGGAGATGCCGGGCAGCTTAACTTTCAGAACTGTGATCAGATATCAGCTGCAATAAAGTGGTCTGAGTGCGACAGAAGAGAAAGGCTCCAGAGAAAGCAAATTGCTAACAGGGGGAGGTGCAAATAAAGGAGCAACTCAAAGGTAAAGAGAGAATAAAAGAAGTTTTTAAAAAAGGATGCCAAAGGAAGAAATGAAGAACAAAATGTGAAGACTAGCAGAGTCAGCAAAGGAGAAAGTAAAAATAAATGAGAAGTTTGTGAGAATTGAAAGTGAATTAAAAGTTGGTGAAAAATAAAGGAACAAATGAGAGCAGCAAAATAAAAAGTAAAGTAACAGCAGAAGAGCCATACAAACTGAATAGATTTAAACAATGAAGGGAAAAAACATAAACCAAGAAATCAATGAGAGGAATTTTACTCGTACTGAAGCCTTTATACATTTTTGTCGACTGATGTGTGGAAAGGAAGTTTATTAAAACACCGTCTATCCATATGGTATTTGGATCTCAATATTTGGCTGTAGCTGGCAATAATCTGCAGTGCAAAGCATGAACTCTGTCCTTACCAAATATGGGTCCCCACCACGAAACTGGCTCAACCTACGCCTCCGAATGCAGCCAAGTAAGTACTACAATTGATCCCTGGTAACGTGGCGGTATTTGTGTTTAACAAAATCCATGATCCTTGTGCAGAGTTGATATGATTTGGAATGCATTTCCTAAAAAGGTGTTGGTATCAATTGCAAGTAGAACTTTCCAAAGAAATGGGATACATTCTTGGAAAAGAATTGCATGCCAGGGGAAGCGATGGTATGTATCAGATCTTTCTAGGGTCTGAGCACAAACATAAGAGACTGAATGGTTTCTTCTTGTAATTCCAAGTCCTTGTTACCAACTATCCTTTTACCTGTGGCCAAGTGCTTCTATCATTATGAGTGGACAGTCCAACATCCACTTCATTTGTTCAATGCTGATGGATTATATTACCAGAGGTTATTATTAGGCTCTGCCTCTTTTGTTGGAGAGGCTGCTGATGCGCATCCAATGGATCTTTATAAGACACACCTTCCTACTAAAGAAATCTTGTCAATTAAAATCACACTATCTGAGGGAACATTTTAGCTGATTAGATATACAAGGATGTCCCACAACAGGTGTTGTTGGGAACCCCTATATAACTCTACTTAAGAAAGATTAGTGTTCAGATTTAAATTCCTATGCCCCTCTCCTCTTCTGAATGTCATTATACTCACTGCGTCAGAGTCCATGAAGGTGACTGCTGTTAAGGAATTAAGTTATTTTCTTCTAAGGGTGCTGACTTTCACAAAGGAGAATGTTCTCACTTGGACGATGTCATGGGGATCATGCATGATGCCCTCTAGAGCAGTAATCACTTGTGGAACCTATCATCAGCCAGTAATCAAAATCGGTTGAAGCTGGGCCATAAGTGAAAAAAAATACATCAGATATTGACATACGTCAAGGTCTATAAACCATTTCTTGTAGTTTTTCACCTACGCAAAGAACTATTAATTTTAGTGGTAAATCCCTTAGACATAATGTAGGCAACTATGTTCCACATTGTTATATATCTGCTATTGTAAGTAACGAAAGAGAGATTCACCAAGCTCACATAACATTTTACCACAGAATGTGTGGAAATGTTAATATTTACATGCAATCACTATACATAAATATCAAGAACAAATAGGTCAAATGCTTGATGTACTTATTAGAAATGCAATTAGTCACATCTGGATTCTTAATTAGCCAATTTGTTAGAGGTATTGGATCATACTGTTCTATGTTCCAGCCAGGATGTTGTTCTTCCTGTTTTTGGGCAATGGGAGAAACAGTTTCAAAAGTAGAGTTTCCGGATGGTCAACACAGAGCATTAACTGTTAGGCAGCCTCAGTCACCTTCCACCTGTGACTTACCCTGCACTGAAACAGAATACCCTGTAGAAGAAATAGGATTTGCCTTTTTGTGATGAAGATTACATTTGAAAAAGAATTGTTAGCAGCAAGTTTCTCTCCAAACTGCTCAGGGCTGTGCATTTATTTGTAGGACTGCATTCAATTTTGGGCACCACATCTTGGGAAGCAGGTACTGGCTTTAGAGTAGGTGCAATGCAGATTTCTAAGAACTGTATCAGATTTAGAAAGCCAAATAGGATATAAACTGCAATTTTATTTACTCAAGAAGGTGAAAGGAAAATCCATTTTAGATTTTGAAATGAAGTAAAAAGCCATTAACTCCGAGTGGAGTCACTGGGACGCCATCATGACATCATTGTTTTTAGCAGGCTTTCTTATTTTTACGGGTTGGAGTTGCTAGCTCGACTGTCAACCCAGCATGGATGGAAAGCATGCAAGGGAGCCAGCTGGATTCGAACTCCGGAGTCTTCGCTCCGAAGTCCGATGCTGATGCCACTACACCACCAGCCGGTGAGATTTTGAAATATTATAGCATTATTCGGGAAGATACTGAAAATAAAACTGTGGATAAGAGACTCCAGTTAAGATAGCTCAGGCATGAAATAAGCAAAAGGTAAATGAAATCTGGAACACCTTTCCATTAGAGTGTGTATGCAATCTAGAGCTTTCTTGACTTAGTTATCGTGTAAATTTAGATGTATGGAGGTACAAATCAACTATGATATAATAGACTTGAAACCTGAGTGTTTCTTCATACTCCTATATGGTAATGAAGGGCAAAATGGTCTGCTGTTTCTGTGTAAAAACAAATGAAACTTGAGGGCTGATTGGGCTCATTTTGCAACCAGTTAGCTATTTTTAGGGGCTGAATAGCGTTTACATTTATTTCAGACTACAGTTTGGGTTTTATCTGTCAGCAGAACCTTTCTTGACTGGAATCTAGTAATTATGAGATGTTAACACAGTCAATTGATTCTTGTTTTTGTCGATTCCAGTGTGACTCTTGTTAACTGGTTCGCTTTAACATAATCCTACATACTTAGAAGTCAATTGACAATTCAACCATTCACCTTCAATTCTTTAATGCTTCCAGTGTGTAATTCTATATATTTATGCATTCAGCTATATTTCTACATGTTAAACCATGTTGTATTAGCACCCCTCAGCCAAGTAAATTTGGTCAGTAACATGGTAACAGACTGCGAATAAAGAATGCCCCCTCTTCATATCTTCCTCAGGAATGGGACTCAAAATTTTCTCAGCTGATGACACCAAAATTGGTGGTGTGAACAAGGTTGTCTAATGTTGTGACAGAATCTGGATCAACTGGGAATATGGGTAAAGGATTGGCAGATGGAATTGAATTTAGCCAAGTGTGAAGTATTCAAATAATGGGAAGTTACAGTGCCTGTAAAAAGCATTCCCCTCCCCCCCACCCCCCCGCCACCTCCTTGGAAGTTTTTATGTTTTATTGTCTTATAACATTGAATCGCAGTGGATTTAATTTGTCTTTTTTTTACACTAATCAACAGTAAAAGACTCTTTCATGTCTCTACAAAATGATATTAATTAGATAAAAATATAAAACACAAAATAAATGATTGCATAAGTATTGCCCCTCCTTTAGTATGACACACCAGATCATCACTGATGCAGCCAATTGGTTTTCGAAGTCACATAATTAGTTAAGTGGAGATCACCGTGTGCAGTCAAGGTGTTTCAGTAGATTGTAGTAAAAATACACTACAATCTGGAAGGTCCAACTGCTGGTGAGTCAGTATCCTGGCAAAAACTACACCATGAAGACAAAAAAACACTCCAAGCAATTCTGCAAAAAGATTATTGAAAGGCAAAAGTCAGGAGATGGATACAAGAAAATTTCCACGTCTCTGAATAGCTTTGCAGTACAGTTACATCAATCATCAAAAAAAATGGAAAGAATATGGCACAGCTGTACATCCGCCTAGAGCAGGCCATCCTCAAAAACTGAGTGACCGTGCAAGAAGGGGACTAGTGGGGGAGGCCACCAAGGGACCTATGACAACTCTGGAGGAGTTCCAAGCTTCAGTGGCTGAGATGGGAGAGACTGCGCATACAACAACTGTTGCCTGGGTGCTTCACCATTTGCAGATTTATGGGAGAGTGGCAAAGCAAAAGCCGCTGTTGGGGGAAAAAAAGTCTCATGAGGCCTTGGATAGAGATTGCCAGAAGGTATGTGGGAGACTCTGAAGTCCGCTGAAAGAAGATTCCATTGTCTGATGAAATCAAAATTGAGCTTTTTGACCATCAGACCATGAAGCGTGGTCCTAGCTGCATCATGCTGTGGGGATGCCTCACTGCAACAGGCCTTGGAAGGCTTGTGAAGGTAGAGGGTAAAATAAATACAGGGAAATCCTAATGATGCAATCTACAAGAGAACTGTGACTTGGGAGAAGATTTGTTTTCAGCAAGACAATGACCCCAAGCATAAAGCTAAAGCTGCACAGGAAAAACTTAAAAACAACAAAGTTAATGTTTTAGAGTGGCCAAGTCAGAGTCCAGACCTCAATCCAATTGAGAATTTGTGACTGTACTTGAAAAGGGCTGTTCACTCATGATTACCATGCAATCTGACAGAGCTTGAGCAGTTTTGTAAATAAAGGGGAAAATTACAGTGTCCAGATGTGCAAAGTTGATATGGACCTATCCACATAGTCTCAAGGCTGTAATTGCCACCAAAGGAGCATCTACTAATCACGGATGAGGATTTCTTGGAATGTATGCAGGATAATTTTCTGAACCAACATGTCGAGGAACCAACTAGAGAGCAGGCCGTTCTGGACTGGGTATTGAGCAATGAGGAAGGGTTAGTTAGTAATCTTGTCGTGCGAGGCCCCTTGGGTAAGAGTGACCATAATATGGTGGAATTCTTCATTAAGATGGAGAGTGACATAGTTAATTCAGAAACAAAGGTTCTGAACTTAAAGAAGGGTAACTTTGAAGGTATGAAACGTGAATTAGCTAAGATAGACTGGCAAATGATACTTAAAGGGTTGACGGTGGATATGCAATGGCAAGCATTTAAAGATCACATGGATGAACTACAACAATTGTTCATCCCAGTTTGGCAAAAGAATAAACCAGGGAAGGTAATGCACCCATGGCTGACAAGGGAAATTAGGGATAGTATCAATTCCAAAGAAGAAACATACAAATTAGCCAGAAAAAGCAGCACACCTGAGGACTGGGAGAAATTCAGAGTCCAGCAGAGGAGGACAAAGGGTTTAATTAGGAAAAGGAAAAAAGATTATGAGAGAAAGCTGGCAGGGAACATAAAAACTGACTGTAAAAGCATTTATAGACATGTGAAAAGAAAAAGATTGGTTAAGACAAATGTAGGTCCCTTACAGTCAGAAACAGGTGAATTGATCATGGGGAACAAGGACATGGCTGACCAATTGAATAACTACTTTGGTTCTGTCTTCACTAAGGAGAACATAAATGATCTTCCAGAAATAGTAGGGGACAGAGGGTCTAGTGAGATGGAGGAACTGAGGGAAATGCATGTTAGTAGGGAAGTAGTGTTAGGTAAATTGAAGGGATTGAGGGCAGATAAATCCCAGAGACAGATGGTCTGCATCCCAGAGTGCTTAAGGAAGTAGCCCAAGAAATAGGGGATGCATTAGTGATAATTTTTCAAAACTCATTAGATTCTGGATTAGTTCCTGAGGATTGGAGGGTGGCTAATGTAACCCCGCTTTTTAAAAAAGGAGGGAGAGAGAAACTGGGGAGTTATAGACTGGTAAGTCTGACATCGGTGGTGGGGAAAATGCTAGAGTCAGTTATCAAAGATGTGATAACAGCACATTTGGAAAGCGGTGAAATCATCGGACAAAGTCAGTATGGATTTGTGAAAGGAAAATCATGTCTGACGAAGCTCATAGAATTTTTTGAGGATGTAACTAGTAGAGTGGATAGGGGAGAACCAGTGGATGTGGTATATTTGGATTTTCATAAGGCTTTTGACAAGGTCCCACACAGGAGATTAGTGTGCAAACTTAAAGCACACGGTATTGTGGGTATGGTATTGATGTGGATAGAGAATTGGTTGGCAGACAGGAAGCAAAGAGTGGGAATAAACGGGACCTTTTCAGAATGGCAGGCGGTGACTAGTGGGGTACCGCAAGGCTCAGTGCTGGGACCCCAGTTGTTTACAATATATATTAATGACTTAGATAAGGGAATTAAATGCAGCATCTCCAAGTTTGTGAATGACACAAAGCTGGGCGGCAGTGTTAGCTGTGAGGAGGATGCTAAGAGGATGCAGGGTGACTTGGATAGGTTAGGTGAGTGGGCAAATTCATGGCAGATGCAATTTAACATGGATAAATGTGAGGCTATCCATATTGGTGGCAAGAACAGGAAAACAGATTATTATCTGAATGGTGGCCAATTAGGAAAAGGGGAGGTGCAATGAGGCCTGGGTGTCATTGTACACCAGACGTTGAAAGTTGGCATGCAGGTACAGCAGGCGGTGAAAAAGGCGAGTGGTATGCTGGCATTCATAGCAAGAGGATTCGAGTACAGGAGCAGGGAGGTTCTGCTGCAGTCGTACAAGGCCTTGGTGAGACCACACCTAGAGTATTGTGTGCAGTTTTGGTTCCCTAATCTGAGGAAAGACATTCTTGCCATAGAGGAGGTACCAAGAATGTTCACCAGATTGATTCCTGGGATGGCAGGACTTTCATATGATGAAAGACTGGATTGACTAGGCTTATACTCGCTGGAATTTAGAGATCTGATTGAAACGTATAAAATTCTAAAGGGATTGGACAGGCTAGATGCAGGAAGATTGTTCCCGATGTTGGGGAAGTCCAGAACGAGGGGTCACAGTTTGAGGATAAAGGGGAAGCCTTTTAGGACCGAGATGAGGAAAAACTTCTTCACACAGAGAGTGGTGAATCTGTGGAATTCTCTGCCACAGGAAACAGTTGAGGCCAGTTCAGTGGCTATATTTAAGAGGGAGTTAGATAAGGCCCTTGTGGCTAAAGGGATCAGGGGGTATGGAGAGAAGGCAGGTACAGGGTTCTGAGTTGGATGATCAGCCATGATCGTACGGAATGGCGGTGCAGGCTCGAGGGGCTGAAAGGCCTACTCCTGCACCTATTTTCTATGTTTCTATGTTTCTGACTTGAAGGGGGTGAGTAATTATGCAATCAAGTATTTTGTGTTTACTAATTGTAATAGATTTAGATCAAATGTAGAAATTTGTTTTCACTTTGACATGAAAGAGTCTTTCTGTTGATCAGTCAAAAAAGCTAAATTAAATGCTTTGTGATGTAATGTTGTAAACAATAAAACATGAAAACTTCTGGATGGGGGGGTGAATACTTTATATAGGCGCTGTAAACTAAGACAGGACCTTCACGGTAAATGGCATGGTCCTGGAGTAAAGTCTTTAGGGTTCAAGTACATAGTTCTCTGAAAGTGACGATAGAGGTAGATAAAGTGGTGAATAAGGCTAATGGCACATTTACCTTAATTAGACGGGGTATTGACTGCCAGATTTGGGATGTCATGTTACAGCGATGTAAGATGTTGGTGAGACCACAACTGGAATATTGTGTGCGGCTCAAATCTCTGCATTGTAGGAAGGATGTGATTAAGCTAGGCAGGGTGCAGAAAAGATTTACAAGGAAGTTGTGCTGTCTGGAGGCTTGAGTCTAAGAGAGTGGGTAAGCTTGAGACTGTGTTGTGTAGAATGAAGAGGCCAAGTCTGACCTCATTGAGGTTTATAAAATCTTGAGGGGCACAAATAAGGTGAATCATTAGTCTTTTTCCCTGGGTAGGGGAATCTAAAACTGAAAAGTTCATCTTCATGGTAAGAGGGGAAAGATTTAAAGGGGGCCTGGGGGCAGATTTTTCACTTAGAAGGTGGTGGGTATAGGGAATGTGCTGCCAGAGGAAGAGGGAGAGGTGGATTGAATTACAATGTTTAAATGATATTTCAATAGGTTCATGGAAAGGGGAGGTTTTGAGAAATCTGGACCCAGTGTAAGCAAATGAGACTAGCTTAGGGAAGCATCTTGGTCGGCATGGATGAGTTGGGCTAAAGGGCCTGTTTTCCTGTTTTAATGACTCCATACGCAAGTACAGTTGCTAAACACTGGCAGGCTAGTTGTGTATTGAGTAAGATGTGTGCCATCTTTTTCTATTTGACCAGCAAGACCTAAAATAGACACGTCTTACACATTTCTAGGTCCCTGCTCCTCTTTCCACTTTATGGCTGTTTTACAATTGCACTGATTTCCTGGCCAAGTTCTTGTCATTGTGTGGTCAGATGTTTGAGAGCAGCGATTCTGATTCCTCCTCCTTGGGACTTACCAATCCATTGAACTAGGACCAGAAGTCCTGGCAATGGTTCATTACTCTGATTGTGCTAACACTTTCTTCTGAGCTTCTATTGCTTGGATATTTCACTCTTGTTTATTCTGAACCTTATCTGACACAAACCCAAATTTCCAAGCCAAAAGAAATTGGAAATGAGACTCAGAAGAAACAGAAAATGTGAGCAGGGGAAGACTGAGCTAACCAGACAGTGAAGTCATTCTACTCTTCTGATCTCCTCCCAAAAAAGGGAAAAACAAATTTGCTTTCACCTCTCTGCCAGCTAAGGTGTTCGCACAGCTTGGATCCTGCAGAGATCCACTTTCTCAATTGGTCTTGCATGCTGCAGCTTTTAAAAAGAATATAAAACTGTATCTGAAAATAAATCCTTTGTAAAACTTGAGATAAACTAAAACATATAGTATTTAAGAATATAGTATTTTCAGAAGACCCTCCACTATGCCAGGGAAATTACTCTCCACTGGGGAGTGTGTGGGGGTCCAGCCCATGTAATAATATGACGCTGGAAAAATCAACCTGCCTCATTGATATTCCATCCACCATCCTAAACATTCGTTGCCTTCACTATGAGAGCACAAGACTGCAGATTTAATATCCACATAAATCACTGCAGTTACTTCTCATGAGACAGGAGGCAAAGTGTGTACCTCCACTAATATTGAAGTCACATAAATGTTAACTTAGAAATAAATAGCTGTTCCTACATTATCATTGGATCTAAATCTTGGATTTCCCCACCCAAACAGGCCTTCCTTTCTTTTATGCTTCATAAGCTTGTGATAGTGCCCCGAACCTGAACGTTTCTGGGAAGCTTAACTGAGGAAGAATTTGACTTGCTGCAGTCCAAGAAGATGACTAACCATTTTCTCAGGGACAACTGGAATGGGCAGTCTAGCAAAATCTTTAAAATGTGATTAATTTAAAAACGCTTGCTTCTAACTCTTGCACCTTCCCAGTTCTCCAATGTTTATTCTCCACATCCTTTTTTCCCTTTTTGTTGCCTCTCCCCTCTCCATACTTTCCCCTTCCTTTGTCCTTAATCACTCCTTTCCTATCCTTTCACACATCTCCTGAACCTACATTTTCCTCCACCAGCCCTACACTCAGTTGCCATCATCCCTCTTGCCTTCCTCCCAATTTTGCCTGACTCCCTGCCTTCAATCTAATCCTATGTATGCCTTTTTGTCCCATGTTCTTCTCTCTGACACTTCTTTCTGGCCTACTTTCCTGTGCTTTCATTATCTCCATCTACATTTTCCTCCTCCATCTTCATTTACTTTACCTCTATCATTTTTCCCCACGTTTTGTTTTGCTTCCTGTCCTGTTTTTATTTTCTTTCTCCTTCACCTTCCCTCCTACATTTATCTCCCTCCACCTTTTAGTTAACCTTCCTTCCCTTCTCTCATATTCCACAGGGAAATCCATGGACCTCAGAGTCCAGGGTCTTCCCACCGGGAGCTCTGGGTCCAATCCTAGAACAGTCAAGCCCCTCAGTTCTTTCATGCTTCATGAGCTGGTGATGGGTGCCCTGGATCTGAATGCTCCTGGGAAGCTTAGTGAGTTTAAAGGAATATACATTTATATCAAAAAAAATTGCAACCTCTTTAAAGAACAGAGAAATATCAGGAAACAAATGCCAGCCCATTCTCATGTACAGGAAACAGAGAGCTTAATGGGCAACACATACAAAATGCTGGAGGAACTCGGAAGTCGGGCAGCATCTATGGAGGGAAATAAACAGTCAACGTGTTGGGCCGAGACCTTTCATCAGGACTGAAAAAGAGAACAGATGCCAGAGCAAGATGAGAGGAGGGAAAGAAGTGCAAGGTGGGAGGTAATAGGTGAAAACGGATGACAGGGAGAATAGGTAGGTGGGTGATAGGGGGTGTAAGTACCTGGGAGCGGATAACTGGAAGAGGTAAATGGCTAACGAAGAGGAATCTAATAGGAGAGGGCAATGGGGCATGAAATAAAGAGGGGAACCAAAGGGAGGTGGTGGCAGTTGAGGAAAAGAAAAGGGTAAGAGGGTAACTAGAATGGGGGGGGGGGGTGGAAAAAGTGAGGAGAAAGGAGAAATTAATGGAAATCAATGTTCAATTGCCTATTAAGTTTCTTCTTCAGCCCTTTACCTCTTCCACTTGTACCCTGGCAGCTTCTTACTTCATTCTCCTTCTGTCACCCACCCACTTTCACATCAGCAGGTCTAACCTATCATTGACCAGCTTTTACTCCTTCTCCTCCCCCACACCCACCTGCGTATTCCGGGTTCTGCACTCTTTCTTTCAAGTCAGGATAACGAGTCTCAGCCCAAAACATCAACCGTTTATTCCCCTCCACTGATGCTGCTGGGCTTGCTGAGTTCTTCTGGCATTTTGTGTGTGTCTTGCTTAAAATTTCCAGCAGTTGCAGAATCTCTTGTGTTTATAGTTATTTCAGAGAGTTGGAGTACATATGTCTGGAAGCTGCATTACAAATCAGGATCTCCAGTTAGAATCCATCAGAAACTCCGCCTTTGCTTTGAGTACTATAATTTAGAGATGATGTTTTGGTCTTGGATTCACCAGATTGATCCCAGGCTTAAAAGTTTTAAATTGTGAGAGTAATTTGCATTGACCAACATCACAATCCCTTCAGAGGAATGAGGGCTGATCAGAGTGAGGTGATGGATTCAAATTGGAGTATATAAATTTGAACTTGCATTGGGTGTTTCAGCTCTAATATTTGAAGAATTTCTTCACATGAAGAATAGTAGAAATTTGTTATTCTTTCCCATAAAAGGTCAATAGAAATTTTAAATATGATATGTATTGTATATCCATCTTATATTTAACATTTCTTTTGACCTTTAGTGGATAGACAAAATTCAAATAACTATCGAATTCACTGGTTCTCAACCTTTTTTATGCCATGGACCCCTACCATTAACCGAGTGGTCTGTGGATCCCAGGCTAGGAGACCCCGATGAATGGTCCCTTCTGAATGGTAGATTTGCTTTGAAAAAGGTGAATAGTCCCTACTAACATTATTTCCACCAGTAACCTTAAATATTCAGTTTGTCATTGAATCATGGTCATTTACGTACTTCTTCTGAACCAAGTTACAGACCTTCACTTTTTACATTTTCCTCTCAATCAGTGATAGTCTGAGAGAAGTATTTCTATCCTGTGCTGCTTTCTGTGCTAGCACCAAGAGAATCCATACGTTAGTGCTCCATCACTTGCGCTGTCTGACTTAATCAGCTCAAAGTTTAAGTTCTTGCTCTTCTTTAGTCCGTCTCTTTGCACCAGATTCGGTGCTCTATTTTAGGAGTTGTTGCTTAATTCATTTGCACCTCACATTCAGCTGTAGAATGTGCTGAGTCTCCACTTCCCTCAACTGTGCTAAATAATATTAATACTTACAAGGGTGAAAAGTTAAACCCTGCCCCGTTTTTTCTTAAACTATAAAGTGCCCACATTTTTTTTTTAAAAAGATGAATTGTCAAAGATGAAGAAAGCCTTTGTCTGAGGCGGTGCCGCAGTGGCCAGTCCTTTCCTCAGTGCCACCCTCAGCAATCCCACAGTCCCACTCTTTCAGTTGATGAATGCAGTTCTCTGTCAAAGGAAAGGAGCCCTCCAGGCCGTGTTTTAATGTCTCTTGCATTAGCCCTCTGCAGTGGGACATTGGATCGGCTCGATAGTCTGTGTACTCAGGGGGTCTGAGCCCTTGCACTCTCGCCGCTGGAGCTAAGGGCTAGTTTGGGAATGTTTCTTGGTGATAGTTTTGGAAGCACTATAAAATGTTTCTTTATTGGAGGAAGCGTGGAGCATATGAGCTAGAGACCCTGCCAGCACTGGAGGAGTCTGACGGTACCATTGCAGAGCGATATATATGGTCTTCCACTCTCGATATTCTGGAGGAACTGGAGGATGGTAGGAGCAATTTATTTTATACAGCGCCCTATCAAAAGGTGCAAATTCGCGGCAATACTCTAATGTGATTGGAAATTCAGGCAGAAGTATGTCATTAGTTTTGGTAAGGTTGGGATGGCAAGAACAAATGTTTGGGAAGCCTAGTTGATGCAGGTTTAGGTTAAGTTTCCCGGGATTGCTTCCACTTGGGTTGGAACAGCTGGTTGGGTTGGAATAAGGTGAAGTGTCCACTCCAGCGTTTAGAATCAGTGACCAATTATTTGTGCAGCTTAACCGGTGCTTGGATGTAATGTGATGCTCTAGAGCCACTTTCATATAATTGCCATGGCAACATCAAGGCTCAATTGTTTGGTTTTTTTTGTGGTCAAGTGTTGCTAAAGCTGTTTCCTGTGTTTGGAGGTGATTCTTGTGATCAGTGAGCTGCCTCCAAGGTGGTTTTGCTTTGTGTAAAACCCAGTTTACCAGACGGCAAAATTGGAGAGAAGCGACACCAGAAGCGCACCTCCTCTTGGTTGATGATTAGCTAACATTAGCTAATATGGACAGGAAAGTTGTGCTCGATTCTCAGCCGCTTGCTTCCTGAGTGAAGCAGGCCTCATATGTGGTGGGTAAAAACGTGTCAATTTTGAAGTCAGCATGGGAAAATGTTCACATGAATGTGTTCTTGTCCATGGCCACCATCTGGATATCTGATTAATCTGGCAATTGAATTTTTTGAGTATTCATGGAGGCTACATCAGTTGAGTATGATTCTGCATCATTGGGGCCTGAGATACTAGATAATGTGATTCACATAGAATGCATTCACTGTGTTGTCTGGCTATAACTGATTGCTGTGAATATATTCAATGTGACAAAAACTGTTCCATTGTAATAGAACAGAAATATAAGGCACTCAATTAATGTTATTATGATTAGCAAGTTGTTACAATTATAATAGAGTTAGTGGTAGCCATTGATGATACTAAAAACAAAGAGGTGTCATTAAAAATAAATTCTTTTGTCTAAGATCAAGCTTGGTATCAACGCTTCAATTCTGCCACAAAATACCACGTAACACTGCCACATCCAATTCCTTCACGTTTCACTTTTCATCCCTGATGTGTGGCACATACATCAGCCACACGTTCATTATCTTGAAATATGCTGATACACACTGTCAGACAACACCTTGAGGACACATTCACCACGTGGACTGCAACCATTTAAGAAGGCCCACAATGGGCATCTTTGCAAAGCTGATCTTGCAGCAACAATCACATCCCGAGAATTCGTATTTGAAATGAGGCTAAAAAAAAAATCAGCTTTCTTCACAGAAATCTTAGCCCATCTTAAAGTTCAATTGTACAACTTTTAGTTTGTTTGATTGCTTAATGTCTAAGGATGGGGCCAAGGAGTTCTATTAACATTTGTGGAATTTGTTGAAGCATGTTTTGTTTGCCTTCTCTTGTAACTTAATAAAATGTTTAGTAAATGTTTGATGATGCCCTAATCAGTGTGTCTGTAAAGAGATAATTAGATGGTTTAAACAAATACTGAGAAAATGAATGTGAGTTACTGATCAAAGTTCACCTCAATAGTTGTACATTACTTATTATTTCCTGCTGCTTGAGGAGCAGAATAAACTCATGAACTGTTAGAAAAGTACCTTCTCATCCACAGATAACCTTCATTTACTCTTTACTGTTTAATTGTTTTATTGAACAGCTAAAGTCTAATGTGGAATAATTTATTTCCAGAAATGACGAGCCTTCAGTGAATCGTGATGGAATAAGCTGGGAGTTTATTCAACCATATGAAATGTGTAGTGGGGGGGGGGGGGGAACAAGTAAGAATCGTGTCATCCTGAACTATTATCTTGGTCATTATGTTGTATTGTTGTGAAATTGCCAACAGTTTAGTGAATGGGCTCACTATCAGTTGGTAGACATTATGAACAGCATTACAGTATGAACATCTGCCTTTGGTAGCCCTGTGTCTGAAACAGTTAACAGTCCAGTCATTCTGAGTTACAGTAACAACAAAGGCCACTGTTTTTGTGTTGACTACATTGACTCCTCCTGCTCTTTATGATTTTTTGCCACCTCCACTAAAGCAGATGAATAGGCTTATTGTTCTCCCAACTCCAGCCTGGGAATCCAATGCTCTTGCTTTTTATTGAGCTCATTGGTATATATGATAGAATATATTTTCTCAGCCACAGCTTCACAAACAAGCAGTATCTACAGTGGATGAAAGCAATATTACTGAGAGTTGAAGGATATGGAGCTTTAGATTCGGCACTAGACTGCCCCAACTCTATTCATCTGCTAATGCAACTCTCATCTATACTTCTGTTAACTTCCAAAATTCCAGGCTCCAAAAACTTAATGTCACTCAAAATCCTGCTGCCTGTTTCTAAACTTCAACTTTCATTCACCCCCATGCTTCATGGGCTCCCAGTTAAATAAATTTAAAAATTCTCACACTTGTTCTTTTTAATATTTGCGCTTTGATAAAGCTTGTAGTCACCTGAACACAATTTTGAGTCTCTGCATTAATTTTTGATTGATAAATCTGTGAAGTATCTCAGGAAGGCATACGTCGTTAAAGGTGTTATACAAATTGAAGTTGGTGTATAGCTGTCAACCCAACAAAGTCGTCTGGTGGAGCAGTTCAGTGGATTGGAAGAACAGAAGAAAATAGGAGCGAGGCTCAGTCAGTCAGTCCCTCAGGCCAACCCCACCATTCAATATAATCAATGCTGGCCTCAACTCTTTTGAGACAGTTCCCTATAGCCCTCACTTCCTTGCTGTTTCACATATTTATTTATCTCCATTTTAAATATATCTAATGATCCGGCCACCACTCTCAGGGTCGGAGGATTCCAGAGGTTCACTAACCTTTGGAAAAGGGATTTCTATGCACCTCACTTTTGATTGACTGTCGCTTATTTTTGTAGCTTCTTCCCTTGTTCATGACTGTCATGAGTGGAGACATTTCAACGTCCACTTCAAGATCTTGCATGTTTGAACAAGATCACACCTCATTCTTCTAAATTGCAATATAGAATATGAACCCAGACTGCCTAGCCTGTCTTGATAATATGACATTTTCTTCCCAGGAATTAGAAGGATGGAAGTTGGGTGATTTTGAGAGCAGGAACTGGTTTCAGGAGGAAGTTTTGCTGTTAAAACTCTGTCTACTGTATGATTCTACCCCAGTTCTGATGAGCCCACACTAAGAGCAGAGCTTTGCTGTTTTATATCTTCCTTGTGCCAAAGTAAGTATCATCCTTAGACCTTAGTTCATTTTAACCACTGTAGGGATGTCCTGAAAGGTCGGAATGCCCTCAACTGGTATTGAATCATTTTCTGATGCCAGACAAGGGCTAGATTGCACTCCCTCTGCTATTCAGAATGAGTCACATTCATCTTCTAACCAAGACTGGCTTGCTCTCCTCATTGATGAGCGACAGCAGCTCTCTCTCAGTCCATCTCTATCCCCCTCCCACCTTGCGCTCTTCCCCCCTATGCTCTCTCCCCCCTCCCCTCACGCTCTCTCCCCCTCCCCTCACGCTCTCTCCCCTCCCCTCGCGCTCTCTCCCTCTCCCCTCGCACTCTCTCCCTCTCCCCTCGCGCTCTCTCCCCTCCCCTCGCGCTCTCTCCCCTCCCCTCGCGCTCTCTTCCCTCCCCTCGCGCTCTCTCCCTCTCCCCTCGCGCTCTCTCCCCTCTCCCCTCGCGCTCTCTCCCTCTCCCCTCGCGCTCTTCCCCCCTATGCTCTCTCCCCCTCCCCTCACGCTCTCTCCCCCTCCCCTCACGCTCTCTCCCCTCCCCTCGCGCTCTCTCCCCCTCCCCTCGCGCTCTCTCCCCCTCCCCTCGCGCTCTCTCCCCTCTCCCCTCGCGCTCTCTCCCTCTCCCCTCGCGCTCTCTCCCCTCTCCCCTCGCGCTCTCTCCACCTTCTCCCCTCGCGCTCTTTCCCCCTCCCCTCGCGCTCTCTCCCCTCCCCTCGCGCTCTCTCCCTCTCCCCTCGCGCTCTCTCCCTCTCCCCTCGCGCTCTCTCCCTCTCCCCTCGCGCTCTCTCCCTCTCCCCTCGCGCTCTCTCCCCCTCTCCCCTCGCGCTCTCTCCCCCTCTCCCCTCATGCTCTCTCCCCCTCCCCTTGCGCTCTCTCCCTCTCCCCTCGCGCTCTCTCCCTCTCCCCTCGCGCTCTCTCCCTCTCCCCTCGCGCTCTCTCCCCTCTCCTCTCTCGCGCTCTCTCCCCCTCTCCCCTCGCGCTCTCTCCCCCTCTCCCCTCGCGCTCTCTCTTCCCCTCCACTCACGCTCTCTCCCCTCGCACTCTCTCCCTCGCGCTCTCTCCACCTTCTCCCCTCGCGCTCTCTCCCCCTCTCCCCTCGCGCTCTCTCCCCCTCTCCCCACGCACTCTCTCCCCCCTCCCCTCGTGCACTCTATCCCCC
Source organism: Mobula birostris (assembly GCF_030028105.1). Classification (NCBI taxonomy): domain Eukaryota; kingdom Metazoa; phylum Chordata; class Chondrichthyes; order Myliobatiformes; family Myliobatidae; genus Mobula; species Mobula birostris. Next base: position 19,837,500 of record NC_092396.1, read on the forward strand.
TCCCCTCGCGCTCTCTCCCCTCGCACTCTCTCCCCTCTCCCCTCGCGCTCTCTCCACCTTCTCCCCTCGCGCTCTCTCCGCCCTCTCCCCACGCGCTCTCTCCGCCCTCTCCCCATGCGCTCTCACCCCTCTCCCCACGCACTCTCTCCCCCCTCCCCACGCACTCTCTCCCCCCCTCCCCTCGCGCTCTCTCCCCTCGCACTCTTTCACCTCTCCCCTCACGCTCTCTCCTCCCTCTCCCCACGTGCTCTCTCCCCCTCTCCACTCGCACTCTCTCCCCCCCTCCACTCGCACTCTCTCCCCCCTCTCCCCTCGCACTCTCTCCCCCTCTCCCCTCGCACTCTCTCCCCCTCTCCCCTCGCGCTCAATCCACCCTCTCCCCACGCGCTCTCCATCCTCTCCCCTCGCGCTGTCTCCCCCCTCTCCCTTCACTCTCTCTCCCCCTCTCCCTTCACGCTCTCTCCCTCTCCCCTCACGCTCTCTCCCCCTCCCCCTCACACTCTCTCCCCCTCTCCCTCGCGCTCTTTACCCCCCAAACGCGCTCTCTCCCTCCCCTCGTGCTCTCTCCCTCCCCTCGCGCTCTCTCCCTCCCCTCGCGCTCTCTCCCCTCCCCTCACGCTCTCTCCCCTCTCCCTCTCGCGCTCTCTCCCCCCTCATGCCCTCTCCCCCTCTCCCTCGCACTCTCTCCCCCTCCCCTCGCGCTCTCTCCCCCCCTCATGCCCTCTCCCCCTCCCCTCGCACTCTCTCCCCTTCCCCTCGCACTCTCTCCCCCTCCCCTCGCGCACTCTCCCCCTCCCCACGTGCTCTCTCCCCACGCGCTCTCTCCTCTCCCCTCGCGCTCAATCCACCCTCTCCCCACGCGCTGTCCATCCTCTCCCCACGCGCTCTCTCCCCCTCCCCCTCACACTCTCTCCCCCTCTCCCTCGCGCTCTCTCCCTCCCTCATGCTCTCTCCCTCCCCTCATGCTCTCTCCCTCCCCTCGCGCTCTCTCCCCTCCCCTCACGCTCTCTCCCCTCTCCCTCTCGCGCTCTCTCCCCCCTCCCCCTCACGCCCTCTCCCCCTCTCCCTCGCACTCTCTCCCCCTCTCCCTCGCACTCTCTCCCCCTCCCCTCGCACTCTCTCCCCCTCCCCTCGCACTCTCTCCCCCTCCCCTCGCACTCTCTCGCCTCCCCTCGCGTTCTCTCCCCCTCCCCTCGCGCTCTCTCTCCCCCCTCCCCTCGCGCTCTCTCTCCCCCCTCCCCTCGCGCGCTCTCTCCCCCTCCTCTCGCGCTCTCTCCCCTCTCCCCTCAAGCTCTCTCCCCCCTCTCCCCATGCGCTCTTTCCCCCCTCTCCCCTCGCACTCTCTCCCTTCGCACTCTCTCCCCTCGCGCTATCCACCCTCTCCCCATGCGCTCTCCACCCTCTCCCCACGCGCCCTCTCCCCCTCTCCCCTCGCGCTCTCTCCCCCTCTCCCTTCGCGCTCTCTCCCTCTCCCCTCGCGCTCTCTCCCCCTCCCTCGCGCTCTCTCCCCTCTCCCCTGCGCCCTCTTCCTCTCCCCCCACACTCTCCCCCCTCTCCCTCACGCTCTTTCCACCCAAACGCGCTCTCCCCCTCCCCTCGCGCTTTCTCCCTCCCCTCGCGCTCCCTCCCCCCTCTCCCTCGCACTCTCTCCTCCTCCCCTCGCGTGCTCTCCCCCTCTCCCCTTGCGCGCTCTCTCCCCCTCCCCTCACGCTCTCTCCCCTCTCCCCTCGCGCTCTCTCCCCTCTCCCCTCATGCTCTCTCCCCCCTCCCCTCACGCTTTCTCCCCCTTTCCCTCGCGCTCTCCCTCGCACTCTCTCCCTCTCCCTCATGCTCTCCCCCTCCCCTCGCGCTCTCTCCCCTCTCCCCCTCTCCCCCTCTCCCCCTCTCCCCCTCTCCCCCTCTCCCCCTCTCCCCCTCTCCCCCTCTCCCCTCTCCCCTCTCCCCCTCTCCCCTCTCTCCCTCTCCCCTCTCTCCCTCTCCCCTCTCCCCTCACGCTGTCTCCCTTCGCGCCCTCTCCCCCTCCCTTTGTGCTCTCTCCCCTCGCGCTCTCTCCCCTCGTGCTCTCTCCCCCTCTCCCTCGCGCTCTCCCCCTCTCCCCTCGTGCTCTCCCCCCTCCCCTTGCACCCTCCTCTCCCCTCGCGCTCTCTCCCCTCTCCCCCCTCTCCCCCTCTCCCCCTCTCCCCTCATGCTGTCTCCCCTCGCGCTCTCTCCCCCTCCCTTTGTGCTCTCTCCCCTCACGCTCTCTCCCCCTCTCCCCTCATGCTCTCTCTCCTCTCTCCTCGCACTCTCTCCCCCTTCACCCACTACAAATTTATTAGAGAGTTTCCAATGTGTGGCACTTGTAAATTCTTCCCTTTATCGTAATCTCGCAAGACATGTAAACTAGATAAATCCTCTAACTGAACATCCTTTTCAGAAGGCTATTGAATACAGGAGGGGATGTTTTGCTGAAGTTGTTTAAGAAGTTGGTGAGGTTTAATTTGGAGTATTATGTGCAGTTTTCATCAGTGCCTACAGGAAAGATGTAAATAAGGTTGAAAGAGTACGGAGAAAATTTACAAGGATGTTGTGGGGACTGGAGGACGTGAGTTAGAGGTTCCTTGCAATGTAGATTTAAGTGGAGATTTGATAGAGGTATACAAAATTATGAGGGATATAGATAAGGTAAATGCAGGCAGACTTTTTCCACTGAGTTGCGTGGGACTACAGCTAGCCGTCGTAGGCTAAGGGGATTATGAGGGGAAACATCCAAACTCAGAAGGTGGTGAGAGTGTGGAACGAGGTGCCAGTGCAAGTGGTGCATGTGAGCTCCATTTCAACATTTAAGTGAAGTTTGGATAGGTACCTGGATAGTAGGGGTTTGGAGGGCTATGGTCCCGGTGCAGGTCGATGGGAGGAGGCAGGTTAAATGGTTCAGCATGGACTAGATGGGCTGAAGGTCCATTTTTGTGCTGTACTTTTTTTATGAATCTATGACTCTAAGGCTAACAATAACCAAAAGCAGCGGCCGATCGAACAATGTATTATAAGTTATTTCACAGGGGTCAGATCATTCTTATATACACATACAAAATGTAATACTTTGTAATCCTGGCTGTATCATGAATAGATAAGAAAAAAATGCTTTCTCTGTTCATCTAATATAGATGGTATACCTTCTGCAGCGTTCCAGCTGAGCACGGGGACTTTACTTTGATGAATCCCTCTCTTTCTGTGAAGTAGAAATGCAGGGCTCTTTCTCATTTCCTTCATGCTTCATCTAATGTGCAGAAAGACCTTTAACCCAGGACAGTAAACATGCAGGACTGGGATGTGAATGTGCTCTCAACAGTGTTTCAGCACCGCATATCAGAAGTCACTTCCTCCGACTGACCCCTGTTCCCTTCCATTCAAGGCAGACAAAAAAACTTAATTGTGATCTGCTTGAGGGATTCTGAATCAATATTTCTTATTTCATCCAGTTATTCTTCTAATCTAGTATCTTCTCACTGCCTCCTCCTCCTCCTCAGCCATACCATTGGAAACCCTTAAAAGGATTTCACGTGGTACATGAAGGCAAGGGATTTGGTCTTGTATGGATCTTCTTTCCACAAAAGCAACTTAAATTCATATGGTGCCTTTAATATTTCCAAAAGTAATTCATTAAACAAAATATGCCACAAGAGGTAGGAAGGGAAAAAAATTTAGGGAAGAATTCCTGAGTCTTAGCAGGTGAAGGCTCAGTCACAATTAGTTCAAACTGGCACTACATTTTTAAAAAAAAAATGTAATTCTTTAGCTATGCAATTCAGTTCTCCTTTTGCTTCAGTAAACTGTGAGGCTGGCAGAATTATTTGGGAACGGAGTAGGAGGAGTCTCTGCGGCTCTTTGTGATTGGCCTTAGTTCCCATCTGTTCCACCTGTACTGGAAATTTGGTCAGCCCCTGCATAGATTGCTGTGGACCCCAGCTGTTGTTTTGTCTCCTCCCCTCGCCTACGTGGGACTGACTAATGCTGTTTGTTAACCTTTAAGTTATCTGTGTTATTGGTGCAATGATGCATTCACCGGGCTGGTTCAATTGCACTGTCAGCTTGCAGTTGCTGGGCCTGGAAACTGCTGGCAACAGATGCTTTTCCTGTCCTGCACTTAATCAGCTACTTGAAGCTTGGCAGGCTTGTTGTGAGGCTGATCCTCAAGCCTTGGAAGTAATCGTATTTTGTCTGCAATTTTCTATTCAGTGCTGGAGATTGACAGGAACTTCATGTTTTGAATTTCTCCAATGAAAAACCAGCCAGGAATGATTGCAGGTGAGAAATTGTGTAATTGCCAGGAGTCAGTATGCATTGGGTAAACTGTAGGACAATCAGCACAGATCTTCATTTTGCTTCATTGCCTGTCATTTAAGATGTGCTTCGCAAGACTGTGCTGGTTTGGTTTACAACTGTCCATGATATGATGGTGCATTTTGTGGTGTCACATTGTAAGAAACTATGTTCCTTGTGATTGGCCTACAGCATTGTGAATACTGTACTGTAAACTACAGTTGCTGTCTGGACTCACTAAGCGCAAAGTTCAGCATTCTGAGTCAGATCTACGTGCTGTGCACTGAAGTGAATGGCAGAAATAATGTTCCAAATCTGGACATGCACAAAACTGTTATCTGTGAAGCATTCTTGTTTTATTAGCCTGCCTCTCATGATCTTGCAAACAGGACCTTCATAAATATTAAAATTTCAATGTTGCCTGAAATTATTAGACAATCCTGCCCTTTTATCGATCATTGGTGCATCATGTGCAGTTCTGGTTAACACAATATTGGTGATGAAAGGTACTGTACAGCAAGAGGCTCCAGGAGAAAATAATCAATTGAAAGAATAGAAGAGTTGGTTAATTAGGATTATAAAAATCAGCCATGCCATGTCAACCAGGAACAGCTGTTCTATCTTATCCTGGAAGATTGAGCTGGAAGTGTCAGCCTCTGCTCAAAGATCAGCGAATTCCAAGTTTGTTCACAGAAACAACATTTCAGTGAGTCAGCGATCTGTAATGGAGCTGGTGCCCCAGACAGGTGGTGGAATCAATATGTTGGTTTTCTCAAATATATATCAAACTTTTTTCCCCAGAAAATAACATATTGTGCTCAAGAAGATGAGTAATTGGAAAATTGTACATCCCCTGTGAGATACAGGTCACTTGGATTTATGGGTCTGAGAACCTCCACAACTGTAGCTGGGGCTTTGCTCTCCATGTGACTCAGTCTGCTGTAGATTCTTTGATAGAGATTAATTGTTAGTGTTAATTAACAATATGATCTGTACTTGTTTGGAAGAAGATTAGCCCTCATGTATCATTGTGCATATTTCCATATATCAGAGTTGTAATGTACATGCATACTTTGACAATAAGATGAACTTTGAACCCTTGATGTGTCCGTATGAATAACAGAGCCGCATGATGTTTCCTTGCTGTTGTAGTTTAGAGATGGGACTTTGAGGTGCCACATATTATGTGGAATTCTCCTTTCTGCACAATCAACCAACTGCAAGCATCTGTGCCTTGCAGCCATTCATCTTTGAGCACTGATAGGGGATCTGATCACTATCAGTGCTAACTCTTAACTGATTTGGATCCGGTCTGCAAGGAGCAGACCCTCATTTGAAGCTCAGTCTCTTCCTAAAGGCGTGGGCTCTCTTAGTGATGCACGCAAAATGCTGGGGGAACTCAGCAGCTCAGGCAGCATCTATGGAAATGAATAGACAGTCGACATTTTAGGCCGAAACCCTTCTGCGGGACTGAGAAGGAAGAGGGAAGATGCCAGAATAAAAAGGTGGGGGGGGCATCGAGGGGAAAGGCGAGCTAGAAGGTGATAAGTGAAGCCAAGTGGGTGGGAAAGGTCAAGGGTTGGAGAAGAAAGGATTTGATAGGATAGGAGAAGAGAGTGAACCATAGGAGAAAGGGAAGGAGAAGAGGACCCAGGGACAAGTAATAGGCAAATGAGAAGAAGTAAAAGGTCATATTGGGAATTGAGGAGGGAAGGATAAATTGATATTCATACCATTAGGTTTGAAGGTCCCCAGACTCTCATGATGGTTCTCTCATCTTCAAAAAGCAATAACTCATCATTGTGCCTTGTTCCAGTATGTATTATTTGTTTGTAAACTTTAATCTGTAATTATCTAAGAAGCAAGCTCATACAGTTTGCATTAAATATTTTTCTTTTGATTCTCCAGATGCTTAGCAGCTGACGCATCAGGAGACTCAAATTGCATTATATTTGTGCACACTTGTGTGTACAATCTGCGCGTGTCGGTCCAACTGTGCCTGTACTTGTGTGGCCCGGCTGTCCGTCTGCTCGCCTTCCCTCCCTGTATTTATGCTTGTTAGTCCTGTGTTTCTTTTGCTTGCTTGTTGTAGTTTGTGCTGCGTGCAGCACATAGAGTGGTAATTCTGTGTTGCATAATTATGGTAGCAGTACTTTATTGGCTGGTCAACGTGGAACCTATTTAAACGGAGCTCAGAGACGGAAAAGAGCAAAATCAAAGGTTCTGGCATTTCTCACGTGTAGCACTCAGCACATTGTTCACATAGAACCTGTTGGCAGGTATCCTGATGTGGCTGTTTTTAGCTCCGTGGCCTCACCCTGTCCAAGGAAAGATTACTCAGCACTATCTCTCATGTAATTCCTCTTGGGCACAAGTTTTTTACAGCACAGACTAATGAAAGTTACTTTGTCTCTGGGCCATTTCATTCTGCATTCTTCATAACCCTGACGCTTGTTTCAGTGGAGAAATTAAAGCTGTTGGAACAAAACAGTGATAGGATTAGTTCTGTTAGAACACGTGGGCTAAACTGCCTGCTTGTCTCAGCTGCTTATTCCCCAAATAATGGGAATTACACCTTTTGATCTTGCCTTCACTTCCAGAAAAGAACAGCCACATAGTTCTGGTCACCTACCTGTGGGAAAGATGTCAACAAGATTGAAAGAGCACAGAGAAAATTTAGAAGGATATCGCTGGGACATGAGGACCTGAGTTACAGGGAAAGATTGTATAGGTTAAGACTATTTCCTGGACGCAGGAGAATGAGGGGAGATTTGATAGAGGTGCAAGCAGGCTTTTTTCCACTGAGGTTGGATGAGACTAAAACCAGAGGGCATGAGTTAATTGCAAAGGGTGAAATGTTTAAGGGGAATATGAGGGGGAGCTTCTTCACTCAGACAGAGGTGAGAGTGTGGAATGAGCAGCCAGTGGAAGTGGGAAATGCAAGTTTAATTTCAACGTTTAAGAGAAGTTTGGATAGGTTTATGTATGAGAAGGGTATGGAGGACTATGGTCCAGGTGCAGGTTGATGGGAGTAGCTCAAGCAATAGTTCGGCACAGACTAGATGGGGTGAAGAGCCTGTTTCTGTGCTGTAGTTCTCGGTGACTGACTAATCATAACTTCGATTTATAAAGCACCCCTAAGTCTCTTCCTAAGTTTTGTCACCAAGCTGAAATAGTGGAGCAGGTGATCAAGACTAGGTCAAGAGGTTTTTCTGAAGAGCAATCTAAAGGAAGAGAGGGAATTTGAGAGGCACAATTGATTAGTCAAATGTATTCCTGATTTTAAAATCAAGACAGTTTTTCAATGAGAGCTACATAGACCAGCAAACACAGAGAAGAAAGGATAAATAGGATTTGGTACGTGTTCAAACAGCCACCGATTATGGAGAGTAGAACAGAACAATAGTAAATATGTGACAGCAAAAGGGAATGTTTGACTCATTGTGTCTAGACTGCTCAATAAAATAACTAGCTAGCATAATTCAACCTTCCACATTTGGAATGCAAACTCACAGGGCATATGGGTTTTCAAGGACGCATCCAAGTAATTTCTAAACATAGTGACATTTTCTGCATCTATTCATCCTTTGAGGCCCTGAGTTCCGGGTCCCTACCAACGTCTGGGTTAATCATTTGTCTTTATCTCCCCTTAAAGCTTCTATCGTTACTATGACCCCTGGCTTTTGTCTCCTTATTTAATATAACCTGATACAACACAATCTAAGTCTCCCATCAGCATCTCCCAAAAGCCTTTGCTTTTCTAGTCTTTCTTTATAGCTGTAATTTTCCAGTTCCAGCAACATTGTTGTGAATCTCCCTACCTTCACCAGTGTAGGCACATCTTTCCTATATATAATAGAAACATAGAAAACCTACAGCACAATACAGGCCCTTCAGCCCACAAAGCTGTGCCAAACATGTCCTTACCTTAGAAATTACTGAAGGTTACCTATAGCCCTCTATTTTTCTAAGCTCCTTATACCTATACAGGAGTCTCTTAAAAGACTCTATTGTTTCAGCCTCCACCACCGCCGCTGGCAGCCCATTCCATGCACTCACCACTCTCTGCGTTTAAAAAAAACTTACCCCCAACATCTCTGTACCTACTTCCAAGCACCTTAAAACTATACCCTCTTGTGCTAGCCATTTCTAGCCTCTGACTATCCACACAATCAATGCCTCTCATTATCTTGTGCAACTCTATCAGGTCACCTCTCATCCTCTGTTGCTCCAAGGAGAAAAGACCGAATTCACTCAACCTATTCTCATAAGGCATGCTCCCCAATCCAGGCAACATCCTTGTAAATCTCCTCTGCACCCTTTCCATGGTTTCCATATCCTTCCTGTAGTGAGGCGAACAGAATTGAGCACAGTACTCCAAGTGTGGTCTGACCAGGGTCCTATATAGCTGTAACATTACCTCTTGGCTCTTAAACTCAATCCCACAGTTGATGAAGGGGTCCTAGAACAGATCCATGAGGCACACCGCTGGTCACCCGCCTCCATGCAGAATATGACCCGTCTACAACCACTCTTTGCCTTCTGTGGGCAAGCCAGTTCTGGATGCACAAAGCAAAGTCCCCTTGGATCCCATGCCTCCTTACTTCCTCAATAAGCCTTACATGGGGTATCTTATCAAATGCCTTGCTAAAATCCATGTACACTACATCTATAGCTCTACCTTCATCAATGTCTTTGGTCACATCCTCAAAAAATTCTGTCAGGCTCGTAAGGCACGACCTACCTTTGACAAAGCAATGCTGACTATTCCTAATCATATTATGCTGCTCCAAATGTTCATAAGATCCTGCCTCTCACGATCTTCTCCATCAACTTACCAACCACTGAAGTAAGACTCACTGGCTATAATTTCCTGGGCTTTCCCTACTCCCTTTCTTGAATAAGGGAACAACATCCGCAACCCTCCAATCCCATGACTCTTGATCATTTAGAGACGGCATTTCGGAAGGAGGCTTGAGAACCTCAAGCCTGTGCATTGGGAGCACTTAGAAGCTCTGCATGAGTGGCACTCTACCTCACGACTATGTAACAACCACACAGTCACTTTTGCCCCATCTGCGAAGGAGTTTGTGATTCCCACATTACCACCTCAGAACCCCCAAAACTGAGTGGAAGTAAGTCATTCTCAATCCTAAAGGACTACCTAAGAAATATACTATGCGAGCATAGCTTCCCCACCCCGATATCTATTCCTTAGTTTTTAAAGGAATGTATTCTGCATGTCTTTAGGGTCTTTGAAGGAGACGGGCATCTGTGCACTTGTATTAAATTTGAGTGGTAACAAAAGCGTAGAACCTGAAATGAAGAGGGATTGAATTAGACGGTTATAAAGGTAGAAGATGTTGGCTTTATGACTGTGTGGATGCTTGAAATAAAACTTGTCTCTCAGTTGAAATTCAGCTGTAAGCAGACTGTTTTGAATTCCAACATTTGCCAAGGGAAGGATAGAGGCTGCGAAGAAGTGTTAACAATCGGGATCTAAGATGATATGACCAGTCTTGTGTGATTTTGCAATTCGACCCATTAGAGGAGTGCAAAAGAGGTTTTGATGAAGTAGAGTCACATTTCACGGCATTGATGTAGAAAATGACACCATGTTTTGAAATGATATTACAAAGGAGCAGCTTGTAGATGGGAATTTGGATGATACAAAAATATAACCTTGAAGAAAGTGCTAAAGCAGGAAGCGAACCCACTACAAGAGATCCTCTGTCTATAACCAAAAAGATAATATTGAAACAAGAGCAAGACCTTTACAATTGAATAACATATTCTTAAATATTGAACAGATTCTTTTGTCTGTGAATCTAATTGTCTTGTTAATTCAGTACAGAAATATCACAGTGTGCTGTTATGTGACGTTTACAGGAATATTTATCCAGTAATGGTCTACCTATGGGAATTAATTTGTGTCTCTTGTTTCTTTTCTTTCTCTCATTCTTGTTTTGGTTCTTGCCCTTTCCCTTCCCCTCTCTCCATCACTCTCTCCAGAAATGGAGGAGTCCCTGAACAAATTTCAAGACCTGTGCCCGGTGACATTAAATCTGATTCTGATGGAATATTTGATTGGTCAGATCTAGATCCTACGCAGCTTTGAAATGAAATCTTGTTTCACTCTAAATGCCCAGTTGTCAGTTCTGAGAGCTGCGCCTGTAAGTGATTGTGAAATGGATTCCTGAAGCGTGTGTGGGAGCTGCTTACAAAGATCTGTTGCAATGTATGTTATTGAGCTGCCATGTGGGAGAGCTCTTGTTAAATACAGTGACTACTGTGCTATGTCCTAATTAGAGAGCAACTTATTTGGCTCACTGTGTACTGGTGGGAGTTCTTCATCATAAATCTCAATGAGCTGACAATCTTTAACAATATGCTGTAGAATGTTCTAAACAAAAAAAATTGATTTGCATGAATTGCCAAGTGATTTCTGTTCTGCCTCATATGCTAAGTGACCCTATTATTATCCTCCATAAACATCAAACAAGAGTATACTGACATAATATTGGTACTTGCTGACCATAGATTTTCCTTTGTTCATCACTGATCTATGGATCTTCACCATCCCATGGGTCTCCCTTGCCTGTCACAGACCCATAGATCCCCCACGTTCATCCTGACCCATGGATCTTCTCCCGTCCATCACTGATTCCTGAATCCACCCCTGTTAATCACAGACTCATGGATATCTCCTTGTCATCCCTGACAGGTGGATCTCTTTTGTCTCTTGCTGACCCATTGATTTCCCCGGTTTGTTATCCAAGTATACAACTCTGAAATTCTTCTCCAGATAGTCACCAAACCAAGAAAGAAAAAACCAGCAGCATGATCATCAACTGCCAAATTTTTCCTCGCCACCCCCCAGAAAAAATAACAAAACCAGAATAGGCACATCAACCCCCAAATCTCCCTCCCCTGCGCACACAGGAGAGAAAAGATCGGGCAACAAAACACAGAATATAAAAAAACTATAAGACTGAAAAAAAAAGTCTATAGTCTAAGTCCATATCCAAAACGTAGAAAACCTGGGTATAACATTATGCAAGCACAGCAGTCGTCCTTTCCTTCTGCAACAGCAGGGCAATCCCACCGGCCGGTGCTCACCTTCCACACCCGCCTCAATGTTTCATCCGCCTTGTCACTTTTACTGTCGAGATGGAGTCAAACGTCAACTCGCGCCCTGTAGCCAATCCACAACCTTCTCACCATGAGATTCGTGCACTCTGCCTCTGCCTCCAGGAATCCTCTCGGAGACTGCACAGCGCTGAAGCAGCGACCTCCAAACCACAAATCACAGGCTCCGACAGTTCCAGAATCACGTTCGATGTTTCCTGAATCCCCTCTGTCCATTTGCTGACTTGCAATTCTCCCCTTATTCATTACTGGCCCTCCGATTTTCCACTGTCTTCAGTGATCTACAGATTCGTTCTGTGGTTCATTCTCAGCACACTGTATGGCTGGTCCATAAGTTCTGCATTATGCCACTGCCATTTCTCCATTGCATTTCCGTCAAAATGCTGAGGTTTGGCTCTGCTAAGTTTCATACTGTTGATTACAGCTTGACAACTCCATACTCTGCAAGTTACTGTCGATGCACAGCGTTAAATCTTTATTACCTCTGTTACATTGAGTCACTACTCCATCACTCTCAGCACACTGCGGAACACTGCCTTATTGTTTTCAATATACTGTATTATTATTCTGTCACCATTTTGGATCTGTTGCTCTTAGTGCCTTATTTCCCTGCTCTGTTACTCTCAACTTTGTTAGTACTCCAGCATTCTTAATGCTCTGAATAACAGCTTTTAACTATGAATACCTTGCAGTTCTCTTTTTTTAATTTCAGAATCCTGGACTCCTGCTTTGTCGGTCTCAATTTACTGGGATTTGCTCTCATATTTTCTTCTGCAGGTGAGCGGAGTTTAACAGAAGAGAAAGTTCTGCTTTGTCAGCATCAGGAATGCATTGACAAGAGGAGGGCTATTAAGGTAAGGAGACTTGCTTCTTCTTGTGGCTGATGGGCACATGCTCACATTCTCACTCTACACGTGTGTTGTAAGTGAGGAAACAGATTCAGTAGGTCTCAAAGGCGAGGACTCTGGACACACGGTCTTGGTAGTAAAGGATTTTATTTACAGAAGGCAAACGTGGAAAAATGACAACAGAAGCAACACGCACACAATTTACAGTAGTCGGATCGGCAATAAAACTCACGCAGACAAGTAATAACAACCATGGGAAAATCACGTGGGAACAAAGTACATGCACACGCACGCACACATACAACCAAGGGAAAAGTCAATACGATACCCACCACCCCTTGACTCTCTGCTTTTAGGGACAATAACCAACGCTTCTAACCCTATTGACTAATAATTTCTCCAGTGCTATTCCATGGTTCTTAGCCTGGAGTGAAGAAGGGTGATCCCTCGGATGGCAAAGAGCAAGAGGGTCTAGCATATGTGGCACTCTTTTCATGCAGGAGGGCTGGAGGGTCCCAGCCAGGTAATTCACAGGAAGGCCAATGGCTCGGTGCCAGCAGAGTTAAGCTGATTACAAAGGCCAATTGCCCGAGGTCAAGCACTAGCCTAATTAAAGGGGCCAATAGGTGTGCAGGGGTCAAACCTTGATTGGCAGGTGGCGTGTCTTTCAACCAGGTAATGGGCAGTGCTGTCACATGACAGTCACGACCCCTCCAATACAACATGTTATCTCTCTCCCTGTCTATGATGCCATCTACTAACCCCAATGCCATCTCTACCAATACCATTTTTGTCCTCATCCCTCTGGGATAATCATATAGCCAGAAATTTCAACATGTCCACTTGTCTGCAGAGATTGTTTATGGATTTATGCAAGAAGTGCATGTTGAACTGTACCTGTTTATGCAGCACATTGACCAAGGCCAATGGATGGACATATTGGAAGGGGATGTGAAATTAAAATGGGTGGCCCTATTGGGATAGGAATTGGATGTATCCATCCATGGCATCCTCCACTGTCGTGATGAGGCCACACTTAAGTTGGAGGAGCAATGCCTTATATTCTGTTTGGGTGGCCCCCAACCTGATGGCATGAACATTGATTTCTCAAACTTCCAGTATTGCTCTCCAAACCATTCCCCCCCCCACCTTCTCCAGTTCCCATCCCCTTTTCCCTCTCTTACCTCATCTCCTTGCCCGCCCATTGCCTTCCTCTGGTGCTCCTTCCCCCTTTTTCTTTCTTCCATAGCTTTTTGTCTCCTTCACCCATCAACTTCCCAGCTCTTTACTTTATTTCCCACCTCCACCCCCGCCGCCTCCAGGTTTCACCTATCTGGTGTTTCTCTCTCGCATCCCCCCAACCTTTTAAATCTGCTCCTCAGCTTTCTTTTCTCCAGTCCTGCCGAAGGGGTTCAGCCCAAAACGCCAACGTACTTTTTTCCTTAGATGCTGCCTGGTCTGCTGAGTTCCTCCAGCACTTGTGTTGCAATGTCATTAATAATTCAGGCCAGAGATCCTTTGGTCAAAACTAAAACAAAGGGCCTAAAAAAGGGCCAGAATATATTTTTTTAAAGTGCTTAGGCCCTCCTATCTGCAACTTAAAAGTGCCTTTTTTAAATCTCCCTTTCCCAAATGAATCGTTACCTGACATGTTGAGTATTTACAGCAATGTGAGTGCAAGTAGCCCATTGACCACTGGATGGCAGCATCACTCTGCTGATCCCAGGAAATGAAGCTAGGATTTCTGGGGAATCCTTTCACTTGTTTGTAAACATTCTAGTTGATTCTTGAAGAATTACCATCAATCTTACTTATGTTCGCCTCTGGTCCGTCATGATTGCTTATCTCTCAAGTCATGGAACCATTAATGGGAATGAATGGCCCTTCTGGGAGCTACCATTCTCTTCCTCTCTTTAATCCTTCATCCGCCAGACGGCACGACTGTCTCAAGGGGCGAACACATGACCATGTAATATCCTGGTTTCTAAACAGATCTTTTATGAAATCCTTTGAAAATTTATGTGACTTGCTATCACATCCTCCACAGTCATGACAAACTTTACTGCCTTCCCTGCAAATGTGCATGCCTGTCAGGAATATTTTCTGGCCTTGGCCCCAACCTCAGAGAAGCTCAGGAAGGGATTGGATTTCCTTTCTTGAGGTTTGTTGTTTAGGTAAAATCTGTTGAGTATGACTTTTATAAGTTCAGCAATTTCTACCTATCATTGTTAGGAGTGATAAGGGTTGCTCTGTAACAGAGGAAATGTCATAAATAGAGTATGACGAAGGAAGTGTTAGAGTAAGTGTGGGTAACGCACAGTAAGTTGCTAAGCCTGCGTGCTCAGTTAGATCATGCATTGTTTGAGCATTACAGTGACTACAGGACTTGGCTCCCCTCTGACAGACTTCACTGTGCTAAAACAACAGTTTGAAAGGCAACTTTAAAATCACAGGTGTAAAAGTAACCCATTGCTTTGCAGAGTCAGTTAAGGGTTAAAATTGTGCTTGCTGTTTCTGGGACTTTTGTAGTGGAAGACCTTGGCACCTCTTATATTGCAGCTAGCACAAGAGAAGTTCAAGTGGGTAAGTTTCCAGGAGAAGTATTCAACCGTGGAAGGTTGGGAATTCAGTGGTTAGAAGTTATTTGGTGTAGATGGGCTTATGTGATCTGTAGAGTCAAAGCTCAATATGTGTGGTCTAAAGCATGACAGTGGTGAGAAAATTAAGTGAGGATGGTGTATAGTGGCCAATGGAAAATGCCCCTCAAAACAAGTAACAGAGGGTGACAGGTTACTAATTACCAAGGTGAGAAAATAGGATGGAGGAGAGGAGTACCAAAATTCAAAACAGAGAGGTCAGTAGAGCAAAGGGACAGGAGAGAAAAGTGGTCAGCAGTAATCCAGCAGGAAGGATTACTCTACCCTGAAAATGGAGAAGAATTCGCCCCTCCCCATACTCCTCCAGACAGGTCCCAGTATCTGTCACCAAGTACTGAGCAGTGGCTGGGGTACTGATAGGTTTTGCAGTAACAGATATTTTAGTTTTGTTCACAAGATATTATTTCGTAATGCTGTGGATCCAGATTCTCAAGGGTTAACTCACCTGGGCACTGCTCCCAGCACTGTGTGTGCTGTTTTTTTCTGTGTGCACAAGATCCTCAGACAGTGTGTGCTGTATCAGACAGCCACTCCCTGAGAATCACGCACTTCTAATCATCTCTTTTTTGCTCTGTTCATTGAGTCGTTGCCCAAGTGAGTACAGGGAAAAAGTACAGTGGGGTTCCTGCTCCAACAACAACCAGGATTTTCCTGTTGAAACTCTCCCTGACACAGGGCTTTACCCTCTAGAAGATTGAGAATTAAAGCAACATTTACATCCGAAACATCTTTATTCTGCTCCTCTGATCCTTGCAGAATCCAGCCTCTAGACAATAGCTTTTTCATGATTTAAGTTTTCTAAATTTAAATCGTAATGTATTTGGCTCGGTGATGAAGCAAATGTAGCAAGCCACTAGCCAAACCTAGCTCACCAGATGTCTGAGACTCCCCTGGACCCACACAAATCCTGTGACAAAGAGGTAAGTTTTTGAGCCTTTGTTAATATAGCTCCAGGAATATAGTTTGTCAGTTGGTTATACTCTCCTTCTGAGGCAGAAGATTACTAACTGCAGTGGCAGGTGAGAAATGAGATCAGAGTTAAAGTTGCTTCTGTCTTTGAAGGAGAGGGTTAGTGGTTTAGAAATCCCATAGACGCTGATGGAAGTAGGGGGTTCTCACAGTATCCCAGACTAACATTAACCTCTCAGCCAATAGTTCAGCTGTCCTTTCAATTCATGGCTGTTTAACCGATCTTGTTGTGTACAAATGGCTGCCACATTTGTTTGTATTGTATTTCTGTGTTTCACTGTGTAAAATTGATTTTAAAATTTAGTAATACTGAATCAGGGCCATGATCAATTTCATCTTCTCTCTGCACTTTTCCCTGCTTGGTCTCATATCACTTTCTTAATCCTGTTCCTCATAATACCCAATTCTGCTTCCACCTTCACTAACCCACCACCTCTCACCCTCTCTATCCGGCCTCCTCCCCATTACCCCACCCTATCATCATCCTTAGGGCCTCCATCTTCCCTTTCCTCAATTCTAGTCTCCTCACCCCTTCACTCTCCTAACTCTTCACCCTGAACCCTTCCCCTCACTTCTGCAACCCTGCCTCTGCTCTCCCCCTTACTCAACTGGCTGCCTATCTAACTAACCTTACCCATTCCTGTCTCTACCTCTTCGCTCTTTTGATTCTTGACTATTTCTGGCCCTATTTCTTATAGTAACACAAATAACCATTTATATTTTTGTAATGTCTGGCTGTATTCGCTAACCTAGCTCCCATTATTGAAGAACAATTACCTGGGGCAGAACCAGGGTTGCAAAGTTGGTTGCATTGATTGTCTTGTTTTCTAATCCAACAGTAGGGAAGACAAGGAGTAATAGCGCAAGTGAGTATTTTTAGGCATGAGTTCCCAGCAGTAACAAATCTGAACAATGGCCTCTCGCAGCTTATCCATTCTATTTGATTTCTACTCTTCCTGCAGGAAACATCTGTCCCCTGTTTAAGCTCTCAGAGAGCCCTCCTCATTGATCCATCCCTTTATAAACATTCAACTCAGACTGTTTGCAGGCAGACTGAGCAGAAAAACACTTCATTGTACAAATCTACATCTAAATGCATTTTCATTCAATATTTGGGTGAGTGAACAAACTGTGCCTGATGATGAATGTGTGATATTTGCACTGTGCGTGATTTATACCAAAAATAAAAAGGAAATCGGTCTAAGATGTTTGCACTGATGGTGAACAAAGATGATTGTATGATATTTGCACTAATAATGGAGGGAAATGAGTGTGCATTTACATTTATAATGGACACAGTTTATGATATATTTGCTGATAGTGAAGAGATGTACTTATGGTGATTGAAGAAAAAGGTTATCTTTATTTAAGAACACTTGGCCATTTTTGTTGCGTTAGTTTACAGTCTGATCTCTTTGATGTATTTAGCTTCTTTGGAATTTACGTTTCTTCCCAGGATGTGTTCCTTACCCTTCTGGGAAAACTGGGGAGAATAACCAGGGCCGCCTCTGTTTCCTTGACCGTGCTTGACCTGTTCCTGCCACAGCTGGTTTGGAGCAAACTTTTTCCTGGGAAGTAATATTCATCCCAGACAATAAGAGCATGTGACAGAGAAAGAGGCAGTGAGCAGCCTCACTGCTGAACCCACTTTGAACATACTGATGTGTGTTGCTCTTTCCCAAAATGCCATGAAAACGTGGAAAGAACAGACAAATCTGCTTGACCCTCGCCACAGTGAGTAACTGTTTTTCTTTTGGCCGTTTGCTCAGTTTCAGTGTTATTTTGCTTCCCATTTGCACCATGTGTCAAAGAGTGGAATTTGGACTGATGTTTAGCTAATGCAGTTATTGTAGAACCAGTAAATCAGCTTATAGTTGTGTAGAGTATTTTCTTCATTAATGAAATATATACATTGCTGACAAAGACAGCAGTTATTATCCATCCCTATTTGCTCTTAAGAGATCATTTGAGTCACTTCCTTAAATTACTCTAATGCACTTGGTGAGGGAGCTGTTTGGTGGAGAGTTGGTGGGTTTAAACTGAGTATTGTATTTCTATTTGGGTGGCGTGCAATTTGGAGGGTGTCCCATGGAACACCATGCAGTGGTGTTCTCATACAATTTTAAAAAATGCTCAGCTGAAATGAAAATTGATTGTTCCTCTGGGGCCTGGATTGCAACCCTTTGCTGCCCCAGAATCAAAGTTCCCAAAGTTCTCCCCATGAGAACTTTGTGTCTTTCCAGCCCAGATGAATGTGTAAGATAGAAACCTAGCAAGCTTGCAGTGTCAGTGTTCTCCCATGAAGTTGAGCTGCAGTAGTTCTGTCTTCCTCCAAGACAGATGGAGGGACATTCCCTTGTCGCAGTATGTCTACAGAGATTGCAAAGCCTCGTATCATAGAGAAATGACCTGGACCTAGCCTCGACAATGAATAGCCTACATTTGTAACAAGTTGGCAAAGCCTGTAATGTTTACCTGTAACAGCTATGTTTTGTGTGTTCAGATTTGAAGAAATTTGGGTGTTTCTCTTGGATCTGAAAAAAGGGTGGTGTTAAATTGAGTCATGTGTTTAGACAATAAAGCAAGTAAAATGATGTGAGTGGGTTGTTAACATGCAGATCTAAAATTGGAATCAATGGGTGGAGGACAGATTAATGATCTGACTGAGAAACTTCCCCTCTGTCCCCCGTCTGGAGATTGGCTTCTCTCCACAGCTAGCACAGTAATATTGTACCTAATATTCTTAATATTAGGTACAATAGCTGATTTTTTTATTTCAAAATATACTTTTTCCTGCTTGGTCTCATATCACTTTCTTAATCCTGTTCCTCACAATATCCAATATAAAAATAAAATTATGTACAATAAACTATTCAATGACTCTCAATCCTTTACAGATGTTTCCATTACGGGCTTTACATTTCCACACTTTTAGCCAATCCACATCATTGTTGAGGGGTATACTCCCCACCACCCGACCCCTCCCACTCCCGCGGGTGAAGAAACCTAAACTGTGGTCCTTCCCCACTGGGCCCTTGCGGTGGCTGCACTGAGTTTCAGTGCGTCCCTCAGCACGTACTCCTGCAGCCGAGAATGTGCCAGTGGGCAGCATTCTCCCACGGACATCTCCATGTGCTGGTAGATCATCAAGTTTCGGGCCGACCAAAGAGCGTCTTTCACCGAGTTGATGATCTGCCAGCAGCACTGGATGTTGGTCTCCGTGTGCTGTGGAAAGTATCAGTGCAATGTTCAGTCCTGTCTCTCCTACCCATCTGTCTCTCAATGCTCTTAACATACACGCTTACACACACATTTCTGTGACCATTTACCGGGACCCCAGTTTTCACCCATGCCAAATGTGCCAGAGGGCATGTGATCAAGACTGGGGATCAGTAAAGGATGTGTCTGGAATCTCCTCCTTGTGACAATAAAGAATAGGAGGGAAATCAGAAAGCTGGTATTCGAATCCAACATCCACCTCTCTGGTGAGTGAATAATCCTAGGGAAGACAGGAAAGTCAGCTCATCCAGACATCCCAGTTTTCCCCCTTCACCAGGTCCTGCATTCCCAGGGTCTGTCACCTTTGGTGAGACATGTAGGGCTGTGTTTACAGTGTTGCAAAACCTCGAACTTTAGAACATGAAGGTTGCAGTAATAACAGTTTCCTTTACAAACTCAATGAAGCTGTTCCCATTTTGATTTCAGTTTGCTCCCGAGAGCACTGGGGAGGGGGGGGAGGGGGGGCAGGGAACCATGGGAGCTTCGCAATAAAAGCTGAGTAAAATGTAAGTGTCATTTCAGCCGGACAGACAGCATCTGTGAAGAAAGAAACACTGTTAACATATCAAGTTGGTGACCTTTTCTCTATGGATATCAGTTGAATTGATGAGGATATCCAGTACTTTTTGTTTCTATTTTTTGATTTCCAGCATCTACATTTTTAAAAATTTTGAATATTGGGAACTACATTCATTTCTGGGCAACATATTTTCAAACAATAGGTTGGCCCTGGTGGAAATAGAATCAGTAAGGAGATTAAAAGCTCAAAGATACGTTTTAAAAGCATAATGTAACTACACTTTTAGAATTTGAAGTGTGATCTTTATATTTTAAAAATATAAAGAATTTCAATTAAGTAGATTAATTAGTTCCTCTGCAATATAGTGGCTATTAACTCTTGACTTTAACATTGGAACTGGCTGCCTGTAGGTAAAATCAGAAAACCTCAGATTGCATATTAGTGGAAATCAGGAATTCACCACCTAAAAGAAAACAAATGCTGTAAGTCATTGTTTCAGCTCTGGGATTGTTAGATTTTTGTTGGGTAATGCTATAAAAGAACTGGAGCAAAATTGAATACATGGAATGAAGATAAAAGTTCAATAATGATTTGATCAACATGTTCGGTGTCTGACTGGGCTCCTGAAATTCTTCTGGCTGAGATTCTCTGCACATTCAGTATGTTCACAGTCTCATTAGTCACGGGTTGTTAGAGGCATGACGACGAGCTGGGTTCTTCTCTCAGCCAACAGAATGGAAGTTAATTCTGAATAGCATGTTGCTGTAAGGTTGATTATCTGAGATAGTAACACTTTCTAAAGCTGTAAAGAATGGCTGTTGATGGAAGAAGCTGTGACTGCCAGCAACAGAGTTAATCAGTCTGGCATTAGACAATGAGAGACTGTGGCAACAGATTTTGTTATTGACTAACTGAGTGAACTCAAAGACAAGTGAGCATGAAGGTGGATGGTAAGTAAGTCTGGAGATAAGTAAATAATGAATGATAATCGGTGGTTAATTAGCAATTAACTAGCTTGAACAGCTCTTTGTTGAACTGGTATCTCAGCTCCCACAAAAGTTCCTGCAGGAGTTTAGCTAATCCTTAGAAATAAAGGGCAGCTGTTCAACCTGAAACATCTGCATTCCAGAATTAAGGTTGCCCAAACTGTAGCAAGTACAGTGCTTGTACGTGCTCAGAGTCAGAGCTCCAAGCATTCTTTGACCACTTCCAGTGGTGTTCCTCTGCAACCGGATCACAATGTCTTTTGACCGCTTCCACAACTCTCAGTGGAAATAACCATTGATGATAAAATTCACCACCACTTTCAATAGGCCAGCATAGTCCTTAATCAGTTGAGGAAAGAAGTATTTGTAGATCAAGACCCCAGATTTGACATTAATTTGCAGTTTACCAGGAAGGTATAATCCCTATCCTGCTGTATGCTTCAGAAACTGGAAAATTATCACCAATACTGCCCATAAAATCTCATTCAGATGTACTGAAAGGACAGGCCAACTAATGACAGTGGCCTCTCCTAGATGAATGTTACACTCAGGAGGCAACATTGGGCAAACTGCCTATTACCATTATCAGACTCCGGGAAAAAGGCAATTCTGAGCTCTGTCATAGTAAGGTATCGCCAGATAGACAC
Organism: Mobula birostris; assembly: GCF_030028105.1. Taxonomy (NCBI): domain Eukaryota; kingdom Metazoa; phylum Chordata; class Chondrichthyes; order Myliobatiformes; family Myliobatidae; genus Mobula; species Mobula birostris. The sequence goes on from NC_092396.1 coordinate 19,858,857, forward strand.
AAGAAAAGATTCAGTCGTGTGCTCAGCACTGAATGGACTCCGCAGTTGTGGCCTGCAACCATCGGACTGTCACCTCACTCGCCTGGCTTCATGGCTGTGGACTCCCACGCAGTTCATGTTCTGTTTATTTGTTCACCTTTTTATTGTTTGCATGATTTGTGCTTTTTTATTGCACACTGGGTACTTATTGGTCTTGAGTGTTTTTTTTGTGGATTCTATTGTATTTGTGGCTATCTGCAAGAAGATGAATTTCAGGGTTGTGTACAGTATGGTATACATATTTTGATAATAAATGTATTTTAAACAAAGCTTAAATGAAGCAAAGCAAGCATCCAAAACGACCTGGGGATCTCTGGCCCATGTCTGCTCAAAATTAAGAAGGCACCTTGGAGATGCTGCAGGAACACAGAAGTCCTGCATGGGTGGTGGAAAGAGCAAGCTGTCCTGCAACCAGTCCAGCTTTCCCATTCGTCAAAGTGCCTGAGACACAGTAGGCGTCATGTTGAGCTCCTTTCAGAGGAAGTGGCTTGCTCAACCCAAAACTACATGACATTTTATATGCTAGAGAACAAATGACAATTCTATATTTATATTGTATCATCTGCAACATTTCCTTTGAATTACATATAAATTTCACGCCTCCTTCTTCACACTCACACTACAGTCACCTACTTGAACGTTTGATCAGCATTGTTTCATCTGTGGTTCACGGCTCTTAAGATCCCATTGTCCAGAGCTGCATTTTAAATTTAACCCTTACATACTGTTCAGATTTTATACCTTCCCAGTATGGTCAGGGTCAATTTTGACCCTGGCCCAAGAATCCCCCTTATAACAAATGTCGATACCAAATTTTGAGCCACTGATATATTTACAATGTGAAAATAGCTTATCTGACATTAATAAAAGTGTGATTAATCCTTAATTAATGTATCAGAGATGAGAAAGTATATTTTTTTAGGTTTTTATACCACTCGTCATTGGAGAAAAAACATACGTTGTCACACAATATAATGTCCTATTTTACCTAAGACATGAAAACATAACAGCCATAAAGAATTAAATATATTTTATTGAAACCGCGGATTCTCCGTGGATTGTCACCTTGTCGCGGTGGAGAAGCTTGTGTGGTCCTGAGATCCCAAGAGTGATGCCGTCTGGAGCTATGCTCCTGGTAGGGTCACCCATGGCGGTAAGGTCGAGGGTGAGGTCCCTGACAAAGAACAATCCAACCAAGACCTCAATGGTGGAACAGGCAGACGAAGTTACTTCGAACTCAACGGCTGTGAGGGCGGATGAAGGCTGCAATAAATCCACCAGCTCTAATAGTCGTGGCTTCCATGCCATTGGAATTAGTTGGTTGATTTGTGAAGTATCGTGAGCTTCTTGGAGTGCAACATCAAGTATACGTTAAAAAAATACACGCACAGGTGTCTTCACTCTGTGGGCCACTTCAGAACGAAGACCATCATCCTCGACCTCGAGGGATATCCATGACAATTGAAACTGAAAATGGCAAGAATATTCTGGAACTGTGGTGTTTATTATATAACCATAATTATATAACCATTTGTAACCATTACAACCAGCAAAAACTGTCCTCACTGCTATATCATTAAAAAATCCTACTAACTGCTATCTAATTATAACTATTAACTATTAATTCAACATTAAATAACATTTAACCAACAAACTAAACAAAAAAGTAGTCGCTGTTTGCAAACTAGTCTTTGTATTCAAAGCAGTAGTGGGAAATCTTGCGTGTGTGGCCCTCGCATACGAGTCTACCACATTTGCTGCAAGTAGTCGATTTTTTGCAGGGCAGAAGTTGCATCTCCTTCCCTTTTGTCCCCCTGTTTTGGCCTCTTGTGGGACTTGTTGAGCAGGGCCAGGTTCAGATTGCTGCACTGCCCTTACCACTGCTACTGAGAATGGTGCATGGGGAAGGTGTTCTCGCCTTTGCACAGAAGGAGCCACAAGGGCCTTTCCAAGCTCCTCCAAAAAGAACCTCCTCCAGTTCCTCATGCTTGCCCTCCAGGTAGGGCTCAGGTCACTCCAGATGACAAAGGCATTGTGTGTGGAAATGTCAATGATGTTATGAAATCCAGCGAGAGGCCAGCAGGCTGTTCTCCTCATGCAGCTGTATGTGCCTGTGACTTGGTCAAGGTTGTCAACCCCCCTTTGTTGGCATTGTAGTCCAGGATGATGGCAGGTTTTCTGTCCCCCTGATCGCTTACCTCTGCAGCCTTATGTGAAGTGCTCATAAGGATCACATTCTTGTTCTTCTATGCCATATACGACACAACTGTGGTGCCATGGGTGAACGCAAACTTAGAAGGCAAGATGCCTCTCCCCCTTTCAGTCAGAGCAGCTGGCATCTCTGGCTTGTTCCGCCTCACAGTACCCACCGTTGTGACTTACTTCCTCAGGAGTGCCTGACCAGGTTCATGAGACATGAAGAAGTTGTCACAGGTCATGTTGTGTCCTTTCAGCCCTTCTGTCATGTCCAACGTGACGCGCATGCCTTGCTTTCTCTCTAGGCCTCCCACAGCTGGCTTCCCAATATACACTTGCATATTCCAAGCATAACTGGAACGCGCATCACAGACTGCCCATATCTTTATTCCATATTCCCCTGGCTTGCAATCGGTACGGGTAAAATTTGACCCGGAACGGCTTCAGTGTTGGAAAAATTGTAGCACCAGTACAAAAGTTTAATTTTTAAAATCTTTTCATTTTGGCGCATTTTGGGTCACTTTAGGAAAAATCATAAAATTTCGGCTGGAAAAAAACGGCGTTTAGGGAGTTTTCACTGTGGTCAAAGGTCAAAATTGACCCGAACAGTATGTAAGGGTTAAGCTACAGTCCATATTCAGCTCTGAAGGTTGGTAGCTGAAGTTTATGTTTTGCTGTGCACCTTAAGTCTAGAATATGCTCCAACAGTGCTGATAAAAGCCCCATCCCATTCCTCCGGCTTGGGTAAAGTGATGCCATCATGGGTGTTAGCTGTGTCTCACCTGGAAGCATTGTCACCTCTTGAACATGTTCAAATCTCGCATTAGCAACCTGAGCATAAAATTCAGAAATATAATCCAGTGCAGTACTGCACAGTCAAAGCTGCCATCTTTTAGATGAGCTGAATAAAGCAAGACCCCAACTCTCCTTTCAAGTAGATCCAATAAAATTCCATGATACAATTGGGAACATGAATGAGTGACTCCTCTTAGTGCCCTTGCCAGATTTTACCTTTCAATGAACATCACCAATTACTTTTCCATCACTGGGAGTTTGCCGAACACAGTCCGGCAGCTGCACTTCGTAGGAAAAAATAGTGATTTCAGTATAAAAAACTTCCTAAAATCTTTGGGAAGTCCTGAGGTTTGGAAAGGCATCAGATAAATTCAAGACTTTATAGCATTGCACTGTTAATAATCAATTGGATACTGATGTGATGGTGTAATATTTAGCCCTTTTTGATGTCTTGGCACCAGCTTATTCTCAATTGTTTGTAAATCCAGAAGACTATTGTTTTGAATCTTTCCAAAATTAAAAACTTCTTTCCCTTGCTTTGCCTTGTTCTGATGAGAGAAAGAGAACAAGCAGTGCTACAGATGAGACTCCTGTAAAGGAAGCACATCGTAGTGTTGTAGACTGAACACTGTTGTATTAACAATACGTTATTGGGGGAGGGGGGTCCAAGAGTCGACAGGTGTATTATGCTGCAACGTCAAGAACTGTAATGACAGCAAGTTGGGGTGAGGAGAAGTGAAAAGGTAATGTTACAGCCTCCTGGGATCAACTTAATGGATAAACTGCACCATTATTGCGGGCTGAATCAGACTTCGCCCTTCACTAAGTGATCAAGATTAAAGGCAGCCTCTTGGCTTCAGGGATTTAATGAGACCTTGTACTACATTGCTAGTTTAAGACCCTGGCAAGGAAAACCAGGAGCCTAGCAGGGAAAGAGGCCTGTTTTTCCCAATGTATTTTATGTCATTTGCCTTGAGTGTTCTCTTTTTGCCTTTAAATCAATACATGAAAGAGCATGGTGGAGAGCTGACCTGTTCCCCACAGTTAATTTAAATTGTTCTTCCCTTTACTTTTCCTGCTCTGCTCTTCTCCCAAAACTGGTAACGCTCATTAGGGATTCCATCCACTCCTCCACTTCCATCACTTCAAAAGAACACCAGGGGGAAATTAGGTGGGCCAAAAGAAGGTTGCTATAGCAGACAAGCTGAAGGTGAATCCAAAGGGCTTCTACAGACATGGATAGCAAGTGACAAAGTTGGTCTTCTTGAAGATCAGTGTGGTCATCTATGCACAGAGCTGAAAGAGATGGGAGAGATCTTAAGTGGATTTTTTTGTATCTGTGTTTACTCTGGAGACGAACACAGTGCCTATAGAAGTGAGACAAAACAGCAGTGAGGTCGTGGACCATATACAGACTACAGAGGAGGAAGTGCTTGCTGTCTTGAGGCCTGACAAGGTGTTCCCTCAGACAGTATGGGAGGTAAGTGCAGAAACTGCAGGGCCTCTTGCAGAGGTGTTTAAAATGTCCTTAGCCACTGATTCAGAGGATTGGAAGATATCTGATGTTCCATTGCTTAAGCAAAGCTCTAAAAAAAAAAGCTGGGAAATTATAGGCCGGTGAACCTGATGTCAGTAATAGATAAGTGATTGGAAAGTATTCTAAAGGACCAGATATTTAAGTATTTGGATAGACAGGGACTGATTAGAGATAGTCCATAGAACCATAGAAACTACAGCACAGAAACAGGCCTTTTGGCCCTTCTTGGCTGTGCCGAACCATTTTCTGCCTAGTCCCACTGACCCGCACACGGACCATATCCCTCCATACACCTCCCATGGCTTTGTGCACAGTGGGTTATGTCTTTAAAAAAAAAACAGTTTTTCGAGGAGGTTACCAGGAAAATTGATGAAGGGAAAAGAGTAGATGTTGTCTACATGGACTTTAGCAAGGCCTTTGACAGGGTCCTGCATGGGAAGTTGGTCAAGAAGATTCAGTTACCTGGTATTCAGGATGAGGTAGTGAACTGGATTCAACATTGGCTTGTGGAAGAAGCCAGAGAGTGGTAGTAGATGGTTGCCATTTTGACCGGAGTCCCATGACAAGGATCAATGTTGAATCTGTTGTTTTTTTCTAATCTATGTCAACGTCATCTGGATTTTAATGAGGCAAACTGGTTCAGTAAGTTTGCCAATGACATGCAGATTGAGGCATAGTGGACGGCGAGGAAGACTATCAAAGCTTGCAGCAGGATCTGGACCAGCTAGAGAAATGGACTGAAACATGGCAATTGGAATTTAATGCAGACAAATGTGACATATTGCATTTTGGGAGGACAAACCACAGTAGGACTTACACGGTGAATAGTAAGGTATGAAGGAGTATGGTAGATCAGAGGGATACAGATTCATAATTCCTTTAAAGTGGAGTCATGGGAATATAGGGTTGTAAAGAGACAGTTGATTCATTGACCTTCATAAATCAAAGCACTGAGCACAGGAGCTGAACGTTATGTTGCAGTTGTATAAGGCATTGGTGACGCTTAATTTGGAGTATTGTGTCCAGTTCTTCTCATTGCTGCCGTCAAGGAGAAGGTACAGCAGCCTGAAGATGCACGCTTAGTGTTTCAGGAACAGCTTCTTCACCTCTGCCATTGGATTTCTGAATGGACAATAAACCCATGAACACTACCTCACTTCTTTTTGCACTACTTTTTCCATTTTAATATAAATAAATATATAATGTATAGCATTCATTATTATGTATTGCAATGTACTTCTGCAAACAGCAAATTTCATGACATATGCCAAGTGATATTCTAATTGAGGTTTTGTCACCTACCTACACGAAAGATATCAAAAAGATTGAAAGAGAACAGAGAAAATTTACAAGCGTATCACCGGGACTTGAGGACCTGAGTTTGAAGGAAAGGTTGAATTGGTTGGAACTTTATTCCTTGGAGCATAGGAGAATGAGGGAAGATTTGATGGTGGTGTCCAGAATTATGAGGCTTCTTTCACTGAGGGTGGGTGAGACTAGAACCAGAGGTCATGGGTTAAGGGTGAAATGTTCAAGAGGAACATGAGCGAAATCTTCAGAGAGTGGTGAGGGTATAGAGCGAACTGCCAGCATAAGTGGTGGATGGGGTTGGATTTCAAAATTCAAGCAAAGTTTTGATAAGTACATGGGTGGGAGGGGTTTAGGGAGCTATGGTCAATGAGAACATTATTCCTTGGAGCATAGAAGAGTGAGGGGAGATTTGATGGAGGTGTACATAATTATGAGCATATAAATAGGAAATTAGGTAGAATAGGAGCTTAGCATTAATTAGATGGCCGTTTTCTCTGTTGTACTGCTCTGTGACTCTATGTCTATCTTGAAACTGTTGTTCAGAAGACACAGGAGCAGAATAAAGTTACTCAACCGTTCAAGTCTGCTCTGCAATTCAATCATGGCTGAGTAATTTTTCCCCATTCTCCTCCCTTTTCCCCCGTAACCTTTGATACCCTTACTAACCAAAAGCCTATCAACCTCTGCTTTATGACCTGGCCTCTACAGCTGTATGTGGCAATGAGTTGCATTTTTCACCACCCTCTGGCTAAAGAAATCTTGCTTCATCTCTGTTCTAAAGAGAAGCTCTTTTATTCAGAGGCTGTACCCTTTAATTCCATACTTCCCCACTATTGGAAACCACCTCCTCACTTCCGCTATGCCTAGGTCTTTCAATATTCAGTAGGTTTCAATGAGACGCCATGCCTCTCAGTGAACACAAGCCCAGAGCCATCAGAAGTCCTTCATGTGTTTACCTTTTCATTCCCGGGATCATTCTCATAAACCCACCCTCTCCAATGCCCGCGTATCCTTTTGTGTGAAGGAAGGTTTGATTGAACCTGGAATACGTTAAAGGGCTGGTACAAGATTGTTGGCTGATATAAAACTTTTCACAGCACTCAAGATATGGTCTGACCAATGCCTTATAAAGCCTCTGCATTACATCGCTGTTTTTATATTCTAATCGCTAACATTACATTTGCTGTTCTGACTATCAAATCAACCTGCGAGTTCACTTTTAGGGAATCCTACACCAGAACTCACAAATCCCTTTGCACCTCTGATTTCTGAGTTCCCTTCTCATTGAGAAAGTAGTGTACGCATTTATTGCTTCTATCAAAGTGCATGAACATACACTTCCCTACACTGTACTCCTTCTACCATTCTTTGCCCATTCTCCGAATCTGTCCACTCCTGCTGCAGGCCCCTGCTTCCTCAATAATGCTTACTTCTCCATCTTTCTTTGTATTATGTGTAAACTTGGCCACAAAGGCATCATTTGCATCATCCAAATCTATTAACATGTAACATGAAAGGTAGCAAACCAAACCTGACCTTTGTGGAAAACCACTAGTCACTGGCAGCCAACCAGAACTGGCCCCCTTTATTCCCACTCTTTGCTTCCTGCTCGTCAGCCGATCTGCTGTCCATGCTAGTGTCCTTCCTGCAAAACCGTGGGCTGTTATCTTGTTTAGCAACCTCGGGTGCAGCACTTTGGCAAATGCCCTTTGAAAACTCATGAAAATAACATCTATCAACTCTCCTTTGTCCATTTTGCCTGTTAGGATAGGATTGCATGCAGCATCTTCTGGCATGAGCAGAAGTGTGGTGAAGGTCATGGGATAATTTATTAACCTGAAACTACTGTGAGACATTTCTGCCTGAGGAGCTATTGAATCTGACCCAACTGCCAATACATATTATGTCGTGATCTGCTGCTCTCCTCATACTGTTTGGTAAGACTCTTGCTCTTTTGCTCACTTGCTCTCTGTCATCTACTTTCCACGTTTGCACTATCCAACTCCTAATTCTATCATTCTCCATTTTAATTTTCTTTCCTTCTCTCTATTTTAATTTCATTCTCTCATCCTTTCCTCTTATCCTCCCTCTCTCATCCTCTCTCTCCCTCCGCTCTCTCATCCCTTTCTCTTTCTCTCACACCCCTCTCGCCCGCACCCCCTCCTCTCGCGCCGCCCCCCCGACCCACCCTCACCCCCCTCGCCCTATCATCCCCTCTCACCCTTTTGTACTTTCCACTGTTTGCATTCTTCACCTCTGAGCTATTATCTTCTCCACTTTAATGTTGTTCCCTCTCTCTGATATCCTGTGCTTCCACCCTTGTGTTGGGCACGTAGCCAAATGGTTAAGGCATTCGTCTAGTTACCTCAAGGTTGCTAGTTCGAGCCTCAGCTGTGGCTGTGTGTTTGTGCCCTTGAGCAAGGCACTTAATCACACGTTGCTCTAGTCTGTGCGGGGAGTGGTGCCTTGTAAGGCATGAAAATGCCGACACAGGCCTCTCATGGTCTGAGTCAACGTTCCCTCCCTCCACCCTTCTCATTCTGTTCACCCCCTTTTCTCATCCCCTCCTACTGTTCACTGTCTTTTCTACCTTCCTGTTCTCTGAACACAGGTTCAGCACCTCATGGATCAGTAGAACAACCCGTGAAATGGATATGGAATATCAGAGGGCAGAAAGATTGCACATTCACCTGAATCGTACCACGTTAGTTCCATTCTGAGATGTGTTCTCATAGGTTTAGAATTAATGCAAGTTGCAAAATTTACAGTTGGTTAATTCAGGCAATCAATATTAAGCGATTGGCAAATCTGTAGTGATGTCTGATCACTGTGTGATGGCTGTATAATCACTCCACAAGATGACAATCAATGTTTGTATTATTCACAGATAGCCAAATAAATGACCTTTCTGACCCTTTCCTCAGATGACATTCACACACTCGCATAGGGCACTAGAAAATGACCTTTCACAGAAAAATAAGGCAGGCTGATTTCCTTTCCCTCACCCTTGGGTCACTAGACTACAATCGGCAGCAAAACCCAGACTCTTTTCCACTCTCACTAACAAGGGTCACTAAGCAGCGGTCAGGAGCAGAAATCTTGACTGATTTCCCTTACTTTCAACCTCCGAGACACTGGACAATGATCAGTAGCAGATTTAGGACCAGGATTATGCTCTTTAACCCCTCGGACATTCATGATTGTTCTGTGGTTTAATTCCTAAATCCCTCTACATGATTAACCTGGAATTGTGTGTTTGCAGAAGAGTGTACTTTGTGTGTGGAAGGTTTCCTTTAGCTTCATCACTGTAACACAGGCCTTTATTTTTAAATTGTCATTCATCTGAGAAAACCACAGTCAGGAAATAGTTTCTGTGTACCCAACGGATTCACTTACTGCAGGGGAAAGTATCACAAAAACAGGCTCTTATGTCCACCAGATTTACCCTGATCATCATGTACTCATCTGCACTAATTTCATTTGCCAGCACTTGATCTGTGGCCATGTATGCATTGGCAACCGTGCTCATGTCAGTAGTTGAAAACAGATCCTCCTCATATGCTCTCTTAATATCCTACCCCTTACCCTAAACTTGTACCTCTAGTTTAGGCATTCTTGACATGGGGAATAATTTTATACTGTCTCCTTACCGGTGCCCCTCATAATTAATTATGTGCACCTCTATCAGATGTCCATCAGCCTTCTCCATTTCAAAGAAAACAAGCCTAGGCTATTCAGCAATGCACACAAAATGCTGGAGGAACTCAGCAGGCCAGGCAGCATCTGTGGAATGCCGAGAGGTTTCAGCCCGAAGCATTGACTTTTCTTTTTTCCATAAATGCTGCCTGGCCTGCTGAGTTCCTCCAGCATTTTGTGTGTGTTGCTCGGATTTCCAGTATCTGCAGATTTTCTCTTGTTTGTGGTTGGATTCCAATCCGTTCAGGCTCCCTCCATAACTGAAATTCCCCCATTTGTCGTGGTTAATCTGTGCATCTCTCCAGCACAATCGTATCCTTCCTAAAGCATTGAGACTATAATTACATACTGTTTTTCAGCTGTGTATAACTTCCTTCCAAAGAACTATATTAGTTATTTGCCCCAAGTAATGAAGGCAAGTCTCCCGTATGCCTTGATCACCTTACCTACTTGTGCTGCGATCTTCAGGTTACTTGGATTGTATACCAAGGCCTCTCTGTTCTTCAATACTCCCTAAGGCCCTACTATTCATTATGTTAGTCCTCCCAATATGCATTACCTCAGGCTTGACAGGATTAAATTCCTTCTTCCATTGCTCTGCTCATCTTACCAATTGAGCAATATCTTGCTGTAGCCGACATTGAGGTTCTTCACTACTGATTTTCATAAAATCTGCAAATTTACTGATCTTGACCCTACATTTCAATCCAGATCATGACTGTAATAGCAAACAATAAGCGTCCCAGTATTGTTATGTCACAGATCAGAGGCTTCGAATAACAAAAAGCAAAACTCCAATATCGCACTCTGCTTCCTAGTATCAACAATGATTTGATCCATTTTACCTACTGGCCCCGAATCCCATGAACTCGTTAACTTTTTGCGTCAGAATCCCAATGATCGTTAAGGGATTAGGAGTTTGTACCTTGAGGAGAACAGAGAAAACTTGGAATAAGGCAGCCTTGTGCTTTAAATTCACTGAGAGTTTATCAGTGGAAAGAACAGATAAAAAGAGTGCTCACCCTGAGTGACTATGCTTATTCCTGAATAGTTGCAGTCAGACCTACCAGCAGTAGTTAAGGCTGTCTGCAGAGCCAGTTGAAGGCATTTTTGGTTTACTGAACTACTGTGAAGAGAGTTCCACCCAGAGCACAACATTTGTTCAGGTGTCTGTTCAGTGTCTGTGCTGAGCTTGAAAACAAATTCTTGTTCTTCCTCCATTGAAGCTTTCAGCTCTGGATTACAGTCCATCAGAGGGAGGATTTACTTCTTGGTCTGGTTAGTTATAAATTGGAGGATCTCTGACATCTACAGAATACCTTTACTGGCATTGTGCAGCCTGCTGACTATCCCCTCTGCGAAGTTTGCTTGAAGTCGAGTCAAAACTCTGCTGGTTGTGCTGAGTGGCACCATCACAGTAGACGATCAGTAGCAATGGTAAAGCGGCCCCCACCTGCTCATTGATGCCATCCCCAGCAGGTTGCCCTGAACTGTAAAATCACATGGACCATGACCTTTATGGGTCACCTCCCACTGCCTTACTATGAGGTTTGCAGATGGGAATTCCTTACTTGTAGTTTATTACATTAAGCACAGATGCTTCCCTGAATAATATTTGTGGCAGATTCTTGGAGAATCCAAAATCCTTGGAGGGTTTGACTGAAAATAATAAAACACAGAGCAGTCAAACACACCTTTTATCGTTCATTTAAATGATATTCCGGGATGTGTCAAACAAACAGATAAGCCTTTATGGATATGTTAGCAAGCTACTTCACTTTTCTGCAGGTTTATTTCTGAAGTTGTTTGGGTGATTCGTTTTCCTCCTCCGACTTACTGGGATATTTATATAAATTTGTGCCGTTTTTATGGCTGTAGCTCTGCTAAGATCTGATTATGTAGAAGAAGCAATGGGTTTCATAACATGCTGTCCACTGTAGCTTTGAATAGAAGGTGCAGGCATCCACTGGAACCTCTGCACAGCCGGTCAGTTTCCAGTTCCATGCACAAGGTGTGGATCCAGGGCTCTACAAAGGATGTTCACAGTGATTTGTACCCCAAATCACTGATGGCTTTCTTTACCCCTGCTCAAATTTTAACCTGTGCAATACCTGCTATGGGCATATGAAGACACGCAGTCCTCTTTTATTGTCATTTAGTAATACATGCATTAAGAAATGATTAAATGTTTCCTCTGGTGTGATATCACAAAACACAGGACAGACCAAGACTGAAAAAACTAACAAAACCACATAATTATAGCATATAGTTACAACAGTGCAACAATACCATAACTTGATGAAGAACAGTCCGTGGCACAGTAAAACGTTCAAAGTCTCTCAAATGTCCCACATCTCACGCAGATGGGAGAAGGAAGAAAACTCTCCCTGCCGTGCCCGACCACAATCTGACTCTAAGTCGTCCGAAAACTTCGAGCCTCCAATACAGAGTACCGAGAACCATCTCTATCCAAATGATTCGACCTCAATCTCGGTCGCCAGCAGCAGGCAAAGCCGGGGATCTTGGGGCCTTCCCTCGGAAGATTCCCGAACGCCCAGTAACAGCGGCAGCGAACCTGCGTTTCAGAAATTTGATGGGACAATGTGGACAGTGCTTGAGTCAGTAGCTAACCTGTGTCCTACCTGCCTGGAAAGGTGCAAAGGGGTCTCCTGACTCATGGCTAATGACCGGTGACTGCCCACTGGTTGAATTCAGCCAGTGTAGGAGGCATTTTGTTTATCTTTTACAGAACAAAATGATAATTCAGTGAAATGGTGAAGGAAAAATTTAAATAGGATACTAAGTAAGATGAGAAGTAGGACCGTATTAATCAGGTTGATTAAATGCTCTGACAGAGCTCAGCTTTGAACTGGTCACAACAAATGGAAACCCACAAGATTTAAAGGTATCTCTAGTACAGTGCTGTATTTTCATTGATCTGAACTCCTCCTCTCTCTTTCTGTTGTGTCTGGCACAGATTTCGAAGCTCCTGCTCACCACAACTCTTTTCTATTGTGTCATTTGTGATATAAATGTACAACACTCTGTGATTCCACTCCCTGTTGAGAGAACTGAAATTAGGAACGTTTTTGAAGCTACTTATTCCTCTTCTCACAGCATTTTTGTGAGAAGGAGATCCACGATCATGGTGGGTTGTAGACCGTATCAGACTGATTGCGGGAAACTAAACTTCTCCAGAGATTCTGGACCTGCACTCTATGAAGCTCTTATTAAAACATCGACATAGTTGGAAAGGAGCAGTGGATAAAATACAGAGTGTGCGGCTGTGAAGCAGTGCGTCTGAGAGGGCTGAAGGGTGCACACTGTTTGAGGTTTTTGAGGTGGCAGAATGCCAAGCATGTTAATAAAGGAACTTCGTATTTCCCTGAGCTAAGCTAAGGACGTCACTAAGCACCCATTATTTCTTAACTACCTGGAATAGATTAATTGTGCAACCAACAGCCACATCAGTCATTTGTATTAATGAACAATTGTGTTTAAACTAGACAGGAAAGCGATACGATCAGTGGAATATCATGATTGTGTTCATTCTAGTGAAGGGCAGTGTGGTGCTGTGATAACAATGGTGAGCCATTGTCATCATGACACCATAGAGCCCTTCACCCTTCTCAAAAATGATCAGAGACAGGAATGCCCCAAACACATTCTTAGTTTTATATGCAATTTCAGATGAAGTCCTGAATTCATCTGGAGTTGGGAAAACTTGTACTCCTCCTCCTCCTTTCAGATTCAGGCACTTGCACACGTAATTCTTGGAAATGATTGTATTCTGCAAGGAGTGTAGCATTGTCTCTGTCACATTGCTCATTTCTGCCATGCGTTTTACTTATCTCATCTCTTTTACTTTCAGGTGTGCCATCATGGTGACTGTAAGGAAATTAACAATCAGTCTCCACTGAACCTCTGTGCATCATGTGACAGCAAAATCCACGAAGCAATGCACTTTGATCGGCATATCCGATTTGACCTCCCACCTCAAGGTTTGCTTCTTTGTCTCCTTCCACTATTCGCTTCCTACTTTGTGGGACTTGCTGTGTTTTCCCGACTGCACTGGCAAGATGCCTGATACTGTTCATCGTGCCTTCACCTTCACAGCATTCAGACCTCGTTGGGCCATTCCGGCAGGGAGTTTATTGTGTAGTCAGGCAAACACAGCAGCCCTCTGCCAGGTCAGTTCCTGTCTTTTCCAGACTGACCTTGAATTTATTGTTAGTTACTGCTCTGTCCCACATTCCAGTCCTCTAAATATTTCTCATCATTTTTCCATTACTGAATCTCCATCTGTTGGTTCCTTCTCTCAATATCTACGTCTGTGTGACGTTTCCCACTCCCTCCAATCTCAGTACCGCTTGACTCTGTAGCAAAACAAAATCTTGATGCAAGAATCCAACAGATTAAGCTCCTTCCTTCATTAATCTAATCAGGTCTATCAGGTCTAAGCTGCTTCAGTAGTCTGATTTTTTTTTTGTTCTGGATTCCAGCAACTGCAGTTTCTCGAGTCTCTGATGGACTCTGCAATTCAAAGAATCATACAGAGTGAGTAAAGACCAAATCCACACCAACCATAAGGCACCCATTCATATTAGTCCATCGTCTAGCACTTGGTCCATATCTCTAAGGTCCTGTGTAACAGCATTGAGTATTACAGTTAGTTCCCCTTGGTCAGAGACGAGAGAAATTCTGCTGGGCCACCTGCTCTCTGTACATTGATATTGTTTGAAGAGAAAAGTTATTTTTATGTTGGGTGAAGACAGGTCCCGGATCAGTTCGCGTTTCCTGTCTCTCACCTGCCAATACCGCAAAACGTAGCATACGATACAGTTTCTGACTGGATGATCCAGACCCCACCTAATTATCTGGATAATTTTTACAATGATGGTATGGAAATTTAAATTTAATTAAGTGGGGAAATAGAAAGATGATTCACGTAAAGCCCATCTGCTCCACTAATATCCTTAAGGGAAGAAAATCCGTTACATGCTCTGACATATATGTGACTATATTCCCATACTTAAGTAGTTGACTCTTAAGTCCCTCACAATACGTTCAGCTTTGTCCAAAATGTTAAGAAAATAAATAATAAAATCAGACAAACTATGCAGAATCAACCTCAGTGGCAGATTTTGTCATTCCCAGAACAGTCTATTCTGCAAACTGTTCTTCATTACAGTATGAGAAGATGTGCCAAAGTTTGGCAGACTCTTGAAGCAAACTCACATAGTCAAACTCAGTGTGATACCTTTGAACTAACATAAATGGATTCTTCCAAGTTACACATCACTCTCACTTATGACCAAAGTTCTGGACATTCAAATCTATCAACAGTTTAATTTAATTCTTTCACATAATCCAGTAATCAATGGCTGGGTCAGCATTTGGTACCCATGTCTTATTGTCTTTGATCTGACTAATTATCCTCCTTGGAGGTCAGTTAAAAACCACTTTGCTGTGGGCCTGGTTGCATGTTTCAGGTAAGATCAACAGATATCATTCCATAAAAGAATACTAGTGAACCAACTGCTGTTTTACAGCAGTACTCAATAATTCCAGAATTTATTTAATTGGCCAAATTTAAATTCCACAGCTGTTATGGTCAGATTTGAACTTATGTCTCTTGATCATAAAACCTCTGGATTGTCAGTCCCTTTCCCTATGCTGCAGCTCCGTGCGAATAACTTAACAAATTGCAAGGATTCAAGAAGGCAGCTAACATCCTTTCATTCTTGAGGGTACCTAGCATTGGCAATAGTTGGTTTTGCCAACGTTGCACACGTTCTCTGACTGAATGAATGGAAAACTGCAAGGTTTATCTTTTACAAAAGA
This sequence comes from Mobula birostris, assembly GCF_030028105.1. Classification (NCBI taxonomy): domain Eukaryota; kingdom Metazoa; phylum Chordata; class Chondrichthyes; order Myliobatiformes; family Myliobatidae; genus Mobula; species Mobula birostris. The sequence goes on from NC_092396.1 coordinate 19,874,275, forward strand.
AAAATACAGTATGATATTTTAAGTATTTTTGATTTCTCAAGTAATTCAGCCACCTTTTTTTCTAACCTCTTTTCAATATCAATGGTTCAATTTCAATGATTCAATGGTTCCACTTAATGTCAGAGAATGTATTACAGTATACAACCTGAAATCCTTACTCTTCGCAGGCATCCACAAAACAGAGAGAAAAAAACCCCAAAGAATAAATGTCAGTAAAAATGTTAGAACCCTTCCCATTCCCACGCACAAGCAGCAGCAAAGCATCAACCCTTCTTCTCCCCCCACTTGTTCTAGCAAAAAGCATCAGTACCACCCCCCTCCCCATCCTACCACCAACCAAGCAATAGCAAGGCCCCAGGGACCAGGATCTATAGACCACCAAAAACCACTGTCCATCCGAACACTTCAACACCTCAACAGTAACAGTAACAATAATGAAAAGGAGAGAGAAATATCGATCCTGCCACAGTGAGAGGCGAAGGTAACAGCTTGCTGTCCCAATGTTACAGTCCACAGTGTCACTTATGTTGAGTTCCTCCGACTTGAGAATCAACAAACTCTCTCTCACCATCGAGAGAGAGAGAGCGAGTGATTGTTCAAGTGCAGAGGCCTTTAAAAGCCACACCCGCTGTCTCGATGTTTCAATCCATTTTCGAGCTGGATCTGTATTACGGCCTTCTTTCACAAGGTGCTTCAGTGCAATCCACAGGAGAGTTTGAAACAATATTTGCTATAGAAATTCAAAGCTTTATTAGGACAAGAACAAAATCTTTACAAAGAATTAGTTTTAAGCCATGACCTGAAGAAAAATGGAAGTAGTAAGACTGAGGGACTCGGAGGAGAGGTTCCATAGACACAGCTAGCATCGGTGGATGCTGTAGGTAGACAAGAAGCTTAAGTTGCACGAGATTGAAATCCAGGATACATCCTGGATTTCTAGAGATACCAATAGATAAGGCCAAAGATAGGGGTTGGAAACACCTAAACTTCTGTTGTTTACGCAGGGTCTGTTTTGTCCAGGAATGTCTCAACACGGTCCTGTCCACCACGGACCAGAACTTCGTCAGACAAGGAGGAGGATGATGATAGCGGGATGGATGGAAAGAGGTAAAAGTGGCTGGAAATTTATCTAGATCATGCGCAATTTTGCTGTATTTGGTCTTACACCGAGGACCGCAGATTCAAACCTGTGGAAGCATTTCATCGAAAAGCATTTGTTTTATTTTAAACAAGCCTGCCAAATTATTGGTCAGGAATTTGACAGAGACTTTCCAGTTTTGTCCAGAGAATCTGTACCTGATTACTTTCATCTGAAAGTGTTGACCTTGCTTGCACTTTTCACAATTAAGTCCGTTATTATCCAAAATTATAGTACCATGAACTATTAATACCTGTTGACTCTGCACAAGGTCCCAGCATGCAGCAATCCTAAGGGACAGGTTCACCTATTTCCTTCCCACTGGTTCTGTGATACAGCAAGCACAGTTACCGAGTAATGTACTGAAGCCTCTGCAGAGAGGCAAGAATTTGATCCCTGTATGAGTCATCATCCGTTGACATGTCCCTAGGGTGGATTAACTGAATCTAGGACTGAATGTGAGGGGAAAATGAGACAGGGGATGTATTTGGTGTAAGTGGGGCATGGTATTGTATTTATGGTAAAATTTGCTCTCATTGTATTTTCTTAATTGCATAGTGAGAAGAGGAATTCTGCACTTAAGCTGAGCAAGAAGAAAGCTCGTCGACGCCACACAGATGTGAGACTCGCCTTCATATTGTACTGTGTCGAACATGATGAGATTCTATTTGCCCTGATCCCTCCCCCGTCACCCAAGACCCACTCTTCCTATCCGCCCATCTCCCACTTTAATTTCTGCATAGGGCACTATTTAAATTTCCTCCAAAATGTCTTTTCACACTCTCGCAGGGTAGGTGCAGCATGGGCTGGACATTGGATAGAAATGAACTGGTTTCCAATATTCATTCTTGATTTCTAGCAGTTTTATATTAGAGTATAACATATTCAATCAATATTTAGTTGAGAAGCCCTTATGGGATTTATGTAGGCCAGAGGAAAGTGGCATTGTGTTACCAGTCAGGACTGGTACCTGAGATAACTTGTGAGTTCTGTACCTCCAGTATTCAATGCTAAAAGCTCATGTGTAGTCGCTACTGTAGAAAATGGTGGGATTATTGAGAGAAGCATTATGCCATCTTCCTATTAGACCTCTCCAAGCTTCTGTTGTACGATATTGCTCCGGGAGCTGACTCTCTCTTGTTTTACAGGATCCCAGTAAGGAATGTTTCACTCTGAAGTTTGATTTGAATGTCAACATTGAGTCAGAAATTGTCCCTGCAATGAAGAAAAGGACTCTGGGGTAAATCAGAGGGATTTTGAAAACTTCCCTAATCTGCCACTTCTCTCTCCAAGCTATCCTGAAAATGCTGTCTTTCCCTGAGTCCTGCTGGTCCTGTGATGAGGTACAGTAACTAGTGGGTTATCACAATCAGTGTTTGCGCCCTCATGCTAAAACGGGCTACAGATGGAATCCCAAATGTTTTATCCCATTTAAATTCTGGTATTCTCAGCCAGAGGCACTCAAAATGAGTTTAACATGCACAGGCACTTAATAATTCATCCATATGTAATTAATTGCCTTTAGCAACTGCTGTCAGATAATGTACAGACACATGTACATTACTGAAACTAGTGCCAGACAGAGAAAAGTTGTTATAGGCTACATTTGAGAATCAAAGTCAGATTGCCATCAAGGCCTGCTGCTGATATTTTGAGGACTTGAGAATGCTTTAGTATCTTTGTACAATGGAGAATGTCATAAAATGCACATCCCTTCCTGAGCGGCAGTAACCATCTCACTGGGCATGACCTCATCGAACTGAAGAGCTGACAGCTCCAAATTGATTGAGCGGCTCAAACTCCCATGCCTGAGCTCAACCTATTAAATGTAACTGAATCAGAGACCCAAATTTATGTTTTCCACTCTGCAACAGAACCATAGACTGTATAATTCAAAAGGAGTCGGGATTATTCCTCGAGAGGTACAGAAATGCCAGACCATGGAGAGTGGGTAGGGTGTGTGTCTAGTGAGATTACACTCGCACAGAGCCAGCATGGACTCAATCCAACAAGTGGCGCTTTCTGTGCTTTTACATTTCTGTGAGACTGTGACAATTATCGACTCCAAGTTCTAACTGTGAATAAATTAGCATTGTCGAGTTTTCATTGCTTTACTGAAGTGTGCGTTTCTCTACTGCAGGGAAACACTGGTGCCAGTATTTGAGAGAAAAGGCATTGACTTGAACCAGGTGGAGATTTTCTTGGACCATTCTTATACCCCTCTGCCCTTGTATTTCGAGGCATATCGTTTTGGTGGACACTACCTAAAAGTTAAAGGTAGGTGGTCTGTTGAGGGGCATGCGTGATGTCCTCAGAGAGAAATGAGGACCTGGTCTCAGTGGTGTTGTTTTTACCATGGTGATACAGAGCAGCCCTGGGTTCAGAGGCCAGTTGCCAAGCAACTGACAGAATTTCAGCAGAGTGCTGAGAGAACCATTCATGTTCGGGTAGCACTAACGCACAGATAGTGTTGACCCTTGACCTGTACTGAGATTTGCAACCCTGTTGGAAGAGGGGGCACTTATTACTAAGTTACTGAGCATGAGATTCTGACTTCCTGATCTGCAGCAGGAAAATATAAAATGTGGGTTAGGAAATGATTCAGAAGAAGTGAATTCAGAGTAACAGGAAGAGGCTGTTTTATCACTTAAGCATCTATTGCCATTCAGAGTTTAGGGCGGATACGTGATCTCGTTCCACATATTGAGTTATGTCTACTTGTATTTTTAATTAATAAAATTCTAATAAGATTCTAGATGATCAGACACCAGTTGTGATTCTTAGAAAAGAGAACCAGAGAATCTTTTCAGCATGGAAGGAGGTCATTTGTCCCTTTGGCTCGTTTGGCTCCATATAAAAACAATACAGGCTGTCGTATTCTCTCATCCTCTCCCCTCAGCCCTGCATATTCTTTATTTTCAGTTATTTTCCGAGCTCCTTTTTGAACACTGTGCTCCACTAGTACACCAGCAATGCATTTGAGACTTTCACCAGCTGTTGTGTTAAAAATGCATTTCCTCTGTGTCATTTTGCTTTTAGACAACCCCTCATGCATGAAGCCCAAGTCCTTGGCCCTTCTACCAATGGGAACAGTTTCTCTTTACTATATCTACATCCTTATTGATGTTATAACTCCTTATAATTAACTATGCTCCATTGAGAATACATACAGCTTCTCCAGTCTTTTCAAAAGCATGATGCCCAGAACAGGACATAATATTCCAACTATAGCAAGCATTTTACATGCCTTTATTGGTTGAACACCCAAGTTGGTTCGGTTTGTCATTGATTCTGTTAATGGTTATTAATCTATAGATTTATTGAGTATGCCTGCAAGAAAATGAATCTCAGGGTTGTATATGGTGACATATATGTACTTTGATAATAAATTTACTTTGAATTTGAAATCCCATGATCCTGTATGGTTTTATAGAAGCTTCCACAATTTATCTAGCCCCTTTCAGTGAACTATGCACACTATTGCCAGTTCTTGTATTCCTTTTAGTTCCCTAATTAAAATTGCCTCCTCTCAATTTTCAGTATTAAATTTCACCTGTTCTAACAACTTGCCTTTATCTTCTTGAGGCCCGTTAATAACCTTTTTACAGTTCATTGTGACAGCTGATCGACACAAAGTATTAATCACACAATTAAAAAGTAAATCATGAATTAATCACTGTTTTTTTTGCACTGCTAAACATATGAATATACAAAAATGACCCAAGGGAGAAAGCCTTTTCTTATAAACCCAATAATATAAAGTTCTTATTGTGTTCAGAGTGTTGCTGAAATTTCTTACAGGACTTTATCAAAGGGCTTTCAGAACTCCTAGAACCTTCCTACGACTGCACTCCCTCCTCCAAATCTGTGCTTGTTCACATCCCCAATTTCCTTCAACTCAGCATTGATAAACAACCATGTGTCTCAAGTAACCTGTCTGCACTCACTGCAGAGCTTTGCAATTTTTAGTGGATTAGATGTTGCAAGGTCAGGGAAGGTGTGGGAAGGACGGGTATGTGAGAGTTAAGGAGCCATGGTTTGGGAGAGTGAAGGAAGAAAGGGATTGGAGAACTCAGCCGGCAGGTTGGTTGTCGGTACCTAAGCTTTCAAGCAAAGTGATTGACAGAAAGTAACCTGTAGGAGTTATTGATGATTCGTTTTAAACACTGGTGTTACATGTGTTAATATGTTTAATAAAAATTAACACAATAAATTGTTATTGCTAATCACCATTACTTGGTAGCCATACAATTAATATCCTTTAGTCATTTAATATTTCTCATGTTTTGCCCCGTATCCTCATAAGTCTGCAAATTATGGATAAATTATTTTCTAAACATGAGTTTCTGCAGATGCTAGAAATCCAGAGCAACACACACAAAATGCTACAGTTTTGATGAAGGATTTCAGCCTGAAATATCAGCTATTTATTCCTCTCAATAGATGCTGCCTGTCCTGCTGAGTTCCTCCAGCATTTTGTGTGTGTTGCACAAAATGATTTTCTGTTGCTATCATCAAAGAGATTTATAATGTTGAATATTTCAAGATTTAGCACATATCTTTGTGAGTCAGATCCTGGTCATTTGAGCATCTTCTATTATCTCTACCCTCTTTCTCTTGTCATGCAGCAAATTTCAAGTCAATAAATTTACCTCAAATTCATGTGCTCTAACTATATTCAATAGTGTCCTAGAGGAACTTCATCTTTTGGAAATCCAAATAAACAACAACTACAGATAAAGTAAAAATCTCTCAAGTGGAAATGGGTTTGCTGAGTTACCGGTCCTATTCTGTTCAGATGTGAGTCATTTCACAAAGAAGCAAACTTTGGGAACACTTTTAACATTTGCTGACAGCACCAGTCTCCAGGGCCATTGCAGACACAATGGCTGGCTTGGTAACAGAGCAATGCCTCACTTGTAATGTAGATAAACACAAGGAATGGTTCAGGTGTTAGTATCATGAAGATGGAATAGAGCTCTAGGAAGCACGGTCATTTGACCCTCCAATCATGAATAAATGTGGACAGAATCGTGCTCCATCTCAGGTAACAAGGACCTCTTTCTGCATTGACATCTGGAATGAAGAGCTGCTGGAAGTCTGGCTCTGATGGCCTGTTTGATCCAGTTGATTGTCCTGTACTTCAGGGAACATATATTTAGAACTCCTTACGGAAATTCCTGTTTCTGGGGATTTGTGATTAGTTCAGACTTGCTGCTTTCTTCCAATCTGGGAACAAAAATTGTAAGGGGGGGGGGATCAAAGTTCAAAGTACATTTATTATACAACCTTGAGATTTATCTCCTAACAGGCAGCTTCGAAACAAAGAACCCAAAAGAGCCCATTCAAAGAAGAAGACCGTCGAACACCCAATGTGCAGAGAGAGTAAACAAGACAAATCACGCAAACAATAAATGCAAGCGAATCGTGTTCTGAACTGAAGTCCATAAAGTGAGTCAGTCCACAAAGAGAGTCCACCCATGGACCGTTAGATCAGTGCAGAATGAAGGAGCGAGCTCAACCAGCCTCACCCTCGCCTCGGCCCCCATACACCCTGATCAATCAAAACAGATTAATTTCAGTCCAGAAAGTCTGAATGACATTGTGTCACCCAATGTCGGTGCATTAACTCATTGGCAGGCTTGGTAAATGTTAACTAACAAAGTAAGGCTCCCTTGAGACAGGCAACCACAATGTTGAGTAAATTTTTATATTGAAAGTCTACAGTATTAGAAGCACAGTCTGCTGAACCAGCTGTTTCTCTCTCCATTGAGACAGTGGACATTTATTTGTACCTCTTGAAGCAAAGAAATTTCTTTAATCCCTGTTTGTTGTAGCTTTCTTTTTGCAATCCCATTTCAGTAACCTCCATACTGGTTGATCTTATTGCACAAATTTTAATATCATAATTAGAACATGCATGAAAGATATATGCAATTAATTAAGTAAGTAAGTTCATGAACAATGGGTTTCCAAAATTAGAAGTAGTGGAGGAAAGAGGCAAGATAAATTTGAGGAAATATAAACATTTGAATTTTCTATATATTCTGCATGTAACACTGTTACCACGTGTAGTGGCATCTGCACTGGACATTGATGCTAGTGGTCCTGCATTTGAATCCAACCAGACCCTTGCAAGCTTTCTATCCGTGCTGCGTTGAGCATCGAGGTAGCAACACGGCCTCGTAAAAACAGGCAAAAATGCTAAATAAATGACCGGGTTGCTGCGCGGTGTGTCACAGGGCGTGAAAAGGAACAACAACTGTCACCACAGCCCACGTTGTGGTTCAGAAACCAAGGCCCCTTTCACTCAAGCCTCACTGAGCCATTTCCCTCCCCACCCCACACCATCTGACATGGGGAAAAAATAAGATCTGAATCGGTTGCAAAGAATCTGCAAAGTGGCACAGGGCAAGATGGCAGGTGAGGATCAGAAATGGAAAATCTGATGTTGCGAACTTTGTTAAGAAGTCGTGCTGAAGGGTCTTTTTCTCTGCTGCATATCTCTGTGGATCTAAGAATAGTAAATCATTTTTAGCATGTGGATAAGCAAATGATCAGGAAAGGGAATTACATATTGTTATTTATTGCAGAACAATTTGAACACAAGATATCTTATTGAAATTAGATATAGTCCTAGTGAGATCACACATTGATTATTGTGTTGTAGTCTTGCCTTTGTATCTATTGAAGGGTGTACTTGCAATCATTTGAAAATTTATTTCAGTAGTGGGAGAGACTAGGACTAAAGAGCACAGCAACGGAATCAAGCAATTTTCTTTAGAACAGAGATGAGGAATTTATTTACACAGAGGGTAGTGAATCTGTGGAATTCATTGCCACAGACGGCTGTGGAGGCCAAGTCATTAGGTATATTTAAAATGGAGGTTGATAGGTTCTTGATTGGAAGTTTTGGAGAGAAGGCAAGAAAATGGGGTTGAGACGGAAAATAAATAAGCCATGATCGAATGATGGAGCAAACTCCAAAGACCAAATGTCCTAATTCTTCTCCTGTGTCTTCTGGTCTTACAAAGGGAAAACAGTAAATTTTTACCAGATTGATTCGTGGGATGATTGAATCCTTTGAGGAGAGATTAACTAGACTGGACCTAATGTTTCTAGACTACAAAAGAATGAGAATTGATCTTGTTGAAACATACAAAAAAAAGTGCGGCCAGATTTGGGAACAGCTTCTTTCCAACTGTGATAAGACTGCTGAACGGATCCTGACCCAGATCTGGGCCGTACCCTCCAAATATCCAAACCTACCTCTCAGTTTTTTTGTACTTTCCATTTTTCTATTTTCTATTTATGATTTATAATTTAAATTTTTAATATTTACTATCGATTTGTAATCCAGGGAGCGGGAAGCGCAGAATCAAATATCACTGTGATCATTGTACGTTCTAGTATTAATTGTTTGGCGACAATAAAGTATAAAGTATTTACAGGACCTGACTGGACGGACGCAGAGATGCTCTGTCCCCTGTTTAGTTTGTTCAGAACTACGGGACAAATGTCTCAAAATAAATGGCTGGCCATGAAGAGCGGAATGAGAAGAAATTCCTTCAACCGAGGGTTTATGAATCTTTGTGGTCCTCTACCCAAAGGGGCTATGGTAGCTTAGACACTGAATTTATTCAGGCCGGGGTGATGAATTTTTGCATAATAAGAAAATCAAGGTTAGTATGGAGCAGCAAGCCAGGCAACATCTTACTGAATGATGGAGCGGGTATAAGGGGCCAAGTGATCTATTCTTGTATCTATTTTTATGTTTTTATACTTACTCTAATGAAGCAATTTCACTGAGACATAGCATGATTCACAGGGTAAATAATGAGAGGCTATTTCCCCTCAGAGGGAAGTCCAGAACCTGGAGGCCTGCACTAGGTATAAGAATTTGCCTGTTAGGACTGAGATAAGATAGAATTTCTTTATGTAGAGGATTATAATTCCTCCTCAGCCACAGAGGGCTATGGATGCTCAGAAGCTGAGTATATTCATACCGGATTCTTAGAGATTTGGATAGTAGTGGGGTCACAGGATATTTGAATCAAGTGAAGGAGTAATTATAGGAAAGATGTCAATAAAATTGAGAGAGTACAGAGGAGGTTTACTAAAGTGTTGCCTGGGTTTCATCTCCTAATTTACAGAGAAAGGTTGAACAAGTTAGGTCTTTATTCTTTGGAGTGTAGAAGGTTGAGGGGGGACTTGATAGAGGTGTTTAAAATTATGAGGGGGATTGATAGAGTTGACGTGGATAGGCTTTTTCCATTGAGAATGGGGAAGATTCAAACAAGAGGACATGAGTTGAGAGTTAAAGGGCAAAAGTTCAGGGGTAACATGAGGGGAACTTCTTTACTCAGAGAGTGGTAGCTGTGTGGAACGAGCTTCCAGCAGAAGTGGTTGAGGCAGGTTCGATGTTGTCATTTAAAGTTAAATTGGATAGATATATGGACAGGAAAGGAATGGAGGGTTATGGGCCGAGTGCAGGTCGGTGGGACTAGGTGAGAGTAAGAGTTCGGCACGGACTAGAAGGGCTGAGATGGCCTGTTTCCGTGCTGTAATTGTTATATGGTTATATGAGTGGGTCAGCTCTGAATTTACTGAATGGCAGGCTTAAAGTCATTTAGCCCATTTCTGTTTCATTCTTTTGGTTAATACTGAGTGTGCTCCAGCACACGATAATCATTTTTGTTCCCAGAGCATGGTTTGTGTGCAATGGGATCCACTGGTACCGTGCATGCATCAGAATGTAGTTTAGTAATGATCGTACACCAAGCACGGTTAGCATCAACCGCACAACGGATCAGTGCTGAGCATGTGCAGAGTGCGATTAATATTGAGTGTGTAGCAGTATGGAGGAGGCACTGTATCGTGAGTATATTGGAGTGTGATTGGTAACAAGAGTATACCTGTGCAATGGTTAATGTATTGTGTGTACTGGAGTGCGACTGGCATTGAATATGTATCAAGAGCAGAGCAGTGCTGAGTACAGTTCAAAATGTTACGTGTTTTCCTTATGACTGGGAGTTTGATTATTATAGATTGTAGATGGATGGACAGTTTGATACGTTTTCGCTGCTTGGGTGAGCAGTGACCGAGATTCTGGGGTCAAAGAAGAATGGTGCGACCACAGGGTATTGTCTCAACCAGTGTGTCTGATGTGATATGGCAAAAAATTGGTTTGTGCTATGCCCCAGTTACTACCTCAATCAGTCACTGAACCAAGGCTAATTCTGAAGCAGATACTGCTGATTAATGGTCCCTAGGCCAGAGAGTCTGCTTTCTCTGGGGAGATCAATAATGTTTGACTTGAGGGTATGTTTGTACCAATCTCTGCTTTGATCTGAGAAGAGGGAACACTGCCCCTGACTCCAGTTCGAATCATTCTCTGCTCTCACTCTGCAGCGAAAGCTGGAAAGGAGCTGAAGGTGGAACAGGCTGTTAAGGAATTCAAATCGTTGAGCTTACCCATCATACATGATTCGATGGTCAACCCACCCTTTATCTGCACCCCTGCGATGGACAGGATGGATCACCCTCTGCAGGGACAAGAAAACGTGGACATGGGGGTGAGATATTTCATTTCTTTAAGAATTATTACAGATGTTTAAACTGTCGCCAATTACTAAGATGGCAGGCTTAAATGTAACTAACTATAGCATTGGGACTGGTAACCACCCCCTCCTCTTCCTCCACCATCAGAATTCTGAACGGTCCATGAACTTTTATCTTGTTATTCCTTTTTATTGCATTATTATTTTGTAATACAGTGGATTCAGGTTAATTGGGCCATCAGTTAACTGGCGCAGCCATTTATTTGGAACGATTCTTAAAGAACAAAAACAAGTTGAGAAAATAACTGGGATTCCCTTCATTTATTTGGGACGCTATGCCGCTGAGATGCAACTGGACTTGGGAGTCCTCATGCAGGATACCCTTAAGGTTAACCTCCAGGTTGAGTCGGTGGTGAAGAAGGCGAATGCAATGTTGGCATTCTTTTCTAGAGGAATAGAGTATAGGAGCAGAGATGTGATGTTGAGGCTCTATAAGGCGCTGGTAAGACCTCATTTGGAGTACTGTGGGCAGTTTTGGTCTCCTTATTTAAGAAGGGATGTGCTAACATTGGAGAGGGTACAGAGAAGATTCACTAGAGTGATTCTGGGAATGAGAGGATTAACATATGAGGAACGTTTGTCCGCTCTTGGACTGTATTCCTTGGAGTTTAGAAGAATGAGGGGGGACCTCATAGAAACATTTCGAATGTTGAAAGGCATGGACAGAGTGGGTGTGGCAAAGTTGTTTCCCGTGATGGGGGAGTCTAGTACGAGAGGGCATGACTTAAGGATTGAAGGGCGCCCATTCAGAACAGAGATATGAAGAAATTTTTTTAGCCAGAGAGTGGTGAATCTATGGAATTTGTTGCCACGGGTGGCAGTGGAGGCCAAGTCATTGGGTGTACTTAAGGCAGAGATTGATAGGTATCTGAGTAGCCAGGGCATCAAAGGTTATGTTGAGAAGACGGGGGAGTGGGACTAAATGGGAGAATGGATCATCTCATGATAAAATGGCAGAGCAGACTCGATGGGCCGAATGGCCAACTTCTGCTCCTTTGTCTTATGGTCTTATGGTCTTAAATGGGGCAGGAGACTGTTGCCGAACATTTTCTAACTAGCGTCAGTCGAGTGCATGTCGTGTGGCCATTAGACACTACACCGTGCTAGAGCGAGCAATTTTAGAATAGTGTCACTTTCAAGTTTGTGTTCAAAAAGCAGTGACTTTTGTCATTGATAGCTGGCAAGAAATAAAAGGCAAGGCAATTTGGAACTGCTTGCTTACTGTAGATTCAAGCATTCAGGTTTGGAGATGCCAGTGATGGCTGGGAGTGAAAATGAAAAGATTTCACTCTTCAACAAGTTAGGAACAATGAAGGTTTTGAGGCTATCAAGAATCATCTTGAATGTTACAATGAAAATGAAGATTTGGAGGATACAATCACTGACAGCGTTGTATGAAGGCAGTCCACGAACTGCACTAGGAGGATGCACTGATTTTGTTGATATAGTCATTCGAAGAACATGACAGTATACACTGAATGAATTCCTCCATCCATGACTATTAGGAACTAATGCAGTTTTGTTGTGCTGTAGTAGCTTTGGTAGTGTTCTAATTTATTCTGTATTTCATTTGAATTCATGATATGTTACTTAGTTACATGGTAGTTTGTATTTTTTATACCTTTTTAACTGTTTCCATGAAAATTTGGCTGATTGGGGCAGCCACTTAATTAGGCCAAAATGTACTAATCCCGATGTGTCCCAATTAACCGGAATCCACTGTGTGTGTGTGTGTGTGTGTGTGTGTCCTTACACAACTCTACTGCTGCAAAACAACAGATTTTGTATCATATCATATAATCAGTGATAATAATTCTGATCTTGAATTGCTGCCCCTGAGTTCAAGAAGATGGTTTGGTTCATGGTTCCTGACCATAATATGCATTTATTGGAGAACACACTCTGATTCAAATCTGAAGCACAGTTTTACATCCTGTGAATGCACGTATTTTTGTTTCCCACATACACAGAAGCTATTTTAATTTATTTGCATAATGTGTTGCTAGCGAAGGCAGTGTTTATTGCTCACGCCCTATTGCTTTTACTGTTACAGCCGTTCTGGTGAATTTACCCTCATAGTGCTGCATGGGGAATTCCATGACTTACACACCTACTGATAAAAACAGAAGGGACAACATACACTCAGTGGCCACTTTATTAGCTAACTCTTGTACCAAATAAAGTGGCCAGTAAGTCTATGTTCATGGCCTGCTGCTGTAATCCATGCACTTTAAGTTTCAACATATATGCATTTAGAGATGCTCCTCTGCACACCACTTTTATAACACACGGTTATTTGAGTTACTGTCACCTTCCTGTCAGTTTGAACCAGTCTGACCATTCTCCTCTGACCTCTCTCATTAGTAAGGCATTTTCGCCCATGGAACTGCCATACACTAGATGTTTTTTGGTTTTTTTGTACCATTCTCTGTCAACTCTGGAAACAGTTGTCTGTGAAAATCTCAGGAGATCAGCAGTTTCTGAGATACTCAAACCACCCCGTCTGGCACCAACAATCATTCCGTGGTCAGAGTCACCTAGATCACATTTCTTCCCCATTCTGATGTTTGGTCTGAATAACAACTGAACCTCTTGACCACATCTGTATGCTTTTATGCATTGAGTTACTGCCACATGATTTTTATTCACGAGTGGGTGTACCTAATAAAGTGGCCACTGAGTACACAGGAGATACTTACAGAAGAAGTGAATGTTAATGTGAGTAGATCAGGTGCTAACCAAGTGAGCTGCTTTGGGCCAGGGTGAGGTTAAGTTTCTTGAGAGTATTTGCAACTCTCTTCGTCAGGTCATTTGGAGAATTTTTCATAACATTCTTGACTTGTGCCTTCAAAGTATTGTTCCTGTGCAGAAGAACAATGGTGCAATATGGGGCACCCAGCTGCTGTCAAATCAGCAGCTCCATTTATGTCAGTGTGTTCAGCTGTATAGGTTTTCAAATTTAACTGTGCCTTTTTAGGTTCAAGTGTTGTGTTTTCAGGCTAACCAACTGCATGCTCAGACTGATCCACTGGTGTAACATCGCATCCAGTGTCAAGTTCAAATATCACGTTTTAATCATTCTTTTCCAGTTTTTGTTAAGTCAGCCCTTTTTTATGTTAAGCAGTGTGAAAAGTTCCCCTGAGTTAAATATTGACTTGCTTCCTTTACATGGTGGAAGTAGTGCGAACATTGGAAATGTTGAAATCCTTAATTTAATTATTTACACCTTATTTTATGTATTTTCCTACAGGCTCTCTTGATGAGCTTTTCAGTTAGCAGTGATGTGGCATCACCCCTTTTGTCCTCTTTTCAACTTACCTTGGAACTGTGTGTTTGCCCACTTACCCTGCATACGAGATAGGTCAGTAAGCTTCACTTACAAATATTCCATCGCTTGAGCAGTTTTTGGTGTTCTCAAAGATTAAATTCGCCACTGATTCCACCTGCCTCTGAATTCAGCCATCATTGCTTCCACACACGACGTGTCCCTTTGCATAGTGAGTACAGAAAGCCAGAACAACAATTCTGTGGTAATTTCCTCAATTCAACCACAAACGCAGCAAAAGTTCAGTAGCTTTTCTTAACCATGAATCCAACTCGAACATTTGCTTAATTTCATTTAGTTTATCTACCAGTTCTTTAAAATTTTTATTACCAGATTTCTCTGGGTTTGCCAAGTCTCTCATTGCGTTATAATGGGCGTTTCCACTTAAGGTAGTCCTGTATTTATTTTCTTCATCAATCTCATTTGGAGGAAACAAAGTTTGTTTATTTATTTATTGAGATTCAGCATGGAGTAGGCTCCTCCAGCCCTTCGAGCCACGCCGCCCAGTTCAGTGATAGCCTAATCATGAGACAATTTACAGTCACCAATTATCCTACCAACCAGTATGTCTGTGGACTGTGGGAGGAAACTGGAACACCCGGGGGAAACCCATGCAGTCATGGGGAGAACATACGGACTCCTTACAGGCAGTGGCGGATATTGAACCTGGGTTGCCTATACTGTAAAGTGTGGTGCTAACCACTATGCTACCATGCTGTCCAGTGGAAAATACCTTACAATGTTCTTACTAATTGTAGGTTTGAGAGTCAAATACCGCAATTGAACCTACTGCAACTGTTGATATTTTCCTCTCTATTTTTTACAGAAAGTAGTCGTTAGATATTTCTCTCTCCCGAGTCAATGTTTTGAGAAAGAATTTCTGTATGAACCTACCTGGCTTCAGGAGCAATTTTCCATATCACCAGTTCGATATAAACACAGTGCTGACTGTGTTTTATCCTTTAGGGAATTAATTTATTTTCTTCAAGCCTACTGACTGTACATGTCTACTCATTCAGCCCTTACAGGGACTGTGGTATCTACCAAAAATCAAAACAATGGCACTAGATAAGGTCATAAAGGGAACTTCTGGTACATAGTCCTTCGTAGTGTTGGGCACATGGCCAAGTGGTTAAGTCGTTCATCTAGTTATCTCAAGGTCGCTAGTTCAAGCCTCAGCTGTGGCAGCGTGTTTGTGCCCTTGAGCAAGGCACTTAATCACACATTGCTCTAGTCTGTGCGAGGAGAGGCGCCCCACACAGACTTCCAATCTGTACCTTGTGAGGCATGAAAATGCCCGACACAGGCCTCTCATGGTCTGAGTCGACGTTCCCTCCCCCTCCCCCCTTCGTAAATCAAATTTTTGACTACTGGAGTTGGGATATTATGTTGAAGTCGTATAAAATGTTGGTGAGATCAAATTTGGAGTATTGTGTGCAGTTCTGGTCATTTGCATATAGGAAGATATCACTAAGATTGAAAGAGTTTAGAGAAAATATACAAGGATGTTGCCGGGACTTGAGGATCTGAATTGTAGGGAAAAGTTGAATGGAACAGGACTTCATTCTCTGGAGCATAGGAGAATTAAATCATGAGGGATATAGATAGGGTAAATGCAAGCAAGCTTTTTATACTGCAGTTGGGTAAAACTAGAGGTCATAGGTTAAGGGTGAAAGGTGAAATATTTAAAGGGAACCTGAGGCAGAACTTCTTTACTCAGAGAATGGCACGGGTGTGGAACAAGCTGCCAGAGGAAGTGATGGATGCAATTTTGATTTCAACATTTAAAAAAAGTTTGGATAGGTACATGGGCGGGAGGTGTATGGAGGACTATGGTCCAGGTGCAGGTTGATGAGATTAGGCGGAATAAAAGTTCGGCACAGACTGAATGGATCAAAGTGTCTGTTTCTGTGCTTTAGTACTCTATATGACTATGAGATTAGTCCATTAACTCTGTTTGCTTGGAGGAGAACAATTATCAACGATATGATTCAGTTGTACAGGTTGTTATGAAGTGTGTTATTTTTGTTACTTTAACTTCAGACCCCCCACTGTGCCCCTGAGGCCCTACATTGCACTGTGTCAAGACTCTGTACAGGAGGATCTTCCTTGAGATCAGTATGAATATAAAATCATAACTTCCCCTAATGTCCTGTTTACACAAAATGGAAAAGAACTAAACAGATTTCTGTTTCCTCTTGTTGTTCTGGTTTAGAGTTGTGGTTGTTTTCGTGCTGTATTGGCTTTTTCCATTTCATTGCTTTCCCATATGCCCCTTTCCTCCCCATCTGACCCCGTTTCTATGATTTCCCCACTCCCCTCGAAAACATACCTTGCATAACTTGTCAACAGGAAAAACCCACGCCCGCGGGTACAATGTCCTGAATGCCCTGAAGTGGTGGTTGAGCTCTTTCTGTTGAATATTATACAACGATGAGACTCAACTGGCCAGCTTTGTGTGGGACTGGAATCACTCACAGTCGAGTTCATTGCCAAATGCACAAGCAGAGGCACACATCTGTGCACAGGCGCAATAGAAAACTAATTTACAGCAGCATTGGTGGCGCATCATATCAGATAAGCAGCATTCACAGGAAACATATAATAAATATAAAGTATTCATAAGTTTTACAAAGAAGAACATAATGAGAACAAAAATTCTGATTATAGGTGTTGGTATGCCTAAGGTTTTGTAGGTCAATTCAATAAGTGACCTGCGGAGAGGAAAGGCAACAGGTTTCCTTCCTCAAATACATTAGTTAAGAATTATGATTTTGTGATGTTGCCACAGTTTTGTGTTTGCTTTTACTCATATCAGCCTTTCAATCATGAATTCATATTCTGAAAATGTCCGAGTGGTATTTGATCTCACTTCTCAGGATCATTACCCGCACTTTCAAATGTTAATTCAGTCGTCAGACTTGGATCCGATATTCAGAGAGGTTGAAATCCTCCAGATCTCCGTGAGATCTACAGTTTTAAAGTGTCAGTAGCAAGCCTGGCAGGCCAGCATGAGCAGTCAGACGGTTTACAATCAAGGGAGGGTACAGGGAGATTCCAAGACCGGAAGCGTCAGGAGGTGCCCAGTAAAGATTGTTCTTTGCCCCCCCCCCCCATTACCCATGATTGGTTAGCTCCTCATACACCAGACAAAAGTAAACACGGTGCACAGGACTTGTGTACCTAGTGTTTGTTTGGATGAGGAGAAGGGCAATCCAGGCCTAGAACTTATTGACTATTGTGACCGCTTTGTATCCCAAAATTTGCTGTTAGCCACAGATCCTGTCGTCTTCCTATGGAAAGCAACAGTTTCCTGTATTTCAGCTCAACTTGCAGTAGCAGTTGGTTACAGCTCATGCCTCCAGCCTTCAGGCGAACAGAGAAACTAGCCTTCCCAACCTTTGTGGCAGCACAGGTTCAGGAATATCATACCAAACCCATGATCATTGCTAGACAAATGCTGCCAGTCTCTTCCAGAGACAGCTGGCCTAACCTTAAAACCTCAGGTGAAGCAGAAGAATTCATCAAAGAAAAACAGGTAAATGGATCGTGTGTGTGGGGTACAGCAAAATCTTTGTCATCTGTCCAGTTGTTACCAGAGTCTGTTTTGCTCTATCAATCTGTAGGACGTGCTATCAAATGATTTGTATTGATTCATAATTATGCAAGTGGGATAGATTTCTTTCAGAAAGTAATATCCCTGAAATTAGTAATGTGAAACAGGTGAGTGGGTCTAGTATTTGGAATAAACGGATGATTTTGCATCCTGGGTTCCTTTTACATGATTCCTGTATGCCTTGTGATTCCAAGGCTTTGACACTTGCACACCAAGATGTTATGCAAATTTGTTCACTGTACTCAGAATCAGAATCCGGTTAGTTATCACAATGTCATGAAATTTGTTGTTTTGCTGCAGCAGTACAGTGCAATGCACAGAAAATACTTTAAGTAAAATAATAAATAAATAAATAATGAGGTGGGCACGTGGCCAAGTGGTTAAGGCATTGGATTAGCGATCTGAAGGTCGTGAGTTCGAACCCCAGCAGGGGCAGCGTGTTGTGTCCTTGAGCAAGGCACTTCACCACACAGTGCTCTGCGACGACACCAGTGCCAAGCTGTATCGGCCCTAGTGCCCTTCCCTTGGACAACATCGGTGGTGTGGAGAGGGGAGACTTGCAGCATGGGCAACTGCTGGTCTTCCATACAACCTTGCCCAGGCCTGCAACCTAGAGAGTGAAGACTTTCCAGGCGCAGATCCATGGTCTCACGAGACTAACAGATGCCTTTAAATTAAATTAAATTTAAAATTAAAATAAGGTTGTGCTCATGGACCACTTAGAAATCTGATGGTGGGAGAGGAAGAAGCTGTTCAGTAGCAAACCCAGGTAGTCCCCTGAATGGATTTTGTTTGTACCCTAATGGATGAGTGTCCGGAACTGATGATTTTTTCAGCTGTATTCAGAACATACCACTGATTTCACTGACATGACTTTGAGACTGAACTCTGGCAATTCTGTTCATACCCTAGCAATCCTTGGTGGTTCACGGTTGTGTACATGCAGTCACCTGACATGTCATGACCTTAGCCTCATAGTTGCAAAGTTTGCAGATGATATGAAGATAGGTGGAGGGGCAGGTAGTTTTGAGGAAGTAGAGAGGCTATTGGAGGATTTAGGCAGATTAGGAGAATGGACAAAGAAATGGCAGATGGAATACAGTGTCGGGAAAATACAAAAAACCGAGGTGCAAAGGGACTTGGGAGTGCTTGTGCAGGATTCCCTAAAGGTTAATTTTCAGGTTGAGTCTGTGGTGAGGAAGGCAATTGCAATGATAACATTCATTTCAAGGGGAATAGGATATAAAAGCAAGGAATTGAATTGAATTGACTTTATTACTTACAGCCTTCATATACATGAGGAGTAAAAATCTTAACATCTCCGTCTAAATTTGCAATGTGCAATTTATAGTAATTTGTAATAAATCATATGTATAACAGGACGGTCAATATAACATAGAAATACAATTGTATCAGTGTGAGTTCATCAGTCTTTTGGCCTGGTGGAAGAAGCTGTCCCGGAGCCTGTTGGTCCTGGCTTTTATGCTGCAGTATTGTTTCCTGGATGGTCGCAGCTGGAACAGTTTGTGGTTGGGGTGACTTGGGTCCCCAATGATCCTTTGGGCCATTTTTACACACCCATCTTTGTAAATGTCCTGAATAGCGGGAAGTTCACATCTACAGGTGCGCTGGGCTGTCTGCACCACTCTCTGCAGAGTCCTGCGATTAAGGGAGATACAGTTCCCATACCAGGCAGTGATGCAGCCAGTCAGGATGCTCTCAATTTGCCCCTGTAGAAAGTTCTTAGGATTTGGAGGCCCATACCAAACTTCTTCAACCGTCTGAACTGAAAGAGGTGCTGTGGTGCCTTTTTCACCACACAGCTGGTTCGTACAGACCGTGTGATATCCTCGTAATGTAATGTTGAAACTTTATAAAGCACTGGTGAGGCCTCACTTAGAGTATTGTGAGTAGTTTTGAGCCCCTTATTTTAGAAAGGATGTGCTGAGAGGGTTCAAAGGAGGTTCACAAAATGATTCCAGGATTGAATGGCTTGTCATTGAAGAGCATTTGATGGCCCTGGGCCTGTATTCACTGGAATTCAGAAGAATGAGGGGTGACCTCATTGAAACCTCTCGAATGGTAAAAGGCCTTGATAGAGTGGATGTGGAGAGGATGTTGCCTATGGTGGGAGAGTCCAAGACCAGAGGACACAACCTCAGAGTAGAAGGGTGTCCTTTTAGAATAGAGATGAGGAGGAACTTCTTTAACCAGAGAGTGGTGAATCTATGGAATTCATTTCCACAGGCAGCTGTGGAAGCCAGGTCTTTACGTATACTTAAGGCAGAGATTAACAGATTCTTGACTGGTCAGGGAGAAGACAGGAGATTGTGGCTGAGAAGAAAAATGGATCAGCCATTATGAAATTGTGGAGAATTAGGTCAAATGACTTAATTCTGCTCCTATGTATTATGGTTTTATGGTAAATAAGTTCCCACTCTGATTTCAGCCTCTTTCAAAAAACCTCTAAATCATTAACATAGGAAGTTAATATTATTAGCTGGGTTGTTAGATAATCTTCTCGGTTAATGATTTAGCTACACAACTCTGAGCTCACCCAAGGAATTTTGCAGACGCTGAAAATTCAAGCAACATATGTCAGTTGCTGGTGAACGCAGCAGGCCAGGCAGCATCTCTAGGAAGAGGTACAGTCGACGTTTTGGGCCGAGATCCTTCGTCAGGACTCACTGAAAGAAGAGCTAGTAAGAGATTTGAAAGGGGGAGGGGGAGATCCAAAATGATAGGAGAAAACAGGAGGGGGAGGGATGGAGCCAAGAGCTGGACAGGTGATTGGCAAAAGGGATATGAGAGGATCATGGGACAGAAGGCCCAGGGAGAAGGAAAAGGGGGAAGGGGGAAAACCCAGAGGATGGGCAAGGGGTATAGTGAGAGGGACAGAGGGAGAAAAAGGAGAGAGAGAGAAAGAATGTGTGTATATAAATAAATAACAGATGGGGTACGAGAGGGAGGTGGGGCATTAGTGGAAGTTAGAGAAGTCAATGTTCATGCCATCAGGTTGGAGGCTACCCAGACGGAATACAAGGTGTTGTTCCTCCAACCTGAGTGTGGCTTCATCTTTACATTAGAGGAGGCTGTGGATAGACATGTCAGAATGGGAATGGGACGTGGAATTAAAATGTGTGGCCACTGGGAGATCCTGCTTTCTCTGGCGGACAGAGCGTAGGTGTTCAGCAAAACGATCTCCCAGTCTGCGTCAGGTCTTGCCAATATATAGAAGGCCACATCGAGTGCACCACCCCAGCCGACTCACAGGTGAAGTGTCACCTCACCTGGAAGGACTGTCTGGGGCCCTGAATGGTGGTAAGGGAGGAAGTGTAAGGGCATGTGTAGCACTTGTTCCACTTACAAGGATAAGTGCCAGGAGGGAGATCGGTGAGGAGGGATGGGGGGGAACGAATGGACAAGGGAGTCGCATAGGGAACGATCCCTGCGGAAAGCAGAGAGATGGGGGGAGGGAAAGATGTGCTTAGTGGTGGGATCCCGTTGGAGGTGGCAGAAGTTACGGAGAATTATATGTTGGACCCGGAGGCTGGTGGGGTGGTAGGTGAGGACCAGGGGAACCCTATTCCTAGTGGGGTGGCGGGAGGATGGAGTGAGAGCAGGTGTGCGTGAAATGGGGGAGATGCGTTTGAGAGCAGAGTTGATTGTGGAGGAAGGGAAGCCCCTTCCTTTAAAAAAAGGACATCTCCCTCGTCCTGGAATGAAAAGCCTCATCCTGAGAGCAGGTGCGGCTCACCCTCTGTCTCTCCCGCCCTCTCTTTATTGTTCACCCTCTGTAAAAAGACAGTAATTAATGGAGAGGCCTTTAACAGTACTGATTTGCAGTAGGATCTTAGGGTCCAAGCTCACAGTTCGCTGAAAGTGGCTACAAAAGTTTATACAGTGGTAAAAGTTGATACGGCAGGCTTACTTCTATTGCTGTTGTTTATTTCTGTGTCTTGTGGTGCATTGGGCTGCAGCCCTGCCATTTCTTTAGCATTTTTGTCTGTGTTTTACGAGGCTGAGTTGTTAGCTCGATGCTCAACCCAGCACAGATGGAAAGCACAAGGCACCAGCCAAATTCAAACCTGACACCACTCACCTCAAGGTCCGGTGTGGAAGCCACCATACCACTGGTCGGCTCTTACATTTATTAGTCCAGGAATTTAGTTCAAGAACCAGGAGGTTAAATTGCAGCTTTAAAAGAGTATAGCTAGGCAGTGGAGCGGGGTGATGGAGGGGAACTGGTTGGGTCTGGTGTTCAGAAAGAAACGGAGAGCTTCGAGGCCTTCCTGGTGGGGAGTGGAGCTGTAAAGGGACTGGATATCCAGAGCAAGAATAATATCCCCAACCAGCACCCCTCCACCAGCACTCTCTTCCGCCTAGCAGAACTTGTCCTCATTCTAAATAATTTCTCCTTTGGCTTCTCCCACTTGCTTCAAATAAAAGATGTAGCCATGGGCACTTGCATGGGTCCCAGCTATGCCTGCCCGTTTGTCAGCTAAGTGGAACAGTCTATGTTCCAACCCTATACTGGTGACCATCCCGCAGTTTCCCTACGATACATCGACGACTGCATTGGTGCTGCTTCCTACACCCATTCTGAACTCGTTGACTTAATCTACACTGCCCTCGAAGTTACCTAGTCCATTTCCAACACCTCCCTCCCCTTTCTCGATCTCTCTGTCTCTGTCTCTGGGCACAGCTTATCTACTGATGTCTATTACAAACCCACGTACTCTCACAACTACTTGGACTATACCTCCTCCCACCCTGTTATTTGTAAAAATGCCATCCCCTTCTCTCAATTCCTTCGTCTCTGCCGCATCTGCTGTCAGGATGAGGCTTTCAATTCCAGAACAAAGGAGATGACCTCCTTCTTCAAAGAAAGGGGCTTCCCTTCCTCCATTATCAACACTGCCCTCAACCGCATCGCTTCCATTTCATGCACGTTCTGCTCTCATCCCATCCTCCTGCCACCCTACCAGGGATAGGGATCCTGTTGTCCTCACCTACCAGCCCACCAGCCTCCACGTCCAGCACGTAATTCTCTGTAACTTCCGCCATCTCCAATGGGATTCCACCACCAAGCACATCTTTCCCTCCCCCCCCCCACTTTCTGTTTTCCACAGGATCGCTCCCTATGCGGCTCCCTTGTCCATTCATCCCTCTTGTCCGTTATCCTTGCAAGCCGAACAAGTGCTACACCTGCCCCTACACCACCTCCCTCTCTACCATTCAGGGCCCCAAACAGTCCTTCCAGGTGAGGAGACACTTCACCTGGGAGTCTGTTGGCGTCATGTAGTGTGTCCGATGCTGACAACTGTATATCGGTGAGACCTGACCTAGGTTGGGGACTGCTTTAATGAGCACCTGTGCTTCGTCTGCCAAGAGAAGTGGAATCTCCCAGTGGCCACCCACTTTATTTCCACTTCCCATTCCCATTCTGATATGTCTATCCATGGCCTCTTCCACTGTTGTGATAAGGCCACACATAGGTTGGAGGAACAACACCTTATATTCCAGCTGGGTAGCCTCCAACCTGATGGCATGATCATCTTGAACTTCTGGTAATGCCCCCCCTTCAACATTCCCCATCCCTTTTTCCCTCTCTCACCTTATCTCCTTGCCTGCCCATCACCTCCCTACGGTGCTCCTCCCTCTTTTCTTCCAAGGCCTTCTGTCCTCTCCTATTGGATTCCCCCTTCTCCAGCCCTGTATCTCTTCCACCAATCAACTTCCCAGCTCTTTACTTCACCCCTCCCCCTTCAGGTTTCACCCATCACCTTGTGTTTCCCCCTCCCCTCCCCTCCTCCCACCTTTTAAATCTACTCCCGAAGCACCTTCAATAACTCCAAAAGACTGAGGTTAGGTAAAATACCGAAAGGCTTTTATTCGCTGTACAATACGACCTCCATGGTGAGTGTCTGCCTCTGGACTGAGGGGGAGGGGCAAGGCGAAACACCTTTATTCAGGGGTCTGTGGGAGGAGCCACAGGAGCAGTCAGCAGAGGGGCGTGTCCAGACAGGTAACCCAGTTACAACATATATACGTGGTTTACCACATTCACCCCTCCTTTTTTAAAAAGAGTCCCGTGGGGTGAAGTGACTGACAATATTTACAACAAGTATATTTACAGGTTAAGTCTATCAGGCGGTCGAGTCCGTCGCTGTGATCTACGTAGCACCGGTGGTGATTGCATCGGCGACGGCGGTTGTGCTGGCTCCGGCCTGACTTGAGGTGCCAGCACGTTAGGCGTTGTTAATCCCTCGTGCGTGTGCGTCGCGCCCGGTATGGGAGTGTTGTGTGGTGTCTGTATAGGGTTTGGGGTGCACGGTGTCTCGTGGGCACATACATTGGTGGGTACGGGGTCAATAGTCACCACGGAGTGTTCAGGGTAGGGGTCCGGTGCTCCTGCAGGTGCCAGGTCGCGGTTGGAGACCGTGTTCTCCCGCCCATCAGGTAAAACCACGTAGGCATACTGGGGGTTCGCATGAAGTAAGTGAACCCTCTCGACCATCGGGGAGTATTTATTGCTCCTTGCATGTTTCCGGAGCAGCACTGGCCCCGGGGACATCAGCCAAGTTGGCAGGGTGGTCCCCGTGGTCGACTTTCTGGGAAATGAAAAGAGCCGCTCATGAGGGGTGGCATTGGTGGCTGTGCATAACAGGGAGTGGATGGAGTGGAGTGCCTCGGGGAGGACATCCTGCCAGCGGGAGACCGGCATTCCCTTTTGACCTGAGGGCTGAGTGTGGCTTTCCACACAGTGGCATTCTCCTTCTCCACCTGTCCATTCCCCCGGGGATTATAGCTCGTGGTCCTACTGGTTGCAATTCCCCTAGCCAGTAGGTATTGGCGCAGCTCGCTCGTCACTCATAAACGAGGACCCTCTGTCACTGTGGATATAGCATGGGTATCCGAACAGAGTGAAGAGCTTGCGTAGGGCTTTTATAACTGACGTGGTAGTGGTGTCAGGGCAGGGGATGGCGAAGGGGAACCGCGAGTACTTGTCGATAATATTAAGAAAGTACATATTGCGGTCGGTGGAGGGAAGGGGGCCCTTAAAGTCAACACTCAGTCGCTCAAAGGGGTGGGTGGCCTTGATGAGTGGTCCCTTTTTGGGTCGGTAGAAGTGCGGTTTGCACTCTGCGCAGACGTGGCAGTCCCTGGTCATCGTCCTGATCTCCTCAAGGGAGTAAGGCAGGTTCCGGGCTTTCATGAAGTGGAAAAGCCGGGTGACCCCCTGGGTGGCAAAGATCTACATGTAGGGCGTATAGCCGGTCGATCTGCGCGCTGGCGCACGTTCCCCGGGATAGGGCATCGGAGGGCTCGTTGAGCTTCCCAGGCCTGTACGTGATGTCATAGTTGAAGGCGGAGAGTTCGATTCTGCACCTCAGAATTTTATCGTTTTTGAGTTTGCCCCGCTGTTGGTTATTAAACATGAATGCGACTGAGCGCTGGTCAGTTAGCAGGGTGAACCTTTTGCCGGCGAGATCGTGCCTCCAGTGTCTAATAGCTTCCACTGTGGCCTGGGCCTCTTTCTCCACTGCGGAGTGCCGAAGTTCAGGGCCTTGAAGAGTATGGGAGAAGATCGCCACCGGTCTTCCTGCCTGGTTGAGGGTAGCAGCCAGTGCGAAGTTGGAGGCGTCACTCTCCACTTGGAAGGGAGTGGCCTCATCCACCGCATGCATTGCTGCTTTGGCAATGTCCCCTTTTATACGGCTGAAGGTCGCGTGTGCCTCGGCAGAGAGGGGGAATGTGGTGGGCTTGACCAGGGGGCGGGCATTGTCTGCGTAGTTAGAGACCCATTGGGCGTAATATGAAAAGAAGCCCAGGCACCTTTTGAGTGCTCTGAGGGTGTTGGGAAGAGGGAGTTCCAACAGGGGGCGCATACGGTCGGGGTCAGGGCCAATGACTCCATTCTCCATGACACACCCAAGGATAGCAAGTCGGGTGGTCCCGAATACACACTTGTCCTTGTTATAGGTGAGATTGAGAGCTTTGGCCGCTTGGAGAAAATCTTGAAGGTTGTTGTCGTGATCCTGCCGGTCGTGACCGCAGATGGTGATGTTATCCGGATATGGGAATGTGGCCTTCAGTTGGCACTGGTCCACCATCCGGTCCATCGCCCTTTGGAAAACAGATACACCATTCGTGACACCGAAGGGGACGCGCAGGAATTGATAAAGCCTGCCGTCCGCCTCAAAGGCGGTGTAAGGGCAGTCCTCCCAGCGGATGGGGAGCTGATGGTAAGTGGATTTTAGGTCTATGGTCGAGTACACCTTGTACTGTGCTATCTGATTGACCATATCCGCAATGCAGGGTAGAGGGTAGGCGTCGAGCTGCGTGAACCTATTGATGGTCTGGCTATAGTCCACAACCATCCTATTCTTTTCCCTGTTCCAAACAACGACCACTTGCGCCCTCCAAGGACTTGTGCTTGCCTCAATGACTCCCTCCCTGA
Source organism: Mobula birostris (assembly GCF_030028105.1). NCBI lineage: Eukaryota > Metazoa > Chordata > Chondrichthyes > Myliobatiformes > Myliobatidae > Mobula > Mobula birostris. The sequence continues at coordinate 19,900,438 of NC_092396.1, forward strand.
GCATCCAACTTAACGAAGGCTCTGTCCCCCGTGCTGTACCTCCTGCTTTTAGTTGCCACAGGTTTACAGTCGGGGGTCAGGTTGGCGAACAGCGGTGGGGAAGGGATCCTGAGGGTGGAAAGGTCGCAAGTGGTGTCGGTAGTGCGGCAGTTGGCATGATGTTGGGTGGGATGTGCGGGTCGGTGTGTATGTGTGTGTGGTCAGTAGCGGGGTGACGTATCCGTACAAAACTGGGGATTTACAACAGCAATTGGTGGGAGGGGCCCATCATACTTCATTGTCACGCTTTTCAAGTGGCTCTGGAAGTCGAGCCCCAATAGCACAGGGGCACACAGTTGAGGCATGACCAGTAACGTAAAGTCTCGATATTCTGTGCCCTGCACCACCCCAGATGTCTGTTGTATGCGACCCGGAAGCCATGGCGACTCCCTGACTTACCAGCCGTATCGCGAGTCCGCAATGCTGCACCGTGTCCGGGTGGATAAAACTCTCCGTGCTGCCTGTGTCAAACAGGCAGCTTGTCCTGCGCCCCTCCACCAGGATGTCCATCACTGACCTTGCGAGCTGGTGGGGAACGCTTTGGTCGAGGGTCACGGAGGCCAGGGTTGGGTCGCTGTCTTGGTCCGGCATGGTGAGGTGCCCCGTGAGCACCCGTTGGTCGTAGGCGGTGGGAGGTGGCGCAGAAAAATATGGCCGCCCCCATGTCTCACACGTGGTGGCGACGTGCAGGGAAGATGGCGAACCCATGATTCGCACGCGGCGCTGCTCGATTCCGCTCGCGGTTTTGACTTACAGACCTTTGTGAAGTGGCCCTTCTTTCTGCAGCTGGAGCAGGTAGCTTGTCGGCCCGCGCAGCGTTTCCGGGGGTGCTTCTCCAGTCCACAGAAGTAGCACTTCGTGGACTCGCGACTGGCAGCAGCCGAGGTCGTTTCACTGGCGGGTTTTGGGGACTTGCAACTGGCGACAGCCGAGGTTGATTTGCCGGCGGGTTGCGGGGTCTGCAGCACCCAAGAGGCCATCGGGGGATCGTGTGCCTGGAGAGCCTCAGAGTTATGCAGAGCGGCCTCCAGCATGTCAGCCAGTTCGATCGCCGAACTTAAGGTAAGATCGGCTTTTTCCAACAGCCTCTGGCACACATACACTGACCTGGTCCCCATGACGAAGGCGTCTCTCACTAGGAGCTCAGCATGCTGCGCTGCCGTCAGCTCCTGGCAATTGCAGGCCCGTATGAGCATCTGTAGTGTCCAGGCAAACTCGGCACTCGATTCCCCAGGCCGCTGGTGCCGAGTCGCTAATCGGTGCCGCGCATAGACGGCGTTTATCGGCCACGGGTATTGTCTTTTGAGGGCGCTCATCGCGCCATCGTAGCTCGGCTGGTCTCTGATCAGCGAATAGACCCGTGGACTGACCCTGGAGAATAGAACTCTGTGCTTCGCTGTGGGGTCGGTCGCTTTAATCTCCTCTAGGTACGCTTCGAAGAAAGCCAGCCAGGATTCAAAAGCGTTTCCAGCTTCAGGTGTTTGTGGATCGAGGTCTAATTTGTCTGGTCTCAGTGTGTGTTCCATGCTTTAAAATGTACAGTGAATAAAATTGAAGCACCTTCAATAACTCCAAAAGAATGAGATTAGGTAAAATACTGAAAGGCTTTTGTTCGCTGTACAACAATACTACCTCCATGGTGAGTCTGCCCCCGGACGGAGGGGGCGGGGCAAGGCGAAACATCTTTATACCAGAAACTGTGGGAGGAGCCACAGGGGCAGTCAGCAGAGGGGCATGTCCAGACAGTTAACCCAGTTACAACATATATATGTACGGGGTCTTACTTTTTTTGTTAAATTTAAAATGGCTTCTTTGTTATGTTATACTAGGGAATGCTGAGAAAGTCTCTAACTAGACAGTTGCTTGGGTTATTAGAGATAGCAGGGTGCTATTAACCAATGGGTGGTCATGTATCGTTTTGTTTTCGGATGATAATGGTGTATCATATGACTGGGGACGGGGTTTTGGTGGGGAGTCGGAGGAGAGACGGGGAGGACGGTGGAGAGATGGGGAGTCGGAGGAGAGATGGGGTTTTTGGGGGGGAGTCGGAGGAGAGATGAGGAGGACGGTAGACGTGCGGGGGTGTTTGGCGGGGAGTCGGAGGAGAGATGAGGAGGACGGCAGGGAGCCGGAGGAGAGACGGGGAGGACCGCGGACGTGCGGAAAGGCTCCACTTGATCACTCCGGGTGGTCCCGAGCCATGAGTCGACAGGGCTCGGGTGGTCGTCTGGAATCGATTGAGCTCCAACGGTTGTGCGCGAAGAACTTGGACTTTGATAAGTGCTGGCACCTTTTATTCTCATTACTGCCCTTTCTGTATCAAATTTATATTAATGTTATAGAATTAGTAATATCTATAAAGTGTACTTGTTAAAATTTACTGGGTGTGCTGGCTGATGATTAATGTTTGGGATTGATTCGGGTGGCCACCGACCCCGTGGGAAGCGTTGAGGCAGGTGCTGGGTGGGATTTCCCCTAGACATATACGAGCCAATATAACTGAACGTTACATATACATGGTTTACCACAACTCCTCCGCTTTTTTTTCCTCCAGTCCTGCTGATGGGTCTTGGCCCGAAACGTTGACTGTTTACTCTTTTCCATTGATGCTGTCTAGCCTACCGAGTTCCTCCAGCATTTTGTGTGTGCGTTGCTTGGATTTCCAGCATCTGCAGATTCTCTTGTTTGTTAATAGTATTGCATTCAGTTCTGGTCAGCCCTACTATAGGAAGGCTGTTGAGGTTTTGGAGAGGGCGCAGAAGTGTTTTATCAGGAGTCTGCCTGGATTAGAGGTTACGTGTTTATAAGGAGAGGATGGACAAACTTGGGTTGTTTTCTCTGAAGGAGCAGAGGCTGAGGGGAGATCTGATGGAGGTTTAAAAGACATAAACGGAGTAGAAAGTGGGAATGGGTAAGTTCAAAGGAGATGTGCGGGGCAAGTTTTTTTAACAGTGTGTGGTGGGTGCCTGGAATACATTGCTTGGGGCAGTGTAGAGGCAAATATGGTACTAGTGCTCAAGAGACTCATTAGAATGTACAGGGCCTGGAAGGATAAAGACATTATGTAGGCGGAAGGGATTAGTTCATTTGGGCATTTGTTTGCTCGTTAATTAATTCAGCACCACATTGTGAGCCGAAGGGTTTGTTCTTGTGCTGTACTGTTCCTGCTGTTCCATGTTCTGTGTTCTGTCTGTTGGCTGATCTCCACTCTTCCTGTGCCGGTGTGACATATAGAACGAGGGCAGTGTGAGGTGGCTGCGGTATGCAAGGTAGGGTGTGAAATGAGGTTTGCTCAGTAGTCTGGGCCTGCACTTCTGTTGGATTAATGACATTTGTCTGGATGCCAAGACGAGTTTTCTCCACTGGCTTGCTATATCCGTGCTGATAAGAACCATTTGGAAGTAGTTAGGAGCTATCAGCAAACATTTCACTGCTTCAGACTGCATTTTCCCATCTAATTCACTGCAGCAGGAGATGTAGCAGGGAACAAAAGCCTTGTTTTCAGATTATGAAGAACTGTTCCTCTTGTGATACTACAGTGCCTCCATCCCCCTGCCCCATGCTTCTCCATGTGACTTCTTCCGGAACTTTGGGATTCAGGATGGTGATTTTCTCTGGAGGTATTGAACTTCGTATAGTATCAGTGGTCGAATCGGGATGCTTCCTGTATGATCAATTATTGTTCAATCCAGCATGTCCAAACAGGAATTGAGGTGAGGATTGTGGTGAAGAGCTGTGCTGGGTTGTGGAATGGTTTCAGAGGTGGGACTGCAGTCTTCCCTGTACAACAGAATACACTGTCGACTCAATAATTTTATTGTACACCTAAGTACATATTTGTATTCTTCAAATATTCAAGACCAGGACTTAAATGTCCATGCTTAGATTGTGCACAGTGTTGAGGGGAATTTTAAGACCATTGGGAGAGAGGCCTGGAAACTTGGGTCAGGGAGTTAGAATCAGTCACATAATCAGGATCAGAGCAGGCATCATAGCCCAGGAGTACAGAACTGCCTGGTCGCCTACCATCAAGGTTACTGAGGCTTATATCAATAATATAATTTAAAAATGCACATTTCAAACTAAACCTGTATGGAAGGCAAATTGAGCAAAAACATGGAGTAGGGTCAAACTATATAGTTTGAGAGATTTTAGTCTCCTAATGAAAACTAAGAAGTGTTTTTTTATCCTTAGTCTCTGTGCCACTCTCAATAATTAGATTAAGAGAAATTAATTCACGTTCGTTGTCTTTGGTCTCCTAATGCACTATTGGAACCTACTGCATCAGACACTCAAAGAGGGCCATGCCCTTGAGTGTGAATTGTATGATATGAGGGTTAATTCACACTGGGTTTCAGTTATTCCTTCTCTTCTGAAAGAGCTAATTCTCAGTCAGCTTCAGGTCTCTTCATTCTCCTCCCCTAAAGATGCTGAATTTCACTGAAGTGCACAAATCTTCTGAAAATACATATTGAATTGGGTTTGGGTTTCTTCTTGTCCTGACTCTGTCATGAATTATAATTGCACTTTAAGTTTATAAGTAAAATACATTTCTAAATAAATGGAGTCATTGTTACCAACATCCATGAAGTGAAGGTGGTGGTTTAGTTTGGACCAATATCAAGGGCACCAGGACTAAGACATCACAGGGACCTGCCAGACCCAGTACACTGCGTGCCATCTGATCTAGCAGAGGGAAACTTTTCCTTGACTCTAATAATGCTTTATGTTGGGGTCTTCAAGGACTGTAATCGCTGTATGTCATGTGAACGGAAAGGATAATTCCATCACATTATTCTGTGTTCTAATTTGCACCGAGTGTAAGCATGTGACTCACTTCTCTCAAGCACCTTTTCCCTTTCTCTTTCTCTCTCTCTCCTTTCCCTTTCTTTGCTAAATGGAACACTATTGGACCTCATTCGTTCAACCTGCTTTATATTTTGCAGGCAGTAGGCAGACGGAGGAAGAATATGATGGAATTCCTAGGAGACACCAGCATCCCAAGTTCGGATTCTCTTGCCCCACTCAGCTCCTCATTGCCCAGTGGCGGCACAGACAGATGGAAGAATAGAGCTGCCAGTCGTTTCAGTGGGCTCTTCAGTTCTGGCGCGAGCACAGGGTCCTTTGGTCGGGTGAGTCTGAGGCACTGATCAAGCATATTGTTGCTGCTTCGATGGATAAAATAATCTGTTTCCGTAGTCACTAAACAACACTGAAGAGCTGGAGAACTTGAGTCAGTGGAGACTAATGAAGATAGAGAGTGAGTTTAGAAATTGCCAAGGGCAGGAACATTAGGACTTGCTTACAATTCAGAAACAGCATCAGCAGCCAAAGGACAGGAGAGCTGTGAGAGGAGATGATAAAGGTTGAGTCATGTTCGAAAAGTTGACGAATGACGTGTATAAGATGTTGGAGATTGTTGTGTATGCGGCCTGGTTACACAACAATGCTATTAATAAAAACGCCGGAGACGAGGGCTAAGTTTCACGGTTCTTTACCGGCATAATCCGAACTCAGCACACACGTACAGATCAATACGCGCCTAATAGCACATGCTCAATACGTGCCTAATAGCGCATTCAACGGTGTGTTACTAAAACATAAAGTAGTCCCTTATTATACTGTAGGCTATACGGTACACTCCTCCCCTTTTAATAGTGTATCAACTGTTTTTTGTACTGGGATACTATGCTAAACAAATATGTTTACCCTTAACGTACAAACGCCTACCATTTGTTTACTTAGTAACTTAATAATATCAAATTATAACAAGCCCTTTTTTTCACTTTTGGTCTAAGACCCATTTATAACTCAAGTCTCTGGGGGGGGGGGGGTCTTCTCTGCCTCTCCGGGTACCGTCTGTCAATAAACTTGTTTGTTTTAATACAGATTTCCATGTAAAAGTCATGAAAAGTTGACCTCTGAGCATAGAGGGTTAAGAAGACGTGCGTCTCCAACCTGCTAAGAGTTCTAGGCAGCAGATCAGCTGCATATAATGAAGACTCCTCTGTGCAGCTGTCCTAGATATATACGCATCTTTGTGCTATCACTTGTCTTCCTTACCCATTTCACATTTGTTCCAACTGAGCTAATTACCCAGCCAATCTTCGTATTCTCCTTAGATTCCAAATAGATAGCCTAACCTTCATGATACCATCTCTTATCATAATAGAACTTTCCATCTTCTATTCATGCTTCATATCTTTGTGCTGGTGATTCAGCAGGAGTGCTTTGAAGATGCTCGGGGGAAGATAGAGATGCTGTCACTTTTTGCTGAGCACATCATTTTGGGAGTTAAAGAAATACATGATAAATTGGAGAATGAAGTTGCATTCTACGCTGGTCAACTTGCAAAGAGTTTGAACAGGAACTCTGATGTGAGATCCCAAGGGCTTTTTCGGGCTGTCATTCGGGTCCTCAGGGACTGTAAAAAAAAAGTGCAGGATGCCTGTTCTTCAGGTATGATCTGAAAGAATGTACAATTTGCTTAGGAGAACTCAACGATCCCCTCCTGCTTCCATGTGGTCGTTTTTACTGTTTAAAATGTATAAAGCGGTGGCTTGAATCAGGGCAATGACTCTGCCCACTGTGCCGTACTTCTCTGGGTGAGGGTTATGTACCAGCGGTAACAAAAGAAATGTGAAGCTGTAGCAAATTTAGTCATATTTTGCAAGTGGTGTGATGCATTTTTCGTAGCTTTGGTCTCCGTTGTCTGCTTCAAAGATGACTTGCCACCAACAAAAGAAGTGGTTGGTAATCTGCTGTCTCTGCTAGTTACTCAAAAGTCGGGGCAATCCAATGACTCACAGAAAAATCAGTACTTTACCAGTAATTGTTCACCATTTGATGAAACAGTTGATCAAAATCCTGTTGTTCGTTTCATTGTTCGTAAGCTGCTGTTAAAGTACAGTTTTGCCGATGTTAAGGATTACCTGCAGTGCTACCTGTCTGGCTCAAGAGGGAGAATTCCTTCAGGTGCACATTCAGCACAAGTGTGAAAATACAATAGAAACCTTACAGCTTGTTGCCAGAATTCGCCTCTGTTTTGATGCTGTTTCCTAACTTCTTTGTGAAAAACAAGACATGTTGGCTGAGGATTCAAAATATGTACGTGCAAAAGAAACTTCCCCGCAAGGATTAAGTGTATGATTCTCAATGGAGGAAATGATTGGTTCGAGGTTTACCTTGTGCGAAAGCTGTTCTGTTTCAGTAAAGAAGCTGGTCTTTTTAGAGATTTAAGCTTATTGAGAGTTTGCAGATTTTCCATTAACTGTTCATCTGTTAACAAGTAATTTAACTGTGCAGGTCCAGGTTTTCGTCTTTTGCCTGTTATTGGAACAGGGTCATTAGGTCTCCTCCTTAATTTCCTAGTCATTATTGATTTTACCTCCATACAATCTCCTGTGAGTTCCATTGTTAGCCTCTCATTCTCAATCATCTTTTTCTTTTCTTCTAACTCAATCTTTTTAATCTTCAAATTCCTTCACTGTTGCTTTCTTCTCTTTAATATAATTCCTTTCCACTTGTCTGTCTCCCGTTGCAGAAAAAGCTCTGCATTTTGTATTCTTTCCTTGTATTGTTGATCTAGTTTCTTCATCCTTTTCTTATACTCCTGCAAAGTGTTTTCCTGTAACTGCTGTAGCTGTCTTTTGAGATATGTCAATTTCTCCTGGTACATCTGCTCTTTTACTTCCAGGTAGTCTTTATCATCCTGATTATTGGCAATATCTGTCTCACTTGCATCCTCTGTATTTTCATCCGAGTCGTGGCCACGGATACTGCATTCGTCCTCATTGTTGACACTGTCCAGCTCCTCCTCGTCATTGTAATAGTCGACAATGACGAGGAGCGCTGCAGACATCTTCCCCACCGAGCTGCCCTCCTTTGTTGACACATCTAGTGCCTTGATGGTGTGCTATCCAACTGGATTTTCCTGAGCCATTCACGTCCCAGGAATGGTGATCCTCCATTTTTCAGTACATAGTTCAGCTGCTGTGTTTTGTCTCCTAGGTCACTGTCACTTTAATTTTACCTTTGGGACGCACTTTCTGTCCTGTGTAAGTCTTTAGCAGTAGTTTAGTTTGTTTCAGAGGTATGTGAGAAAACAGTCGTTTGTAGTCATGTACAAAGATCACTGTTAAAGCTGAGCCTGTGTCCAACTCCATTTTCAGTCTCATGCCCACCACTTGTGGAGTGGTCCTTATTACTCTTCGAACATCTGTCTCGTTCACGCTGTGAAGTTGCAGACAAGACAATTCACTATTGTCTGAGTCATTTTCATCAGAACTGCTTTCTTCCATTTTGTGTACATTGTTGTGTTTTCCTTTCTGGGGTTTCTTGTGTCTCTGTATTTTGTCCTTTTTCTGCTGTTTACTAGCTTTGTATACTCTGCCAGTGTGGCCCTGTTTGCCACAGTTTCTGCATCCTTTGTCTTTAAACCAACAGTCATCTGGGTCATGTGACCTGTTCCCACAACGGTAACATTTTGTTTCCTTCATTCCTGTTCAGTGACATTTTATTTGTGGCATATTCCAGAGATTTTTGTTGTATCTCGGAAGCACCCCGTGCCACTGTTTCCATTGATATTGCAATGTTTAGCGCTTTCTTGAATGTAAGGTCTCTTTCACACAGAAGCTTCTTCTGTGTGGTTTCACAGTGCATGCCACACACTAACCTGTCCCTCAATGCGTCCGATAGGCCATCTCGAAATTGACAATGTTCTGATAATTTGCGCAATTCAGCACAATATTCAGAAATGCTTTCATTTTTGCTCCGATTCTGATTGTGAACTTTAAATCTTTCAGCGATGACCAGTGGTTTGGGGTTTAAATGCTGTTGGAGAGAGTCTTCTATTTGTTTGAACATTTTGTCAGCTGGCTTTTCAGGGGTTAACAAGCTCCATAGCAGCCTGTATATTTTTGCTCCCATAATACTGAGTAAGACACTGGCTTTTTTTTCATCCTTAACACCGTTAGCCTCACAATATAACTCCACTCTTTCAATGTAAGTTGCCCAGTCTTCAATGCCACTATCAAATGCTGTAATGGTTCCAATCATCGCCATCTTTGTTATGTTAATTAAGCCCCGTTCTCCCCTTATTTTCCTTTTTGACTCACGTGTCCTATTTGCTAGCGCCACGAGCGCACTCCATCTAGATATATGTGTGTGTGTGTGTGGCACTTTTTTATCTCCCTTCTGGGGCAGGCAGACCCTCAGCCCCTGGGGTCAGCGCCGGCTGTGGACTCACCTGGACATGCTGCGGTTGCAACTGTGTCACTTGGTCTCCCATCGTTCCCGACCCTGGCTGTGCTCCCGCTTCCTCTTAGACTCGTGGCCTCGCTCTGCCTCCTTCTCCTGCTCCTTGGCTCATTCCTTGCACTCTTCTTCCGAATGTCATTATCAATTAAAACACGGCGTTCCGATACAATATAGGTTCATTAACCCCGTCGCCAATTTGTTGTGTATGTGGCCTGGTTACACAACAATGCTATTAATAAAAACGCTGGAGACGGGGGCTAAGTCTCACGGTTCTTTACTGGCATAATCCAAATTCAGCACGCATGTACAGATCAATACGCGCCTAATAGCGCATTCAACGACATGTTACTAAAACATAAAGTAGTCCCTTATTATACTGTAGGCTATATGGTACAGAGATGTTTGAAAGTAAGAATGTGTTTTTAGAGAGATTGTCTCTCTAAACTTCTCAAACTATACAAGGGAGAACATGCGACCTCCTCACACACAGTGGCGGGAATTTTACCCGGATTGTTAGTGTCTTCACAGATATTGGACATCTGGGCTCAGTCATCTCAGGCACAATGTCCAACAGAAGCGAGGGTTGCAGGAGAAATGTTGACAGCAGCAAGTGACCCTGGGCAGCAAGCTGTCCAAAAATGTTTAACTTGGACAAGTGCAGCACCTCTTACGACAGCTGGCCTGGACCTGGGGTAGCTGTAAACTGTAACTGTTTAAGTGCTGGTGTAACGTGCTTTCTGAGGTTTGTGCTGTCTGAGGGGAGAAACACACCGGACTTCTGATATATATGTACAAGTTAGAAAACAACTGGGAGTTTGATCTCACTGCCATGAGTGGGAAGAAGATAGCAAACTGCAATTTTAGCCAACAAGACGAGAAAGAGAGAAATTCCAGCATTTGATCTTTCCTGGTGATCCCTGAGTTCAAAAATGTAATTAGCTAGAATTTCTTTTCATGATTGACTACTGATTCAGGTATGTTCGGATTCAGCAGGAAAGATCAAAGATTAGCTTTATTTGTCACAAGTACATCGAAACATATAGTGAAATGCGTCGTTTGCATTAACAACCAACTCAGTGCGAGGGTGTGCTGGCTGCAACTGGCAAGTGTGCCATGGTCACGAGTTACTATCCAGTACGTCCCTGGAATGTGGGAGGACACCGGAATACCCAAAGGAAATCCATATGGTCACGGGGAGAACGTACAAGCTCCTTACCGACAGCGGTGGGAATTTTACCTGGACCACTGGAGTTGTACAGCATTACACTAACTGGTATGCCATCATGCCGCCCACATGGTGAGGCAGCAAGAGCAGACCCCATCTTCAGCGCATGAGGAGAGGAGCAAAGGTGCACCACAGGTATAAAAACCCAGCCGCCATATTCATTCTGTCTGTCTGTGTCTCTGCAGGAAATGGATAAAGCAGACCAGTTACAGAGTAAACTTCACGCATACGGTTTGTTTGGACTGCCAAAGGTACCGGCACAGCTGCGGTTCGACCAGGACTCCTGGGAGGAGGAAGACACCAGCCTTTACCTCGAGGGGTCATGGCAGGAGATCATTGAGGCTCCTGAGGTACACCTGCTGACTGGCTCAGTTGGGATCACTCTGTGTCCTGGAGAACTGGTTGTTCAAACGTTAAATCATGCATCTGCGCCTTGGCTCCATTTCACACACTCCAGATAAAGGATCTTAACCCGAAACATTCATTTCCCTCCACATATGATGCCCGACCCACTGAATTCCTCGAATATTTTATTTGTTAATCCGGGTTCCAGCATTTGCAGTCTCTTGTGCCTCCACTTTACCCATATCCTTCTGTCAGGCACCTTCTGACAACTCCAACCGACGGTTAATGTTTCTGCAAATGCACAGTGTGTGTCAGAAGGCTATTCAACTGGGAGGGCATCACTTCACTCATTATACAAAAATCAACTTTACATTAGGAATCACTGGATGGTATTTGCAATCTGCAAACCAGAATTAAACAGGGACGTTAGGACAAGATACACCATCCCAGATTTGAAACAGAGCATTTACAACACATACAAGCAATGAGTCAATAAATCCTGCCACACTCTCGCTATTCTTCCTAATCAATAATATTTACATATAAAAGAAGTGATAGTTTTGTGGGCTTTAAAACTATATTTTGAGTAAGCATTTATTCAGTGATTCACCCAGTCTCCGCCATCACAATCTTATTACCAGATTGTGAATGTCCAGTGCCTGTTTATTTTGGTCATTAACTTCTGGAGAGCCTGTGTGCTATCTCAGCAGTTTTATTTCCTCATTTAAGACAAGAATATGAAACAGACTAACCAATTTAAAAGTGTCACTTTCAATTGGGTATAGACATTCAGATTTAAATTGCCACAGAGGTCTGAAAGCTTTGAACTAATTGTAGATTAAAGTAAGTGAACCTCATTAGTTTTTGATTCTCATTTTCTCGAGTCATGAAATGAACGGCATGGGATGAGACAACCCCACACTAAGCACTGTGACAATCACCTCCGAACTAACTCATTAACTTTCTTGTTAATCATCTTTTTTTTATCCTGTTCCCTTGAGGTTCCACTCACTACCCCACAACTTCCCCTTCCCTATTTTCTCCTGTTAATTTCCCCATCTCTAAACCACCCTTCTCCCTCAACACCCACTAGCAATACATCCCACAAATGTTACCAGCGCGGGGGGAAGAGTTCCCATACTGGCTCACGCTGGGGCAAGGGATTCATAAGGATGGGGTCACCAACACTGACTTTCACTGGGGTGCTTGTTTCTCCTTCTTTCATTAGCAAACACGAGTGTAACGCTCGGTTATATTGGCTCGTATATGTCTAGGGGAAATCCCACCCAGTACCTGCCTCAATGCTTCCCACAGAGTTGGTTGCTGCCCGAATCAATCCCAAACATCAATCATCAGCCAGCACACCCAGTACGTTTTACCAAGTACACTTTATAGATATTACTAATTCTATGACATTAATATAAATTCGATACAGAAAAGGAAGTAATGAAAAAAAAGGCGCCAAGACTTATCAAAGTCCAAGTTCTTCGCGCGCAACCGTTGGAGCTCAATCGATTCCTGACGACCACTGGAATCCTGTCGACTCATGGCTCAGGACCACCCGGAGTGATGGACCGGAGCCTTTCCGCACGTCCGCCGTCCTCCCCCGACTCCCCGTCTCTCCTCCGATTCCCCAACAAAAACCCCCGCACGTCCGCCGTCCACCCCGTCTCTCCTCCGACTCCCCGTCAAAAACGCCGTCCCCCCTCCGACTGCCCCGCCAAAATCCCTGTCCATAGTGATATGATACAGCATTGTATCCGAAAACAAAATGATACATGACCACCCATCGGTTAATAGCACCCTGCTATCTATAATAACCCAAGCAACTGTCTAGTCAGAGACTGTCTCAGCATTCCCCAGTATAACATAACAAAGAAGCCATTTTAAATTTAACATACAAAAAAAGAAAGACCCCATACCTGAGCATCAACTTTCATTACAAAGGCAAAAAGTCATTATAGTAGAAATAGCTACTCCATAAGCATTGATATTCTGTGAGCTATCGTTCAAACAGACGTTCACAAGGAGTGAGTCAGTAATTCTCGGTATGTATTCAATGACTTTCACTGCACAATTATCTGAATGTGTGGTACCAAAATTACAGGCACTGAGCCCACTGCCCCTCTCCCAGTATTAACGGTCTTTCTTTATCAGGTGTTAATTGAAGAATTAGGGTATGAGAGAAATAAAGGCACAAAATTCTGGAAACGTGTACAGATTGTGCGCACATCTGTATCTATGGAGAGAGAGGAACTTAGCAAGTCTGTGGAAGGCAGAGGGGCGGAAGAAGTTAGACCATAAGGGTTTAGATGGGGCAGAGTTTGTTAAGTGTGTCCAGGATGGATTCCTGTCACAGTATATGGACAGGCCGATGAGGGGGAATGCCATACTAGATCTAGTACTAGGTAATGAACCGAGTCAGGTCACAGATCTCTCAGTGGGTGAGCATCTGGGGGACAGTGACCACCAGGCCCTGGCCTTTAGCATTATCATGGAAAAGGATAGAATCGGGGAGGACAGGAAAATTAAATCTCTTACTAGCTCTTTCTTCAGTTAGTCCTGAGGAAGGGTCTCGGCCTGAAACATCGACTGTACCTCTTCCTAGAGATGCTGCCTGGCCTGCTGCGTTCACCAGCAACTTTGATGTTTGTTACAGGAAAATTTTTAATTGGGGAAGGGCAAATTATGAGGCTATAAGGCTAGAACTTGCGAGTGTGAATTGGGATGATGTTTTTGCAGGGAAATGTATTATGGACATGTGGTCGATGTTTAGAGATCTCTTGCAGGATGTTAGTGTTAAATTTGTCCCGGTGAGGAAGATAAAGAATGGTAGGGTGAAGGAACCATGGGTGACAAGTGAGGTGGAAAATCTAGTCAGGTGGAAGAAGGCAGCATACATGAGGTTTAGGAAGCAAGGATCAGATGGGTCTATTGAGGAATATAGGGAAGCAAGAAAGGAGCTTAAGAAGGGGCTGAGAAGAGCAAGAAGGGGGCATGAGAAGGCCTTGGCAAGTAGGGTAAAGGAAAACCCCAAGGCATTCTTCAATTATGTGAAGAAAAAACGGATGACAGGAGTGAAGGTAGGACCGATTAGAGATAAAGGTGGGAAGATGTGCCTGGAGGCTGTGGAAGTGAGCGAGGTCCTCAATGAATACTTCTCTTCGGTATTCACCAATGAGAGGGAACTTGATGGTGGTAGGACAATATGAGCGAGGTTGATGTTCTGGAGCATGTTGATATTAAGGGAGAGGAGGTGTTAGAGTTGTTAAAATACATTAGGATGGATAAGTCTCCGGGGCCTGATGGAATATTCCCCAGGCTGCTCCATGAGGCAAGGTTGCTGAGCCTCTGGCTAGGATCTTTATGTCCTCATTGTCCACAGGAATGGTACCAGAGGATTGGAGGGAGGCGAATGTTGTCCCCTTGTTCAAAAAAAGTAGTAGGGATAGTCCGGGTAATTATAGACCAGTGAGCCTTACGTCTGTGGTGGGAAAGCTGTTGGAAAAGATTCTTAGAGATAGGATCTATGGGCATTTAGAGAATCATAGTCTGATCAGGGACAGTCAGCATGGCTTTGTGAAGGGCAGATTGTGTCTAACAAGCCTGATAGAGTCCTTTGATGAGGTGACCAGGCATATAGATGAGGGTAGTGCAGTGGATGTGATCTATATGGATTTGAGTAAGGCACTTGACAAGGTTCCACACGGTAGGCTTATTCAGAAAGTCAGAAGGCATGGATTCAGGGAAGTTTGACCAGGTGGATTCAGAATTGGCATGCCTGCAGAAGGCAGAGGGTCGTGGTGGAGGGAGTACATTCAGATTGGAGGATTATGACTAGTGGTGTCCCAGAAGGATCTGTTCTGGGACCTCTACTTTTCGTGATTTTTATTAACGACCCTGATGTGGGGGTAGAAGGGTGGGTTGGCAAGTTTGCAGATGACACAAAGGTTGGTGGTGTTGTAGATAGTGTAGAGAATTGTCGAAGATTGCAAAGAGACGTTGATAGGATGCAGAAGTGGGCTGAGAAGTGGCAGATGGAGTTTAACCCAGAGAAGTATGAGGTGGTACTCTTTGGAAGGACAAACTGCAAAGCAGAGTACAAAGTAAATGGTAGGATACTTGGTAGTTTGGAGGAGCAGAGGGATCTGGGGGTACATGTCCACAGATTCCTGAAAGTTGCCTCACAGGTGGATAAGGTAGTTAAGAAAGTTTATGGGGTGTTAGCTTTCATAAGTCGAGGGATGGAGTTTAAGAGTCACGATGTAATGATGCAGCTCTATAAAACTCTGGTTAGGCCACACTTGGAGTACTGTGTCCAGTTCTGGTCACCTCACTATGGGAAGGATGTGGAAGCATTGGAAAGGGTACAGAGATTTACCAGGCTGCTGCCTGGTTTAGAGAGTATGCATTATGATCAGAGATTAAGGGAGCTAGGGCTTTACTCTTTGGAGAGAAGGAGGATGAGAGGAGACATGATAGAGGTGTACAAGATAATAAGAAGAATAGATAGAGTGAAAAGCCAGCGCCTCTTTCCCAGGGCACCACTGCTCAATACAAGAGGACATGGCTTTAAGGTAAGGGGTGGGAAGTTCAAGGGGGATATTAGAGGAAGGTTTTTTACTCAGAGAGTGGTTGGTGCGTGGAATGCACTGCCTGAGTCAGTGGTGGAGGCAGATACACTAGTGAAGTTTAAGAGACTACTTGATAGGTATATGGAGGAATTTAAGTTGGGGGCTTATATGGGAGGCAGGGTTTGAGGGTTGGCACAACATTGTGGGCTGAAGGGCCTGTACTGTGCTGTACTATTCTATGTTCTATAAGACATAGGAGCAAAATTAGGCCATTCAGTGCTTCAAGCCAGCTCCACCATTTGATCATGGCTGAATTATTTTTCTCTCAGCTTCAATCGCCTGCCCTGTCCCTTACTAATCAAGAACCTATTAACCTCCACTGTTAAAATACCCAGTGATTGGATCTCCGCAGCCATTTCTGGCAATGAATTTCACAGATTCACTACCCTCTGGCTGAAGAAATTCCTCCCTACAAACTTGGCTCCAGTTCCGTAACTTTTTTAATCTTAAAAAATTTAAACTTTGTAGTTTAATTTATTGAAATTACTTTTTTAAGCCTTCTTTGAGTGATCCAACTTCTTTTTACTTTGGAAAAATAAAGGTATTAGTTCTTTTTTAGATTTATTTAAAGAAGATAGACTGATGTCTTTTGAACAATTAGTTAATAAATATTCTCTTTCATACTCACTCTTTTTACAATACCTTCAAGTTAGACATTTCATACAAAAATATTGAAGTAATTTTCCTTACGTATTGGATGCCAACCTGTTAGATACTATTACGAGTATGAACCCTTTGATGAAGGATTCCATTGGAAGAATTTATAATTTACTATTACAATGGGATAAGTGTCCTTTTTTTTAAGATTAAACAAGATTGAGAAAAGGAACTTAATTTGACTTTTATGACGGAGGACTGGACACGGATTCTGAAGTTGGTTAACTCTTCTTCGATCTGTGCTAGTCATTCACTGATTCAATTTAAAATTGCACACAGTTACTATTTGACAAAGGAGAGATGGTCTAAAATGTTACCTAATGTTGATAGTAATTTTGATAGATGTGAAACTGAGACAGCTACACTGACACATATGTTTTGGTCCTGTTCTATACTGGAACAGTTCTGGAAGTCAGTTTTTTCTACAATTTCTAAAGCACTTAAAATTCATTTACAACCTAACAAATTAACTGTGCTTTTTGGAATAATTCCTCAAAATATCCGCGGTATCTCTTTGTCTGACCAACATGTTATTGCATTTGTTACATTGATAGCTAGGAGGGCCATTTTGTTGAAGTGGAGGGATACATCAGCTCCCACTTTGTCACAATAGTTCTCTCAAGTGATGCTATGTCTTAGTTTGGAGAAAATTAGAAGACGAACCTTTGAACCTATGTTTGATTTTGAGAAAAGATACGGTTCATTTTCTCGTTGCTGTCACTTGAGATAATTGATAGATTTCTTCTGCAATCTAATTGCAAATTTTTGGTATATATTTTTTTCTTGCTGCCGGTTTGATGTTTATCTTTAGAAGCTTTTTGTATGACGCATGGCTCCGGGGTTGAACACCTAATGGTTTTTTTTTCCCTCACTTTTCCTTGCTTAGTAGGGTTTTTTTTTCTCTTTTTTTGTCACCAAAATTTTTCAATCTTTAAAGCAATATTTTTTTTTCTTGAGACATTGTAAGTGTTGCCTACTTCGATGTACTCTTGTTAATTTTGGATAATAATAATAAAAAGATTTGAAAAGAAAGAAATTCTTCCTTATCCCTGTTCTGGGGGTGTCCTTCTATTTTGAGTCTGTGCCCTCTGATACTAGACTCTCTCATGAACGGAAACATCATCTACTCATCCACTCTATCTAGGCCTTTCAATATTCAGTAGGTTTCAATGAGATCTCCCCCTTATTCTTCTGAACTCCAGCAAGTACAGGCCCAGAGCCATCAAATATTCCTCATACATTCAACCTTTCATTCCCAGAATTAATCTTATAAACCTCTAGACTGCCTCAAAAGCCAACAGCTCCTTTCTTAGGTATGGGGCTCAAAACTGCTCACAAATTTCCAAATGCTGTCTGACCAATGCCTTATAAATCCTCAGCATTGTATCTTTCTTTTATATTGTAATCCTTTGGAAATGAATGCCAATATTGCATTGGCTTCCTTACTGTGGACTCAAACTGCAAGTTAACCTTTAGGGAATCCTGTACTAGGGCTCCCAAGTCCCTTTGCACCTCTATTTTCTGAATACTCTCCTCAGAAAATGATCAATGCCTTTATTCCTTCCACCAAAGTGGATGACCATACCCACTGTATTCCGTTATTGATGCTTCAAACCAAAACTCTGCATTAGGACTTATCTTTTGTTTCTCAAGAGGAAAATGGGAAATGAGTCCAGAATATTACAGAATGCCAAACTGTGAAATGATGTGCTGGCTCAAAAGTAATATGTAAGGAATGCAAGGCTGAGGGTTCTAATGGAAAGGAATTGTTATGGTTGAGAGGGGAGAGAGTCCAGGTATTTTGAGGATATTTATGAGAGGAACATGAGTATTCGTGGATATTTACACTGTGAACCTGGGTATAAGGGTACAGAAGGATGCCTCAGTTTTTAGATACTTTTGAGATCCCTATGCACAAAGCATGAATGTGTTAGTATAATGAGATATTTGTGGGAGAAACCCAGTACACTGAGTATTTATACTGGGGTGCCTGTTACATAAGATATTTGTTGGTAGAACACAAGATTCCAAGTATTTATCAATTAACCACACACCTTGTCTCCTCAGCAGAAGCTCACCCGGAAGCAATTCCATCAACAGGAGGCTCTCTGGGAGCTGCTGAATACCGAGGCTGCCTATATTAGGAAGCTACGTGTCATCACAGATGTAAGTCTCCGACTCAACCCCAGTCCATCACCTCGTACCTCAGATGGTAGAGTTTTGAGCACTCCACTGATCCCTGGTGATGGCAGATATCTCCAGTCCTGTCTTTGCTTTCTCCATTATGTCAATTTAACAGACTTCCGGCTGAGTCCTGATCACCATTCTCTAATACTAAATGTAGCTGGGTCAATAAATAGTATGTGAATAACACCCTTTGCTTTTAAGGCTCAACCTTTTTCAACTGTACCCTTCAACAGAGGTGTACAAGTTTCTTCCAGTCCTGAAGGTTCTGACTTCCACTGGGGTTCAGGACCCTTCCTGTCCTGAAAGTGTGAATGCTCGTTAGAATTTGCTTACTTCCCTTTGTCAGTCCTTATTGTTGGCAATAATGACTCTTCACTTCACTATCATAGATTTAACTATCAGTACTGAGATAACTCAAAGGTTAGATCTTTCAACCCAAGCTCAGCCACAAACAGCAAAGATATGTAAGCATTACAAACTTCTCTCACTAATGTACCCTTAATGAATAATTTTGTCAGTGTATGTTATTCACCTTGCGTGTCTTCCTTTTACAGCTCTTCCTGTGCTGTCTGATGAACCTGCAAGAATCAGGCTTGTTGACTGAGGTAAGGTCAAGCATTTAACTTTGAAAGAAAAAATGTCAAATGAATTCCATTAGTAATATGCTAACGTGAGCAGTGCTTAGAGGATAAGGAAACCTCTAAGGCAAGGGTTCCCAACTTTTTTATGCTATGGACCCTACTATTAACCGAGGGGTCCTTGAACCCCAGTTTGGGAACCCCTGCTCTAAGGATTAATCTTTTCTAAAAGAATACAACCAGAAGTCTTTGTACAAATGCTTTGAAGTTTGTACATTGGTGTTGGTGTTTGTGCAAACAGGCTGAGGTACCTACATGCCCTGGTGTAAATTCAGATGTTTCAGTTGATAATCTGTATGTAGGCTCCAGCTTTCCCTTGCACACTGGTGTTGTTTTGTATGCATCCTATGGTTTAACTTGTGAAAAATGAAAGAGTGATTTTAGGTATGGTGTTCTGCAGGTCGACCCAAAGAAATTGTTCTGTAACATCCAGGAGATTATTCAATTACACCAGGTTTTGTGGCGAGATGTGATGGCTCCAGTATTGCAAAAGGCCCGGGAGAGCAAAACACTCCTCAATCCCACGCACTTCCACAAAGGATTCAAGAAGGTAAGTCACAAAAGGAAAAGAGGGTATAGGTGAATGGAGTCAGATGGAATCATTACAATCAAGTGTTAATGTAAGGCTTCGGCAGAGAACATGACGTGGTTTTAGCCAAATGCCTCTTGAACGTACCCACTGTCTGACTGTTGATGACAGAAGCCCAGTTTTAGAAGCTTTTTCATTAGGACTAAGAGGATGATGGTATTGAGTGCTGAGCTGTAATCAATAAATGTCAGCCTGACTTATGTTTTGCTGTTTTCTTTTGCTTCAAAGTAGAGTGGAAAGCAAATGAGATTGTGTCCGCAGTAAACCTGTTCTGGCAATTCATAAATTGCAGTGGGTCCAGGGCTTTGCTGAGGCAGGAGTAAATTCCAGCTATAACCAATTGCTCAATGCACTTCACTATGTGTCGATGTGAGTGCTACATGTCAGTAGTCATTTAGGCAGCTCATTCTGTTCTTCTCGGGCACCGGTATGATTGTTGTCCTTTTGAAGCAGGTGGCAACCACATACACAGCAATGAATCATTGAAAATGTCCAGCCAGTTGGTCAGCACAGGTTTTCAGCATCCGGCTCAGTACACGATTGGGTCCTGACATATTGTGAGCGTTCACTTTCTTGAAGGATTTTCTGACATTGGCCTCTGAGAAAGAGATCACAGAGTTGCTATGTGCTGTGGGGATATGCACGGGTGTAGGGTTAGTCCCCCTTTCAAAGCATGCATAAAAAGCAATGAGCTCATTGGAGAGTGAAGCAACACTCTCATTTATTCTGTTACGTTTCGCCATATTGGAAGTAATAGCACGCAAAACCTGCCACAACTGTCATGTATCCAGTTGTGTCTCTAATTTCACATGGAATTTGCCTTTGTGCTCTCATGATGGCTTTCTCCAGATCAGGACAGGACATTGGTTCATGTCTGGACCAAAGCTGTGATGGAGATCTGGAGTGGAATAGCATTAGTAAAGTTCAATCTTAAATGCTAGAGACTAGATTATTGGTGAGTGTATACCACTTAATGCCACTGTCAATAACAGCTTTCATCACGTTGTTTCTGATTGAGAGTGGACTGATCTGGCAGAAATTAGCTTTAATGGATTTATCTGGGCAATTTTTACATTGTTAGGTAAATGCCAGTGTTAGAACTGCTTGTTTAGATGCACAGCTAATTCTGCAAAGCAGTCGTCAGTACTACAGCTGGGATGTTGAATGTTCCTGTAGCCTTTATAGTGTCCTTTGTTCTCAGCCATTTTGTGATATTGCATGGAGTGAATCAAATTGCCCAGAGGATGGTTTCTATCGTGGTAGAGATCTCAAGAAGAAGCCAGTCTCAATCTTAATGTGAATGCCAGTACCACGGCTCTGATTAGTAGAGGTGCAGAGTCAACTGGATAAGAAGCTAAGTTGAAGAGAACAATGATGTGGGTTTTCAAAATTGTGCAGACCCATCCTCTGAGCGGCCGGTTGCAAAATCCCAGAGGCTGTGGATTGCTAGTTTACCAAGTGGTGTTCAGTTAGCTTTAGCCTTCAAATTCTGGCATCACAAGCAAATTTGAAGCTAATTTTCAATTGCCAAAAACTAATGGAACTTCCTCTGTATGGTTTCAGCTCTTAATGAGCTGCTAGTTCTATCACTGCTCAAACTCAAACGTCTGTATTTCTTGTTATCTGTCACAGTTTGGAGAGCGTTTTAAGCCATATGTTCAGTACTGCATGGAAGAGGAGGGCTGCATGGAATACATGAGAAGCCATCTCCGCGACAACGAACTCTTCAGGACCTATGTAACGGTCAGTGCCCGTCCATCTCTAATCTATGCGACAAACCGGAGCTTCCTCGCAGGCTTGCGAGGTTTGCCCAGGTCCCTGAGGTTCTCAATTATGCAAAATAGTGAATGCACAGGGACTGTGAACACAGCTGAGTTGGACATGTGTTGCTGACCCACTGGGGATTATGGAAATCATTGTACTATCCTGACACGGGTTCCTATTGTGGTCGCCACAATATGGGGAGGCCATCTTCTCAAAATGACAAAATGGACTATGAGCCATTGGTAAAAAAGAAAGAACCTTCATCTTCTGGGTGGGTTTTGTTCTGCCTCTACCCACATGACAACTTTATGATGCTGTCATGCAGGAAACCCTTTCAGTAACCCCCACTTATATCACTTCTACCTATAGGCCACCACTCTGCTCTTTGCTCCCCTAGTCTCTGGTCTCTTCTCCCAAACTTTCTTCACTGGAACCTCTTCCATTTAGTCTTCAGAGAATGCAGTGCAAAGATGTTCTCTTTGGGGAAGACCTTTGTAGATCACGGCTATCTTGACTAAGTAAGGGTGAGAAATCATAGTAGCTGCAGTTAGGATTCAGGGGAGCAACAGGATGTGAGAGAAATCTTTTGGAAGGAGGCCCCATATTCTAGCAGTAATAGCAATGATTTACAAAATAGTGGCTTTGCTGTAAAGCTCGCAGCCCAAGAATGTATTAAAACCACAAATATTCTCCTGTCCCATTATTTTGCCTTGAGTAAATTTTTGCACCTTGTGCCTCAGTGGAGATGACAGTGTATATTGCAGCTTTCTGCTTGTACAAAGATAGTGATGTTTCCATATTCTTTTGTTATTTATGGTTTACACCATTTGGAAGCCACCTGTGTGTAGCTCATGGAGTATACTTTCTTGTATTTAACACGGGGATAATATTATTGTCATTCCCAGATATTATCTAATGCAGAATAATAAGCATGGGGGGGCAGTGTTGGTTGATGTTTGCATAGTATTTTGAAACAAGGTGATTTTTTGGCTCAGTGTTTAATCTGAAACTTTTTATTGTACCTAACCACAAGCCTGTCATTTTGTAATCCATTGGGCCATTTTATATTAAAATATGTGCAACACACTGACACACACACACACACCCACCCATATATACACACACACACTAACACACACACACACACACACACACACACACACACACACCCATATATACAGACACACACGGACACACAGACACACAGACACACACACACACACAAACACATAGACACACACACACACACACACACACACACACACTCTGACACACAGACACGCCCATATATACACACACACAGTGACACACACACACCCATATATACACACACACTGACACACACACACACACACACACACACACACACCAGAACCGTTCACAGACTGTGGATCTGAAAGAATACCATGGTTACCTTGTTTATTTAAACAGTTGTAGACGAGCGTGGCCCCACAAAATCATTTCAGAGTCGTCCTCAACCAGACGCCCTGGATCAACCATGAGATCCGCAGTCAGCTGAGGGCCAGAACAGAGGTGTTCAAGTCTGTTGACCAAGAAAATTACAAGAGGTACAGGTGCAACTTCCAGAAAGCCATCTCATGGGTGAAGTGGCAATTCCAGACTAAACTTGAATCAACAAACGGTGTTCGACATTTGTGCAGGGCTTGCAAATTGTCACCTCTTATGAATTGAAATCTGATGGAATAGGCAAAAGCAGGGCTTTGCTTCCAGATGGCTAAATGCCTACTGTGCTCGCTTTGACTTTCAAAACGTGGAACAATCATCACGAACTCCCACATCTCCAATGATTTTAGTCTCTGAGGACGTGCAAGCAGCTTTCAGGAGGGTGCACCCACAAAAGCATCCAGCGTAGTTGGGAACCTGGCCAAATACTAAAGACCTGTGCTGATCAACTGGCTGGAGTGTTCACTGAGGTCTTTAACCTCTCACTTGGGCAGTGTGTGATACCACCTGCTTCAAGTATACCAGTGCCCAAGGAGAGTGTGGTGACCTGTCTCAATGACTATCACTCAGCAGCACTTACATAAACAATGATGAAGTACTTTGAGAGGTTGGTGATGAATCATATCAACTCCTGTCTGAGAAGCGACTTAGATTTGCTCCAATTTGCCTCCCGGAGCAACAGGTCCAGAGCAGATGCCATCTTATTGCCTTTTCATACAGTCTGGATAGCAAGGATGCATGCATCGGGATGCTCTTGATCAACTACAGCTCAGGATTCAATGCCGTCATGCCTTCAAGCCTAATTAATAAGCTCAAAGACCTTGGCCTCAATACCTCCTAGTGCAATTGGATCCTCGATTTCCTCACTTGCAGACCCCATTCAGTTCGGATTGACGACAACTTCTCCTCTATGATCTTCATCAGCACAGGTGCGCTAAAAGGCTGTGTGCTTAACCCCCTGCTCTACTCATTTTACACTAATGACTATGTGGCTAAGCACAGCTCCAGTGCCATATTCAAGTTTGCTGATGACACCACTGTCGTAGGCTGGCTCAAAGGCGGTGAAGAATCTACGCATAGGAGGGAGATTGAAAATCTGGCTGAGTGTTGCCATAACAACAGCTCCTCACTCAATGCCCACAAGACCAAAAAGCTGATTATTGACTTCAGGAAACGGACACCAGAGGTCCATGAATGAGCCAGTCCTCACTGGAGGATCAGAGGTAGAGAGGGTCAACAACTTTAAACTCCTGCGTTATTATTTCGGAGGATCTGTCCTAGCCCCAGCACGTAACTGCAATTAGGAGGAAAACATGGCTGCCCTCTGCTTCCTTAGGAGCTTGCAGAGATTGGGCATGACATCTAAGACTTCGACAAACTTTTATAGAGGTGTAGTGGAAAGTATATGGCTGCATCACAGACAGGTATGGAAACACCAATGGCCTTGAACAGAAAATTCTACAGAAGGCAGTGGATAGAGCCCAGTCCATCACAAGTAAAGTCCTCCCCACCAGTGAGGACATCTACAAACACTGTTGTAGGAAAGCAGCAACCATCATCAGGGACGCCCACCACACAAGACATGATCTCTTCTCGCTGCTGCCATCAGGAAGAAGGTACAGGAGAGACAGGACTCACACCACCAGGTTCAAGAATAGTTAATAACCATCACCCATCAGGCTTTTGAACCAAAGGGAATAACTTCACTCAACTTTACTTGTCCCATCATTGATACGTTCCCACAACCTTGACTTACTTTCAAGGACTCGTCACCTCATGTTTTAGATACTTATTGCTTATTTATTAATTATTTATTTCCTTCTGTACTCACACTGTTTGTTGCACATGTATGTGTGTGTATGTACATAAATATATGAATATATATGCAGGAAGTAAGTTTAGCCATAGTTGCCAATGAAACTTGTTTCCATTGTGATGCATCATATAGCTGCATCAGCCAATTTGCTCTTGCATGCTGCTAAGTACAGAACCAAAACAAAAAAAAATGCTTTCTGATATCTTGTACAGATAGGGAATTGTAACTGATACTGCACTGCAAACTTCTCAGCTCTGTGCCTTTCCGGATAACTTGATAAGAAAATTCGCAGTCTTGTTGTCAAATCCTCCTGAGTCTTGCCCCTTCCTGTATCTGTAACCCCTTTCAGTCTTAGGACTCTCTGTGAGCTTACAATTTTGCCTCCTAGTCATCCTTGATCCACCTCTACTGGTCATGAACTCTGGAATTTTTGCCCTCAACCTTTTCCTCGGTTGTCCTTTAATTGTCCCCTTTTCCTGGCCTTTGGTCATCTGTTCTGATATCCATTTAGTCAACATTTTATTATGTTTGATAATGTTCTTGTGAAACACCTTGGAATATTTTTGCTGTATTAAAGCTGCTACTGAAAGTTGTTGGAGCTCCCATATGTCCTGCTCACTTTATTCCCC
Source organism: Mobula birostris (assembly GCF_030028105.1). Taxonomy (NCBI): domain Eukaryota; kingdom Metazoa; phylum Chordata; class Chondrichthyes; order Myliobatiformes; family Myliobatidae; genus Mobula; species Mobula birostris. Next base: position 19,925,683 of record NC_092396.1, read on the forward strand.
AGCCCCCCCACCCCCACAAGCCTTGGATATGTTTCTTTCCCAACTTTCCTGTTGAAGTTCTGACATGAAGCTGTACTACACATCAATACTTCAGTCCACAGTGTGGTGCCAAGCTAATTAAGCTAATTGCACTTAATCCTTTCCGTACGCATGTGGTCCTTATCACTTCGTTGTTTGCATATTCGTGTATCTATGTAAGAGCTTCTTAAATTCCTCTATCATATATTCCAACACCATTACCCCTGGAGTTGCATTCCAGCCACCTTCTCCACACATATCCTGTGAACTCCCACCCGTCCCCCCGCCTCAGATCCGTGCCTTTTAGGGTTGACCGGGGAAGTCGGGGGCAGAAAGGTCCTGGCGGTCTATTATATCTATGCCTTACATCATTCTCTAAACTTTGTCAAGACTGTCTCCTCATGGCACGTGTTCTCTACTCCAGACAGCATCCTGGTGAACCTCCTCCACACCCTCTCCATAACCAAGTATAATTACGTTTGGTGCTGGATCCCAAGAGGGGGAATTTGGATAATGCCTATGAGATGGCTTTTTAGAGCAGCTTATGGTTGAGCCCACTAGAGGAATGGCAACTCTGTATTAGGTATGATGTAGTGACCCAGATCTGATTGGGAGCTTGAAGTACGAGAACCCTTGGGAGGCAATAATCAGAATATGATAGAATTCACCCTGCAGTATGAAAAGGAGAAGTTAAAATTGGATGTATCAGTATTACAGTGGAGTACAAGGGAACTTCAGAGGCATGGGAGAGGAGCTGGCCAAAGTTGATTGGAAGGGGATATTAGCAGGGATGACGGCAGAACAGCAATGGCTGGGAGCAATTTGGAAGGTGCAGTATGGATACATCCCAAGCACGAAGAAATATTTCAAAGAGAGAATGAGGCAACCATGACTGACAAGAGAAGTCAAAGACAGCATAAAAGCAAGAGAGAGCATATAATATAACCAAAATTACTGGGAAGTTAGTGGAATGGGAAGCTTTCAAAATCAACACCAAAAGTAACCATAAAGAGAGAAAAGATGAAATATGAAGGTCGGCTAGCCAATAATATAAGAGAATATAAAAAGTTTTTCCATTTATATTATATAAAAAGTAAGAGAGATGAGAGTGGACATTGAAAAATGACACTGGAGTGGTAGTAATGGGGCACAAAGAAATAGTGGATGAACTGAATAATATTTTGCATCAGTCTTCACTGTGGAAGACACTGGCAGAGTGCCAGAAATGCAAGTGTGTAAGGGTCAGAGCTGAGCGTCGTTGCTATTACTAAGGAGAAGGTGCTTGGGAAGCTGAGATGTCTGAAGGTAGACAAGTCATTTTGACCAGATGGACTACACCCCAGGGTTATGAAACAGGTAGCTGAAGAGATTGCAGAGGCATTAGTAATGATCTTTCAAGAGTCACTAGATTCTGGAATGATTATGGAGGACTGACAATCGCAAATGTCACTCCACTCTTTAAGATGGAAAAGAGGCAGAAGAAAGGAAATTATAGTCCAGTTAGCCTGACTTAAGTGGTTGGAAAGATGTTGGAGTCTATTATTAAGGGTAAGTTTTCAGAGTAATTGGAGGCATATGATAAAATAGGCCAAAGTCAGCGTGGTTTCTGTCAGGAGAAATCTTGCCTGACAAATCTGTTGGAATCCTTTGAGGAAATAAATAGACAAAGGAGAGTTAGTAGATGTTGTTTACTTGGATTTTCAGAAGGCCTTTGACAAGTTGCCACACATAAGGTGCCTCTCTATTTCCTGAGGAGACTGAGGTCCTTTGACATCTGTCGGACACTGCTGAGGATGTTCTACTAGTCTGTGGTGGCCAGTGCTATCATGTTTGCTGTTGTGTGCTGGGGCAGCAGGCTGAGGGTAGCAAACACCAACAGAATCAACAAACTCATTCGTAAACAACAGGAATTCTGCAGATGCTGGAAATTCAAGCAACACACATAAAAGTTGCTGGTGAACGCAGCAGGCCAGACAGCATCTCTAGGAAGAGGTGCAGTCGACGTTTCAGGCCGAGACCCTTCGTCAGGACTACCATTCATAAGGCCAGTGATGTTGTGGGGATGGAACTGGACTCTCTCACGGTGGTGTCTGAAAAGAGTATGCTGTCTAAGTTGCATGCCATCTTGGACAATGTCTCCCATCCACTACAAAATGGACTGGTTGGGCACAGGAGTACATTCAGCCAGAGACTAATTCCACCGAGATGCAACACTGAGCATCATAGGACGTCATTCTTGCCTGTGGCCATCAAACTTTACAACTCCTCCCTTGGAGGGTCAGACACCCTGAGCCAGTAGGCTGGTCCTGGACTTATTCCCTGGCATAATTTACATATTACTATTTAATTATTTGCGGGTTTATTATTATTTAATTATTTATGGTGTAGCTGTAACGAAAACCAATTTCCCTCGGGATCAGTAAAGTATGACTATGACTATAAGGTTACTTAACAAAATAAGAGCCCATGGTATTATAGGAAAGTCACTAGCATGGGTAGAAGATTGGCTGACTGACAAGAAGCAAAGAGTTGGAATGAAGAGGGCCTTTTCTGGTTGGCTACCAATGACTAGTGGTGTTCCACAGGGGTCGGTGCTGGGACTGATCCTTTTCACATTATATGTCAATGTTTTAATGAAAGAATCGATTGTTTTGTGGCCAGGTTTGTGGGCGATACAAAGATAGGTGGAGGGGCAGGTAACATTGAGCAGGGTGCGGAGGACTGAGCTAGCTCGGGAGGATCGGCAAAGATGTGGCAGAAGGAACAGTGTTGGGAAGTACATGGTCATATACTTTCATAGAAGGAAGAAAGTGTGGTCTACTTTCTAAATGGGGAGAAAATTCAAATATCTGAGGTGCAAAGGGACTGGGGTGTCTCCGTGCAGGATTTTCTAAAGGTTAACTGAAGGTTGAGTCAGTGACAAAGAAGGCAAATGCTGGCATTTGAAAGAATGGGAGGGGGAATCCCATTGAAACCTACTTAATATTGAAAGGCCGAGATAAAGTGGAGAGAATGTTTCCTGTAGTGGGGGAGTCTAGGACCAGAGGGAACAGCCTCAGAATAAAGGGGCATCAATTTAGAACAGAGATGAGGTAAAATGTCTTCAGCCAGAGGTACTGAATCTGTGCAGACAAAGTCATTGGATATATTTAAGGCAGAGGTTGGTAAGGTCTTGATTAATTAGGGTGTCAAAGGTTACAGGGAGAAGGCTAGAGAATGGGTTTGAGTGACATGATGGAGTTGCAGTGCAGACTTGATGGGTTGACACGTCTATAACAAGATATTTAACAGCCATTTATTTAAAAGTGCAACTTCTATAAAAACAGAAGTTTTTCTTTCTTTCTTTTCTTTTCAAATCTTTTTATTGTATATATATATATAGGAAAAATAACATGAGTACGTCGAAGTAACAGCACTTACCATGCCTCAAAACAAAGCCATCATCTTAAAGATTGAAAACAAAATTTTGTGATAACAAAAAAACCTACTGAGCAGAAAAGTGAGAAAAAAAAAGAACCCATTAGGTGTACAACCCCAGAGCTATGCATCATACAAAAAGCTTCTAAAGATAAACATCAAACTGCCAGCAAGAAAAGAAAATGTACTAAAAAAATTTACAATTAGATCGTGGAAAAATTATATCGATTAACTCAAATGATAAGAACGGGCAAATGAGCCCCATCTTTTCTCAAAATCAAATAAAGGTTCAAAGGTTCGACTTCTAATTTTCTCCAAACTAAGACATAGCATCACTTGAGAGAACCATTGTGACAAAATGGGAGCTGATGTATCTTCCACTTCAACAAAATGGCCCTCCTAGCTATCAATGTAACAAATGCAATAACATGTTGGTCAGACACAGAGATACCACGTCATATTTTGAGGAACTATTCCAAAAAGCACAGTTAATTTATTAGGTTGTAAATTAATTTTAAGTGCTTTAGAAATTGTTGAGAAAACCGACTTCCAGAACTGTTCCAATATAGAACAAGACCAAAACATATGTGTCAGTGTAGCTATCTCAGTTTTACATCTATCACAATGACTATCAACATTAGGAAAGATTTTAGAAAGTCTCTCCTTTGTCAAATGATAACGATGTACAATTTTAAACTGAATCAATGAATGGCTAGCACAAATTGAGGAAGAGTTAACCAACTTCAATATCCGCATCCAATCCTCTGTCATAAAGGTCAAATTAAGTTCCTTTTCCCAATCCTGTTTAATCTTAGATAAAGGACGCTTATCCCATTGTAATAATAAATTATAAATTCTTCCAATAGAACCCTTAATCAAAGGATTCATACTCATAATAGTATCTAACAGGTCAGCCTCCAATATGTAAGGGAAATTACTTAAATATTTTTGTGAAAAATATCTAACTTGAAGGTATTGCAGAAAGTGTGAGTAAACAGGTTTTTATTTGAAAAATGGTTCACATTTCTTGATTGGAATTATTTTACAATGAATGTATAAGGAGCTGATACCTAAATTTTATATGTATTGTTTCCAAACAGACATTAACTCTTTTATGAAATAGTAATTTTCTAAGAACTTTGAACATCATCCTCCCTCCCCTCCGCAAGAACCAAAACCGTGCATAACCAGATTTGCAGCAGTATTGCCAAGCAGGAGCCTGCTTTCTGAAATGTCACAGAGCCAGCCCGAAAATGATCTGGGAGCCAAGAGTGGAAAGAGTTCTATGGAGCTTGATTTACCGTGGCTCTGTGGTATTAGAAAAGGTAGAGAATGAAAAGGACAGAGAGAGAGAGAGAAAGAGAACAAGACAGTGGCAGAAGACGGAGAGTGACAATGGGTTCAGGAGAAATACAGTACTGTGCTATCCCTGAATAATTGCTGTCTGTGTCTATCGACAGTGGGCAGAGATGCACCAGCAGTGTAACCGGCTGAAGCTCAGTGACATGCTGGTCAAACCGCATCAGCGACTCACCAAGTATCCTCTGCTCCTCAAATCAATCCTGAAGAAAACAGATGATGCTTGTGCCAGGGAGGCCATTGTTAGTATGGTACGTACACTTTGGTTACGGTTATGTTTTGGGTCATGGCAAACATTTCAAACTTCAATTCAAGGTGATTTAGGCTATTACTGGGAAAAAGCAAAGTTTCTCTGTTGGGATGAGCACTGTTTAAGACAGGCTGCTACCAGTGTACTGATAAATTAAGTTACAGGAGCCACTCATGGACTATGCAAACATCCTAAGATTCCGGAAGGAAACCACTAAGCTTTCTTGGCAAAATCCACCAAATTCACAGAAAGAATAGGGAAATTATTATCTGTGTTCTCTCCCAGGCCAAGATCCTTGGCATGAAGCCCCTAATTATACTAAGTCACCTCTGCAGAATATTGTTTACATACCCAGGAGACTCTTAAAACAGTATCTCTATTCCAAAATCTTTTATAGGAAGAGATTATCTGGTACACAAAGGGAAAGTTCCAAAGATGTGTTCTAGGTCTCTTTGGAAAAATGTGACATTTGCACTGACATCTGAGAATCCCTGGTTCATGACTGCTCAAACTGGAGAAGGGGCGTTTGAAACAGGATTGAGAACCTTGAGTTTGTGTGTCAGATGTAGATAGAATTGCAGTGTTAATCATGAAGGAAGTGCATCAGCTCACCAGTTACTCATCTGCCAGGCCTATTCATAAAGTGGCCCCACATCGACCTAAACAATCACTTCAAAAAAATTCACAAACCAGAGTCACCTTGGTTCACAAATGACTGTTTAAAAAAAACAACTAAAAATGTGAGTGTTAAGGTGTGGAGAAGGTTATAAATTCAAAAAGGAAAGTCTGTCATACTTCAAAACAGTAATTTGGACAGTGAAAAACTTTTTATAGAGTTTAATGTGACAATAGAACCAAAACTTGGAGTAATAGTTAAAGATTAGAATTAAAATACCTTTGCTCAGTGAGATGAATTATTGTCACAAATAGAGAGAAATGGTTTGATTTAATATCCATTGGACAAAGATCGGGACCGAATAATATTAAATCTGGAATAGACAGATAAAAAGGGAAAACTTGAAGAGGAAAGGTGGGAGGTAGCCCTAATAATGACAGATAATATAACTGCATCAACGTGGAATAGCCTTGTGATTTTGGTTTGTTAAAGCTGGATGTGTAGTTTATACGAATGTAAGACAAGATGGGGTCTCAGACACTCAGTCACTCACTCAAGACAAGAAGTAAAATTGTATACAGTATATCCTGCCCTCCCACTCTACAGGCTAACTACACTAGCAAAGGGAAGAACTTTTTTTCTTGATGCAAGCCAAGTTTGCAAAATAAATAGGAAGTGGAGTTTATCAATTTGCTTGGGCGATGTGTCACAGAACCAGTTAAGGACAGGGTCATTTCCAGTCTGAATAGCTCTAGTATTTAACTTTTCCACCCTGGGAAAAGACTCTGACTGCCTTATCTATGCTCATCATAATTATATATACTTCTATCAGGTCACTCCCTCAGCTTCCAACACTACAGAAAACAATCCAAGTTTTCCCAACCTCTCCTTATTTACACGTACTCTCTCATGCAGGCAGCATTCTGCTGAACCTATTCTGAACCCTCTCCAGAGCCTCCACATCCTTCCTGTAATGCAGCGATCAGGACTACATGCAATATTCCAGATGTGGCCAAACCAAAGGTTTATACCGCTGCACATGACTTCCCTACTTCAATACCAAACACCCTGACTGATGAAGGCTAGCATGCTGTACGCCTTCTTTACCAAGCAATCTACTTGTGTCACTCCTTTCAGGGAGTTACGGACTTGTGGATCCCTCTGTACAGCAGTGTTTCTAAAGGTCCTTCCACTTACTAAATACCTTCCTCTTACATTTACTCTCCCAAAGTTTACATTTGACCTCTTCTTATCACATATGGGTTCCTATTTTACTCCAAGAGCCCATTGTGTACATCTATTTGACTATTTTAATCTTTCTGATTCCAGTGCTTTAGTTCTGAGGAATGTGTTTTGACGAGGTCTCTCCTCTGCCCTAAATTTTTAATCTCCAGATTAGTTCTGTGGAGAGTTTTATTGCACATGTGAATTCCCGAATGCGCCAAAGACAGGAGCAGCAACGACTGGCAGAGATCATCAGTCGCATCGATTCCTATGAGGTGGTGGATGGAAGCTCAGATGAAGTGGAGAAGGTAAAAGAGGGACTGAACCATCAGGAAAAACGATGACACAGACACAGGGCAGTAAATGGGCGAGGGACACAGGAAGAGAGAGCCTGAGGGAGAGGTGTGAAGGAGGCAGAGTGAGTGTGAGGAAAAGAAGGGAGGTTGGGAAGTTGAAGGAAGGGGGTGAGAGAAATTGAAGAGGATGCAGGAAGAGAGATTAAAGGGGAAAGGAAGTAAGTGTGAAGGAGATAAGTTAGTCAAAGAATGATGGAGTGCAAGAAACATGGAGGAAAATCCTGAAGGGCTGAGGAAGAGGCAGAACTGGAGAGGGAATGGGAGTACAAAGGAGGTAAATGGAATGAGAAGAAGTGGAAAGAAGAGGGAGTAGGAGGGAGAGTGAGGAAGGGAGGAGAGAGGAATTGTGAGAGAGAGAACTAGGAGAGTAGGTGAGTGGAAGGGAAAGAGGGAATGGGTAAGTCTGAGAAGAAGGAATGAGACAAAGAGCAAACGATCTTGAGGAGCAAAGTGTGAGAAGAGGAATAAGAGGATAATAAAAAGTAAGGTTTTCTTGAATGGGAAGAAAGTACAGTTTTACAAGTGAAAATGTGTGAGGAGCAACGCCTGTGATATAATGAAGCACAGCAAAATTGAAATGCTGAATTACTTGCCATGCATAGTTAGTATTTATTCGTTATAAGCCAGTCAAGGGTCAATCATATACGGTCTTGGTGTTTGTTTTTCTGGTCAATGTCATTACTACTCTATTACCTCCGCTCTGCTTTTCATTCCATGCAATTTCATTTATTGTTTCCTGTGAAATTTCTGTCAGTGTACCAAAACAAATGGTGCCTTTTCCAAGTATACTAATAGCATTACAATAAGTGTTATTGGGACTGCATCCATTCGGTGTCATATGCAAATATAGATATTTTCATAAATGTTCCATGACAACATCATTTGTAGAAGTTGTCATTTGAGAACCAAAGTATAAAATAAGATTTGTAAAGGCTCGAAATTGAAGGCTGTGCTCGATTTTGAGGGAGAATGCAACATTATAAGGCATTCAGAATGGCTCTGTAATCTGAGAACAAGTCTAAATACTGATGTATGAGGTGCTGTGATTTGACAGGGAGGTTAAAGGTGACACATTCCTTAGAGTGTAAGTTAGAGGAACAGTGTGCAGTTATACAAATAATTTCTTTTGAACGCGGAGTCACAACCACATTTGTGCGAATACTGCTGACTTTGAAGAAAATCCAAGAGGGGGGCAAGCACAGGGCCTCCAAAGACCCAGTGATAAAGCACACCAGTCCCTGTGAGTCTTCCAGGTTTTAACAGGTACTTTTGCTGCTATAGGTTCTGAAGAAATTCTGCCGCTTGGATTTAACAGCTCCAATGCTCGGGACGTCGCCTGATGAAACAAGGCAATTGCTGCTCGAGGGAAATTTGAAAATGAGAGAAGGGAAGGACAGCAAGGTGAGATTGACTGAAAGACAAGGAAATCTATGATTTCTGAAGGAATTAAGTCTGACTCACAGATCAGGACTTGTCTTCAATGGCTTCTGGTCCATCTCCTGTTGGCCACTCGTACATTCCAATGTTACTGAGTGCCTGAAAGCACTTGAAAGATTCTGTTTGCATGACGAGCTTCTGTCTTCCATCGTTTAGTGTTTTAGGGGCAGGAGATCTTTATGTTTCTCATTGTCCAGTCTTTCCAGCTCTTGACTTTCTGTGTGCAGTTATTGGGTTCTTTATGATTAGGATTATGAAGACACGTAGTCCTCTTTTATTGTCATTTAGTAATGCATGCATTAAGAAATGATACATTATTTCCTCCGGTGTGATACCACAAAACACAGGACAGACCAAGACTGAAAAAACTGACAAAACCACATAATTATAACATATAGTTACAAACAGTGTAACAATACCATAACTTGATGAAGAAGTCCATGAGCGCAGTAAAATTCAAAGTTTCTCAAATGTCCCACATCTCACGCAGACGGGAGAAGGAAGAAAAACTCTCCCTGCCATGCCGACCACAATCCGTCTCTGAGTCATCCGAAAACTTCGAGCTCTGATCAGCTCTCGGACACCGAGTACTGAGCGCCATTTCTGTCTGAACGATTCGACCTCCTTCTCGGTCGCCAAAAGCAGGCAAGGCCGGGGATTTTGAGGCCTACCCTCCGAAAGATTCCTGACCACACAGTAACGACAGCAGCGAGCGGGCGTTTCAGAAATTTCTCCAGATGTTCCTCTGTGCTTTCACGTCCATTCTCCATTTTCACGGTTTTAGTCTTTTAACTCTGTGAATGGTGGTTTATGGTTTCTCATTGTCCACTCTCTGGGTTTTTTGGTGTCCTGTCTCTTTATTTCATGGTGTCCTCTCACCAGGTTAGTTTGTGTCATATCCTTGGGTTTCTCAGTTTCTGTCTCCGGATATCTCAGTGTTTCAACTTTTGTATCTTGCAATGTTCAGTCTTGAGTTCTCAGCTTCTGATGCCTTAGTTTGAGTTTATGATTAACTATTTTTATGTTCCTTAGAGAGCAGGTTCTTGGTTGGTGGGCTGCATTGCTTCATGCTGTACTTGCCTTGACGAATTGTTTTGGGTCCTGCTGAACAGGCTTATTTATTATGATGATCCCACATACATTTCCTCTCACAGATGGATGTTTACTGTTTCCTGTTTACTGATATTTTCCTCATCACCAAACCTGTGAAGAAGATGGAGAAAACCAAAGTGATTCGGCAGCCGTTGTTCTTGGACAAAATTGTCTGCAAGGAGTTGAGAGACCCTGGTTAGTTTCAGTTTCGTCAAATCAAAATTGTCCTTTATTCCAGGTTTGGTGTATTTTGAATAGTATAACCTTCAATTAAATTTTGTAACTGAAGCAATTTTGGACAAAGAACCAGAGATGATATTGGGAAGTGAGGGAAGACCATGTTGAGAGTAAGCTTCTGAGCGATATAGTGAGAAAGAGGAAAGTAACAGCAATATTTAAATCAAACATTCAAATTCCTATGTATCAGAGAGTGTTTGAGGCTTCGAGTGAAACAGCAAGTTTATTGGTAACTCTGTCCCCAATGGGACTTGACTCTCAAGTAAATTATGAGTTACGAGGTTAAATTATTACAGGTTAAGAAGTTATAAGTGGAACCTGTGTGAATGTGGATTTTAGGTGCATTCATGTGCTATGTTGTCGCTGTGCGGTACACAACTGTACACATCTGGCTGTTTGTTTTCAAGTTTTTGTGATACCTGTCTGTTTCCAGGTTCCTTCCTGTTGATTTACCTGAATGAGTTTCACATTGCAGTTGGTGCCTTCACCTTCCAGGCCAGTGTGACCAATCAGTCTAGAATGTGGATTGAAGCCGTGTATAATGCTCAGGTAATGGGCAGTTGGTGGGACGTAATTAATTGGGTATAAGTTTATAGATGAATTTCTCATCATTTAATTCATTATTTCCATAGTTTCCTTACAATATAGAAGGAGCCATTCAGTCCATCAACTCTGTTCTGACTCCCATCAATCCTGTTCACCCACTTATTTCAGTGTAATCTATTGCAATAAAATTTCAATAACTCAGCAGGCTCAGGTCCTTGGATGTGCTAGAATGGCAGATTTTCCAGCGTGTTATTTCTATTACTACCCCAACAGATTTTAAATTCAATTTTCTTCAGTGCGATGCAGCATTATATTCAATTTCCAGCGAGGTTTAAAGGAACCACATAAGGCTTTGGTAAGAATGGGGCTGTGAATTGAGCCAAGAGAAGGCAGAATGGGAACTGGAGCATTAATAAGTGGAAATGAAGTGGGGGGACCCAAGGCTGTGGTGAGAGTAAACACAGAATTTGAATTGGGATCCAGGTGACAGGAGATGAAGTGTGAAAACAAGGGCCGTGGTGAGTGGGCAGGAGTATGGAACTTGGGAGTGGGAAAACATTAGCTGGTGAGCCAGATGCTGAATGTTGGGAATTTTGAACTGCTGCTTAGCGGATTATCAGAGTTTTCCCCTTGTATAATTACATGGTCATCAAATTCCACCCCCACCCCCCCCCAACTCTAATCCTCCTATGCACCCAGCTATACTAAAGCCATTTAACTGGTTGCGGGGGAAACTGGAGCACAAGACACAGGAAGGAGGAGGAGTTAACCGCTTGGCCCCTCAAACTGCCCTAAAATTAGAATCACAAGAGATTCTGCAGATGCTGGAAACCTTGAACAACACACACAAAATACTGGAGGTACTCAGCAACTCAATCAGCATCTATGGTGGGGAATAAACGGTCGACTTTTGGGCTCAGTCCCTTTACCAGAACTGGAAAGGAAGGAGGCAGAAGACCAAAACATTGACTGCTGATTCCCATCCATACTTTCTGCCTGAGTTGCGGAATTCCTCCAGCATTTTATTTGTGTTGCTCAAAATGATAATGCCTTGTGCTTCTGCTCCAAAGGCCTGAGTTCCCTGATCTTTCAGGACCTGGCATACCGTCTCTTCCAATGCCTCCATTGATGCAGTCTCGCAACCCTGTAGACCAGAGACTTCCAGAGGTCCACTGCTTTCTGCAGAGCGTACCTGAGGGAGGCCCACGTGGTCACCAGGAGCATGGGTAAGCTCTGCAAAAAGAAAGCACCAGAAATCAGGATCAAACCAAGTTCTCTGGAGGTGTGAGAGAGCATCACTACCCGCTGTGTCACTGTGCTATTCATAACATATCAAACTACAGATGACTAAGGCAGTCAAATTGGTCACCTGAGTACACGCTGATGCTCTGCCTATATGAAATGGCAGGCAAACGGATTGAACCATTTCGCCCTGACGTTCAAGCTCAAGTTAAGTTGTCATTCAAACACACATGAATACCCACGACTTCCTCATCGACTAAAATAACACAGCAAGAAAATACTGAGTAATTCTAAACTGTCTGCTCCGTCTGAATCCTTCAGACTAATACACGATCCTTTTGTAGAACCTGCTGGAGAGGTTACGCAGCCATGAGTCAGCGCTGAAACAGTGCACGCTGCGTGATGAGGATGTAGAAAGTGCGACCTCAGATACGCAGTTATCACCCTTGTTACACGACTACCATGAGTACACGGACACACTTGAATCACAGCACAGGTAAGTGTTCAAATTCACCCTATTCCTTGTTCTCCTCATCGTTAGGCCTTTGCTGGGATATTTTTAGTGAAGCTGAACATTCGGTACCTGACAGCCTAAGCTGTTGTCATCAGCAGAACTCATAAATAAAACTGAAAGTAGGCAGTACGTCAGGCAGCATCCATGGAGAAGGAAGCAGAATTAATGATCTTTCAAAGTTTGTGACATGAAATGTTAACTCTATTTCTCTCTCTCCCTCCCTCCCTCCCTCCTCATTCAGTTCTGGAATTATTGCAGAATTTGAGGCCATATGGCCAGCCTCATGATCTCAGTGCTAAAACATATTTTAATCCAGAATCATCTGTTAGTTTGATAATGTGAGATTAGAAGAATTCTTTTTCATCTCACAGGCTCCACCCAATGTCCCAGCATAGGCTGAACAAGGTTCTCAGTCTCCATTTCTTTATCTCTCCAGCTTACCTTCTGTCATTTACTCACTTCTTTCCACTCTTCCCTCTCTCTATCAATCTCTCTAACCCCCCCAACAATCTCTGTGCTCCCCCCAACTCTCTACCCCCCAACTCTCTACCCCCAACTCTCTACCCCCTACTCTCTACCCCCCTACTCTCTACCCCCCTACTCTCTACCCCCCCACTCTCTACCCCCACTCTCTACCCCCACTCTCTACCCCCACTCGCTACCCCCACTCCCTAATCCCCCCACTCCTTAACCCCCCTCTCTCTCCACCACCACACTCTCCCCCCACTCTCTCTCCCCTCAATCTCTCCCCGCCCCCCACTCTCGTTCCTGCATCCCCTTCATCTCATCTCTGGTCTAATCTTTCATTTCCCTCCACCTCCTCTGTGTCCTTTCCCACATCTTGCTGCCACTGTTGTTTCCGCCACCTCCTGTGTTGGCACTCATTGTCTCAGTCACTGTTTGTCGCTGTCTCACTCTGTCTGGTGGTTTCTACAGTTGTTTCTCTCTTGCCTTTGCCTCTGCCTGTCTTTGTTTTTCTCTCTCTCCCCTACGGTTGCTCTGTCCCTTTGTCTCCTTATCATTATTTGTTTTGTTTTGTAGTCCTTCAGGCAGCGTATCAGAGACAGTTTCCATTGCGATCACGGATGTGAATGAAGAGCTCTTCTCGCCGGACGAGGCTGGTACCTTTGCTTCTCAATCTGATGATACTTCTCTTCACAGTGTGTTGTCCTCCAGCACGACAACTCAAGAACTGCTTGGTCATGATGTGGCTTCTTCAGGCCTCCTTATTCCAAATGCCAAAGGCCCGGTTTTGGAGAGCAAAGGTTGCCACCCAGCCTCTGTCGACAGTGCATATGGCACCCTTTCCCCATGCTCAGTTCAAGAGTTTGGGGTACAGCCACAGGAGTCAATGAATGAATGTACAGCATCAACACCTCCCCTGAAGTTAAGCTCACTTGAGGTTCGCCAGCAGTGTTCAGTACAACCTGTGCAAGGAAAAAACAGCATCTACAAATCTAAATCGGAGACCAGTCTTCCCCAGCTCATTTCCTCGTCTTTAGACTCCCACGTTACAAATCGGCCACCACTGAGCAAGAGCCTGAGTGAAATCAATGTGCCCTCTGAAGACATTCTACAGTCTGCCTCTGACAAGAGACCAGCAAGCGCATGCACATTGCCCAGTCTGCACTGCACTACCAGCACAAAGGTGATGGACACCCTGAAGCGAGCAGACTCTCAGCAGCTGACAGCAGCTATGAGCTCCGACTACCAGGGGAGGAGCAGGAAGGACGTGGACACTGAGGGTGTGAGTTCCAGTGAGAGCGAGCTCTCGGAGGTGGAGGAGCTGGACTTTGTGCTTCAGCGTGCCCCCCCTGCAGACGGAGCAAGCTCGGAGCCTGAATCGCAGCCCTGCAGCTCATCAGACTCCAAAAATGAGACGGAACTGAGCTCTCACTGTGTTGCAATCGAAGTCACAGCCCACTGTGAACCAGGCGAGGACGTTAAAGAGCAACATCTGAGTCAGATCAGCACCTCAGAACAAACAACGCGGATAATGTCGGACCCTCGGTCTGTACAGCATCGCAGACTCACCCTGGCACAACTCTACAGGATCCGAACCACCATGCTCCTGAACTCTACATTGACTGCATCGTACGTCATTACTCTATGAATAGGAGAGGGGAAATGGGGAGGTCACTAGTTGGTGGTGTCTTATCTCCTCCCCCATTAAATCTGGCCCTTCGCCCCGCGTTTTATGGGTTCTCACATCCAGCACCTAGCTGTCTGACGTAGTCACCTTGAAAGGCAAATACAATGTTGGCATTCATTTTGAGGAGACTCGAATCTAAAAGCAGGGATGCAATGTTGAGACTTTATAAGGCCAAAACTGCCCTGTGAGCGGTTTTAGGCCCCTTATATAAGAAAGGATGTGCTGACATGGGAGAGAGTTCGAATGAGGTTTGTGAAAATGATTCCAGGATTGAAAGTCTTGTCATATGAGAAGCATTTGATGGCTCTGGGCCTCTACTCACTCGAATTCAGAAGACTGAGGAGGGGATCTCAATGAAACCTATTGAATATTGAAAGGCCTTGATACCATGGATGTGGAGAGGACCAGAGAGCACAGTCTCAGAATAGAGGGAAGTCCACTTAGAATGGAGATGAGGAATTTATTTAGCCAAAGATTGGAGAATATATGGAATTTGTTGCCACAGGTGGCTGTGGAAGCCAAGTCATTGGGTAAATTTAAGGTAAAGGTTGATAGATTCCTGATTGGTCATGGCATGAAGGGTTACAGGGAGAAGGCAGGAGATTGGGGCTGAGAGGAAAATCGGATCAGCCATAATGAAATGGCAGAGTGGACTTGATGAGCCAAATGGCCTAATTTTGCTCCTATATCTTATGGTTTAATGTCTCGATCAACCACTTAGGGGTTTCCCTCCATCTACTCCCCATTCTCTCTGGCCCTTTTCTCCCTTGTTCCCCCTACTGATCCAAACTTGTCCCTGCGCCTTAGTGGCTCAACTCTAGTGTCTGTTCTGCTACTCACCTCCCACCCACCAATGTCAGACTTGTTTCCCACTATCCAGATTCCAACTCTGTCCTCCTCATCAGCCTTCCCTTCTCCCCCTCCTACCATCTCAATCTACCCCTTAGCTATTGCAAAATACACACACACCCTTCCTATTTAGCCACACTCAACTCCCCCAACATAAAGATTTTTCTATTAATTATCTGAATTTCTAACTCTAAGCCCAATTCTTCTACTATCTATTACCAAGAACTCCCCAATACCTATCCCCAACCCCTGACCTCAGGTGTCTCCAGGATCCAGTGCCCGTCTCCTGAACAAAGATGTATCTCAATCTCTACTAGTATCTTCCCATTCCTCCGTGACTCTTGGTATCTTCCCACACCATTGGTGCCCCTCTTTCCCTACCCCTAACAATCTGTCAATGACCACCCAACACTACTATCCCTGTCACCTCTCAGATCAGTCTGTCTCTGCAATTCCCACCCCAATTGCCAATCTAGATGTCTCTTTAGACTTAATACTGCTGTCCCCTCCTTTCCCAGTCCTCTCTCCTTCCATTGACTTCACATCATCACCCAAGCCTCTGTCCCATTTCCAGTTTCTCCCCTTTTCCTGTATCTTTCCCTGTTCCCTCTTACTGGCTTCAACATCTAGAAATATCTTATCCCAACTTTCCCATTGCCTTCTAAATGCTCTCTCTTTCTCCTAATGTCTAACCCAATCTACTCACTTTACAGTGATGGCTGAACATGCCTCTTGCTGCTACACTTCATCTGCCTCCTCCCTCAATACCATTCCCCTATCATTTTAAGACCATAAGTTATAGGAGCAGAATTAGCCACTTGGTCCACTGAGTCTGTTCTAACATTTCATCGTGACGGATCCATTTCCCTCTCAATCCCATTCTCCTGCTTTTGCCCCATAACCTTCCATGCCCTGATTAATCTAGAGCCTAGTAACATTTATCTCAAGTACACCCAATGACTTGGCCTCCACAACCACCTGTGGCAATGGAGTTACCACCCTCTGGCTAAAGAAATTCCTCCTCATCATTCAAAATGGATGTCTCTCTATTCTGAACCTGTACCCCCTGGTCCCAGACTCTCTCACTATAAGAAATCTGCTGTCCACACCTACTCTATCTAGGCCTTTCAACGTCCGATAGGTTTCACTGAGATCCCCTTCATTTTTCTAAATTCCATTGAGTAAAGGCCCAGAGCCATCTATTGCTCCTCAAATGATAAGCCTTCCATTCCTGGGAACATTCGCGTGAACCTCTTTTGAATCCTTCCAATATCAGCACACCCTTTCTTAAACAAGAGGTCTAAAACTGCTTTCAATACTCTAAGTGACACCTCACAGGTGCCTTATAAAGCCTCAGTATGACTATTTTCTAAGTAGAGGTAAAATACAAAAATCCGAGGTGCAAGGGGACTTGGGAGTCCTTGTGCAGCATTCCTTAAAGGTTAATTTGCAAGTTGAATCGGTAGTGAGGACTGCAAATGCAATATTAGCATTCATTTCATGAGGACTAGACTCTAACATTGCTCACATTGCATTTGCCGACTTCCCTGACATCACCGATCCTCGATCTGCCCGTCTCCAAAGCCCTGAGATTTCCCAAGCACCTTCTCCCTAGTAACAACAACTGCAGTCACTTTTTCCCCTTGACACGCTCAAACTTATGTTATACAGCTCGTCCAACTGCTGGTGAGTCAATATCCTGGCAAAAACTATCATAACATTGCCCTTTTGACTTGCCTTTTCTATCTCCCGTTGTAACTTGTAGTTCACACCCTGGCTACGCTCCCCTTTTAGAATATCGTGGATCCAATCTGAGACGTCCCTGACCCTGGCAGCTGGGAGGCAACATACCAGCTAGGTGTCTACTGCATCTAAAGAATCTCGTGTCTATTCTTCTAACTACGGAAACCCCCATCTCTACTGCAGTCGTCTTTTCCCCCTTCCCTTCAGAGCCACAGTGCCAGAGATCCCATCACTGCGGATCTCCCCACCCCCCTCCAGTAGATCATACCCCTCAACAGTATCCAAAATGGTATACCTATTACTGAGTACCTGGTGCAGATGTGGTTTTCCGGGAGGCTGGAGGTCTCCCAGAATTCCCACATCTCGCACAAAGAACACAACACAGCCCCTGCAGCCACTCTCACTGCTCGAACTCTGCACTAACAGATGGAATAAAGAAGAAAAAACTCATCAGATATTTACCTCACCCAAGCCTGTTCTCATCTGAGCCTAGTGAGCCAAGGCCTCCCCACTCTTAAACAGGTCTACTCACACAATGGCCACTCCACTTGTCCCTTTAAGCACTAACTTAATCATCCATTTCAAGTGTTTCCCTCAGACAGAATCTTCTTACAGTACAGGAGCTTCTTAGAATCTATCGTGACTCATTGGAAAATATTATCCAATTAGTTTCCTTCACTGTCGTATTCCTGATAGGCCTCCATTTTTTATTTTTTAAGTATATAATGCAGAGATGTTCTGAACTAAACCCTTCTTTGTTCTTCATTAACAGGGAAGTCTAGAGTCGCCTTTAGCAGACATGATCAGCGGGACCTGGAATTCCACTGGGTGAACCATTATGGAACTAGGACTTTGACCTTCTGAGGCTCCCATCATTGCTGTCCGCTGGGCATCTCTGCACGTGCTCCGAAGAGGACTGAGAACGCTGTTGATATTCGTGGATTCATTGAGGACTGAGTGACCGGTGGGAGGAAAGGACAGTGAGCGATTGGGATGCTGTACATGTGGAACCACTGTTGTAGGAGTGAGGGAAAGTGTTTGTCAGGCTGGTGACTTTACCCAATGATTCCTGAAAATCAAAAAAGTTTAACCTGTTAATTGACACTCAGCCATCAGCAGGCCTGCTGACACTGCCATATGCCAAGGAATAGGATTCAAATATTAAACTTTAAGTTCCTCCCCAATGATGCTGCTCTTTCTTCCCTACTTTCCTTTCTCCAAACTTTTCTCTTTTCCTTTCTTCTCCTGCTTGCACTTCCCTCCCTCCACTTGTGTTTGAACCTCTTTCCCTCCAGTTTTGCCTCTCTCCCCTCTTCATTTCTACCTCTCATGGATCGTCCCTCCTCCTCCCGTCCACATCCCCTTATGATCCGAGCAGGTATGAACAATGAGGCTAGACGGTTGTGAACTTGCCTGTCTGTGCAATGCTCATGGGACTTGTTCCTGACGTAGGGAATCATTTTCACTCTGAACCCAAATTAGACAAAGGGATTTTGTTTCAAAGTGAGGCTTGGACAGAGTTGGGGGGGCATCAAGCCCAAAGCTCTATGTCAAGCATCTGATTTCTGCTCCACTAGGGGAATGGCTCGCATTCTCCAGTGAGGGAAGAATTGACCAGAGTTCCTGCCCAGTCTTACTATTCAATGATCTTTTTATGAAGTTTGGACCATGTTCAACTACTGTTCAGGCTCCTACAACAGAATCTCCTTCACAGGTTTAATATTCTGAATTGGCCTAAGATAACCCAATCCTCAGAGCTCCAACCAGGCTGAAAACCTTTTTACCAAACGAGTGACAGAAAGAGTTTTCCTGTGATTTGGGAACGCTGTTTTCTTTCTCTGCTTCCCTTAAAGCAGCAACAATGTTCTTTCCTTATTAATGTATAAAGTTTCATATTTATTAAGCATTTTACATTGCGTTTGAGTTTTATTATTGAATCTGTTGGTGGACCTCTTCATCATTTTCACCAATATTCTTTAAATGATAAGGATGCTTTCTTTAGAATATCCGTGTTATGATCTTGCAGTCTATGTCTCTGTCTCCTCTCTACCTGTCTTACTCTCTCTCTCTTCCCCTCCCTCTTCTTTCTCTCTCTCTCTTTCCCTCTTTCCCTCTCTCTGTCCCCCTCTCTCTGTCCCCCCTCTCTCTGTCCCCCCTCTCTCTCTGTCCCCTTCTCTCTCTGTCCCCTTCTCTCTCTGACCCCCTCTCTGTCTGTCCCCCTCTCTGTCTGTCCCCCTCTCTGTCTGTCCCCCTCTCTGTCTGTCCCTCTCTCTCTCTGAACCCCTCTCTCTCTGTCCCCCTCTCTCTCTATCCCCCCTCTCCTCTCTCTGTCCCCCCCTCTGTCTGTCCCCCCTCTCTCCTCTCTGTCCCCCTCTCTCTGTCCCTCTCTCTCTTTCTCTCTCCCCTCCCCCACCCCTCTGCTCCCCTGCCCCTCTCCCACTCCCACTCTCTACTCCCTACTCCCCACTCCCCACTCCCATGTCCCCCTCTCCCTCTCTCTCTCTTTCCCTCTCTCTTTCTCTCTCTCTCTCCCTCTCTCTCTCTCTCCCTCCCCATGTCATTAAATCACTCAGTGTTTCAGATTGTGGGTTCTGCCTGTTCCTGTTTCCACCCCTGCACTCACTGGCACTTTCTCAATGATCTGAATCTCAGTGTGTGAGTGACAGTAAAGTGTTGATCTGAAAAGTGTGGGCTGGAATTAAAAACAGCTTTACCCAGACTGTTCAGAGTCAGTCGGAAGCCGGTGTTGAGGCTCCATATCACGAAGATGAGGACCTGGACCAGGATGCAGTGCTGGATGTGGATCAGGATTGGGGTGAGTTACCAAGGCTAAATAGGTAGCATAATCTGAAATAACAGATTGCTAACTAGGAATGTTGACAAAGATCACTAAGATCATCTGACAAACTGACAAAATAATTTTCATCCTTGGATTCATTTTTAAATATTTCAACAGGTCTACAGTCAGAGTAGCTCCCTACTCCCCCAATAATTTCTGTATGTTGTGGATGGGTGTAATGGTTTTACTCTCGTTGCTATCTAAACTGTGACCAAATTATGTTTTGTCACTTGTGTGAAAAGGGAAGCTGTCTCAAAATTCCTTTAACATTGTGATAGGTGCTCACTATTTCTTCCTAAGAGTTCTGGCTGGCCTGGATTGTGAGGTGAATGCTTTACTGCTGAGGTGAGGATGAGATTAATGTGAAAATTCAGCTTTAAACTTTTGACAAAACGGAATACTTATCTCCTAGCAACAGCAAGTGCTAAGCTGAGTAACTCCATCAGAAAGGATGGAGTTCTTCATTCTGTGTTGGCTCTGGGTGCAGCCAGATGATTATACAACCACATGAGCAGCAAATATTACAAAGAACTTGGAATGTCAGGTGGAATCAGACTCTAATAACTCCATTCATATTCAGGTGAGTTCCTTAAAAACAGAAAGCTCCATTTTAATTACTTAAAGTTGTGAAATGATTGAATCAGCAGTTTCCATTATGTAAAATTGTAAACTACTTTCTTCATAGTGATAACTTCAGTGTAAATTGGGTAAAAGTGGGAAATCTTGTTTGACTACCTAATATCAATTCTTTAGGGTTCATGACTTACAACTTGAATTGGGTCATGTTGATTTAGTAAGTGGGTTGTGTTCATGACAAGTGCATCCCAATACATATGGCCCAGGATGTAAGCTTATAATTGTTAATTTTTTGTATGTCAGCTTCTCTGGCAAGACCAGCATTTGTTCTCCAAAAGGGCGTTGAAGAGGTACCAGTGAGCCATTTTCTTCAATTGCCATGGTCCTTCTGGACAAAAAACTTCCACAGTGCCATTTCTTTGAGAAATCTCCGGATCAATTAATCCTGGATGAATCGGTGATATATTTCCATATCAGGCTGGGATGGGACAAAGGACATTCATTGAGCAGACTGCCACCTACCCTTCTGATTGGAGAGCTCGTAGATTATAGGTAGTGCTGGAACAGCCAGACAGGTAACTGCCATACGTTTTATAGGTGGCACACACTGCACTTGTGGTGGTGGTGGTGGTGGTGGGAATGAATGTCTGGGCCACTGGTTATATCGCAATGCGAGCCAGGTGTTAGAGTGGGTCTGCAGCTCTGGACTGGTGTGAATGTGGAGCCCACATCCCGGGACGGTTTTAGTTTGGACCCTCATCTTGAGAACTAGGTAGGAGTCTGTGACCCAGTCTTAGGGAACAGGTTTGCATATGAGTCCTGGTCACAGTTACCATGTAGATTGGTATTCCAGTCTAAGGAGCCTTGCAAGTCTTTGTCCTTGTCTCAGCCGCCCGGTTTGGTCACGGACTGCAATATGGCTCTGAGTCCCAGTAACGGGTTGGGGTCTGGGCAGTACTTGTAGGCTTGGTGTTAGTCAGGGCCTGCCCCTTTGACTGAGTTTGAGTTCAGTCCTTTGTCTCTTGTTCCACTGAGTTTGTGATTACCTCCTCTGCTGTGGTTAGTTTTGTGTTTAAAACCTAGAACTTTAAAAAAAAATTTGGTTTTCTTTATTTGAATAACACATGTTTAATTTTAATGTACAGATGATTCCCAATAAAATAATTATCTAATTAACAAATTAGAATTCAATAAATTAAAACCCTGCTGTGTTAATCTTGGCCAGCCTTTAATAAAGCAGGATGCTGTAGATACCCTCCTCCTGGCAATAAACAGGTTCTCCGGGGACTTGGGTAACTCAGAATCTTTATCTAGTTTTCTGATGGCCTGTCTCCCTTATTCTTGGTTCAAATTCCTTTAAGCAGAGCTGATTGAAGACAATATTATGCTGGGTTGATCAAAAAAAGAGGTGGGAAGTCTGCTCCTGAAGAAATTTAAAACATGGGATTTGCTAAGGATATTGGACAGTTGAATAAGGATTGAGAGACAATCGAACTTAAGGACATGGTCTCTTTCATAGAAACCCAGATTTACAGGATTCTGTTAAACTCCTTCTTAGAATGTTGCCTTCATAAAAGACTGTGGGCTGGTTTGAAAAACTTATCACAAACTTTAGAAGAATTGTAGGCCAGTGTTTAGAAATATGTTTCCTACATTTTTAACCATGACTCACATCAGCCCACCATCCTGTTCAATATTCAAATATAATTCCACACCAATTTCCACTTGATAATGCTGGGGTTTTAGATCTTCACATAATTGCAGTAAATATTACGTATAAATTCGGGAATAAAAATAGATCAGTGAACCAAGTCACCACTAAGTACTTCCTGTTCCTGGACGGATTACGTCTTCTTCTGTTTGGTCTCATTCGCACAGAAGGTTCAGTAGTGATTAAGCACAAAATTCAGTAGTCAGTTTATCTGATTGCCAGTTTTAGAGAAGCATTGGCTCAGTGCTCAACATCATCACTTTGCAGTCTGGACAGGTCCATTTTTGAAATGACTCTATCAGTTGGATAGATATTGCATAGTAGGGGATTTAAGAGTTATGGGGAAAAGGCAGGTAGGTGGAGATGAGTCCATGGTCAGATCAATCACGATCTTATTAAATGGCGGAGCAGGCTCGACAAGCCAGATGGCCTACTCCTGCTCCTAATTCTTGTGTTTCTTAAGTTTCAGTTCAGTAGAAGTCTAATCCATACAGGTGACTGAAGACACTTTTATTCCATGACTAGAATAGGAATCAAATTCAGGATCCTGAGCTTGTAACTGTTGTGGATTCCCAAGGTTACTTCCATAGCACCTTGCAAGCTGCATCCTCATTCACCTGGTTGGATAAGGTAAACAGTTAGATAGGAATGCCAGGCTGTTCCTCTTCACTACAATGCCAGTTCTACCTCAGAGTATGTGTCATTATATATTTATTGAGAGATAAAGCGTAGCATTGGCCCCTTTGGGCACACCACACTGCAACCCAGCTATTTAACACTAGCCTAATCACAGGACAATTTACAATGATCAATTAATAATAATAATAATAATAATAAGTTCTTTATTGATCTTGAGTGGGAAATTCTCTCATTACAGCAGCAACATTTAAAAACACATTTAGCAGTGTGAAGACTTAACTAATAATAAAATGCACAATAATAATGTATGAAATAATAAAGCAGAGACTTTTGTGCTATGATGTGTGTTCTCCTGTTGCACAGAGATGAACTGGTGTATGTGCTTATTGCATTTGATAGGAAAGGCTTTCTGTAATGATCCCTTTGACAGCAGAGCTGAATGAGTCTGTTTGAAAGGGTGCTCCACTGCTTATTCAGTAGGCCATGGAGAGGATATGCCAGATTGTCCATAATGGACAACAGTTTGTTTAGTGACCTCCTCTCCACCACTAACTCAACAGAGCCTGGGTTGTAGCCAAGGACGGATCCAGCCTTTTTGATGAGTTTATTTAGTCTTTTTGCATCACCAGCACCGATGCTACTCCCTCAACATAAAGCGGCAAAGAAGACTGCACTCACCACAACAGACTGGTAAGAGATCTCCAGCATCCTGCTGCACACATTGAAGGATCTCAGCTTCCTGAGAAAATAGAGTCTGCTCATCCCCTTCTTGTAAACAGCCCTGTTGTTGGTTTTCCAGTCAAGTCTGTTGTCAAGGTGAACACCCAAGTATTTGTACTCCTTCACCACCACAACTTCTTCTCCCAGAATGTATACAAGACTCGTCACAGTCCTCCTTCTCCTAAATCAATCACCATCTCCCTTGTTTTGGCCACATTCAGGAGCAGGTGATTCCTCCTGCACCACTCCATAGACTTGTCCACCAGTCCTCTGTACTCAGACTCCCGCCCATCCCTGATACACCCAACCTCCGCAGAGTCATCAGAGATCTTCTGCAAGTGACAAGACTCAGATCCGTACTTAAAATCTGAGGTGTACAGTCTAAATAAAAACGGAGACAGGACAATCCCTTGTGGCACTCTAATGCCACTCACCACCATCTCATACAGAGAACCACCCAGTCATACAAATGGGGGTCTATCTATCTATCTATCTAACCAACCTACTTAGCAGTACATCCAGACTGCAAGAGGAAACTGGAGCACCTGGAAGAAACCCACGCGGTCACAGGGAGAAGGTACAAACTCCTTACAAGCCCCAAACTCCAACTCCCCAAGGTGTAATAACAAAATACTAACTGCTACCTATGACTTGCTGTTAATTCATTACCAGATCAAACTCCTGGAATTCATTTTGGGGAATATCCTCACTGTATGGAATACTGATATTCATGGTCACGGCACATGGTCATATTCTCAAGAACGATTTAATATGAGTGATGAATGCTGGACACAAATTGATGTTTTGAAGATTTCTACATTATGCAGACAATTGGAAAAATTGATTAATGGGCATGAAGTTCAGAGGTGTCTGAAACTGAACTGAGCAGTTAATATGTAGATAAGAATGAGAATCAATAAGAGGGTGTGATTCATAGGGTTACAATTGTAGATTAGGAGGAGGATAAAGGTCAATGAGTGAGTGAGGAGTTGTATCACACTTAAGGGTAAAAATGCAAGAGTTGCAATGAAGATGGAAGGTGGAATTTCTGGGGGAATACCATCAATGTAATGAGATTGGTGAGGGTGTGTCTTCACTGGTGCAATCTTCTGCTTTCTATCCCTCAGACTCTCTCCATTGTTTACATGGCAACTGATTCTACAGTCAGTGGTTACAGAGATAAACTTAATTTGACAACATGCTCTAGCTCCCTTATGGGAGACTCCCTGCCACATGTGAGGCCAAGGCGTTGAGAGGCCTGACTATGCTGTTATCCCTGTGGCATACTTCCATTGGCCTCCGAACCACTGGGTTGTGAAGTTCTATTTGTACAGAGGTTGGCCATGACATCCACAATGGTAAATATTGACATTCATGAACAGCAACTGACATTATAGAAATGGACTACTACATCAGTCATTATCTGGAACAGAGAAGAGGAAAGATAAAAATGGGAGAAGAGATGGGTTTGCCAAAGAGCAGTTGTGAGTCATTGCATAACATGAGATTACACAGTAGCTTCTTGGGTTTTGTTACTGTAGGGAGATAAGATTTCAGATAAAGTCCTTACAGCACCATGAAAGGAAAGAACCCACACTGGAAAATGCTGTGACCTAATTTATTAGCAGTGGATTTTGCTGCTCTCTGCAGTTTGGCTGTGTTAGATGTATGCTACTTATATACTACTATTTGTGCTTCCAGCTCAATAAGGCAAGCCATGCAGTTGTAATTCATCAGGAAAACAAGTTGTAAGGTTAGGAGAGAAAGTTAGTTAGTGAGGAAGGAATGTGAGTACGGGATGGTTAGGATGGTGATAAGGGTCCTCACTAGACAAGAGCTTCCCCTCATCTGCCAAAGAATGGTGTGTTAAAGTTGGCTGGTGTTCCAGGCTGACACATGCCCGTTCCACAATGGGTGCCTTCCACAAGTGATAAATTTCTGTCTGAGTGGCAGATTCTCCCATGGCCCTGATTCCTTCCCCAGAATTATAGATCAACCCCAGAGTTTTTCACCACACATAAATGACATATCCCTCCCCCAAGACACAGACTATCCCCACAATGAAATAGCACCCCCACTGTATCTGCCTCACAATTTGCTTCATCGCCCACGTGACTCTTAACACAATACACTCCCAACCAAAGCACAAATCGCCTCAGAGCAGTGAATGTAGGAAACAGGAAACGATCATAACAAAGAGCAGACTGGAGTTAGAAGTTAGCAATGTAACTGGCAATGTTGAAAGAAATATGGCTGGAATTGCGCAAAGGAAGTAAGCAGGGATCCAAAAGAGAGGGGCCATCAGTGTGAAGAGAGTTAGAAGGTTTAGGTGGGACCTGAAGGGGATTTTTTTTCACATGGAGTGGTTATAATAGGTAACGTGCTGCAAGAGGAGGGGATGGTGGAAATATATGTGTAGACAAGTCTTTTATAGATAATAGTAGGTATGGAAATAGTGAACTGAAGGACCTGTTTGTGTGCTGTATGATGCTATGAAACCAAGAATGATGCAGATATAACCACTGAGTACAATACTGGAGAAGGGATAACTAGAGTTTATAAGGATTTGCTTTGACATCCTCGTTTTTCTGAAATGTTTTAGTACTGAAATAATTTGAAGTGGAATAATCATTGAAATGTTCAAAACTTGAGTTACTTCACTTGCAGCGGACTCTTGCCTGGAGAAATATTTGCCAGGAAATGACAAAGAACTTTCTTGCTCTCTTTTGAAACAGTGGCTGGATAGTTTATCATTGGTCTTGCAACCTGTCTTCTCTGAGGGGAGGGGTATGGAGGTCTTTTGCATCCACCAGACAGAGCAGACCCCCTCAGTGCTAACCATTAGAGAGCAAAGTTTCCCCTCATTCGCATGCTGGTGTGCTTAGGTCATGGGAGGGGGGTCAAATCCACAAGTTCTTACAAAGACACAAAGCTGTTATCTATGAGTCACGAGTGTGATGAGTTAATGCAGCAAAATGTTACAGCACCCTGAGATTTGTGGTACAGTCTTGCATAGATTATACATTTTGTTTTCTCCCAGGAACACAGTCCACTTGCATTTTGCCGGTGCTAAATTTCTGGTACTAAGTTCAGGTAATCCTGTTGGAAGCTAGGTATTGCAATGGACTGTCATGGGACATTGCAGCCTACAAAAATACTGGGGGTAAAAATGAGGTGGGCACATGTTTTCACATGATTTGGGAGTGTTCCATGGTTCGTCCCTTTTGGTGTAAAGTTCTTGATTTGTTGGGGAGTTGGTCAGGTTCCACACTGCCCTTGTGCCCATGGCTTTGTCTCCTGGGTGATAGGACAATGACACCTAATGTAAACAATTACAAGTTCACTATTTTAAAGGTGGGTCTCATCACATCTGCAAGAATTATATTGCAAAACTGGAAAAAACCCAGATCTCCCACTGTGAAGGAATGGACTGAAGAAATGGTTAAGATTTCATCATACGAACACATGTAGGGGAGAATTAACAGTGAGGGGAAAGTGCAAGACGCGTGGGATCAATTTTGGTTGTATGTTAATTTAAACTTAAATTAGAACTTCTTTCTGTTTCTAGGTTTTACTTGTTTTCCTGTCATGGGATGGCTGTGTAAATATGCTGTACTCTATCCACTCTGTGACATGCCATGCTGCTTTGTAAAATAAGAATAAATAATAATAAAAATTTAAATTACAAAAAAAAAATACTGGGGGATTTCCAGAAAACTCTTAGAGACTTTGCAAGAGATAAGATGTGACCTGTGATCTGTTGCTGTTGCTCTTCAATACCACCCCTGTCCAATGACGAGGAAGGCACCATATTCTGACAGTTATGCGATGAAGAGAACGGAGGGCTAATGCATAGACTGAGTATTTCCCCAAAACTCACCTTTTGCATTTTCTCAGAAATGGTATTGTGGAAAGGAAATTCAAATATCTGCAAATACAAAATCTATTGTTTCTCGAAACTTTCTCTTAAGATGAGCCTGCGGAAAATTCTCTGTACTGTACAACTACCAGAGAGTTGCTAAAGAAGGAACAAGAAATTAGCTGTGCTTTTCAAGTAAGGTTAAATGAGTAAATTCATGCCCCAAAAAAGTGAGGAGTTCAGAGCAAATGAAGCACGGAGAGCATCTTGATTTCCAATGTGTGGCATAGCTGTTTGAAAATGGTTGCTGGTGGAAGGGAGCAGGTGAGAAGTGAAACAAGCTTAATCAAAGTGGTAGCAAGGTATAATGGTCAGGAGGCCAGTGCAGAACAAAGCAAAGTTCAAATACAACAGTACCTATTCTGCATTCAAAGAGAAATCTGATCATTCAAATGCGATATCACGATCTCTTGATCGGATTCCACTATATTGCTAAAAACATCACTGAGAAACAAACTCCAGCGAATGATACAAAAGCATTACCATGAATCTGAAATAAAAACTGAAAATGCTCAACAAGCCTGACAGCATCACAGAGAGAAACACCAAGTTAATCTTTCAAGTTGGTAACATTTTAGCAGGATGAGGAAAGTCCAAAGATTTTAATTTTCAAAGGAAGGCTTGAATAACGGAAATGGCTGCATCAGGGAACTATCAAACTCATTTATTTCCAGCATTCTTCTCTCTATTATCTGAATGCAGACTCCAGTTTATATAAGCTGGGATCAAAGAGCTGGTGTGTATTAAACAAAACGATGGATATTGGTGTACATTAATGCCAAACATTTCACTGACTGCCTTCAAAACTCACTGCCATTGGTGAGGAAAAAGAACTTCCACAGTGGCGTTGGTAAGGAGATAAAGGTTTTTGGTCAAGTGACATGAGCTGTGATATATGTCCAAGCCAGGATGGTCAAAGACTTGGAGGTGTTCCAATAGGACAGATGCTGTTGTTGTTTTGGTAGTAGATGCTGTAAGTTTACGATGTGCCATCAGGAAAGCCCTAACAAGTTGCCTTGTGCATTTTATGGAAGGTACACAGTGCATCAGTGGTGTGGTGGTGGGACCAAGTATTTAAGATGTGGTGTCTGTCAGATGGACCACTTTGCCCTAGATGGCATTAGCCGTCTTAAATTTCACTGGTACTTTATCATCAGAATCTGATAGATGCCCCATCAGCTGCTTTCCCTCAATCATAATGTTGGAAGTGAGTTGAGAACCGTTAGAACTCTTTTGATAACAAAAGTAGGCCATGTCCACCTTCAGTAATATTCAGACTCAGGCTGATAAGTAGCAAATAATATTTGTGCCTTATAACCGTGAGGTGAAACCCATTCTTTACTGACTCATTCATCCTTTTCCTCCATCTGGTCTGACTCCTCTTGCCCCTTTCTGCTCCATCTTTATTTTTTAAAAGCTTGGTTGCATACCAGCATCCAGCCCGTTCTTCTCCTTTGCATCTCCTCAGGGAGAAAGGAGGTGAGCTACTCTCCACAACTTACACAGGCATCTGATCTCTTCTTATGGATCATGATGTGACTGACCAAGCTATGTTCTGATCAATGGTGACCACCTTTCTTCCTCTCCTCAAAGATTTGATAGTGGGTGAGTTATTAAATACAAAGCAAAGAAGAGGTGTTGAGGTTTTCTGTTACTGGAGGTCACTGTTGCATGAATAGACAACCCAAGTGTTATTTGCTGAGCATTTTCAAGAAAGTAAAATGGATTCCTAGACAATGGAGGAGAAAAGGAGATCATGATCCTATTCAATTGCAAAGCAAGCTGAAAGAGCCTATTCTGCTCCATTTTTCCATGATTTCTTTTCCATTGTTTGCTACTTATCAACCAAGCCTGTCAATGTGCAGGTGTATTTGGACATAGGCCTAGACTGCTCAGCAATCTGAGGAGTTCCAAATAAGAGCCGAACACTGAATCTTCTGAAACATTCCTATGTCTATGGATCCAGAACTGGCTTGCCCACGGAAGGCAAAGAGCAGTGTAGACGGGTCAAATTCTGCATGGAGGCCGGTGACCAGTGGTGTGCCTCAGGGATCCGTTCTGGGACCCCTACTCTTCATGAGTTTTATAAATGACCTGGATGAGGAAGTGGAGGGATGGGTTAGTAAATTTGCTGATGACACAAAGGTTAGGGGTGTTGTGGATAGTGTGAAGGGCTGTCAGAGCTTACAGCAGGACATTGATAGGATGCAAAACTGGGCTGAGAAGTGGCAGATGGAGTTCAACCCAGATAAGTGTGAGGTGGTTCATTTTGGTAGGTCAAATATGATGGCAGAATATAGCATTAATAGTAAGACTCTTGGCAGTGTGGAGGATCAGAGGGATCTTGGGGTCCAAGTCCACAGGACACTCAAAGCTGCTACGCAGGTTGACTCTGTGGTTAAGAAGGCATACGGTGCATTGGCCTTCATCAACCGTAGGATTGAGTTTAAAAGTCGAGAGGTAGTGTTGCAGCTGTATAGGACCCTGGTCAGACCCCACTTGGAGTACTGTGCTCAGTTCTGGTCGCCTCACTACAGGAAGGACGTGGAAACCATAGAAAGGGTGTAGAGGAGATTTACAAGGACGTTGCCTGGATTGGGAAGCATGCCTTATGAGAATGGGTTGAGCGAACTCGGCCTTTTCCCCTTGGAGCAACGGAGGATGAGAGGTGACCTGATAAAGGTGTATAAGATAGTGAGAGGCATTGATCATGTGGATAGTCGGAGGCTTTTTCCCGGGGCTGAAATGGCTAGCATGAGAGGGCATAGTTTTAAGGTGCTTGGAAGTAGGTACAAAGGAGATGTCAGGGGTAAGTTTTTTAAGCAGGGAGTGGTGAGTGTGTGGAATGGGCTGCCGGCAGTGGTGGTGGAGACGGAAATGATAGGGTCTTTTAAGAGACTCCTGGATAGGTACATGGAGCTTAGAAAAATAGAGGGCTGTGGGTAAGCCTAGGTAATTCTAAGGTAAGGACCTGTTTGACACAGCTTTGTGGGCCGAAGGGCCTGTATTGTCTTGCAGGTTTTCTATCTTTCTATGTTTTCTATGTCTAATCTTATAATAAAGGAAAATCACTAACGAAGAAGCTAACGATGGTTGGGCCAAGGACACCCTCCAGAGAAACATCTGCGGCATGGGCCTGATCTGAGCTAATTGGCTTGCAATCATCACAACCCCCATGCTAAGTATGTTAGTGGGCAGTTTTATTACTCTTTAACTCTCATGGACATTATCGGGATCTGAGGGTATAACATTTAGTCAAGTGGTAACCTTGCGTTAAGAGCAGTTGTCCTCAGCCCACTTTGAAATTAAGCTCCTTTGCTTGAATTCGGCTGAAGTCCTCAAAATGGATTAAAAGCAGATAGTCAAGGCAGAGCTCAAAATGAACATTGATAACAGGTTTTTGGTGATTATGTGCTGCTGGATGGAACTGCTGACAACTTGACTTTCATGAGGATTGGAAGTGGCTGTTAGAATTAGATTGAATTTGACTTACCTCATTTTTTTAGTAAACAGGACACATGTAGGAAATGTGCCAGTATTGTAGTTGTGCCTGAGCAGCTAGCCAGTTCAACTTTTTACTTTTCAGAAGCAGGGTTATCTTCAAGGCCCATAGGTTTTGCTGTATCCAGTGCACTCAGCTCCTTCTTGATGTCATAAGGAATCAAAGTAATTAAAGGTGTTGGAATATATTGGTGGGAAGTACATTTCAAAAATAAACTATAACTTGTGTTCTTAGTATTATTTATTTACTTTTTTTTGTATTTGCACAGTTTGTCACTTTTGCACATTGTTTGTCCATCTTTGTTTTTGTGTAGGTTTTCATTGATACTATCGTATTTTGAATTTCTGAATTCAAACTGAATTTCAGGGTAGTGTATCGTGACATATACTTACTTCAGTAATAAATTAACTTAGAACTTTGAAGTGCATGTGCAACTATGACAGTGTAGGCTAATGTAATGGTTGGAAACAAGCATGTTTCACAGCCACCGACATTGAGTTGGGGTTCACTTTAGGAGGCTAGACTGACGTGAGGACATAATTACATGAAGATTTTTTTCACTGCGCTTTACGTTCTGTGTTTGGAGAACAGTAAATGAGTCGTTATGGTTTTTCTTAAACTTAAAAGGCCTCATGCCATTTTATTTGCGAAAACCTACAATAGTAGGTTACTACATCGATTGGGCTTATCTCAAATAATAATGAGGCAGCCTACAGAGAAGAGATCATCTCCTGGACACAGTGGTGTCAAGAAAACAATCTCTTCCTCAATGTCGCAAATACAAAGGAGCTGGTTGTGAACCTCAAGAGGAATGGAGACAGGCTCACCCCTATTGACATCAATGCATCTGGGGTTGAGAAGGTGAACTGCTTTAAGTTCCTCAGCATATACATCACCAAGGATCTCACCTGGTTTGTACATACCAGCTATGTGGTGAAAAAAGCACAATAGCACCTCTTTCACCTCAGACAGTTGAAGAAGTTTGGTATGGGCTTCCAAATCCTAAGTACATTCTACAGGGGCACAATTGAGAGCATCACTGCCTGGTATGGGAACTGTACTTCCCTCAATTGCAGGACTCTGCAGAGAGTGGTGCGGACAGCCTAGCGCATCTGTAGATGTGAACCTCCCACTATTCAGCACATTTACAAAGACGGGTGTGTAAAAATGGCCCGAAGGATCATTAGGGACCCGAGTCACCCCAACCACAAACTGTTCCAGCTGCTACCATCTGGGAAACGGAACCGCAGCATAAAAGCCAGGACCAACAGGCTCCAGGACAGCTTCTTCCACCAGGCCATCAGACTGATTAATTCACGCTGATACAACTGCATCTCTATGTTATATTGACTGTCCTGTTGTACATACTATTTATTATAAATTACTACAAATTGCATGTTGCTCATTTAGACAGAGACGTAACGCAAAGATTTTTACTCCTCCTGTATATGAAGGATGTAAGTAATAAAGTCAACTCAATTCAATGTGGCTTGTGGAGAGAATGTTGAAATTAATCATCCAATTGACAATTCTGGCTGAAGGAGATTACAGAACTATTAACCCCTTGTTCTCATGCATTGGGCTCTGTCATCATTTAAGATAAAGGCATCAATGAATCTTCCTAGATTTAAATTACTAGATCTATATGGACATCACAACTGTGCTAAGATCTGATAAGAATATTGGACCATTTTGTCCAACTGTATTCAGTATGTATGTGATATGATATCACAGGGCTGGCACCTCATTTTTAAGTGTATCTGGTGCGGCACCTGACACCATCTGCTGCCACTTTACCCCCTTTCTTGATGGTAGTGGGTGGAGTGCAGGGTATGCAGGCTCATGAATTTATAGATTGTGCTGAAGTAGATGCCCCACCAGCCAGATGCGAGGAGTTAGATTCTGAATCTTGTCTGTTTGGAAGCTGGTGTTGGTGTATATTAGCCAAAGGCAAGCGATTGCCAGACTAATGCTCGCACTCTCCATTTCCCAGTTTTATGCCGTGATATTTGCTTCTGGAGCTTTCGGTCGTTCAACAGCTGGTGATTCCTGGAATTTCAGTCGTTTAACAGCTGCCAGTTCCTGGAACTTGACGCGCGCAGAAGAAAACATGCAGATCTTGAGGTGGGAGACCAAGCAGCCCGGAATTTGGAATGACAAAAACCAGAAAAGAAGGAAAAGACTCAGTACAAATTGCCCAGAGAACCAGTATCCTGATCCTTCAGACAACTCGCTCTGCTGCAGAAAGTGTCCAGCAGGTGGGTGTCCTGTACAACCTCTCTAGAATCATGGCTAATACAATTCTGAAGGTGGCCACTTGACCTTTGAAGGAACCATTCATTTATGCCCAAATCATAGGTTTTCTTCCTCAAAAAAATTGTAGGAAGAAATTTACTACTGAATAAGCTTCCATTGGCATTCTAAACAGTACAACACATGGCATAGCTTCACCTTATGACCCAATTGCCATAAATCCATGTCCTCACCACTCCTGGAGTAACATCACTTTATTTATTCTATTAAGCTCCTTCATCATCTTGAAGACCCAATGAAAGCTCCTCTGCTGTCATAAGAACAACCCCGAGTATTTTACGAGTAAAACCAAAAAATGCCAGAGAAGCTAATTGGTGAAGAAGCCTCCATGGAGAGAGGAAAGCAGTTAATACTTCAGGTTGAAGATTTTTATCAGAACTTCATACTTTCCATATAGTTGAAGTTTTGTGTCACTCGTACCATTGTGGTAGATTTATGCACATGCTCTAAAACCTTTACATCATTATGGTGCCCAAATTTGCTGAACCATAGCCAGTGATTTATAAAAGATTAACATAAACCTCCCAGCTTCTGTATTTCATGCACGTTATTTATAAACCCAAAGACCAATACCCCGTTAAACATTCTTGTGTTCTTTCCTGCTGTCTTCAACGGAATGTGCACATGCATAATCGTGGTTCTCTTTGTCCCTGCGCCCACCCTGCTTAAGATTCTACCATCCCTGTCCTCAGCTTCGAAAGTAAAACTTCATCACACACGTATTTGCTCATTTCATCAATCTATGTCGTCCTGTATCATGCTTCTCACCATTGCTTTTACTCAATTTGATTCGCTTACTGACTGTGAAATAACATGCTGTACATCCACGTCCAAATTGTTAATATGATTCAGCAAGAGCAGCAGTCCCGGGGAACAGAGTTGTACACATTTCCAGCATAATAAACAACCCTTCATCTCACTACGACATTTATTTCCCCCCTTTCCAATTTAATCATGTTGCTGATAAGTTTATAATGTGGTCATTTTTGATGTAAACTATTAATTGACCTACCTTCTTCAGTCTTCTGTTACTTCAAAAAGCTCACTCAAATACTTTAAGAAGTTGTCTTTAATAAATCCAAAATGACCTTTTTTTTATTACGCTGGATTCTTCTATAAAAATACATAAACGTCTTCAACTTCCCTTGTAATGCCTATCAGCATTTTGCACCTCCGTGCTATGATGTAAGTTGGGGAACAAGGTAATTCCTGCTAATGTGGAGAATGAATGATGAGATAGTCTCATGATTTTCTTTTATCAGGTTCCTTTGTGAAAGCCTCATGCAAGACACATGGTGGTCAACCACAATGCGAGCCCTGCCCAGGGGGTACTTACCTTGCTTTTAAAAATTACCTAAGTGAATGTCAGATCTGCAAAACATGTGACAAAAGTAAGTAAGACCCAAAGTCCCCTCCAAGTTCCTCAGTTGCACCTAGTTCAAACTGTTCGAATGGTACCCAAGTGTTACCTTCTGCTCGCCACGAACACAAGAGATTCTGCAGATACAGGAAATCTTGAAAAAGCACGTAAAATGCTGGAGAAAATCAGACTTGGAGCGATAGAGCAGCGGAAGAAGTGCATGGAGTAAAGCCAGATCTAACATATAGAGAGGCTTTGAGGAAAGAGAAGCAGAATAAGGGGTGTAAAGGTAGTAAGGCAGAAGGGCTGAAGTGTGTGTACCTCAATGCAAGAAACATCAGGAACAAAGGTGATGAACTGAGAGCTTGGATACATACATGGAATTATGATGTAATAGCCATTACAGAGACTTGGCTGGCACCAGGGCAGGAATGGATTCTCAATATTCCCGGATTTCACTGCTTTAAAAGGGATGGGGGGGGGGGAGGGGAGAAGGGGTAACATTACTGGTCAGAGATACTACTACAGCTACAGGAAGGGTGGGTAATGTAGCAGGATCCTCTTCTGAGTCAGTATTGGTGGAAGTCAGGCACAGGAAGGGAGCAGTTACTCTATTGGGAGTATTCTATAGGCCCCCTGCTAGCAGCAGAGATACCGAGGAGCAGATTGGGAGGCAGATTTTGGAAAGGTGCAAAAATAACAGGGTTGTTATCATGAGTGACTTTAACTTCCCTAATATTGATTGGCACCTGATTAGTTCCAAGGGTTTAGATGGGGCAGAATTTGTTAAGTGTGTCCAGGATGGATTCCTGTCACAGTATGTGGACAGGCCGACCAGGGGGCATGCCATACTAGATCTAGTATTAGGTAACGAACTGGGTCAGGTCACAGATCTCTCAGTGGGTGAGCATCTGGGGGACAGTGACCACCGTTCCCTGGCCTTTAGCATTATCATGGAAAAGGATAGAATCAGAGAGGACAGGAAAACTTTTAATTGGGGAAGGGCAAATTATGAGGCTATAAGGCTAGAACTTGTGGGTGTGAATTGGAATGATGTTTTTGCAGGGAAATATCCTATGGACATGTGGTCGATGTTTAGGGATCTCTTGC
Organism: Mobula birostris; assembly: GCF_030028105.1. Classification (NCBI taxonomy): domain Eukaryota; kingdom Metazoa; phylum Chordata; class Chondrichthyes; order Myliobatiformes; family Myliobatidae; genus Mobula; species Mobula birostris. The sequence goes on from NC_092396.1 coordinate 19,961,424, forward strand.
AGGATGTTAGGGATAAATTTGTCCCAGTGAGGAAGATAAAGAATGGTAGGGTGAAGGAACCATGGGTGACAAGTGAGGTGGAAAATCTAGTCAGGTGGAAGAAGGCAGCATACATGAGGTTTAGGAAGCAAGGATCAGATGTGTCCATTGAGGAATATAGAGTAGCAAGAAAGGAGCTTAAGAAGGGGCTGAGGAGAGCAAGAAGGGGGCATGAGAAGGCCTTGGCAAGTAGGGTAAAGGAAAACCCCAAGGTATTCTTCAATTATGTGAAGAACAAAGGGATGACAGGAGTGAAGGTAGGACTGATTAGAGATAAAGGTGGGAAGATGTGCCTGGAAGCTGTGGACGTGAGCAAGGTCCTCAATGAATACTTCTCTTCGGTATTCACCAATGAGAGGGAACTTGATGATGGTGAGGACAATATGATTGAGGTTGATGTTCTGGACCATGTTGATATTAAGGGAGAGGAGGTGTGGGAGTTGTTAAAATACATTAGGACGGATAAGTCCCCGGGGCCTGATGGAATATTCCCCAGACTGCTCCACGAGGCAAGGGAAGAGATTGCTGAGCCTCTGGCTAGGATCTTTATGTCCTCATTGTACACGGGAATGGTACCGGAGGATTGGAAGGAGGCAAATGTTGTCCCCTTGTTCAAAAAAGGTAGTAGGGATAGTCCAAGTAATTACAGACCAGTGAGCCTTACATCTGTGGTGGGAAAGCTGTTGGAAAAGATTCTTAGAGATAGATTCTGTGGGCATTTAGAGAAACATGGTCTGATCAGGGACAGTCAGCATGGCTTTGTGAAGGGCAGATTGTGTCTAACAAGCCTGATAGAGTTCTTTGAGGAGGTGACCAGGCATAGTGCAGTGGATGTGATCTACATGGATTTTAGTAAGGCATTTGACAAGGTTCCACGCAATAGACTTATTCAGAAAGTCAGAAGGCATGGGATCCACGGAAGTTTGGCCAGGTGGATTCAGAATTGGCTTGCCTGCAAAAACCAAAGGGTCACAGTGGAGGGAGTACATTCAGATTGGAGGGTTGTGACTAGTGGTGTCCCACAAGGATCTGTTCTGGGACCTCTACCTTTCATGATTTTTATTAACGACCTGGATGTGGGGGTAGAAGGGTGGGTTGGCAAGTTTACAGATGACACAAAGGTTGGTAGTGTTGTGGATGGTGTAGAGGATTGTCGAAGATTGCAGAGAGACATTGATAGGATGCAGAGGTGGGCTGAGAAGTGGCAGATGGAGTTCAACCCAGAGAAGTGTGAGGTGGTACACTTTGGAAGGACAAACTCCAAGGCAGAGTACAAAGTAAATGGCAGGATACTTGGTAGTGTGGAGGAGCAGAGGGATCTGGGGGTACATGTCCACAGATCCCTGAAAAGTTGCCTCACAGGTGGATAGGGTAGTTAAGAACGCTTATGGGGTGTTAGCTTTCATAAGTCGAGGGATAGAGTTTAAGAGTCGCGAGGTAATGATGCAGCTCTATAAAACTCTGGTCAGGCCGCACTTGGAGTACTGTGTCCAGTTCTGGTCACCTCACTATAGGAAGGATGTGGAAGCATTGGAAAGGGTACAGAGGAGATTTACCAGGATGCTGCCTGGTTTAGAGAGCATTATGATCAGAGATTAAGGGAGCTAGGGCTTTACTCTTTGGAGAGAAGAAGGATGAGGGGAGACATGATAGAGGTATACAAGATATTAAGAGGAATAGATAGAGTGGATAGCCAGCGCCTCTTCCCCAGGGCACCACTGCTCAATACAAGAGGACATGGCTTTAAGGTAAGGAGAGGGAAGGGGGATATTAGAGGAAGATTTTTTACTCAGAGAGTGGTTGGTGCGTGGAATGCATTGCCTGAGTCAGTGGTGGAGGCTGATACACTTGTGAAATTTAAGAGACTACTAGACAGGTATATGGAGGAATTTAAGGTGGGGGGGGTTATATGGGAGGCGAGGTTTAAGGGCTGGCACAACATTGTGGGCCGAAGGGCCTGTACTATGCTGTACTATTCTATGTTCTATGTAACCAGGCAGCACCTATGGAAGGGAGACCTGCTGAACGTCAGCTGTTTACTCCCCTCCGTAGATACTGCCTGACTTGCTGAGTTACTCCAGCATTTTGTGTCTACTATCTTTTGTCATCATTTTATATAAAAATTAACCCATTTTGCTCTCTTCTCAACATTTCAATCATGTTCTATATCTGTATGCCTCTCCATATTCTTGATCTGTCTTTTATTTGCCTCTTTCTTTCTCTTTTCCACTTGCACTGTGCCTCTCACTGTATGTATTACTCCACTTCTCTCACAATACCTCTCTCTCTCTCCTCCCCCTCTCTCCCCCTCCCCTTCTCTCCCCCTCCCCTTCTCTCCCCCCCTCTCCCCCCCTCTCCCCCCCTCTCTCCCCCTCTCTCCCCCCTCTCCTCCCCCTCTCCCTCTCCCCCTCTCTTCCCCTCTCTCCCCCCTCTCCTCCTCTCTCTCCCCCTCCCCCTCTCCCCTCCCTCCCCCTCTCCCCTCTCCCCTCCCCTCCCCACTCTCTCTCCCCCACTCTCTTCCCCCTCTCCCTCCCTCTCTGCCCCCTCCCCCTCTCTCCCCCTCTCCCCCTCCCCCCTCTCTCCCCCTCCCCCCTCTCCCCCTCCCCCTCTCTCCCCCTCCCCCTCTCTCCCCCTCTCTCCCCCCTCTCTCCCCCCTCTCTCCCCCCTCTCTCCCCTCTCCCCCCCCTCCCCCTCTCTCCCTCTCTCCCCTCTCTCCCCCCTCTCCCCCTCTCTCCCCCTCTCCCCCTCTCCCCTTCTCTCCCCCTCTCTCCTCTCCCCCTCCCCACTCTCTCTCCTCCCCCTCCCCACTCTCTCTCCCCCACTCTCTTTCCCCCCTCTCTCTCCCCCTCTCCCTCTCTGCCCCGCCCCTCTCTCACCCCCCCTCTCTCTCTCTACCCCTATCTATCCCTCTTCCCTCTCTCCCCATCAATGACTATTTATCAGAATTGGGAAAGGGGTAAAATTGTTTTTTTTTATTTGCAATGTATTTCTAGTATGGTGATGCCAAGATGACTTTGCTGATGTTATTGATGAAACCATCCAGTCATTGGATTAATGAGGGTGGTTAGACAGAGAGAAAACAAAGGAACAAATGAACCTGTGAAATGGAGATCTACAGGGAATGTCCAGAAAATAATATGGATAGAAAAGGTTTAAATGATATGGGCCCAACACAGACAAATGAGACTAGCCTGAGTGGAGATTTTGGTCAGCATTGGCCAACTGACCTATTTCCATGATGTGTGTCTCTGACTCTATCAGGCAGTGTCAGTGAAGAGAGACAAGATCGGTCAAAGGAAAATGGAAGGGTTGGGAAGGTGTAATATATCTGGCATTGCAATCTCCTTCAAAGTGGTGAATATTGCAGAGGCTGCTGGACATCTGGGAATGTGAAACATTGTGATCTGTTAGGGCGTTGAACCCAGGAGTTAGAAAGTTACGAATATTTATGGCATCAGTAAGGCTGCAATTGCTGTAGTGTGTTCAGTCCTGGTCACCCAGTTGCAGGAAAGATGTTTATTAAACTAGAAGTGCAGAAAAGGTTTACCAAAAGTTTGCCGGGTGGGTGTGCTAAGTTACAAGATGGGGTTGTTTAGAAACACGCACAAAATGCTGGAGGAACTCAGCAGGTCAGGCATAGGACCGACTAAGATTTTTTCCCTGGAATGCAAGAAATTGAGGGGTGATCTGATAGAGGCATATAAGAGGCACAGGCAGGGTGAAAGCGCATAGTCTTTCCTAGGGAGGGTTTGCTAAAAACAAGGTCAGAGGCAAAGGATTTAGAAGGGACATCAGGATGCCTTCTTCATGCAAAGGGTGGTGCGAATTTGGATTGAGCTGGTGTAAATAGTGGTTGAGGTAGGCACGTTAGCAACACTTAAAAGGCATCTTGTTGAGAAGCTGGATAGGGGTGGTTTAAAGGGCTATGGGTCAAATGTGGGCAGATGAGACTAGCTCACTGGGCGACACTGTTAGCATGAACAAGTTGGGCTAAAAGGTCTCTTTCCGTGCCCCATGATTCTACGACTAATTTATTTGAATTGTGGAACACACACAAAACTCAGGAGGAACTCAGCAGGCCAGGCAGCATCTGTGTAAAATAGTAAACAGTTGACGTTTCGGGCCGAGACCGTTCAGGGGTTCCCTGATCACTGCCTTGCCCAGATATCCGTACCTGACCTGTCAAACGGGGGTAAAAAGGAGAATCATTCTCCCACTGCAAAGCTCACCCTCCCTCAAGATAACAACTTCCCTCAGTCTCTCTCCCCATATAGGAATATAGATAGGTTAAGTGAGTGGGCCAAGGTCTGGCAGATGGAATACAACGTTGGTAAATGTGAGATAATCCACCTTGGAAGGAATAATAGAAGAGCAGATTATTATTTAAATGGTGAAAGATTGCAGCATGCTGTTGTGCAGAGGGACTTGGGAGTGCTTGTGCATGAATCGCAAAAAGTTGGCTTGCAGGTACAACAGGTTATTAAGAAGGCAAACGGAATGTTGGCCTTCATTGCTAGAGGGATTGAGTTCAAGAGCAGGGAGGTCATGCTGCAACTATACAGGGTACTGGTGAGGCCGCATCTGGAGTACTGTGTGCGGTTCTGGTCTCCATACTTGAGGAAGGATATACTGGCTTTGGAGGCAGTGCAGAGGAGGTTCACCAGGTTGATTCCAGAGATAAAGGGGTTAACCTATGAGGAGAGATTGAGTCGTCTGGGACTATACTCTCTGGAAGTCAGAAGAATGAGAGGGGATCTTATAGAAACATACAAAATTTTTAAAGGGATAGATGAGATAGAAGTCGGAAAGTTGTTTCCATTGGTATGTGCGACTAGAACGAGGGGACGTTGCCTCAAGATTCAAGGGAGAAGATTTAGGACGGAGATGAGGAGAAACTGTTTTTCCCAGAGAGTGGTGAATCTGTGGAATTCTCTGGCCAGGGAAGCAGTCGAGGCTTCTTCACTAAATATATTTAAGACACAGTTAGATAGATTTTTAACATGGTAGAGGAATTAAGGATTATGGGGAAAAGGCAGGTAGATGGAGCTGAGTTTACGGACAGATCAGCCATGATCTTACTAAATGGCAGGGCAGGCTCGATGGCCTACTCCTGCTCCTATTGCTTATGTATTCTTATGTTCTTATCTCTATCCCTCAGACTATCTTTGTCACACACCTCTTCCACTCACGCTGTCACAGATGTGTAATCAGATCCACTAAACGACACGTGCTCATTTTTGTCCAGTGACGCAGACAACCATTCGTAACTGCACTGCTACTAGCAACACAGAGTGCATGTGCAAGACTGACCAGTACCAGCAGTGTCACTACACAAACTGCACGCTATTCCACTGTTTGAGCTGCTCCAGGTGCCACAACAGAGAAGTCATCAAACCCTGTGAGTACCACTGAGGGGGGAACGGGAGAGGGAGATTGGGACGTGGCATAATGTGAAGGGTGGTGGCTTACTATAAGAGTCTTGTGACTAAGTACATACATTGTGAGGTGGAGTTCAAGGAGGCTGTGTGGAATTGCCACTGTATCAGCTAATCGTCTGAGCCTACTGTTGTGATGTGTTGAGGATATCATTTGTCATACAACTGTCGGCTTGATTGGGTGCGATAAACTAGGTTGCTTTAAGTTTGGAAATTGTGCCTATAAGGGGTAGATTATTTTTAGATCCTCATCTATTCTGATCAAACATTCCCACAATACATCTCTTTTTGACCTGATCTGTTAATTTCTCTATTTTCCCCTCATGAATATTATTATCCACCCTGTGACCCTACATGTCACCTTGAATTGGATTTAAATTAACTTTATTTCTTACATCCTTCATATACATGAGTAAAAATCTCTACGTCTCCGTCTAAATGTGCAATGTGCAATTTATCGTCATTTGTCATAAATAGTATGTACAACAGGATAGTCAATATAACATAGAAATACAATTGTATCAGCGTGAATTAATCAGTCTGATGGCCTGGTGGAAGAAGCTGTTCCGGAGCCTATTGGTCCTGGCCTTTATGCTGCGGTACTGTTTCCCAGATGGCAGCAGCTGGAACAGTTTGTGGCTGGGGTGACTTGGGTCCCCAATGATCCTTCGGGCCCTTTTTACGCGCCTGTCTCTGTAAGTGTTCTGAATAGTGGGAAGTTCACATCTACAGATGCGCTGGGCTGTCCTCACTACTCTCTGCAGAGCCCTGCAATTGAGGGAAGTACAATTCCCTTACCAGTCCATGATGCAGCCAGCCAGGATTCTCTCAATTGTGCCCTTGTTGAATGTCCTTGGGATTTGGGGACTCATGCTAAACTTCTTCAACTGCCTGAGGAGAAAGAGGCGCTGTTGTACTTTTTTCACCACACAGCCGGTATATACAGAGTCCATGAGATCCTCAGTGTAAACCCCAGTCAGTTCAGATTGGCAAGAACATCTCCTCCACAATCTCCATCAGCACAGGTGGACCACAAGGCTGTGTACTTAGCCACACAGTCATAGGTGTAAAGCAAGTAGAGCAGGGGGCTAAGTACAGCTCCAACACCATATATAAGTTTGCTGATGACCATACCACCGTTGTGGGCTGTTTCAAAGGGGGTGATGAATCAGCATACAAGAGGGAGATTGAAAACTTGGCTGAGTGGTGTAATAACAACAACCTCTCACTCAATATCAATAAGACCAAGGAACTAATAGTAGATTTCAGGAGAGGGAAGCCAGAGGTCAATCAATCATCAGAGGATCAGAGGTGGAGAGGATCAGTAACTTTAAATTCTTGGGTGTCATGATCTCAGAGGACCTGTCCTGGACCCATCATATAAAGGTAATTGCAAAGAAAGCACGACAGTGCCTCTACATCCTCAGGGATCTACGGAGATTTGGCACATCATCAAAAACCTTGGCAAACTTCTATAGACGTGTGGTGGAAAGTGTGCTGACTGGCTGCACTACAGCCTGGTATGGGAACACCAACACCTTTGTGCAGAAAATCCTACTAAAAATAGTGAATTCAGCCCAGTACATCACGGGCTAAAGCCCTCCCAACCATTGAGCACACCGACATGAAATATCACCAGCATTCATCGTCAGAGATCCTCACCACCCAGGCCGTGCTCTTTTCTTGCTGCTGCCGTCAGGTGGAAGGTACAGGAGCCTCAGGATTCACACCACCAGGTTCGGGAACAGTTACTACCCTTCAACCATCAGGCTCTCGAACAAAAGGGGATAACTACACTCATTTAAGGACTCTTTAATCTTGTTATTTCATGCTCGTTATTTATTGCTATTTATTTATTATCCGCATTTGCACAAATCGTTTACAGTTACTGTTCTATAGATTTGTTAAGTAGGCCCACAGAAAAAAAAATCTCAGGGTTGAATGTGGTGACGTGTTATGTACTCTGATAATAAATTTTATTTTGAACTTTGGGTGGTGAGATCCAGCTGCAGTTAGTGGCCAACAGCAAAAAAGGGGAATAATTGGAGTTAATTAAAATAAAAGAAGTCGGCCTACTGGAAAATACCTGGAAATTAAGGACCAGTCTTTGACTTTGACTTTGTGATCGGGACTTGCTTTCTTCTTGCCCGGCCATGGGGACTCAATGCACTAGTGCCTAGGGCTCAACTGCAGTTGGTGGCTTCACAGATTTAGCAGAGTTAAATCCTGGTCCTGCTAACTCTCTTTGACTCCTGGTTCCATGTATTGACTATCTCTTCAGGTTCACAGCGGGAGGATGCTCAATGTGGAGAGTGCTTGCCAGGATTTTACCCACATGGTGACCAGTGCAAAGCCTGTCCTGAGTGAGTCAGCTTGGAGTTATCTAAGAATATAGATTTATCTCCTCTGTTTTAAAGGAATGGGATCCTGACATTTCCTTGCCACGTGGGGGCAATATTATGGGGTGGATGCTGTTCTTTCACCTTTGGATCTGGTTCTATCACAGCCAACATTGTTGGATGTCTCAGGGCCCAGCTGAAGAAGTGACTCCATGTTGGAGTTAGGACCTCTATTTTGGGGTCTGCTGCTGAATCTACACCTTGAAGTGAAAATCTCAATTCAAGAGATTGAGACTTGGGCATGTTAATGAGAGAATGTAGCTGAACCCTTACTCTGTGTTGGAATGGTATTTTACCTACCCTGGGAATGTTCAACGGCACAGCAAGGAGGAAGCTTTTCTCTGTATCTTAGTTGGCTGAGAGTTTGATGGGCAGTGTAAAGAGAGGTTTGCTCATCTCTAACTAACGTTTAACCTGCCCTGCTTGCGTCTCATGGGCTTGTGTACAGAGCTTTACTCTGTACGTAATCAATGTTTGCCTTTAATAAGTATAGAATATATGCACGTTACTTTTCCAATGGCAGTTTTCGTATGGCAGGAAGCAGAATGAATCCCTAGCTTTGAAATCCAAGCTGTTCAAACAAAAGTCTGTATTTCTCCCTGGCTGACTGGTTGGGTGAGGAAGGGGTTAGTTCTGGACCCTGGGATCGAAAAGAAGAGATGCCAGCAACCCTGTTTGCCCACCGTGGAGTTTGGTTGAAATGATTTTCTGCACATGTTGCTGATGTCTGTGTCTTTTCTTTTTTTTTAGAATTATGAATGAAGCCTCTCCCGCTGCATTGGGATGCTTGATTTCTGAGTCATATTTACCCACAGGTATCTCTTGTCTCCAATTTCAGGATAGCAGTTCTTACTGGAATGGAGGGTTATGGGCTGAGTGCAGGTCGGTGGGACTAGGTGAGAGTAAGAGTTCGGTACGGACCAGAAGGGCCGAGATGGCCTGTTTCCGTGCTGTAATTGTTATATGGTTATGTATGGTTATACTGTAAGAAAGGAAAAGGGGAGCAAGATATCTGGATATTGAAAGTGAGCTTTGAGCCCATCACTGACTACACACTGACCTGTGCTGGGCTGGATTTTATCAAAGACCACTGTCGTCAGCATTGGTTTCAATGGGTTCCGGTGAAGGCAATGGAGGCTGGAAATTCAACCCAAAGATGTATGCGTGGCCAATGATAGAAAAGTGTGTGTCCAACCTATGTTACTGACTGGTTTGAAACCTTGTATTGCTCTAGGCAAGTTTCAAGGGGTATTTTTAAAGGGGCATAAACAATACATTGTAAATTATATAAAAAGTTTAAGGAAATCAAAACAAGTTAAATTGCATTTTGGTATGGGTGTCAGTTTTAGTTCATTGGCTGCCCAAGGATCAAGTAGTCTCAAGCATAACATTGGACATCAAGAACGCGAGCCTCAAGGAGGTCTTTCAGCAAGTGTAGCTTTGGAAGTGAGGCAAGAAAACACACCAAGTGACCTGCTAGGTCCCTCAGCTCCCTGGAGTTGATAATGACCACCTTGGCCAGGCTAATGAGCAGTCCTACCAGAGGTTAGGTGATCGTGACTGATCTTTATACTGAGTTCCAGTGGGGGATTGTGACTGACTCATCATGTCCTTGTTTCCAGTGCTGAAGACCGTTCTAAGTGTTTTGGGATCACTTTCCCTTCTGTTCCTGATGGTTCAACTTCTGCGCTGCAAATTTCAACGTACATCTGTTGTGAAGGAGCCGAGGACCCGGACAGGCACAGGTATTCCCAATGTTACCCATATCCCAGACAAGGGGGCTCTCTGGCTAGTCAGGTTTCATATGTACCACTATTCCTGGCACAGAGTTCCCTCATCTTCTCCCCATTTCATAGCCTCAGGCAAAGAGGCTCACATTCGCTCTTGAACTCAAATAAGAGTTTGTCAAAACTACAAGAAGTAAGTTATTTGCTGGGATACTCAGTGAAGTTAAAAAAAAAATGGTACTAGAAGTCCGGGAGTACTTACATTGGATAGTGTTATGTCTTATAACTCCAGAAACTAATTGAAGGAAAACCACAGCAGTCTTTAGTTTTCTTTCCTTTTTTTTTTGCTGAGGATCTGACAAATGACATGGTGATGTATGCCATTCACGTACATGTCACGTACTCTTAATGAATTATGTAAACAAACAGAATGCTTAATCGAACAATATATTTACAAGATTACTCAAATATTAAATACACAACACTTTTCCCTGCCTAGGTATAAACTCCAACTCAATATAGAATGCATCTCAACTCGAATATGTCATGTACTGTGGAGACTTTCTTACTGTACTGGGATAACGTCTTTCCTGATAACTGGGGTCACTCTACCTGGCAGGTGAGACTTATGGCTGTGAAACAATCTCATGTTCTGGTGTCTCCTCCATGGTGATTGTAGGAGTTGACTCTGGGAGCGCAGGAAGTGGATCTAACAGCCCTGGACACTGTTCTTTTCAAACAATGGACTCTGCTCTCCTCAGCTGATCAATATGCCATTTCCTGATGATATCAGACGCAATGTCCACTGTGTAGGGCAGTGGTCCAGTTCTATTCCTAATCATTTCATGTACCCGCTTCGGATCTCCTCTGCGGTCCTCCACCATGACTGCTTGTCCAGGAGTGAAACAGTGAGCCTCTTTGTTTGGGGAGTTCTCAGGTAGCCTCAGCTGTTGGTCCTGCATGCTCCTCCTGAGATTGGGTTTGAGGAGATCCGAGCTTGAGCACAAGGGACAACCCAGGAACAGCAAAGCTGGTGGGTTGTTAAATGTGGAGAGTCTGGCACTGCCGAATGCAAAGAGGAAAGTGGCAAGCTTCTCATTCAGTGCCAGTGTTCCGCTGACATTGCTCACAGTGTGTTGTTTAGACTCTGGACAAGCCTTTCCACCAAGCCATTTGTAACTGAGCGGTACAGTGCAGATGTAATATGTCTTATTCCATTCACTTTCTGGAATGACTGGGACTCTTCTGCAACAAACTGTGGTCCATTGTCACTTAAAGTGCTATGGAACAGCAGTCCCTGAGAAGCGGCTTCTCAACACATCAATGGTATGCGAGGCTGTAGTGGAGGCAACTGGAAACACTTCCAGCCACTTTGTAGCTGCATCCATTACCACCTAGAAATTTATGCCCGTGAATCATCCAGCAAAATCCACATGAATCCTCTGCCAAGGCAATGCAGGCCATTTCTAGGGATGGAGAGGCACTGCTTTTGACATCTTCTGGATGTGTTGGCATCCCAATAGACGGCAAGCTGCCTGGTCTGCTGGTTTATCCCAGGCCACCAGACAAAACTTTGAGCCAATGTTTTCATCTTGACCATGCCTAGATGACTGACATGAAGCTCTTCCAACATGTTAGTCCTCAGCTTGGATGGTACAACAACTCTCGATCACCACGTAAGGAACCCCCCCCCACCAAATGCAAGTTCATCCTAGTGCTGATAAAAATGGGGAAACTGGAATTTCTGCTGCACATTCCAGCCATTTTGGATGGCCATGTCGAGCTGAAACAGTGTGTTTCTCTTTGGTCCATCTCTGCCATAATCGGGAGACTTTCAATTTGCATTGGGGAGAGTACTTCAAGGGGAGTGTCCTCTTTTTTAAATTTTTCAGGTATTTCCTTTCCCAGGAGTAAAAAGGCCAATCCATCATCATTTCCAATATTAGTTGTCCTCTTGAATTCAGTCTTGTAATTGTGTCTTCCAAGAAACAGAGCCCATCTCTGCATTTGTGTTGTTTGTTGTTAGTGGAACACCCTTCTGTCGATTGAAAATGAGACACTACTGGCTGATGATCGTTAATGAGGATAAACTCTCTCCCACACAAGTACTGGTTGAAATGTTTTACACCCCAAACGAGACTCAAGGCCTCTCTGTCAATCTGTGCATATTTTTTCTCTGCAGAAGTAAAAGAACATGATGCAGAGGGTATGGGGCATTCATCTCCATCACTCATAACATATGACATAATTACAGCTGCAGTATACCATAAGGTGAGATATCTTATGGAACCTGTTATGGTAATTGACAAACCCTAAAAAGGACCACTGCTGTAACATGTCCTTTGGGGCATCCACCAGTGCTTGAATTTTCTCAGCATATGTTTGTAATCCTTGTGCATTCATGGTGTGACCACAGTAAGTGATGCTTGATTTAAAGAATTCACATTTTGTCTGAGCCCATAATCTTCTAATTTTTTAACACTAATCTTGAGATTTTTGGATATGTTCCATGTCATCCTTACCAGTTACAATGGTGTCATCCAGGTAACCCTGAGTGTCTGGGCAGCCTTGCAGCACCTGGTCCATGGTTTTTTTTGCCAGAGTGCCCATGTGAGTGTTTATGGTGAGAAACACTTTGGACTCTTCTTCCATCTCCATCTGTTGGTAGGCCTCAGCTAAGTCCACTTCGCTGATGTGTTTCCCTCCAGAAAGGTTTGCAATGATATCCTCCATCCTGGGCAGAGGGTATTGATCTACATTCAGTACTGGGTTCATGGTGACCTTAAACTCACCACAGATCCTGACAAACCCCTTCTTCTTGGCTACTGGTACCAGTGGCACTGCCCATGGGCTCCACTCAATTTTGGAAAGAATTCCTTCAGCCTCTATGCAATTTAGCTCACTGGCTACTTTATCACTGATTGTATAAGGAACTGGCCAGGCTTTGTAAAACGTGGATGTGGTATTTCATTAAACACTATTTTACTATTGGTACGAATTTACCAATGCCATCCTTGAACATTGCTGTGGCATCATCTATTATCTTTCTTAATTCACTTTCTGTTGACTCTATTGCAAGGGATGTGGCATTCTAATGGTGGATGGATCTCCAATCAAATTGTAGTTGTCTCAGCCAATCACAGCCCACAATGATGGCCCTCCTGTTTTTTCCCCACATACAAGCCCAGTATGACTTGTTGGTTGTTGCATTTCACCGTTACAAATGTCATTCCCACAGGAGTTTTCTTTTCTCCAGTTTAAGTTCTTAGTTGGATAGCTGCAGGCTTTAATTCAATATCTTTGAAATGCCATTCAAACTCATTTTATGGATTGACTGAAACAGCCGAGCTAGTGTCCAATTCCATTTTAATTAATTTGCCATTCACTTCTGGTGTAAGTCATATTGCTTGTGTCTCATAAGTTTTCACATTGTAAATCTCAAGGCTACTCAGTCCTGTGTCACTCAAAGTTCAATGTTCAAAGTAAATTTATTATCATGGTTGGATACGTCACCATATACAAACCTAAGATTCATTTTCTTGTAGGCGTGCTCAATATTTCAATACTCAGTAATAACCATAATAGAAACAATGAAAGACCACACCAACTTGGACGTTTAATCAGTGAGCAAAAGACAACAGATTGTGCAAGTACAAAAAGAAAGAAATGATAATATATAAATAAATAAAAAATATTGAGAACATGAGATGAAGGGTCCTTAAAAGCGAGTCCATAGGTTGTGTGATCATCTCGATGATGAGGCAAGTGAAGTTATCCCTCTTGATTCAAGAGCCTCATCATTATCCAATTTTTCATCAACAACATGCAGATTAGTCCTCTTTTTGAAACTGCAACTTGACTTTTTTCTTTTTCTCTTCCCTATGAAGTCCATTTATACTTGGTCTTCTTTGGTCCTTGGAGTTCAGAAGAATGAGGGGAGACCTCATGGAAACATTTCGAATGTTGAAAGGCATGGACAGAGTGGATATGGCAAAGTTGTTTCCCATGATGGGGGAGTCTAGTACGAGAGGGCATGACTTAAGGATTGAAGGGCGCCCATTCAGAATAGAAATGCGAAGAAATTTTTTTAGTCGGAGGGTGGTGAATCTGTGGAATTTGTTGCCACGGGCAGCAGTGGAGGCCAAGTCATTGGGTGTATTTAAGGCAGAGATTGATAGGTAACTGAGTAGCCAGGGCATCAAAGGTTATGGTGAGAAGGCGGGGGAGTGGGACTAAATGGGAGAATGGATCAGCTCTTGATGAAATGGCAGAGCAGACTTGATGGGCCAAATGGCCGACTTTTGCTCCTTTGTCTTATGGTCTTTTAAATGTGATTTGTGCTTACTTAGGAGCCATTTTGAAAGCTTTCTTGTAAGATTCCACAAACTGCACAATCTTTCAGTGCATCATTAAGCCCATTATTGAACTGACAATAAGCTCAACTGGACTCCCCTTTCTTTTGATTCCACTTATGAAATCTAAAGTGTTCTGCAATCAAGAATGGTTTTGGTTCCAAATATTCTTGCATGATGTTCACAATATCAGCAAAGCTATTTTTGGCAGGTTTGGTTGGAGAGGTTTAACTTCTAAGCAAACTGTATACTTTTCCACCTATTGCACTCTGCCACACTAGCACTCATTTTTCATCGGCTATTTCATTTGCTTCAAAATACTGCACAATTAGTTCAGCATACATCATCCAGTTATCTGTTGTGCAATCAAACACATCTATCTTCCCAATGTAGCCAGCCATTTCTGCTTTTTTAAAAGTTTATTATTATTGTCACCCATTACTCACTGTTTATAAACCCGTGGCCATGCTCATTCTTTTTTAAACTCAAACATCTCTCTCCCACTCTGAAGAAAAACACGCTGCACTTCAACAGGTAGTCATCTGGGGTTTATTTTAAAACTTCCTCATCACCACTGTTCTGTTTTGTAACTCCAGAAACTAATTGAAAGTAAAATGGAGGAGCCAGGATACTTGTCTGGGTAGTTTTCTTTCCTTTCTGTTAGTAATGCTCTTGCATATGATGTGGTGGCAGAGTGACGCATGCCATTTCTGTACTTCTTACATACAACTCATAATTAACTATATAAACAAAAAATGCTTAATCAAACAATATATTTACACTAATAAAGACACTACAGATAGCTCATCAGTTGACGGGATGCATTTTTGGATGGTGAGGAATAAAAATGGTATAAGGTGTGGACCATGGTCCTCCTTTGGGGAGGAGGCAGAGGACTGGAGACTGAAAATATTACACATTCTGATAATAAAGGGGAGAATGTCACGGGCCAATCAGTTCAGTGCCGGGGTGGAAGTGATCGTCTGCTTGGATGAGCATCAACTTGCAAATGAGAGGCAGGTAGATCTGTTAAATTTGTTCAGCTAAGGTTCGCGATGTGTTTTGATGAGGTAACACAGGGGGAGAGGGTGAGATATGATTTGCTAGACTTTCAAAAGGTACTTGATGAAATATCATATGGTAGACATTCAAACCTAAGACAAGAGGCCAAAGCAGCACAGAAGCAGAGTTGGCTGAGCGTAGAAACAGAGTACACAGAACAAGGAATATAAGCTGCAATAGTACAGCTCTGACACAAGGCTCAATGGCCTATAATCCCCAGGATTGCCACCCTCCAGTCTTCTAGTACTACTCCTGTGGCAAGGAAATAAAATCATTGCCAATGGCACAGAAATCTCTCCCTCACTTCCTGTAATAACCTGAATAATATCCCATCTGACCTTGGGGACTTATCTACCCCAATGGTTTTCAAAGGTTCCAGCATATGCTTTTTCTTAACGGCGATATTTCCAGCAGATTAGCCTGTTCTACGCTGTCCACACATTGTCAAGGTCCTCTTACAGGGGAATACTGAATCATACCCTACCTTCCACGACTTCAGATTGGTCAAGTCGTCCTCCTGGTCTTCATGTTCATGTGGAACGCCTGGGGTTTTCATTGAAAGAGTTCTAATTAATGAGCGTTTTTGGACCAGAGTGAAGGGGAGGAGAAATGAGGGATGTTGTTAAGTCTGGGAGTGGTGAGCCATGATGATGAGGGTGGTTGGGGTAGGGGGAAACTATGCTTACAGCTCCTCCCTCCAGACTCAATAAACTCTGCACTCAATAATTTGTGTGTATTTTTCCTAGGGGTTCAAAGTCCTGATGTCTGTGTTTCAGCTCCTGAGGGTGAAAAGACAAAGAGTGAAGTGAAAGAGTTGGTGAGTGCTGAGGACTGTTTGTTTGGTCACGTTTCCAGCAGCAGTCAAGTTGTAGAGTGCTCTGCCTGGTCCTTTACCTTCCTGTCTCTGTCACAAGACACATTGCAGTTGGTAGCTCTTTGTTCCCGTTCAAAGCTGACAGTTGAATTGAATGATATCTCATCCACTGCCCTAAACAGCGATCCTTTCCATCGCTGATGCAATGTGGCACCACCTCCATCATGTGCAGCAGACTTCTTCAGTGACACCTTCCAAATCCACAACTACCACGGAGATGGGCTCAGCTGGAAACTGGAGACGCCGTGGTGGGGTCCCCTCCAGATCTCACAAGGACTTGCAAATATTGCACTGTTCAGTGTCTCAATCCTGGAATTTGTTCTGGAGCTGTGGTGTGGGACAGACAGCAGGGATCCCAGACAGAAGCTCACTGCCACCTTCTTCAGGCCACTTTGAGATGGATAAGATTCACAGCCTCACCATGACTCTCGCATCCCGTGCAACAACCATATAACACCTAACCCAGCCACACTGTGCTCTCTGCAGAAACCTTTGCCGGTTGCTGCCACTGCTGCTTGATTCTCAATCTGGATGCAGCTTGAACTTAGTATGTGTTTTAACTTTTTTTTGTTCCTGGCAGCCATTTGAGATCCCAGCTCCAGAAAGGAAATCCAGTCCTCCCATTGATTTCCCAACTCATCCACTGGCAAACAACAACATTTATGGGACCAGTCTACAGGCATCACGGCTCCAACCTGAAACACAAGGTAAGGGACTTTATCTGTGTTGCTCCAATGGGATTCTTTAATTGGACAACTTAGAAAAAAGATATACTCTGGATCGGATCCATTATTTCGGGAAGTGGACAAGCTATCAGGATGTGCAGACAGAATGGGGGCAGGATATATTAAGAAGTGGGCAGCCAGTGTCTAGATGCAGGTGGAGTGTGCGAAGAAGCAGACAGGACATATGGGGAACAGGACAGGACTGCAGGTAGTGCAGCTGTTTCATGGCTTGCAAGCTCAATTCTGACCAGTACGCTGTCCTTGTTCGCACATTCGTCCTGGAGCCATGTAGTTTTCCTAAACGCAAGAAAGTCTGCAGATGCTGGACATCCAAAGCCACACACACACAAAATGCTGGAGGAACCCAGCAAGGCGAGTAGCATCATTGGAAATGAATAGGATGGTCGGTGTTTTGAGCTGAGACCCTTCTTCAGGACTGAGAAGGAAGGGGGAAGATGCCAGAGGTGGGGGGGGGGTGGAGGAGGGGAAGGAGGCTAGCTGGAAGGTGATAGGTGAAGCTAGATGGGTGGGAAAGGTTAAGAGCTGGTGAAGAAGGGATCTGATAGGAGAGGAGAGTTTTCCTCCAGGCTTCCTCTGGCATCCCAAAGGTATGCTGGTTGATGGGTTGTGGTTACTGTAAATTATCCCTAGAAACCATAGAAAAACTACAGCACAGAAACAGGCCTTTTGGCCCTTCTTGGCTGTGCC
The DNA here is from genome assembly GCF_030028105.1 of Mobula birostris. Classification (NCBI taxonomy): domain Eukaryota; kingdom Metazoa; phylum Chordata; class Chondrichthyes; order Myliobatiformes; family Myliobatidae; genus Mobula; species Mobula birostris. The sequence goes on from NC_092396.1 coordinate 19,978,745, forward strand.
AAACCATTTTCTGCCTAGTCCCGCTGACCTGCACACGGACCATATCCCTCCATACACCTCCCATCCATGTATCTGTCCAATTTATTCCTAAATGTTAAAAAAGAACCCGCATTTACCACCTTGTCTGACAGCTCATTCCACACTCCCACCACTCTCTGTGTGAAGAAGCCCCCCCTAATGTTTCCTTTAAACTTTTCCCCCTTCACCCTTAACCCATGTCCTCTGGTTTTTTCTCCCCTTGCCTCAGTGGAAAAAGCCTGCTTGCATTCACTCTATCTATACCCATCATAATTTTATATACCTCTATCAAATCTCCCCTCATTCTTCTACGCTCCAAGGAATAAAGTCCTAACCTATTCAACCTTTCTCTGTAACTGAGTTTCTCAAGTCCCGGCAACATCCTTGTAAACCTTCTCTGCACTCTTTCAACCTTATTAATATCCTTCCTGTAATTTGGTGACCAAAACTGAACACAATACTCCAGATTCGGTCTCACCAGTGCCTTATACAACCTCATCATAACATTCTAGCTCTTATACTCAATACTTTGATTAATAAAGGCCAATGTACCAAAAGCTCTCTTTATGACCCTATCTACCTGTGTCGCCACTTTTAAGGAATCTTGTATCTGTATTCCCAGATCCCTCCGTTCTACTGCACTCCTCAGTGCCTTACCATTTACTCTGTATGTTCTACCTTGGTTTGTCCTTCCGAAGTGCAATACCTCACACTTGTCTGTATTAAACTCCATCTGCCACTTTTTCAGCCCATTTTTCCAGCTGGTCCAAATCCCTCTGCAAGCTTTGAAGACCTTCCTCACTGTCCACTACACCTCCAATCTTTGTATCATCAGCAAGTTTGTTGATCCAATTTGCCACATTATCATCCAGATCATTGATATAGATGACAAATAACAATAGACCCAGTACTGATCCCTGTGGCACACCACTAGTCACAGGCCTCCACCCTGAGAAGCAATCCTCTACTACCACTCTTTGAGCCAATGTCTAATCCAATTTACCACCTCTCCATGTATACCTAGCGACTGAATTTTGCTAACTAACCTCCCATGCGGGACCTTGTCAAAGGTCTTACTGAAGTCCATGTAGACAACATCCACTGCCTTCCCTTCATCCACTTTCCTAGTAACCTCCTCGAAAAACTCCAAAAGATTGGTCAAACATGACCTACCACGCACAAAGCCATGTTGACTTTCCCTAATAAGTCCCTGTCTATCCAAGTGCTTGTAGATTCTGTCTCTTAGTACTCCCTCCAATAACTTACCCACTACCGACGTCAAACTTACCGGCCTATAATTTCCTGGATTACTTTTCGATCCTAGTGGGTGGGAAAGTCAGTAGGGATATGTGTGAGAGATTTGGATGAAAGGAATTTGGGGGAATAGATTGATGGGTTGTTCTAGGAGCCAATATAGATTCAATGGGACAAAAACCTCCTACGTTGTAAGAAAATAAGAAATGCAAAATAAATATACAACAATATATATATATTGCATTAAGTGGCAGGCAGTGTGAGCCAGGAGTTGACAGGAGTTTTCTTCTTCCAGTGTCAATGCCCCTAGATGGAAGAGCCTTGTATGAAATCATCAACTTGGTCCCCGTGCGGAGATGGAAGGAGCTGATGCGTTTGCTGAGGCTGAAGGAGTGCGATATCGAGCGGATTGAGATGGACGTGACCCATTCCCGAGACCAGCAGTATGAGATGCTTCATCAGTGGAGCCAGCAACAAACAGCCTCCATAGAGTCCTTGTACCAGGCCTTGGAAATCATGAACTTGACAGGTCTAGCAGAGGAACTTAAAGCCAAATTTCTCAACTAGTTCAACTCTCCCTGACACCACTATGACATCAAGTTTAATGTTCAGGAAAGACAACTCCACGTGTCCTCAATCTAAAGCCTAGTTAGTCCTGCGGCCCACAGCCGCTGGTGAAGCCTGGATTTTAGAGTGTGCAGTTTAGTAATCGACTTAACCGATGCTTCAGGGATCTGGGGTTCCCATTTCTGGACAAGATGCGCAAGTTGCTCCAAAGGAGCAGACCTTGAGGGCAGTCACCTGAGCTGAGCACTCAGTCCCTGCGCTCAGAGGGGGCAACAGCAAAGTGGCAGCTCCCCACCTGAGCCGAGGGTTGTCAATGCCAGAGACACAGTCAGTTCCAGGGCCCGGACCTGGTTTGATCAAAATTAGTTCCACTTTGCAGTCTAGATCTTCACAAGAAAAGGTGGCGTAAAGAGGAGATGCAGCAATACAGTAAGGCCATGTGACTCTGGAAGTTAGAAACTTAGAAAGGTGGTAAGTGACTTACTGTCTTTCTACCTGGCTCTATGTACTTGAGTCCTGTCATACCTGGGAGCTGCCTTGCTCTGGCCCAAAGTCTCTGGTAATTTATCAAGAACTGATTTATCCATGGATTGGAAGTCTCACCCACCCCCCCAGCCTCCAAAAGCTGCCTGCAGTTAGTCATTCAAACTCAAGCCACAGAAGGCAAACTCCGAATAGGGCCTGGGCTCCGTTTTGAGGTTGTGCAGAGGCGGGGCCTGAAGGACTTGAGGTTCAGCTCGCAGGGAAATGTTCCAAGTGTTCCATGTCTTTGGATTAAACTGTATATAAGTTTCTGTGGTGATAAATATGACTTTTAAAAATATGGAAGCAAATTCTGTTCTTAATCAACACTGCATTACAGCCATTCTGATACAGAGAGGTTTTTCAGTAGATTCGTTCACAAACGCTTACAGCCTATTAAGTAATCCGTCTGAAGTGCAGGCATTCATTTCGGCGTTCCAATAGGGCAGCCCCTTTGCTCGCATCAATAGAATAACAAGCAGATACTCCACCTTTGGGATCAGCCGGACTATATTACAATTTAAGGCACACAGTGTTCTCTCTTTCTGCACAATACCGAGAGGGAAGGCTTGTTACTAATAGGCAGCAGGGTATTCCTTCATTTTCTTATGTCCTGTTATATTTGGAAGTAGCAGTGGTATAATCCTAGGTTAGAACGCTCCTGGTATCTGCTACCCTCTTCTGGTCTTTTGGTGAACAACACACTAATTTTACACAAACACACACACAAAAACACACACACACACACACACACACACACTTCCTGACATTGTATTCCATCTGCCATTTCTTTGCCCATTTTCTTAATCTAAGTCCTTTTGCAGCCTCCCAGCTTCCTCATCTCTACTAGCCCCTCCATCTATCCATCTATCTTTGTATCATCTGAAAACTTGGCCACAAAGCCAATAGTCCCATCATCCAAATCATTGACATATAATGTAACAAAATGGTCCCAACCCCAACCCGTTGGAACACCACTGGTCACCGGCAGCCAATCAGAAAAGGCTCCCTTTATTCTCACTCTTTGCCTCCTGCTAGTCAGCCAATTCTCTACCCAGGCTAATTTTTTTTCTCTCTGTAATACCATGATCTCTTATCTTGTTAAGCAGCCTCAGGTGCAGCACCTTGTCAATGGCCTTCTGAAAACCCAAGTACACAACATCCACCGATTAGCTTTTTTCTATCCTGCTTGTTATTTCCTTGGAGAATTCCAACAGATTTGTCAGGCAAGATTTTCCCTTAAGGAAACCATGTTGACTTTGGCCTAGTTTAGTACCCAGAAAACTCGTTCTTAATAATGGACTCCAACATCTTCCCAACCACTGAAGTCAGGCTAACTGGCTTATAACAGCCTTTCTTCTGCCTCCTTCCCATCTTGAAGTGTGGAGTGACATCTGCAATTTTCCAGTCCTACAGAACCATGCCAGAATCTAGTGATTCTTGAAAGATCATTACTAATTCCACCTCAATTTCTTCAGCTACCTCTTTCAGATCCCTGAGGTATAGTCCATCTTGTGACTTGTTGATTATACCTTCAGACTTTTTGGCCTCCCAAGCATCCTCTCTGTAGTAATAGCAAATGCACTGACTTCTGCTCCCCCACCCCCAGCACACTTAAAATTCAGCATACTACTAGTTTCTTCCAAAGTGAAGACTGATGCAAACTACTTATTTCATTTATCAGCTATTTTTGTTGTCCCCCAATACTATCTCTCTGACATAATTTTCCAGTGGTCCAATATCTACTCCTGCCTCTCTTTTACTCTTTATATATCTGGAAAAAAAACTTTTGTTACCCTCTTTTATAGTATTGGCTAGATAACCTTTATATTTAATCTTTTTCCTCATTATGGCTTTTTATTTGCCTTCTGTTTGTTTTTCTAAGCTTCCCAATCCTCCAACTTCCCACTAATTTTGCTATATTATATGCCCCCATTTTGTTTTTATGCTGTCTTTGACATCCCTTGCCAGCCACGTTTGCATCATCCTCCCTTTAGAATACTACTTCATCTTTGGGATGCACCTATACTGTGCTTTCCGAAATGCTCCCAGAATCTCCAGCCATTGCTGTTCGGGCATCGTCCCTGCTAATATCTTGTGCCAATCAACTTTGGCCAGCTCCTCTCTCTTGCATCTGTAATTACCTTTACTCCACTATCATACTGATATGTCTGACTTTAGCTTCTCCCTTTCAAACTGAAGAGTGTATTCTATCATATTATTATCACTACTCCTAAGGATTCCATTACCTTAAGCTCCCTAACCTAATCTAATTCATTACACATCACCCAATCCAGAATCTCCTTTCCCCCTAGTGGGCTCAATCACAAGCTGCTCTTAAAAAATTCATCTTGTAGGCATTCTACCAAATTCCCCCTCCTGGGATCCAGGACTGACCTGTCACCTCAGAACCAGCCACTAAATCAGTATTTTGAAAGCCAAATGCTGGGTGAAAAAAAGGCATCTTCCTGCTAACCTCAATGTGCTATGTGGGCTTTTCATTTTTCAGCAGCCTGCAGTCAGATCTCCCACTGGCAGCAGGGAGTGCTTTTAAATAACAAAAAAAAAACAAGCTCAGTGTGTTACTAGTTCTCCTGAGACTGTTCCATAACCTAGATTATGTGGATTTTTATAACCATATAACAATTACAGCACAGAAACGGGCCATCTCGACCCTTCCAGTCGGTGCCGAACTCTTACTCTCACCTAGTCCCACCGACCTGCACTCAGCCCATAACCCTCCGTTCCTTTCCTGTCCATATGTCTATCCACTTTAACTTTAAACAACAACATCAAACCTGCCTCAACCACTTCTGCTGGAAGCTCATTCCACATAGCTACCACTCTCTGAGTAAACAAGTTCCCCCTCATGTTACCCCTAAACTTTTGCCCTTTAACTCTCAACTCGTGTCTTGTTTGAATCTCCCCCATTCTCAATGGAAAAAGTCTATCCACATCAACTCTATCAATCCCCCCCATAATTTTAAACACCTCTATCAAGTCCCCCCTCAATTTTCTACGCTCCAAAGAATAAAGACCTAACTTGTTCAACCTTTCTCTGTAACTTAGGAGATGAAACCCAGGCAATCTTTTGTAAATCTCCTCTGTACTCTCTGAATTTTATTGACATCTTTCCTATAATTCAATGACCAGAACTGTACACAATACTCCAAATTTGGCCTTACCAATGCCTTATACAGTTTCAACATTACATTCCAACTCCTATACTCAATGGTCTGATTAATAAAGGCCAGCATACTAAAAGCTTTCTTCACCACCCTATCCACATGAGATTCCACCTTCAGGGAACTATGCACCATTATTCCTAGATCCCTCTGTTCTACAGCATTCTTCCATGCCCTACCATTTACCATGTATGTCCTATTTTGATTAGTCCTACCAAAATGTAGCACTTCACATTTTTCAGCATTAAACTCCATCTGCCATCTTTCAGCCCACTCTTCTAACTGGCCTAAATCTCTGTGCAAGCTTTGAAAACCTACTTCATTATCCACAACGCCACCTATCTTAGTATCATCTGCATACTTACTAATCCAATTTACCACCCCATCAACCTCCCCATTATCCACTTGGAGTGAGAACATTTGGGGAGGAGGAGATGGCGACACGCCGCAGTGCGGACGGCCACTCCGGTGAATATCTGTAATCTGTCAAGTAGGGTACCATGCACAATTCTGATTTGATGGAGACAGACATGAGAGTACAGAGGAGCATCTGGAGAAACTTCTGAAATGCCCGCTTTGCTGCCGCTGCTACTGTATAGTCCGGAATCTCTGGAGAAGACCCCGAACCCTCAACTTTGCTTGTTTTGGCGGCCGGAGCTAGGTCGAAGGCGCTCGGCGGAGGATGGCACTCGGGAGGCTGTATCGGAGGGGCTGGTTGGAGGCTCGAAGTTTTCAGACGGACTCAGTGTCGGCTGTGGTCAGGTGCTTCCAATGTATCGACAGTTGTTGGTGCCTGGAGGTTTATAGCAGGGAGTTTCTCCCTTTGCCGCCTACTATCGGGGACTCGGGAGTTGATTGGGACTTTGAGACTTTTTTTTTTACCGTGCCCATGGTCTGCTCTTCATCAAATTACGGTATTGCTTTGCACTGCTGTAACTATATGTTGTAATTAATGTGGTTCTGTCAGTGTTAGCCTTTGGTTTGTCCTGTTTCTCTGTGATATCACTGTATCATTTATTGTATCATTTCTTAATACATGCATGCATTTCTAAATGAAAATAAATGAGGACTGAGTGTTCTCATAATCTAAAAGATTTCATGGAAAATGGCAAGTGCATTCATGCTAAGAGCACACTGAAGCACTCAGAACAATTCCACATCTGGTAATGAATTACCCAAGCATGATCTTCTGTGTGACCTACCCTAGGTAAAAATTAAATTGGATCTCGTGGTGTTCAAAGAACAAGTGCTATTGATTCACAATCTAGCCTGTGGTAATTCCAAAGTAGAGAAGTCATTGGTTCTGCAGCTTTGACGGTTATGGTCTGTGCACTTATCCAATAACTCCTGAAATGTGGGATTCAGCCACCGGTTTCTGCCCTGCTCCAGCACTAAAACAGCACTCATCAAAATCGCAACCGTGTCTGTTGTCCGGGTAACTCCCCTCCATCCTTCTCTACCAGACTTCAGCACCATCTTCCTGCAATCGCACAGGGATATCTCTATCCCTCCCCCTCCCCTGTCTGATCAGAGTCAGAGCCAGAACAATTTGTGGGAGGGAGAGGGACTGTGGAAGCACTGAGGCAGAATTAAATATGGTCATGCCCTTCCCCAACGGCAGATGCTTTACTCCCTCAAACGGTAAAAAAAAAATGCTGCTATTTCTTTGTAAGTACCTGATTTTTAAAAAAAACACACTCACCTATACCAGACGGAAGATTCATCCCCTTCTCTTCATCCTTATAGAGAACATAGAATATAAAGCAGACTGGGAGTGTAGTGGTATCAGCACTGGACTTCAAGGCAGACGGTCCTGAGTTCGAATCCAGCCGGGTCCCAACCTGGGCAGCAGCAGTATTTGTGCAGAAGAAAGGCTGGCAATCTACTTCCGTATCTTGCCATGAAAATCCTATAGTCCCCATGGTCCGTGAGGTCACGAAGAGCCAGACTCGACTTAACGACTGAACAACAACAACAAACAGTCCAGAAACAGACCTTTTGGCCCACAATGTTACGCTGAACTAATTAAATTAGTAATCAAGTGGCTAACTAAACTGATCTCCTCTGCTTACACAATGTCCATATGCTTCCATTTTCCTCATATTCATGTGCCTATCTAAACGATCCCATTCCAGCATTCCAGACACCCATCATTCTCTGTGTAAAAAAAGAAAATAGTCCCTCTCATCTCCTTTGAAATTACCCCCTCTTAGCTTAAATACACACCTTCGGTATTGGACATTTCAACCCTTAGAGAAAGATATTGTCTTTCAACTTTATTTAAGCCTCTCATAATCGTACAAACCTCAGTCGGAACTCCCCTCAGCCTCCAGGGCTCCACAAAAAGAAAACATTCCAAGTTTGTGCAACCTCCCACTGCACGTGCTTTCTAATCCAGGCAACATCCTGGTAATCCTCTTCTGCACCCTCTCCAAAGCCTTGACACCCTTTCTATAGTGGGGTGACCAGAGATATATTGTAATCAATGAATCATGTGAAATGACTTCTGATCCTGTTGTCATAGCTCTGTAATGCTGGAGATTCCCCCCCCCCCACCGCCCCAAATATCTATTCTTGGCTCCCTCATCTTCACCAGCTGTTGCCCTACAATGACATTGTCCCCTACTGTAGGGTTCATCTGCATATCCAGTGACAGGGAGACCCCAATCAGGCCACGTCTCTTGTGTCTGGCTCCTTACACAACGGCTTCCACCAATTAAACGCTGTTTGCAGCCTTCACTCCTGCACAACCAACCCAACACTCCACCTGCACGGGAGATGAAGTGAAATTTCCCCAAGAGAAGCCAACAGATAGATACCCTTGTCAGCACTGGCTCCCAAGTAACACACTTAATGTCTGCAGGTGGAGCCTTTGGGTAGTTTGCACTCACCCGTCAAATTCCCAAGAAAGGATGAAATAAGCAATATCATATAACATTCTCATAGTCCCATGAGGTTTTTACGCACAACACTGAAAGTCACTACACCTCATTTTAACATTGCCGAACAGATTGGATGAAAAAAACAAATGTTTCAACACATTATTTACAGAAAACACACAAGAAAAATACAGAAGTGTTTATTATCAGTTCTGCTATACATATAAAAGATTACTTACAAGGAATCATATCAACCATGTGCCACCCTCCCTTGTATGTTTGGCAGTCTTCCATCTGAATTTAAGAAAAAAATTAGAGGGCTACAGAGAGAGCAGAGTATGGTGAAATTGGAAGAGGGGTGGCAGAGAGGGGAAGGTGAGTAGAGAGAAAGGGGAAGAAAAAGATCAAAATTGAATAAATAGTTGGGAAAATGAATGGGAAGTAAAGCAGAAGAACAGGGAGAGTATGAAAGAGCAGAGAGACATTGGGCCAGATGGCAAGGAGAAGTGAAAAGGTGTTGCTGTTTTCACTATTTGTTAATAATTTTGAATAATAAACATTAATATAGATCTAAACATTCATATTTACATAGCTTTTTTTCAATCCAATGTACATTTTGGGATACCAGTAGAAGCCACTCTAAGGTGACATTATATTAGTTTTGGGAGGGTGGAGTAAAATAAAAACCATCAGAAGCTCATTAACTTCCATTCCAAATGCACCCGAACACAGATCTCACATGAAATGCACTCCCACACTTTAGCTGAATGTCAGAACATCACAAGAAGCAGCTCTGAGGGAACAGGGTAGAAAATGATAAAGGTATGACAGAGTTGGGACTCTGCAGTTTGGAGAAAGGACCTCAGGGTGGTCTGAGAAAAGTGATGGGGCAATGAAGGAGTGGACTGCCTTAAACAGCAAAAGGGCACGTAAACCCTTAACCTACCTCAAGTCTACCCGTTTTTTCCCTATATTCTTTGACTCCATTAAAATCCAGAAATACATCTTTCTACCAAATGAATGTTCTCAATCCTCTGAACTAGAACATTTCAAAGTGAAGAAATTTCTCTTCATCTGTTTTAAACAGCTGCTCCTTGTCCTGAGTACCATTTCAGGCTCTCCAGCCAGGGGAAACCATCTTTCAATGTCTGCCCTGTGTATTTCAATCTGATCACCCCATTATTTCAATCTCCAAGACACAGAGGCCTACTTCACTTAACTTAGTTGATTGGAGAATTGAGAAGAATAGGGGTCTTAAGCTGTCCAGGGTCAGATTTACATTGGATCTTTAAATGATATACAACCTTTTCTTTGGGGAACAGAGCAGCACTGGAACAGTCTGATGACTTGGCTGTGAATATCAATGCACGAGCAAGCCAGTGTGGGGAACATTGAGGGAGGTAGGTATTCCAGGAAACTCAGGCTTGTTCTTCCTCAACTGGCAACAAGCAGGAGCAATGAGAAAGGAATTTCCCCTCGATCTGTAGCCTCCTGAGGTTTCGCGTGGGGAAGCTAGTGTTACAGATTGCAATATAGGAAAGGTCACACTGGATGGAGTTGAGTTACCCGACTTGCCTGGTAATGTTGTGAAACGACTCAGCACCTAGAGACACTCAGCGCTGAATGAACTCAATAACAGCCCATGGAATCTGGACTGGATTGCCATTACCATAAAAACTACTGCATGCTTCAGTGAGGTATTGAGGTCTGAGCTGGAGATCCCCAGGAATTCTCCAAAACCCATCACTTGGCTCATGGACAAATGGGTGACATTTCAACAGTTTCACAGGAGAGTTGAACATCATTCGATTAAGCAGGAGCCTCAATCACAAGCCCTCCAGGGCACAAGCTGCCTTCAGTATGAGGACACGGGCCATCCTGTGACCTCCGTTCCTCACTCAGTAAACTTTCCCAGAAGTGTCCTGGACTGGGAGGTGCGACTCTTTCCCATTCTCCTGGTGCGGCACTGGATTATACCACCAGCGATCCTCCTGCACCGAGCCGCCATCCTCTTTCCATGTCTCCGAGTCTGAATCCCTTTGTTCCTCCTGAACCGGAAACCCCTCGTCTACTTCCGTTCCCTCCTCTGCCTCAGGAGCCCGATACTGGTCCTCGTTTGTACCTGGGTCGGCAGCTCGGTCTTCCGGGCGGTGGTAGCAGTTGACAAAGCACTTGCTGGTGTTTATTGTCACGCTGACGGTCGGATTGCCGCTGAACTCTATCACAGGTGAAGGGGATCCTGAACAAGCACACACCAGTCAGTACTGAGAACCCAAACCACCCCCAATCAATACAGCTCTGGATCCAGGAAAATAGGCTGTCTGGGATACCACATCACTCGGGGCTCCGAATGGATCAGGGGCGCAGCCTCTCACTGGAAGCCACCGTACCACCAGGAGTTTGAGTGGGGGGGGGGAGGGAGGGAGAAAGAGGAGTAACTTGTCATTTCACTGGATCCAGCAGCACTAGATAAACAGACACAGCTCTCCCTGGCTACACTGGATCAAGGCACTGGGGTTCAAAGTTCAAAATAAATTTATTATCAAAGCACAAATATGTTATCATGTGCTACCTTGAGATTCATTTTATACATCTCTATATAAAATCTATATAATTTTATCATATAAAGTATATATACACACTGGCCTCTATACTGGGGGGAGGGAACGTGACCAAGTGGTTAAGACGTTCGTCTAGTTACCTCAAGGTCACTAGTTCGAGCCTCAGCTGTGGCGGCATGTTTGTGCCCTTGAGCAAGGCACTTAATCACACATTGCTCTAGTGTCTGTACGAGGAGTGGCGCCCCACACAGACTTCCAATCTGCGCCCTGTAAGGCATGAAAATGCCCAACACAGGCCTCTCGTGGTCTGAGTCGACGTTCCCTCTATGCTAGGGTCTATATAAACTAGCCTCTTCAGGTACTGCAGATATTTGGGCATGCTTGCAAACACTGGTGATCTGAACATTGGAGATTTGCTCCTTTGCCCAGTAGGTCATCTCTGCCAGCTGAAGACGTAGTTGAGACCTTATCCCTGACTTTCTAAGCTGCTGTTACATATGAGGCCAGGCCCAGACCGGGCTTGGGGATCTGCTGCTTCAGGTTCAGAGCAGCTCCGAGCTCTAGCCCCTCGGACGTTAATCCGACGCACTTGGCAATGCCCTACCTGAGCTGGGTCGCGATTCCCGGCTGATGTACCCCTGGTCCTCCTGACAATCCATCTGCGCGTAACTGTTCAAGGGCGCAAAGTGGCTCTGCAACTGGTCCTCCTCCTTCGGGCTATTCTCCGTGTCCAGCTTCCTCCTGACGCCTTGCGACTCTTTGCTGACGGACCGCGACAAGGAGGGAGGCTGGCCGTCCAGCGGCAGGGGTCCACCATTCTGCCCACCGTTCCTGTCCCCGGAGACCACTCCCACCGGATTACTTTCATTGCCGGCAATTAAACAGATTGTCTCCACTTGACACACATTCTTCTCAGCCTGGTAGAGAAAGGGATTGGTTCAAAAAGAAACCTCACAAGCATCGACAGAAATCTATGAGCCACTGCTACACGTGACTGCCCCACCCTCCCTCCCCCCCCCAGCACACTGCCGACAATGGGCAGCACCCAGCTACTAAGCAAGAGAGAGGGAATGGATCCATTTAATATCAGAGAATATATACAGTATACAGCGTGAAATTCTTACTCTTCACAGACACCCACAAAACAGAGAGAAAAAAACCCCAAAGAATGAATGATGAAGAAACATTAGGACCTCAAAGCCCCCCCTCCCACACACAAGGAGCAGGAAAAGAATCAAACCCTCCCCCCCACTTACTCCAGCAAAACACATCAGCACCCCTCCTTCCCCCACCACCCACCAGGAAAGCAATGGCACACACTCAGTGACGTTTATTTTAATCCACTATTGTTACAATTTCCATTCAGTTTGCACAGCGCGTGCTGCCCTTCCTCCAGTTCCGCTGACACCCACTTTCTGGCTCCCACCCCTGGGAAATGCATTGCAACAAGGTTCCATTGGGGCTGGTGGTTGCAACTTCCCATCCCCCGTGGCGCTCGATCTTAGAGAGTGAAGCTGCGCACTTTGCTTCCAGTGAGGGGGGGAGCAAGCGACATGCCTGGGAGAGCGGTGGTCTCGCGGAGACCCAGATCCCATCTTGACCGTGCGGTGTACACGCGCTCTCGCGGTTACTGCGCGAGTTTCCCCTGGGTGCTCAGGTTTCCACCCACATCCCAAAGACGTGGGGGCTGATAGGTTAACTGGCCTCAGCAAATTGCCTCCAATGTGAATGATAGAACGTTGGGGGGTGGGTGGAGCGGATAAGAATGTGGGAAGGAGAAAATGGAGTTGACGCCGGATTAGCGTAAACGAGGGGTTAATGGCTAATGTGGACTCAGTGGGGTGAAGGCTTTCTCCCTGTATTTCCCTGACACCCTGACTCCATGCCTCCAGCTTGGTCAGGTAACTGCAACACTTACCACTTCGGTCTTTGGTTCAGGCCTCCTTCCTAAGAAAGAAACAATGAAAAGAAAGAGTTAATGTAGGACGAGTTTGTTTATTTGTATTTATTTATTGAGATATAGCATAGAACAGGCCCTTTAAGCCTCGCCACCCAGCAACACCCCCCCCCCCATTTAACCCTAGCCTAATCAGGGGACAATTTACAATGACCAATTTTGGACTGTGAGAGGAAACCACGGGGAGAATGTACAAACTCTTTATAGGCAGCAGTGGGAATTGAACCCCAGTCGCCTGGACTAGAAAGTGTTGGGCCCCAGCTGGGTACATTTCAATGAAGGAATTACAGTGAGGTCTCAAGGGTTAAACTCACATGTTGGTGAAGGGAGAAACAAAGACAACAGAATGCTCCCAATTCCCAAATGACTTTTTTTTTAAGATTATGAGGGCACGCAGTCCTCTTTTATTGTCATATAGTAATGCATGCATTACTAAATGACAATAAAAGAGGACTGTGTGTCCTCATAATCTAAAAAAAAAATGATTTATTTGTTCTTGAATAGGAGGTTGCCGTTACTGGCAAACCAATTGTGAATTCCCCTTGTGGGCGGTGAGTCACTTTGTCGAGTTTCTGCAGTCCCAAGATTTCTGGAGCTGCTGGACTTTAGCAACATAGAAAAGGGGAATTTTTCTTTTCCCCCCAAATGAGGATGGTTACAACTTCAAGGGGGAGCTGCAGGTGCGGGTTACCATGCAAATGTGTCAGGCTCCAGTCCTTCTATATGGTAGACTTGCAGCTTTGGGTGGTGAGGCTGCACATTTTGCACTCGCACGGACAGAGCGAACATCTAATTGTCAATCGAGTGACCTGCCTTGTCCTGGACGGTGTCAAGCATCTTGTACCCTGACAGAGCGACACGCAGCCCAGGCAAAGGGAGAACCAAAAAGGCTTTGTGGAGTCAGCGACCTAATAATCCTCCAGCTTGATGGCCATTGCAGGGAGCCAAGTGCTGGGAAAGATGGTGGAATACGATTCCAATTCTCTAAATGGCCCACAGAGTCACACATGCCCAGCTTTATGTTGCTAGGTTTGACCTGAATCTACCTTGCCACACATTTGGAAACAAGGCATTGTCACCACAAGGGCTGTGCAGTGTTCGATTACTGGTGACGCAGCTAGATTGGTGAATCAAGGTTGAAAATGTTTATCCTTTCTCCATCGACAGATCCTACTGGGCAGCAGGACCCAGTAAGTGATAGTGCTACCAAGTCACTCCTGGTAAAGGGCATTCAAGTCCCTCAACCAAAGCCCTTCCAAGTAGTGTTCAGCAGATAAAGGATAGTAATTCATTCAGCTGAACAAGGGCAATAGCTGAGAATCTGTAGAGGGCATCCTTGCTTGGGTTGCAGTCAATGCCAAGAGGTTTCATGGGTCAAACTCCCAGGGCCAATTTCTCCTGACATTAAATTACTGGTGGATTTGTCCCCAGGATTATGACAGCCGGTGTGATCTATCAGACATGTCTCCCAGAGGCTAAAGTCTCCGGGTGTTCGTGGGAATTGGGAGTCGACCTTGCAGTGGGGCTGTAGTCACAGAGCTCAGGAATGGGTGAGGGGAGGAGATGTTGTCAGAGAACCACATGGTTCTCCAGTGGGTGCTGTGCTGCCACATTAGCTGCCCCAGCTGAACAGAACGTTTTGCAGAATAGAAGGGAAGTCCCCACCTTCGAGCAAGCCAGGATAATCCATTCAGACTCGCAGAGGCCAGAGTGGCCACCAGGGGGCAGGGCAGATACAGAAATACAAGGTAACGTGATGACTCATTGAACAAGTCACCAAAAAGCAAATTACAAGGAAGTTAATCTCACGGTACCTTTCCTCTTGCAAATGACACAGACTGTTATCACAACTGCCACGGCAAGCAGGACAAAAGTTGCGACACATATTACTGGAAAACAAGAGATGGAGATTTAATGTTAACACTGAGACAAATTGAAGTCAGGGAGGGAGCTAGGCTGACTTGCACCATTGCCTCAGGACAGAGGCTACTGAGTCACAACACCTCCCCTCCCCCCCCCCCCCCAAGGGAAGAGGCTTGCAAACCCACGATGGAGAATCATAAGGCTACAAAGCCAAGGCTGGAGGAAAACATGTCTCCAAGGTGTAGCTTCTAACTCAGAGGCTACAGGATCCAACTAGCTTTCCGTAGCCCGGGGACAGGGGTGCAGGGGTGTAGATAACCCAAAATGGAGGCCCCTTCCCTCCCAGGGAACAGAGTCTGCTGGGACACTGGGCCGGGCGTGGGAATGCAGGGCATGCACTGAGGAACAGAGAAAGGAACTCTCAAACTCACCTGCCACCCAGGGACGAGGAAGAGATGTTTCCTTCTGGTTGATTTTAAAAACAATCGCAGTTGGTTCTTCCTTCTTCGTCTGATATGTGACCTGCTCAGCAAAGCAACAAGGTTATTAGACAACAATACTTATGCCATGGCAAAGCACAAAAAGCAAGGTAGTGAGACCTTCTTACACGGAATGGATCACCCCACAGCACAGTGAGCCATGGTGTGGTGGTGTCAATATCAACCAATGTCAAGTGTGGGGAGCCAGTACCTGTGCCGGACTAGAAGGCTGGATCGTAGATTTTGGAACAGGGAGAACCGGTAATAATTCCCTGCTGCACTCTGTGTCTTCTACACTGCTTCCTTCCTGTAAAGTCTTTCTCCCCTTCTCTGCACACCTGAAAAGCAAGCACCATAGAAAACATTGTGGCCCAGACTATATATGTTTAAATTTAGAAAAAAAATCAGAAGTGATATTTTTGATCCTTCGGTTAAATATGAAGAGACTTGGAAACCATTTATTCAACATTTTCATATGATGTAATTTGACCTTTCCGAATCCTTCTTATTAACTTAAAATATATGAATAGAGGAGCGGAGTTGTTGACATTACTGAACATGTTTGATGTAAGATAATGATCTAGCCTTGTTTTGTTCCATTTGCTTTCTTTTTTTGGGTTTAGTATTTAGTTTTTTTTTGGTTTGTTTGGGGGTTTTTCTTTGTATTTTTTTCTTTTTCTTTCTTTTTTCTCTATGATTAATTATATCAAGAGCTAGGAAGTCTATTATACTTGTATTATTTGAAATCTTTTTTGTACATGCTTATCAACAATAAGATTATTCCAACCTCTGTATCAATATTGTTATTCTGTTTATAATTTTGGAAAACTAATAAAAAGATTTAAAAAGAAAGAAAACATTGTGAATTCTTCAAGTGCTGGAAGCAGGTATGATAATGGTATCTAAGGGGCATTGAGGCAGGCACATGAACGGACGTGAAATGGCGGGGCGTGGTTCATGTGCAGGAAAGATGGAATTAACGTAATTTAGCATCACGGTCAGCGCAGACATCATGGGCCAAAGGAACTGTTCCTGTGCTAAACTGCTACTTGGAGGAGGTTCACAGAAATGATTCTGGGAACAAAAAGGTTATCATATGATGGCTCTGGGCCTGTAGTCTCATTCTTCTAAATTCCAGAGAGAGATTCTCATTGAAACCTACTGAATGTTGAAAGGGCTAGATAGAGTGAATGTGGAGAGGATTTTTCCTTTTGGGAAGGGGGGATCTAGGACTAAAGGGCCCAGCTTCAGAATTGAGGGATATCCATTTAGAAAAGAGATGAGGAGGGATTTCTTTAGCCAGAGGATGGCGAATCTGTGGAATTCATTGCCACAGGTAGCTGTGGAGTCCAGGTCATTGGGTGTATTTAAGATGGAGGTTGATAGGTTCTTGGTTAGTCAGGGCATGAAAGGTTACGGGGAAAAGGCAGGAGAATGGGGTTGAGAGAGAAATTGGATCAGCCACGACGAAATGGCAGAGCAGACCCGATGGGTCAAATAGCCTAACTCTGCTCCCACCTCTTATGATCTTAAAGACTGGGCCATCAGCTGAAAGCAGCTGGTGGGAAATCAATAGCTTTAACAAACTCCTAAACGTATCACAACATTGTGTGGTTTCCAAACCCAGAGTCCACTGCTCCCAGTGTGGCTCCCAGATAGCAGATCTAGATTTCAGCCATTGTGGGCTAAAGGGCCTGTCCATATGCTGTAGACAACTATATCCTACAACATTCCCCAACCACCATCTTGGTTCCAACCTGGTGTTTCTGATCTAAAAGTTCAACCTCTGAGGACCCTGTCTGAGCGCCCCTTTCGATAATGGGCTTGAAGATCCTCAGCCCTCTGCGCATTCTGTGCCTCAGTTTCTTCCAGGTGCTGTTGTACAATTCAGAACGCCGATCCAATGATGGAGGCAGTTGGTGGGTGGCAATCCTAATCTACCTACGCTCTTTTATTGGCTCTCCTCCATTATGTCCTGTTTAAGTTGAGAGAAAATAAGAAGTCGGACATTTGACACATCCTTTAAATTTGAGCAAATCTGGCGACCTTTTATCCAATATTTTCATTTAATTTGATTTATTACTCTTTCAATTTTTTTTCCCCGAAGTTTTAGATTTGATCAGAAAGTCTTTTTTTCTTTTTTTTTGGTTGTATCCTCAAAATGGACCTTTTTTTTGTGTGTTTTTTTCTATAGTGTAGTTTTTTTTACCCTTTTCATTTAAAACCCAATGTTTTTTTCCTTTCTCTTCATAAACTGATAAGAGGAGAATTGCTATTTTTATTTTTTTATTATATATTTTATACTAGGTCAACAATATCTATGATTTTGACAATGTCTATCTTAATCTCGGTTTATATTGTTACTGATAAGTATATTTGAGATAATTCTCCTCTTGATTGTATTTATGCTCCTTTTAAATCAATAAAAAGATTAAGGAAAGAAAGGGTTGTAATCAGGCACTCGTTATCACTTTTTAAGCACACCGTGAAAGGAAGACTAAAGCTACATCTGTGCGAATCCGCACAGCATCTGGCAACCGTGTGACCTTCCCCTTGAGGGCTGGCGTCAGAGAGATAACCCTCAAAATGCGTCAAGATGTACCTGGCCGGGTACCGAAAACCTGTGCCAACCAACTGGCAGGAGTGTTCACGGACATCTTCAACCCGTCACTGTTGCAGTCGTATGTGACCCCCCCCCACCCACCCCACGCCTAAAGAACATTAATCATACCAACGCCCAAGACGAGCCAGGTGGGCTGCCCGAATGACTACAGCCTTCTAGCCCTCACATCCATGGTATGCCGTCCTTCGAGAGGTCAGGCATGCCTAGAGTTAACTCCTGCTTAAGCAAGGAGCTGGACTCGCTGTATTATGCCCACTGTCACAAACGGATGTAATGTTACTGATGCCCCACAACACCTACACCAGACACCTGTTTATCGACTACAGCTCAGTGTTTCAACACCATTGCTGCTAATCAGCTTGCTTCAAAACCTGGGCCTCTGTAGCTCCCTCTGCAACGGGATCTTTGACTTCCTCAACGGAAGACCACAGTCAGTCCAGATCAGAAATAACACCTCCTCCGCACCGACAACCAACGCCGGCTCACCTCAAGGATGCATGTTAAACCGAATACTCTACTCTCTCTACACCCACGACTGCGTGGCTAGGCACAACTCAAATGTCATCTATAAACTACCCAATGATGTCACTGTTGTTGGTAGGATCTCAGGCAGTGGAGAGGAGGTATATAGAAATGAGATACAATAGATCAGCAGGTTGAGAGGTGTCACCACAAAAATAAAATGCCCTCAATGTCAGCAAGACCAAGGAATTGATTGTGGACTTCGGGAAGGAGAAGTTGAGAAACACACAGCAGCACTCATCGAGGGAGCAGCAGTGGAAAGAGTGAGCGATTTGAAGTTCCTGGGTGTAGACATGTCAGAGGAACTATCCCTGGCCCAATATATTGATACAATCATGAAGGAGGCACACCAGCAGCATTAGGAGTTTGAGGAAATTTGGTACGTCACCAAAGACTCTACCAAATTTCTGCAGATGTACTGTGGAGAGCAGGAGAGAGGGAAAAGCTAAAATGGGATGTAAATTTAACTAGAGGCACGAGAGAGGAGCTGGCCAAAGCCAGTTGGAAGGGGACACTCATAGGGATGATAGTGGAGCAGCAATAACTGGAGTTTCTGGGATTAATTTGGAAGACACTGGATCAGTTCATCCCAAAGAAGCAGCAGCATTCTGAAGCGAGGATGACAAGGGAAGTCAAGGACAACATAAAAGCAAAAGAGAAGGCATATAATTTAGAAAAAAGAGTGGGAAGTTAGAGGATTGGGAAAACTTTTAAAAGCCAACAGAAGGCAACTAAAAACGTAATAAGGAGATAAAGGATGAAATATTAAGGTAAGCAAGCCAATAATATAAAAGAAGATAAGAAAAGTTTATTCAGTTGTATAAAGAGTAATGGAGACTGGAGTGGACATCGGACCACTGGAAAATGCCGCTGGTGAGGTAGTAATGGGAAATAAAACAATGGAGGACAAACTGAATAAGTATTTTGCATCAGTCTTCACAGTGGAAGAGACTCGCAGCATGTCAGAAATTTGAAAGTGTCAAGGGGTAGATTTGAGTGTAGTCACTATTATTATTTCACCTGCAAGTCTGTTGGGGTCATCTGCTATATCCGGAGCTTCCAGTGTGCATTGGTGAGACCCGACGTAGATTGGGAGACTGTATCGCCGAGCACCTACACTCCGTCGGACAGAAAAAGCGGGATCTCCCAGTGGCCACCCATTTCAATTCTACTTCCCATTCCCATTCCAACATGTCAGTCCATGGCCTCCTCGACTGCCGTGATGAGGCCACACTCGGGTTGGAGGAGCAACACTTTATATTCCATCTGGGTAGCCTCCAACCTGGTGGTATGAACATCGATTTCTCAAACTTGTGATATTGCTCCCCCCTTCACCATTCCCGTTTCCCTCTCTCACCTTTGCCCTTCACCTACCCGTCACCTCCCTCTGGTGCTCCTCTCCCTTCCCTCTCTTCCATGGAATTCCACCCTCTCCTACCAGATTCCCCCTTTTCTAGCCCTTTATCGCTTTCACCAGTCAACTTCCCAGCCCTTTACTTCACCTCTCCCCCTCTCCCGGTTTCACCGATCACCTACCACTTTGTACTTCTTCCTCCCCTCCCCCACCTTCTTATTCTGACTTCTCATCTTTTTTTCCCCACTCCTAATGAAGGGTCTTGGCCCGAAACGTCAACCGTACTGTTTTCCACAAACGCTGCTGAGTTCCTCCAGCATTTTGTGTGTGTCAGAAGGTGCTCGGGAAGCTGAAAAGTCTAAAAGTAGAAAAGTCATCTGGACCAGATGGACTACACCCCAGGGTTCCAAAGGAGATTGCTGAAAATACTGTGCAGGCATTAGGGCATTAGTAATGATATTTCAGGGATCACTGGATTCTGGGATGGTCCCAGAGAACAGGAAAATCACAAATGTCACTCTACTCTGAGAAGGGGAGGAAGGGAAAGAAACAGGAAATTTTAGACCTGTCAGGCTGACTTCAGTGGTTGGCAAAATGTTAGAGTCCATTTTTAAACATGAGGTTTAGGGACACTTGGAGGCCTATGATAAGACGGGCTGCGTTCAGCATGGTTTCCTTAAGGAGATATCAGATCTGATAAATCTGTTAGAAACCTCTGAGGAAACAACTGGCAGGATAGACAAAGGAGAGTGAGTGGATGTTGTTTAGCTGGATTTTCAGAAGGCCTTTAAACAAGGCGCTGCACGTGAGCCTGCTAAGCAATGCCTATGGCATTTCAGAAAAGATACCAGATTGGATGGCTAGCAGAAGAGAAAGAGCGGGATAAAGGGTTGGCTACAGATGACTAGTGGTGATCTGCAGGGGTTGGTGTTGGGACCGCTTCTTTTCACATTATCGGTCATTGGTGTGGCTACTGAAATTGATGGCTTTGTGGCCACATTTGTGGACAATAAACAAGATAGGTGGAAAGGCCTAATTCTACTCCTAGGTCTTACAGCGTTCTGACCCGTCGTATCACCGCCTGTTATGGAGGGTCCGATGGACTGGATCGGAAGAGGCTACAGAGGGTTGTAGACTCGGACATCTCCACCTCAAACACAACCCTCCCCATCATCGAGGACATCTTGAAAAGGTGGGGCCTCAAAGCGGCATCCATCGTTAAGGACCCTCACCATCCAGGACATGTCTGCTCCTTATAATTACAACGACGCTTTTGGGAACAGCTTCTTCTCCTCTGCTCTCGGGCTTCTGAACTGTCTGTGGACCCGTGAACTCTACCTGACTAATCCACCTGCACTATTTGTTTCTTTTAGTTTTTATTGTAACTTCCAATAATTTTTTAACATCTTGAATCATACTGTTGCCACAAAACAACAAATTTTACAAAGTACGTCAGTGGTAATAAACCTGATTCTGATTTTGCTATGCCGTGAAGATCCACTAATGCCAGAGCTCATGCCTAGGGTCTTCATTTAAAGCCACTACAGAGATAAAGGATGCCCTGATTGTGATGTTTCAAAGTGTACCAGCTTTTGGAAAACTCCCAATGGACTAGAAAACTTTTTAGAATTGCCCCAATGCAGGAAAAAGGGAAAATTTGCTTGACATCTATCATTTGGAAAATGCTAGAATCAATAATTATGGAAAACTTAACAGGACAGACATAAAATTATAGGACAGTTGAACAGAGTCAGTCTGATTTTATAGGAGGAAAATAATGTTTGATTAGTTACTTTGAAGATACTTTGAGGGCACAGCAGACAGGGTGAATAAAAAGAGTTTCAGTAGATATTTGAATTTCCAGATAGTTTTTTTTTAAAAGTTAAGAACTTTGGAGTATAAACTAGCATGGGTAAAGATTAGATAAACAACAGAAAATGAAGAGTTGAGATAAATGGATAATCTTTCCACACGATAAGTTGCAATTAGAGTGGTGCCACAGGGATCAGTACGAGAGTATGGATAACAACCTACATTAATGATTTAAGGGACCAGCTGAATTGTGGCCAAATTTGCTGATGTCCTGAAGACAGGTTGGAATACAAAGTATGAAGAGAACTCAGAGTCTGAAAAAAAATTAAATAAGCTTGCTGACAAGCATTTGGCAAGAGACACAAAGTTATTACTTCAATAGAGAAATTCGTAGAAAAAGAACATAGAATATAGAATAGTACAGCACAGTACAGGCCCTTCGGCCCACATTATTGTGCCAACCCTTAAACCCTGCTTCCCATATAACCGCCCCCCCACCTTAAATTCCTCCATATACCTGCCTAGTAGTCTCTTAAATTTCACTAGTGTATCTGCCTCCACCACTGACTCAGGCAGTGCATTCCACGCACCAACCACTCTCTGAGTAAAAAACCTTCCTCTAATATCCCCCTTGAACTTCCCACCCCTTACCTTAAAGCCATGTCCTCTTGTATTGAGCAATGGTGCCCTGGGGAAGGGGCGCTGGCTATCCACGCTATCTATTCCTTTTAATATCTTGTATACCTCTATCATGTCTCCTCTCATCCTCCTTCTCTCCAAAGAGTAAAGCCCTAGCTCCCTTAATCTCTGATCATAATGCATACTCTCTAAACCAGGCAGCATCCTGATAAATCTCCTCTGTACCCTTTCCAATGCTTCCACATCCTTCCTATAGGGAGGCGACCAGAACTGGACACAGTACTCCAAGTGTGGCCTAACCAGAGTTTTATAGAGCTGCATCATTACCTCACGACTCTTAAATTCTATCCCTCGACTTATGAAAGAAAAATTGATTGAATGAAGAGACACTAAATAATGCTGCAGAGGGATCTGGGTGTCCTTCTAACACAACAGGTAATGAGGAAGGCAAATGGAATGTTGGCCTTCACTCAGAGGGGGTGAAAATGTCAGATGGGAAGTTTTACTGTAACTCTATTGGACAATGGTGAAGGAGCCCTCCATAAAGTTATAGTCTCTATTAGATGCCTTACATGTGATGGTGGAAGTTCAGAGAAGTTTCACTGGATTCTCTCCAAGGATGAGTGGAGAAGTTTAAGAAGGTTGATCCTACTTGAAATTGGAAGAATGAGTTGTGATCTTAATGGCGTTTGTGAGGCTCTGTGTGTGGATAGTGTACGCGGATGTGAATACAGACGCACATCACTGAATTCACCCACTACTTCATTCTTCTGTGTGTGCCTCTTTGTCTGAAGTGGAGCCCATTTTTCCCCCATGCATAGGCATTTTTTTTGGTTTGTAGGAATGCAGAATTTATGTGCCCTACGTGTATTTTATGTGTGCCTATTCCTTTTTCTGTGTGTTTTTTTCTTCTTCTGTATTCCCCACACTCAAACAGTTTGCTGCATGCGTCTGTGTCCTTTCTTTCAATATCTAACCCAAGCTGCGTGTCCTGGGAGTATTGGTGCGGGAGGAGATTTGCCTTCTATCCAGCCCACGACGCATCTTTCGTTACCTCGGTGTCCACGAGGAGCGGAAGCTAATTCTCAGGAGCCCATGCATGCCGTGGTAGGTAAGTTCAACTTCTAACACAAGGAACCACTTACACAGTGTGGGGTCTGCACGGGTCAGTGGAAGAGACTTTATCCGAGAACGTTCCAAGAGCACATGGTCCACATTTCACATCACTATCTCCAGTTCCTGGAATTCACAAACACAAAGGTCAACTTTGCAGGAACATCCAACCTTCAAGAATCCCAATTAACTTCCCCCCAAAAAAAAGGGATCTGATCATACCTTTCTCAATGACACCATGGCCCTCCTTGCATTCCGTATGTTTCCGGCACTGGTTACATGTTTTGCCAGAGGGATCGATGCAGTGGAAGCCGCTGCGACATTGACACACCCTCATGGACGTCGATGTGCAGGCTTGAACCTCTTCCTGGTCTGCATTGGGGGGGGGGGGGTGGGAAGACACGATGCTGCTGTTAAGGCGTGAAGAAACGGCCCTACGTGCAAGCTGCATGGACACCTCGCAAATCGCATGTTTCTGATTCCCGTAGCTGGCCCGAAACTAAAACCGTCCCTGGCTGCTACTAGCTCAGGGGTCCCCAACCCTTCTTTTCGCACCGCGGACCGGTTTAATATTAACAATATTCTTGCGGACCAGCCGACCGGGGTTGTGGGGGGGCGGGGGGGAGGTGTTCAGGTAGGGTTAAACTCACCTCAACGTCTTTTATAGTTGGGGTTGCTAACTTTCTCACTCCCAAATAAGGGACAAAAGTAACAGTCAAATCCGGGAAACACGAGGAATTCTGCAGATGCTGCAAATTCAAGCAACACACATCAAAGTTGCTGGTGAACGCAGCAGGCCAGGCAGCATCTCTAGGAAGAGGTACAGTCGACGTTTTGGGCCGAGACCCTTCGTCAGGACTAACTGAAAGAAGGCTAGTCCTGACGAAGGGTCTCGGCCCGAAACATCCACTGTACCTCTTCCTAGAGATGCTGCCTGGCCTGCTGCGTTCACCAGCAAGTTTGATGTTAGTCAAATCCCGGGACTCTTTACCCCAGGAAAGACTACCATGAAGCCTTGTGTGTGCACATGCGTGTACGTACCGATTTTTTCCCCCCACAAATTGGTTTTGCCTTAATCTTCCTGACTATACTGTACATACATTATTTCTACTTTATATAGGCTGTGTATTTATGCTGTTACTATATGTTAGTGTTATTTATTTTCAGTTTTATGTGTTATTTGGTATGATTTGTTGGGTTATTTTTTGGGTCTGGGAACGCTCAAAAATTTTGCCCATATAAATTAATGGTAATTGCTTCTTCACTTCACGCCATTTTGGCACAAAAGGTTTCATAGGAACGCTCTACCTTAGCAGGGTAAATACGGGACAAGGGCGGTCCCGCATGGGACAAACCAATTTAGCCCAATATACGGGATGTCCCGGCAAATACGGGACAGTTGGCAACCCTGTGTTCAAGTTCAACAGTGCGTGACAGGGAATGAGGAAAGGTGCAGTTGACTCGTATCGTTTCCTCGCGGCCCGGTAGCACATGCTTTGCGGCCCGGTACCGGTCCGCGGCCCAGTGGTTGGGGACCACCGCACTAGCTGAATAATTAATCGTCAACACAAGACATTCTGCAAGCACTGGAAATCCAAGGCAACACACGTAAACACAAAATGCTGAAGGAACTCAACAGGTCAGGCAGCATCTACAGAAATAAATGAACAGTCAACGATTCAAGTCGAGACCCTTCTTTGGGACTGGAAAAGAAGAGGGAAGACAGCAGAAGAGAAAGGTGGGGTGGGTAAGGGGGAGGGAGGATAGTTAGAAGGTGATAGGTGAAGCCAGGTGGATAGGAAAGGTGAAAGGTTAGATAAGAAGGAATCTGATAGGAGAGGAAAGTGGACTATAGGAGAAAGGGAAGGAAGAGGGTATAGGCACGTGAGGAATAGAAGAGGGGAGGGCTAGGGAAACATTTTTTTTTAAACCAGAAAGAGAAATTGATATTCATGCCATCAGGTTGGTGGCCACCCAGGTGGAATATAAGGTGTTGCTCCTCCACCTTGAGGGTGGCCTCACCTTGGCACAGGAGGAGGCCGTGGGCCGACGTGTTGGAACAGCTATCAGAATGATTCATTGACACTTTCAGATCCAGAGAAATAATAAAGCAAACGGCATCCGTTTCAAAAGCACCTCATAGAATCAGTGATCCATGCAGCACAGAACCAAGCCCTTTGCCTCACTGAATCTGCACCAACGACCAAGCACACGTTTATGCTAATCCCATTTTATTCCCCACCCCCCACCCACACACTTCCACATTCCATTAACTCCTCCCCAATTCCAAACGCTCACCTCCACACGGGGGGCCATTTACAGTGGCCAATTAACTTATCAACGTGTGTGTCCCTGGAAGGTGGGAGAAAACTGGAGGGCAGAGAGAAAACTCCACACAGACAGCACTGCAAGTCACAATCGAACCCAGGCTGTTGAAACCACAAGGCAGCAGCTGTCCCGCTGTGTTACCCCTGCATGGTGGTGTCATGCCTACCACTAACATATAGCAAAACTTAAGCAATTACCAAACAAAGAACACATCCAGGCCACGTTATTATAGCGGATGACTAAAAGTTCGGCTAGGGATGTAGATTTTAAGGAGAAATCTAATAGAAGATAAAGGAGTGGAGAGGCAGAGTCGGGGAGGAAATGGTGGACGTTAGAACCTTGGCGTATGTAGGGGTGATGAAATTCTGAGAAATCTAGATACAGTACCAGGATTAGCAGAGTAAAAAGGATTCATTGGATTGGGCCAGGATTGAGGATATGTTTAAAATTTGGGGCTCAGTTTTCTCAATAAAAAAGCATTTTCCCCCGATTCCAGAAAGATCTACTGGAACATTGACCTGGACATATTTTTGCTCGTAGGGAGGCTGAATCTTCATCACTCAAAGAGTGATCAGAATGTGGAATTTGCTTTCACAAGGAGTAGATAAGAAAATCAATTTGCAAAAAAAAAGCTTTCAACACATTTGGAAGAAAGGAATATTTGGATATGCTAAAATTTGTTTTAAAGGGAAATAGGACAAGGCAAGTGGAGCATAAACATCAGACCATTTGCCCCATCTGAGTTATGTTGATGTTTATGGGATGTTTGGGGACATGCAATGCACTGCAGGAAAAATTTCAAAGTACATTTATTATCGAAGCATGTATACAGTATTCAACCCTGAAATTCATCTTCCACACAGACAGCCATGAAACAAAGAAAACTAGGGAACCCATTTAAAGAAAAACATCAAACCCCCAATACGTCTAAAAAAAGAACAAATCATGCAAACCGCAAAAAAGAATGAAAAACACAATACAAAATACCAAATCACAAAGACATCGAAAGAGTCCAGGTATATTCAGTTCAGTTCAATCCAGTTTCTCACCAACTGCAGGCCGCCCTGATCAAAATCGCTCAAAACAGCAACGATTTTGAGATTAAGGTATTCGGTGAAGCAACAACAAACCCATTTGGCCTTGCACCAGACGGCAATGGTGGGCAGAGGTGTGAGATGAGGTTTGGCGATCAGGGAAGTGTATCCCTTCATTCATTGATACATTTGTTCCGTGAGACTTTTTGTTTTAAAAGCAATGGTTTAATGAATCATTGCAGGGCTTGAGTCATTCCCTACAGGCGAACGTGGTGAGTTATTTGCAGCTTCTTGGATTCGATTCCCGGGAAACAAGGAGGATGACATGCAGGGAAGTTAACAGCCAGCAGTTCACCATGTCAAATTGTTTCCAAAGCTCTTGGGGTTTCTTCAAATGACTTGCTGTGCAAAGCTGCAAATACATCACACTTGCTATTTAACTTAGTGCAGCATCAAAGAAAGAAATCCCTCGTGGGAAACCTACATAAGCAGTACCACATTATCTGAAATATTCGTGAAGAGGTGAGAGTGTGCATTGTAGCTCAGCAGTTGGGGAAAAGAGGTCAAGGTAGTCTTTCACACAGTTGAGACCTGAACTCTCAGATCCCTACTGATTTCACAATTGCAGGAGACTCCAATAAAGTCTGGAGAATTCCTTAGGATTCCCAAAAGTGCACAAAAGCACAGAATGTCCTCTTCCATTTCTGTGATGACACACAGAGTAACAACTGGACACTTAAGCAAGAAGCTTCTGACACTGAGTACAAACGAAAATCGTCAACAAGACATTTTTAGCCAAGTGGAACTTTGGCAAAGCGTCAGCACTGTTATGCAATCAAGCTCATTACTGTATATTCAATAAAAATTAATTTCTTCTTTCTCCAAATTCCTACATGATACAAGTGGTCTGAAATTATATTTGTGTTCAGTATCAAGTGATCTATCATAACCACAATAAAATTCTGAGGAAGCAACACTTTCGAAAAACTTGGTTGTCCAGTGCAATTGGCCATTTGCTGCATCTCACAGCACAATCAAGTACCGTGCACAATTCTGATTTGATGGAGACAGATGTGAGAGCACGGAGAAACATCTGGAGAAACTTCTGAAATGCCTGCTTCGCTGCCGCTGCTACTCTGTGGTCCAGAATCTCCGGAGAAGGCCTCTGAATCCTTGGCTTTGCTTGTTTCGGCAGCCGGGACGAGGTCGAAGGCGCTCGGCAGAGGATGGCACTCGGGAGGCTGTATCGGAGAGGCTGGTCGGAGGCTCGAAGTTTTTGGACGGATTCAGTGTCAGTTGTGGTCGGGTGCTTCTAATCGGCAGTTGTCAGTGCCTGGAGGTTTATGGCAGGGAATTTCTCCCTTTTTGCCGCCTGCTATCCGGGGACTATCGGAGTCGATCGGGACTTGAGATTTTTTTTTAACCGTGCCCATGGTCTGCTCTTTATCAAATTATGGTATTGTTTCGCATTGCTGTAACCATATGTTACAATTATGTGGTTTTGTCAGTTTTAGTCTTTGGTTTGTCCTTTTTTTTTGTGATATCACTGGAGAAACACTATCATTTTTTAATGCATGCATTTCCAAATGACAACAAACGAGGACTGAGTGTCCTCATAATCTAAAAAAAATCAGTCCAACCATGGTCAAGGCATTGGTGTACAACCTCTGTTGCCCCGTTCGCTGAGATTTGCAATTAATGGGAAAAAGTAGATGAAGGCAAATGCAATATTAGCATTTATTTCAGGAGGACTGGAATCCTAAAGGAAGGCTTTATAAGGAATCAGTCAATCGCATTTGGAACATTGTGAACCACTTTGGTCCCCGAAGTTAAAGAAAGATGTTCAGGCCTTGGAGAGCATCCTGGGAAGGTTCACAAGAAAGATACTGGTCATGGAAGGCCTAGCGTACGAGCAGCATTTGTTCTGGGTCTGTACGTAACAGAGTTCAGAAGGATGAGTTGGTCTCTCGTTGAAACCTACTGAGAACTGAGAGGTTTCGATACAGTGGACACGGATAGAACAGCAGAGCCTTGGGTCCAAGGGCACAGCTTAGAATAAAAGGACATTCACTTAAAACTGAGATAAGGAGGGATTTCTTCAGCCAGAAGGTGGTGAGTCTGTGGAATTCATTGCCCCTGAGGGTGGTGGAAGCTAGGTTATTTGGTGTAATTAAGGCAGAGGCTCGTGACTGGAAAAGGGGTCAAAGGTTCTGAGAAGAAGGAAGGAGAACTGAGTTGAAAAGAAAAGCAGCCATGATTAAATGGTGGAGCAAACTAGATGGGCTGAATGGCCTAATTTCACTCCTATGTCTTATGACATTATGGTCAAGTGATGACACACAGACCGACTTATGAGAGGAGTGTAAAGGTGAAGTTAGTGCCTTTTACAGGGAGAATGGGTAAGTGGTCAGGAAGTCACAATCTACTTGCCTCTCCTGAGCGCACCACCCTCTCCTGAAGACACCAACTCCAGCAGGGACGATGGATACCTGCAATCACTCATAGAAACGGCTGTCCACCAGGGAACCCTCCAGAAGGTGAGCATCAACAACGTATTCAACAATACAGATACTGATCACAATTCAAGTCCAAGTGATCTCTCTGGTTGGGGCCCATTCCAATCCCTGGTTAACTTTCTCCTAGAGCCCAGGCCACGGTGGCTTTGGTAACCTTCCCCCTGCTCTTGCCGAGGAACCAAGCTCCCATGACATACCTTCACCGCACAGAGCTTCACATCCCTTGCACTTCTTCAGTGTGTTCCAGTATGCTGTGTACTGACTTGTCCCACACGGGCTGCACTGTGTGTCCACATCGCGGGAGCAGGCCTGGATCTGATGCGTTCCTGAAATACAGAATGGACTTCATCAATCTTAAAGGTCCGATCCAAGGATTCTCCAGCCAGGAGCATGAAATTCAACCAGAGATACCCTGGGGTAAATTGCCTTTAACCCTGTTACCTGAGTAACTGACCCTTCACCTCAGCCACAATGGCCTCAGGCCCGACTCTGTTCCAGTACCTCAATTATCATTTCCTGAATATTTTGTAATAATTTACTGAAACAATTTCCCATTCCGGCTCCGAGCACAGGCCCTATGGAGCCAGAGTGGCATGGGAAGCAACAGGAGGGTGCCGAGAGAAGTGGGGGGGGGGGGAAATAGCTGAGGGTCATGGCAAGCAGTTACGGGAGCAGAGTTGAGAGGCAGAGGTCAGAGTGTAATACAGGTCGTTGGCAGGTCCATGACTTCCCGTTGCTGCGAATTGGAAACCAGAGCCTCACAGAGTGGGCCCAACCTCCCCTGACACCTCTGCGAGGGGCTAACTGAGGTGAGGCACAGATCAGCAGAAAGCGGTTACAATGGACTAACCCCAATAGTTCATCTGGCACTGAGGTGCAGTTAAACTAAAGGCTCAGTATTTCACTCAACGCAAAAGAAGTGACACTGTGTCGAAACCACACAGATGGCCAGCACAAGAACCTGGTGCTCCTCACAAGAGGGAAAAAATCTTACAGCAGGACTCTGAGGCTCCTCATTTAAAATGAGTTTCACTGTAAGAGATGAAAATGCAGAGGGGGGTAAAGGAGAGAGGCAGAGTGAGTGAGACGGAGAGGATGAGGGACTGATAAGGGTGAGAGTGGGAGGGTGAGAAAGGGAGGTGCAAAGACAGAGTGAGAGAGAGAGAGAGAGAGCGAGAGAGTGAGATGGAGAGATAGGCAGACGGAAGGAGAGAGAGAGAGATGGCAAGGGGCAAAAGGGAGAGATGAGGGGGTACAAAATAGAGTCAGCCGGGGTGGGGAGAGCGAGAGGGAGAGGGAGGTAGCAAGAGACAGGTAGTGAGAGGGGAGCTGTAAGGGAAATAGTGAGGGAGGCTGACAGGGAGACAGCAGGGGGGGCGACCGGGGGACAGCCAGGGGGGAGGGAGGGGGGCGACCAGGGACAATGGGGGGGGAGGGGATGACCGGGGGACAGCGAGGGGGGAAGGAGGGGGGTGACCGGGGGACAGCGAGGGGGGGAGGGAGGGGGGCAACCGGGTGACAGCGAGGGGGGGAGGGAGGGGGGCAACCGGGTGACAGCGAGGGGGGGAGGGAGGGGGGTGACCGGGGGACAACAGGAGGAGATGAGACATCGAGAGAGTGAGTCACAGCAGACAAGAAAGACTGCAAGAGTAAAACAGAAAGAGTGGCTGAGAAGACAGAAGGAAAAAGAGGGATGGCAAGAGCAACAGGGTGAGAGTAAGGAGAGAAGAGATAAATGAGAAAGAGGATCTCAGGGGAAGTAGAGAGGGTTTAACTTGTTCTGTGTGTGTTCTAGCTGATTTTTCTCACCCTATAATCACAAGGCTCTGACTTACTGCAGGCAACAACCTCTTACAGGAAGTAGAAGGCAAAAAAAAAAAAAAAATAAGTCTAGCAAATCATTTCTGCTACAGCTTCAGCAACAGTTTCATTTGCAGGCCTTGCTTAGTGTGGTTTCTCAGGGCCTACATGCCTTTCTGCTGAATTTCCTTGCTGACTCACTCTGATTCAATCTATTCGTGTCTAAGCCCCAGATCTGGTGCTGTGCCACGTTGATAAACAGCCACAGAGATATCCTGGATCCCAGCCGTGATTGTTCAGAAAAGTAAAATACTACAACATTTCTGAGGATCAGCCACATCATTCATTCATGGAACTAGACCCCACCCTCTCCATCTGAGTCACTCCTTTAGCCATCAAAATAGAATAGTGACCAAAACCAAAGTTTACAGTCCATTTCAGGCTACATCGATGACTCAGACTAGCGTTATCCCATATCTGGGAAGTTCTGCATAAATGAGTCATTTACTATAACCTAAGTTATAGGTAAAAGTTTGAATCAGTTAGGACTTTATTTCCTGGAGCCATAGGAAACTGAAAGGAGGTATACAAAATCCTGAGGGGTATAAATCATGAACATGAGATCATTTACAGAAAATCTGAAAGCAACATACAAAAATGCAGGAAGAACTCAGCAGGTCAGGCAGCATCTATTGAGATGAGTAAGCAGTTTAAATCAGGCAGTCTTTCCAGTCCTGGTGAAAAGTCTCAGCCCAAAACATCAGCTGGTTACTTTTTTCCCCTGCTGAGCTCCTCCAGCATTTTGTGTCTGTTGCTCATGAGGGGTATGGCTAGGGTAAATGCAAGCAGGCTTTTTCCAATAAGGTTGGGTGAGACTAGAACTGGAGGTCAAAGGTTAAGGGTGAAAGATGAAGTATTTAAGGGGAACATGAAGGGGATCGTTTTCACTCATAGGGTGGTGTAAGTGAGGAACGAGCTGCCAGTCAAATGGTTTGATTGCAACGTTTAAGTTCAGATGGGTCCAGGTCAATGGGACTGGACTGAATAATAGTTTGGCACAGACTAGACGGGCCGAAGGGCCTGTTTCTGTGCTGTATGACTCTATGACTAATCTGACCCACAGACCAATATTGGGTGAAAAAAACACAAATCTGTTCCCCTTGCAGAAATAAAGTGTACAGTTTAAGTTAAATAAAACGTGGCTTGGTTTTGCTGAGGTGTGTGGGATGTAGTGGTGAAATCATCAGAGTCAGCAGCTGAGACTGGAGCTATGGCAACTGAATAATACTTTGCTTCCCCTGCTCTCCTAATGAAGGCTGCACCTACAGATTGTTGCGGCTAGTGTAGAAGGTTGCCGCAAGATTCAATGGGACATCGAGCTGGGCTGGGAAGTGACAGATGAAGGTCAATCTGAAGTGATTCACATTGGAAGGCCAAATATGAAGGCAGAATACAGGGTTAAAGGCAGGATTCTCGGCACTGCGGAGGAACAGAAGCATCTTGGGACCCATGTCCCTAGATCCCTCAAAGCTGCCATGCAAGTTGACTGGGTTGTGTTAGCCTACGTTAGTTGAGGGGTTGAGTTCAAGACCTGCAAGGTAATGTTGCAGCACTAGACGAACCCCGGTTAGACCCGCAATTGAAATCATGTGTTCAGTTCTGATCGCCACATGTTGATGTGGAAGCTTTAGAAAGGGCACGGATGAGATTCACCAGCAACCTGCCTCTATTAGAGAGCACGTGAGGAAAGGCTGAGCGAGCCAGGCCTTTTCTCCTTGGAGCAAAGGAGGATGAGAGGTGACTTGATAAAGGTGTGCAAGCTGATATGAGGCATGGATCAAGTGGACAGCCAGGGTATTTTTCACAGAGTGGAAATGGTTAACACATGGTCGTCATTTTAAGGTAATTGGTGGAAAGTACAGGGGGAAGTGAGAGGGTGGCTGCAAGGAACGCCCTGGTGATAGAGGCAAATACATCGGCCTTTTAAGAAACCCTTAGATAGACACATGAATGATTGAAAAATGGAGGGCTATGTAGGAGGGAAGGGTTAGATTGATCTTGGAATAGGTTAAAAGGTTGGCATAACATTGTAGGCCGAAGGCTCTGTACTCTTCTGTAATGTTCTATGTTCTCTAGTGGATGAAACCATACTAAGTCCCTCTTTAACCCAGCTCCTGCCCTTTCAACACTCCTCTAAACCTCAGACCCTAACTCAGCCTCCCTCTTCTTTTACACCAATCCAGCTCCTACCCCTCCAATCACCCTAGCAACAACCTTACAATACCTCGGTCTTTCAGTCCCCCTTCAGTCCTCACTGGGGATCCATTCCCCACACCCCCCCTAGAATTGTATGCCCCACCCTTTCCACTTACTCTACCTGGAACTTGCTGCTTACCCTTCTACCCAGGACGGACCAGTCACGCTTCTCTGAGCCTCACTGATCTAGACCCCCAGGTCCCTCCCCTCAATCGCTCTCCCCCATACCAGCACAGCATGTAAGTTTCGATGCTGATCTTTGAGTAAATTTTGTCCCTTCCTCTCTCAAATGAGATGCCACCCATTAACAGAATCACCCCGATCGAACTTGGACTGACCTCAGGACCCATAGACTTCAGCTGCTTAAACTTCCTTGTGCTTTTACTGTGGACCCCTTCTGTGTTTGAAGGTGTGACTCTCACTGGGGTTCAGACCCCTCCCCCGAAGGTGCTGACCCTCTCTGGGGATCAGACCCCTCCCCCAAAGGTGCTGACCCTCTCTGGGGATCAGACCCCTCTCCTGAAGGCACAGACTTTCACTAGGGTTCAGACCCCTCCCCTGAAGGTACTGACTCTCACTGGGGTTCACACTGCCTGTGTGCCAGACAGCTTTGTATGCACATCATAGCATCAGCAGATTCTTCCACCAAGCAAGACACACTATCACATTTTGCGGCATTGACAGTCCTGGCTGAAGATCTTGGACAGATGTTTAAAGCTAACTTACTTTCGGTGACTCACAACCCCTGGACCAGCAAAGGGTGGGATGGGACCGACACCGACTTCAGCTTAAAGTGGCACCCAGGGATAAACAAAGCTGGGCAGAGAGATCTGTCCTAACTGGTCTGATTTGGTTCTCTGACTGTGACCAGGAGTGCCTAGACTGCTTCATGGCCCGGGGACCAGATATCGAAGCTTCAGCTGCAGGAGACGGAGGCCAGCTGTTCACAGTTAAATACTTTTGATCCCCAAGTAACCTGATTTCAAAGGTCCAATTGCAGGTATTTTTCCTCTCTGAAATTGGGCGTCTTTGCACCTCCGATAGAGAGCCAAGAACTGGCCAAAACCACATTCTCTGCAAGGTCTTACATACTGCCCCCACCGAGGGCGTAACACTTGGATTTCGTGTGGCTTGAAGTGAAGTAACCCCCTGATATCATGATCTCTGCTTAAATTTGTTATTTTTAACCTAATCTCACAGGGAAGTTAAATCCGAGTATTGTCTGCAAGAGCTTGCAGACACAAGGTCGCCACAAACATCACAGATGACGCACAAAGTGAACAAGCAGTAACCCTTCATTTCCCGGACAAAACCCATATTCCCACAGCACAGACTGACCTCAAAACCGAAGCCAGTAAGATGGTTTGATTTCCTCACTGATCAGGTGTGGCAATTTGTTTTATGGTTGCTGATCAAGTCAAAAGTTGCAAGCATTGTGTCCGTCTGAAGTTTGCGCCTGTGCAATGTTCTGTTATCACACTTCCTATCTCTGTACCACTTCCCAGTGCAAAAACATTCATCATCATTACACTTCTGCCCTGTGTCATATGACGTGGGCGATCACAGTCTTAACCGTGATTGTTCTTGTCAAAGTTTTCCACAGAAGTGGTTTGGCATTGCCTTCATCTGGGCAGTGTCTTTACTAAATGGGTGACCTCAGCCATTGTCAATTCTTGTCAGAGATTGTCTGCCTGGCATCAGTGGTCACATAACTAGGACTTGTGTTATGGACCAGTTGTTCATATGATCATCTGCCACTTGCTCCTACGGCTTCACGTGACCCTGGTCGGGGCGCTACACCTTGCCCAAGGGTGTCCTGCAGGCTAGCAGAGGGAAGGAGCACCTTACACCTCCTTTCATAGAGAGATATCTCCACCCTGCCACCTTCAACATGCAAAAATATTAGTCTGTAGTTTCCAGGGGTTTATCCTGTCAAGAGTCAAGCATCATAAGACCCTAGTTCAAATCTAATAAGCTCTTTAGTCAGCTCCCAAATGGGCACAAGCCTTCATAGTATCCAGGGCAACTTCAAGGGGCGGTGCCTCAGAAAGGCAGCATCCATCATCAAGGACCCCCAGCACCCAGCTCATGCCCTCTTCTCATTGCTACCATCAGGGAGGAGGTACAGGAGCCTGAAGGCTCACACTCAGCGATTCAGGAACAGCTTCTTCCCCCCTGCCATCCGATTTCTGAATGGACATTGAACCCTTAGACACTACCTCATTACTTCTTATTTCTAGTTTTCTTTTGCACGTTTTATTGAATTTAACTCTTTAATATATACTTACTGTAATTCACAGTATTTTTTCTCTATATCATCATGTATTGCATTGCACGGCTGCCACAATGTTAACACATTTCACAACATACGTCAGTGATATTAAACCCGATTCTGATTGTGATATATCGAAGGTGTTACAATTTAACTTCAAACACACAGTCATGGCATAACAAATCGTGTGTCACAGCGGTTCTGTTTTAATGCTCATTGTTACTTCTACAATGGGTCCTACTGCACAGAATACCATCTCTGCGTGCATGATGGTGGTAAACTGTGGAACGGTGGGCAAGAGAGATGCAGTGTGGGGTGGGAAAGGCAGATTAGGAGGAGGAATGGAGGGTGGCCTACATAGGGACAGAGGGTGGAGGCTCCTGGGGAGAGAGCAGTTAAGAACAAGAGGAAGCTAGTTCTTTATTTGTTATTTTATTTATTGAGATACAGCACGGAAACGGCCCTTCAGCCCCTTCGAGCCGCCCCACTCAGCAATTTAACCCTCGCTTAATCACGGGACAATTTACAATGACCAATTAACCTACCATCTGGTAGGTTTTTGGACTGTGGGAGAAACCAACGCGGCCATGGGGAGAACATACAAACTCCTTACAGACACCGGTGAGACTTGAACCCGGGCCGCTGTAGAGCGTTGTGCTAACCACTACTCTACCGTGCCAGAGTCCTACCATATGCACTTGGACCATTGTTGATCTGTAACCTGAAGTCAATTTCTTAACTTTGCTATGATACCCTAAACCACCATAAATTTATTAATCTTAATTTTACAAGCATGAATTGAATTGACTTTATTTCTTACATTCTTCATATACATGAGGAGTAAAAGTCTTTACATTATGTCTCCGCCTACATGTGCAATTTATAGTAATTTGTATTAAATAGTATGTACAACAGGACAGGACCCCAACATATACAAGCTTATGTGAAGCATATTTAAACGTGATCTGCTTTGTGTGAAAAAGTCTCTTTCCTGTTTCACACTGATTCTATTTTAAAACTGCTCCTTTCATTTAATGAAAATGGCTATTTCAATCCAACCATAATCTCACAGGGGTCGACTCTTACAATCACAGGAACACTATCCAATCCTACCTGGTCGACATTTGCTGCAGCACACCTGATGTTGCTTCGAAATGTACTCTATGGTTCGATTCGAGCAGTCTGACAGTTTTTTCTTTATGGTGGGATAGTCCTGCACAACAGGAAGCAAATACAAAGACAGAGTAACTAACTGCGTGCAAACACACAACAGACAGAGCATAGGCATTATCCAGTCACCATATATATTCACCTTAATCTATATTTATATCGTTAATGTTTAAATATTAAAGATGAGCTTTAGTTGTACATACATTGAAAGGCTTCGTTTGCTGTCAATGGCCAATACAGACCGAGGATTGTGCTGAAGGCAGCCCATAAGTGGCGCCATGCTTCCAGCACCAACATAGCGGGCCAACAACTCACTAACTTTAACTATAGGTCCTTGGAATGTGGGAGGAAACTAGAGACCCGGAGGAAACCCATGCGGTCACGGGGCGGATGTACAAACTCCTTACAGGCAGAGGCGGGCAGGAATTGAAACCCGTCAATGCTGTAAAGCAATTGTGCTAACTGCGCTGCACAGTGCTGTCACAATAATTCTACACTTGCTCAAATTCCCCCTTAGTTTCATCTGTTCAACAGACAGCAAGTGCAACCTAATCAATGTTCCACATAATAAAATTAGTCCAGCCCTTACAACGACTTCATAAACACAATTAATATGGTGCCTCCCAACCAGTCATCACCCTTCCATCTGTCCAGTTTAACTTTCCAAAGTCGTCTAGAGTTCTGCATCCTCTGTACTTTCATGCTGATTCAATCTTTGCTAATAAAAAAGATATTTCAAAATGTTTATAATTATTATTCAAGCAGCACACACGAAAAAATGCTGGTGAACACAGCAGGCCAGGCAGCATCTCTAGGAAGAGGTACAGTCGACGTTTCGGGCCGGGACCCTTCGTCAGGACTAACTGAAAGAAGAGCTAGTAAGAGATTTGAAAGGGGGAGGGGGAGGGGGAGATCCAAAATGATAGGAGAAGACAGGAGGGGGAGGGATGGAGCCAAGAGCTGGACAGGTGATTGGCAAAAGGGATACCAGGCTGGAGAAGGGAGAGGATCATGGGACGGGAAGCCTAGGGAGAAAGAGAAGGGGGGAGGGGACCCCAGAGGGTGGAGGGCAGGCAAGGAGTTAATAGTGAGAGGGACAGAGGGAGAAAAAAGAGAGAGGGAAAAAAGGGGGAAAAAGTAAAAAATATAAAAAATGTATTAAATAAATAAGGGATGGCGTGTGAAGGGGAAGAGGGGCATTAACAGAAGTTAGAGAAGTCAATGTTCATGACATCAGGTTGGAGGCTACCCAGACAGAATATAAGGTGTTGTTCCTCCAACCTGAGTGTGGCTTCATCTTGACAGTAGAGGAGGCCGTGGATAGACATATCAGAATGGGAATGGGACGTGGAATGGCCACACACTTTAATTCCACGTCCCATTCCCATTCTGATACATCTATCCAAGTTGGAGGAACAACACCTTATATTCCGTCTGGGTAGCCTCCAACGGGATGGCATGAATATTGACTTCTCTAACTTCCGTTAATGCCCCTCCTCCCCTTCACACCCCATCCCTTATTTATTTAATACATTTTTTTATATTTTTTATTTTTTCCCCCTTTTTTCCCTCTCTCTTTTTTCTCCCTCTGTCCCTCTCACTATAACTCCTTGCCTGCTCTCCACCCTCTATGCTCCCCTCCCCCCTTCTCCTTCTCCCTAGACTTCCCGTCCCATGATCCTCTCCCTTCTCCAGCCTGGTATCCCTTTTGCCAATCAACTGTCCAGCTCTTAGATCCACCCCTCCCCCTCCTGTCTTCTCCTATCATTTCGGATCTCCCCCTCCCAAATCTCTTACTAGCTCTTCTTTCAGTTAGTCCTGACGAAGGGTCCCGGCCTGAAACGTCGACTGTACCTCTTCCTAGAGATGCTGCCTGGCCTGCAGCGTTCATCAGCATTTTTTGTGGGTATGGCTTGAATTTCCAGCATCTGCAGATTTCCTCGTGTCTGCATAATTATTATTCAACTATTTTTGCATCTCGGTAATTTGCCTGAACACTTACTTTTCAAGTTCAATGACTGTTTGAAACCCTGCAGTCCCATTTCCTCTTTTTCGTTACCGAGTTCAAATCAGAAAGCTTCAGCTACTGGTCCTTATTGGGAATCCTCACACCTGAAACTACTGAACAAACGGCACAACTTTTCCCTGCTCTCTAGAAGTCAAGAAGTTTACATGCCACATGGCAAATGAGAAGCCAGCTGAAGTTCAGAAACCTGGCATAGTGGAGCTCCCATCATAAATTCACAACCTAACCTCCCCCATCTAGAAAGGCGAGAACATGCCAGAGAGGTCATAATCATGACCATTTTCAAGGAAGGAGTCAAATCAGATTTATGGTAACTACAGAGGGATCTCCCTGGGGTGTGGCATAGGGAAACGGATTACCAGACTCATCCTCCCACTGGCTGAAGAGTTGCTCTCTGAATCACATCTGGATTCCAATCATCTAGGAGCCACAATGGACGTATTAGGACAGCAGGATTCACTGACGCTGGTCAACACCAGACTCACAAAAGCCTTTCAAGATTTAAGATTCAAGATTATTTATTATCTTTCTTCAGGAACTGATGTAGTGTGAAAAAAACACGATAAGCATTAAAAGAAAATAAATATAAAGGCAATCCTATAAAACACAAAGCAACGCTTACAAAATGCTGGAGAAACTCAGCGGGACCTGATGAAGGGTCTCGGCCCGAAGCATCGACTGCTAACTCTCTTCCATAGATGCTGCCTGACCTGCTGAGTCCCTCCAGCATTTAGTGTGTGAGTGTGCTGCTGCCTTGGGTTTCTAGCATCTCGTGTCTATAAAACATAATGTACCATTAATAGTTGAGATTGACCGAAAGCACATAAAATTAGCTTATATCTTGTACACAGACTGATTGCATGTACAAAAAGTGATACCGGGCATCTGAACATGAGGTGACTGAAGGAAATGATAAAGTGACTCTAGGCAAGAGGAACTCCTACGGTGGGTAGTGTACGTATGAAGTGTGGAGTGTGAGCATAAGGTGACAGCGCATGGGGTGGATGAAGGGAGCTGAGAGTCTGTGGAGAGGGGTGGTTGACGTGAATGTAGTGGTGGTGTTGTGTGTTAATGGGTTGAGGTGTTGATCAGCCAGACAGTTTGGGGAAAGCAACGTGTTTTCTAGTGGTCCTGGCATGAATGCTGTGTGGCCTCTTCCCTGGTGGGAGTTGGACAAACAGCCCAGAAGCAGGGTGGGATCCTTTGGTTCCATCAACAGAGCTACTACCATGCAAGCAATGATCTTAACCATCAAGTCCATAGCAAATCCAAACACAATGTGGAGTCACGTCAAACATTGCTCCAAGTATCTTATCTTAAGCTTTCTGACCATAATGCAGCACTTTTCCTTCAATAAGCTTTGTACTAGAAGTAGTTAATCTACTGAACAAGCAGGAACTGTTCAAGGTCTTTTTTTTTTGCCTCCAAACCAGAAACAATATCATTCCAAAGTCAAACGTCAAACTCCAGTAAGCAGATAACATTTTCCAGAAGCACATGCTCAGAGGCTGGCTCTCACTGTTTACATTCAAAGTTCAAAGTAAGTTAATTATCAAAGCACATTTATGTCACCATATAAAGGCATCTGTTAGTCTTGCGAGACCATAGATCTGCACCTGGAAAGTCTTCACTCTCCAGGGCGCAGTCCTGGGCAATGTTGTATGGAAGGCCGGCAGTTGCCCATGCTGCAAGTCTCCCCCTCCACAACACCGATGTTGTCCAAAGGGAAGACACTAGGACCATACAGCTTGGCACCAGTAACGTCACAGAGCACTGTGTGATTAAGTGCCTTGCTCAAGGACACAACACGCTGCCTCGGATGGGGCTCGAACTCACGACCTTCAGATCGCTAGCCGAATGCCTTAACCACTTGGCCACGTACCCATATACAACCCTGACATTCATTTTTCTTGTGACCAAGTCACAGTAAATACCAGAAACACAATAGGATCAATGAAAGCCTGCACCCAACAGGGCCAACAACCAACATGCAAATATAAAAAGAAAGAGAAAAAAAATAAAAACAATAATAATAAATAAATAAGCAATAAATGTCAAGAACATGAGATGAAGAGTCCTTGAAAGCGAGTCCATAGATTGTGAGAACAGTTCAGTGATGGGGTGAGTGAAGTTATCCCCTCTGGTTCAAGAGCCTGATGGTTGAGGGGTAATAACTGTTCCTGAACCTGGTGGTGTGGGTCCTGAGGCTCCTGTACCTTCCTCCTGATGGCAGCAGTGAGAAGAGAGCATGGCCTGGATGGTGGGTTTCCTGTTGATAGATGTTGGTTTCCCGCTCAGTGTAGATGTGCTCAATGATGGGGAGGGCTTTACAAGTGATGGACTGGGCCGTATCCACTACTTTTTGTAGGATTTTCTGTTCAAGGGAATATTGAGGTTTGATCAGATTCTGCAGCAACCCTTAACTTTGTATGAAGCGTTGGGCATCGAAATGGTGATAGGTGAAGCCAGGTGGGTGGAAAAGGTAAAGGGCTGGAGGGAAAGGAATCCAATAAGAGAGGAGAGTGGACCATAGGAGAAAGGGAAGGTGGAGGGGCACCAGGGGGAGGTGATAGGCAGGTGAGAACAGGTAAGAGACCAGAGTGGGGAATCGAAGAAGAGGGGAAGGGGGTGGGAATTTTTTTTTAAACCTGAAAGAGAAATCATTGTTCATGCCGTCAGGTTGGAGGTTACAAGGTGCTGCTCCTCCACCCTGAGGGTGACCTACCTCATCACTAGAGGAGGCCATAGACCGACGTGTCAGAATGGGAATGGGAGTCGGAATTAAAACTGTTGAACCACCGAGAAGTTCTGCTTTTGGCGGAGGGAGCGGAGGTGGTCGACGAAACAGTCCCCCCATTCATGACGAGTCTCACTAAGGTAGAGGGGGCCGCATCGGGAGCACTGGACACAATAGACAACCCCAGCAGGTTCACAGGTGAAACGTGGCCTCACGTGGAAGGACTGTCTGGGGCCCAGAATGGAGGCGAACGGCACTTTGGCTGCCTGCAGGGATGAAGGGATGAATGCCAGGAGGGAGATTAGTGGGTGGGGGGGGGGAGAAAATGGACAAAGGTATCACAGAGGGAGCCTTTCTTGCAGAAAGTGGGGGGGGGGGGGAGAGGTAAAGATGTGTTTACAGTAGGATTCCTCTGGAGATGGCACGTTGCTGAGAATGATAAGTTGGATGCAGAGGGTCATGGGGCCATAGGTAAGGAGGCAAAAAGATGGGATGAGCATGGATGTCCAGGAAAGGGAGGAGACGCGGGTGAGGGCAGCATCAATGGTGGAAAGTACTACTTAGTGTGGTTTTGTTCCTAACATGAAAGGAAACGCAGAAAATTCAAACAAAGATTAGGGAATAGAAGCGCCCCTTCAATATACGAAAGGCAGGTAAGGACAAAGAGGCAGCGGCTTGGAGAAAGAAACAGATACAAGGAGGCAGACAGAACCAAACAGACAAGGACACACACACACTCACACAGGCCAAGAGAAAAGAAATTCATGAAGAGAAACAGATTACAAATAGACAGGCGTTGAATAAAACATTCAGAATCAGATCAGCTTTTTCATCACTGTCAACAAGTTCGTTTTCATACCCTGCGGCACACTGGGCAGCATTGTTGCCACACCCAGTTGCATGGGACTGTATTTTACAAGACCAGCGAACTGCCGGCTGGTCGCTTGACCCAGCACGTTGGAAAGCATGAAGAAGGGTCTCGGCCTGTTTACTCATTTCCATAGATGAGAGCTGCCTGGAGATCCTCCAGCAGTTTGTGTGTTCGAACTTGGGACCATTCACCTCAGATGATGTTGTGCTGATGCCACTGCACCACCGCACCACCGGCCAGCTATTGCTGCCTTATACCACGTTAAATATGTAATCTTGCCGCAGCAGTACACTGCAGAGACAAAAAATTATTATTAAATTACAGAATAAATAAGTAGGGCAAAAAATACTAAGTGGCATTCATGGGATCATGGACTGTTCAGAGCTCGGATGGCGGAGAAGAAGCTGCTTCTGAATGGTTGGGTGTGGGTCTTCAGACTCCTGTATCTTTGACACAGGTAAAGGGCAGGAAAAGATAGAGATTCTCCTCAACGATCTGACTCTCACTATTGTTCAGGTCAACCGGATAAGGGCAGACCTACAACTTTCCAATCATTGGCAATGTGCTGGAACATCAGAGGGAAGGAAAAGGGCTAAAGGAAGTGTGCCTCTCTTCGGCTTGTTGCAGGACTCTTGAAGCAAAAAGAGCAGCTGAGAGAAGGGGTGGTGGTGTCATTAATAAACATAAATACTCGGATAAATCACAGCTAAACATCTAGTTCTGAAAGCATTCCAGCACTCATAAACAGGAAATCCTGCGCAGAGAGCAGAGGCACAGGGAGTGCGAGGCAGGTCAGAACAAGAAACAACGCCGGTTTCCTTCCTGTGTGTAATGTAGCCCCCATTTCAGATCCCTTAGTTAAACATACTCCTACTGTCTCTGCTGCCGTTGATACACTATCTCCAGTTCACACACATCCACTCCAAACCAAAACAATTTACACCACAGCCTCAGGCACTTCGTGAGGAGGAAGTTGCCTTGCAAGTACTGTGGAGCTCTGAGAGAGCAGGAAAGGCATTCCACAGGAAGAGGTTAAACTCTAGAACCGGCCATTCTTTCTAACTGGGCCCAAATTAGGAATGGTGACCAACAATTCAGCCACGAAAGGCAGCTGAGCCTGGTCCAGTTTTCAAAAGGACAATTAAGATTGTAACTAGCACCTTGGCTCTCCGGCTATCTAAACCGAAACTGGCCAGCTCACTGCAGAAGCAGTGAGCTAATAAAAGCTGCAGCCTGATCTCCCTGCAAATTCACTGCTACGTGAATAATTCCTCATCATTAATCAAAAACTAACA
This sequence comes from Mobula birostris, assembly GCF_030028105.1. NCBI lineage: Eukaryota > Metazoa > Chordata > Chondrichthyes > Myliobatiformes > Myliobatidae > Mobula > Mobula birostris. Next base: position 20,022,398 of record NC_092396.1, read on the forward strand.
GGCATGCAGCTTTCGCTGACCTGTTCCCTCTCTAAATATGGCATTCAACCAGATACAAATGAATTATGTGTAATGACTTCCAAGAACTAAATATCATTAGGAACTCAATGATTTAATGAACCATAAGCTGAATAAACTATGTTTTCAGAATACTCCCCTGGGTAATTCCACAATACGCATGCACATCTATAGAAGTGGCTTGGGTATTAGGGGTTTGATGTTTTTCCCGTCGTGTCCAGTTGGACAAGGTTGGGGGTTTGGGGTTTGCAAGTTGTGTTTCTTTTTCATGTGTGGGGGGGTTGTGTGTGTGTGGCGGGGGGAGGTTGATGTTTTTTTCTTTCAACTACTACCATGGTTTTTCTGTATTTCATGGCTATCTGGAGAGGACAAACCTCAGAGTTGTATTCTGCGTACATACGTTGATAATAAAATGAACATTTGAACCTTTGAATATAAATATATACAGGCGCCTATTAAAAGTATTCACCGCATCCCCCCCACCATCCTGGAAGTTTTCATGTTTTATTGTTTTACAATCACGGTGGATTTAATTTGGCCTGTTTGACACTGATCAACAGAAGAGGAATCTTTCGGGTCAAAGTGCAAACAGATCTTTGATGAAGTGATCTAAATTAACTACAAATATAAAACACAAAATAATTGATTGCATTATTACTCACTCCCTTCAAGTCAGTACTTAGCAGATACCCTCTTGGTAGCAACTACAGCCTTGAGTCTATAAGAATAGGTCTATTAGCTTTGCACATCTGGACACAGCAATTTTTCCCCGTTCTTCTTCACAAAACTGCTCAAGCTCCGTCAGATTGCATGGGGATCGTGAGTGAACAGCCCTTTTCAAGACTGGCCACAAATTCTCAATTGGATTGAGATCTGGACTCCAGGACATTAACGTTGTTGTTTTAAGCCATTCCTGTGCAGCTTTGCCTTTATGCTTGGAGTCATTGTCTTGCTGGAGAACAAATCTTCTCCCAAGTCGCAGTTCTCTTGCAGACTGCATCAGGATTTCCTCCAGGATTTCCCTGTATTTTGCTGCATTCATTTTACCCTCTCCCTTCATAAGCCTTCCAGGGCCTGCTGCAGTGAAGCATCCTCACAGCATGATGCAGCCTCCACCATGCTTCACAGTAGGGATGGTGTGTTTCTGATGGTACGCAGTGTTTTGCTTATGCCAAGCATAGCGTTTAATCTGATGGCCAAAAAGCTCAATTTTCGTTTCATCAAACCATAGAACCTTCTTCCAGCTAACTTCAGAGTTTCTCACATGCCTTCCAGCAAACTCTAGCTGAGATTTCATGTGAGTTTTTTTCAACAGTGGCTTTCTCTTTGCCACTTTCCCATAAAGCTGTGACCAGTGAAACACCCAGGCACCAATTGTTGTATATGCAGTCTCTCCTAACTCAGCCACTGAAACTTGTAACTCCTCCAGAGTTACCATAGGTCTCTTGGTGACCTCCATCGCTAGTCCCCTTCTTGCACGATCACTCAGTCTTTGAAGATAGCCTGCCCTAGGCAGATTTACAGCTGTTCCATATTCATTCCATTTCTTGATGATTGGCTTAACTGTGTACTCCAAGGGATATTCAGTGACTTTGAAATTTTCTTGTATCTATCTCCTGACTTGTGCTTTTCAATAACCTTTTTTGCAGAGTTGCTTGGAGTGTTCGCTTGTCTTCATGGTGTAGTTTTTACCAGGATACTGACTCACCAGCAGTTGGACCTTCCAGATACAGATGTGTTTTTACCACAGTCAATTGAACCATCTTGACGGCACACAAGTCTCCCTTTAACTAATTATGTGACTTCTCAAACCAATTGGCTGCACCAATGATGATTCGGTGTGTCATATTAAAGGGGGTGGTGAATACTTATGCAATCAATTATTTTGTGGTTTATATTTGTAATTAATTTAGATTGCTTTGTAGAGATCTGTTTTCACTTTGACACAAAAGTTTTTTTTCTGTTGATCAGTGTCAAAAAAGCAAAATTAAATCCACTTTGATTCAATGTTGTAAAACAATAAAACATGAAAACTTCTGGGGGGGGGGATGAATATTTTTTACGGGCACTGTGTACATTTTCTCAAAAGGAAAACAAGAAAACTAAAGCTGCCAGAAATCTAAAATTCTAAAACTCTCGGGAGGCAAGAAAATTAATATCTCATGTCATTGACATTTCATCAGCACTAGGTAAACTTTGAAACCAAATGCCCATATTTTGCAAATGAGCAGGAAGGGGGGGAAATACTCCTTTGAGGGTGCTGACTTTGCCTTCTGAAGGTGCTCACTCCCACTGGAGTCCAGACTCCTTCTCCTGAGGCTGCTTTTTTTAAATTTCAAAATATACTTTATTCAAAAATAAAATTATATACAATAAACCATTCAATAACTTTCTATCCTTTACATACGTTTCCATTATGGTCTGTTCCATACTTATGGCCACCCACGTGGCACTCCAGTTGTTCACCTTACCACATTATTGTTGAGGGGTATACCCCCCGCCACCCGACCCCTCCCACTCCCGGGGGTGAAGAAACCTATACCGTGGTCCTTCCCCACCAGGACCTTGCAGTGGCTGCACCAACTTTCAGTGCGTCCCTCAGCACGTACTCCTGCAACCGAGAATGTGCCAGTCGGCAGCATTCTCCCACGGACATCCCCGTGTGCTGGTAGATCATCAAGTTTCGGGCTGACCAAAGAGCGTCTTTCACTGAGTTGATGATCTGCCAGCAGCACCGGATGTTGGTCTCTGTGTGCGTCCCCGGGAACAGCCCGTAGATCAGAGAGTCCTCCGTTACACAGCTGCTGGGGATGAAACGTGACACTAGCCCGTCCATCCTCCTCCACAGCCTCTCTGCGAACTGACAGTGTGCAAAGAGGTGGGTCTGAGGCAGTTAACTGTCACTGTCACTGCCCCTCCTCTCATGAAGGTGCAGACCCTCCCAGCACTATATAGCCAGGGAGATGCCCCTGGCACCACATTACAAACAGGGAGATTATAATACTCAAATATGAACCATCACCCCATTTTGTTCTCAATTAAAACCAAAAGGTCATTGACGAAGAACCACAGACATTCTACCTTGGCATTATCTGGATCAGGGGCTACTTTACACTCCACAGACTTGCCCTCGCCTATACGAATCACCAGTGTTAACCTTTGTGGTTCTATAAATAGAAGCCCTTTACTTACAGAACATGCGTTTTATTAACAAGGCCAGCATTTATGGCCCATCTCACGCTGTATCAAACCACAAAGAGAATATTTGCATATCAAAAAATTCCAACTCACTGTCTGTGCATACCTCAAGAGGTACTTAAATAGTTTCTCTTATATGCTTCCCCCACAATCCTCCTCCATAGAGACAGAGATCAGTAAATGACCAGCTGTGGCCCCGGAAAGTGACCATTTCTCACATTTGGATGCTGCTTAAAGCCATCAGTCAGTAAGGTTGATATCTAGGTCAACAAATACTCCCATCAATTCACTTTAATAGAACACAACCCACCAATTTAATTATCTCTTACAAGCAATCTCTTACTTGCTCTTCTTTCAGTTAGTCCTGACGAAGGGTCTCGGCCCGAAACGTCGACTGTACCTCTTCCTAGAGATGCTGCCTGGCCTGCTGCGTTCACCAACAACTTCTATGTGTGTTCCACCAATTTAATTTATTGATACACACCAGTACACTGTAACTACCGTTCAACAGGGTGCACTACTGAAGGTGTGCAGCAAAACACCACCATCCAAAGGAGAATTAGGGATCAAATATAAATGCTGGCCTTGCTAGAGGAAAAACCAGTAAACCCAGCCAAGAACCATCTGGTCCAAACACACAGGACAGGGTACAGCGCAGGCAACGTACAGAAAAGGAATGATGCAGATGGGACAGGATACAGCACAGATGATGTATGGGACAGCAGAGGACAGTGCAGATGGAGTACAGAACTGCATAGAGTGCAGATGATGCACGGGACAGGGCACAATGCAGATGGAATATGGGACGGTGTACAGTGAAGATGGAGTGTGGGACAGGGTACAGTGCAGATGGAGTATGGGACAGGGTACAATGCAGGTGGAGTATGGGACAGTATACAGTGCATATGATGTACAGGGCAGGGTACAGTGCAGATGGAGTACAGGACAGTGTGCAGTGCAGGTGGAGTACGGGACAGGGTACTGTGCAGGTGGAGTACAGGACAGGGTACAGCACAGACAGCGTATGGCACTGTGTACAGCACAGACAGCGTATGGCACTGTGTACAGCACAGATGGTGCTTGGGACGGGTACAGCAGAGAGAGCATACAACGCAGACAGTGTACAGACAGGACAGGGTGCAGCGCAGGAAGTGAACATGATAGGCTACAGTAGACTGTATACAGAGTAACACACAGTGCAGACAGTGTGCAGTGTGACAGGGGCCAAGGCAGGGAGTAAGACAATGTACAGGACTGCCTACTGTGTTTACAGTATACAAGATACGATCCCAAACCTACAATACAGGCTACAATACAGATAGTGTACAGGACAAGGTACAGCGTAATCACCACATGACTGCATAATACACGGGACAATGCACGTTCGGTAGCAGATCATAGTGAACACCGACAGTCTCCGTCTCGATCACCTGAGCTCAAACAATCCCTTGTTTGCGCTTTTTTCCGACTCCTCGATCAGGGGGAACAATCAAATTCAGTAATGTTTTTGACATTTTCAAAGAACCTTAATCTAATCATAAATGGATTCCGCTATCGGTCACCCAACGTTCAGAAGGAAGTTTCACTTTTTGGATTCCCTCTTTTGCCCTCGGCAATTCCCTGAAAATCTTCTCTTCAATTCCCTGCTTTTTAACCATCTCTCGATATTTCTCCAACTCCGAATTCTTAATTCCTTCTTTTAACTTAAATCTCTCTCTCTCTCTCTCTCTCACTCACTCCCACACCTCCTCCCAGCTCCTCTCCGTGTCATCTTTTCTCACCCACCTGGTGAGCCGCGCTCCTCGCCAGAACGGTAAGCAACAGGTACAGAAGGCGTAGGAAGGTCATCTTACTCCGTGGCCGAAGAGTGGCGGGCTGAGAGAATCGCACCGGGCGCCAAGGAGCTGGACCCGAGAGCCCTCAAAGCGCGGAACTGTTCACTTTTTTTTGCTGCTCGGAAACCAAACGTCAAATGACTCAGTCTGGGGTGGTGCCGACCGTTACGCCATTTAAAGGGACCCGCATCAAAGGGGATTTTGAAACGCAGCACAGCTCACGGTCGCCCAGCTAGTTGAACTCAAGAGTCACCCAGCACAACTCAGCGCCGTCCAAGCGCAAGCCAGCGTCTCCGGGAAATAAAATCAAGTTCCCTCTGTACCTTCCAGCAGCTCGGCGCAGGGCAACCCGGCAGAAAGAGGTTCTCGGAAGTGTCAGCGAGTGCAGTCCGGGGCCATCCAACACAGCCCAGGATCTTAGACAGAGAAAGTCCAACTCAGTCTGGGGTTACCTTGTAGTTTTCTCCTGAACCAACGTGACCCTGGGTCAGCCGCAAAAGCGCAACTCAGAAATGGGGATGTTTGCTGACGATTGCATAATGCTTCAAACCACTTTACACAACTTCTCAGCAAATGCAGAACCACCTGCGAACACGCAAAAAAACCAGAGCACCTCCCGGCAGGGTCTGATACGCGACAATAAGTAGCAAGGTGCACGTCCCGCGCACCACCGCCGGGGAGTGACCATCTCCGGTGGTAGTTCATGCCGCCTACTGGCATCCTGCAAAGGCGCTGCCGTTTCTGAATGGCCCCGATTTTACATTCTGCTGTTAACAGGGCCAGAGTGACGCTCTACACACTTTGACGTGGGGTTAAAAATATGGTGACCGCCATTCTCATCCGCATCTCCTCGTTTTCTCGGACACTCACGCTCTCCCCATCTACCCGCCGCCCTAACAGCAATAGGGTTCCTCCTGGCCTTACCTACCACCCCATGAGCCTCTGTATCCAACACATCATCCTCCGCAACTTCCAATATCTTCAACGGGATACAACCAAACACATCTTTACCGCCCCCCTCCCCGCCGACTCTCCAGGGACCGTTCCCTCCGTGATTCTCTTGTCCATCCCCCACTAATCTCCTGTTATCCCTACAAGCTAAATAAGTGCCCCACCTGCCAATTCACCTCCTCCCTCACCTCCATTCAGGGCCCCAAACAGTCCCCTTGCAGGTGAGGCAACACCATTCACCTGCGATTCTGTTAGGATCGTCTATTGTACCCGGTGCTCCCCGAGCCGGCCTCCGCTACACTGAGGAGATCCGACGTCTGTAGATTGGGGAACCGAATTGTCGAGCCCCTCCATCCCTTCCGCAAAAAGAATCTCCCGGTGGCCAACCACTTTAATTCTCATCTCCATTCCTATTCCGACATCTCGGTCCATGGATTTCTCCTCAGCCACGATGAGGCCACTCTCAGGGTGGATGAGCAACACTTAATATTCCGTCTAGATAGCCCCCAACCCAATGGCATGGACATCCATTCGTCCAGCTTCTGGTACTTCTTCCCCTTCCTCTTCTTCAACTCTTCACTCTGGCCTCTTAGCTCTTCTCCTCCTCACCTGCCTATCATCTCCCCCTGGTGCCCGTCATCCTTCCCTTTCTCCCATGGTCCACTCTCCTCTCCTATCAGATTCCTCCTTCTCCAGCCCTTTACCTTTTCCACCTATCGCCTCCCAGTTCTTGCTTCACCCCCCCACCCCCCCCCAACCATCTGGCTCCACCTATTAGCTTCCAGTTTGAACTTCTTCCCCTCCCCCACCTTCTTAATCTGGCATTTCCCCGCTTCCTTTCCAGTCCCTGTGAAGGATCTCAGCCCAAAACATGTCCACAGACTCTGCCTGACCTGCTGAGGTCCTTCAGTATTTTGAGGGTGTCACTCTGGATTTGCAGCATCTGCAGGATCTCTTGTGCTTATGAAAAAAAGAACTGCTATTTTCTCATCACTTGGTCAAAATCTACGAATTTCCCACCCTCCAGTATTCTGGAATACCTTTGTCAGGGGGACAGCAGTGATTTGAGAAGTCAGCTCCCAGTTACCTTTCCGAGGGAACTGAGGACGGGCAATCAATGCAGAGTCAGTCACAATTCCCTACTTCCCAGAAGGCTTCCCTCATCCATCCCACATCCAGCCACAGAAGGCTGTACTCATCGATATAATGTTCCAATGCCTTGAAAAGGTGTTCACATCAGGCAGATCATGTCATCCGTGCATCCTAGGTCTCCCATATTCTGACCATGGACTGTGCTACATAACCCAGAGACAGACATCGCCCCATCGCATTGGTTTTGATGCTGATGCTAATAGAGAGCATGAAAGCAAAGGAGGGGCAAATAGATTGGAATTCAAACGTTGGCAAAGTGTAACACAGCCTAAAAGAGTCTGGTGTGGCCCACCGCAGACTGGCCCGCTTTGACATAATGGAATTTAATAAGTTATGTTACAGACAGTCAGTGAAAATTTCAGATGAGCCTGAAAAACAGAAGAGAAAATGTTTGACTTCAATCTTCAACCATCTCTTAAATAACCCTCTGCTGAGCTTTTGTTCATTACTAGAAATGACATTTGATTGTGTCAGATCAAGACGGTCTTGAGTGAGGTGTAAGTTAACAGGAAGCCACTCAACCTCAATTAGTTCTACCGTTTAAGTATTCATGAACGAAAAGAGAAATTGATGCATGGTAGCTTCCTGTAGCTACAGGGAGATTACAGTAACCTGGGCTGCCTCTTGGTCCTTAGTAACTTCACTGCTGACTTGGAGTTGGCTTACAAATCAAGACATGCACACACATCACCTACACTCAGAGGCCACTGTATTAGGTACACCTTATACATAACAAAGAGTTCTCTGAGTGTATGTTCAAGGTCTTCTGCTGCTGGATCCCATCCTTAAGACAAATGAGCAGAATTAGGCCACTCCCCCCACTGAGCCTGTTCCGCCATTTATTAACCCTCTCAACCCCATTCTCCTGCTTTCTCCCTGAATGTCCCACCAACCTACCAACCTCCGCTTGAAATATATGGAATGACTTGGCATCCAGAACCATCCGTGGCAATGAATTGCACAGAATCCCCACCGTCTGGCTAAAGAAATTCCTCCTCATTTCCGTTCTAAATTGATGTTCCTCTCTTCTGGGGCTGTGCCCTCTGGTCCTAGACTCACCCACTACAGGAAACATTCTCTCTACATCTACTCTTTCTAGGCCTTTCAATATTTGATAGGTTTCAGTAAGACTTCCCTGCCCCATTCTTCTAAGCTCTGGAGACTACAGGCCCAGAGCCATCAAATGATCATCAGATGTTAACCCTTTCATTCCCAGAATAATTTTCGAGAACATCCTCTGGACCCTCTCCAATGCCAGCACATCTTTTCTTCAACGAGGGACCCAAACTGCTCATGATACTCCAAGTACCATCTGACCAACGCCTTATGGAGCCTCAGCATCACATCATTGCTTTTATATTCTAGTCGTCTTGAAATGAATGAATGCTAACTTTGTATTTGCCTTCCTTACCATCGACTCAACTTGCAAGTTAACTTTTAGGGAATCTTGCACAAGGACTCCCAAGTCCCTTTGCATCTCTGAATTCTGAAATTTCTCTCCTGTGTAGAAAACTATCTCACCTTTATTCCATCTATAAAGTGCATGAACATATACTTCACTGCACTATATTCCATCTGCCACTTGTTGTCCTTCTGGCTAAGTCCTTCTGCAGACTCCCTGCTTCCTCAACACTGCTGCTTCCTCCACCTATCTTTGTATCAACTGCAAACTTGGTCACAACTTGGTTCCATCATCCAAATCATTAACATATACAGTGGCATACAAAAGTTTGGGCACCCTGGTCAAAGTTTCTGTTACTGTGAATAGTTAAGTGAGTAGAAGATGAACTGATCTCCAAAAGTCATAAAGTTAAGGGTGAAACATTCTTTTCAACATTTTAAGCAAGGTTAGTGTATTATTTTTGTTTTGTACAATTTTAGAGTGAAAAAAGGAAAGGAGCTCCATGAAAACGTTTGGGCACCCCAAGAGATTTGAGCTCTCAGATATCTTTTACCAAGGTCTCAGACCTTAATTAGCTTGTTAGGGCTATGGCTTGTTCACAGTCATCGTTAGGAAAGGCCAAGTGATGCAAATTTCAAAGCTTTATAAATACCCTGACTCCTCAAACCTTGTCCCAACAATCAGCAGCCAAAGGCTCCTCTAAGCAGCTGCCTAGCACTCTGAAAATTAAAATAAATGATGCCCACAAAGCAGGAGAAGGCTATAAGATGATAGCAAAGTGTTTACAGGTAGCCGTTTCCTTAGTTCATAATGTAATTAAGAAATGGCAGTTAACAGGAACGGTGGAGGTCAAGTTGAGGTCTGGAAGACCAAAAAAACTTTCCAAGAGAACTGCTCGTAGGATTGCTAGAAAGGCAAATCAAAACCCCTGTTTGACTGCAAAAGACCTTCAGGAAGATGTAGCAGACTCTGGAGTGGCGATGCACTGTTCTACTGTGCAGCAACACCTGCACAAATATGACCTTCATGGAAGAGTCATCAGAAGAAAACCTTTTCTGCGTCCTCACCACAAAATTCAGCATCAGAAATTTGCAAAGGAACACCTAAACAAGCCTGATGCATTTTGGAAACAAGTCCTGCAGACTGATGAAGTTAAAATAGAACTTTTTGGCTGCAATGAGCAAAGGTATGTTTGGAGAAAAAAGGGTGCAGAATTTCACGAAAAGAACCTCTCTCCAACTGTTAAGCACGGGAGTGGATCAATCATTCTTTGGGCTTGTGTTGCAGCCAATGGCATGGGGTACATTTCACTGGTAGAGGGAAGAATGAATTCAATTAAATATCAGCAAATTCTGGAAGCAAACATCACACCGTCTGTAAAGAAAAAGCTGAAGATGAAAAGAGGATGGCTTCTACAACAGGATAATGATCCTAAGTGGTGGCATCCGTTAGTCTCGCGAGACCATCGATCTGCACCTGAAAAGTCTTGCTTCAGTCTGTGTTAGAGCAGTGTCTGTTGTGGCTGTAGAGGCCCACACGGGAGTGACAGTCTTGGCTGAAGCCACTGCAGTTGAAGGCACTGTCCTCCAGTGTTGTCTTGGTGCTGTTTTTTCGGTGAGTGCGCTTTTCTTCAGCAGCAAGCCTCAGCTTCTCTTCTCCACTTTTTAGACCTCTGCGTAGTTCCAGCCTCCAGTGAGAGCGATCGCTTGCGATGTCCTCCCACCTCTCGACGTTCATATTCCGTGACTTCATGTCTTTGTTGCAGACATCTTTGAAATGAAGATGGGACCGCCCTTGTGCTCTCCTGCCGGAGGCCAGTTCCCCGTACAGCAGGTCTTTCGGGATCCTCCCGTCTGACATGCGGTGTACGTGGCCCAGCCAGCGGAGACGGCGTTGTTGGAGCAGGGTGAAGAGGCTGGGTATCTGGGCGCCGGCCAGGACCTCATTGTTGGTGACTCAGTCAATCCACTTGATGTCCAGGATGCGTCTCAGGCTGCGAAGGTGCAAGACGTTGAGACGCCGCTGTTGTCTGTAGTAGAGGCTCCAGGTCTCGCTGCCGTAAAGCAGTGTGCTGAGGACGCAGGCCCTGTAGACTGCAACTTTGGTGTGCGTCGTCAGCTTTCTGTTCTCCCAGACTCTCCTTGTCAGCCTGGCAAATGTTGAGGCTGCTCGTCCGATCCGTCTGTTGATCTCGGGGTCTAGGGAAAGGCTATCCATGATGGTGGAGCCAAGGTATGTAAACTCGTGAACTACCTCCAACTAGTAGTTGTTAATGGTAATGGTAGGAGGGTGCTTAATGCCTTGGCCCAACACGTTGGTCTTCTTCAGGCTGATGGTCAAGCTGAGGTCCTGGCAGGATCTTGAGAAGCTGTCCATGAGGCGTTGCAGTTGCTCTTCAGAGTGTGTTGCCACTGCCGCATCGTCTGTAAACAACATGTCCCTGATGAGTACTTCACGAACCTTGGTTTTCACCCTCGGCCGGGACAGACTGAACAGCCTTCCGTCCGATCTGGTGTGGAGGTAGACACCATCAGTTGTTGTTCCAAAGGCGTGCTTCAGCATGTCTGCGAAGAAGATGCCGAACAGGGTGGGGACAAGCACACAGCCCTGCTTCACACCGCTGCAGACGTTGATGGCCTCCGAAGAAGAGCTATCGAACTGAACGACGCCCTTCATGTCTGTGTGGAATGACTGGACTATCTTGAGGAGCCTCGAGGGACAATCAATCCTGGCAAGGACTTTGAACAGGCCATCTCTGCTCACAAGATCGAAGGCCTTCTTAAGGTCAATGAAAGCGACGTAGAGTGGTTGTCTTTACTCTCTTCATTTCTCTTGTAGCTGTTGAAGGGAGAAGATCATGTCGATTGTGGAGCGTTCTGACCTGAGACTCGGGAGATACCCTTTCGGCTATTTTCTGCAGTCTGTTCAGGACCATACGGGCGAAGACCTTCCCAACGATGCTCAGCAAGGAGATTCCCCGGTAGTTGTTATAGTCGCTTCTGTCCCCTGTGTTCCAAGTGGACATCGCAACACTCCAAGAGACACGTCTCACAGAATCAGGAACCCTACGTGAGAGAGACTATACCTTCTTCTGGCAGGGGAAGGGCTCAGACGAGACCAGAGAGCATGGTGTCGGCTTTGCCGTGAAGAACTCGCTGCTGAAGATGGTAGAGCCTAGCAAGAAAGGAATGGAGCCAATTTTCTCACTTCGACTCCACACATCTGACGGGCCTGTCAACCTTGTCAGCGTCTATGCCCCAGCCCTCTACTCTACATAAGACACAGAGGACGAGTCCTACGACCTGCTCTCGATGATGATACAGGAGATCCCAAGTCAGGAACAGTTGCTGCTACTTGGCGACTTCAACGCCAGAGTGGGCGCCGACCACAACTCCCTGCCAAGCTGCCTGGGGCAGTATGGAATTGGCAGCATCAATGACAATGGGCAACGACTGCTCGAGCTTTGCATGCTCCACGAATTGTGTGTCACCAACACCTACTTCCAGATCAAAGCTCAGCACAAAGTGTCTTGGTGGCATCCCCGCTCCAAACACTGGCACCAACTAGGCCTGATAATCACAAGACGCCGTCACCTGAGAAACGTGCTCATGACTCGCTCCTTTCAGAGTGCCGACTGTGACATGGATCACTCTCTGGTTTGCTGCAAGATCAGACTTCGGCTGAAGAAGATGTACTGCGCCAAGCCTCCAGGCAAGCAGCGCATCGATGCCAGTAAGACACAACACCCAGACAAAGCTGCAGAGTTCATCAAGTCACTGGACGATGCTCTCCTTGCAGACCCACCAGAAGGAGATGCTCAGCAGAGATGGGACTCTCTCAGGGACACTATCCACAGCACTGCACTCAAGGCCTTCGGGAAGAAACGGGGCAAGACACAGGCCTGGTTTGAAGTGAGCTCAAGTAAGCTCACTGCTGTCATCGAGGTGAAGCGTGTTGCACTACTAGAGCACAAACGCCACCCCACCCAGGCAACACTACAATCGCTAAGGACAGCAAGAAGCAAGGCCCAGGAAACAGCCAGACGCTGTGCAAATGACCACTGGCTACAACTATGCGAAAGCATTCAGTCATCATTTGACACAGGCAACATCCGTGGAGTGTACGAGGGGACCAAGAAAGCCATCGGGCCAACCCAGAGCAAGACAGCACCATTGAAAACCATAACAGCCGAGACCATCAATGACAAAGGCAAGCAGATGGAGAGATGGGTGGAGCATTACGCTGAACTCTTCTCCAGAGAAAACAGCATCTTGGACAGCGTGCTAGACGCCATGGAATGCCTGCCTGTCATGGAGGAACTGGATGCATTGCTGACTGCTGAAGAGCTGAGTAAAGCCATCAACAGCCTGCCCACTGGGAAGGCATCAGGATTGGATGGTATTCCACCAGGGGCCATCAAATGCGCAAAGGGTGTCCTGCTAAACCACCTGCATGAACTACTGTGCCAGTGCTGGATAGAGGGAGCAGTGCCACAAGACATGAGAGAGTGATCCTAAGCACACCTCAAAATCCACAATGGACTACCTCAAGAGGTGCAAGCTGAAGGTTTTGCCATGGCCCCATCAGTCCCCCGACCTAAACATCATCGAAAATCTGTGGATAGACCTCAAAAGAGCAGAGCATGCAAGATGGCCCAAGAATCTCACAGAAATAGAAGCCTTTTGCAAGGAAGAATGGGCGAAAATCCCCCAAACAAGAACTGAAAGACTCTTAGCTGGCTACAGAAAGCGTTTACAAGCTGTGATACTTGCCAAAACGGGTGTTACTAAGTACCGACCATGCAGGGTGCCCAAACTTTTGCTTCGGGCCTTTTCCTTTTTTGTTATTTTGAAACCGTAAAAGATGGAAATAAAAAAGTAATCCTGCCCAAAATATTAAAGAAATGTGTCTTTTTTAACTTCATGTCTTTTGGAAATCAGGTCATCTCTTACTTGCTTAGCTATACACAGTAACAGAAATTTTGACCAGGGTGCCCAAACTTTTGCATGCCACCGTAACTTAAAAAGAAGTGGTCCCAATTACAATCCACTTCAAGGTTCAACCTGTTGTGCATTCAGAGATGCTCTTCTATACACCGCTGTTGTAACACGTGGTTATTTGAGTCACTGTTCCCTTCCTGTCAGCTTAAACCAATCTGGCCATTCTCCTCCAGCTTCTGTCATTAACAAGACATTTTTGCCCACAGAACTGCCACTCATTAGATGTTGTTTTATCTCTTGCATCATTCTCTGTAAACTCTAGAGACTGTGACAATGCCAGCAAATCAGCAGTTTCTGAGATACTCAAACCACCCTGTCTGGCACCAACAATCATTCCACAGTCAAAGTCACTTAGGTCGCATTTTATACCCATTCCAATGTTTGTTCTGAACAACAACTGAACCTCTTGAACATGCTTTTATTCATTGAGTTGCTGCCACATGATTGGCTGATTAGATCAATATCAAGATTCAAGTACGGGGTTTTCAAGATGACAGCGTAGTGAAAGCTCTGCTGCTGAGCTCAGTATCACAACACTGATAATTTTACAAATAAACCTATCTGTTCCAACTTTTTTTTAAATGCCCAAGTGTCGGATTTAATAACATGAGCATTGATGAGTATATTTTTGAGCTGTTTCAACACCATGCCATCGAAAAATACAAGAAAGGCGGCCAGGATGGATTTCACAGGGTGCTCTCCCGAGCTGAGCAGCAGGCTGCTGCTCGCTGTGCTAACACGTTGGACCCTGCTTTTCGTCAAGTAATTCAGGAAGTTACGGAGAACATATCCAAGATGATGGACGAGAAGCTGGGTCCACTCTAACACTCCAGAGCCACACATTGGTGCTTAAAAATCTGATACAAGAACAACCGAGGCCAAGCGCTGAGTCTCTGTGGTAGAGACTGTAGCTGATCAAGCCCAAAGCCACATCCGGGTGCTAAAAAAGCAAGTTCAAAGCCTGTCTGACCGTATCAATGATCTTGAGAATAGAGGTAGGAGGAAGAACATACAGATCATCTTTCCACCTGAAGGTACAGAAGGCAGCCAGCCAGCGAAGTTTTTTGAGGGCTGGCTGCCTAATTTCCTTGATTTGGAAACCAAGGCTGGACGCATTAAAGTGGAAAGAGCTCATTGTACGCTGGCTCCAAAACCGGGCCCAGACCAACGCCCTCGACCTGTCCTTGTGCGGTTCCATAATTTCGGTGATAAACAAAGAGTGATGGAGGCTTTGAGATGCTGTGGGACTGATACCCAGGCTTTAATATATGAGGGATCCAGGTTTATGTTTTTTCAAGATTTCTTGGCAGCTGTTATTCGGAAGCGCAAGGAATTCGACCAGGTAAAGAAGCAGCTGAGGGAATTCGGAATCCGGTACTCTATGCTGTACCCAGCAGCGCTGAAAATCACCTACAACGGGACCACCAAGATATTTGATTCTCCTGACAAAGCTAAAACTTTTGTAAACACGTTGGGCTTGAGAATATATATATTGTGTAGTCCTGGTTATGGGCGATAACATGCTCGATGGTCGCTTTATTTTACCTTTTCATTACTCAACGGCAAGATATCTTATAGGATGGGTAACATATTTGTTTTGATTGGCACAGTTTCATTACTTGTTTTAATTAGCGGTGCTGCTCCAGCCTGAAGGAGCTTAAACATGACGGTAACAATTCGGTGGATTGATAAATTATGTCCTGTTTTCATTTTTGACTATGTTAAATGCCATATTGGCAGTGGGGCAGAATATACGGTGCTAGAACGTTCAGCTATCCCCTTTAAGTATGGATAAGTCCTCTTGTTCAGCGCTGTTGGTGCTTTGCTTTTTTTGTGTGTTTTTTTAATTCACTTATTGCTGCTCAGCTGATCTTAAGTTGGGTTTCTTCTCCTCCGGAGTCAAATAATTGATATAAAGGGTTATAGCCAGTAATATATTAAAATTGTGCACTTAGAACATTAAGGGGAGTCATTCACCAATCAAGAGAAAGAAAATCCTATTAAACCTGAAAAAGGAAATGGTGGACATAGCCTTATTGCAGGAGACACATTTAAGTGATAAAGAACATCTAAAACTGCAACAGAATGGATTTGATCAAGTCTATTTTTCATCTTTTAATACCAGGAGTAGGGGGCTGGCCGTTTTAATTCAGAAGAACCTACTTTTTAAGTTATTAGATTGCATTAAGGATAAGTATGGGAGATTTGTGATTGTTAAGGCTTCAATATATGGAGAGGAATATGGTATTCTCAATGTTTACTGCCCTCCAGCTCATCCTCTCAAATTCCTAATAGATGCTTTTTCCAAATTTACAAGCTTTTCAATACAGAATATTATTGTATGTGGGGATTTTAATTGTTTTATGGACCCATTGATGGACAGAGTGCCTAGTGGTCCCCACTGCTCTCCTCACAGTCCAAACAACTCATGGGCTTATGTGGAAAACTAGGACTTGTGGATGTCTGGAGGTTGTTACATCCCTCAGACAAAGACTTCACATTTTTTTCTAATCCACTCAAATGTTATACCAGAATAGACTTTTTTCTAACCCCCAAATAGCTCCTTGATTTAGTTGTATCCTGCACAATTGGAAATATTGCTATTTCTGACCATGCAGCAGTATATTTAACTATTAAGCCCAAAGATAATTCAGCACGATCTGGACATTGAAGGCTGAATCCTTCATAAACTACTTTACTTCTGAATTTAAAACTTTCCTATCTATTAATTCCAAATCAGCTAGTAGTCCATCGATGCTCTGGGAAACCACTAAGGCCTATGCAAGAGGATTAGTTATCTCCTACTCAGCTAGTAAGAAGCGATGATGTGGAACAGCAGCACCTGGTGGAAGCAAGGCTTGCGGCAGCTGTAAAGGATTATATTAATAAGCCTTCTGCAGCCAAGTTACAGAATTCACGGCTCTACGCTGAACACTAAATTCTTTACTTACACAAGCATCCAAAAGAAAATTGACATTTGCTAAACAACGATTGTTTGAACATGGTGAAAAACCAGGTAGGTATTTGGCTTATTTAGCTAGAAAGAAAAATGCCTCTCAGACTATTGTTTCAATTAGGGATGGGATAGGAGGCCTCACTAGTAATTCTAAAATGATTAATGTTGTGTTTAAGAATCTTTACTCTAAACTGTATCATTCTGAGCAATGTAATGATGGACAATCTAGGATGGAGTCCTTTCTCAGGAATTTAGATCTCCTAGGCATTTCTTCTGAACAAGAGTCCCTCCTCAATTCTCCGTTATCTATACATGAGATAAAGGAAGCTGTGAGACAGCTCCAAAGTGGGAAGGCCCCTGGTCCTGATGGACTCACTAGTGAATTCTATAAAGAGTTCACGGGGTTATTATCAGAGCCTATGCTAAACATGTTCAATCATGCATTTAATTGTGGTTTCCTCCCACCATCATTGAGAGAAGCTAATACCTCCCTAATTCTTAAGAAAGGAAAGAGCCCTGAAGATTGTGCCTCCTACAGGCCTATTTCATTGTTAAATGTTGACTTTAAAAATCTTACCTAAAACCTTAGCCTTGCGATTAGAAACTGTGTAACCTTTTGTCATAAAAGAGGGTCAAAAGGGTTTTGTAAAAGGCTGTAGGTCATCTAACAATATCAGAAGATTACTTACTGTGATGCCTGAATCACAGCAACAGGCAGTGGATGGCTTGGTGGTTTCCTTAGATGCAGAAAAGGCCTTTGATCATGTCAAATGTCGTATTTTTTTTCACTTTAGAACAATTTGGTTTGGGCAATAATTTTATTAAGTGGGTGAAGGTTCTTTATAATGACCCTTTGGCTGCAATTCTCACTAATGGTATTAGGTCAGATAATTTTAGTATTCTGAGGGGCAGACGGCAGGGCTGCCCTTTATCACCACTACTTTTCACACTAGTGATCGAGCCATTGGCTGAGGCTATTCGGCGAGACCCCAAAGTACCTGCTCCAGACGCAAGACTAAAATCACATAAAATTACACTGTATGCAGATAATGTTCTAATTTTCTTATCAAACCCTGCTATATCAGTGCACCACCTTATACAATGCATCAATTTATTTAGCACCTTTTCAGGTTATAAAATAAACTTTACTAAATCAGAGGCTATGCCTCTGGGGAATCTGCAGCAGGTACCTGACACTCAGGGTGTTTTCTCCTTTAAATGGTCGCAGACAGGTTTTGTTTACTTAGGCATATTTATCACACCTACATTTGATCAATTGTTCAAAGCTAACTTTACACAGTTATTTGACAAAATCAAACAGGATCTTGAGTGATGGAGCGCTCTTCCCATTTCATGGCTTGGCCGAATATCGTTGCTCAAAGTGAACATTCTTCCTCGTCTGCTCTACCCAATATGAATGATTCCAGTCATTTTTACCCAACAAATACTTAAAAAAAATAAATGGCTGGTTTGTTTCTTTCATCTGGAACAAAAAGGACCCTGTATTAAAATCGCAAACACGAGGAAATCTGCAGATGCTGGAAACTCAAGCAACACACATAAAATGCTGGTGGAATGCAGCAGGCCAGGCAGCATCAATAGGAAGAAGTACAGTCGACGTTTCGGGCCGAGACCCTTCATCAGGACTAGACGAGGGGTCAGTAGTACTGTCACAATCCAATAACAATTAATACAGTCAGGGCTTGGAGGGCAGTGCGACAAATTGAGGGCACCACAGCAAAAATATCACCCTTCACTCCAATAACCGGCAGTCCAGATTTTCAGCCTGGCATAACGGATTCTGGATTTAAACTTTGGTTTTTTCCATCTAGGAGACTTATTCGATGAAGGAACAATGATGTCTTTTAGTCAAATAGTACAGAACTTTAACATACCCAACAAAGATCTTTATCGTTTCATTCAGATAAGAGATTATATACAGGAAAAAACATCATTGCTAAATGATTTCTACAGGTCTGACATAGAAAGGAGGGTGTTCTGTTCTAAGAGTGAAGTCTCCATTAGTACTTTTACAGCATCCTGAGGGAATGTTCTTGTGGAGAGGCTGAGCAGCTGGGAAGGGTCTGGGAGGAAGAGCTGGGAGTAGAAATTACAGCTGAAACATGGGAAGACATCTGTGATAACGCAAAGAAAATTTCAGTTTGTAATAGAACTAAAGCACTGCAACTCAAAATTCTGCATAGAGCCCGTCTGACTCCAGATCACCTTTCGAAGTTTAAGACGGGGGTTTCTCCAATGTGTTCTAAATGTAAAGTAAATACTGGAACTTTCACCCACTGTTTTTGGACTTGTCCCAAGCTTCAGGCATACTGGAGTGATATTTTGGGTGAAATGAAAAAGATTCTGAAGATGGAGCTTGAACTGGACCCAATGTCTTTTCTCTTAGGCTTACCCAGCAGTCGTATTATTAATACACATTAGAAAAAGCTTTTTAACATCCTGACCTTTTGTGCGAGGAAGAACATTTTACTTTGTTGGATATCCAATAAGGCCCCTGGACTTTTTGGTTGGCGTAAATTAATCATGGAATCCTTTGGACTTTTTGACATGTATGGTACACTCAAAAACAAATAGTTTTCATAACACATGGCAACCTTTTCTGCAGTATATAGATGTAAACCTGTCTGCGAAACTAATAAGGGCTTTTGTATAGGATGTTGTATATGATGTCTATATTTTGATGGAAATGTTCTGAATGCTGATATCTGTGAGGGGAAGAAATGTAAATGTATCTGTAAATTGAAAGTTTTGTTATGCTGAGCAAAAAAAAGATTTAAAAAAAGATTCAAGTACATTTATTAGGAAAGAATGAATAAATTATACAGTCTTGAGATTTGTTTGCTCACAGTTAGCCACTGAGCAAGAAGCCCAAAAGAACCCAATTAAAGGAAAAAAAGATTGAAATAAAAATAAAAGACCAATACTCCATGCGCAAGAGAAAGTAAAATAAAAATTATGCAAACAATTGAAGTGAACAACAGCCTTCTGAACCAAAATTGAGACCTCAGATCTGAAGCCTGGAGTAGGCCCACAGCCTTGCTTATCAGTTCATCATATTAGTGGGCATGGAGCACAGCAGCCGGGGCAGTCTTCGTAGCCTCAGCGCCATGGAGATGAGTATCATGGAGAACAAGCAAAATCTGCTCTCACCTTCGATTCCAACATCAATACGTGCATTAAATTAACAATCAGGTGTATAGGTGCAACTAAAAAAGTGGCCAGTGAGTGGAAAGTTCAGCCAGCTGCTGAGGTTGACATAACTGGTTATGGAGAGGAGGCAACAGTTTCCCATTAATTCAGGAGATTATCTCCATGTATTTCTTGTCAAGATCTGTCATCTGGACTGAATGAAGAAAGGAAGATAGTATAAAAAGAAGGGAAAAAGGAGGTGATATGTGGGGCAAATATTGGGCTATAGATGATGGAATCTAATAATAAAAAACGGAAGGCAAATGAAGGAGGTAGGGAGTGCAGTTGGGAGTAGTGGGCGAGAGGACTGAGTGAGAGAGTGAAGGATACAGGTAGATCAAGTGATAAGAACAAAACAACAAATTTCCTTTTGGATATGACAGTGATAATAAACCTGGTTCTGATTCTCAAAATGGAGAATTCAATGTTCATGCCATCAGATTGTAGGCCATTTGGGTGAGGCATGAGATATGGTTCCTCTAGTTTGTGTTTGCCTTCATCCCAACAGTGGAGAAGTGTCATGAGCCCTGTGCGGGGCACCATAGAGCATTGGGCTTCTAGGTTCTCGAGCACCTGTGTTTACTATTGTTGTCTTAACGAGAGTCGTTAAGCTTTTGTGCTTTCTGTTTAATCTGGTCAAGTTAATTGTGACTGGCATGGGTTTTCCACATACTGTGATTATTGAAAGTGGACTCCCGAATAGGATGTATCGTGGGATCCTTGTTCTGAGAATGACGTCTCGCAGTGTCGCCCTGTATTTTTCCAATATTCTGCTGGAATTCCTACAGAATGTATAACTTTTCTTTTTGACAGAGTCTGCTGTTCCCCCGCACCTGGATTCAGTCATTGCTTGTGCTCGCCATGACAAAGAAGGATGAGAAGATACTCAGTGTGGAAATGGGGAGGGTAATTAAAATGGTTTGCAACTAAGAGTTCCAGATTGGCACAGTGAGAGGCATTGTTAAACCAGTCTCCTCATCTGTGGTTGGTCTTCACCCAGTTTCTTTTCCCTCTTCCACCTACTGAATCTTACCATCACTAGGTCCCTTTCCCCTCACTCTTCCCATCGGCCCATCCCACTCCCTTAATTGGTTCCATGCATTACCTTCCTCTCTCATCAGATCCCACCATCTGCAGCCCTCTGTTGCCTCCACCTGCCATCTTCCAGCCTCTATCGCCATTTCCGTCCTCTCGTCCAAGTTGCAATCACCCAGACCCACCTATGACTTGGCTGCTCTTGCCCCAACCTTTCCTCTCATCTCATCTCCCCTTTAGATGAAGGGTCTCTACCCTAAACATTGACGGGCCATTTCCCTCTACAGGTCCACTGAATTCCTCCAGCAGTTTGCTTTTCTCCCCACAGGAAGGAGAAGGGAATGCAGTGTGAAAGGTTTGAATGAAGCGTTGGGGTGGTGATATAAATTTGCTTCACATCACACTGCGCCAAGACTGGGTCTGCTGGGGACCCATTAATCACTGTTTCTTCTTTCTTTATTAATCTTTTTATTGATTTAAAAAAGGCATAAATACAATCAAGAGGAGAATTAGTTCAAATATATATATCAGTAACAATATAAACCAAGATTAAGATAGATATTGTCAAAATCATAGATATTGTTAAACTAGTATAAAATATATAGTTAAAAAAATGAAAACAAATTAACAATTCCCCTCTTACCAGTATATGAAGAGGAAAGAAAAAACATTGGGTTTTAAATGAAAAGAAAAAAAACCCACGCCACTATAAAAAAGAAAGAACAAAAAAAAAGGCAAACACGGGGAAACCTGCAGATGCTGGAATTTCAAGCAACGCACATAAAAATTGCTGGCGAACGCAGAAGGCCAGGCAGCATCTATAGGAAGAGGTACAGTTGACGTTTCGGGCCGAGACCCTTCATCGGGACTGACGAAGGGTCTCAGCCCAAAACATCGACTGTACCTCTTCCTAAAAAAAAAGGGACTGGGCAGTCCATTTTGAGGATACAACCAAAAAAGAAAGAAAGAAAGACTTTCTGATCAAATCTAAAACTTCGGAAAAAAAGATTGAAAGAGTAACAAATCAAATTAAATGAAAATATTGGATAAAAGGTCACCATATTTGCTCAAATTTAAAGGATGTATTAAATGTCCGATTTCTTATTTCCTGTAAACTTAAACAGGACATAATGGAGGAGAGCCAATAAAAGACCGGAGGTGGATTAGAATCCTTCCACTTCAATAAAATGGTTCCCCTCGTCAGTAAGGTCAAAAAGGCTATCATACGTTCAGCAAAAACAGGAATATTTCCTGCTTCCGATGGGATAATCCCAAAAATTGCCGTAAGCAAATTAGGTTGTAGGTCCAGATCCAAAACCTTTGATAGTGTTTTAAAAACATCTCTCCAAAAGTTATCTAGCTTTAAATACGACCAATACATACGAGTTAAAGTGGCCAGCTCAGTATTACATCTGTCACAAATAGGATTAATATTAGAGAAAATGCATGCTAGTTTATCCTTTGACGTATGAGCCCAATGCACTACCTTGAACTGTATCAAGAAATGACGGGCACAAATAGATGAGTTGTTAACCGAATGAAAAATTTTACTCCATTGATTATCTGAAAATGACTTGAAGTTCCGATTCCCAAGCGCGTTTAATTTTATCATTGGATATCATTGGTGAACTCGATAACCGTTTATAGATTATAGCTATCAACCCTTTTTCATTACATATGATGATATACTGGATCAAGGAGGAGGTACAGGAGCCTGAAGACACCCAATCAATGTTTCAGGAACATCGCCTTTCCCACAGCCATCAGATTTCTGAATGGACAATGAAGCCATGAACACTACCTCAGTTTTTTTCCCTCTTATGTCACTACGTATTTAATATTATACATACACAGACATATGCATATACATACATATAATATATAGTACTTCTCCGCACACATTTTGTACTGAATGAAATTTATAATTTTTATTATTAAGCATTACAATGTCTGCTGCCACAAAACAAAAACTTTCACAGCACATGGTAGTGATATTAAACCTGACTCTGATTGTAACGTCCCCCCACTCTTCAGCCACTGGGAAGAAGTTGATGACGACCCTTGCAGACAACAGGGAGAGTCCTCTGTAGTTACTGCGGCCAAAAGTACATCCTTTTAGTGGTTTGGCAACAACCGTGGTGTGTCTGATTCCCTGAGATGCTCTTCTTCACAGTGTGGTCACTGGAGCAGTGGACTTGTGGTTGAGGCTGTGGACTTCTCCCTACCCATGTGTTAGACCTTCTTGTCGATCACAAATAGTGGCCAGATGAGACTAAATAAGCTACTATAGAAAGGAGTCAAGGCTATTGTGGAAGCCTTTAAAATGTTCCTTCCAGTGGGCATAGATTTCTTCCCTGTCTTCTATAATTTTATCTCTGTTCTTGAATCCTAGTTGGGTGGAGCCATGGGTACTTTAGATGGCCTTGACAGCTATGAAAACCTTGACATGCTGTGATTATCTGGGAGTTGGTGGGCCTCTTGTACTCTTTCCACCCATTATCTGTTTTCTAGGTCAGAGGTTTTCTGTTGCTACACCCATTGGCTCCCAATCTAGCTATTCTCTGATTTTAAAAAGACCTCACCTTTGTTTTCAATACCACAACCCTTGCCCTTATTTCAACCTTCCTAGTCATAGAAAGCTGTAGCACAGAAACTGGCCCTTTGGCCCATCTAGTCCATGCTGAACTCCCATCCACCTGCACCCTGACCATAGCCTTCATACCCCTCTCATTCATCTGCCTATCGAAACTTCTCTGAAACGTTGAAACTGAGCACACATGCACCACTTGTGCAGGCAGCTCGTTCCACATTCTCACCATCCTCTGAGTGAAGAAAGTTCCCCTCATGTTCTCCTTAAACATTTCGCCTTTTACCCTTAACCCATGACCTCCGGTTGTCGTCTCACCCAACCTCAGTGGAAAAGCCTGCTTGCATTTGCCCTATCTGTACCCATCACAATTTTGTACACCTCTAGTAAATCACCTTTCAATCTCCTGCATTCCAGAGAATAAAATTCTAACCTGTTCAGTCTTTCCTTATAACTCAGGCCCTCCAGTCCCGGCAACGTCCTTGTAAATTTTCTCTGTACTCTTTCAATCTTATTTATATCTTTTCTGTAGGGGGGTGACCACAACTACACACAAATAGACCTCACCAATGTCTTATATACCTGTAACTTCAACATAACATTGCAACTACCTGTACTCATTGCTTTTGATTTCTGAAGGCCAATGTGCCAAAAGCTTTCTTTACGATCCTATCTACCTGTGACATCACTTTCAATGAATTATGGACCTGTATTCCCAGATTCCTTTGTTCTACCACACTCCTCAGTGTCCTCCCACTCACTATATAAGACCTGCCCTGGCTGGTCCCAACGAAATGCAACACCTCACACTTGTCTGCATTAAATTCCATCCACCGTTTTTCTGCTAATTTTTTTTACAGCTGGTTCCGATCCCGCAGCCAGCTCTGATAGCCTTCCTCACTGTTCACAACACCCCCCAATCTTGAGTGTCATCTGCAAATTTGCTGATCCAGTTAATCACATTATCATCTAGATCACTGATGACCAACAACAATGGACCCAGCACCGATCCCTGTGGCGCTCCATTAGTCACAGGCCTCCAGTCGGAGAGGCAACCATCTACTACCACTCTCTGGCTTTTCCCACAAAGCCAATGTCTCATTCAATTTATTACCTCATCTTGAATGCCGAGCGACTGAACCTTCTTGAACAACCTCCCACGCGGAACCTTGTCAAATGCCTTGCTAAAGTCCTTGTAGACAACATCCACTGCCTTGCCTTCATCGGCTTTCCTGGTAACTCCCTCGAAAACCTCTACAAGATTGGCTAGACACAACCTACCATGCACAAAGCCATGCTAACTATCCCTAATCAGTCCCTGTCCCTCCAAATACTCATATCTGGTCCCTGGAATACCTTCCAACAACTTTCCCACCACTGATGTCAGGCTCACCAGCCTATAATTCCTTGGTTTATTTTTAGAGCCTTTCTTAAACAGTGGAACAACATTAGCTATCCTCCAATCCTCCAGTGCCTCACTTGTCGCTAATTTACTTACTGCCCATTACGCCACTGGCGTTTAGGGCAGCAATGAAGGTCCTCCATCTCTGGCAGTGTTCAGGGCTTCCTTCATCATATCAGAAGTTTCCTCTCAGTTTTCACTCCTGTCTGTCATGCAAGTCGCGGGTGAAGACTCAGGAATACCATCAGAATCAGATGTAGAAGGATTCTTCGTTGCTGATTCAATAATAATTTTATTTTACCAGTCAGGTTGTTAGCCCTGGGTGGAATCCCCGAACCTGGAGAACCAGTGAACCACATTTAGTCTGGCCTCTATCTTTGAGCAGTTTGGCATGGGTGACCCTACCCAGAGCCAAAGCATAAAGCCCTGACCCCAGCTAACACAGCTCTCCGGGTCACCGAGGCCCACAGGCCTCCAAACCGCGACAAGGTGATGGCCCTCTTGGGGGACCTGGTGCTAAAAATGTTTTAAATATCTCTGCTAGAGCCCCTGCAATTTCTGCACCAGCCTTTCACAGGGCCTGAGGAAACACCTGGGGATTTGTCCACCCTGATTTGCCTTAAGACAGCAAACACCTCCTCCTCTGTGATCTGTACTGCGTCTGTGACATCAATGCTGCTTTGCCTCACTTCTACGGGAACGTGTCCATCTTCAGAATAAATACAGATAGAAAAATCAATTTAAGATCTTCCCCATCTCGTTTGGCTCCATGAATAGATTTCCATTCTGATCTTGCAGGGGACCAATTTTGTCCCTTGCGGTCATTTTGCTCTTAACGTATCTGTAGAATCCCTTAGGATTCTCCTAGACCTGGTCTGCTAGGGCAACCTCATGCCTTCCTTTATCCCTCCTGATTTCTTTCTGAAGTGTTCTCTTGCATTTTCTATACTCCATAAGTATTTCATTTGTTCCTACCTGCCTTTACCTGCTATGCACCTCCTCATTTTCTCAACAGGGGCCTCAGTATCTCTTGAAAACCATGGTTCTCGACACCTGTTATCTCTACCTTTTATTCTGACAGGCACGTACAAGCTTTGTACTCTCGAAATTTCATTTTTGAGAACCTCCCATTTACCAAGTACAGTTTGGCCAGAAGACAGCAGGTCCATATCCACAGTTGCCAAATCCTTTCTGATACCACCAAGCATGCTCAGACCCTTCTTACTCCTCAGTTCCACCCATAAAGCCTCACTGCTAGTCCAGTTGATGGACATTGGGGGAGCCTTTCTTGTGTCTAGTGCAGACTGTGAGCGAGATTTTAGCCTAATGAACCAACTCAAAAACAAGCTGAGAAGCCGTTTAGATGAATGCCATTTGGATATGTTAATGAGAATCAAAAGCTATCAATTGGATGGAAGTTCTATTAGTCTAGATAGAGCTTACAAAGAATGGGTAAATGCCAAAGGCAGGAGAGAGAAAAAGTAACTGAGTGACTTAAATATGTATGTTATTTTGTTGTTATTCCATGCAGTTTTATGTCAAATATTTTGTAAACCTACATAAACTGTGCCACATGTGCATTCAGTGCGCACATACTGTGTCACAGGAAAAAAATTGCACAACGTAAGATTTTTGCACACACTGACTACTAAAAATTAGAGAGGACATTGCCCACTAGAGGAGTTCACTAGTCTGTAACTATTTACAATCGTGATGATCGTGTGCATAGTCAGAGGCTTTTTTCCAGGGCTGAAATGGCTAGCACGAGAGGGCATAGTTTTAAGGTGCTTGGAAGAAGGTACAGAGGAGATGTCAGGGGTAAGTTTTTTTATGCAGAGAGTGGTGAGTGCATGGAATGGGCTGCCGGCGGCAGCGGTGAAAGCGAAAACGATAGGGTCTTTTAAGAGACTTCTGGATAGGTACACGGATCTTAGAAAAATACAGGGCTATGGGTAAGCCAAGGTAAGGACATGTTTGGAACAGCTTTGTGGGCCGAAGGGCCTGTATTGTGCTGTAGGTTTTCTATACTTTATTGTCGCCAAACAATTGATACTAGAACTTACAATCATCACAGCGATATTTGATTCTATGCTTCCCACTCCCTGGAGTACAAATCGATAGTAAATATTAAAAATTTAAATTAGAAATCATAAATAGGAAATAGAAAATGGAAAGTAAGGTAGCGCAAAAAAAACCGAGAGGGAGGTCCGGATATTTGGAGGGTATGGCCCAGATCCGGGTCAGGATCCATTCAGCAGTTATCACAGTTGGAAAGAAGCTGTTCCCAAATCTGGCCGTATGAGTCTTCAAGCTCCTGAGCCTTCTCCCGGAAGGAAGAGGGACGAAGAGTGTGTTGGCTGGGTGGGTCGTGTCCTTGATTATCCTGATAGCACTGCTCCGACAGCGTGCGGTGTAAGGTGAGTCCAGGGACGGAAGATTGGTTTGTGTGATGTGCTGCGCCGTGTTCACGATCTTCTGCAGCTTCTTTCGGTCTTGGACAGGACAACTTCCATACCAGGTTGTGATGCACCCTAGAAGAATGCTTTCTACGGTGCATCTATAACAATTAGTGAGGGTTTTAGGGGACAGGCCAAATTTCTTTAGTTTTCTCAGGAAATAAAGGCACTGGTGGGCCTTCTTGGCAGTGCACTCTGCTTGGTTGGTCCAAGTCAGGTCATTTGTGATATTGACCCCGAGGAACTTAAAGCTTTTGACCTGTTCCACTTGCGCACCACTGATGTAAATTGAGTCGTGCGGTCCGCTACTCCTTCTGAAATCAACAACCAATTCCTTCGTCTTGCTGACGTTGAGGGATAGGTTATTGTCTTCACACCATGCCGCCAGGTTCTTAATTTCCTCTCTGTACTCAAACTCATCATTACCCGAGATACGGCCTACAATTGTTGTGTCATCAGTAAACTTATATATTGAGTTCGATGGAAACTTGGCTACGCAATCATGGGTTTCTATGTTTCTAATCCCACAGTCATCAAATATTTCTCCCCAACTCTATTTCAGATCTCTTGAACATCGTGGAGTTTGATCGTTCTACCCAAGTCAGAATAATGCCTTCTGACATCTAAGCCTTAACTTCTGGAACTCCCCCCCCCCCCCTTTAAAGTTTCCAGCCTTGGTTTCTCTCTTTATATGTTTCCACACCCCACAAGAGAAAAATGTACTTAATGTCTCATATTATGCCATGTCAAATTTTGTTTGCTAACTCTCCTGTGAAGCACTTTGGGATATTTTAGTACTTAAAGTTATAATATAAATAAAGTTTTCTGTTTTTGATGTTAATGATGGGGGGGAGGGAGTTTTAATTGACTACCTCTGAACATCAATATTGTAATTGATTTACTTGTTTATTTTTTATTATTATTTTTATTTTATTTATTTTTTTCTTCTAGATTATGTATTGCATTGAACTGCTGCTACTAAGTTACAAATGTCACATCACATGCCAGTGATGATAAACCTGATTCAGATTCTTAGATATTTAAGTTGGTCTTGCCTGCCCCCTGCTGGCTTCTTCATGTGTTTCACCTATGCTGTTGCTAACAAACCTGAAATTTTCCCTTTAGACGTAGAGGTGTGGTGAATGCATTTCTTCCTCTTGTTCTACATTCCTCTTTCCAACCCTGCCCCACTGCTGGAAGTGGATTTAAATGCTCATACCATCCTATCAGGCATCCTAATGCCGACACACACTGGGGTATTTAGGAGCGATTGGATTAAGTTGCCACCTTGATCCATCTGTGAGCTGGTGATAGTGAAGATCTGTTAGTTACCTTTTAAAGACTAGGCTTGTGTGTGTAGTCTCTGTCAGGCTGATCAAAATTCCACTGACTGGGAGAGTCGCTAAGAATCAACACAGATAAGCACCCCGAAGAAAAATGCCAGTGAAGCAACAGTGATTTTCATAATCCAACAACAAAGGAAACCATCCACCCACTCACTCTGACATATCTGAAGTAAATCTGGCTAATGTGATTTGGGCACATCTTTTATGTCTGCTTTTATCCGTCCCCTCACTATTACCCAATCTGTTTGGTACTTGGAGGAGGATAAGGTGTGTCTATGTTAGACAGCTGTCTGCAATAATAGTCGTCAAACTAAAACTCATGATGCTTGGATGTGCCTGAATGTTCATAGTTAATCGGTCCTTTTAGCACAAAGGGATTCGAGTTTAGACTGGAGCAATGGAGAAACAGAGAGCAGAGCATTCCAATTGCTGAGGAAAGCCTTGTGCCTGTTAAGGTGGGAACAATGCAGAGTGCAACCTGGCTATTTTATCATCCTCGGCATTTGTAATATGGTTTGGGAGCTCTTCTGCTGTTATGAAGAATGGATGGTGATGCTTTCATGAAATTAAAAGTGAGGGTGAAAGTATACATGCCAAAAACAAAGCCCAGAAACGTAAGAAGGCATTCTTATTAATAGAAATAATCTTGGATACATTTGCAACTTTGATAGACTTGGTGGAAGTATGCAAGATAAAAGATGCCTGAGATCTTAATGTTCCAGGAAAAGGGAAGCTATTCAGTTGTTCACCTCACTCACTATTCACCGAAAGTACAGGCATAGTTTACAGGCGCCCCCTCTCTGCAAAATCTATCTCCTGTCAGGATCCTCCCACCGGGTCGAGATTTGGTCCTACCTCCCGCCCCCACAGATTGTGT
Organism: Mobula birostris; assembly: GCF_030028105.1. Classification (NCBI taxonomy): domain Eukaryota; kingdom Metazoa; phylum Chordata; class Chondrichthyes; order Myliobatiformes; family Myliobatidae; genus Mobula; species Mobula birostris. The sequence continues at coordinate 20,051,823 of NC_092396.1, forward strand.
GCCCAGGCAGTCAATGTCTGGTCAGTACCTGCAACCTGGAACCCATGACCTGTTCCCAATACCAGTCAGTATCTGCAATCTGTACACAGAATGTACATGCGAACTGAGCCTAACTGGTCAATCTCCGCACACTCAGATCTCTCAGTGGGTGAGCATCTGGGGGACAGTGACCACCGCTCCCTGGCCTTTAGCATTATCATGGAAAATGATAGAATCAGAGAGGACAGGAAAAAAATTTTTAATTGGGGAAGGGCAAATTATGAGGATATAAGGCTAGAACTTGCGGGTGTGAATTGGGATGATGTTTTTGTAGGGAAATGTATTATGGACATGTGGTCGATGTTTAGAGATCTCTTGCGGGATGTTAGGGATAAATTTGTCCCGGTGAGGAAGATAAAGAATGGTAGGGTGAAGGAACCATGGGTGACAAGTGAGGTGGAAAATCTAGTCAGGTGGAAGAAGGCAGCATACATGAGGTTTAGGAAGCAAGGATCAGATGGGTCTATTGAGGAATATAGGGAAGCGAGAAAGGAGCTTAAGAAGGAGCTGAGAAGAGCAAGAAGGGAGCATGAGAAGGCCTTGGCGAGTAGGGTAAAGGAAAACCCCAAGGCATTCTTCAATTATGTGAAGAACAAAAGGATGACAGGAGTGAAGGTAGGACCGATTAGAGACAAAGGTGGGAAGATGTGCCTGGAGGCTGTGGAAGTGAGCGAGGTCCTCAATGAATACTTCTGTTCGGTATTCACCAATGAGAGGGAACTTGATGATGGTGAGGACAATATGAGTGAGGTTGATGTTCTGGAGCATGTTGATATTAAGGGAGAGGAGGTGTTGGAGTTGTTTAAATACATTAGGACAGATAAGTCCCTGGGGCCTGACGGAATATTCCTCAGGCTGCTCCACGAGGTGAGGGAAGAGATTGCTGAGCCTCTGGCTAGGATCTTTATGTCCTCGTTGTCCACGGGAATGGTACCGGAGGACTGGAGGGAGGCGAATGTTGTCCCCTTGTTCAGAAAAGGTAGTAGGGATAGTCCAGGTAATTATAGACCAGTGAGCTTACGTCTGTGGTGGGAAAGCCGTTGGAAAAGATTCTTAGAGATAGGATTTATGGGCATTTAGAGTATCATGGTCTGATCAGGGACAGTCAGCATGGCTTTGTGAAGGGCAGATCATGTCTAACAAGCCTGATAGAGTTCTTTAAGGAGGTGACCAGGCATATAGATGAGGGTAGTGCAGTGGATGTGATCTATATGGATTTTAGTAAGGCATTTGACAAGGTTCCACATGGTAGGCTTATTCAGAAGGCATGGGATCCAGGGAAGTTTGGCCAGGTGGATTCAGAATTGGCTTGCCTGCAGAAGGCAGAGGGTAGTGGTGGAGGGAGTACATTCAGATTGGAGGATTGTGACTAGTGGTGTCCCACAAGGATCTGTTCTGGGACCTCTACTTTTTGTGATTTTTATTAACGACCCTGATGTGGGGGTAGAAGGGTGGGTTGGCAAGTTTGCAGATGACACAAAGATTGGTGGTGTTGTAGAGAGTGTAGGGGATTGTCAAAGATTGCAGAGAGACATTGATCGGATGCAGGAGTGGGCTGAGAAGTGGCAGATGGAGTTCAACCCGGAGAAGTGTGAGGTGGTACACTTTGGAAGGAGAAACTCCAAGGCAGAGTACAAAGTAAATGGCAGGATACTTGGTAGTGTGGAGGAGCAGAGGGATCTGGGGGTACCTGTCCACAGATCCCTGAAAGTTGCCTCACAGGTGGATAGGGTAGTTAAGAAAGCTTATGGGGTGTTAGCTTTCATAAGTCGAGGGATAGAGTTTAAGAGTCGCGATGTAGTGATGCAGCTCTATAAAACTCTGGTCAGGCCACACTTGGAGTACTGTGTTCAGTTCTGGTCGTCTCACGATAGGAAGGATTTGGAAGTATTGGAAAGGGTACAGAGGAGATTTACCAGGATGCTGCCTGGTTTAGAAAGTATGCATTATGATCAGAGATTAAGGGAGCTAGGGCTTTACTCTTTGGAGAGAAGGAGGATGAGAGGAGACATAATAGAGGTGTACAAGATAATCAGAGGAATAGATAGAGTGGACAGCCAGCGCCTCTTCCCTAGCTCCATACAAGAGGACATGGCTTTAAGGTAAGGGGTGGGAAGTTCAAGGGGGATATTAGAGGAAGGATTTTTTACTCAGAGAGTGGTTGGTGCATGGAATGTACTGCCTGAGGCAGTGGTGGAGGCAGATACACTAGTGAAGTTTAAGAGATGACTGGACAGGTATATGAAGGGATTTAAATCGGGGGCTTATATGGAAGGCAGGGTTTGAGGGTCGGCACAACATTGTGGGCCGAAGGGCCTGTACTGTGCTGTACTATTCTATGTTCTATGTCTTGGTGATCTCTGTCACCATTCAGTTTGGTCACTAGCTGCTCATAGCAGCCACATAACATTGCATGATCTGCTTTGAGGAGATTATGATAACCGCATCATTCAAAGTATGCAAATACTGTTAAATCAATACTCAAGATTCAGCAGTTGAAACATGTGCCAAGAGTGTTGGTCTACAGCTCCAGCTCCAAGCACCCTCTGGACCTGGGGAGTCAACACCTCCCTCTGCAACTGGATCATTGACTTCCAGACTACCAGACGGCCATCAGTAAGAACAGGTAGCAACACCTCCACTACGATTATTCTAATTGAATTGAATTATCTTTTTTGTCATTATACATAGTTACAATGAAACCCTGTTTGGCTTCCTCTCAGGCAATTAAATAAAGTGGTAGATAAACACAAGACAGTAATGGAAAAACAGTATTAAACAGATAAGTAGCAGAAAATAAGCTGCAGCAGCACCAGAATATCACAGTAATGCACAAAGAGCCATTAGTGTAAGTATTTGAGTCCTTGTGCGTGCATGTGTCTGCTCACAGATTCAGTCATTGTGCTGTAGGAGTGGTGTGATGGAGCCTCCATAAAAGCTGTTCCTCAGTCTACTTATTCTGGCTTTTAGTGTCCTGAATCTTTTGCTGGACAGCAGTGGGTCAGACAGGGTGTGGCCGGGGTGTGTGGTGTCTCTGGTTACGCTGATTGCTTTCCTCCTGAGTCTACTGGAACAGATGGTGTCCAGTCCTGGGAGCTCCATCCTGACAATTCGCTGGGCCGCCTTCACCACGCGATGCAGGTCTTGTCGCTCAGCGGCTGTGCAGCTTGCAAGGGGGATGGGACCCAGAGCGATAGAGCAGTGAAAGAAGTGCATGGAGTAAAGCCAGATCTAACGTACAAAGAGAGGCGTTGAGGAAAGAGAAGCAGAATAAACGGTGTAAAGACAGTAAGGTAGAAGGGCTGAAATGTGTGTACCTCAATGCAAGAAGCATCAGGAACAAAGGTGATGAACTGAGAGCTTGGATACATACATGGAATTATGATGTAGTGGCCATTACAGAGACTTGGCTGGCACCAGGGCAGGAATGGATTCTCAATATTCCTGGATTTCAGTGCTTTAAAAGGGATAGAGAGGGCGGAAAAAGGGGAGGAGGAGTGGCATTACTGGTCAGGGAGACTATTACGGCTACAGAAAGGGTGGGTAATGTAGCAGGATCCTCTTTTGAGTCAATATGGGTGGAAGTCAGGAACAGGAAGGGAGCAGTTACTCTATTGAAGGTATTCTATAGGCCCCCTGGTAGCAGCAGAGATACAGAGGAGCAGATTGGGAGGCAGATTTTGGAAAGGTGCAAAAATAACAGGGTTGTTATCATGGGTGACTGTAACTTCCCTAATATTGATTGGCACCTGATTAGTTCCTAGATGGGGCAGAATTTGTTAAGTGTGTCCAGGACGGATTCCTGTCACAGTATGTGGACAGGCCGACCAGGGAGAATGCCATACTAGATCTAGTACTAGATAATGAACAGGGTCAGGTCACAGATCTCTCAGTGGGTGAGCATCTGGGGGACAGTGACCACCGCTCCCTGGCCTTTAGCATTATCATGGAAAAGGACAGAATCAGAGAGGACAGGAAAAAAATTTTTAATTGGGGAAGGGCAAATTATGAGGCTATAAGGCTAGAACTTGCGGATGTGAATTGGGATGATGTTTTTGCAGGGAAATGTACTATGGACTTGTGGTCGATGTTTAGAGATCTCTTGCGGGACGTTAGGGATAAATTTGTCCCGGTGAGGAAGATAAAGAATGGTAGGGTGAAGGAACCATGGGTGACAAGTGAGGTGGAAAATCTAGTCAGGTGGAAGAAGGCAGCATACATGAGGTTTAGGAAGCAGGGATCAGATGGGTCTATTGAGGAATATGGGGAAGCAAGAAAGGAGCTTAAGAAGGGGCTGAGGAGAGCAAGAAGGGGGGATGAGGCCTTGGCGTGTAGGGTAAAGGAAAACCCCAAGGCATTCTTCAATTATGTGAAGAACAAAAGGATGACAGGAGTGAAGGTAGGACCGATTAGAGATAAAGGTGGGAAGATGTGCTTGGAGACTGTGGAAGTGAGCGAGGTCCTCAATGAATACTTCTCCTCGGTATTCACCAATGAGAGGGAACTTGATGATGGTGAGGACAATATGAGTGAGGTTGATGTTCTGGAGCATGTTGATATTAAGGGAGGGGAGGTGTTAGAGTTGTTAAAATACATTAGGACGGATAAGTCCCCGGGGCCTGACGGAATATTCCCCAGGCTACTCCACAAGGCGAGGGAAGAGATTGCTGAGCCTCTGGCTGGGATCTTTATGTCCTCATTGTCCACGGGAATGGTACTGGAGGATTGGAGGGAGGCGAATGTTGTTCCCTCATTCAAAAAAGGCAGTAGGGATAGTCCGGGTAATTATAGACCAGTGAGCCTTACGTCTGTGGTGGGAAAGCTGTTGGAAAAGATTCTTAGAGATAGGATCTCTGGGCATTTAGAGAATCATGGTCTGATCAGAGACAGTCAGCACGGCTTTGTGAAGGGCAGATCGTGTCTAACAAGCCTGATAGAGTTCTTTGAGGTGGTGACCAGGCATATAGATGAGGGTAATGCAGTGGATGTGATCTATATGGATTTTAGTAAGGCATTTGACAAGGTTCCACACGGTAGGCTTATTCAGAAGGTCAGAAGGCATGGGATCCAGGGAAGTTTGGCCAAGTGAATTCAGAATTGGCTTGCCTGCAGAAGGCAGAGGGTGGTGGTGGAAGGAGTATTTTCAGATTGGAGGATTGTGACTAGTGGTGTCCCACAAGGATCTGTTCTGGGACCTCTATTTTTCGTGATTTTTATTAACGACCTGGATGTGGGGGTAGAAGGGTGGGTTGGCAAGTTTGCAGACGACACAAAGGTTGGTGGTGTTGTAGAGAGTGTAGAGGATTGTCAAAGATTGCAGAGAGACATTGATAGGATGCAGAAGTGGGCTGAGAAGTGGCAGATGGAGTTCAACCTGGAGAAGTGTGAGGTGGTACACTTTGGAAGGACAAACTCCAAGGCAGAGTACAAATTAAATGGCAGGATACTTGGTAGTGTGGAGGAGCAGAGGGATCTGGGGGTACATGTCCACAGATTCCTGAAAGTTGCCTCACAGGTGGATAGGGTAGTTAAGAAAGTTTATGGGGTGTTAGCTTTCATAAGTCGAGGGATGGAGTTTAAGAGTCATGATGTAATGATGCAGCTCTATAAAACTCTGGTTAGGCCACACTTGGAGTACTGTGTCCATTTCTGGTCACGTCACTATAGGAAGGATGTGGAAGCATTGGAAAGGGTACAGAGGAGATTTACCAGGATGCTGCCTGGTTTAGAGAGTATGCATTATGATCAGAGATTAAGGGAGCTAGGGCTTTACTCTTTGGAGAGAAGGAGGATGAGAGGAGACATGATAGAGGTGTACAAGATAATAAGAAGAATAGATAGAGTGGACAGCCAGCGCCTCTTCCGAGGGCACCACTGCTCAATACAAGAGGACATGGCTTTAAGGTAAGGGGTGGAAAGTTCAAGGGGGATATTAGAGGAAGGTTTTTTACTCAGAGAGTGGTTGGTGCGTGGAATGCACTGCCTGAGTCAGTGGTGGAGGCAGATACACTAGTGAAGTTTAAGAGACTACTAGACAGGTATATGGAGGAATCTAAGGTGGGGGGTTATATGGGAGGCAGAGTTTGAGGGTCGGCACAACATTGTGGGCTAAAGGGCCTGTACTGTGCTGTATTATTCTATGTTTATGTTCTATACCACACGGTGGCGCTGTTGACCAGGGTGGTTTCAATTGTGCTTCTGTGGAAGTTAAGCGACAGCTTCTGTGGGAGTTTGGCCTGTTTCAGCTTTCTGAGGAAGAAGAGTCTTTGTTGTGCCTTTTTTTTATATACAAGCAGCGAGGTGTTGGTACACCAGTGATCCAGAAGGTTGTGTCCTCAGCCCCGTAATCTATTCCCTTTACACACCTGAATGCATGGCCAGATTCCGCAGTAACTCCAGCTAAAAGTTTGATACTGGAATAACCAGGAATCAGAGGACAGGAAGGAAATGGAGAGCTTAGTCACAACCTTTCCCTCAATGTCAGGCAAAACAAAAGAGCTGGTCATTGACTTCAGGAACGGGTGGGGTGCACGTGCTCCTGCCTACATCAATGGGTCCATTGGGCAGAAGATACAAAAGCATCAAGCTCAAGGGCAGCTTCTACTGCAATGTGTTAAGACTATTGGACGGCTCTCTAGCAGGATAAAAATGGGCTCTTTGACCTCACAACCTTGCACTTATGGTTTGCCTTCTCTGCACTTCGCGTAGCTGTTTCACATTATTCTGCATTCCGTTATTGTTTGACTTTGTTGTACTGTGTAATGATTTGGTCTGTATCAAGAGTTCGCAAGACGAGCATATCAGTACATGTGACAAACCCAATTCGAGTATAGCTTCCATTTATCCGCTCCTCCACTAGAGTGTGCTGTGGCAGCGTATACACGTTCCGGCGGCGCGAAGATTTACTGCATGTCTTCCTCCTCAACTTGGAGCTGGATAATTAACACGTCCACATTTACAAATTCAATCCATCTGCTGTTTTTTTTCAAAATCAAAAGTTACAGTTGTCTAGTTGCAATGTTGCTCTGACATGCAAGCCAATCAGGCGCTCATCTCCAATCTCCATGTGGTTTAACAGACACATTAGCTGCATCATTAGTAAGGTTAGGTATCACAAAAATTACGGAAGTCACAGGTACTGTACTTTTTTTTTAATTTCTAACGCCTGTAATTTCTGTTGATTTCAAGATTTTCAGAGATTTACTTTATATGTTACAGAGCCCAAGAGCCATCACAACACCAGAGGCTGCCATGTTCTTTTTGATAAGATTGCTTGCCTCTGTTTCCTCACAGGCAGCGAGTTTCCAGTGCAAGATAGTTCCTCCTGGTTTCCAGCATATTTTATAACCAGATCTTTAAACCTATGATTCCTCAAGTCCTTGTACCATCAGCCAACAGGAATAACTTTTCTCTTTCTCCCTTAACTGAACCTCAAGGTAACACAGTTGCACAGAAATAGGCCCTTTGCTCCTATACACTGATCCTCTTTGCTTGCATCAATGCCCTCCTATGCCTTGCCTATCTAAATGTCTCTTAAACATAGTGATTTGTAACTGACTCCACCACCTTTTCTGGCCGCAAGTTCCAGATATCAACCATCCTCTGTGTAAAAAAAAAAACTTCCCCTTCAAATCCCTGTTAAAAACCCTATCTCATCTTAAAACTTTACACTCCTGTTTTGACACACCTAACATGGCAATAAAATTTTTGACTATCTACGTTATCTATGTCTCTTGTAGACCTCTATCAAGTCTCCTTCACTCCAGGGAAAACAAGACCAATCTACCTCATCTTTCTCCATAACACAAAACCTCCAATCCAAGCAACGTTCGAGTGAACAGTCTCTGCACTCTTTCAAGCCAAACTATGACATTCTTATACTTTAGTGACCAAAACAGCACACAATACCCCAAGGGTGGTCCAAACAATGTTTTATAATTGTTCCTCTTCGCACCTTGCAGTGCTTTGGGCGGCCTCCTTTAACATTTTGTCTGCTTTTTACGAGGCCAAGTTGCTAGCTGGACACTCAGCCCAGTATGGATGGAAAGCATTGTCACAACCATGGACTCAGCAGCGCAGCAGATACAGCAATTGCAGTCGTGAATATGCACGTGTCAGCGAATTGTGATCGTATTTAATGCCATTCTTTTCGTCGTAGTGCTTGCCAAGGCTTTAGCAAAGCACAGCAACATTTCGCTGCCTGCATTCAGCCTTGCCTGAGAAATTGGGCTGTCGAGTTAACTGACTCTGAAGACTAGCGGTATTCATTTTATATTCCTTTCAGCCGCAGTGTCGGTTTCCTTTTCCATTTGTGAGTTTTAGTTAATGGCCCTATTTAGCCTAGCGTTTATTGTTTTCGATTCGAACCCAGGACCGCTTGGCTCAAAGCCCAGTGCTGATGTCACTACATCACCAGATTGCTTTTGCAAAGTTGCAACAAAATGTCCCAACTTTGATATTCCAACCTATGAAGGCAAGCATGTCACATGCCCTCTTTACCACTTCTCATAATCTTTTACAGCCCTGTCTAGTGTCCTCCTCAACACTAAAGCAAACAATTAGATGATAGAAATCTAAAAATTTCAGGCAGTATCAGTGGGGAAAGAAATACGAGTTGACGGTGCAGAGAGAGGGAGGATGGAGACACGGGGGAACATCAATTTCTCCAAACTATGCGGTAAAATCCATGCCTTGAATCATTTTGTAGGATTTTTCTGCACCTCTTAAAGGACCTCCATAGGCTTCCAAAAGTTGATAACCAGTAACAAATGTAATACTTTGGTTGTGGCCTAACCTAGTCCTGGGTATGACTCTAAACTGCAACTGGTGATGAGGCTCTGAGTGGGGACTTCCAGAGCTTTGGGGAAAGTGGAGTTACCCCTTAGTCATTCATTGCTCCCAGGGCCGCTCTGACCCGGAACGGTAGCACCTGCAAGGGTTCCTGCTCAGGATACGAGCGAAGGCCAATGGCAGATCCAGCAGTTTCAGTAACTGAACTTATGATAGAGAAGGCGGAAGAGCTAGGACCTCAAATGTCAATGGCTATAGTACAGGCGGATGAACATTTGGGAAGAGAAATGGCGATTTCTTTAGCTCGCCCAATGGCAGGCAATAGCAAACCACCGTTGCTAGATACTAGGTTTCCTAGAATCTGTTTGCTAAGAAAACCATGGTCAAACTCACAAAATGTATCGCACAACAACAACATCAAGAGGATTTTCAACACAATCCTGAAGATGCTTCGCTCGGTTGGGTTGATTTTGGGCAGCAGAGGATCTCCGACTGTCATCAAGCTACTGCTCATAAAATTCAAGTAACACAAAAGAAAATTATTGCCACTTGGAATGTAAGAACCCTGTATCAAGCCGGAAGATTGGACAATGTGATAAATGAAATGGAAAGACTAAAGATTAACATAATGGGTTAGCGAAGTTCGTTGGACAGGTGCTGGAACATGTCAGAATAAAAATAAAACACTAATTTATTCTTATGGAACATCCCATACTAATGGAGTAGGAATTCTTATGGGTGAAAACATGGAAAAGGGTTTTAGGACATTGGCCAATATCAGAAAGGATGCTCCATGTTAGATTCAGAGGACAACCATTTAATTTAACAATTATACAGGTATATGCACCAACAACAGATGGAACAAATGAGGATATAGTTAAATTCTATGAAGAGCTTGAACAAGCAAAGAATGGATGCAAATCTCAAAATATTATTATCATGGGAGATCTAAATGCTAAAGTAGGACAAGGTGCTGAAGGAAATACCGTAGGAAAATTTGGACTAGGGGAAAGAAATGAAAGAGGTGAGAAATGGGTAGAATGGTGCAAGATGAATAATCAGGTAATTAGGAATACCGACTTTAAAAACCATCCAAGACACTTGTGGACCTGGAAAAGTCCAGGTGATAACACGAGAAATCAAAACAACTTTATTATTATAAACCAAAGATTTAGAAACTCAGTGACTCAATGCAAAACATATCCAGGTGCAGACTGTAATAGTGACCATAACCCAGTAGTCTGTCATGTAAAAGTAAAACTTAAAAAACTAAAGAAGAAAATACCTGAACAATCCCTTGACTACTTGCAATTAATTAAAGAAGAACACTTAAGACAAAAATTTACAATTGAAATAAGGGATAGATTTCAAAATCTAGAAATAGAATCTGTTGAAGATGATAGCAATCATATCGAAATGAAGTTTTACTCTCTAAAGGATGCCTTGGTAGAATCAGCAAAGTCAGTGATTCCTAAAAAAGAAAAAAGAACAAGGAATAAACTGATGACAGATGAAATCTGTGTAACTTCTGAAATGCCTGCTTTGCTGTCGCTGCTACTGCGTGATCCAGAATCTCCGGAGGGGAAGGCCCCAAGTCCTCAGCTTTGCTTGTTGCTTGGTGGCCGGGGCGGAGTTAAAGCGCTCAGCAGAGATGGTGCTCGGTGTCGGAGGGCTGGTCGGAGACTCGAAGTTTTTGGATGGACTCAGAGTTGGCTGCGGTCAGGTGCTTCCAATGCATCGGCAAGTTTGCAGCGCTTGGAGTTCATAGCAGGGAGAGTTTCTCCCTTCTACCGTCTGAGTGAGATGATGGGGCTAGCCGGACTTGAGACTTTTTTTTTACCGTGCCCATGGTCTGCTCTTTATCAAATTACAGTATTGCTTTGCACTGTTGTAACTATATGTTACAATTATGTGGTTTTGTCGGTTTTAGTCTTGGTTTGTCCTGTGTTTCTGTGATATCTCTCTGGAGGAACATTGTATCATTTTTTAATGCATGCATTTCTAAATGACAATAAACGAGGACTGAGTGTCATCGTAATCTAATCTAAATCAAGAATCCGATAGAAGAAGGGAGACAGAAGAATGCAAATCCTATAGAATATAAATCTTTAGATAAAAAAGTTAAAAGCTTATGTCAAAAAGCCAAAGAAGAATGGTTAAACCAGGAATGTGAGCAATTAGAAAGAATCCCTATTACTGATCTGAAAAGGTTACATCAACAAATCAAGAATATCACTGGTAAAAAGCTCCTCTGTTCTTCAGGTGGATGTTTGAAAGCAAAAGACGATACAATTATCATGGAAAAAGACGAGATTATGAATGGATGGACTGAGTATATTCAGGAATTGCTTGAAGACTATCGAGGCGAAAAACCAGAAATTTCTTCTGAAGATTTTAAAATCTAAAGTTTGTAATGCAATAAATAAGATGAAGAAGGGAAAGGCAGTAGGTCCTGATGAATTAATAATACAACAAATTATCACCCTTGAAGATTATGAAATTGAAAAACTTACTGATTTAATCAATGACATTTATGAGACTGGAATAATACAAGAGATGAAAAAAAATCAGTATTTACCACTCCTCCTAAGAAACCTGGAGCAATCAAATGTGAATTATATAGGACAATAAGTTTAATGAGTCATATCACTAAGATACTTCTAAGAATTTTGATGACAAGAGCTAAAAGTAAGACACAAGCTGAAATAGGTAAAGAACAATGTGGTTTTGTGAAAGACAAAGGTACAAGAAATGCGATATTGATATTAAAGATACCATCAGAACGAGTTATTCAAGTGCAAAAAGACTTGTTTGTTTTAATCGACTACACAAAAGCACTTGATAAAGTGAAGCACAGTAAGTTATTTGAAATATTACAGGAAACCCTAGATCTAGGTTCAAAAGACCTCCGCCTAATCAGAAATCTGTACTGGGAACAAACTGACATTGTAAGAATAGATGGAGAAGTGAGTTAATTTATGAAAATCAAGAGAGGCATTGGACAAGGGTGTGTTTTCTCCCCTGATTTGTTGAATGTGTACAGCGAAACAATATTGCAAAAGATAAGAGACATCTTGGGAATCAAAGTTGGCAGTAAAAACATCAATAATTTTAGATATGCAGATGACGCTGTGTTAATTGCAAGTATGGAGGAAGAACTACAGAACTTAATTGATATAGTTGTTGAAGAAAGTGCAAAACTGGGTCTATCAATCGCAAAAAGACAATGTATGGTGATATCCAAAAAGAAGGAGAATCCTATCTGCAGGCTGAGAATAAATGGGGAAGACATAAAACAAGTACAGAGCTTTTGCTACTTAGGAAGCTGGGTGATATCAGATGACAGGTGCAACATGGACATCAAAAGAAGAATAGGGATGGCAAAAGACACCTTTACAAGAATGAAGAGTATACTGACCAACAATAAACTAGGCATGACAACCTGCCTCAGAGTACTGAAATGTTACGTTTATCCAGTTATGTTATGTAAGGGAGTTTCGTCTTTTATGTTACTGCGTAGGCTAATTAAAATGGCTTCTTTGTTATGTTATACTTGGGAATGCTTCTTTGTTAGGTTAAGCGCCGAGAAAGTTCTTGCGCTAGCAGCTTGTTTTGGGTTAGGCTATGATAAGATGTTATGAACCAATTGGGATAGTTGTTAAGCTTTTGGTGTATCTGGAAGATTTGTATGCACTGGGTTTTGGGGGGAGAATGGGGGGGGAGGGGAGAGAGAGAGAGAGAGAGAGAGAGAGAGACACACATACACACACACACACACACACACACACACACACACACACACACAGAGGATGGACCAGGTGCTGTGAGGTCCGCTAACGGGGTCGGACCCCGAGCGGGGCATTCGGCGAGGAGAGGAGACTGAGACGGACTCGTGTGGAGCATCTGGTCGACCACCGTTGTTGGTCCCAGGCGGCTGAGATGGTCCAAGGGGTCGCAGGGTGAAGAAGAGGGGTCCTGAGCTCCAACTATTTGTGCATGAAGAGATTGAACTTTGATAAGCGTGGAGCCTTTTATTTCCCTTTTATATTTTATCTTCTATTAATTATATAGTTCCAGTAATATCTATAAACGGTAAATCATTTAATCGTATCTGGTGTATTGTCTGTTATTTGGGCGGGGTGGGGTACATCACACAGCATCCACACAAACTAATTACCCAATTTGGCGGGGCAGAGGGCTGTTTCCCTAGACAACAGTGAGCCGAGCGACCCTGATGGTGGCCGGGGGGCTACATTGTGGGGGCTCATCCGGGATTGGATCTACTGGCATGCTGCATGCTGTGTGGTTGCCCTTTCTAAATCAGTAATGTGTATCTCTGTGGGTTATTTGCTGGTTATTGCTGTATGCGTGGTGGTTGAGGTCTTTGTCCGAGTTCAGACCAGCATTGACGAGTTGGAGGTGGAACTCGGGGCTGTCCATGCTGTTGGGAAAGAGGAAAGAGTGGTCTGATTTGGAGGTAGTGTCTGTGAATAAATGTTCTAGCTATGACAGGCCCAGCCTGGCGTTTGGGATAGCATCCACCCCAGGAGGGGCGGAAGTGTGCAAGATGTGGGCGGAGCGGATCCCTCAGTCATTAGATGAGACCATGCCCCAGGGTGTCTTTACGGACAGAGGGAAGCAGTTATATGACTCAGTACCTAGTAACATGAGGAAACAAATTGAAGCAGCAGAGACGTGGTTTTTGAGGAGGGTGCAAAGAATATCATGGATGAAACGAATATCTAATGAGGATGTCATGAACAGAGCAAACACAAAAAGAGAAATGATGTATGAGATCATGAAAAGGCAACATTACTTCGTTGGACATGTGATTAGGAAAGAGGAGTTAGAATGCACAGTAATTATGGGAAAGATTGAAGGGAAGAAAGCAAGAGGAAGACAAAGGCAAATGATGATGGAGACAGCAGCCAGAGAACTGGAAATGAATACCGATGAATTGATCCACTTGACCCGAAACAGGAGTGTGTGGGCCATGGCAGTCAAAGCTCAAACTGGGCGTGGCACCTGATGATGACGATGATGATGTGGCCTAACCAGAACTTGCTTAAAGGTCCAACTAACTTCCCTCAATACTTCTTTCTGAAGCCCAGGTCCTCGTGTACTGTGCTAACATGATCTGGCACGTTGAAAGATTCATGCCTGTGAATGCTTCACCTCTGTTTGTGTGTGTATTTTAAAACTCACATTTCTCCATTAAATTTCTTCTGCCACTTAGCCACTTTTGTAAACATATCTATGTCCTGCTGGACACATTCTCACTGGTTACCACACATCTAAGTTGGGTATTATTAGCAAATTTTGAGAGTCATCATTGGCCAACACGTAATGCTGCAGTCTTCTGGGGTAAGGGGGTTGAGTGATTGAAAAACTGAGTTCTTTGTTGTTGTTGAGTGCCGTCAAGTCACCGTCGGCTCATGGCGACCCAATGGGTGGTGTAGTTGTCCATAGGGTTTTTGTGGTAGATACAGTAGTAGATTGCTAGGCCATTCTTCCACACAGATACTGCTGCTGCTCAGGTTGGGACCTGGCCAGATTCAAAATCAGGACCTTCCGCCTCGGAGTCCAGTGCTGGTGCCACTACACCCCCAGCCAGCCCATTGATATCTCTTTATGCTGCTATATTTCCAGTACTTCTTGTGACTTTATTTCATCTTCATCAGTTTTTTCTCCCCCGTCATTTGAAGGCTGTGCTGGAGAAGATGCAGAGGAGATTCACTTGGGTGCTGCTGGGATTTAAGCCTTTCGGCCATAAGGAGAGACCGATTAGGCTTGGTTTGTTTTCCCTGGGACAGAGGGCTGACCTGATAGAGGTACATAAAATTATAAGGGGAGGTGGATAAGGTATACAGTAATTTATTTTCCCATGGTGGGGGTGCTAAAGACAAAAGGACACATGTTTGAAGTGAGAACGTAGAAGGTTTAGAGCGGATCTGAAGGGGAATTATTGGCTCACAGATGAGGCTTGGAGGCAGATGACAGAAAAATCTACATAAGTACTGTACAAAGGCATAGAAGGCTACAGATCTAAGGTAACTGGGATTAGTGCACTTAGATACAACAGCAGTATAAATATGAGGGGTCACACGCTTGTGTTTGTGCAGTACGTCCCTATAGAGTTTTGACTCTAAAGTGATGGAAGGTATTGAGTGACATTTACTCACCAATAAACTTTTCACCAATGCTCAAGTTGTGTTTCACTATAATCATTCAGCTCCAGACCTCATTACAGCCTTGGTACAAACAGGACCAAAGACCTGAATTCCAGAGGTGATGGCTGATGCCACGACTGTGGTATCAGGAGATTCCTTATAACTGCACTCACTAACGAGACTTAGGTCCTGAGCTTGTTCTCTTCAGGCTGTGTCTTTCTTTTACTGAAGATGGTGTAGATCGAAGCTAACATTTTGAATCCTTGGTGGGTGACATTACAAAGCCTATGTTAGCTTGATCAGTCTGAGTGACTGACTGAAATTCTTTCCTCTCAGTGATCAGCTTCCTCTGACTGTGGACATGACAAATTTCACAAACATCTCCCTCAAACCAGGAATGTACCCAGTGTGAGCAACAATCTGCCCCTAATCTGTGCCTAAGTCCACAAAAATTTCATCTGAACATTAATTCCAACATTAAACCAGAACCGCTGAGCTACAGGACCAAGGGTATAATTCCAAGTAACTTAACCAACTCTTCAAACTCTAGACCTGACAAAGTTATGATTTTTAATCAATTTCTGTCTTAGCACTTACATATGACCACCAAAGGGGCCACAACCTTTTCTGGGTTTGGAGGCTTGTGTGCCTCAATGACTTGGAGAGCTATGTTGGCTGGAGTCAGGGCTTCATGCTTTGGCTCTTGGTAGGGTCACCCATGCCAAACAGGGCAAAGGGTAGAGGACAAACTAAGAGTGGTCCACCATCCTCCAGGTTCAGGGCTAACAACCCCGACGGGTAAAACAAAATTGTTACGGAAACAGCAATGAAGAATCCTTCTATATCTGAGCCGCCACCCAGTGCTTGCATGACTGGCGGTAGTGAAAACCAGGCAGAAGCTACTGGCATGACGAAGGAAGCCGTAAACACTGCCAGAGATGGAGGACCTTCATTGCTGCTCTAAACGTCAGTGGCGTAACAGGCAGTAGGTAATTACATATGAGAGTAAAATAGACTACTTGTTTTCTGCAAAGTTATTTAGAGCCAAGAAGTATCCAATCTTTTCTAAAAACTCAACCCACGTTCCAGCTAAGTGATCAGAAGAACTTAACACGACATTTGAGGACAGCTTGATTTGACGATGTCATAGCGTAACTGATGTAAGTACAACAGAATAAAACAATGAAATTACACTTGTTCTCAACCAACAAAATCTACCCCAGCTCCAAAGAAAATGTTCCACAAGAAAAGCCCAACTCACTTCTGAACCCATTCTGGCTAGCCTTTAATTCCTGTTTGTTACCAATTATCCATCAATGCCATTCAATATATTCAGACAAAAATTCATGGTTAAGTATTTCAGACTTTGGTTCCTTATGCAAGGAGACCCTACAAGAGGACCACAAACTTGTCGTAGGGTTTGGAGGCTTGTGTGCCTCAATGACCTGGAGAGCTATGTTGGCTGGAGTCTGGACTTTATGCTTTGGCTCTTGGTGGGGTCACCCATGCCAAACAGGTCAAAGGTTAGAGGACAGACTAAGAGTGGTCCACCGCTCCTCCAGGTTCAGCTCAGGGCTAACAACCCTGACTGGTAAAACAAAATTGTTACAGAAACAGCAATGAAAAATCCTTCCACATCTGAGTGTGATGGTGTTCCTGAGTCTCCACCCGGGACTTGCATGACTCTCAGTAGTGAAAACCGAGAGGAAGCTACTGGCATGACGAAGGAAGCCCTGAGTACCGCCAGAGATGGAGGACCTTCATTGCTGCCCTCAACGCCAGTGGCATAACGGACAGAAACTCAACACACATGTAAGACGACATTTTTATTTGTGTACTCGCACACTAAAGGCGTCGATGGTAATAGGATCGCAACAGGTGGTTCATGTGCAGCTCAGTGCACTGGAGGTTTATCACGCTGCATTACACGGTGGACTGCGTTCCTACACCTGGCAAGTGTAGTCTTCAGGAAGAGCGAACTCTCACAGAACAGCCTCACCACCCTTCACACTTCGCATGCAGCTGAAATCTGAACTAATCGTCTGAAAGCAAGTCTGAAATAAAATGCTTTAATCAAACAGACATGGCTCTAAAAATCAGTCTATGATATAGTGTACAAAGAACCTTAATTTAAGAAAACAAGCGTTTAAAATCAATCCAAAAATCTAGATTCTAGCAAAACAAACAGCCTCACAGACAGCACACCCCAAAACTAGCAGCTCAGCACCAAAGGCTCGACGGTCCAGTACTAGGATTAGAGTAGCTGCACAGATACCAGGGGTGGGGGTGGGGGGGGGGTGCTCACCTGCTATGCCAAGGGGCTCGCTCTGCATACCCAGTCAGGGGTGTGCTCTCCAAAGTGGAACGAGAATGGGGCTCACTCCAAATATTGGGGGTAGACCTCACTGTCAGACCCTCCAACCTTGCCGTAGGGTTTGGAGGCTCGCATGCCTCGGTGACACGGAGAGCTACGTTGGCTGGAGTCTCCTCGTAAGAATCCAAAGGCTGGCCACCAGTGGCCATGGAGTGTGGAGGGGGGACAGGGACAGGGTCTCTCCTAGTACTAGGGGGCTGGTCTCCGGTGCTGGTCCCTTTAGGCCGCAAAGATCCCTCACAGCCAGCAAGACAATAGTTACATAAGTACCAGAAAATCTTCACCGTTCTCAGTCAGCATGCTTGAATTTGTTGTTCGGTTATATAGTAAGATTGGTAAGTTTCCCCTCAAGCACTTCAGTAAGATCAGCACGACCGTCTGTGTCCAACATCCACGAGCTTTGCCAGTTGAACTGCTTCCAGCTGCTAACAGTCGGCTGCAGGCACCGGGTTGTGGAAAATCTTCCCCTCCTCCTCCACTGGGAAGACATGACTCTCTCCTGTACTCAAAGACTTCACCGACTCCTGCTGAGGAAAGTGGATGAGGGGCTCCTGAGGTTTAGCAACAGGGTCCTGCTGATCAGGGCTGGCACAATCACTGGTCTCCACTCCCACGTACACTGTGCGAGGACTCATGATATAGATGGAACCTAGCAGGCGCACAGAAAGGGTCTCTGATTAGTGGTGGTGAGCGAGAATTCGCCTTGATTCTGAAAGTCCCCTCTCAACAGAGACATGTAAAGGAGACAAATCTAGCTGAAAACGAAAGTGGACCCAAAAAAGGATATTTGAGATAGGAAGGGGGTCTGGCTGATTGTCATATATACAAGTACGCTGGGTTCCAGGCACAACCTTTCAGCAGCATGACTGGCACATAGATTCAGACAACATACGGAACATAAATTATACAAGTCCATTAAAAAAAAAAAGACAGTACAATGTGGTCCACAGTGTTCGGTTGCTGAAGTAGTGTGAGGGATGTGTAGGGAAAGGCTCAAAAATCTGCTGGTTATAGGAAAGTCACACACACGAGGAAATCTGCGGATGCTGGAATTTCAGGCGACACACATAAAAGCTGCTGGTGAACGCAGCAGGCCGGGCAGCATCTATAGGAAGAGGTACAGTCGACGTTTTGGGCCGAGACCCTTCGTCAGGACTAATGAAGGGTCTCGGCACAAACCGTCGACTGTACCTCTTCCTATAGATGCTGCCTGGCCTGCTGCGTTCACCAGCAACTTTGATGTGTGTTGGTTCTAGGAAAGTAGCTGTTTCTGTATCTGATAGTGTGAGACTTCAGGTGTCTATACCTCCTGTTCAATGGTAACAATGAGAAAAATGTCAAATCCACACATTAAAATCAGGAAGTGATGACTGGGAATGGGTATTGAGGCTCAAGGGATAGGTAAGTTTGAGAAGGTGGCGGAGGGCAAGGTCTGAGGGACATCCTTTGATAAAAAGAGATGAAGTCCCTCAATGTCACAAAAACAAAGGAGCTGGTTGTGGATTACGGGAGGAATGGAGACGGGCTAACCCCTATTGACATCAATGGATCTGGGGTTGAGAGAGTGAACAGCTTCAAGTTCCTCGGCATAAACATCACTGAGGACCTCACGTGGTCTGTACACACCAGCCGTGTGGTGAAAAAGCACAACAGCACCGCTTTCACCTCAGACGGTTGAGCAAGTTTGGTATGGGCCCCCAGATCCTAAGAACTTCCTACAGGGAAACAATGAGAGCATCCTGACCGGCTGCATCACTGCCTGGTATGGGAACTGTACCTCCCTTAATCACAGGACTCTGCAGAGGGTAGTGCGGACAGCCCAACACATCTGTAGTTGTGAACTTCCCATGATTCAGGACATTTACAAAGACAGGTGTGAAAAAGGCCTGAAGGATCATTGGGGACCCGAGTCACCCCAACCACAAACTGTTCCAGCTGCTACTATCCGGGAAACGGTACCGCAGCATAAAAGCCAGGACCAACAGGCTCCGGGACAGCTTCTTCCACCAGGCCATCAGACTGATGAACTCACACTGATTTGAGTGTATATCTGTTACATTGACTGTTCTATTTATTATAAATCACTATGATTGCACATTTAGACAGAGACGTAACGTAAAGATTTTTGCTCCTCATGTATAAGAAGGATGTAAGAAATAAAGTCAATTCAATTCAATTAGGTGGTGAGGTCTGAGGGATGTCCTTTGATAAAAAGAGATGATAAAACTCCATTTTGTTGATGGGTTTTTTTCTGTAGCTATATTGTAGAAACACATTTTTAAAAATCCAAAAAAAAAAGAGATGAAGTGAAGAGAGGGAAGGATGAGAGACGGGGATGGAATGTCCTTACCCTTAGTTCTATTGGACAAGAGTAGACTTTTGAAATAGTTCTTCCGGCTAAACAGCAAACTGGAAATGATGAGAATCAGCAAAAGTGCGAGGGCCAATCCGCCTGTCAGAAGCAGATTAACCATCTGTTCTGTAACAAACCAAAAGCAGTCATCTGATTAAAGTGTATGAGAGACAGACAGAGAGGGGGTAGGGGGTAGAGAAAGTGACCAAATGGCAGATCTCTAACGTGCCAGAGAGATAGCCAGATGGAGCCGACAAAGGGCAAGAGAGAGAACGGCAGAGCGAGGGGAAAGAGACTTGGGGCACGTGCGAAAAAAAGAGAGAGGCAAGGAAGAGGCGCCCAACATGCACTTGAGAAACTGGGCACAAGTGACAGGCAGGGCAAGCAAGTGACTGAGAAACAGACTGGCAAAGCAGCTGGGTGGCAGACAGAGAGAAAACAAGCGGGTGAACAGAGATGAGGCGTATGGAGATACCGAGAAGGACTGAGTCATATTAAGAGAAGCAAGTAGAGAAGGCAGGACTGAACAAAGACTGAGGCGGAAAGGAAAATGGAAAAAGGGGAAAGCAGAGATAAAAATAGGTATGTTTAGAGGAAAATAAACAGGAATGGACAGCCAAGGTAGTCACAACCAACTCAACTGTTTAGAATGTTTCCAACGTAACTCCACTGCGCCCGAGGTAACTCCACTGTTTTCTGTGTCAGAGCCCTACAACTCTCACACTCAGCACCCATGGATAAATGCCATTCGTACTCTGGGATTTATTTATTTGGAACTTTATCTCAAAATGCCATTTTAGTGATACGGGAATGCTTGATTTGAGGAAGTTTTGAATGAATTTTCCTTTTAAAACTTAGCAAGTTTACTCCAATCACAAATTGTATTTTGCAGATTCTGTTTCAAGCTCTTTGCACATTTGCTACCACTGGATCAAACTCTTCCTGGGGGAAGTCTTCCCTGGAACAGTGAGCCTTGAATGCACATCTTCTCCATGTCCCTCTGTCCTTTAATTCAGGGGTCCCCAACCTTTTTTGCACCACGGACCAGTTTAATATTGGCAATATTCTTGCAGACTGGCCGACGGCGGGGGGGGGGGGGGGAGGTGTTCGAGTAGGATCAAACTCACCTCAACATGTCTTTTATAGTTAGGGTTGACAACTTTCTCACTCCCAAATAAGGGACAAAAGTAGCAGTCAAATCCTGACGAAGGGTCCCAGCCCGAAACGTCGACTGTACCTCTTCCTATAGATGCTGCCCGGCCTGCTGCATACACCAGCAATTTTTCTGTATGTTGACGGGACACTTGTGTTTACCCTGGGAAGGACTACCATGACAATGAAGCCTTGCACGGGCACCTGTGTGCACATGCGTGACGTGCGCATATGTGACGTGCGCATGGGCGTACGTGCCGATTTTTTTTTTTCCCCACATATCGGTTTTGGCTTAATCTTCCCAACTATATACATACATTATTTCTACTTTATATAGGCTGTGTATTTGTCATATCATTCCTGCTTTTACTATATGTTAGAGTTATTTTAGGCTTTGTGTGTTGTTTGGTATGATTTGGTAGGTTATTTTTTGGGTCTGGGAACGCTCAAAAATTTTCCCATATAAATTTATGGTAATTGCTTCTTCACTTTACGCCTTTTCGCCACAAAAGGTTTCATAGGAACGCTCTACCTTAGCGGGGGAAATGCGGGACAAGGGCAGTCCTGTATGGGACAAGCCAATTTAGCCCAATATACGGGATGTCCCGGCAAATACAGGACAGTTGGCAACCCTATGTTCAAGTTCAACAGTGCGTGATGGGGAATGAGGAAAGGTGCAGCTGACTCGTATCATTCCCTCGCGGCCCGGTAGCATATGTTTTGTGGCCCGGTGGTTGGGGACCGCTGCTTTAATTCATCCCTTTGTCTATTTGACAATGGCTGATTGCAGTCAAGCAGGCAAGAAATTGGAATTTACTTCAGATCGCCAGTGTCTTGCACAAGACTCACCAGAAGGCAGATGGGGAGGGAGGAAAGCAGGTAGGGAGGGGATGCAGGTAAGTTATGAGGATTAGCATTCAAGTTAAGAGAGAAACTCTAAATTGACTTACTATTTCCTCTGGGAGTCACGACCGCAATGGATAACGTTGTTCGGTAATCTACCCTCAGAGTGGTCAGAAGTTGGACTGGTGAAGATGTGGATGCCTTGGACAAGTTCAACTTGCTCATGCTGGTCTTAAGGGTTGTGGTTTCTGGGCTGAAAGAATTGTCGCACTCTGCATCTGTAGTCGCTGTGCCTTCTTTTAACAATTTGGCACATCTTGAGAATGAACAGAGAAAGAGAATAGTCATGGATGGTAAATGGAATTGTGATGCAAATCTTACCCCCAAACATGAAAACAATGATGTTGGCGCCAAAATATCTTGAAACTAGAAAAGTGCAAGGCTTGAAGGGTTAGACTAATCGGGCTGTATTCCAGTGACTGACTCAAGAAAAGGGCAGGGATGGTGTAAGGGGACGGGAAGGAGAGTGAGCAGGTGAGGTGAGCTAGTGTTATGTCACCCCCACATCATCAGACAACTGTGTGCCTTCCACCTCTATTTTCTATGTCTCCTCTCTAAAACAATAAACCTTCACAGAAAACTTTTTATATCTTCAGTATTTCACAATGAGAGAAATACTTGAAAATGCTATAATATTTGTAAAGGTGTCAGCCAAATAGTTTAACCAAATGACACTTAATCTGGCAAGTGACCACGGACACGGATTGGTAAAAACATCTCCTCATTGACAACCGATAAAGGCCGACCTCAAGGATGTGTGCTTAGCCCACTGCTCCACGCTCTCTTTACACTCATAACTGTGCGGCTAAGTACAGATCAAATGCCATCTATAAATTCATAAATAACACCGCTGCTGTTGGTAAAATCTCATGTGGCATCGAAGAGGCATACAGGAGTGACATGGACCAGCTTGTGGAGTGCTGCTGTGACAACAACTGCACACTCAATATCAACAATACTGAACAATTGATAATGGACTTCTGGAAGGGGAAATTAGGAGAACTTTCACCGGTCTTCATTGAGGGCTGGCTGGTGGAAAGTGTGAGGAATGAAGTCCATTGGTGTCAACGTCTCAGACGATCTCCCCTGGGCCATCACACCGATGCAGCCACAAAGAAGGCATGCCAGTGGCTCCACTTCATTAGCAGCGCTAGCAGATTTGGTATGTTGCTGACGACTCCTTCAAATTTCTACCAGTGTACAGTGGAGAGCATTCTGACCGGTTGTATCATTGCTCGAAATGGAGGCTCCAATGCACCAGATTACAAGATGCTGAAAAGGGGGTGCGGGCTCAGCCAGCTTTATTACAGGCATGGTGCTGCCCACCATTGAGAACAGTTGCTCAAGAAGGTGGCATTCATCACGAAGGACACTTGCCATCCAGAATATGCCCTCTTCTTATTACTACAAGCAATCACAACTCACACTCAACCATTCAAAACCAGCATCTTCCTCTCTGCTCTCAAACTTCCAAATCATCCATGGACCCATGATTTAACAACTTGAAAATTACCCTGTTATTCCTTTTGGATTTGCCCTCCTTATTTACTTTGTAATTTATAGTAACTCTATGTCTTTGCACTGTACTGCTGCAGCAAACCCAGAAATTTCACATCATAGAGGGGAGGAGGGAGAGGGGGAGGCGGAGGAGGCGGAGGAGATGATGGCAGCGCGACGCAGCGCGCGCAGCCTCTCCGGTGAATGATATCTGTAATCTGTCAAGTAGGGGACCGTGCACAATTCTGATTTGATGGAGACGGATGTGAGAGCACAGCGGAACATCTGGAAAACTTCTGAAATGCCTGCTTCGCTGCCGCTGCTACTGTGTGGTAACCGGAATCTCTGGAGCAGAAGGCCCCGAATCCTCGGCTTTGCTTGTTTCGGCGGCTGGGGCTAGGTCGAAGGCACTCGGCAGAGGATGGCGCTCGGGAGGCTGTATCAGAGGGGCTGGTCGGAGGCTCGAAGTTTTCAGACAGATGAACTCGGTGTCGGCTGCGGTCGGCTGCTTCCAAGGCATCGGCAGTTGTCGATGCCTTGGAGGTTTATGGCAGGGAGTTTCTCCCTTTTGCCGCCTGCTATCGGGAGTCAATCTGGACTTGAGACTTTTTTTTTTTTACCGTGCCCATGGTCAGTTCTTTATCAAATTATGGTATTGTTTTGCACTGCTGTAACTATATGTTATAATTACATGGTTCTGTCAGTGTTAGTCTTTGGTTTGTCCTGTTTTCTGTAATATCACTCTGGAGGAACATTGTATCATTTCTTAATGCATGCATGCATTTCTAAATGACAATAAAAGAGGATTGAGTGTTCTTATAATCTAATATACGATTCAAGATTCAAGTACATTTATTACCAACCTTGAGATTTGCTTGCTCACAGGTAGCCACAAAACAAGAAACCCGAAAGAACCCAATTAAAGAAAAATAAATTAGAATAACAGACCAACACTTGGTGCACAAGAGAAAGGGGGGAGAAAGCATGCAAACAATTGAAGCAAACAACAGCATTCTGAAACAAAATTGAGTCCTCAGATCCGAACCCCAGAGAAGGCCCAGTTCCTCATCTATCAGTCCATATTAGCTGACATGGAGCACAGCAGCCGGGGCGGTCTTCATTGCCTCAGCGCCCTGGAGATGAGCATCACAGAGAACGAGCAAAGACAGTGATACCAAACCTGATTCTGAAATACCTGCTTCTCCCAGCACCAAGGAGACACACGTGGGAAGTTTATTTTTGAAAACATGGAGTAGCAGGCGCCCGCAATGAGCTGCCAGAGGGGATGGCAGGGGAGGTGTTAGAAGCAAAGTTTAAGGAGCATTTAGATAGATGATATCACCATGCAAAAGGAAGGATGGAGATGACAGAAAATAACAAATAACATGTTCATCAGGGTGGAGGGACTGGATGACAAAGAACGAATATGTAAATCGGACACGTTCTCACCAGAGGGGAGAATGGCGAGGAGCAGTTTACCCGCTATCCCAGAGGGAAGAGGTAGTGCCTGCCATGACCATCTGCTCCATCTCGCCCAGAACAATGGAACCAAAAAGGAAGGGAGGCACCAGAGACAGTATCATTTCATGTCAATGAGGCTAGTTCTAGGGATAGAGAGAGAAGCCAGAACAAATATTGATCATGTCAGATGCTTTTTAGAAAAACATATCTTTCAAATTTTGGATCAAGTACATGAGCAATGAAATGTAGAAAAAGCAGGGTGAAGGTACATTTCTTATCAGTATGATTATATCTCTAACATTGACATGTTTATTCATTTATACTGACTGTGTAAAACATTTTCTTCCTTGTATCTCCTACTTCATCTCTGGGGAAAAAAGCCACATGCTTAAAGAAAAGGGTGATTTTGCACTAAAGGACCCCATAGTTCCTTTCCACAGCTTTCAGAACTACATTCTAGATCTGTTGCAGATCTTTGATAGATTACAGTGTTATGTCGATCACAGTTGCAACTTGGGCCAAAACTGGTAGGTGGAAGAAGCACACAGTGGACCTTTCTCTCTTAATTGTCCAGCAAGTCCTGCCTTCCTCCCCCAGGGTAGCTACTCCCTTAAGAACAAACCTTTTATTCAGCCTTCCCACCAGGGCTATTTGGATGGTAATCAGGAATGTTACCCGACCCTGAGAAAAGTGAATCGAGGATAATCGTTGCTTCTATACAGCCCATAAAGAACACCTCAGCAAAGAGACACGTGGGGACCCTCAGGCACAGGGGCCCGTGGACCTTCAGCCTTTCAAATCCTTTGTTCCTTCCTCCTGCAAGAGCCCCCTACCTCTGGGCTGTGACCCCAAGCAGAAGCAGAGTAACTGGTTGCAACTGATCAATCACTGGCACTCACTTGGTATGCGGCTGGCACTTGGTGGAGACAGACTTTGTACTTGAGAACGTGCCTTCTGGACAGGGTCCACAAACATTGTCCTTTGTGGCATTTCCTGGTAGAGAAGCACAAAGGTGAGGAGATGAAAGATAATCATTGCATTTGTTGCCTGAAATTGAGTTGATTAGTTAATCTTAAACTCAACTAACAATGCACAGGAAAAAGAAATTCTACACTAAGCCTTTGATAAATGTTCTAAGAAGTACAATGGAATCCATGAAAAAGCACACGTAACAAAGACTGACATTCAATGTACAAAGGTGGGCAAACCACACAAATGATAGAAAAAGAAACCAGGTACTGAGAACTTGAGCTGCAGAATCTCCGAACGTGAGTCCACAGGCTGTGGGGTTATTTGAGCAATGAGGCAGCAGGATAATCTGGTAACACTCAATGACTCGGTTACCTTCCATGGAGATGAAGGAAGTTAACACTTCAGCTCCATGGGTTTCCAGCTGAATTAGGGATCAGGTCCTGGGTTTCCAGCTGAATTAGAGACCAGGTCCACAAGTTTCTTGCTGAATAAGAGATAAATGGTTCCTAAGGTTGTCATAGTCGGGGGTGGTGGTGGGGATAAGCTCCCACTACCTATAAAGTGCCCCAAATGGCGTGCGACTCTAACAGCCTCGGACAACCAAGTCCAATTCTTGGCCTTCATGGATGGCTTAGCTGCGAGGCCCAGCAGAACTGTTTCTACTGACAAGAGAAGGGGCAAAGGTGGACCACTGGCACCTCAAAACCAGATGCTTCGGGAAGGTGGGGCTCGTCAGCCTTGGACGCCAGCCCACCCAAGAGAAGGAAAACGATGATTTTAAACCTATGTTGCCTTGCAGCAATACCCACCCATGGGAGAGGCTTCGGGAGTAAGCCCCAAAGTAGAAATCTGGAGCCAGGGTCCCTAAGGCAGTTTGATGTTGTTTACAACTTCACTCTGGCAACCTCTGCGACGACACTGGTGCCAAGGTGTATCAGTGCTTGCCCTTCCCTTGGACTACATCAGTGACGTGGAGAGGGGGAACCCGCTGCATGGGCAACAGCTGGTTCTTCAAATTTTCCCGCCCAGGCTTGCACCCTGGAGAGGACACGGTCCACCACAGGCGCAAACCTATGATCCCCTGGGATCGACAGCTGTCTACTACCAGAGATACAATGGGTATTGAGTGTATACGGAGGCTAAATTAAAAGAAGAGATGAGTACAACTAAAATGGAAGCTTTACCCTCCACAGAAGCTGCCAGTTCCGCAAGTGATTTCTGCCAATTTTGGTTTTTTATTTCACATTTCCAGCTATTTCAATTTTCTGCTTGTTAGCTAAAGGCAAAGTCTGAAAGGGAAGACAGTGAGGGAGTTTGTGGCAGAAAAACTAAACCAAAATAAAACAACTGCCACCAGCCTGCGACCGCTACGGAGTTATTATACTTGCTTGATGTGCCTCCAGCTCCAGTGATCACTCCCAAAGTCAAATCCTTTACTAGCAGTTAGCAAACATATAATCTTGAAGCGTTGAAACTTAAGCGCACCCAAGTATTAGCTAAGTGTTATTCAGCTGTCAGCAAAAGACATATCCTCCACCAGCCCCAAGCTGCATGAAATAAGCAAGAATACGCTACTTATTCCCTTTGCCCTTACCTGCACATGTGACTAGCTACATAATAAACACGAAACACAGAATACAAAGCAAGTAGAGGACAGATGTGTTATGTAAGGTTTTTAATAGGACAAACAACAAAACAATGCAATTGGGAATAGCAGAGTGTTTACCAACTACTGCTTTAGAATAAATTAGGAGCAAAGAAATGTGAAATTCTAAAAATTAATCACAAATCCACAAGCGATTAAAGGATGAAGTACTCTTCATTCAGCCTGAACTGAAGTAAATAAATCTCAAATATCATGAGCTTAATCCAATAATTCTGTACAATCCATCAGGAGTTTTCTGTCAGGGACATCAACAGTCCACCACGTGGACTGGCCCAGGACAGCATGTTTTCCATATTCCCATATCAATCCAAGTTCCCAAATAGTTTCCAAGTCTATTCTCTCTCAGGAATTATTCTATTATTCTAATTTAGTCTGCCTTTGTGTTATTGATTCCTTCTGGATAAAGTCAAAACCTGTGTTAGACTTGATGGTCTTCCATCTGTCAATTACTTCCTAGTGTGGTTACAAACAGCCCGAGGTCCTTCACTAGAATCCCTCTCCCCAAGCGGATAACACTTGTTCAGGCTTGGAGCCAAACGTTCACACCTGCGTTAATCAGGTATTCTCCCTCGTTGCAAATGCTGTGTTCAACACATTGCAAGCAGTAGTTATTGCTCGCAGTTTTGCAGAACATTCCCGGTTTACACTCGCAGATTTGCTTTGTCTTCTTGGTACAGCTTTGAACTTGTCGCAGAGCTAAAACATAGGAAGACAGCAGGAGAAAGGTGACAGATTAATGGTTTTACTGAAAATGTTCAGCCTATCCCCCTGGGCTTCACACACTAGAATTTGTTTCAAATCCTTTCTGCTCTTCATTACTCCACTCCCTCCCCTGCCAAGTATGTTTCCTGGCCAAATTTCAGCCACTCATCTATTCAGATCTGGACAGCTCCATAAAGGGATACTGTTCTCATCCACCACACCAGATACAATCATAAACATGTATTCTAGCAGGACCCAAACCCAGTGATAAGTAGAAATGCTAGCTGGTTCTCCCATTGCTAATATGAATTACTGAAGCAAGTCAAAGACCCTGTTAGATTAGAATCAACTCTCCAGAGATTCTGGTCTTCACTATCAGAGGCTGGGAAGTGTGGGGAATGGGGATTAATAGTCATTAAAGTAGGAGGATTTCAGAAATGGTTCTGAATCTTACAATATTCTTGTAACATTACCTGCTCATCATTGGTCAGTCTTGCCACTGTATCTAAGTCTCTGAGTTTACACTGTTCTGTACTCACACATGAGAAAGACTTACGATCAGTGCACTTTCCCACACAGCGTGTGCACTCATATGAATTACTCCATTCCTCCTTGAATGTGCTTCGTTGGCAGTCAATACAGACTGTGTCGCGTTCAGATGTGCAGATTAACTTTCGATATTTCCCTGAAATCAAGACCAGCAGACAATATGAACTTGCGGTCTGTGTCAAGTCAAATCAAATCAGATTTTGGAGATCTCTCCAATTTGGAATAGAATCAAACACTGGCAAGTTATGGCACAATTGTTCACATAAAGGGAACAAACATGTTCAATGAGGAGACAAGGAAAGATGCCCTACAGTCAGAGCTCTCTCGATGCGAAAATACTGAGTGACCACATAAAAGACAAAAAGGCTTATAATAATGTCAGTAGAAAATAAAGCAGAATATAAAATGCAACAGTGTAATGAGAAAGATAATTAGAGGGACATTGAAAATAAATGAACAATACACACAAAATGCTGGAGGAACTCAGCAGGTCAGGCAGTATCAATGGAAATGAATTAACTATTGCCATTTCAGACCTTTCATCACCACACAATACAAGCAGCTCTAAAAATGTTAAATAAAACTCAATTCATACCACGATGATCTTTTATTTTAATTCTTCGAGCCAGTTCAGTCTGAGATCTCTGCCTTTGACAGTTCCAATATAGCTTAAGATAAGCTCAAAAGACAGCACCCAAGTTTCAAATTAGGTACATTATATCCTTTCGGATGTAACACTGAATTCAACAGCCCGTAAGTAAAATATTGCAGATGTTGTAAAATAATGCAAAATGTGGAAATGCTGTATATTGCGGAGAAAGGTTGTGAGGGGCGTGGGGTGTGGTAGGGCTACAGAGAAGGTCGAAGGTCGGTGAGGTTGAAAGTTCACAGATGTGAAATGTTAATTCGGTTCCCTTTTCCCCAGATTCTGTCTGATTACAGAGTATCTGTTTTTAGAATTAATTAGCCATTCTACCCTTGTATCTCACATCTTGGTTACTTAGTTTTATTCCTCTCTCCTCTTCATATTTTAATCTCCTTTTTACACCACATTTTTCCAGGTTCTGAAACAGTAACTGTTTCTGTTACAATTTGTAACTTCAAAACAAAAAACAATTGCAAGAAAGAGACAGGGGTCCAGGATATTGGGTCTTAGTTCGTTTTTTTTTCCTTTAGGTGATCAGTAGCACTGGGGCTCCACAAGGGACTGTCTTGTCTCCCTTTCTCTTCACCATTTACACCTCAGACTTCAAATACTGCACAGAGTCTTGTCATCTTCAGAAGTTTTCTGATGACTCTGTCATAGTTGGATGCATCAGCAAGGGAAATGAGGCTGAGTACAGGGCTACTGTAGGAAACTTTGTCACATGGTGTGAGCAGAATTATCTGCAGCTTAATGTGAAAAAGACTAAGGAGCTGGTGGTAGACCTGAGGAGAGCTAAGGTACCGGTGACCCCTGTTTCCATCCAGGGGGTCAGTGTGGACATGGTGGAGGATTACAATTACCTGGGGATACGAATTGACAATAAACTGGACTGGTCAAAGAACACTGAGGCTGTCTACAAGAAGGGTCAGAGCCAACTCTATTTCCTGAGGAGACTGAGGTCCTTTAACATCCGCCGGACGATGCTGAGGATGTTCTATGGGTCTGTGGTGGCCAGTGCTATCATGTTTGCTGTTGTGTACTGGGGCAGCAAGCTGAGGGTAGCAAACACCAACAGAGTCAACAAACTCATTCATAAGGCCAGTGATGTTGTGGGGATGGAACTGGACTCTCTCACGGTGGTGGCTGAAAAGGGGATGCTGTCCAAGTTGTATGCCATCTTGGTCAATGTCTCCCATCCACTACATAATGTACTGGTTGGGCACAGGAGTACATTCAGCCAGAGACTCATTCCACCGAGATGCAACACTGAGCGTCATAGGAAGTCATTCCTGCCTGTGGCCATCGAACTTTACAACTCCTCCCTTGGAGGGTCAGGGACCCTGAGCCAATAGGCTGATCCTGGACTTATTTCCATCTGGCATAATTTACATATTATTATTTAATTATTTATGGTTTTATATTGCTATATTTATATTCTATTCTTGGTGCAACTGTAACGAAACCCAGTTTCCCTCAGGATCAATAAAGTATGTCTATCTATCCATAGAACCCGCAATGCTTAATCAAACAATATACTTACATGTTACTGAAATATTAAATACACAACACTCCTTCCTGCTTAGCTATAAACTCCAACATATAGAATGCATCTCAACATATATGCTCAGTACACTACATCTCTGCCGTGAAGGGAAGTCAGCCTGGTTGGCAGGTGAGACGTGGCTGTGACACAATCTGAGGTTCTGGGGCCTCCTCTGTAGTGGTTATAGGAGTTGATTCTTATAGTCATAGTCATACTTTATTGATCCCAGGGGAAATTGGTTTTCATTACAGTTGCACCATAAATAATAAATAGTAATAGAACCATAAATAGTTAAATAGTAATATGTAAGTTATGCCAGTAAATTATGAAATAAGTCCAGGACCAGCCTATTGGCTCAGGGTGTCTGACCCTCCAAGGGAGGAGTTGTAAAGTTTGATGGCCACAGGCAGGAATGACTTCCTGTGATGCCCTGTGCTGCATCTCGGTGGAATGAGTTTCTGGCTGAATGTACTCCTGTGCCCACCCAGTACATTGTGTAGCGGATGGGAGATTCTGAGACTGCAGGAAGTGGTTTTGACAGCTCTGGACAACTTTCGAACCCCTTCTCTCCCTGGCTCTTCGATCCTTGCTTCTCTCCTTTTCACCTTGCTTTTCTTTTTCTCACTTTCGCTTTTCTTCTAGTTTCTTGTGAGTATCTCTGAATTTGCTAATTTCTCAAGAAATTCAAACTGGTTTACCCTGTTTCATTTCTATAGCACTCATGTTATCCTCCTTCCTCTTTTTTCTCCATTTCTCTTCTTTCTAGGATGTGCATCTTGATCTTGGGAAGATGTATTTAGTTCACTCTCCCTTTACGATCCAACTTGGTTTCCTCATCCACGACATCACCTGTTGAATCCTCTGTTTTCATTCATCCATTGACTGCTTTCTTTTTGGCCTTCCATTCATCCAGCTGGGCTTTGGTCTTTGCATTTCATTTTACAAGTTGCTTTTTGGCGGGGGTGTTGTGGACAGTCTGGAGGGGTGTCAGAGGTTACAGCGGGACATCGATAGGAAGCAGAACGGGGCTGAGAAGTGGCAGATGGACTTCAACCCAGGTAAGTGTCAAGTGGTTCATTCTGGTAGGTCCAATTTGAAGAAAGAATATAATACAAATGTGTGGAGGATCTGAGAGATCTTGGGGTCCGTGTCCATAGGACACTCAAAGCTGCTGCATAGGTTGACAGTGTTGCTCAGAAGGTGTACGGTGTGTTGGCATTCATCAACCACGGGATTGAGTTCAAGAGCCATGAGGTAATGTTACAACTATATAAGATCTTAGTCAGACCCTACTTGGAGTACTGTGTTCAGTTCTGGTCACCTCACTACAGGAAGGATGTGGATACTGTAGAGAGAGTGCAGAGGAGATTTACAAGGATGTTGCCTGGATTGGGGGGCATGCCTTATGAGAATAGGTTGAGTGAACTCGGCCTTTTCTCTTTGGAGCGACGGAGGACGAGGGGTGACCTGATAGAGGTGTATAAGATGATGAGAGGCATTGATCATGTGGATAGCCAGAGGCTTTTTCCCATGGTTGAAATGGCTACACAAGGGGGCACAGTTTTAAAGTGCTTTTACAAAGGTACCGAGGGGATATCAAGGGGAAGTTTCTCACACAGAGAGTGATGGGTGTGTGGAATGCACTGTCGGTGACAGTGGTAGAGGCAGATACAATAGGGTCTTTTAAGAGCTTCTTACATAGGTACATGGAGCTTAGAAAAATAGAGGGCTATGCACTAGGGAAATTCTAGGTAGTTTCTAGAGTAGGTTACATGGTCAGCACAACATTGTGGGCCGAAGGGCCTGTAATGTGCTGTAAATTTCTATGTTGTCTCCCACTTGAAGTTTATGCAATAACCTTAATGCGCACAGTGTAGATTGTGGTTCTTTATACTCACAAATGCCAAACGCTTGCAACTTTCCTGAAGGTCTCTGAACTTTCTTCCAGCTTAAAACCAAGCATCGTTTCACAAGAAACTGCCTGATTAACATACCAGAAGCTTTCTCAGATATGCTGCCCACAAAAAAACTGTTGTAGTCGGAACACACCTTTCGCCACTTTCACAATTCCCCTGGGCAGCGTGGCCCTTTTTGGTCCAATATGCTTTCCAACTAGAGACACAGAGGTTGGCAGCAACACTTGTTGAGCAACAGTTCATGGAGTGTAGCACAAAGACAGTTCTAGCCTCATTCAGTACCCTTTTAAATTCATTTTGAGTTGATTCTTTTGCAGGCAATGTTGCATGTGATAGTGGATGGATCTCCAATCAACTTGTAGATGTCTCAGCCAATCACAACCCCATAAGGCTGGCCCTCCTGTTTTTACCACATACAAGCTCAATGCAGCTTGTTGGTTGTTGCATTTCACTTTTACAAATATCATTCCCACAGGAGTTATCTTTTCTCCAGTATATGTTCTTATACGGATATCGGCAGGCCTCAGTTCAGTATCTTCAAAATTGCCGTTCAAACTCATTTGAATGAGCAACACACATCAAAGTTGCTGGTGAACGCAGCAGGCCAGGCAGCATCTCTAGGAAGAGGTACAGTCGACGTTTCAGGCCGAGACCCTTCATCAGGACTAACTGAAGGAAGAGTTAGTAAGAGATTTGAAAGTGGGAGGGGGAGGGGGAGATCTGAAATGATAGGAGAAGACAGGAGGGGGAGGGATGGAGCCAAGAGCTGGACAGGTGATAGGCAAAAGGGATATGAGAGGATCATCGGACAGGAAGCCCAGGAAGAAAGAAAAAGGAGGGGGGTGGAAAAACCCAGAGGATGGGCAAGGGGTATAGTGAGAGGGACAGAGGGAGGAAAAGGAGAGAGAGAAAGAATGTGTGTATAAAAATAAATAACAGATGGGGTACGAGGGGGAGGTGGGGCATTAGCGGAAGTTAGAGAAGTCGATGTTCATGCCATCAGGTTGGAGCCTACCCAGACGGAATATAAGGTGTTGTTCCTCCAACCTGAGTGTGGCTTCATCTTTACAGTAGAGGAGGCCGTGGATAGACATGTCAGAATGGGAATAGGATGTGGAATTAAAATGTGTGGCCACTGGGAGATCCTGCTTTCTCTGGCGGACAGAGCGTAGGTGTTCAGCAAAGCGGTCTCCCAGTCTGCGTCGGGTCTCGCCAATATATAAAAGGCCACATCGGGA
The DNA here is from genome assembly GCF_030028105.1 of Mobula birostris. NCBI lineage: Eukaryota > Metazoa > Chordata > Chondrichthyes > Myliobatiformes > Myliobatidae > Mobula > Mobula birostris. The sequence goes on from NC_092396.1 coordinate 20,085,794, forward strand.
GCACCAGATGCAGTATATCACCCCAGCCGACTCACAGGTGAAGTGTTGCCTCACCTGGAAGGACTGTTTGGGGCCCTGAATGGTGGTAAGGGAGGAAGTGTAAAGGCATGTGTAGCACTTGTTCCGCTTACACGGATAAGTGCCAGGAGGGAGATCAGTGGGGAGGGATGGGGGGACGAATGGACAAGGGAGTTACGTAGGGAGCGATCCCTGCAGAATGCGGGGGGGGGGGGGGGGAGAAAGAGGGAAAGATGTGCTTAGTGGTGGGATCCCGTTGGAGGTGGCGGAAGTTACAGAGAATAATATGTTGGACCTGGAGGCTGGTGGGGTGGTAGGTGAGGACCAGGGGAACCCTATTCCTGGTGGGGTGGCGGGAGAATGGAGTGAGAGCAGATGTACGTGAAATGGAGGAGATGCGTTTAAGAGCAGAGTTGATATTGGAGGAAGGGAAGCCCCTTTCTTTAAAAAGAAAGGGTCTCGGCCTGAAACGTCGACTGCACCTCTTCCTAGAGATGCTGCCTGGCCTGCTGCGTTCACCAGCAACTTTTGTGTGTTGCTTCAATATTTTCTGTTCTTATTTGAAAGTAGCCAGACAAATTGAGAAGATTAATAAAAAGGACATTCTTGAGGCTTAGAGCATAACAGTAAGGAAATCAGGCTGCATATTGAAAAAATAATCACTGGTTACACACACAAAATGCTGGGGGAACTCAGCTGGTCAGGTAGCATCTATGGAAATTAATATGCAGTCGGCGTTCCAGGCCAAGAACCTTCTTCAGGACTGAGAAGGAAGGGGGAAGACGCCAGAATAAAAACGTGGGGGAGGTTGAAACTAGGTGGGTGGGAAAGATCAAAGGTTAGAGAAGAGGAAATCTGATAGGAGAAGACTGTTGGAGGAGGGGACTCTGAGGGAAGTGGTAGGCAGGTGAGAAGAGGTGAAAGATCAGAGTAGGAAATAGTGAGGGGGGGCGTAGTTTTTTTAAACCAGAAGAATCAATATTCATGCCATTCGGTTGGAAGCTACCCGGTCGGAATACAAGGTATTGCTGCTTCACCCTGAGGCTGGCCCCATCTTGGCACAAGAGGAGGGAGGCCATGGACCAACATGTCAAAACAGGAATGCAAATCAGAATTAAAATGTTTGGCCACCGGGAAGTCCCACTTGTAACGGATGGAGCGAAGGAGCCGGATGGAGCCGAATGGAGCCGACCCCCAGTTTACGACAGGGTCTCACCATCGCAGAGGAGCCGCATCGGGAGCACCGGACACAACAGACAACCTCATCACAGGTGAGGTTGCCTCACCTGGAAGGTCCCTGCTTAGGGCCCAGAACGGAGGAGGCGTACGGGCAGGTGTGACACTTGGGCTGTTTGCAGGGATGAGTGCCTCGAGGGAGATGAGTGGGGAGGGAATCACAGAGGGTGTAGTTTGAGCATTGTGTCCCTCTCTGTATAGTGCACTTCAGGATGCCAGGGATATAGAGGAGATGTACTGAAATGGTCCCTGGTAATGATAGGCTTCAGTTATGTGGGCAGGCTGAGAAACTATGATGAGTCAGGTAGACAAAGTCAAGCAGAAATGTGCCAGAGGTATTCCTGAACTTTCTGCGGTAAAGTTAGTGGAAGAACAATCAGTAACTGGGGAGAGGAGTGAATGGTGCTTGAACCAGGGAGAAAATATAATGAAGCAACTTACTGTTATTTATGGAGATTATTGGTCGTCACATGTGCTGAGGCCTTGCAGGTCATTTCATTTCAGACATCTAATTACAGAATGTAGAATAAAGGGCTGCAGTTATAGGGGTTGTGCGGACAGGCAGTAAGGGGCAGGGCCAGGATCAGGCGGATTTCTGTATTAAGATCCAGCACAGAGTAAGCTCTTCTGCTTCTGGCCAGGGAACCAGCATCCCCAATTTTACAATGACCAATTAACCTACTGGCCTGTTTTTCTTTGGACTGTGGGAGGAAACCAGGGCACCCAGAAGGAAACCCACGCAGTCACGGGGAGAAGGTGCAAAGTTCTTGCAGGCAGCGGCGGAATTGAACCCGGGTCGGCGGTACGGCAAAGTGACGTGCCAACCACTACGCTACCGTGCCATCCCACGGTAGGTTGTTACAGTTTAGAATGAAGATGTGGCGGAATAAGACTTTAAAAGGGACCAGGACAAATGTTTATTTGTGCAGATCTGCAGAACGACGGAGTGGATCTTATTGGATAGCTCTTTTAAAATGGACTGAATGGCCACATTCGGTACTGCCTCATTTTACCTTTCTATCCTCGCGACTTGTGTTCCAGAAAATCATCCAGCACTTTGTACTGTTCTGAATGAATGGTACTGAATTTATAGAGGGCATTGTTTCTATTTTAATAGATATGGGTCTTCCGGGAACCTCAAGACGCAGCACGAGGTCCAGTTACTGATATTCTAGTAACACAACACTGTGTTCACTCCAGCTTTGACTGCTGCTCCCTTCGCTCTGGCCCCCTTTGCTGTCACTTACGATTAATAACGAAAACAGAATGGTAATGATGAGAGCCTGCGTAGGAGGTGCACTGCACAAGTGCTGATTAAAATCTGTCCAGTCAGAAAGAGAAAAAAAATACAGACAGCACAAAACAATTGGGATAAAGACAATAAGAATTTGATGCAATTCACATTCCTGTCTGCTCGGTTTTAAAAAAAACCTATAAAAGCACAAACCATTAAGCATAAGGCTGACATCACAAAGACCTCCCAGGATGCACAATCATTTCCAGCACTCAGATTACAAACGAGATGACCGAAGCCCATGACATCTACTGCATTTAAATGAATACATAAGATTATTATTCAGGGCTGTGGAGGGGAAACTACAACTTTACTCAAAGCAGATCAGCAAATGAGGCAAAAGGCCGCAATGAAAATTGGAACTATAAATTAGATCAGATGGCAGAAAACAAAACTTTACACGATGACTAATAAATAATTTCAAATAATCTACCCAGCAGCAAAATAACCATTCTAAGTGTTGTACAAGGAGTTTACTGTTTTTAAACTGGACTGTTCTTGCCTGAATATCGTTTGACAGTGTTTTATTCTGTTTCTAATTCATAAATCGTGCTGCAGTTGACGGAATTCTTTGCAGTCCTGGCACTAGCTGCCTTCCACCTGGTGAACACAAAGTCCAGGCACGGAACATGAATGACATGAATTTCTTATCAGGACTGAGTGCTCGAGGGGCATAGAATCACAGCCTGGAAGGAGAACATTTAGTCTATCAAAATTAGCCCCATGTTAAAGCAACATAGATAACGCCTATTCTGTCCTCCCACTACAGAACTGCATATTCTTTACTTTCTCACACATCTCTTTCGAATACTACAAGTGAAGGTGTTTCCATAACTAACCATCTAAACCCCACCATTCATTGCGAAAAAAAAAAGACTTTGTCCTCAAATTACCTTTGGTTCTTCTGCACTCAGTTCTCAACTCTGTCATCAATGATAACAGAGCTCCTATCTGGTTTCAGATACCTCTGTCAAATTCCCTTGTGACCTCCAACGTTCCGAGGTGAACAACCCTCACTATTCAGGTCCATCCAATTACTCTGAGACCCTCATCCCTGGAACTATTTTAGTAATGTTTTTCTGCATTCTGCACGTCGGCAGGATTGTGAAGAAGGTTATCAAAGGATTCAACAGGACATAAACCGGTTGGAAACGTGGAACAAATAAATGGTAGGTATGGACAGATATGAGATGTTGCACTTTGGGAAGTCAAATGTAAGGAGAAAGTATAGAGTAAATGTCAAAACCCTTAGGAGCCTTGATGTACAGAGGATCTTGGGATAGCTCCCTGAAAACAACATGGGTACTATGATATACTTACCTTCATCAGTCAGGGTGTTGACTGTAGAAGTTGGGAAGTCCATATAAAGCTTTAATTAAGCTACATGCGGAGTATTGTCTGCAGTTCTTGTCAGCACATTACAGGAAGGATTTGGAGTTATGGTTAGGATGCAAAAGAGCTTCACTGGGAACATTACTTGGATTAGAGGAGTTTGGATAAACATGGATTGTTTTCTCTGGATTCCGAGGGGCGAACAGATGGAAGTGTATAAAGTTAAGGCCATTGATAGGGTAGACGGTCAGTCTTTTTCCCAAGATGGAAAATGTAAATACTAGCAAACATAGCTCTGTGGTAAGAGGAAGAACAATGTTTTTTTTTTTTACATATATACACACACACACACATAGTGTCAAGTTGCTGGAAAATGGTGGAAGCAGATACAATAGTAAACTTTGAGTCATTTAGGTAGATGCATGACTGGAATGACATAGACCACGTGCAAGGAGATGGGATTAGAGGGCTGTCTTGGTCAGCAGAGACATCGTGAGCTGAAGGACCTGTTCCAATGCTTTGCTATGTTCTTTGTTGTTTGCATCCTTTCTACAGCCTTTACTGGCCAATGATGGTTGAAGGACAGAAAGGAAAAGTCATACAGAACAAAGAGTAGACATTAAGAAAGAGGATGTGCTGGAGCTTTTGGAAAGCATCAAGTTGGATATGTCACCAGGACCAAATGAGATGTACCCCAGGCTACTGTAGGAGGCGAGGGAGGAGATTGCTGAGCCTCTGGTGATGATCTTTGAATCACGAATGGGGATAGGAGAGGTTCCGGAGGATTGGAGGGTTGTGGATGTTGTTCCCTTATTCAAGAAAGGGAGTAGAGATAGCCCAGGAAATGTTAGACCAGTGAGTCTTAGTTCAGTGGTTGGTAAGTTGATGGAGAAGATCCTGAGAGGCAGGATTTATGAACATTTAGAGAGGCATAATATGATTAGGAATAGTCAGCATGGCTTTGTCAAAGGCAGGTTGTGCCTTACGGGCCAGATTGAATTTTTTGAGGATGTGATTAAACACATTGATGAAGGTGGAGCAGTAGATGTAGTGTATATGGATTTCAGCAAGGCATTTGACAAGATACCCCATGCAAGGCTTATTGAGAAAGTAAGGAGGCATGGGATCCAAGGGGAAATTGCTTTGTGCATCCAGAAACTGGCTTGCCCACAGAAGGCAAAGAGTGGTTGTAGACGGGTCATATTCTGCATGGAGGTCAGTCACCAGTGGAGTGCCTCAGGGATCCGTTCTGGGACTCTTACTCTTCGTGATTTTTATAAATGACCTGGATGAGGAAGTGGAGGGATGGGTTAGTAAATTTGCTGATGACACAAAGGTTGGAGGTGTTGTGGATAGTGTGGAGGGCTGTCAGAGGTTACAGCGGGACATTGATAAGATGCAAAACTGGACTGAGAAGTGGCAGATGAAATTCAACCCAGATAAGTGTGAGGTACTTTATTTTTGTAGGTGAAATATGATGACAGAATATAGTATTAATGGTAAGACTCTTGGCAGTGTGGAGGATCAGAGGGATCTTGGGGTCTGAGTCCATAGGACACTCAAAGCCGCTACGCAGGTCGACTCTGTGGTTAAGAAGGCATACGGTGCATTGGCTTTCATCAATCGTGGGATTGAGTTTCGGAGCTGAGAGGTAATGTTGCAGCTATATAGGACCCTGGTCAGACCTCACTTGGAGTACTGTGCTCAGTTCTAGTCGCCTCACTATAGGAAGGATGTGGAAACCATAGAAAGTGTGCAGAGTTAGATTTACAAGGATGTTGCCTGGATTGAGGAGGACGCCTTATGAGAATAGGTTGAGTGAACTTGGCCTTTTCTCCTTGGAGCGACGGAGGATGAGAGGTGACCTGATAGAGGTGTATAAGATGATGAGAGGAATTGATCGTGTGGATAGTCAGAGGCTTTTTCCCAGGGCTGAAATGGCTAGCATGAAAGGGCACAGTTTTAATGTGCTTGGAAGTAGGTACAAAGGAAATGTCAGGGGTAAGTTTCTTTTACACAGAGATTGGTGGAATGGGCTCCCAGCGACGGTGGTGGAGGCAGATACAATAGGGTCTTTTAAGAGACACCTGGACAGGTACATGGAGCTCAGAAAAATAGAGGGCTATGGGTAACCCTAGGTAATTTCTCAGGTATGGACATGTTCGGCACAGCTTTGTGGGCCGAAGGGCCCGTATTGTGCTGTAAGTTTTCTATGTTTCTATGTACTTCTGAAGTTTTGTTTAAAAAGATTAAATCATTCTGAGCTTGAAGAATGCTATGAGACGAAGCAGGGAGTACTCCAAGTGAACAGGTCGTTGCAGTGGGGATGAAGCCTTTGTGTGGTGGGGCAGGAGAAAAAGTTTCAAAGCAAATAAATAAAGTTTCCCCCACTAAGAACAGGGGTCTTTGAAACTTTGACTGCTTGTCTAGCTGTTTATTTTATCAGCAAACAAGTCTTTAATCTTAGTGACATTCAGGATATGAGTCTGAAACCAAATGCAGCCTGATCAGGAAATAGTGGCTGTACACTTACATTCTATGACAACACGACCTTGGACATTGAGTGGGTATGCTGCTGTGGAAAGGACCTGTTGGCTGATTATCAGATTATCTGTGCTGCAGTCACTGATCAGACCCTTCTCTAAAAGTATGAGCTCAGACAATCAGCACATTTACAGTGCAGAGGAATCTATTCAGGCTGTCGTGCAGATACAGGCTGTGTGACTGAAGCACTGTACTCGAAAACATTGTCCCTGCTCCTTCCCACGTCTGTTAATGTTTTACTTTACACAACATACTGTGTACAATTTCCTTTTAATGATATCAATGTCTGATTAAGTGCTGCTTGTGCTAAAACAATCTTCGTTCCCTTTACCCTCTACGTATAGAGGTAATCTATTGTCACCAGAATCCTATTCGAAGAGCGTCAAGTTACCACTTCACCAGCTTTGAAAACAATTGGAGATTAAACATTCCCTCTCAATCTTCTCGTACTGTTGAGAGCCTTATTGCTGGTCCCAAAACTTTGAAGTAGTGAAAGTAAAGAATAGTGAAACTACTTGGTAGTTTACTTCGGGGATGAGGGAAATTTAAACAGGAGAAGCTGGGGATCATGTATATGTGAAATGTGATTTAGGTTACATCGTCCAGCCAGCGTTATCCATCCCAAGAGAATTCTTTAAACTGAATAACTTGCCAGGTCTTTTCAGTGTACAGTTAAACCTTAACTGCGTAAGAATCACTTGTAAAGATCTTACTAACGCAACGATTTTTACTCCCTCATGTTGTGGGATGGATGTAAGGTTTAAATAAATTCTAATTCTAGTCAGACCAGAGAAGAATGGCAAATTTCTTTCCCCAAGGAAGCAACTTAATAGATTCATGGCTCCATAATTGAAGCCAGTTATTAATTTAAAATGCACTGAATTGTTCGAATGTAAATTCCCCCAGCTCAACAATCCAGACCAATATGGAGCATGTTAGCTTGGTAATTAAGTTACTGGACTAGCAGACAAGGTTTTCAAACAGTAATCCACAAGAATGAGTTCAAATCCCAGACAGGCAACAGGGAACTGAAACTCGGAAAAATTTAGATGCATCTAGAAATGATAATGTTAGTGTCACACAATTATTAGTTCATAGTTGAAAGCATACCCAGTTCCTTATATCTTGCAGGGAAGGCCATAAGCCTCCTGAACTCTCTGCCACCACCTAGGCTAAATGTCATCACTTAGCAGAAGTAGGCCATTCAGCCAGTTGAGTGTGCTCCACCATTCAATCTTGGGCTAATCCAATTCTTCCAGTCATTCCCACTCCCCTGCCCTTTCCCCATACCCTTTGATGCCCTAGCTAATCAAGAACCTATCTATTTCTGCCTTAAATACGCCCAATGACTTGGCCTCCACAGCCACTCGTGGCAACAAATTCCACAGACTTACCACCCTCTGACTGAAGTAATTTCTCCGCATCTCTGTTCTAAATAGACGACCTTCAATCCTGAAGTCGTGCCCTCTTGTCCTAGACTCCCCTACCATGGGAAATAACTTTGCCATATCTAATCTGTTCAGGCCTTTTAACATTTGGAATGTTTCTATGAGATCCTTCCTCATTCTTCTGAATTCCAGGGAATACAGCACAAGAGCTGCCAGATATTCCTCATACGGTAACCCTTATGTGCACCTTATTATTTGTTCATTTATTTGTCATAATGTTACTTTATATGTTATATGTGTGAGTTATATGTAGTGTGTTATATGTTATGTGTTGCGCACCTCGGTCCGGAGGAACGTTGTTTCATATGGCGGTACGTGTGTATAGTTGAATAACAATAAAGTGAACTTGAAGTTGAAGCCTGCTATTCTCACTTTGTCTGGCCTATTTATGACTCTGGATCTATCAGCGTGATTGACCCTGAACAACTCCACATTTGAAGGGCAAGGAGGAACAGAGAACATTGTGAACAATACTGGTGACGTCCATACTCTATGAATTAATTAAAAATAGAAACTTCGCCTCTTTGTAATAGTGTGTGTGTGTGTGTGTGTGTGTGTGTGTGTGTGTGTGTGTGAGTGTGTGTGTGTGTGTGAGTGTGTGTGTCTGTCTTTTTTCTCTCTCTCTGCGTATTGGGTCTTTTTTTAAAAATGGTTTCTTGTTTTGCGGCTGCCTGTTAGCAGACAAATCTCAAGGTTATACGTACTGTGATGGGGCAGTGCAGGGAGCTCTGTTCTGTTCTGTAACTGGTTGCTGTGCTCACTCCAGTGCTCCATGCATTGTCTTGGATGAATTTGTTACCGAGCACAAACCTTTCCATTGGTGTGGATTTAGGACACCTAGAGGCTGTGAGACAAAAGACCCACGTGTTTTATGGCAGGTGTTCAGGGAGCGAGGGATGACACATACCTGGAGGACACAAGGAGCAGCACCGATCTGCAGCTTGGTTATAGTATTCAGTCTCCTTACAGGACTTGCCATTTTGTTGCTGACATGTGAGAGAAAGAGAGAATTGGCCGTTATTCCAGAATTACCCACTATCCAGTACATCCACTCTCAGGGATAAAGATACAGCTTTTCAAGTCACTACAGAAAGCAGCTACTAAATCCAAACCTATTCAGTTTCCAGAAACCCTCGGCTCCTCCGCAATACCAAACCTGAGCTGAACACCATATTCCATTCTGGTGGGCATGAAGGAGCTATTAATGCGCCAAGAGCAAATGTTCTGGTTCCTAAAAAGGGAACTGCAATTGCCAAGATTTTAAGTTTGAGGCCGGGGGGGGGGAGGATGCAGAAGGAAGGCTGGGGGAAGGGAGGGCACAACCACAAAATCAGATCATAAGATTATAAGACAGTGGATCATAAGGCTGCCCCAAATGACCTTATTGTTCACAATTCAGTGCGTCGGACAGAACTTAAAAGTTCCATCTCATTTGTTCATTGTGAAAAGGGTCCAGTGGAAAATGTCTCATTTGGAAACTTGATGAAATTAACTTAAAAACAGAGAGTTTGTAAAATTTATTACGGTTTCACCTCTGGCTGTTTCTCTCCACAATATCGACAGTACTTTACCAATAAGCGGTATGCAAATCGTAGACGGGAAGAATTTCCATCAAGTTATAGGTCACACAGTTGGTTAAAACTAAACAAAAAAAAGTTCTCTGTATTGTCTAGCAGAGTTCAGGTTAAATGGTCTAAATTAAACTCTCACTGGTGCAGCATACAATGAGGGCACCGCAGAGCAGGGGAATTTGCACACAAATCGGAGGAGACCCAAGCACACAAGATGCTGGAGGAACTCAGCAAATCAGATAGCGTTTATGGAGGGAAACAAACAGTCAGAGTTCTGGGTAATGAGGGGTCTTAGCCCGAAATGTTGACTGTATATTTGCCTCCAGAGATGCTGCTCGGCTTACTCAGTTCCTCCAGCTTTTTGTGCGTGTTGCTCAAGAGCTCCAGCAACCGCAGAATCTCTTGTGCTGGAAATAGGTTCAAGATTCAAGACTGTTAGTATTGGTATTCTTCAGAACACAAGTATAAAGGAGGACAAAACGATTGTTACTCCGGATCTGATGCAGTATTAAAAAGTAACACAATAAGCACAAAGAACACAAACAAAAACAATAAATATGAATACAAAGGCAAATAAACCCTTGGGAGTTTAAAAATTGCACTTCTCCCACTATAGCAGATTGCCCAAGGGCACTTTCCATGGCCTGCAAGAGATGGTTGAGACTAGAGTCAGCAGCCTCAGTAGAATAAGTCTTCCACTGATCAGCACAGCCACATACTGTCCTTAATTAAGTCTGCCTGTTTAACCGAGGTACATTTTACAGTTTTTGCATCCTATCCTCTCTGCCTGTCCCAATGAGAGACACTCTCCTACTTACAAACTCAGGCGAACTGTCGTCCAGTGAGGACATTACACTAATTCCTGGAGTCCATGGACCCCTCGGTTAACGGTACGGGTCCATGGCTTAAAAAAAATGGCTGGGAACCCCTGCATTAGTTGGACTGAAAGGTAAGACCATCACAGGAACATGAATAAAGGTCATGTTGAAAACAAAGGCAATGTATAAATAACGTTAGGATACAGGTAGCTGTCAGGACTGTTAAAATGATAAAACCCCCAAGGGAACCAAGGAAAATGAGTAAATTCAATCTGAAGTCAGTGGGAACAAGAAAAGGATAATCAGTGATGTGTGTTTATGATACTAGTGGGATTTCAAGGAATTCAGCATCTAATCCCACGCATGTTTCATACACATTAATGATTAAGACACAAGGCATTGCTGAGATTGTAATGGGGGGAAGAGCGTAGACAAGGCTGACCTTGAGGATGGGAGTGGGGGCTGAAGGTCATGTGAAGGTGGAGGTGATGTTGGTGCTGAGTTGGCGAGTCACAAGAATGATGCTGGCATGGTCACAGGGGCGGAGAAGTGAGGGCAAGAACAGGAGCATTCAAGGTTGCGGTGCACCTGGGGGTGAGGATGATGTTAAAAGTTAACACTGCTGTGGGCCGAATCAAAGGGGCTGATGAGTCAGCATACAGGAGGGAGATTGAAAATTTGGCTGAGTGGTGTCACAACAACAACCTCAGCAAGACCAAGGAACTGATCGAAGACTTCAGGAGAGGGAAACCAGAGGTCCATGAGCCAGTACTTATCAGATGATCAGAGGTGGAGAGGGTCAGTAACTTTAAGTTCCTGGGTGACTCCATCTCAGAGGACCTGCCTTGGACCCATCATATAAATGTAATTGCAAGGGAAGCACGACAGTGCCTGTACATCCTCAGGAGTCTGCAGAGATTCAACATGTCATCAAGAACTTTGACAAACTTCGATAGATGGGTGGTGGAAAGTGTGCTGAGAGGCTGCTTTACAGCCTGGTGTGGGAATACCAAAGCCTTTGAGCGGAAAATCCTACAGAAGGTAGTGGATTTGGCCCAGTACATCACGGGTTAAATCCTCCCAGCCATTGAGCACATCTACATGAAATGCTGTTGCAGGAAAGTGGCATCCTTCATCAAAGTTCCTCACCACCCAGGCCATGCCCTTTTCTCACCGCTGCCATCAGGTACAAGATACAGGAGCCTCAGGACCCGGACCACCAGGTTCCAGAACAGTTACTACCCCTCAGCAATCAGGCTCTTGAGCAAACAGAGATAACTGCACTCACTCTATTTCTAGCGTTCCCGCAACAAATTATCTCACTTTAAGGACTCTTTATCTTGTTATTTCATGCTCTCGTTATTTATTGCTATTTATTTATATTTGCATTTGCACAGTGTGTTGTTCATTGATCCTGTTTACAGTTACTGTTCTGTAGATTTGCGGAGTATGCCCGCAGGAAAAACAACCTCAGCGTTGGATGTGGTGACATGCATGTACTTTGATAATAAATTTAACTTTGAACTTTGAACAGTGATGTTGACATTGGAACTGAAGGTTGTCAGAAGGAGTGGGTGACATCTGGATAATGCTATGGCTGACATCATTGGGTATGTGGCTTTTGTGGGACAGTGGGGGTGTTTTGGGCTGATGCGTCATTGGGAGGCAGGGAAATACATGTTGCCCAAGAACAATATGACACTTGCCTCAAGGAGATTGCTTCAAATGTAACGTTTTGAGGCCAAGTATGCAGACAGAGGTGAGAGTGTGACCAGGAGTTAGGGTTGGGCTGTCTGCAGTAACAATGTGTATCTGTTTGGGAATGAAGGCTACAGTGTCGGCAAAGAAGGATGATGTGGAACATGACAACTGTCCGAAACACAGGACGAGGGTGATTCCCGTCTGGAGAGAAGGGTGATATCTGCAGTGATTCATTTAAAGGATCTGTAGTTTCAGCCTGAGAGCTAAAAGGGGCAAGAATGATTCATACCATGAGAAGAATCAGAGCCACTCTAATTCCCTACTGACTCTAATTCTCTCTGGTCTGAGCCTCAGGTTGGAAATCCAGCTCTGGAGAAGCCTAACCATCTGCACAGAGGCCAACGTGTAGCCGAATGAAACCTAACCCTTCTCAAGCTGTGACAGCTCCAGGTCCTGTCCCCAGCAGTGCCTCGACACAACCCCAGAGTGCCCCTCCAACCCTTCCACGCACTCCCAACACCCTGCTGAGATATACCCCCAGGGATGGTTCTGCAATGCCGATGATTCATTGTATAAAGTACAGTACAACTTTATTCAATTTCCATTTCAATGGACCTACAGAATTGAGTCGGGGACGGGCTGGTTTGCATACGTTAGTGCTGTGCTCAGTACAGCCATGACAAGGCCTGCTTGCTTTTAAATCACTCGTGACATTTCAGAGAAATCCTTGCTCCATGAGCATGTCTGGGCAGTTGCGTCTCCATAAAATTTCAACGGCATCATTTTATCTTAAAACAAAAAAGTAAAACATTGGTTCAGCTTTACAAAGGGATCATCTTACACTCTCAAGCCTTTTTGCATGTTCTTATAACAGAAACTATAATCTAAATTGGCGTCAGTGTCAGAATCAGAATCAGGTTTAATATTGGTGGCATTATGTCGTGAAATTTGTAAACTTTGCGACTACAGTCCATTGCGATACATGACAAATATAGAAAAAAACCTGAACTATAGTAAGTATATATATGTATATTAAATTGCTAAGTTAGACTGAGTTGTGCAAAAACAGAAATAAATAAAAAGTGGTGAGGTAGTGTTCGTGGTTTCAATGCCCATTTAGAAATCGGATGGCAGAGGGGAAGAAGCTGTTCCTGAATCGCTGAGTGTGTGCCTTCAGGCTCCTGTACCTCCTTCCTGTAGCAACGCAAAGAGGAGTCGAGGAATGCTACTGAGAAAGTGCAGGATTAGCAGTGGAGATGTCTTTTGGATGAGAATATAAACCAAGGTGACATGTGCACCTTCAGGTAGGTATAGTAGACCTCATTGCTTGAGTGATGAAATCTCACCAGATACCTGCAGCCATCACTTCTCCCTCAATGAACATCACTGAGATAGATTCATGTACTGACATACTTTGTGGATTCTTGCTGCATCAAAAGTAGAATTACCTCTCCAGGTGAATTAATCATCTCAGATGCTTTTAAATATTTTCAAATGTAGTTACACTCCAATTGAAACATTGCTAGTCTTTCAAAGTAATATTAGGCGTGGTCATCTGAGAACTCTATCAAATCTTCCACCAAGAGTTTGAGGACTCCCAACGATGAACTTGACTAGCTGGGGAGGGAATTCAAAGCCTTTTAACTCTGCTTTACGTCATGCTCTCAGCACCAACAAGATGGTAGGGAAACACTAACAAAAAAAGAGACAGGAGTAGGTTCTCCACTTCACAGCCCAGTGAGATTATGGCTCATATTACATTGGTCAATTTTTCACCCTTTCTTAATGTCCTTTGGTTTGTTAATGGTCCAAAAATCTATCTATGTCAGTTCTGACTATACTCAAAGATTGATAGATTTATCAATTCTTTGGGTACATAATTATCAGGATTCATAATCATTAAGTAAATAATGTTCTCCTTACCTATGTCTTGGTACTTGATGTGCCCCTTTGTTCTAGACTCTCCTGATGGAAAAATATTCCTGTCAGACACTACACTGACATGCTTTCTAAACTTAAGGTTTCAATGAAACTAGTCTTATTTCTAAACTCAAACATGATTGACTGTCCGTTGGACAACCTCCTCATCTAAGGAATCAACAGTACTGTGCACACATTTATAGCTGGGGTGCACGGTATTGTATTTGTCAACACGGAGTGGCGAGCGAGTTTGCAAATCTGGCAGAAGCAAAACATGTTGGGAATGGTGAGGGTGGAGTGCCACACGAAGAGTGTAGGGCAGGTGGCAGAGTGCCAGGGTGGGGGTGGCACAGGTGCAGACACACCCAGCCCTGAGACACCAGGCAAGGTCATTTGATTCCAAACAATTGGTTTATTGATCATTACAGAATGTCTCTCTGGTGCTTTCTGCCTCCTCCCCTCTCTCTTCCTCTTTCTTGAACTATGATTGCCCCCTCCCCACCCCTTCAGTCCACAATAGAAATCCATATCAGAATCAAGTTTATCATCACTCACATATGTCATGAAATTGGTTTTGTTTTATTTTGTGGCAGTAGTACAGTGAAATACATAAAATTACTGTAGTACTGTGCCTAAAACTTTGGCACATTACTGTAAATCTATGCTGCACAGATCCCAAGGCATGTGTTTTTTTTTGTGACCAAATCCACATGCAGTAACTCAAGCGTGGTCACATTAAAGCCCCATTCAATTAAAAAAAAATCTTATATATATATATATAGACCTGTATAAAATCCTCATTCAATTTGCCTTCCCTGCTGGCTGCATGTGAACCTAAGTGTGGATCAAACCAATTTGTCATCCACCATCAGTAAGCCAATTTCTACCTGTTCAGGTAATTAGCACAGTAAAGCTGAAGATGTGGAGATTTTGCCTTTCTTAGAAGGATACAATGCCTCCAGAGAAATGCACAATCTGCTGAAGGTACTCAGCAGGTCAAGTAGCATTGGGAGGAGGAGAGAATTTGTCAATGTTCCAGCTCAAAGTCCTACATCAAAACCAACATCTGCAATCTCTTTTACAGACTTTCTCCTCCTGTTCCCTGGCCATACGGTCCAGTGCCTCCATACTGGAGATACAGAAGAGTACAGCACAATACAGGCCCTTCGCCCCACAATGTTGTGCCAACTTCTAAGAAAAAATAAAAACAGAAAATGTTGAAAAGACTCAGAAGGTCAGGAACCACCTGTAAAAAAGAAAACAGATCTAATATTTCAGGTCAAGTAAGTTCATCAGCTGCCTGACCCACTGAATATTTCCAGTATGTGTAGTTCTTCTAATTTCCAATTGATAAGTATCAAGAGCAGGTTTAAACATTAGGCACTGTCTATTCATTTTGCGAATTTGAGCTGAACATCAATGGGACCTTTGGCCTGTGAGTCAATATACATCAGGTATAATCTCTCAGTTTTCATCATCCTTTCAGACCAAGAATCTAGAAGGGAAATCTAGCAGCCAATGAATGAAAACAATACTCTAAAGGCAAAATTAATCACAGCTGATTACATTGAAGACCTATTCAAAGAACAATAAATTTCTGCATAATCTCATAGAAGCATCACTCCCTTTTCTCTCTTCCCAGGAAAGTCCCCATGAAGACATCTGCAATTTTGACTAACCCTTCCGATTATATTATCTTCTGATCGAGACAATCACAATGTCATTGATAGATGTCACCAAGGTGACTAACAGCAAGCAGGTCCCTGACTCTAGTTTACAGAAAAGGAAATGAGGGCTGCATTTTAAGGGCCTGGTAAACTACCCTTTCGGAAATAAGCAAGGATCCACAAAAAGATTGCCATTTGAAATTCCCACTACAGCTTAGCTTGGCAATTCATATTCTGCTGGACAACCATTGATTCAGCAGAAGGAGTGTCATGTATTTAACATTTCAGTAATATTTGAGTAATCTTGTAAATACTGTGCCTATAAAAAGTATTCACCTCCTTGGAGTTTTCATGTTTTATTGTTTCACAACATTGAATCACAGTGGATTTTATTTGGCTTTTATGACACAAATCAACAGAAAAAAAGACTTTTCCATGTTAAAGTGAAAACAGATCTCTGCAACCCCGCAAAAAGGTCATTGAAAAGCACAAGTCAGGAGATGGATACAAGAAAATTTCCAAGACACTGAATATTCCTTGGAGTACATTTTAAGTCAATCATCAAGAAATGGAAAGAATATGGAACAGCTATAAATCTGCTTAGAGCAGGCCACCCTCAAAAACTGAGTGACCGTGCAAGAAGGGGACTTGTGATGGAGGTCACCAAGAGACCTACGACAGCTCTGGAGAAACTACAAGCTTCAGTGGCTGAGATGGGAGTGACTGCACATAACAACACCATTGCCCAGGTGCTTCACCAATCTCAGCTTCATGGGAGAGTGGCAAAGAGAAAGCCACTGTTGAAAAAGGCTCATATGAAATGGCAGCTAAAGTTTGCCAGCTGACATGTGGGAGACTCCCAAGTCAGCTGGAAGGAGGTCCTATGGTCTGACAAAACTAAAATTGAGTTTTTTTAAATGCTATGTTTGGCATAAGCCAAACACCACACATCATCAAAAACACACCGTCCCTACCGTGAAGCATGGTGGTGGCTGCATCATGCTGTGGGGATGCTTCACTGCAGCAGGCCCTGGAAGGCTTGTGAAGGTAGGGGGTAAAATGAATGCAGCAAAAAGTAGGAAGATCCCAGAGGAAAACCTGATGCAGTCTGCAAGAGAACTGTGACTTGGGAGGAGATTTGTTCTCCAGCAAGACAATGACTCCAAGCATAAAGCCAAACCACACATGAGTGGCTTAAAAACAACAAAGTTAATGTCCTGGAGTGGCCAAGTCAGAGTCCAGACTTCAATCCAATTGAGAATTTGTGGCTGGATTTGAAAAGGGCTGTTCACTCACGATCCCCATGCAATCTGATGGAGCTTGAGCAGTTTTGTATTGTCCAGATGTGCAAAGCTAATAGACCTATTCTTATAAACTTAAGCCTGTAGTTGCTGCCAGATGTGCATCTACTAACTACTGATTTGAAGGGGGTGAATACTAATGCCATCCCAATTATTTTGTGTGTTTTATATTTGTAACTAATTTAGTTCTCTTTGAAGAGATCTATTTTTAGTTTGACTCAAAAGAGTCTTTTTCTGTTGATCAGTGTCAAAAAAGCCAAATTAAATCCATTGTGGCCCAATGCTCTAAAACAATAAAACATGAACATTTCCGGGGGGGGGGGGGTTGGTGAATACTTTTTATAGTGACTGTATCTTGTTGATTAAGCATTCCTGTTCTTTTCAAATAATTTATTATGGATTACATGTAAAACTACATTGATTGCATACGTCACCGTGCTACCACGTGATGTGTGCCGCTCGCTAAAAAGCAGACCGACGTTCCTGACTCCAGTGTCTTCATTTGAATTAGTTTAATGCTTTGAAGTTACAAAACATAAATAGTGTGGGTTACCCAGGGATAAGTAGCTATCTGACAATCCTCAATGCAGAGAACTCTGTGTGAATTCGCTACACGTTTGAGATCCCTCACCTACACGATTCGTTTGATGATGCAGACAATTGCTCATCAATTGTGATCAACTAATCACCAGCAGGTAATCAGTTTAGTGCAAACATTGATTACCCATGTCCTCTAAAATATAAACACAGCAAGTTCAGGAAAAACTCAACAAGTCAGACGTAAATGATCTATGATCTATAAATAGTCAACATTTTTGGACCTGAAATGTTAACTGTTTCTCTCTCCAGAAATGTTGCCTGATCTACTGGATTTTCCCAGCATTTTCTATTGTTTTAATGGTTCCAGTGTCGGCTGTCGTTGTTTTCCTTCAGTGACCGCCTGCTGCGTGCAACGTCCCCCAATAAATATAGTATCTGTTGCTCAGAAAGTAAATTATTCAAATCCGGAGAAGTCAATCATTTTGAAGATCCGTCGGTTTACATTCGATACGTCTCATCTGACATGTCCTAACCGCATGCGTCACGCTTATCTACCGATTTCAGCTACCCCATTCCAGGAAGATAAAACAGCATTATGATGAGCAACATGAACAAGCTCGTGTTCGTACAGCAAATTTACAAAATGGGTAATACAAGTTTTTAAAACTTCCAGCAGTTCTCACCTCGATTAATGTAGCATCCCCCCCCCCCCAACGCCCGTCAATAATTACCAAGATATATACCCGCTTTGTCTGTATCTTATCTTCCAGTTATCTCTCGCTCCAGGCAATTCCTAATTTTCATATATAAAATTTTACAGGACAGCGTCTATGCTTTAACAAATTCCATTCCCCTCCTTCGTTCTACCTCAGTCCGAGACCCACTCCCCCAACTCACAAGAAATCGTCCTTCCCCATTCGCTCCAGCAACACTCTTTTATTAAAAACCATACAAGCCTCCTCTCCCCTTCAGTTCGTGCACAACTACCCCCGATATTTCAAGTCTCCTGCCATGGACGCCTACGTTCGAAACGGTGTGTTAGCACACCAACCGACTGCGGCTGGTCTGAACTACTCAGATACGATCAGAGGTCAGACCAGGTGCATTTCTAATGTTTACGATGTCTTACTCCGGAGCGGATTCGGAGGCCGTGGAGAGGGGCAGCCGAGGGGCTGACGGCAACCATGTTTTAGCCTGACTACCGCCCCAATCCCGATAGGACCCCCTCCAAGCCTCTGTCGAGATGCAGAAACAGTAGAAATCCTCGTGGCCGGGCGGTTTTTTAATATCATACTGCGAAAGGGGAGGGGGGTCTGCTGAACAAGTGAAATTTCTGCTGATTATTTCACTAGCTGACTATTTAACCAGGAGGGCACCACAGCCAAACTCGAACGTCTTGCTGGGAAGAGTATAGGGGAAAGAGGGAATTCGTTTTAATAAATCCGTGTCCTTATTATTTATTATTCGGAGCGCAGATCCGAAATTATTACATATTTTCATCTTGAAGAATGTTGCCCAGAGCGGTGGGTCCGACTAAACACGCTACAATTCAAACGGGAATTTAAATGCCTTTCAGTCCCGTTTTTACGGAGAAGGACTGAGTTATAAATTACGTTCCTGATACACTGGCCGCACCTACAATAAGATTCACAATTGTTGACCTACCGCTCCAAGCGCCGCCGTGACGACCAACGAGACCCATAAAACCAGGACTGAGCCTCGCTGCAGCATCCTCGTCTCCTCGCTGCCCAGAGGTTGCTGGCGACGTGACAGAAAATGCAATGAGCTCTAATTGACACAGCAGGTTCACTTTGAATTTTGCCGGTACGTGAATCGGTAGGAGGAGCTAGCGCGAAATCGAGCTGCAGTTCCGTAAATCCCAATTGGAATCTATCACCAAGCACATCTTTCCTTCCCTCCCACTTTCAGCTATCCGCAGGGATCGCTCCCTCCCAACTTCCTTGTCCATTCGTCCCCCCCCCCCCCGCCACACTAATCTCCCTCCTGACTTTTACCCTTTTGTAAGCGGTACGAGTGTAATACCTGCCCCTGCACCTCCTCCTCACTATCATTCAGGGCTCCAAATAGTCCTTCTAGGTGAGGCGACACTTCACCTGTGAGTCTCTAGGAGTCATCTACTGTTTCGGGAGACTCGACGCAGGTTGGAAGAGCGCTCCGCCGATACCTACGCTCCGTTCGCCAGGAAAAGCGGGATCTTCCAGTGGCCACATGTTTTAATTCAACACTCACAGCACGTTGGAGGAACTCGGCAGGTCGGGCAGCATCCGTGGAAACGATCAGTCAACGTTTCGGGCCTCAACCCTTCCCACGGATGCTGCCCGACCTGCTGAGTTCCTCCAGCGTGTTGTGAGCATTGCTTTGACCCCAGCATCTGCAGAGTATTTTGTGTTTACATGTTTTAATTCTACTTCCCATTCCCATTCCGACGTGTCAGCCCATGGCCTCCTCTACAGTTGCGATGAGGCTACAGTCACGTTGGAGGAGCAACACTTTACACTCCGCCTGGGTAGCCTCCAACCTGACGGCATGAGCATCGATTCCTCGAACTTCCGGCAATGATCCCCCTACCCACACTTCACCATTCCCCATTCCTGTTTCCCTCTCTCACCTTATCTCCTTACCTGTCCATCACCTCCCTCTGGTGCTCCTCCCAGCTTTTCTTTCTTCCGAGGCCTTCTGTCCTCTCCTACTGGACTCCCCCTTCTCCAGCCCTGTATCTCTTCCGCCCATCAACTTCCCAGCTCTTTACTTCATCCCTTCCACCCTCTCCCCATCTCCCAGTTTCACCTATCAGCTGGTATTTCTTCCGCCCCTCCCTCACTTTTTCACTCTGACTCCACGTCTTCCCCCACCCAGTCCTGCTGAACTCTTTTCCATAGATGCTGTCGGGCCTGCTGAGTTCCTCCAGCATTTTGAGTGAGTTGCTTGTATTTCCAGTGTCTGCGGATTTTCTCCTGTTTGTCGCTGTAATCCATCAGCAGTTCAGGCAGCATTTGCTGAAAAGAGATCTCCCCCAACGTAATATAGTCTGTATTTAGAACCAGCCCAAGCCAGATAATTTATTTTTCAGTCTCTCCAGTATCACTAGGTTTGAGGTGGAAGTCAGCCTCCAATGTAAACACATTGTCGCTGGCACAGTGTCCGAAGCTGCTCTCCTACAAGTGAAGCTCAAAGCAAAGAGGCGCCTGATTTGATTTTTCGTCCCAGCTGTCTCCCCCTATTTAATAAACAGACCCAATTGTCCCAGCGAGTTAGTGCCGTTTTGCTTCGCGATCTCCTGACCTTGTTGAACCCCGTGGGCCAGGGTGAGGGAGAAATGGGCAGGTTTTTACTTCTGCTGGAGGTGTGGATATAGATTTGGGTGGTGCTGGACCGCGCTGCAAAGCACCCTCACCACCACCCGGCCTTGATCAAACAGACCGATCCAAAGCAGCGAGCTGGATGAGTTACCACCACCGAGCTAATGTAGTCATAATCCTAACACAAAATCATAATCCCGATGAATGGACAGGTAATGTCTAAAGATATAACCATATCACCATAAAACAATTACAGCACGGAAACAGGCCATCTTGGCCCTTCTAGTCCATGCTGAACTCTTACTCTCATCTAGTCCCACCGACCTGCACTCAGCCCATAACCCTCCATTCCTTTCCTGTCCATATATCTATCCAATTTAACTTTAAACGACAACATCGAACCTGCCTCAACCACTTCTGCTGGAAGCTGGTTCCACAAAATAATGAATGAATGGTTAGTAATTTTGTGGATGATACTAAAATAGGTGTTGTAGAAGGTGTACTTACAATATGTGGACTGAGGATTGGCAAGTAGCTTTCGATCCAGATAAGTACAAGGGAGACCAAGCCAGGATAGAGCTTATGTGGATAATGGTAGGGCCCTGCGATGCGTTGCAGAGTAGAGGGGCCTAGCTATTCAAGTGAATCGTTTGCTGTAACCAGCATCACAAGTAGATCTTTTTCTTCATGTGCCTTGCTCATTACACGCTTGGGCGATCGTGGCTCTCCACATCGAACAATCCCTCGCAGCGTCAATGATACCTCGCACACTTAAGATCTGTTAATTCTTTCACAGTGTCCATATATTTTCTTCTTTGCCTTCCTCTTTCGCATTTCCCAGGCATACGGCCTTGTAATGTAAGGCATTCTATTTCTCCCTTTCTGATGACATGGCCCAGGAATTTAAGTTTCCTCTCATTTAATGTCCTCATTAAAGATCTTTTTGTATGAGCACGTTGGAGTACTGTCTCATTAGTTACCCTATCTCTATATGATATTTTCCGCATTCTTCTAAGAAACCACATTTCTGTTGCTTCTAAGTTTCTTTGGAGTTCTGGTGTTATAGACCATGTTTCGGATGCATACAGCAAGATTGATCAGATGTAACAGTTTAGTAGCCTAAGCCTTGTTGTCATAGAAATGTGTCTGTTGGTAAAAATGGGTTTCATTTTTTGGAAGTTGGTTTTGGCAATAACAACTCTTTTTATTTCTACTTTACTTCTAGCATCTTGTGATATAAAACTACCAAGGTAATTAAAGCTGGTCTTTTGTTCAATCTCTTGGTTACTGATGTACAATTGGCAATTGGGAGTATCCTGCTGTTTTGATATTACCATACATTTGTTTTTTTTGCTGTTGATGGTTAAACCAAAATCTGCACTTGTTTGTACTACTTTGTCTAGGAGGATTTGTAGGTCTTCTGCAGCACTTGCTATTAGGGTGGTATCATCTGCAAATCTTATATTGTTGATGTTAACACCTCCAACTTTTATCCCATCTAGGTCTTCTATTTCTCTGAGAATCATGTCACTATAGATATTAAACAATTCTGGTGAGGCAATGCATCCCTGTCTAACTCCTCTTTGAATTTTAGTCCAACTGCTTATATTATCATCAATTTTTACCACCGCTGTTTGATTCCAATATAAATTTTGAAACAGTTGTTAGTCCCTTCTGTCAATGTTTAGTTTAGCGAGAATTTGAAATAATTTTTCATGTTGCACTTTGTCCAATGCTTTAGTGAAATCAATAAAACATAAAAAGACATCATTTTGATATTCAATTGACCTTTCTGAAAGCACTCGTAGTATGAAAATTGTGTTCCTAGTTCCTCTATCCTCAATAAATCCTTATTGCAGTTTAGAAGTTTCTGGCCTTTAATTTATTTTCAATTCGACTCAGAACAATTCTCAACAAAATCTTTATTATGTGACTCATAAGACTAATTGTTCTCTAATTTTCGCAGTCATTAGTTCCAGGAATTTTTGGCAGAGTTATCAATACTGATTTCAAGAGATCATCAGGCAATACACCAGACTCAAATATTCCATTAAACAGTTCAAAAAGAATGCCCAGATCTTCTAGGGCTTATATCATTTCCACTGAAATTTCATCAGATCCAGTGACTTTACCATGTTTCATGTTTTTCATTGCTCACAAAACTTGTTGATATTCTCTTCATCCACATCATTTGTTGGCTTGTTTTATGCTAATGTTAATAGTCAGAGTCATACTTTATTGATCCTGGGGGAAATTAGTTTTTGTTACAGTTGCACCATAAATATTAAATAGTAATAAAACCATAAATAGTTAAACAGTAATATGTAAATTATGCCAGTAAATTATGAAATAAGTCCAGGACCAGCCTATTGGCTCAGAGTGTCTGACCCTCCAAGGGAGAAGTTGTAAAGTTTGATGGCCACAGGCAGGAATGACTTCCTATGACGCTCTGTGTTGCATCTCGGTGGAATGAGTCTCTGGCTGAATGTACTCTGGTGCCCACCCAGTACATTATGTAGTGGATGGGAGACATTGTCCAAGATGGCATGCAACTTGGACAGATCCTCTTTTCAGACACCACCGTCAGAGAGTCCAGTTCCATCCCCACAACATCACTGGCCTTACGAATGAGTTTGTTGATTCTGTTGGTGTCTGCTACCTTCAGCCTGCTGCCCCAGCACACAACAGCAAACATGATAGCACTGGCCACCACAGACTCGTAGAACATCCTCAGCATCGTCCGGCAGATGTTAAAGGACCTCAGTCTCTCAGGAAATAGAGACGGCTCTGACCCTTCTTGTAGACAGCCTCAGTGTTCTTTCACCAGTCCAATTTATTGTCAATTCGTATCCCCAGGTAATTGTAATCCTCCACCATGTCCACACTGACCCCCTGGATGGAAACAGGGGTCACCAGTACCTTAGCTCTCCTCAGGTCTACCACCAGCTCCTTAGTCTTTTTCACATTAAGCTGCAGATAATTCTGCTCACACCATGTGACAAAGTTTCCTACCGTAGCCCTGTACTCAGCCTCATCTCCCTTGCTGATGCATCCAACTATGGCAGAGTCATCAGAAAACTTCTGAAGATGACAAGACTCTGTGCAGTAGTTGAAGTCCAAGGTGTAAATGGTGAAGAGAAAGGAGACAAGACAGTCCCCTGTGGAGCCCCAGTGCTACTGATCACTCTGTCGGACACACAGTGTTGCAAGCACACATACTGTAGTCTGCCAGTCCACAGTAAAACCCTAAAAGGGTTACCCCTTAACTTAACTAAAACTAAAAGCAGCCGGTCAGATATCGCCCAAAATCCCATAAGACATTTTGAAACTTGTTTGTTTAAGATAACTCCAACTCCATACATATGCTGTTGACCTCCAGAATACATTATCAGAGAACTATTCGTAGTGAATTTGCCACTGTCAGTCCACCTAATTTCTGACAGGCCTAAGATATCAACTTCCAACCTTTTCATTTCATTTAATGTGATGTCGAACTTTCCTTTCTGGTAAAGTGTACGGATGTTCATGTTGCTACCCTTAGCGTTTCCCTATTGCTTACAGTCTCTGGATGACAATCTGGTGTCACCTGCAGCCCATGACTACCCCTACCGAGCGAGGTGTTGTTCTGTTGATTAGAATCAACCCCATTCATGCTGTTGTCTGGTTTCCTTCTTTTGTTTCTTTCCATGATTGACAAGGCAGACATTGCAACAGTGGTTTGCCGTTGCCTTCTGTTGTCGCAGTGCTCATCTAACTAGAGCATTTGACCTCTACTGGTGTTCCCCATTGGGAATCATACGCTAAACGTCGCCCAACCTTTGCTGTTGTTGTACAAAGACAATCCTCTACCAAAGCTTGGAATCCATCTCCCTGCTGCCAGAGACTTCAGTGATTTTAGGGGACACCACCACCATTGGTCTGGTTATTTTTCTGGCACCAAACACTCACCATAGACAGAGCTCCTTCAGCGAGACAGGGTGCACCCGGACCTAAGTCCTACGTGAAGGCAGAGTTGCCTTGAGTGGGAGAAGCTATATAATCGCTATTGGCATTTCCTGATGTTTAGTCAGGACCAACCAACCCATACACCCCCACAAGTAGATAAGGAGGTCTAAAAGGCATTTGACCTACCGGCCCTTGTCAGTCAGGTCACTAAGAATAGGAGTTGTGAAGTTGTGTTGCAGTTACCTCAGACGCTGGTGAGGCCTGAGATAAAATTGAATGTAGGCCAACGGAAATGTGAGACAACAGCACTACCTGCAGACTTAAAGTAATTGACATATAATTTAAAGGAATAATAAGGATTTTTTTCCTTGACCCAGACAGTGGTAAGGGGTGTGAAACTTAGTACATGACAGAGTGAAAAGGCAGAAACAACTATTACATATGAAACTGTTTGGATGTGTATTCCAAAAATTATGACTTGCAGGTTGACGGACATAATACAGGGAAGTGTAATATAGTGAGTTGCTCTTTTATTGGCCAGTAAAGATGAAATGAACCAAATGGCCTTATCTAGTCCATAAATGTCCTCTGATTCTATTGCCCAGAAGAGTCTAGGTTTGCTGATGACATTAATCTAGTTGGGGAAGTAAGCTGCATAGAGATATAAAACGACTGCAGAAGGGGCAAATGATTGGACAAGAAAGTGTCAAATAGAATGTATTAAGCAAAATGAGAAATTATCCACTTTGGTGGAAAGGATGGCAAAGAGGCAGAATTTTTTTTTAAAGGTAACCGTAACTGTACATTCAGAGGGATTTGTGTGTCTCTGTAGACAAATTACTAAAACGTAATGTATAAGAATAAGCATTAGTTAGGAAAGCAAATGCTATGTTAATCTTAGAGACAACAAGAAATTGCAGGTGCTGGAACCTGGAGCAAAAAAAAAACAAACTGCTGGAGGAATTATGTCAATTTTTATGGAGGACAAAGGGCTTTGGCAAGACTCCACATCTCCACATCGAAATTGAACCTAGATGGGCTCCTTAAATGGGACAGGAAACACATGCCTTAGAAGGGTTACTGTAAATATTCTCTGCATTGCTCCTGGGAGAAAATAACTTATGAAGAGATGTTAAGCCTATATTCTCTGTGCTCTCTGGAGCAAATAAAATTCTTAGGCAGAATGGATGCTGAGAGTTTCTTTCCTCTAGCTGGTGAGTCTACAATCAGGGAGCATAGAGTTAGGAATAAAAGCCCAGGCATTCAGAACTGGGATGAGGAGAACATTCAGAAGGTAGCAATATTTTGGAACACTACAGCCCACAAGATCAGCAGATATTCAGGATGCAAGTTCATACACTTTTAGTACTGAGAGAATAAATAAGTATAGAGATGGGATGGGAAAGTTATCCTCGTAAGCGGAACAAGTGCCACACATGCTCTTACACTTCCTCCCTTACCACCATTCAGGGCCCCAGACAGTCCTTCCAGGTGAGGCAACATGTCAGCTGGGGTGATATACTGCATCCGGTGCTCCCGATGTGGCCTTCTATATATTGGCGAGACACGACACAGTCTAGGAGACCGTTTCACTGAACACCTACACTCTGTCCGCCAGAGAAAGCAGGATCTCCCAGTGGCCACACATTTTAATTCCACGTCCCATTCCCATTCTGATATATCTATCCATGGCCTCCCCTACTGTAAAGATGAAGCCACACTCAGGTTGGAGGAACAACACCTTATATTCCGTCTGGGTAGCCTCCAACCTGATGGCATGAACATTGACTTCTCAAACTTCCGCTAATGCCCCACCTCCCCCTCGTACCCCATCCCTTATTTATTTATTTATTTATTTATTTATTATTTTTCTTTTCTCTCTTTTTTCTCCCTCCATCCTTCTCACTATATCTTCCTCTGGTGCTCCCCTTCCCCTTTCTTTCTCTCTAGGCCTCCCGTCCCATGATCCTCTCCCTTCTCCAGACTCGTATCCCTTTTGCCAATCAACAGACCAGCTCTTGGCTCCATCCCTCCCTCTCCTGTCTTCTCCTATCATTTTGGATCTCCCCCTCCCCCTCCCATTTTCAAATCTCTTATTAGATCTTCTTTCAGTTAGTCCTGACGAAGGGTCTCGGCCTGAAACTCTGACTGTACCTCTTCCTATAGATGCTGCCTGGCCTGCTGTGTTCACGAGCATTTTTTGTGTGTGTTGTTTAATGATTGGCTGCAATATTTTTCTTTATATTTTGACTATGATGCAAGATCATGGTGAAACATCGGAGCCTTGATCAAAGCAACGTGCATGACTCCACTTCAATCAGAATGAGTTGCACTCACTTTCAACTTGCACTTCAAACGGAAAGCCTCAAATATTAAAACATGAGCTTCAAACCTCAATTTGTCTTTCTCTTAATGCAGAATTGTTAATCATCTTCTTATATTTGTCCCTTTATTGAGATGACAAAGCAAACTTTCAGATTTGCAGAATTGGACCAATTACTAACTGAGTTTTGGTTAGCTCTTCCCAGCAACACAAAATGCTGAGAAATTTCAAGTTTACCATAGTGAAGTTATGAGCAGCTGAGATGTTCCATCCTGACTCTTTGATAATTTCGAGGGTTTAATATAAAGTCAGTGAAAGCTGTTCTTATATACAAGACACCAAACAGCATCTGTTACACTGACAGTGGCAGCCAGTATATCTGAAAGTGCAGTCTAAGGAATTGGCAGATGCTTAATGTTGGCTAAGAGTTGAGCTTCCAATCCAAATCTAGTCCATTCCTAAAACTGGCTGTTTCCATTACTCTTGTCACTCAAGTTATCTTTTGCTGAAACCTCATTCATGCCATTGTCAGCTTTGGACATGATAATTACAGCTTCCTGACTCATTATCATCTTCCTTCCATCTGTTACTGCCCACTATGCTTCTGGCATTTAGGGCAGCAATAAAGGTTTTCCTTCTCTCTCTGTCTTTGGCCACATTACTTCGCACACAGATGTAAAAGGATTCTTCACTGCTGTTTCCATAACAATTTTTTGACCAGTCAGGGGTGTGAGCCCTGAGCTGAATGAACCCGGAGGACCAGTGGCCTCTACCCTTTGACCTGTTTGGCACTGGTGACTCTACCAAGAGCCAAAACATAAAGCCCTGATTCCAGCCAACATAGCTCTCTGAGATATTGAGACCCGCAAGCCTTCAAACCCTACGACAAGGCTGTGGTTCTCTTGGAGGCTTTCTTCCATCGGTTCACCCAAAAATCTATGACGCCAACTGTTGCCCACCTGTTAGTCTGGGTTTGCTAATCTGCATTGCTGGTCTGGTTATGCTCTTATTATTAAAAAAAAATCATCCTTGAATTCAAATCTCTCTCCATTGACTTGCCTCAAATCTTTTCAATGGATTGTTCATCTGTATCGCAGTTTTCATTGTTCCATCTTGAGCTATCAGGACCCTAAAGTCAAGTATTCTCTCCCTTAACCTCTTGTAACTCTCTCCTTTAGGCCAGGCTCTGAGACCTATCTACTTGAGCAAGCTTTTGGTTACATCCAAACATTTCCTTATATAGTTTATACAAGACTTTATTCATTAAAAACTCCTGTGAGGCATCTTGAGGTATCTTACTGTGATAGATTGAATACAAAAATATGAACTGTTGCTGTGAGTTAATATGTTGTTGGCCAAGCCCAGGAGTGCACAGAAACAGTCCTGGGCAGCTCTTCATAGACGTGCAGTTTGGTGGTTAAAGTCACATATGGAAGTCACTTACTGACTGAAAAACACCAGGCTAGTACTGTGGAAGGTTTCAAAACAATTATAAAAAACAACTTTTTTAATTTGGCCTACTTGCTGCCTGTTGATGTTGATAGATCAGTGGACCACTCTTAGTCTGGTCTCTGCCTTTTGACCTGTTTGGCATGGGTGACCCTATCAAGAGCTAAAGCATAAAGCCCTGACTTCCAGCCAACAGAGCTCTCCAGGTCATTGAGACACGCAAGCCTCCAACCCACAACAAGATTCTGGTCCTCCTGAGGTCTCTTTTGCTTCATGAATAAATTCCCATTTTTGTCCTTCAGTGGACTTACTCTTTCACTAGCTACACTCTTGCTCCTAATATGCAGCATGTGTAAATTACTTTCAGATGTTCCTTAATCCTGCTTAACAAGGAATTTTATGGCCCCTTACTTCTGTTTTACATTCATCAAGGGTCTTATCTAATATCAACTTCCAAAACCTCACATATGCTTCCTTTTCATTTTGACTAAACTTACAATATCCCAGAACGAGGGGTCACAGTTTGAGGATAAAGGGGAAGCCTTTTAGGACCGAGATGAGGAAAAACTTCTTCACACAGAGAGTGGTGAATCTGGAATTCTCTGCCACAGGAAACAGTTGAGGCCAGTTCATTGGCTATATTTAAGAGGGAGTTAGATATGGCCCTTGTAGCTAAAGGGATCGGGGATATGGAGAGAAGGCAGGTACAGGGTTCTGAGTTGGATGATCAGCCAGGATCGTACTGAATGGCGGTGCAGGCTCGAAGGGCCGAATGGCCTACTCCTGCACCTATTTTCTATGTTTCTATGTTTCTATTACATTCATATAACTTGGTATATTCAATTACAATTTAGTCTATATAATATTTGTCTTTACTAATGATTTTTAATTTTGACTTGTATTTTTATAGCTAGATTGATTTATCTTTACAATCGATGTAAAGCATTTGAGTCTGCATCTTAATGTATGAAAGGTGCTATAAAAATAAAGTTATAATTATTATTTTGGGCTTATCAATGAAACGTCAAAGAAGGAGGGTGCCCACCTGATGACCCCACTCCAAACCCACTGCCAACATCGAGAGTGCCAACTTACCATAGGGATTGAAACATCAAGTCCTAGTAGCTCTACAACTCTACAAAAGACTGGCTAGTTAGAGTTCAGGACTAGCATGTTCCTGTGAAGATGAATGATAAGGATGGCAGGGTTTGAGAACCTCAGATGACATAGAAACATAGAAAATAGGTGCAGGAGTAGGCAGAGACCAGACCAAGAGTGGTCCACTGATCTTCCAGGTTCGGGGGTACAGCTTGAGGCTAACAACTTCGACTGGTAAAACAAGATTGTGATGGAATCAGCCATGAAGAATCCTCTACATCTGAGTGCAACAGTATTCCTGAGTCTCAGCCTGTGTAACTAACAGTAGTAAAAACCAAGAGGAAGCTACTGACAGGGTGAAGGAAGCCCTGAACACCACCACAGATGGAGGATCTTCATTGCTGCCCTCAACACCAGTGGTTTAATGAGCAGGAGCAGGGGAAGGTAAAGAAAGTAGAAAAAGTCCTAAATGAGCATCAGTACTCACCAAGGAGAAAAACATAAATGATGTGGGATCTGAAAGGGGTATGTTTATATTCTAGGGCATGTCAATATTAAGGAGGCAGCACTGAGTGTCTTTAAAAACATTAAGATGGATACATTCCCAAGCCTAATGGAATCTATCACTGAATGCTGAGGGTGGCAAGTGAGCAGATTGCTGGGGCATTGAACAGGTATCTTTATATCTATTTTAACCACAAACAAGAAGAATAGCCAATGTGTTTAACATGGGCTAATCAAGGAATTGTAGGCCAGTGAGCCTTAAATCAGTTGTAAAGAAATTATTGGAGAAAATTCTTAAGTAAAGGATTTACTCGTATTTGTAAATACTTAAATTTAAAGAATCGCCCTCAAAAGATAATTGTCAGGTCAGCTTTTATGAACTACACCCTTAAACTGTGGAATTCAATACCTAAAACTATAAGGGATGTAGACTCAGTTGACACTTTTAAACGCCAGCACAAAACGTATTTACTTAACCTTGCTTTTAACTGACATCTTTTTGTCTTTTATTTTCATGTTTTTTTTAATTTTTATTTTCATCTTTGCATTTTTATCCCATTGTAAAGCACTTTGAACTACATCATCTGTATGAAAAGTGCTCTAGAAATAAAGTTATTAATATTATTATTAACATTGTTTATATTATTATTGTGGATTATTATGATCATGGATTAACTGGAATGGTCAGCATGGTTTAGTAATTCCATCTGACAAATTTAATTGAAATTTTTTGAGGAGGTGACTAAGATCATTTTTAAGGGTAGGGCAGTGGATAGTGTCTACCAGGACTTCTGTAAATTATTTGCCAATGTTCCTCAGAGTAAAGTAGTCCAATGGATTAAGTCTCACTGAATCACAGTGAGCTGGTAATTCAAGAAAATTGGCTTTGTCATAAAAGTTAGAGGGTAATGGTAGAGGGATTCTTTTCTCTGACCAGTGGTGTTGAGCAAGGTTCAGTGCTGGGACCTCTTGTCATTGTTTTATGTAAATAATTTGGACGAGAATGTCGATGTTCTGATAAGTAAGTTTGCAGATGGACATGAAAATGAGTGTTGTTGTGGATAGCGAGGGAGATTGTTAAAGGATATAGAACAGTTGAAAATTTTAGATGAGTAATGCTAATTGGCAAGTGTAAGGTGATGTATTTTTTAAGGTCAAATGCCAAAGGAAAGCATAAAGTAAACGGTGGGAATTCCCAACCTGGGCCCATGGACTCCTCAGTTAATGGTGAGGCTCCAAGGGATACAAAAGGTTGGGAACTCTGCTTTAGAGTATTGATGTTAAAAGGTATCTTGGGGTCCAAGTCCATAGCTCCATGAGAATGGCAATACAAGTGGTTAGGATGCTAAAGAAAGCATAGGGTGTGCTTGCCTTCCTTGGCTGGGGCATTGAGTATAAGAGCTCGTAAATCATGTTGCAGCTGTATCAAACATTTAGAGTATTGTGTGCCTTTCTGGTTGTCACAATGTGGAGGGCTTTGGAAGAGTGCAAATGATGTTGCTGGATTAGAGTGTATTAGCTATAAGGAGAGGTTGGACAAGCTTGGACTGCAACATTTGAGATTCAAGGATTACTTGATAAAAGAATATAAAATTATGAGAAGCATAGATAGAGTAGATAGTCCCAGGGTTAAAATGTCAAATGCAAAAGAATTCTTTTTGTGATCTTTATTAACGACCTGGATGTGGGGGTAGAAGGGTGGGTTGGCAAGTTTGCAGATGACACAAAGGTTGGTGGTGTTGTAGATAGTGTAGAGGGTTGTCAAAGATTGCAGAGAGATATTGATAGGATGCAGAAGTGGGCTGAGAAGTGGCAGATGGAGTTCAACCCGGAGAAGTGTGAGGTGATACACTTTGGAAGGACAAACTCCAAGACAGAGTACAAAGTAAATGGTAGGATACTTGGTAGTGTGGAGGAGCACAGGGATCTCGGGGTACATGTCCACAGATCCCTGAAAGTTGCCTCACAGGTGGATAGGGTAGTTAAGAAAGCTTATGGGGTGTTAGCTTTCATAAGTCGAGGGATAGAGTTTAAGAGTCGTGATGTAATGATGCAGCTCTATAAAACTCTGGTTAGGCCACACTTGGAGTACTGTGTCCATTTCTGGTCACCTCACTATAGGAAGGATGTGGAAGCATTGGAAAAAGTACAGAGGAGATTTACCAGGATGCTGCCTGGTTTAGAAAGTATGCATTATGATCAGAGATTAAGGGAGCTAGGGCTTTACTCTTTGGAGAGAAGGAGGATGAGAGGAGACATGATAGAGGTATACAAGATAATAAGAGGAATAGATAGAGTGGATAGCCAGCGCCTCTTCCCCAGGGCACCACTGCTCTATACAAGAGGACATGGCTTTAAGGTAAGGGGTGGGAAGTTCAAGGGGGATATTAAAGGAAGGTTTTTTACTCAGAGAGTGGTTGATGCGTGGAATGCACTGCCTGAGTCAGTGGTGGAGGCAGATACACTAGTGAAGTTTAAGAGACCACTAGACAGGTATATGGAGGAATTTAAGGTGGGGGCTTATATGGGAGGCAGGGTTTGAGGGTTGGCACAACATTGTGGGCCGAAGGGCCTGTACCGTGCTGTACTGTTCTATTTTCTATATTGGTTTAAGACGAGAGGGGTAAAGTTTAAAGGAGATGAATAAGGCAGAGAATAGAGGGAATATAGACCATTGCAAGCAATGGGATTAGTTAAATTGGTACCATAGTCAGTACAATTTTAGTAGGCTGATGGACCTGTTCCTGTACCGTACCCTTCTACATTCTATAAGCAGTGGAACTCAGCTGCTCCCATTGAGAACAGTTCCACTTAAGTCTGTCTTTATTCCAGGCTGAGGAGGGAATTGTGCTTGGCCGAATATTCAGGTAAACACAAAATAATCTGCAGATGCTGGGGTCAAAGCAACACTCACAACACGCTGGAGGAACTCAGCAGGCCGGGCAGCATCAGTGGAAAAGATCGGTCGACGTTTTGGGCCGGAACCCTTCATCAGGACTGTAGAGGGAAGGGGCAGAGGCCCTATAAAGAAGGTGGGGGGAGGGTGGGAAGGAGAAGCAGGTAGGTTCCAGGTGAAAAACCAGTAAGGGGAAAGATAAAAGGGTGGGGAAAGGGAGGCAGGCAGGTGATAGGCAGGAAAGGTGAGGAAAGAATAGGGGAAAACACAGTGGGTAGTAGAAGGAGGCGGAACCAAGAGGGAGGTGGTAGGCAGCTGGGGGAGGGGCAGAGTGACATAAGGATAGGGGAAGGGAGGGGGAGGGAATTACCGGAAGTTGGAGAATTCTATGTTCATACCAAGGGGCTGGAGACTACCTAGACGGTATATGAGGTGTTGCTCCTCCAACCTGAGTTTAGCCTCATCATGGCAGTAGAGGAGGCCATGTATGGACATATCTGAATGGGAGTGGGAAGCAGAGTTCTCCTCCAACAATCGTCTCCACCGCATCTGCTCCGAGGATGAAGTTTTCCGTTCCAGGACATCTCAAATGTCCTCTTTCTTTAAGGATCGTGGTTTCCCTTCTGCTGTCATCAATGATGCCCTCACCCACATCTCCTCCATTTCCCGCACTTCGGCCCTCACCCCATCCTCCCGCCACCACAACAGGGACAGAGTTCCCCTTGTCCTCACCTACCACCCCACTAGCCTCCGGATCCAACACATTATCCTCCGCAACTTCCGCCACCTTCAACAGGACCCCACCACTAAGCACATCTTTCCCTCTCCACCTTCCACAGGGATCAGTCCCTCCACGACTCCCTGGTCCACACGTCCCTCCCCACAGATCTCCCACCTGACACTTATCCCTGTAAGCATAAGTACTACACCTGTCCCTACACCGCCTCTCTTGCCACCATTCAGGGCCCCAAACAGTACTTCCAAGTGAGGCAACACTTCACATGTGTGTCTGTTGGGGTCACCTATTGCATCCGGTGCTCCCGGTGCGGCTTCCTCTACATCGGTGAAACCCGACGCAGATTGGGGGACCGCTTCGTCGAGCACCTCCGCTCCGTCCGCCAAAACTGACAGGATCTCCCGGTAGCCACCCACTTCAACTCTGCTTCCCACTCCCATTCAGATATGTCCATACATGGCCTCCCCTACTGCCATGATGAGGCTAAACTCAGGTTGGAGGAGCAACACCTCATATACCATTTAGGTAGTCTCCAACCCCTTGGTAAGAACATAGAATTCTCCAACTTCCGGTAATTCCCTCCCCCTCCCTTCCCCTATCCCTATGTCAATCTGCCCCCTCCCCCAGCTGACTACCTCCTCCCTCTTGGTTCTGCCTCCTTCTACTATCCATTGTGTTTTCCCCTATTCTTTCTTCACCTTTCCAGCCTATCACCTGCCTGCCTCCCCTCCCCCACCCCTTTATCTTTCCCCTTACCGGTTTTTCACCTGGAACCTACCAGCCTTCTCCTTCCCACCCTCACCCCACCTTCTTTATAGGGCCTCTGCCCCTTCCCTCTACAGTCCTGATGAAGGGTTCCGGCCCGAAACGTCGACCGATCTTTTCCACTGATGCTGCCCGACCTGCTGAGTTCCTTCAGAATATTCAGGTAAACATATGGTAATGCCACTTTTCTTTGGTAGGGATTTTAAATGTCAGTCTCAGAATCAGAATTATAAAACCTTAAGACATAGGAGCAGAATTAGGCTATTTGGCCCATCAAATCTGCTCTGCCATTTTTTCACAGCTGATGTATTATCCCCCTCAATCCCATCCTCCTGCCTTATCCCCCCGTAACCTTTGACACCCTGACTAATCAAGAATATATCAGCCTCTGATTTAAAAATACCTGATGACTTGGTCTCCCCAGCCATCTGTGGCAATGAATTCCACAGACTCACTACCTACTAGCTAAAGAAATTCCTCCTCATCTCTGTTCTAAATGGATGTCCCTCCATTCTGAGGCTGTGCCCTCTGGTTCAAGACTTCCCCACTATAGGAAACATCCTCTCCACATCCACTCTATCTTGGCCTTTCAATATTCAGTAAGTTTCACTGAGATCCCCCTCATTCTTCTAAACTCCAAACCCAGAACCATCAGACACTCCTCATGTTAACCCTTTCATTCCCAGAATCATTCTCATGAAGCTCCTCTGGACCCTCTCCAATGCCAGCATATCTTTTCTTAGATAAGAGGCCCAAAAATGTCCACAATATTCCAAGGACACGAGAAAATCTGCAGATGCTGGAAATTCAAGCAACACACATAAAATGCTGGTGGAACGCAGCAGGCCAGGAAGTATCTATAGGAAGAAGGACAGTCTCTTACTATCTTACTACCTCTTCTTTCAGTTAGTCCTGACGAAGGGTCTTGGCCCGAAACGTCGACTGTACTTTTTCTTATTGATGCTGCCTGGCCTGCTGCCTCCACCAGCATTTTGTGACAATATCCCAAGTGTGGTCTGACCAATACCCTATAAAACCTCAGCAATACATCCTACTTTTATATTCTAGACCTCTCAAAATGAATCTAACATTTCATTTGCCTTCCTTACCACTGACTCAACCTGCAAGTTAACTTTTAGGTAATCCTGCACGAGGACTTCAAGTCCCTTTGTGTGTCTCATTTTTGAATTTTCTCCCCATTTAGAAAATGGTCTTCGTCTTATTCCTTCTACTAAAGTGCATGACCATACAATTCCCTGCACTATCGTTCATCTGCTGCTTCCTTCCCCATTCTCCCAATCTGTCTATGTCCTTCTACAGACTTCCATCTTCCTCAACATTACTTGTCTTTGTGTCATCTGCAAACTTGGTTACAAAGCCATCAATTCTGTTATCCAAATCATTGACACATCACACTGACACCTGTGGAATACCATTACCAGCAGCCAACCTTTATGACCACTCTTTGCCTCCTGCTGATCATCTAATCTTCTATCCATGCTAGTACCTATCTTGTACTACGATGGACTCTTACCCAATTAAGCAGCCTCATGTGTGGCATCTTATCAAAGGCCTTCTGAAAATCCAAGTACACCTGTAAACAACATCCACTGACTCTTCTTTGTCTATCCTGCCTACTAATTCCTCAAAAAATTCCAACAGATTTGTCAGATTAGATTTCCCCCTATGGAAACCATGCAGACTATGACCTATTTTATCATGTGCCTCCAAGTACCCCACAAACTGATCTTTGATAATAAACTCCAACATCTGGCTTATAAGTAATTTTCTTCTGTTCCCTTCCCTTCTTAAAGAGTGAGTGACATTTGTAATTCCCAGTTCTCTGGAACCATTCCAGAATCTTGTGATTCTTGGAATATCATTACTAATGCCTCCACAATCCCTTCAGCTACCTGTTTCAGAACCCTGGGGTATATTCTCTCTAGTCGAGATGACTTACCTACCTTCAGACCTTTCAACTTGCCAAGCACCTTCTCGAATTTCTGGCATACTACTAGTGTCTTCTACAGTGAAGACTAACGTAAAACACTTATTAAGATCATCTGCCATTTTTTTGTCCCCCTTTACTACCCCTGCAGTGTCATTTTCCAGCAACCAATATCCACTCTTGCCTCTCTTTAACTCTATATATCTGAAAATACTTTTGATATCCTCATTCATATTATTGGTTAGCTTACCTTCATATTTAATCTTTTTTCTTCTTATGGCTTTTTTAGTTGCTTTCTGTTGGTTTTTAAAAACTTCCCAATATTTTTGCCATATTATAGGCCCTCTCTTTTGCTTCTGTGCTGTCTTTGACTTCCTTCATCAGCCACGATTGCATCGTCCTCCCCTTTAGAGTACTGCTTCATCTTTGGGATGTATCTGTCCTCCACCTTCTGAATTGCTCCTGGAAACTCCAGCCATTGCTGTCCTTCTGACATCCCTGCTAGTATCCCTTTCCAATCAACTTTAGCCAGCTCCTTCTCACATGCCTCTGTAATTCCCTTTACTCCAGAATAGAGTTTACTACCACTGGCATGCTTCATGAAATTTATTGTTTCGCAGCAGCAGTACAGTGCAATACATAATAAAAAGAACTAGAAATTGCAATAAGAATATATATGTAATTAAATTAATAGTAGGTAGTACAAAAAGAAGCCAAAATATAGTGAGGTAGTGTACATGGGTTCATTGTCTGTTCAGAAATCTAATGGCAGAGGGGAAGGGGCTATTCCTAAAACATTGAGGTAGCAATAAGAAGAGTGTGTGTCCTGGGTAATGAGGGTCCTTACTGATGGATGCTGCCTTTTTGAGGTATCACCTTTTGAAGGTGTCCTCAATGATGGGGGGAAGGAAGGGGCGCTCGTGCCCATGATGGAACTTTCTGCAGCTTTTTCCATCCTGTGAAGTGGCCCCTCCATACCAGATAGTGATGGAACCAGTAAGAATGTTCTCTGTAGAAATCTGCCAGTCTTTGGTGAAATACCAAATCTACTCAAACTCCTAATGAAATACAGTGGTTGTGGTGTCTTCTTTGTAACTGCATCAACATGTTGGGTCAAGGATAGATCTTTAGAGATGTTGACATCTGGGAGCTCATCCTTTGCACTGCTGACGCCTCGATGAGGACCGGTGTGTGTTCCCTTGACTTCCAATTCCTGAAATACACAATCGATTCCTTGCTTTTACTGATGTTCAGTGCAAGGTCGTTGCTGCGACAACACTTAGCCAGCTGATCTATTGCACTCCTCTAAGCCTCCTCATCACCATCTGAAATTCTGTCAACTACAACAGTTTTATATAGATTAGGATCAGTAGCTTTACTCAGATCAAAAATATGGTGATCTTCTTGAATGCATCAAATAAAGATATCCCAGAAGCACCAGCAGGCCAGGGCATTTCAGATTTTATAGGGAATTAAACCAGACTTAGTTAAATTTTAACCATGCACGAACATTTTTCAGTTAGTGATAAAATATGGTTTCATTGAATGAACTAGTTTAAAAGTAGAAACACAGTAAGATTTTAGAATTGGGTACTGAGACTGGGTCTCGCTCTGATAAACTTGACCATAATAACAAAATAATTGAACATCAAAAGAGTTTTAAAAACAAAAATTGTAGTAAAGAATAGGCTTATATCTTAAAGTTGCAATTTAAAAAAGGGACAATCTAAATGCAAAACATATACAAAAGGAAAATCTGAGGCAGATTCTGGAAAGAGAGAATAGAATGAAAAAATAAAATAGTAAAATGGAGTAACAGACTACTAGAACCAACACAAAACAAATCTACATATCTACATTGCAACATCTATGATTCTACCCTACAAACATTGAAGTAAATTTTAATCTTTAGCCCATTTTAGATACTTTAATCAATCAATTTCTCAAAGTTTGAGCTATAATCTCCACACGTCAAAATTAGTTTAAAATAAAAGTATTGGCTATTAAGTTACTGTATATACCGGCACTCATCTTTTTCAGGAGCCAGTCCAGATAGTTACCAAAAGGGTCTGTTTCTCTGTCCCAGATCAGTCTCATAGCTTCACAGGGTCTCAGACCAACATCAGTCATAATGACATTCACATATCTGCACTTGTTCATATCTGCACTTTCATTCTGTGAAAAAAATCAGTCATCATCCTCCCGTGTCTACTCATTTGCAAACTGCAGGACACCAAAATTGATTAGGTCTCACTTAAACCAATATAGACAGAGTGCTTCAAGAACGTTTCAACCTGTAGTATGGTATCCATGGGTGCTGCATCTACAGGAAATACAAATGCTGCCTGTACAGGAAATGCAAAAATAAAATTAGACCATCAAGAAGGTTAAGATGAGTCTTAGACATAATTAATGCACAAAATTTAAAACAATAATCAAGAGAAACTTCTTACAGGGATGCAAGGTCATGGAATTCATATTCAGGTTTATTGGCTGAAGTACAAACTACAGCATTTGAGATTAGGGTGGAGAAGAAATAAGATGAGGAAATACAATTAGGATCAAATGCGTGCACAGAAAGTAAACGTTGCATGGACTGAGAGGGACAAAAGACCTGTTTGTGCTGTACTTCATGTGCATTTGGTGCTTAATTTAGTTTCTACACACAAGAACAAGGTTGGAGTTTGAATATAAAAGAGACTGCAGATATTGGATCTATAACCTAAAAAGAATGCTGCAGGAACAGAGCCACACACACAAAGTGAGAAATTCAGCAGGTCAGGCTGCATCTATGGAAATTAATAAACAGTCTTATTCTGGCATTTTCCTTTCCAGTCTTGTTGAAGGGTTTCGGTCAGAAATGTCAACTGTTATTCTTTTCCAAAGATCCTGCCTGACCTGCTGAGTTCCTCCAGCATTCTGTGTGTGTCATGCTGCATTTCCAGCATCTGCTGAATTTCTTGTGTTTAGGATTTGCCAGAAGAACAGAGCAGGTCAAATTCTTCCAGCATTCTGTTCTGTGGTCAACAGTGGAGTTCCTAGCTTTGAATCCATAGTTGTCATGGTAATAACCTTGAATGGGTCTATACATTTCAATGTCCTAGGAGAATACTGAGAAGAAATCAGCCTTCCTGATCTTCCTCAGGAGAATAAGTGTGGTTATTAACTAGCGATCAGACCAGTTGCCTGGTTATTTTGGTGTCAAGAGAAGTTGTATTCCATTGTCCACCTAGAAGGGATAGGGGGGAAGATGAGAACAATGAAACACACAATTAAACAGATTCATTATATGATTTATTTCCATTGAATGATTAAAACTGATTACCCACACAGAGGTGGTGATCTGTCCTATCCAACGTCGTCAATCACTGGGAGACTATCGTAGGAATCCGCTGCGGCAGGTTTGGCATTAGGGACTCGCAGGATGTCAGCAGCTGGCCGAGAGAAATGACGGCCAAACCGTGGGGCCACTCGAACTTCACTCTCTGATACTGGGCACTCAGTGGTTTGGCATTTTGTACAGTCAGTGAGGGAACACGGTTTGACCTGCCAGAAGTCATCCAGGCTCACGTTGCTCTTTTCAGCATCTGTTGACACGATGAAGTATCGGATACGTCCTTGCTTGCCAATGTCACACATACATACCCAAGATTCCCACTCAGTCCACTGGAAGTCCGGACCAGCTGGGAAAACAGGAGGCACAGATGTTCAAACCAAACTCCCTGGTATCAGAAGCTACAGCTGAAATGCTCTAATCTCTGGAATCCCCCAGTAATTTGAAAATACAAATGTTTGTATATATATATGTCAAACGTTTCAAACAAAAGCCATTACCCAGCAAAACAAGTGATTTAATTAATTTCTGAACTTGCTTCTTTGTTTACCATAGCACATCCCTAACCCATATTCAGTATTTAGCCTTTTACAAACTCCGAATTAAATAGAAGTGTTCTGATCAATGTCCCATTCTCCCTCCAAGTTCATTCCTGGATTTATTTAAAAAACAAAAATGATTAACGGACTTCACTAAACCTTCCGCAAAAAAAGTTTATAATCACCCTGTATGAAAATTGCAATCTAATTATCTAATCTACTCATAAAATGAATCATTTGTTTTTTACCTCATCACAGAAACACTACATGTCCAGAAGGTGGCCATTGAGACCATAGCAGATTTTCTTACAAGAACAATCCAGTTTGTCCTGCCCTTGACTCTTTCTCCATAGCCTTGCACGGCCTCCCTCCTGCCCACAGATGCTCATCCTCAACAGAGACACCTACCCAACTGCTGAGCACTCTCCTCATCTTCCTCCACCCCTGACCACCATGCCAGTTTATAGAAACGCACTTCAAAAACTCTGATTGCAGTACTTATCTGAAACTGAATTTCAAATTATTATGGCTCTCTGTGTAAAAAGAGATCTTTTGATGTTCTTTTGCCAATCTCCTTAAGTGTTTTCCACCTTCCCACCACCCCCACATCCCAACACAAGGCCTACAGAAGGAATACTGGACACCTTAAATGAAAATACTGAAAACCCTCGTTTTCTGAAACGGTTGAACTCTGTTGAATCCACAGTGTGCCTAGATGGAAGACAGCGTGTTTTCCTCAGGCTTTATCTGAAATAAAATAGAACCTCTCTGTTTTTTCTTTATCTTTTAGCTCATGAAGCAGTTCTTCTTCATTCACATTGTCTAATGCCTTTCTGATATTGTACCATCTAACAAAGTATCCCTCCTCTTCTCTGGAAAGTTCCAGCTCTTCCAGACTATCCATGTAATTGAGTCCACAATCCCCGGACTATTTTTTTAAAATCACACAGTATGGTTTTCTGTAGGACAATAAGAAAACATTGGCCTAATGTTCCACTTGTGGCTGAAGCAGAGGATAATAGAGTCCTGTTTGTCTTTGTAGTGTGTTAATGATGGCTTATACACTCAAGGTGCCTCCTGTACCTAATAGAGTGGCCATTGAGTGTCTGTTATTGGTCCTTTGCTGCTGTAGGCTATCCATTTCAATGTTTGATGTGTTGTGCACTCAGAGACACTCTTCGACATATAACTGTTGTAATGCTGTGGTTATTTGAGTTACTGTCACCTTCCTGTCAGCTTGAACCAATCTGACCATTCTCCTCTGACCACCCTCATTAACAAGGTGTTTTTGCCCACAGAACTCCCACTCACTGGGTGTTTTTCTTTTCTGTTTTTTGCACCATTCTCTGTAAACTCTAGAGACTCTTGTGCGTAAAAATCCCTGGAGATCAGCAGATTCTGAGATATCAAACCACCCCGTATGGCACCAACAATCATTTCATGATCAAGGTCACTTAGATCTCCTTTCTTCCCCATTCTGATGTTTGGTCTCAACAACAACTGAATCTCTTGACCATGCCTGAATGCTTTTATGCATTGAGTTGCTGCCACGTGATTGGCTGATTAGAAATTTGCATTAGCAAGCAGGTGTGCAGGTGTACCTAATAAAGTGGCCACTATCTATATGTTTTGTAAATACATTTATAATATGCCTTGTGCTCTGAGGTATTTTCCTTCATCCATTCAGTATTGTACCCTTTACAGAACATAGAAATCTACAGCACATTACAGGCCCTTCAGCCCACAATGTTGTGCTGACCATGTAACCTACTGTAGAAACTGCCTAGAGCTTCCCTACCAGAAAGCCCTCTGTTTTTCTAAGCTCCATGTACCTACCTAATAGTCTCTTAAAAGGCCCTTTTGTATCCGCCTCTGCCACCATCACTGGCAGTACATTCCACGCACCTACCACCCTCAGTGTAAAAAACTTACCTCTTTATGCGGACAACAGGAATTCTGCAGATGCTGGAAATTCAAGCAACACACATCAAAGCTGCTGGTGAACGCAGCAGGCCAGGCAACATCTCTAGGAAGAGGTACAGTCGACGTTTCAGGCCGAGACCCTTCATCCTGACGAAGGGTCTCGGCCTGAAACGTCAACTGTACCTCTTCCTAGAGATGCTTCCTGGCCTCTTTATGTGGTGCTCTTTCATTTTTCCAACCAAATGGTGTTGGATTTCACCTGTCCATCCACCCTCACAGCCCATACTCATCCCACTCTAACACAATTTCACCACCAGCACACTCCTCTCTTCCCTCGTGCAGTATGCTGAAGCAATTCTTCAATATCCATCAGTACCCATTCCAGTTTTTACAACATCTTCCCTTCTCTCTTTCCCATATCAAGGCCCCACATAGATTTCCACAGGAAGTGATCTTTTTTTGTACTTTTCTCAAGTTAGTATGCTATATTCACTGTTCACAATGCCACATTGATAGCAAACGTTGACTGTGTGATCTCTTTACAAAGTAACTTTATTCTGTTCATAAATATGACCATGAGCTCCCAGTGACTCTTTATTTTATTTCTCCAGCTCAGTGCCACTATAATTTGTCCGTCTTTGGCCTCAAAACTGTTCCAATCAAAGTCAACATGAATCTAAAATCAAATACCATAGTTGCTGGAAATGTAAAATAAAGAGGAGAGGTCTGTTTTTCATTACGCTGATGCTACCTGACCTGCTGAGTATTTCCAGTATTTTCTGCTTTTATTTCAGATCGATATAAGCCTGAGGAACAGACCTCATTTCTTACCCACGCACATTCTGGACTCAGCAGAGTTCAATTATTTCAGAAAATAAACATGCTCAGTGCTTTTGTTTCAGGTTTCCAGCATCCTCCTCTTCAACATTACTTTCTCTAAAGAGAACAATCACCTTTTCTTTAAAGTCTCAAGTCTCTTGAGTTTAGAAATTTTCAAAAGCCTCAATATCCTTACTAAAATGAAGTGCTCAGGTTGAACATAATAACAGAGTTAGGGTCTAAACAATGTTTTCTAAATTTTAGTACGATTCCTTGCTTTGTACTCTATTCCTCTCACAATATAGCAAAGAAACTTTTTTTTTAAAAGAATCTCCAAAATCATGTTGTCACTTTCACATATTTGTATACCTGTACCGCACCATCCAGTTTCTCAATTGATACATGACTTTTAGAAAGAGGAACAGGAGTGGGCCACTTGGTTCAAGCCTGCCCATCCATTCAATACAACCATGGCTGGTGCATGGCCTCACCAATTCCTCATAACCATCGGTTCCTGGACCTTTCTTATACTTATTTACCTTCATTTTTAAATGGAACCAATTATTTCATCTTTCATTATCCCTACCAAAAGGCTTAATATAAAATCAATTTCCTATATGTTTACTTAATTTATCTGACTGACTATATGCTCCTACCATCTTTTTTTATAGGATTTCTGGATTCAGTGTAATAATCTATTTTTTAATTAAGCCCTGTTGTGGTAATTTTAGTGGTATCCTTACATCAATAATTGAAGAACACCACGAAATTCTCCCCAGTCAGAAAAAAGTCCTTTTTTTTTTGCTTCCTACTTAACTTTGTACGTAAACTCCCAGCTTTATCATTTATAACCTTAATTATTAACTTTAATGGAAAGTCCCTAGAATTTCAGCATTC
Organism: Mobula birostris; assembly: GCF_030028105.1. Lineage (NCBI taxonomy): Eukaryota > Metazoa > Chordata > Chondrichthyes > Myliobatiformes > Myliobatidae > Mobula > Mobula birostris. The sequence goes on from NC_092396.1 coordinate 20,129,680, forward strand.
AAGACTGACAGGCCTCAACTGTTCATGAATTATGAATTATGAATTTAAAATTTGTTTCTGGGGTCTGCTTCATCAACGCTTCAGCAAATGTGTGAAGTCTCTGTCACTCCGGCAAAGTGATCCTATTCCACAAGAAATACCCACCCCCGAAAAGTTTTAGTCCTTTTGGGATGTTAGTCCCAGGGAGAAAAAAAATATTTTCTGGAATGTTAACAACTCATACCCAAATCTGTAGGGAAGATAGGGGTCGGTGAGTGATGGAGTGCGGAGGTGAATGTAAATAATCCCTGAACAGAAGGTCCCAGTCCGCTGCACACACACACCAGACTGCAGTAGTCAAATTGCTCAGACCTCGTGTTTGTGCCACGGCGGTTAAAAGGCCTGTTTCTCTTAGTCAGTTCGGGGAAACGGCTGCTTTTCAGAGACCAGTACCGTCCCTACCCGGATTTTCCTCTCTCATTACCTCCCGCCGTGGGCCAGGATCCCGCCTCTCGCTGCGACGCCATCCCGCCCAGCAAAAAGGCCACCACCGCCAGCGGCAACCGCAGCGCCATCTTTAAACATCAGGACGCGGTAACCAGGCAACCCAGCGCGCATGCGCAATCGCCACACATCGAGAAATCAAGAATGAGCTCCGGCCGACGGGTACTGGAACTCACTTTCAAGAACTTAAGTTCTTCTTCTATGTTCCCAATATTTATTTGTTATTATTATTTCCTCCTTTTTGTATTTGCACAGTTTGTTGTCTTTTGCACGTTGATTGAATGCCCAGTTGGTGCAGTCATTCATTGATTCCATTGTGGTTCTTGGTTCTTGATCCTCCAAAATATTCCGCATGGAATTTAAACTGGAGGTGGCGGAGGGTGGGTTTAGGAAGGAGATTTTTGAAGAAGAAAAGCTGCCTTAAATTTAATTGGGTTTGGTTGTGTGACTGTGGTAAGATGAAGATTATTCCATGCTTTAACTGTGCAGGGGAAAAATGAATTGCTATACACATATGATTTGGTAGTTAGCATTTCAAATTGAGTTGAGTGCCCTCGTCTGCTCCTAACAGGTTTGGGTTTGATGTGGGATTGGTAGTCTATGTCGAGCTGACCATTTAACATTTTGTAAAAATTGGTCAGGCGGTGTGCTTCACATCTATCTTGGAGAGAGTTCCACTTTAATGAATTTAAAAGTTGAGTAACACTCGCTCCTCTCTCATAGGTATTTGTGACAAATCAGGCTGCCTGTCTTTGGACTCGCTCGATGGAAGTAGTGTTTCTGTTTGTGTATGGGTCCCTTGCAGCAACTGCATATTCCAAATGTGGCCTAACAATGGTGAGGTACAACTTCTCAACTGAAGCTGAACAATCATGAAAATTGTGTCTCAAAAAATTTAGGACTCCTGTTGCATTCACTGTTGCATGATGCGCCTGACTATTCCAGCATAGATCATTCTGGATTTTGATACCTGATATGTTTGCTACTTGATATGTTTGGTTTCTTCAAGGGTGACACCTGGGATTTTATGTGATGTTTTACCTGGTTTTCTCTTCCTAGTGACACACAAGGTTTCACATTTGGAAGGATTGAACTGCATGCCCCATTGTTGAGACCACTCAACCATACTATCAAGATCTTTTTGGAGAGCATCTTCATCATCAGTTGACTTAATTGGCCGGTATATCAAACAATCATCAGCAAAAAGTCTGGTGGTGCTTGTGACTTTTTCATGGATGTCATTACTGTAAAGTAAAAACAAATGTGGGCCCAGCACTGTACCCTGGGGTGTACCACTTAACATTGGACGCCATTTAGAACTTTTTCCATTCACACACACACACATTGAAGATGTTTTGTCGAGAAACTAGAAATCCATCTTCCAGTATTGGAGCAAATACCGTAGAAGTCGAGCTTCCTAAGTAATCTTTGGTGGGGAATAACATCAAATGCCTTGGAGAAGTCGAGCACTACTAAATCATTGATGACATTATTATCAAAGTTCTTGGCCAGGTCATTTATTGTCAGGATAAGCTGAGACTCGCATGATCTATGCTTCCTAAAAGCATGCTGGTTGTCAGCAAGAATATTGTATCTGCTAAGGTACCTCATCAGATTGCTGTCAATTATAAGCTCCAAGAGTTTACAGCAAATGCTTGTTTCAAAAACAAGGATGATAATTTGCTAGGTTGGTGGTTGGACCCTTTGTAAAGAGAGGAATGATGTTTGCCTTTCTCCAGTCCAGGGGAGGATCACCTGAGTCAAGCGACTCCTGGAAAATAAAATTTCTATTATGAATTTATTGAGTATGCCCGCAAGAAGATGTATCTCAGGGTTGTGTGTAGTGATATATATGTACTTTGATAATAAGCTTATTTTGACTTTGGTTTTGAGTTTTTACGCTGACTAGTCTCTTCAGGTAGAGTCCCCTTTTATCTATCTGTCACCTCATCGCTGAATCACAGTACTCCTTGTTCTGCAACACAACTTTTAGTCTTTACATTTTACTGTCTTTTACATTATGCATGATCTGGTCCTATTGCTACCCCAATGGAGTACCCTAACTGCATCTTTCAAATTACCAACTTCCTATCTAACAATCTTTATGCCTCAGTTCATTCAATGCCAAGGGACCATCAGCCCAATAATATGTTTTAATAAGACATTGACATATTAAGTTTTCCTGTCAATGTGATTGCCTCTTAAACAGACAATTTAATTTTCAGATATCCTTTAATAACCAGCAACTGCATTACTTTACCCATCAACTTTACAAGTCTATCTAATTACTGTTTACCTGCTTGGTTTGTGCCAGATTGTCAGTTTGTCAAAACATCAACAAACTCACATTGGAGAATAATCTAGCAGTTTAGTGCTCCTAAAATGGTTAACTTACCATCAGACTTACTGATGCATGATTGTGAACTGACTAAGAAGGAGTTTATGTCTGTGACATCCAAAAGCACAGTTCTGAACACAGCATTTCATCTGTGACAAGAAGTGCAAATATTCTTAATCCAGACAACCAATTTAACCTAAATCATCCTGGATACCAAGACTTCTGTTTAGAGCAGGGTTTCCAACCTGGAGTCAATGGACCTCTTGCTTAATGATATTGGTCAATGGCATAAAAAAGTTTGGGAACCCCTGATGTGGGTAGACTTATGCAATTCAGCTGAATTTAAATATTAATTTTATTTGCAAAAAACACTACCACACAAAATAAACATGCATCAGAAACTCTGTGGTGGCCACTTATATTCCAAATTTTGGCCCAGTTTTCACGCTATTGCATTCGATATACCTGTACATTTCAACACATTTAGTTCTGCTGATACACGATTATTGGTGGACCATTCCCAAATTTTCAGGTTTTCAGGAAACGTTATAAATCATGCAAAGATGTTTCAAATTGTTGAATAAAAAATGAAACCCTTTTTTTGTTATTTGATTAGTTTATTACTGTTCTAGATACTTGTAATAATTCATCCAGTGGCTTTATAAGGTGTTATCAGTTATGACATTGGTCTGTTCTTTAGCCATTCAGAATAGAACACACATTGCAAAATGAGTCTCTTTTTAGTGTCTGTAGAAGAATAGACTTCGCAGAAACAACTGCTTTTCGTGAACTCTTGGCAGCTCAGTTTAAGAATCTTGATTCCTCCACAAGGCATACAGGTAATGATAGATACACATCAGTTAAATTTCTACAAGTGATCAAAATAAACTCTCAGAATTTACAACGGTTACAAATTCATCATTCACTTCAAGTGCAAATAATTATTTCATTTACAGAACTGAGAGAGCTTTTAAATCATGCCAATTTTCTTTGAATGTTAAATTAAGTCTCTACCTATCTCAGACATAAAAGACATCTTAACAGTATTGGAAAAGAAGAATTCTCCCTAACGTCCTGGCCAATATTTATCCTTATCCCATTATATTTGTAACTTCACTACAAGTTCAATGAGAGCCACAGGAGCATGATTTTCAGAATACTTCAAAGGATACATAAAATATAACTGAAACTAAAATTTATGAATTGACAATGATACATTGTTGGAATAGCTGTAACTCAGTCTTGTGCTTCCCTCAACAACCAAATCAGATTAATATGTTTGTGTGGGATTCCCAGCCACATTTCCACACCATAATCCTATTGAATTATTGAATTAAAATAATTAGATTTGTGATTTTTCCATGAACAAAAACAAACATTAAATCCATATTAAAAGTATAAAAATATTAAAATAAGAGCAAAATCTCCTTTGCTATCAATTCCATTTTGTGACACATTTGCCACACATGGCAAATATTTGCAACACAGAAAGAATTAACATCTATTGATGGCATATGCAAACTCCACTGTGGGAGAAGCACCCACAAGTCAAGGCAACGATTGGGATATTCATGAATTGTCTGATACTTAGGCACGTATCCATGCCAAAATGAATGAGCACTTAGATGAGTGCACAAGACAGCCAACCCATCATACAGGTGTATGTGGTATGTGCAGGTATACATGCTGTCTCTCGTCCAAATAGGCTGTACTTTACCCTCCAAGAAAGACATTCCAAAATCAGAAATGGTAGACAATTTCCTAGGGTTCTCCTCAGCAGACATTCTACATTTCAGATAATTCGGCACTTCACAACAGCCAATTGAGTGAAACTTGCACAGCTGGAGTGAAAAGCTCAGGTTCAGAGATAAGATACATCCTAGTATCGTGATGGGGAACTGTACCTGTGAATCGATGAATTCTTGCTACTGGGTAGACACGCACCTAAAGAAGGGTGAATGAGGCCTGTTTCACCTCAATTTCAGGCTCTGCTCTAGTTTCTGAAACTGGTATTGAGTTGAACGTGATAAATCCAGTAACTCATCTGATCTGGTGCTTCCAGCCACTCGAGACACTGCAGCTGCACCCTTAAAAAAACACACACACACAAAATTGTTCCTAGTTCAAATTTTGCTTCACAGAAAATACAGCAAAAGTGCATCACCAGTGAAGGTTTACACTCTTCTCTGTATATATTACATTCTCCTCTTTAAGTGTTTACCTTTCTTTTTTATTCCCCAAAAATGGAAGATACCCCTGGGTTCAGTCAGTTGTGGAATTCCAATTTTATTCCTCCAAAACGAGGAACAGAGTCACTTGCAGACATGTTGGCCACTTTGGGTTGAATCCAGTTTCCTTTTTTTTAAATTTTATTTTTATTTGGATAAGGAATTCACAAGTATCATGTACTTTTTCCACACTTATAACCTTTTCCATTTTTTTATATGTATAAAACTATAATTATTTATACATTCTTAAGTTCACATTGAGATGATATAAAAGGAAATTACACACTTAAATAGATAATTATGTACAGTGGTAATTCTAATCTATTAGGCTAAGTAATGGTACTAGTTGTTAAGAAACATAGTAACAATAGTTTCCATAAATCTCTTCTGGACCATTTCTTCTGGTCCAAAATGTTGTATGTAAGCCTATGTAACAACCATTGTAGGTGTTTATATCCTAACTTGTTCATGCTTGCTCCTGCCCCCAGACATAATTATCCAATCCCTATGTACTTATTTACTTAATTTTATCACTTTTTATCCCTTTCCCAAATCTTTTCCTTTACTTGTATTAATTCTCTATTTTCCAAAAGAAAACAAAAACAGTAAACATTTAGACTAGGGGTGCTTACGTTAGCAATATTACTGTGTTGATGAGAAGAGCAGTATAAATCATTAGGAGAGTCATCTAAAGTCTGCTCGCATTGGGGTTATATATTCAATCCATTTATTCCAGATTTGATAAAATTTTTCTTTTTGAATTCTCAGGGAGTAAGTCAACTTTTCCATTTTAAATATTTCCAAGATAATTTCATGCCAATCTTCTAATGTAGGTGGTATTGGATTTAGCCACTTTCTAGTGATTGATTTCTTACTTGCCGCTAAGAGGGCCTGCAGCAACTTTATATCTTCCTTCTGTTCAAGAAACAATACATGCCCCAAATAGAGCGTCTCAAAGTTCAGAGGTATCTGGGACCTAAGTACCTTAACTAATGTTCTATGAATACTTTCCCAATATATACTTAATTTAAGGGCAATCCCAGAAAATATGAAAATGATTTGCCTCCTTGGAGCCGCACCTTCTCCAACACGTCACGTTTGTATCTCTATATTTTTCCTGATATGGGGTCTTGAAGTATCTTATAATATTTTTCCAACATGTTCTCTCCAAGTCAGAGAATTAGTCGAGGACCACTGAAAGCTGCATATTTTCCCCCAAGCCTCCTCTGAAAGTACCAACCCTGCTTCTTTCTCCCACTTCTCTTTAATATACAATGTGTTTACACTTTTAGCATGGGAGAGTGCATTATATAATCGAGAAACTGATTTACTAGGTATTGAACTGCAAGCTGAATTCAGGATCTTGAAAAATTCTAATTCTACTGTTGATAGGTCTGTATATCTACAACTCTGGTTAACATAGTTTCATACTTGAAGGTACCTAAAAAAGTCATTGTGTTCTAGGCCATGTTTGTCCTGCAGGATTTGGAAACTTTGTAATACTCTTTTATCTATAAATGAGAGGTAGGTTGTAAGACCTTTCTTTATCCATAATTTAAATCTTTTATCTCCTCTGTTGGGAAGGAATTCGGTATCATATGCACACCATCTGAAGAGTTTTAACATGTTATTAATTCCACACGAATTAATCACCTTCTGCTATACTTTTAATGTAAGATTTATCCAACTGTTTTTAAATTTTTCCAATTGGGCCATCAAACCTTTGTCAACTATTGAGGCCTGTAGAGGAAAACTGTCAACTAATCCAAATTCTATTTCTGTCCATCTAGCCTTATATTCCCTATTACACCAATATAATAGAGGGGTTATCTGTGAGGCATAAAAATAATTTCTCAGGCATGGAAGAACCATACCTCCTCCTTCCTTCCCTAACTGTAAGGTGTTATATCGAATTCTAGGTTTCTTTCCTTGCCAAATGAAGCGGGAAATCCATTTGTCCCATTCCCTGAATTGATTATCATCCACCTCCACAGGTAAAGTACGGAAAAGATACAGTAACCGAGGAAGAATATTCATTTTTATAGTATTTATCCTTGAATTTAAACTTAAAAAGGGGATAAGATTCCATCTATGCATGTCTGCTTTTATCTCTGAGGTTAATGACCCATAATTTACCTGTGACAACATTGAAAGATCCTTTGGCAGGGTTATTCGTAAATATTTTAATGATTTAGCTTCCCACTTAAGATCGTATGTATCCTGCAATTTTTTGGATGGTGTATAATTTAGGGACATACCCTGCGTTTTCTTTACATTTATTTTATAACCTAATATTTTCCCAAAGTCAGGGTTGAATCCAGTTTCAAAGATTACATAAACACCTCATGTTGATCTGGGCAAATTTTTCCACAGTGAATAGAATTCAAATGTGAAGTTAAGAAGTCAAAAGAAGGAAGTCCATCAAAGCTTGAATTTGCTTTTTGTGCAAGTTGTGAAACAAGTGATTTAAAGTAATTTAAAGTGGCAAATCAATAAAATCTGTAAAATATGGCAAAGCATCAAGTATGCCAAATTCACCCCTAGTAAAACTGTTAAGCCAGAGATAGTGTCTACTCATTTTTTTGGGAAGGAGTTATAAATATAGTCTAAATAAACTGGACATCTTTCAACGAGGCTAAATAATTTTCAAAGTTATGCACAATACTTCTATGAGCGTTTAGTATTCAGTCACAATGACCAGAGGTATTTCATTGATTATTGGTTAGGGCAGAATACCAAATAAAATTATTAGCATCTTACCATATTGGAGCAATTAGGAGTCAATAGCACCGAAGGTCTTTTGTGTTCCAGTGCGCTGCGCAAGTCTAAGGTGCCTGCAACAGGAGCTGCAGAAGGCATGGAATTTTCCCAGCCCAAAAGACAATGCTAAGAGAAAAAATGGGGTGAGATCAGACTCTGCAACAGTACAACATTTACACACAGTATACTTGGTTTAAGTTTACTGTCATTCAACCGTATAAATATATACTTCCATGTGAATCAACGTTCCTCCAGACCAAGGTGCACAACACAATACATAAAACTCACACACAACATATAAAGTAATATTATCATAAATAAATTAACAAATAATAAAATATATTCCAGAAGATTGACATGTAGCATAAGATGCATTTACAACACAAGTTAAAAAGTAAATAGTATAACACTGCTGGCATTTCATTGGTGATGAGATCTGGGTGGTGGCAGGGATTCAGTACTATCATGGCGTGGGGATGGAAGCTGTTTCTCATCCTAACAGACCTTGTCCTAATGCTACTATACCTCCTGCCTGATTGTAGGGAATTAAAGAGATTGGGAATGGAAGGGAGGGATTCGTGACAATGCTAAGGGCCTTGCATATGCAGTGCTCCTGATAAATATTTCAAGACGGGTAGAAAACAGACCCAGATGATCCTCTCAGCAGTCCTCGCAATCCTTTGTTGGGTCTTGTGGTTAGATGCCTTGCAATTCCTATACCAGATGGTGATGCAGCTGATCAGGACATGCTCAATGCTGTTCCTATCAAAATTGGTTAGGATGGCAGGGGAGTCTGACTCGTCTCAATCTTCTCAGGAAATGGAGACACTGCTGTGCTTTCCTGACCAGCTGACATCATCCATTATGTGCACTCTCAGAAATTTGATGCTCCTAACCCTATTTATGGAGGAGCTGTATATGCACAGTGAGGAGTGGTCAGTCTGCATCTTCCTAAAATCCACAATCATCTCTTTAGTCTTGTCCATGTTGAGACTCAAGTTGTTGTGCTCAAATCATTCTACAAACCACTCTATCTCCTCTCTGTACAGTTTTGCCATTGTTGATGAGGCGACCACTGTTGTGTCATCAGTGAACTTTATGCTTCGGTTTGAGCTGGATCTAGCAGAACGGTCGTGTGTCAGCAGCAGGCTAACCACGCAGTTCTGAGGCGCTGGTGCTCAGCACGATGGAGCCAGACACTTTGCTGCAAACACAGACTGACTGTGGTCTTTCTGTAAAGAAGTCCAAGATCCAGTTACAGAGAGAGGCGTTGAGACCCAACAAGGACAGTTTACCCACCAGCTTCTCAGTGATGAGCATATTAAATGCCAAGCTGAAGTCGATAAACAGCATCCTGCTTAAGAGGCACTATTTTCCTGGTGGAATAGGACAGAGTGGAGGCACATTCTGGCAGGGTATAACAGACAATGAAACCTGACCCTACCCTTACCTGTTATCTGCTTACAAGCTTTTCTCAAACACAAAATGCTGATTATTGATGTGCTGTATTACAACATGGTAGAGATAAGCTTTAACCATTTGGATTCTTGTACTTGCCTCACCAATCGGCAGGATCACAGCTAAACCTAACTTCTTCCATTTTCCTATCTGATCCTAATATCCTAAATAATCGAAAATTTATTGGCCTCAGCCACAAATAGACACAATGATAAAACATCCACAGATTTCTCAGTAGAAAACTCCAAAGATCTGAAAACCCTCACAGTAAGAAAATTTTTCATCAGTTGTAAAGAATCATGCTTTCCTTGAAACTATTAATTCCAGCTCTAACTCTCTAAGAGGGAGAAGCAGTTTCTTCTCATCTATCCTCTCAATCCCTCTCAAATTCTTGTATACTTCCATTTCTGTTTTCTAAACTCCAGGCAGCATAAGCCAACTCCACTCATCTTTTTCTGACAGCAACTCCCATAATGTAGTAAACATATACTACACTAATTTCAAGGCAAATGTATCCTTCTTAAGGTGCAGAGACCAAAGCTGCACCATATCCCTTGCAAAATGAGTTGAAATTGTTGTAGATTTAGTGTCTCAACTCGAATCAATGCAGCTAAGAAGGCTTATGTTTAATGATGTATATATGAGACCCATCATCAGAATGCTGACTTATCCTTTAACTATTTGTAAAAATAAATGAGAACAATCAAAAAAGCATGAAAGCCTTTTCAGAATGTTTTAAGAAAAGTAGATCTGTGTGCCTGTCAATAAAGAGAGCAGTTTAGTGAGATTAACATAGATTCCAGCCAAAAAAACACAGAATCACAACAGAAACAGAACTTTAAAATTTTCAATCAAAGGCTGGGACTCCTACATTTAATTGGGTGAAGAGGACTGATACCAAAAGTAAATTTCAAGCAAATAAGCATGTAAAAACTCACCGAAGGCAATGACAAGCTGTCAGTAGGATTGAAGCTCTTCCGACGGTGTGGCTTATACTTATGTGGAGGGAGTAAAGTTGATCTGGGGATACTGACCCTGAAAGTGATACAAATATCCAATTTGCCTGATCATTTCATAGATTCGTCTTAATAAGAACACAAGTACTTGGTAATACTTCTCAAATCTTGAGTGGAAATGTTCAAACAGCAATAGATAAGGAAAAAGCAGGAACATTCAATGACTCTCACTATTTTATCTCAGTTGTTCCCTGTACCTGCCCCACAATGTAATTATCTGTTCAGAGTGTGAACTGAAGTGCGGCCATTCAATGGGTTTCTTAATGACAATTAGAGTAAGAAAATGAGAGTAAGGGCAAAATCTTCTGTTCTCCCAGAGAGAAAAGCATATAAGGTAAGGACTACTGCTGGAACAGCACAGTGGGTAAAGCAGCATCTGTGGGGAGAAAGGGATATTCGACATTTTAGGTTGAAAGCCTGCATCATATCTAATTTAGCCATTAGAAAACAATCCCAATACTTGCCCTCTCTCCACATAGGTGAAATCGTGTTTCCATGGTATTACTGTTTAAACTAATTTTTTAACTCTCACCAAGACCTTAACATTCTTCCTAAAAAAGATGTGAAGATGAGGCCTGGTCAGTTACTCATAATGGTTAGTGTAACTTAATTTTTTTTGTAACCTTGGGCCTATAATTATAAATCCAAGAAACTCTAACCTTTTTGATTTTTTTATGCAAACTTTTCTAGTCATCTTCAAATGTCACTCAATGCCTCTATCTACTTTTGATAAACCATATATTCTATGAGGCTAGATCCCAAGCATCTATGATATCCTGGAGTGGGAAGGTGAATAGCCATTGGTACCAATGACATAGGTAGGAAAAGGGAGGAAGTCCTGAAAGCAGACTACAGGAAGTTAGGAAGCAGACTACAGGAAGTTAGGAAGCAAGTTGAGAAGCAGGACCTCAAAGGCAGTAATCTCGGGATTACTACCTGTGCCACGTGACAGTGAGTATAGGAATAGAGTGAGGAGTAGGATAAATGCGTAGCTGAGGGATTAGAGCAGGGGGCAGGGATTCAGATTTCTGGATCATTGGGACAGGCGTGACCTGTACAAAAAGAACGGGTTGCACTTGAATTCCAGGGGAACCAATATCCTGGGAGGGAGGTTTGCTAAGGCCATTGGGGAGAGTTCAAACTAGAATTGCTGGGGGGTGGGAACCGAACTGAAGAGACAGAGGAAGGGGCAGTTGGCTCACAAATAGAGAAAGCTTGGAGACAGTGCGAGAGGGAGATAGACAGGTGATAGAGAAGGGATACGCTCAGACCAATGGTTTGAGATGTGTCTATTTTAATGCAAGAAGCATCATGAAAAAAGCGGATGAGCTTAGAGTGTGGATCAGTACTTGGAGCTATGATGTTGTGGCTATTACAGAGACTTGGATGGCTCAGGGGCAGGAATGGTTACTTGGAGTACTGTGCTCAGTTCTGGTCACCTCAGTACAGGAATGATGTGGAAACTATAAAAAGGGTGCAGAGGAGATTTACAAGGATGTTGCCTGGATTGGGGAGCATGCCTTATTAGAATAGGTTTAGTGAACTCAGCCTTTTCTCCTTGGAGTGGCAGAGGATGAGAGGTGACCTGATGGAGGTGTATAAGGTGATGAGAGGCATTGATCGTGTGGTTCTAAAGTAATTTCTAAAGTAAGTACATGTTGGCCACAACATTGTGGGCCGAAGGGCTTGTATTGTGCTATAAGTTTTTTATGTTTCTGTGTTTAAGGAAGTTGTGAATTTAATTAACGATAACTGATTTGACACATTCATTCAGCAATAATTCAGTGTCAAACGTATTTTTGTTTTATCCTTTCTGAAGTTGGCATGAATATTTCTTAAATTCTGCTAGTTCAGATAGTGTCTTACCATTCACCTGTAAAGCTCATCACATCACATTTATTACATCAAGTTTGACCACCCTGCCCATGGCCCTTCTGAAGTCTATTACCACACTCCTTTTACTTTTATTAGCTACAACTTTCATGTCATGTATGAACTTTAAATTAAAACATTCCTCTAACACCACTCTCAATTCAATGAAGACCGGAAGATCGGGATCTGAGCCGCCACATTTTTCACCCTGCTCTTCTCAGGAACTCAAAGTATAGCCACTCCAGACTGTGATATTCTGAAATAATCATTTCTTGGTATGCAAAATATCGGAACTGTTTCCCATTACTCAGCTAATTTTTGTATTTAATTCACCTGGTAGAAACCAGTGCTTAAGAAACTACTGTAATTAGCCTCTCTTCATTTTTAATTTCGTACCTGTTGTTGCAACACCAAACTTACTATTTGGTGACATAAATATTAAAAATATAAAAATTACCAATCTTACAGATGCTCAAAATCCCTTATACTAATTTATATAACAGAAACTATCTTTATAAATTAGTCCTTGTAATTCCTCTATGTAGCCAGTGGAGCTGTTGCAACACCAGCATTAATGCTAAATGCAGACAAGGGAATTGTTACTGAGCAAATTAAAATTAGAAAATAACTTAAAAAGAAATCCAAATTAGAAGTCCTCCCCAGGTAATGGCAGGGTTCTGTTCCTGTAACCCAAAAGGTTTGCAAGTTGTAGATGTGACTGTGAACTGAGTCGCCACACAGCTGAACGTGCCTGCGCACAGCAGTAGGTGGCATGTCCATACCACCGATCTCCCAAATGATCACTCATGTGTACAGGCATTCATGTACTTTCACATGTACGTAAACTGGGTGTGTATAAGCCCTGGAGGACCTATACAGCCATGACATTGATCTATCTCTGGCTTTTAATGTTATTTCACCTAAAATAAAGAAATGGACAAATTGAGACGAGCTTCAGTGGGCATCTGGGATGGCATGGATTTGTTGGGCTGAAGGGCCTGTTTCTGTACAGGATGATTCAACTACTGTAAACCAGAAAGATCAGAAGCAAAAGCCAATTTGAGAATCAGAAGAATAAAAACAAGGATCTGATATTTGAAAACTAGAAGGCATAAATATGAACCTGGAGCTCATGAGAACCATACTGTTGTATATTTTTTTTGGAAAGTTATTTCCAGTATGCCCACACCTTGGATTGTGTTTGGACAGTATCTGCTATTTTATAAACAACTTTTCTCTAAGGTTTAAATTACTAGAATGAACAGATGAAGAGGCACGTAGCATTTGCTGTAATGGGTAAGATCTCACCTGATATACGCAGGCTCTTCCAAGGTGTGTGGACGCTTTGACTTGGGAGTTTTGCAAACAGGGCATGCTGCTGCTGGTTCCAGTGGGACGGCAAACAAGCGACTATTAACACGGTAAGAATGTGTGCCTGAAAGAGAGAATCACAGCTACCCTTACTGCCAACTGGTAACAAAATGCTGAAGCCTGAACAAAAGCAACACATAGCTTCCCAGAGCCTCGTGACAAATACCCTCACAGGAACTCAAGAATAAGCAGCTATCCACCATATGGTCCCTCAAGCCTGCCAAGCTATTCAATATGATCATGGATGATCTGGTCTTTGGTTTAACACTTATTTGCTACCAAACTACAATAAACCATTATTTTTTATAGTCCAAAAATTTTTTTTCAGCTTTGACTATATATAATGATTCTCCTTGATCAGGCAGTGAAAATAACTATACTTCCCATTTCTGCTTGCAATTCAACTGAGCTGAGGCCAGAAATGGAATTACTAAGACAAATCTCAATGTCATTTCCTACTGAACCAACAATGAATCATACTATAATTTGAATTTGTAACACAGCTACCCTACAGAAATTACTCACACTGATGAATTTGGCTGTTGGGGATGTGTTCTTCTTGATCAGTGATCTTATCATTTAGCTCCTTTTCCCTGAAAATTGAAGACACCAAATAATTAAAGCCTTATGACTAATTAATATTTCATTTTTACCAGATTCTAGCTTCCAAAGACTAAACAATTGACCAATCACTAACTGTAATCCCCAGAAAAAGAGGAAATTACCAGTAAGAGTCCTTCCACCGTTTTACACAAGATTCTGTGTAATCCAGAGCAACACAAACAAGATGTTAGAGGAACTCAGTAGATTGGGCAGCAAGGAATAAAGAGACGACGTTTCAGGCCGACACTGAATGAAGGGTCTCAGCTCAAAATATCGCCTCTTTATTCCTTCTCATAGATGCCTCCTACTCTTTTGTCCCCTTCACACCGCTGACTCATCATACCAAGTCACAAAACTCCATAATGTTTATTCTGCCCTTCCACAACTAATCTGCCCCTTTGATTTTAATTTCCTTCCCAATTCCTTATTTCTCCAAAAATGGACTCTTATTCTCAGCCTTGAAAATATTCAATGACTAAACATTCACAATATTTGAAATAACTCCAAACCTTCACATTGTGAAATTCCTTTTGCACAGTCCTAAATATCCAACATGTTTTTCTGAGACTATACCTCCTAATTATAGACTTGCCAAGTACTCCCCCATCCAATCTCAGTATCTGCTGTCTTATGGAAAGCTCCTGCACAAACATACTCTGTGCAGTCCTGATGGACACATTCTTCTTTGTTCACCCTTCGGAAATTCTGCAGTTCCAAAAAGTACTCCTCAGATTGTTCGGAGAGTGGTGAGTCCACATCTATCAGACCTGAAGAGTACAAGTTAGAAAATAACAATCAATCAGCCTGCACTTCTGAGAGCTCACACAAAAGAAGGGACCAACACCAAGATCATAAGCACGGCTGCTAGAAACACTCTAGGCAACCCTTCAGCGCAGACAGGCAGCTGAAATTCCAAGACAGAGAAACACAGCCCAACTTATTACCTGCTATCCAATCATAGCCCAGGAGAGGCTGGACAGACCGAACCTCGGTACTTAAGCTGGATTCCTCCTCTGGGGACTGGAATGTCACATGGCCCACATCCTTCTGTAAATTAAATAGAAAAGTTCAATAGCTGGAACTACATTGACAACAGCTAAATCAATACACTTCAGTGACAGGAAATACTTTTCAAAGTCACAGAAGCAGATAGTTAATGCCCTACATAATTAAGATTGAGAACCACTTTGACCATTTTATCCCTTCAAGTCATAGTTCTCAATGCCTGTGATTGCCTACTATGCCCTCTCTGCTCCAGTTAACATATCTTTCTATTACACATCCTTCAGCTACTGTCTATCTTCACTCTGACTGAACTGGGTAAGTACTTTGCATCAGTCCTCACTGCGGCAGCATGCTGGAAGTTTGAGGGTATCGGGGCGGGGCAGAAGTAAATGACGTTGCCATTACTAGGGAGAAGGTGCTTGAGAAACTGAAAGGTCTGAAGGTAGGTAAGTCACCTGGACCAGATGGCTAAAGAGAATGTGCAAGTATTAGTAATCAATTTCAAGAATTAATGGATTCTGGCATAGTTCCAGAGTTCTGGAAAATTGCAAATGTCACTCCACTCTTCAAGAAGGAAGAGAGACAGAAGAACGGAAATTACCGGCCAGTTAGACTGACCTCAGTTGGTGAGAAAATGTTAGAGTTGATTGTTAAGGATGTGGTTTTGGGATACTTCGAGGCACATGATAAAATAGGCTGTAGTCAGGATGGTTTCCTTATGGGAAAATCTTGCCTGACAAATCTGTTGGAATTCTTTGAAGAAGTAACAAGCAGGATGGACAAAGAAGAATCAGTGAACGTTGTGCATTTGGATTTTCAGAAGGCCTTTGACAAGGTGCCACACATGAGACTGCTTAATAGATTAAGATCCCATGGCATTATAGGAAAGATACTCACATGGATAGAGCAATGGCTGATTGGCAGAAGGTTGGGTGGCAATAGACTGAGTTCTTTTCTAGTTGGCTGCCAGTGACCAGTGGTGTTCCACAGGAGACTGTTAGGAATGCTTCTTTTTACATTCTATGCCAATGATATGGATGAGGCCATGTTTGCTGATGATACAAAGATTGGTAGAGGGGCAGGTAGTGTTGAGGAAGGAGAGAAGCTACAGAAGGCCTTAAACAGATTACAAGAATGTGCAAAGCAGAGGCACATGGAATACAGTATCGTGAAGTGTATGGAGACTATTTACTAAAAGGAGGGAAAATTCAAGTCTGAGGCACAAAGGGTTAATTTGCAGATTGAGTTGGCGGTGAGGAAGGCAAGTGCAATGTTAGCATTCATTTCAAGATTATAATATAAAAGCAAGGAGGTAATGTTAAGGCTTTATAGGGAACTGGTGAGGACTCATTTAGAGTATGAGAGTATTTTTGGCCCCCTTATCTAAGAAAGGATGTGCTGACAACGGAGAAGGTTCAAAGAAAGTTCACAAAAATGATTCTGGATTGAAAGGCTTCTCACATGAGGAATGTTTGATGGCTCTGGGCCTGTCATCATCATCATCAGGTGCCATGCCCAGTTTGAGCTTTGAATGCCATGGCCCACACACTCCTGTTTCGGGTCAAGTGGATCAATTCATCGGTATTCATTTCCAGTCCTCTGGCTGCTGTCTCCATCATCATTTGTCTTTGTCTTCCTCTTGCTTTCTTCCCTTCAATCTTTTCCATAAAGGAGGAGAAGATGGCGGCGCGACATAGCTTGCGCGGCCACTCCGGTGAATGATATCTGTAATCTGTCAAGTAGGGTGCTGTGCACCATCCTGATTTGATGGAGACAGATGTGAGAGAACAGAGGAACATCTGGAGAAACTTCTGAAATGCCTTTTTCACTGCCGCTGTTACTGTGTGATCCAGAACCTCTGGAGGGGAAGGCCCCGAGTCCCTAGCATTGCCTGTTGCTCGGCGGCTGGGAAGGGGTCGAAGTGCTCGGCAGAGATGGTGCTCGGTGCTCGGTGTCGAAGGGTTGGTCAGATGCTCGAAGTTTTCGGACGGACTCAGAGTCAGCTGGGGTCGGGTGCTTCCAATGCATTGACAGTTGTAGGTGCCTGGAGGTTTAAAAAGGCAGAGAGAGTTTCTCCCTTCTGCCGTCCGCTATCAGGAACTATCAGGAGTCAATCAGAACTTTGAGACTTTTTTTTTTACCGTTCCCATGGTCTGTTCTTTATCAAGTTATGGTATTGCTTTGCACTGCTGTAACTATATGTTATAATTATGTGATCTTGTCAGTGTTAGTCTTTGGTTTGTCCTTTTTTTTGTGATATCACTCTGGAGGAACATTGTATCATTTCTTAATGCATGCATGCATTTCTAAATGACAATAAACGAGGACTGAGCGTCCTCATAATCTAATCTAAAAATTACCGTGCATTCTAACTCCTCTTTCCTAATCACACGTCCAATGAAGTTACGTTGCCTTTTCATAATCTCATACATTATTCTTCTTTTTGTTTGCTCTGTTCATGACATCCTCATTAGATATTCGTTTCATCCATGATATTCTTTGCATCCTCCTCAAAAACCACATTTCTGCTGCTACAATTCATTTCCTCATGTTACTAGATATTGTCCAACATTCTGAGCCATATAACATAACTGGATAAACATAATATGTCAGTACTCTTAGGTGGGTTGTCATGCCTAGTTTAGTATTGGTCAGTATACTCTTCATTCTCGTAAAGGTGTCTTTTGCCATCCCTATTCTTCTTTTGATGTCCAAGTCACACCTGCCATCTGATGTCACCCAGCTTCCTAAGTAGCAAAAGCTCTGTACTTGTTTTATATCTTCCCCATTTATTCTCAGCCTGCAGATAAGATTCTCCTTCTTTTTGGATATCAATGTACATTGTCTTTTTGCAATTGATAGCCAGACCCATTTTTGCACTTCAACAATTATATCAATTAAGTTTTGTAGTTCTTCCTCTGTACTTGCAATTAACACAGTATCATCTGCATATCTGAAATTATTGATGTTTTCACCGCCAACTTTGATTCCCAAGATGTCTCTTATTTTTTGTAATATTGTTTCACTGTACACATTAAATAAATCAGGGGAGAAAACACAACCTTGTCTAACACCTCTCTTGATTTTCGTAAACTGACTCACTTCTCCATCTATTCTTACAGCAGCAGTTTGTTCCTAGTACAGATTTCTGATTAGGTGGAGGTCTTTCGAATCTAGATCCAGAGTATTCTGTAATATTTCAAATAACTTAATATGCTTCACTTTATCAAATGCTTTTGTGTAGTTGATAAAACAATCTTTTTGCACTTGAATAGCTTGTTCTGATAATATCCTTAACATCAATATTGCGTTTCTTGTACCCTTGTCTTTCACAAAACCATATTGTTCTTTGCCTATTTCAGCTTGTATCTTACTTTTAGCTCTTGTCAATAAAATTCTTAGAAGTATCTTGGTGATATGACTCATTAAACTTATGGTCCTATGTAATTCACATTCTATTGCTCCAGCTTTCTTAGGAAGAGTGATAAATACTGATTTTTTCATTTCTTCTGGTATTATTCCAGTCTCATAAATGTCATTGATTAAATCAGTAGGTTTTTCAATTCCATAATCTTCAAGGGCAATAATTTGTTCTATTACTAATTCATCAGGACCTGCTGCCTTTTCCTTTCTTCATCTTATTTAGTGCCTTAACAACTTCAGTTTTTAAAATACTTGGACCTTCAATGTTTTTCTTAATTTCTGGTTTTTCGCCTCCATCATCTTCAAACAATTCCTGAATATACTCAGTACATCTGTTCATAATCGCATCTTTTTTCATGATAATGGTACAATCCTTTGCTTTCAAACATTCACCTGAAGAACAGAGGAGCTTTTTACCAGTGATATTCTTGATTTGTTGATGTAACCTTTTTGGGTCAGTAATAGGGAATCTTTCTATTTGCTCACATTCCTGGCTTAACCATTCTTCTTTGGCTTTTTGACATAAGCTTGTAACTTTTTTATCTAAGGACTTATATTCTATTGTATTTGCTTTCTTCCATCTCCTTTCTTCCATTAGATTTTTGATTTCATCTGTCATCCATTTATTCTTTGTGCTTTTTTCTTTTTTAGGAATCACTGACTTTGCTGATTCTACCAAGGCATCCTTTAGGGAGTTAAGTTTCATTTCTATATGATTGCTATCATTTTCAACAGATTCTATTTCTAGACTTTGAAATCTATTCCTTACTTCAATTGTAAACTTTTGTCTTAACCTTTCTTCTTTAATTAATTGCAAGTAGTCAAGGGATTGTTCAGGTATTTTCTTCTTTAGTTTTTTAAGTTTTACTTTTACATGACAGACTACTGGGTTATGGTCACTATTACAGTCTGCACCTGGATATGTTTTGCATTGAGTCACTGAGTTTCTAAATCTTTGGTTTATAATAATAAAGTCACTTTGATTTCTAGTGTTATCACCTGGACTTTTCCAGGTCCACAAGAGTCTTAGATGGTTTTTAAAGTAGGTATTCCTAATGACCTGATTATTCATCTTGCACCATTCTACCCATTTCTCACCTCTTTCATTTCTTTCCCCTACTCCAAATTTTCCTACGGTATTTCCATCAGCACCTTGTCCTACTTTAGCATTTAGATCTCCCATGACAATAACAATATCTTGAGATTTGCATCCATTCTTTGCTTGTTCAAGCTCTTCATAGAATGTATCCATATCTTCATTTGTTCCATCTGTTGTTAGTGCATAATTGCTAAATCAAATGGTTGTCCTCTGAATCTAACAAGGAGCATTCTTTCTGATATTGCCAAATGTCCTAAAACACATTTTGCCATGTTTTCATCCATAAGAATTCCTACACCATTAGTATGGGATGTTCCACAAGAATAAACTAGTGTCTTATTTCTAATCCGACATGTTCCAGCACCTATCCAATGAACTTCGCTCATTTCCATGACGTTAATCTTTAGTCTATTTCATTTATCACATTGTCCAATCTTCCTGTTTGATATAGGGTTCTTACATTCCAAGTGGCAATAATTTTCTTTTGTGTTACTTTAATTTTATGAGCAGTAGCTTGATGACAGTCGGGGATCCCCTGCCGCCCAGAATCAACCCTACCAAGCGAAACATCTTCAGAGTTCTTTTGAAGATCCTCTTGACACTGTTGTTGTTTGATACAGTTTGTGAGTTTGACCATGGTTTTGTTAGCAAATTGCAACGGTGGTTTGCTATTGCCTACCATTGGGCAAACTAAAGAAATCACCATTTCTCTTCCCAAATGTTCACCCGCCTATACTACAGCCGTTGACACTTGAGGTTGTAGCTCATCCGCCTTCTCCGTCATAAGTTTTGTTACTGAACCTGCTGGATCTACTGTTGGCCTTCGCTCGTATCCTGAGCAGGCAGCCTTGCAGGTGCTACCATTCTGGGTCAGAGCAGCCTTGGCAGCAATGAATGACTAAGGAGTAACTCCACTTTCCCCAAAGCTCTGAAAGTCCTCAATCAGAGTCTCATCACCGGTTGCAGTTTAGAATCATACCCAGGACTGAAATTTAGAACCTACCCTCGTCTCTGCCTGCTTACGCCGAAGCCTGTTGAGCCAAAGCCATCCCATTCTTCTCCCCCTCACTCCACCGCCCGCTCTCAGCGCTGCCTGCTGCATATGGTGGTCTTTTTTTTTTAAAACCTTTGGCACTCTATGTCATGTGCCTGCGCAGTCTAGCCTCTTTTCCCCAAGCAGTGGAGAGAAAAAAACACTTCTCTCCAAGATTCCTTACTCCTTCATTCTCAGCCGCTTGCTCTGATTTTAAAAAAACGTGGCCTGTACCCACTGGAATTCAGAAGAATAAGGGGGGATCTTATTGAATTCTGAAAGGCCTCGATAGAGTATATTTGCAGAGGATGTTTCCTATGGTGGAAGAGTCTAAGACCAGAGGACACAGCCTCAGAATAGAGGGATGTCCATTTAGAACAGAGATGAGGATGTATTTCTTTAACCAGACAGTGGTGAACCTGTGGATTCGTTACCACAAGCGGCTGTGCAGACCAAGTCATTGGATATAGTTAAGGCAAATATTGATAAGATACTTGCTTAGTCAGGGCATGAAGTGATATGAGGAGAAGCAGGAGAAAGGGGTTGAGGGAATGGATCAGCCATGATGAAATGGCAGAGCAGATTCGATGGGCCAAATGGTCTAATTCTCCTCCAATATCTTATGGACTCAGTTACATTTCCCACATCTCTTCTCTCTGGCTAGTCACTTTGAACTCACAACTTCCAGAACACCTTCCTGCTGGTCAGCAGAATTTTCTACAAGACAGATAAGCCGTAAACTCGAAACAAACAAAAAAAAAAATCACAACAGCTGGGTATTCAGATCTTCCGAAGTCTGAAATACCAAATGTATGGGAAACTAGCAGAAGCAACCAGCAGTACTGGCAAGTTAAAATAGACCTACCTTCACAATTTTGTTATGTGGTTCCAAGAGGATTGATTTTGGTTTCTGAGCGTTTCTGATGAAATGCTTGCTATGCCGATCATTGCCCACATCCAACAGCTGATCCACATATAATGGTGGATCCAGTTTGGACCTTGGCTTTGGATTCTCACTGAGGGACTGAAGCAACAGGGAACAGTGCTGAGAAGTGCTCTGCCTGCAGCCAGTTCCCCCTGTATTTGGTGGTACTGGAGCAGGGCACTCTGCGTGATCTGTTAATGTTGGGTCAGGAGGAGGCTTGGTAAAAGGAGCTGAGCTTTGGAAACATTCAGACGCATTACAACTCTGGGGATCCAACTTTTGCGCATCCCATTTCTGGCCCAGTGTTTCTGCAGAGATAAAGCTTTCTTCAGGTGATGGAACCACTAACGTGGAACAGTTTTTCTCTACACTGGAAATTGTTTTGGCCCTACTGAGAGGCAGCATGTCAGCCAGCCTTATGTTTGCTCCATCCCCTGCGCCAAGGGTCCAACCTTGCTTCTTAGCTCTGTGCAATGAGGGAGTACAAAGTGCCGCTCGAGAGTCTCCCCTTTTCTGTAGGGATTCAGATATAACCACCTCACTGGGTTGTTGTAAGGCACCATTCTTCATTTCTTGTTCAAGCAGCTCACAAGTTTTGTATTTCATGCTGGAATTCCTCATGAAACATCGATCTCCCTGTTAAAACAAATTGGAATGTTTTCATTAGGACACAAGAACAAAGAAGAAGCAGCAAGACAAGGTTATTTAACCCCTTTAACTTTCTATAAGATAGTGGTGGATATTTTACTTCAATTGCTTTGCATCAACTCAAACCCTGATTCCTTGATTATCTAAAACATGTGTCAATCTCTTCATTAAAAATACTCTGCGATTGACCCTCCACTGCTCTCAAGTAGATAATTCTAAAAATTCACTATTCTGATTTTTTCATTCTCATCTTGAACATTTGAGCCTTTATTCTGAGCCCTTGCTCCAGACACCCTATCGAACCTTGTAGAAATTCCATGTTACAATGAAGTCTTTCTTTGTTCCAAACTCTAAAGTATAGACCCAGTCTTCTTAATTATAGTATGCACTGCATCACTCTGCATTACTTTCCCCAGAATCAGTCTAGTGAACCTTCAATGCATTCCCTCGATCACAAACAAATCAAGTGGGAACAGATATATGGACAATATTTCAGGTGCAGTCTCTCCAGGTGATGTTGAAGATAGAATTAGTAAGTTTGAAGATGACAGGAAAACTGGTGCTGGTGGTTGGTAAGGAAAGTCAGCCAAGGCTACCATGGGATGCATATCAATTGGAAAGTTTGACAGTGCCTTGGAGATAGAATTTAATCCCAACAAGCGTAAGGTAAAGTATTTTGAGAGATGACATTAAATGGTAGGAGACCAACAAATATTGAACAGAAAGATGCAGAGGTCTAAGTCCGTAAGTTCCCTGAAAATGGAAACGCAATTAAACGTATAGTATACCTGCCTTCATGGGCCAGGGAACTGAATACCAGACGTCACATTGGAACTTGTGACAATGGTTAGGCTGCACATGGAAGTACCACATTCATTTCTGGCCACCACACTATGGGAAGGATGCAACTGTACTAGAGAGAGTGCAAAAGACATTCACATAGAGTTGAGCATTTTAGTAATGAAAAGGTAGTGGGTAGTGGCTCCATATGTCACTACTACAGGGCGTGATGACCTTGCCTTACACGAGTCCCAGGCTCAGCTGGCTCCAGCTGACAGTACCCGGTATGGGCCCCTATCCAGGGTTACAGATCCCACTGCCTTGTGGGTACCTTCGGGAGAAGAGAAGGCTAAGGAGTAAACCCTACGCAAATCCAGAGTGGAGCCCCTAAAGCGTTTGGATGACGTATCACGTCACCTCCCGGCAGCTCCTGCAGCCAAGCTGATGCCAAATGTACTGCTTTGCATTCCTTTGGACCACATCCACGAGGCCGAGAGGGGAATCCTGATGTCTGGGCAGCCCAGGATCTCCATATTCATTGCCCAGGTCTGCGCCCCGAGGGGCACATCCATTGTCTACTTAAAGACAGACGGAGCCATTGAGTAATGAAAAGAGAGTGGATAGGGTAGGTTTGTTTACCTTGGAGGCTATGTGGTACACAGATTGAAGTAATTAAAGGGTGGTAGTTAAAGCACACAAGCTTTAACACAAGAGACATAGGCAGGGTAGGTGGCCAAAATCTTTTTCACATTGTAAGGGATATCAAAAACAAGAGGACATCAGTTTAAGGCTTTGAGGAAGGAGTTTTGAAGGTGATTACAGTTTTTTGGTTGATATCTGGAATGTGCTCCCAAAGCTGATGATGGAATCAGATATGTTTAAAATGTATTTAGACAGACATCTAGATTTGAAGGTGTCCAAGAATTACAAGGGCTGTAAGAATTACACCTAAGGGCTGCAAGAATCTCAGTTCTGATCCCATTACTAATCCCATCTCCCACATAGAAAAAGATGGTCCTACATCTGGCAAATGGTATTAGTGTAGATGTACAAAAAGGTCAGCATGGATATGGTGGGCCAAAGAGCAAGATTTTGAGCTTTAAAACTCTAAATATTTGCAGCAAGATATATTCAAATCCTCTTGCAATAAATTGGTTTCAGTATGTACATTTAATGTCAGAGAAATGTATACAATACACATCCTGAAAT
Source organism: Mobula birostris (assembly GCF_030028105.1). NCBI lineage: Eukaryota > Metazoa > Chordata > Chondrichthyes > Myliobatiformes > Myliobatidae > Mobula > Mobula birostris. The sequence continues at coordinate 20,153,931 of NC_092396.1, forward strand.
TCTTTTTCTTCACAAACATCCACGAAAACAGAGAAGGGCCCCAAAGAATGAATGACAGTTAATTGTTAGAACCCCAAAGTCCCTCCCAGCCCCCCCCTCACACCAGCAGCAGCAAGGCAACAGCCCCTCCCCGACCCAAATAGCAAAAAAAAGCATCGGCGCCCCCCCCAACAAGCACTCAAACATGCAGCAAAGCATCAATTAAACACAGCCTTGCAGTACCCCAAAGACTACTCATTCAGCCAGTATTCGACATATCAAAGACTCTCTTTCTCTCCCCTTAATAAGGGAAAAAGAAGTGTCCCCGTTTTACCTTACTGTTTGTTTGCTGTGCCCAGATGCTAACTTTCATTGATTCTTGTAGAAGTGCCGGATGTCTCTGAATATCAATGCCATTGGTGTTATTCAATTTTTCACCAGCTAAAATTGTCTTCTACCACTGGATGATCTCTTATTGTAATTGCCACAACCTTGCCCATTTACTTAACCTGTCTTTCTACATACATTCTCACACTGCCACCTAATTTTGTGTAATTAGAAAACTTGGATCTATTACGCTTGATCTTCCCATCCAAATAATTAAAGTGATAAAATATTTTTCTTCTGCTTAAACCAGGTGGATCCAATAGGAGCTAAACACAATGGTATTACACATCTTACAAATGCTTGAATGCACACTGGGCCACTGCAGTAAAATCCATCTCATGTGAGAAGCCCAAGCAACAGGGCTGGTCATAACCTCACAATTCAAAAAACACCTCTTTATTCCTACCCTCATCAGACGGATACACAGGAGAATAATCTGACCTACAGTACTGTGCAAAAGTCGTAGATACATACACACATTAGTAAGTATGCAGATGATCCTAAGATAGGAGGTGTTGTGGATGATGAGGTAGGTTTTCAAAGCTTGCAGAGAGATTTAGGCCAGTTAGAAGAATGGGCTGAAAGATGGCAGATGGAGTTTAATGCTGAAAAATGTGAGGTGCTACATTTTGGTAGAACTAATCAAAATAGGACATACATGGTAAATGGTAGGGCATTAAAGAATGCTTTAGGACAGAGAGATCTAGGAATAATGGTGCCTAGTTCCCTGAAGATGGAATCTCATGTCGATAGGGTGGTGAAGAAAGATTTTGGTTTGCTGGCCTTTATTAATCAGACCATTGAGTATAGGAGTTGAGATGTAATGTTGAATTTGTATAAGGCATTGGTAAGGCCAAATCTGGAGTATTGTGTACTGTTCTGGTCACCGAATTATAGGAAAGATGTCAATAAATTTGAGAGAGTACAGAGGAGGTTTACTAAAATGTTGCCTGGGTTTCATCTCCTAAGTTACAGAGAAAGGTTGAACAAGTTGGGTCTTTATTCTTTGGAACGTAGAAGGTTGAGGGGGGACTTGATAGAGGTATTTAAAATTATGAGGGGGATTGATAAAGTTGACGTGGTTAGACTTTTTCCATTGAGAGTGGGGAAGATTCAAACAAGAGGACATGGGTTGAGAATTAGAGGACAAAAGTTTAGGGGTAACATGGGGGAGAACTTCTTTACTCAGAGAGTGGTAGCTGTGTGGAATGAGCTTCCAGCAGAAGTGGTTGAGGCAGGTTCTATGTTGTCGTTTAAAGTTAAAATTGGATAGATATATGGACAGGAAAGGAATGGACGGTCATGAGCTGAGTGCAGGTCAGCGGGACTAGGATAGGGTAAGAGTTCGGCACTGACTAGAATGGCCGAGATGGCCTGTTTCCGTGCTGTAATTGTTATATGGTTATATATAAATAACTAGGGTGCCTAAGAGATTTGCACAGTACTGTATTTGTCAACATGGAGCCAGGGAGCGAGTATGTAGATCTGGCAGGAGTAAAGGATGTTGGGAATGGTGAGGGTGGGGTGCCACGGGAGGTGTGCGTGACAGATGGCAGAGGAGTGCCGGGGTAGGGGGAGTGTGGGTGTAGACACCCCCTGCCCTAAGACAGCAGGGAAGGCCATTTGGTTTATTGATCATTGCAAAATGTCTCTCTGGGGCTTCCTGCTCCCTCCCCCTTTTCCAACCATGATTTCCATCTCCCTGCCCACTTCCCACTCTCAATCTACAATAGAGACCTATATCAGAATCAGGTTTATCATCACTCACATATGTCATGAAATTTGTTTTTTTTATTTTGTAGCAACAGCACCAGTACAGTGCAATACATAAAATCACTACAGTACTGTGCAGAACTCTTGGGTACCCTAGCTATATATATGTGCCTACGACTCTTACACAGTATTGGGCATCCATTCAGGAGCTAAATTCAAACCCAATTCATTGTTCTGAAGTCACTGGTCACATTTGCCTGATTTACTATGATGACAAAATGGTACTTTGGTGCATCACTCTAACCTGGAGCTGAACTTGCCATGGGTACAAGTAAAGGAATAGCACAGAATGAAGTTTAATCTTTTTGATTCCAAACTGAACCTGATTTTATTATTTCCTGAACTAGCGATACATTTAAGAGAATAGTGTTGTTGATAAATATACTGTACCCATTAACTGAAGTAACTTTTGATGCAGAATGTATTTTACTCCAGGGATCTAGTGCATGGATTGAGAAGTGTCCAGCAATCCGCTCAGGACATCTTCACCACTTTACTTGCAATTTAAGCAAACGTACAGAAATGTATTTCATCACTTCATTGGATAATGGCATCTACAGATACCTCCAATCTGTTGCCCTTGTAGCTGTTCCTTTGGTAATCAGCAGCTGTTCCATTGACTGCTGAGTCAAGTCCTTCACTGCTGGGAGACGCAAACCTTAGTCGCTCTTCTCTTAACCTTTGCAATAGCTGTTTGTTCTGATCCCGAAGAAACTGCAGACGATCGAAGTACGACATCTCTCAACAAGGGAATATAATGACTGCTGAGAAAATAGGCACAAGGGTCAGTGGTAGGAGAAACCAGGGCCAGAACTAAAAGCAGGCAGGTGCAGCTTGTATTTAAAGAGGGCAAATGTCATATTGAGGAGTTGAAGACGTTTGGTAACAATTGTGCAGGTTGTTGGAGAGGCTACACAGAGTACTATAGAGAGTTTTGGTCCCCTTAGTAAAATAGTAGTAGATTTGAGGTGATGCAAAAGAGATTCACCAGACTAATTCCCGGGATGAAAGATTTTAATAGAAGTGGAGGAACTCGTTCTATATTCTTCCGTGTGAACAATGAGGGGGTGATCTTATTGAAATATATAAGTTCCGAAGGGGGCATGGCCTGAGGAGACCTGGTTTCAAGATTAGGGACTGCACATTTAAAAACAACGTACATTCAAATTTCTGGAATTATTTTGCCTTAATTGCGCAAGTTAGCACATCAGAAATATTTAGTGGAAGTAGATTCATTTTTGAATGACTGGTGGATTTAGGATCATGAGGAAGACTGGGGTAATTAACCGACAGGGTAGAGAGGTTGGCCTATGGCTGTTCCAAGGCACCAAGCCCAGGCGTTTGCGAACTGAGAAGCAACGGGGAACGGTGAACGGTAGACGGCGGAAGGAGACGGAGCCCTTGCGGGCCCGGGGGCCATAGCGCTGCTCTCCGAAGCCAGATTACTACAGCGACCGCAACCGTTCTCGATTCGCCGCAAGTTGCCCGCTGCACTAATTGCGGACCGCCCCATGCAACCAACCCCGCTTTCCAGGTCGCTGCCCGATCCTCCCTGCTCTCCCTTCTCCACTCACTCTACCTCAGTTCATCATCGGGACCACTTTCTCCCGCCGTGTTTACATTGGTTATCCAGTTGAACGGTGCAGTAAACTCCTCTTCGATTAGTCAATTAAATTCCCAACGGTCGGGACAATGATAGGTCGACATATCTGTCCGTCAGCAGACTCTGACGAATTGGCCAACAATACCAAGTCAGCTTCAAATATTTGATTGTTAGGCGAGTTTACAACATCATAGTTCTCGTAATTATTTTAATGCACGATTTAATGCCCAGACAATTTTAGGTTATGTATCTCTCTGAAGCAGCTGCTTCGGCAGATTCTTTAGATCTTTATATGGACCTCAAGACTGCGTGCAAGAGCATTCCTTTCAAGTTCAGACTTCTCTACATTTAGACCCACGGTGAATGCACAGGATATGATCTCCCACATAGATTAGATTAGATTAGATTGTCATTGTGCCGAGTACAGATACAAAACCAATGAAATGCAATTAGCATCTGACCGGAAGTGCAAAAGAATAGTATTATTTACAAAATAACTGCGAATAAAAAGTAAGTACTACAGCATACAAATATAAAAGTACCGAGGCAGTCCAATATGGGTGCAATATTGTTTAGCGCTGTGATGTGAGGTTCAGCAGGGTCATAGCCTCAGGGAAGAAATTGAATAGATTGGAATTATGGACACTTTGTTAACTTGGACCACGAGAAGGCTTCGTCAGATGTACATACGCTACAAAATAGAATGCAAGGAGCAAATCTATTGTTGAGTGCAACAGCTCCACACAGACAAGTTCAGAATCAGAATCAGGTTTATTATCACCAACATGTGATGTGAAATTTGTTAATTTAGCAGCAGCAGTTCAATGCAATATATAATCTGGCAAAGAAAAAAAATAAAAATAGTAATATATCAAGTAAATCAATTACATATATTGAATAGATTTTTTTAAAGGTGCAAAAACAGAAATACTGTATATTAAAAAAAGGTGAGGTAGTGTCCAAAGATTCAATGTACATTTAGGAATCCAATGGCAGAGGGGAAGAAGCTGAGTGTGTGCTTTCAGGCTTCTGTACCTTCTACTTGATGGTAACAGTGAGAAAAGTGCATGCCCTGAGTGCTGGAGGGCCTTAATAATGGACGCTGCCTTTCTGAGACACCACTCCCTGAAGATGTCCTAGGTACTTTGTAGACAAGTGCCCAAGATGGAGCTGACTAGATTTACAACCTTCTGCAGCTTCTTTCAGTCCTGTGCAGTAGCCTCTCCATACCAGACAGTGATGCAGCCTGTCAGACTGCTCTCCACGGTACATCTTTAAAAGTTTTTGAGTGTACTTGTTGACATGCCAAATCTCTTCAAAATCCTAATAAAGTATAGCCGTTGTCTTGACTTCTTTATAACTCCATTGATATGTTGGGACCAGGTTAGATCCTCATAGCTCTTCTCACCCAGGAACTTGAAGCTGCTCACTCTATCCACTTCTGATCCCTCTGAGGATTGGTAGGTGTTCCTTCGTCTTACCCTTCCTGAAGACCACAATCTGCTCTTCCGTCTTACTGACGTTGAGTGCCAGGTTGTTGCTGCAGTACCACTCCACTAGTTGGCATATATCACTCCCGTATACCCTCGTTACCACCAGAGATTCTACCAACAATGGCTGTGTCACCAGCAAATTTACTGATGGTATTTGAGCTATGCCTAGCCACACAGTCATGGGTATATAGAGAGTAGAGCAGTGGACTAAGCACACATCCCTGAGGTGCACCAGTGTTGATCGTCAGCAAGGAGGATATGTTATCACCAATCTGCACAGATTGTGGTCTTCCGGTTAGGAAGTCGAGGATCCAATTGCAGGGGGAGGTACAGAGGCCCAGGTTTTGCAACTTCTCAATCAGGATTGTGGGAATGATGTCATTAAATGCTGAGCTATAGTCAAAGAACAGCATCCTGACGTAGGTGTTTGTGTTGTCCAGGTGGTCTAAAGCCGTGTAGAGAGCCATTGAGGTTGCATCTATCGTTGACCTATTGTGGTGATAGGCAAATCGCAATGGGATCAGGCCCTTGCTGAAGCAGGAGTTCAGTCTAGTCATGACCAATCTCACAAAGCATTTCATCACTGTCAATGTGAGTGCTACTGGGCGATAGTCATTAAGGCAGCCCACATTATTCTTCTTAGGCACGGGTATACATGTTGCCCTTTTGAAGCAAGTGGGAACTTACGCTCATAGCAGTGAGAGGTTGAAAATGTCCTTGAGTACTCCTCCTAGTTGTTTGGCACAGGTTTTCAGAGCCTTACCAGGTAATCCATCAGGACCTTCCGCCTTGCGAGGGTTCACTCTCTTTAAAGAGGGCTTAACATTGGACTCTGAGACAGAGATCACAGGGTCATCAGGTGCAGCAGTGATCTTCACAGCTGTAGTTGTGTTCTCTCTTTCAAAGCAGGCATAAAAGGCGTTGAGTTCATCTGTTAGTGAAACATCGCGCCATTCATGCTATTGGGTTTCGCTTTGTAGGAAGTAATGTCTTGCAGACCCTGCCAGAGTTGCTGTGCATTAGTTTGAAATTGTCTCTTTACCCATGAAATGGCCTCCGCAAATCATACCTGGTTTTCTGGTACAGGCCTGGGTCGCCAGACTTGAATGCCACAGATCTAGCCTTCAGCAGACAACGTACCTCTTGGTTCATCCGAGACTTTTGGTCTGGGAATGTATAGTAAGTCAGTTGCAGTTATTCACTCAAATTATACAAATCAAACCAAATATACAGCTTTTATTTATGGGTTGTGTCAAACCCTTTGTCCATCAGGAAGCATGCAGGTCAAAATCCTCCTGTACATAGACAATGTGGGGGGTGGGGTAGGGAAGAATGTGCTTGGTGGTGGGATCCCACTGGAGATGGCAGAGGTTATACAGAATTATGTGCCGGACGTGGTAGGTAAGTATAAGAGGAACTCTATCCCTGGTAGGGTGATGGGAGAATGAGGTGAGGGCAGACATGTGCAAAATGTAAGAGATGCAGTTAAGGGCAGCATTGATGGTGGAGTAAGGGAACTCCCATTCTTTGAAGGAGGAGGGCATCTCCTTAGTTTTAGAATGAAAAGTCTCATCCTGAGAGCAGATTCGGCAGAGGTGGAGGAATTGAGAGAAGGGGATGGCGTTTTCACAAGAGGTATAGTCCAGGTAGCTGTGAGTCAGTGGGTTTATTTTAGACAGCAGTACATAAGCTGTCTCCAGAGACAGAGACAGTGAGATCGAGAAGGGGGAGGGAGGTGTCGGAAATGGACCAGGTAAATTTGAGGGCGGGGTGGAAGTTGGAGGCAAAGTTATTGAAGACCACAAAGTTGCAGGAAGCAACAACAGTGCAGTTGTCGATATAGCACAGGAAAAGTTGGGGAGTGATACCTGTGTAAGCTTGGAACACAGACTGTTCCATGTAGCCAACAAAAAGGCAGGCCATGGATACACCTTTTGTCTGACGGAACTGGGAGGAGCCGAAGGAGAAACATCCTGCCAGATGGAGAAGAGTGGTGGTGGAGAGCAACTGGTCGGGTCTGGTGTCCAGAAAGAAGCAGAGAGATTTGAGGCCTTCCTGGTGGGGCGGGGGGGGGGGGGGGGAGAGGGGGACAGGACATCCGTAGTGAAAATAAGATGATTGGAGCCAGGGAACTTGAAATTATTGAAGAGATCAAGAGCATGTGAAATGTCATGGATGTAGGAAGGAAGGTACTGAATCAGGGGAGATAAAATCAAGTCAAGGTATGCAGATACAAGTTCAGTGGGACAGGAACAGAAATAATGGGTCTATCTGAACAGACAGGTTTGTGGATCTTGGGCAGAAGGTAGAAACTGGAGGTGCAGGGTAAGGGAACTATGAGGTTGGTGACAGTGGATGGAAGATCCCCAGAGTTAATAAGGTCAGTGAAGGTATGGGAGACAATGGCCTGGTGCTCCTTAGTGGAGTCCTGTTAGAGGGATAAGTAAGAGTTGGTATCTGACAGTTGTCGGCAGGTCTTAGCAAGGTAGAGGTTAGTCTGCCAGACTACTACAGCATTCCACCCCTGCCCCCACACATCTGCTGGTTTGTCCATGGTTTCTTCTGCTCACACTTTTCCACAAGTTAATCATGCAGTGGTCAATGTGGAATGTCATTATAATCCTGCAGCTAAAGAAGCTGGTGTATACTATTAGATGAATCCCTGAGATGTCAAGGTCATCTGGAGAAGGTCATTAACACATGAACTTTCAAACAAGCAGCAAAACCTTGCTTGGTTAATGGCAAGGATGGCCTTGTTAGAATTTTCTTGCATAGGCATTATTCCATTGCATAGTGGCTTTGAGGTGCCTGGGCTGAGGACAGGGGGGGAATGTAATGTTTTGCTGAGGTTCATCCCAAATGCAAAACTGTATCCTTTCAGCTTGATTATTCATGTGTAAAAATCTTATGTTATCCATGTAAATTGCTGTACAATACATGCAGTTTGAATTATACTTTCAACAAAATATTATCGTAAGTTAATAATGTCCTGTGTATGATATGCGTAGTCCAGAGGAACATTGCTTCATTGGTTGTATATACGTACAAGCAGATGACAATAAACTTGAACTTGGATCAAGAATGAGCTGCTTCCAAGGAGTGGAAGATGCTTGTGCACTAACTGTTTTAACAAGGGGGGGGGGGGGGTGGCCAGTGCACATGAACAACCACAATACACCAAGGTATTGAGCTAATGACAAGGAGGCTCATGATTGTCGTGCAGATTCTGCTGCTGGGAACCTCTCCCACTACTTCATACACTCAATGGCCACTTTATTAGGCACACCTGCTTGTTAATGCAAATATCTAATCACACAAAACATGTGGCAGCAACTCGGTGCATAAAAGCATGCAGATATGGTCAGGAGGTTCAGACCAAACACTGAAATAGGGACAAAAGGGCTTTCAGTCAAGAATGGAGCCAGCATACAACGTTCCTTCGGTCAACATCTTCCAGATAGCCCAAGAAAATGTCTATTTTACTTCTTTTATGTCTGTTTTTCATCTTAAGTGTGTTTCTGAGACTGTTAGAGCTTCCGACTTACAGTTTGGAGATTGACTAAGTGACCCAGTGTTCTGCTGTCTCCAAGATGATTCCGGGAAGCAAGTGTGCACTCAAACGGCTTCGATGTGAAGAGAGAAATGGGACGTAAGCTGACATCTGACTCCATTTCACAGACTAAAGCGTTGAGGAAGATTGAGACATCGCGGCAAATGCGGAAGGCAGGTGAGAGTTCAGCGCGACTGCCTGCCTTTTGATCGCTACCAGAGAAGGCGTCTGTGTGGCTCACTGCGGCAGGTAGGCAGGCCTCTCTGCCTCACGTGGTGTTCATGTCCTTCGAGAATGTCAGTGATGTCAGAGGATGTTACCGTGGTTCTGCATTTATAGGTTGGACTATTGCATTTATGGACGGTGGACTTTTTCAGACTCATGGTTTTAACATCGTATTTTTCGCCCATTCCTTTTCCATTTTGTTGTGCGAGGGAAGGGGCTTGGGGGCTGATGTTCTTGTTCTGTTAGTTTTTGTGTGCGGGGGATGGGTTTTGGTGGTCGATGTCCTTGTTACGTTTTGTGTCAGGAGAGGGGAGGTTTGGGGGTCGATGTTCTTGTTGCGTATTATGTTGGAAGAGGAGGGTTTGGGGGAGGGTTCATCATAGGGATGTCATCCTTTTTTGTGCAGGGGGCAGTGTTTGAAGTTTCTCTCTGAACATCTTTAATGTTCTTTCTATGCTTCCTGGCTATCTGGAAAAGACTCCATTTCACAGTAGTACATGGATACATACTTTGATAATAAATTAACCTTTGAAAAAATGTGAGCTAAGTCACTTTGACCGTGGAATGATTGCTGGTTTTAGTGTCACAGGAACTGCTGATCTCCTGGGATTTTCACACACAACAGTCTGCACAGCAGGGGTTCCCAAACTCCTCAGTTAATGGTAGGGGTCTATGACATAAAAAAGATTGGGAACCCCTGCTCTGGAGTTTACAGAAAATGTTGCAAAATACAAAACATCCAGTGAGTAACAGTTCCGTAGGTGAAAATACCTTCTTAATGAGAGATCACAGAAGACTAGCAATACTGGTTCAAGCTGACAGGAAGATGGTAATTCAAATAACCGTGCATTATAACAGTGGTGTGCAGAAGAGCGTACCTCATTGGGCCATATACCTACAAAGTAATCAAGTTTTTATTTGAAAAGTGGTCCATTACTTAATGTTACTTTAATAAAATGCAAAAATTTCTTTGTAACATTTAATATTTGAAATATGTTTTGAAATCTAAAATTTGCTCTTTTCTATTGACACACCATTCCAGAAGACCAAAAAAAATCAAAAAAAAAATTTATATTGAAATCTAGGGTGCCTAAAACTTTTGCATAGTACTGTACAGAAAATTATCAAAGGCCAATATTGGAATAAATCTCATACAAATTTTTTGCAGCTATGCAAAATCGCAGTTAGATCACATCTGGCAGAGAATGCTACTTGGATTCCGTGGTTAAGAAAGTTTTTGGAATTAAGGTTGATAAGATTGAGTTTTGATATGGTGCAGGGGAAACAAAAGGATAGGGAGAAACTATTGAAGAATACAGAGAAAAATATGTGAAGATACAGTTGCAAGAAAAAGTTTGTGAACTCTATGGAATTACCCGGTTTTCTCCATTAATTACTCATAAAATGTGGTCTGATCTTCATCTAAGTCACAGTAACAGACGAACACAATCTGTCAAAACTATAACACACACACACTGTACTACTTCTTGTCAATACTGAGTAAACCATATAAACAACCAGAGTCTAGGGCCAAGAAAGTATTTGAACCTCTGGTGTAATGCCTTCTTCAAAAGCTATTCGGATTCACTAAGATGAGATTGGAGATGTGGGTTGTGAGGGTGTCCTGCCCTATTAAAAAAAGATAAAGTCAAGTTACTGTCAGAGCCTGCTCTTCTCAAGATAAGATCTGTTTGTGTACACCACACCTTAATCAAAACAACTTTCAGAGGACCTTAGAAGAATTGTAGAGATGCATGAAGCTGGAAAAAGCTACAGGAGCATTTCTAAAGACCTGAGTGTTCATCAATCTACAGTAAGAGAAATTGTCTATAAATGGGGAAATTCGGTACTGTTGCTACCTAGGTGTGGGCGTCCTGCAAAGATCACACCAAGAGCACAATGCTGAAGGAGGTGAAAAAGAACCCAAGAGTAACAGCAAAGGACCTGCAGAAATTTTGAGAACTTGCTACAGTTTCTGTTCATGTATCTACTATATAAAAAAACACTAAACAAGAATGGTGGAAGGACACCATGAGGAAATCACTGCTCTCCAAAGAAACATTGCTGCACATCTCAAGTTTGCAAAAGATCATCTGGATGTTCCACAACACTTCTGGGACAAGGTTCAAATACTGTGGACAGATGAGACAAAAGTTGAACTTTTTGGCAGAAAATGGGCACTGCACACCAGCACCAAACCTCATCCCAACTGTGAAGCATGGTACTAGGAACATCATGGTTTGGGGCTGCTTTGCTGCCTCAGGGCCTGGACAGCTTGCAATCGCTGAGGGAACAATGAATTCAAAACTGTATCAAGACATTTTACAGAAGACTGTCAGGGTAGCTTAATAGAAGTTGGATGATGCAACAAGACAACCATCCGAAATACAAGAATAAATCAACAACAGAATGGATAAAAAGAAGAAAATTTGTATTTTGGAATGGCCAAGTCAGAGTCCAGACTTTTACCCAATTGAGATGCTGTAGCAGGACCTGAGGAGGGCTGTTCATGCAAGATATCACAGAAATATTGATGAACTAAAACAGATTTGTATGGAGGAATGGTCTAAAATTTCTCATCATTGTGCAAGTCTGATTAGCAGCTACAAGAAACAGAGTGGAAGTTACTGCTGCTAAAGGTGGTTCTACCAGTTATTAAACACAAGGGATTGCATACTTTTTCCAGCCTGAACTGTGAATGATTAAAAAATTTGCTCAATAAAGACATGAAAAGTACAATTGATTATGTGTTACTAGTTTAGGGAGATTGTCTATTAATTGTGACTTAGATAAAGTTCAGACCACATTTTAAGATTAATTACTGCAGAAAACCTGGTAATTGCAAAGGGTTCACAAACTTTTTTTTGCAACTGTAAGACATAGGTCAGCTAATCTCAGTGAATGACAGACCAGGCATAAAGGGCTAAATAGCTTACTCTCTCTGTTCCAAAGTATAGAATATTGCCATCAGCTTTTACCCACTGAATTGCTGTCAATGCCCGAGATTAATTCCTTATTTATGATTTCATGTCCTTGTTGCATTCCTCCTTGTGGTACAAACGAAGCTGTGCTCATTTGGTTGAAAGATGTCTCAACAATGATCTCACACTCAACATCATCAAGACCAAGGAACTATTCATGGTTTTCAGTAAGGGGAGTCAGGAGAACACACACTGAGGAGTCAGCAGAGGAAAGGGAGTGCAGCTTTAAATTCCTGGGTGTCAATATCTTGAGGTTCTATCCTGGGCCCAACACACTGATGCAATGAAGGCACACCAATGGCTGTACTTTGTTGAGAGTTTGGTGACATGCCAAAACTCCTCAAAGGCTAGCAGATTTGTATAGATCTACATTGAAGCACACTCTGACTGGGTGCATCACAACCTTATATGAAGGTTCCAGTGCGCAGGGTCGCAAAAGGCTACACAAGGCTGTAGGCTCAGCCAGCTCCATCAAAGGCACAACCCTTCCCACCTGAGGACATTAGCTCAAGAAGGACCCTCATCATCCTGGACATAGTCTCTTTTTGATACTACCATCGGGAGAAAAGGTAGAGGAGCCTGAATACTCAATAATTCAGAATCAGCTTCATTCCCTTCTGCCCTCAGATTTCTGAATGGTCAATTAACCCATGAAAACTACCTCATTATTCCTTTTTATCAATATTTATTTTATAATTTATAGTAATTTTATGTCTGCACAGAACTGCTATCACAAAACAAAAAAAAATCACTTCATAAAACTAAATTCTGATTCTGACCCAACTTTTGAACAATGAATGACTCAATATATATTTTAAACACAAAAAAGACTACCATAAGGGCATTAAGAATGAGTACTAGGTAAAAAGAATATTTTCCAAATTAAATTTATTTTAAACAAGCCCGTTACTGATTATGAGACAGCAAAAGCAATGGTACAAGTCACAGAGAAGTCTTTAATTAAATTTTAACTTTAGGGGTATATCTTGAGCAGCAAAAACTTAAAGTGCAATTTGACCAAAAACACTTGTTCAAAATCCAACAAAATAGGTACTGTCAAAAGTACAGAGATTTAGAACAAATAAAATACTGCAGATGCTGGATAGCTGAAATGAAAACAAAAAAACATCGGAAATTCTCAGAACAAGAGTGCACCTAAGGGGAGAGAAAGAACTAATGTTTCAAATTAATTATCTCTAATCAGAAATTTCATCGTGGACAGAGATCTAGACCTATCCTGCAATCTTGTTATGGCAAGAATTTGGATTCATTAACGTTCATTTTTTGCAGTGATGACTCAAACTCAAATGAAGTAGAATCCCATTCCTCCCAGAACACTCACTCAATTCTAATGAACAAATCTCGATAGAAAATTGATTTCTATTTAAAAAAAAAACACTAAGCAGAATGTCTCAGAAACATTAGCTAGCCTTTTCTCCACGATATTCATTAGTTTTTGAAGTGAAGGTGTGAATGCTTAAAAATGTGAATATAAATTTCAACCATGGTAGTGTTTAAACACAAAAATTATAACTTTAAACGCATCATAGATGAGGAAGCAGATCCAGAACTAGGTTCCTGGAACAGTTAAGAATGCTATTCACAATGCAAATATATCATCTCACCCCCATTCAGTCACCATACAGCAATAGAAACCAGTTAAAACACAAGACATATAAATGTTCATGGTAAATTGTTTCCTTCTTGGGGCAAGCCTGGAGAACCACCATGACAACACAGCAGAGCTCCACAGGTCTCTGAATCTTATAACTTTAGGGCAGTGGAGATGATGCCTTATACACACTGTGTAAAGATGTAACCAACTTCAAACCAAACACCTAACTAAATGATAAATCCACACAATAGCAGTGCATGCTCTTTCCATTTACACTGATAGGGGGAAAAAAAAGGCAACCTTTTATAAATTAAATCCATTAGATGGAAATATTTACCTTTCATTGGCTCTTACTTATCACTCCCTGACAGATATTCTCTAGCACCAGGTATAGTGGGATGAACTGAGAAAAAGGAAGAACGGACTAGGGAAAACAGGCAGGGAAGAGGGCAAGAACAATGTTTGCCTTCAATTTGTGAAACTCCAAAATAATTAGCACTAAATCAGAATCAGTGTAATTGTACTGGTGGTCTCACTTGACCCCTTCAATGTCCACATCTAAAATCATATCACAAACATTCTTTTCACATACAGCATTATTCTTCTATTTCCAGATTACCCAGTCCATTCCGAATTGAATTTATTCTTATATTTTTGCTACCAGCTGGCTAATTTGTATAACTGATTGAGACACAGGAAACATCACCACATGCCAGGACTATATTCAGTTGAACATGTCAATCTCTGTTCAAGTCAAAATGTTTATAACTGCTTGTTATAAGAAACCAATCAGCAATGAACAGAACACCAGATCTGAGACAATGGTTAACTTTAAAAGTTACAGTTTAGGACTTAGTTGAGAAATTTGGAGTACTAACACTACCACAGTTGTAACGCATTTGGCAGATGGAACATACAGTGGGACAAAGATCAAATCCTTCTTAATCTTTCCCTGAAACCCACATAGTTGGAAATTGAGTGTGTCTCTCAGTGTTGTAAAAACAAAATTCTCAGCTTTTATTCCTTTGTAAAGATACAGACCAAGGTAAAGCAATAATTGCCACAGACTACCCTGACCAAATTCAATCAACATTCCTACCATGGTGTTAGATCTGTACAGCATGATTAGATTACCTGGGCAAACTGGAGGGGAGAGCAGGTAGTGTTCAGAGGGTCAAAATCCAAATGCATTCCTACTCCAGGTTGTACAGGGTTCGTGCTAGGGTAACAATCTGGATCAAGAGACTCCTCGTTGGAAAATTATAAGCACTGGGTTAGCACATCACTGTTGATAATTCTGCCCCAGCATCTTTAAATTAATTCCAAAAATGTTTATAAATTATTCTGAGCAAGAAATTAAGATCCCAGTGATGTCCTCACCACACTTCCCCACCAGCCTCCTCTGATGCAGCAGCTAGACTGCCTTCCCCACAAATGAAGACATCTTGCGATCTTGCATCTGGCAGTCTAGTTCATCTGTTCTGCTGCAGGTATTGGTGAGTAAACATGTTCAGCTCACTGTCCAGCCAGCCAGCTTTGTTTCTGCAAAGAATGACACAGTTACTGCAAGTGCAGACAGGCTAAGCCCTCCCACTGGCCACCCAGGTACTCGCCCAGACCCAGGCTGCATTCCTCACTGGAGGGTGCCGGCAGTTCCCAAAAACCCTAACCTTGAGGTTTGCAATAGCTGAACAAGAACAGAAAGAGTTCATATTGTTGTTTTTTGCCTGCGAGATGGAGGAAGCTTATCCCTACTCCAAAGTTGCTGCATCAGTAATTTATGAGCTACAGCAGCAAGTACAACATGAAGTCAACACATTGGATCCCTTGAAATAGCTTTCCACAAAGCAAGTATCCGGTAGTTAACTCGTGGTCCCAAAGCTAACAAAATTCTCATGTTTGTTTTGCTGATACCCACCTCAGCAGTTTGGCTTTACTCTGGAGTGAGTCCAGTAATTCAATCTTCTTATTCAGTTCTTTAATCTCCTCATCCAGGTTCTGCCGTGTTACATCCACCTGCTGACACAACTGGGCAAATGTCCCTGCCAGTTCTCTGCAAGATAAAAATGAACACAGTAAAATCATGATGGAGGAGATATCTGCTGTGACAATAGCAAATGAAGAGATGGGAGGGTTTATAAAAAAAACCTATATTTCAGAGACCTGTCACTGATGGCACTAAACAGCAACTCCTTTGCTCGTATCTTCGGAAACAGCTCTATTTACATCTTTCTTTTTCCCTTTCAGGGTTCTTTTGAAGACCCTGACCCGGAGTTACACGCAGACTTTGGTTCTTTGCGGGGAGTGGGACCCGTTCTTGCAGTTTCAGGACCGGCCATTGTTGTTTGACATGCCAAGGGTTCGGCCTGAGAGTCTCACTCATATTTGGAAGCCAAAGATCTCAGGGTTCTGGAGACGGGTGGATTGACGGTCGGTGTCACAGCAGGAGACTCGTGTGTCGTTGGGGAGGCCAGAAAATCTTTCGCTGTGGGCCCGAAGACCCGAGATCTTTGCAATCTTCAGGCACAGAACTCGTAGCAAGCGACGAAACAGACTTTTTAACATTGTAAACCAGCGGGTTGTTGTTATGTCTCCTGTTTACTGTGAAAATGAGGGATGCCTCCCTCTCCCCTATTAGGGAGAGAGAGAGAGAGAAAGAACCTGTGGTTTGTCAAATACCGGATGAAATGCGAAAGTCTTTGGGGTAACTGCAAGTCTGTGTCTTTGTTATCGCCTAGCTCATGCTTGTGCTCAGTAGGCGGGTGCGCTTTTTTTTTGCTGGGGGGGGGATCTTTGCTGCCACTTACGCGCGGTGGGGAGGATTTTGGGGTTCTCACGTTCAACTGTCGTTCATTCTTTGGGGCACTTCTCTGTTTTCGTGGATGTTTGCGAAGAATAAGCTTTTCAGGATGCATACTGTATACATTTCTCTGACATAAAATTGGACCTTTGAACCTTTAATAACTGCACAAGGAAAATTTAAATTGGCATTTATTAGGTTCCTTCAGGAGGGTTACTTTCTAAGTCTCACATGTGAAGAAGTCATTGCAGCGAAGGTCTGAGAGAGAAGAAACACTGGCATATTGGGATTGGGATACCTGAAGGTCAGATGACTGAACCCCAGAAAGATTTATTTCCTTCATAGCGAGCTGGGGGGGCAATCATGAAGATTGAAGGGAGCAACATGTATTTGGGGAAAAATGGGGAGCAGGAGGAAGGAAGAGGCATCCTTTGCAAAAACACTGACACAGCTGTACCCCTCCCCACATCACTCCCTCCAAAATCTTTCTTACACTTACTGTTGCACCTGGTGACTGCAGTTGGAACCAGTATAACTGACTATGAGCTGCAATTTCTCAGCAGCATAGTCCACAAACTGACGCTTGAAGGCTCGTTCCTTCGCTCTGGTTGTCCAAGTCAGTCGCTCATACACATAGAGGAGACCGTACATTCCGACACTCAATGCAATCAGCCGCCAGCCCACTGCTTTCCACACCTGAGAAAAAACAATCAGACGAGAACACATTTTAACAAACCAACCCCTACACCATTCCACATTCAGAAACGTTGGCTCATCTACCTGCTCCAGCATCAGTGCTTGGGTATCAAGAACACCAGCAAACAATCTGCTAAACATAGATTGGGAGACTGCTTCACCAAACACCTATGCAAAAAAAGCGGAATCTCCCGGTGGTCTCCCATTTCTATTCCATTTCCCATTCTGTCATCTCAGTCCATGGCCTCCTCTAAGGTGTTCTTGTATTCCGTCTGGGTAGCCTCCAACCTTCATGGCATGAACATCAATTTCTCAAATTTCCGGTAAGTGTCTCCTCCCCCCCCCCCCCCCACTTCACTATTCCCCCATTCCCGTTTCCCTCTCTCACCTTATCTCCTTACCCATCCATAACCTCCCTCTGGTGCTCCTCCCCCATCCTCTTCTACCCTCTCTCCTGTCAGTTTCCCCCTTCTCCAGCCCTTTATCTCTTTCACCAATCAGCCTCCCAGCTCTTTACGTGACCCTTCCACCCCTTCCCAGTTTTACCTATCACCTACCACCTTGTACTTCCTCCTCCCCTCCCCCACCTTCTTGCTCTAACCTCATTTTCCTCCCCAGTCTTCATGAAGGGACTTGGCCCGAAATATTGACTATTTACTGTTTTCCATTAATGCTGCCCGGCCTGCGGAGTTCCCCCAGCATTTTGTGTGTTGCTTGGATTTCCAGCATCTTCAGATTTTCACGCCTTTATGCTAGAGGAACTCAGCAGATCCAACAACATCTGTACGGAGAAAGGAACTATCAATATTTTGAGTCAAAACTCTGTAGATGGGTAACAAATCAAAAACATAGGACCAGGGTGAATTCAGATTGCAGCAAAAATCACCATTATTTGCTGCAGGAAGTAAAAACAGGGATGATATCTTGGTGAGAATATTTCATTATACTTCAATAAGTAAATATAACAATGATTTTAAATTGGGAACAAGAGCAGTAAAATGTTAAGATGCTCAATAGGATAAAATGTCAGAAGCAGAGACACACCATAGAAACCATAACCATAGAAACTACAGCACAGAAACAAGCCTTTTGGCTCTTCTTGGCTGTGCCGAACCATTTTCTGCCTAGTCCCACTGACCTGCACATGGACCATATCCCTCCATATCCTACCAAGCTGAAAAGAGGAACAAAAGTTCACAAGAACTTGGGCAATCAGTTGATGGAATCTACAACTAGGCAAGGTGACCTTTAGAGATAACTCAACGCCTTCTATGTCCGCTTTGAAAGGGAGAATATAGTTACAGCTGTGAAGATCCCTGCTGCATTGGTGACAATGTGATCTCTGTTTCAGAGGCCAATGTTAAGCTGTCTTTAAAGAGGATGAACCATTGCAAGGCGAACGGTCCTGATGGAGTACCTGGCAAGGCTCTGAAAACTTGTGCCAACCAACTGGTGAGAGTATTCAAGGGCATTTTCTACCTCTCACTGCTACAGGCGGAAGTTCCCACTTGCTTCAAAAAGGCAACAATTATACCAATGCCTAAGAAAAATAATGTGAGCTGCCTTAATGAATATCACCCAGAAGCACTCACACCTACA
Source organism: Mobula birostris (assembly GCF_030028105.1). NCBI lineage: Eukaryota > Metazoa > Chordata > Chondrichthyes > Myliobatiformes > Myliobatidae > Mobula > Mobula birostris. The sequence continues at coordinate 20,172,632 of NC_092396.1, forward strand.
GTGATGAAATGCTTTGAGAGGTTAGTCATGACTAGACCGAACTCCTCCCTCAGCAAGGACCTGGACTCACTGCAATTTGCCTATCGCCACAACAGGTCAATGTCAGATCAAATCTCAATGGCTCTCCTCATGGCTTAAGACTACCTGGACAATACAAACACCTATGTCAGGACATCGTTCATCGACCATAGCTCAGTATTTAACACCATCATTCCCACAATCCTGATTGAGAAATTACAGAACCTGAACTCTGTACCTCCCTCTGCAATTGGATCCTCGACTTACAAACTGGAAGACCACAACCTGTGCGGATTGGTGATATCTTCTCCTATTAAAAGGGGTGTGTGCTTAGCCCACTGCTTTACTCTCTCTATACCCATGACTGTGTGGCCAGGCATTGCTGAAATGCCATCTATAAATTTGCTGATGATACAATTGTTGGTAGGATCTCAGATGGAGACGAGAGGGCGTACAGGAGCAAGATATGCCAACTAGTGGAGTGGTGCTGCAGCAACAACCTGGCACTCAACGTCAGTGAGATGAAAGAGCTGATTGTGACTTCAGGAAGGGCAAGACAAAGGAACACATACCAATCCTCATGGAGGGATCAGAAGTGGAGAGAGTGAGCAATTTCAAGTTCCTGGGTGTCAAGATCTCTGAGGATCTAACCTGGTCCCAACATATTAATGCAGTTATAAAGAAGGCAAGACAGCGACTATACTTCATTAGGAGTTTGAAGAGATTTGGTATGTCAATAAATACACTCAAAAACTTCTATAGATGTACCGTGGAGATAGGCCGCATCACTGTCTGGAAGGGGGAGGGTGGTGGCTACTGCACAGGACGGAAAGAAGCTGCAGAAGGTTGTAAATCTAGTCAGTTCCACCTTAGGTACTAGCCTACAAAATACCCTGGATATCTTCAAAGAGCGATGTCTTAGAAAGGCAGCATCCATTATTAAGGACCTCCAGCACCCAGGCATCCCTTTTTAGATTAGATTAGATTCAACTTTATTGTCATTGTGCCAAGTACAGATACAAAGCCAATGAAATGCAATTAGCATCTGACCAGAAGTGCAAAAGAATAGTATTATTTACAAAATAACTGAATAAATAGTGCTACAACATACAAATATAAAAGTATTGAGACAGTGCAATATGGGCACAATACTGCTTAGCGCTGTGATATGAGGTTCAGCAGGGTCACAGCCTCAGGGAAGAAGCTCTTCCTGTGCCTGCTGGTGTGGGAGCGGAGGCTCCTGTAGCGCCTACCGGATGGGAGGAGAGTAAAAATTCCATGGTTAGGGTGAGATGCATCCTTGATAATGCTTTTCGCCCTGGCCAGGCAGCGTTTACCATCAGGAAGGAGGTACAGAAGCCTGAAGGCACACACTCAGCGATTCAGGAACAGCTTCTTCCCTCTGCCATCCAATTCCTAAATGGACATTGAACCCATGAACACTACCTCACTTTCTAATATATATTATTTCTGTTTTTTGCACGATTTTTAATCTATTCAATTTACATATACTGTAATTTATTTATTTATTATTTTTTCCTTCCTTCTGTATTATGTTTTGCATTGAGCTGGTGCTGAGTTAACAAATTTCATGACACAATTTCATGAATCAGATAATAAACCTGATTCTGATTTTAGTTGAGGCCAGAATGCCGACATACTCATCTATAATCTCATGTCTGGTAAAGGAACCTTGCTAATGTGAATGAACTCTTAAGGGAAGTGCAATGAGATAGTGATAATGTGCTCACTGTCAAAGTTCATAGATTCAGCATTGGGAGGCTAAATTAAGACATTTACAAACAATGCTTTAACAATCCCTTTTAATGAGCTCAGTGTCAACTCAAATCCCTTTCATTCTTGATTAACCTTTCACTGATCAAATAGAACAAAGTTGACAGGCAATTCACAATGAGGGCGGGAGGAGAAGATGGCAGCCCCCGGTGAAATTATATCATATCTGTTAAATAGGGGCTGTGGACAATTCTGATTTGATGGAGACAGACGTGAAAGCACAGAGGAACATCTGGAGTAATTTCTGAAATGCTGGTTCGCTGCCACTGCTACTGTGCGATCAAGAATCTCTGGAGGGAAGGCCCCAAAATCCCCAGCTTTGCCTGCTGCTGGCAACCGAGGCTGAGGTCGAAGCATTCGGATAGAGATGGCGCTCGGTACTCGGTGTCGGAGGGCTGATCGGAGCTCGAAGTTTTCGGATGACTCAGAGTCAGACTGTGGTTGGGCATGGCACAGAGAGTTTTCTTCCTTCTCCCGTCTACGTGAGGTGTGGGACTTTCGAGAGACTTTGAACTTTTTTTTACTGTGCCATGGCCTGTTCTTCAAGTTATGGTATTGTTGCACTGTTGTAACTATATGTTATAATTATGTGGTTTTTGTTAGTTTTTCAGTCTTGGTCTGTCCTGTGTTTCTGTGATATCACACTGGAGGAATATTGTATCATTTCTTAATGCATGCATTACTAAATGACAATAAAAGAGGACTGCGTGTCCTCGTAATCTAATCTAATCTTGAAATAAATAAAACCCACAGTATTTTAATGTACTCAAGTCATTCAATTGTCTGAAAGTCCCAGATCGTCCCAATGTAGTATTTCCTCCTCAGCTCTGATAAGAAAGTCAAATGTCCCAAAAAATCATTAATTGTGACTGATTGATTTTGATTTACTTTAAGATCTAATAGGACTGAAGTATTTTCCCCTTCAGCATCCCAGCACCAACCCTTGCCCTCGGATTCTATCCCAACCCATTTATCCCACTTACCCATAATGCATTATTGTTGTGCTCTGTGTACAAACACTAGTTGAAGCGTACACAGTTATACAAAGGCTTGTCAAACCACCAGTGACACCAAACAGTTGCCAGTTGTGGGAGCGGGCAAAGATCACCATAACCTGATGCTAACCGAGAAATTGTCACTTACCAGCCCACCAACAACGATTATTCCCATTGATGTCCGCGAGGTTAAAGATGCTAATCCAGTTACCATAGATACCATAAGTTCTTCCTGGGTCATTGACCCTTGAGGTAAAGGTGGCAAGCTAGTGCTGACTGGGGTAATAGGCAGTTGCCTTGGAACCTGGAGACACAGGGAACCAAAATTCAGCAAGAGAAAAGCTGCATACAAGCCACTGATAATTTCTGACACCATTCATCAATAAGATGTCAATAAGAAAATGAAATAATTGCCACTGGTGGCAGCTGTAACTCAGTGGGAAGTACTCTCACTGATGTTGCAGATTTGAATCCAGAGGTCTGTGCACAAGCTGGGCTGATGCACCCCTAGCAACACTAAAGGAGTGTTGTGGTACTGAAAGGCGCATTCTAATGACTGATACATAGTCAGAGGTGCCCCCTTTCAGATTGGTCTTTAAATAGGGAAGCAGTGAAGGCTACCTCATTAAATACAGTAAGACAGAGTTAAGATAGATTTTTGCACAATGGGGCTATTAAGGGCTCTGAGGAACAGGCAGGTAGGTGGAGCTGAGCTCATGGCCAAATCAGCCACGACCTTACTGAATGGAAGAGCAGGCTATCTGACCAGCCGAGCCTATTCCTGTTCCTATTTCTTGTTACTTACGTTCTATCCTTCAAGCCAGAACAGCACAACATTGGTATTTTTCCAAATACTTATCCATTGACCAAGATATTAAAACAATTTATCAAGCCTTCCCTGACTGCTGCAGTTATCTATGCTACACCTTATCAGAGGTATCTCTTTCAAATTTGATGTTTAATCAAGATCCTGTTGGCTTCCTAGAAATATGTGAGAGACAAGAATTCTTGCTGGTACTACTTGGGCCTCTTTAGTTAATGCTGACCTAGAGACAGATACATGATCATTATCACTTTGCTGGGTATGGAAGCTTACAATGCACAGACTGACCATAGTGGTCAGCAGAGACCCGTTTGAGTGAAGGATCTATTTCTTGCTCCAACTCTGATTTTTCCTTCTCTGCCCCTTACCTGATCATTGCATCCCACCAGTGCCCTGCGGCCATTCTTTGGTCCAAGGAAACGGTTAACAAGCATTGTCCATCCAAGAGAGAAGTGAAATTCAATATCTTCCTGAAAGTCTGCACAGAGACGATCGCAGTTCAGGTCGTAGCTGAGACTGAAGCGCTGACGGGGGACTGGAAGATCGACGTGGCCTCTCTCTGTAGGTGGCAGCAGGGGCTGGAGGCTGTCTGGATAAAATTTGGAGAGATATCGTCACTAAACCATAACTTACTCTTCAGTTGTGTTCCCATATCAGTGTCATCTGCACTGATCGATGAATTCAAGAGGAATATGAGAACTATGACAAGATCAAGGGTCCATCTATTTTGCAGAATATAATACAATTAACAAAGAAGACACCAAGTAATAATAATAAATCCACATCAATTTGTCCACAGCAAACCCAAATATAATACGAAGAAGCACCAATGGAGTACAAATTACCTGTTCTTACCCAGCAATCCACCCTTACTTCAATACTTCAACTGATTTGAATATGTAGTGGACCCATTCTATTACCACCATAAAATCCCTTCATCTGCTAATCCTGGGCAATCTCTCCCTCTGAATCTCTGGAATTCTCTGCCCCGAGGGTAGTGGAAATCAGATCATGAGAAATATTTGAGGTGGATATTAATGAATAGTTGAAAGATTGAGAAATGGAGGGTTATGTGGGAACTGGCAGATGAGGTCATAATAAATTAGGCACGTTCATACTCAAGGAAGGGCATAGTGAGTCTAACTCCCACTGCTACTTTCTTACAATAGTTGATTGAGAGAAAACAGGATTTGAGACTTCAGCTTGAAACAAGCAAATCTGTAGTTTGTGCCCTAGTTGGATATTATTTGTTGATGTACAACTGAAGAACTGGATTATTATAGTGCAAAATAATCGACTTCCCAACAAATTACCAATCATCTCTTGCTGGGTTTTCTGGAGGCTGGATGTAATGGCAACAGAGCAACGCTCAGACATGTTGCGTCCCAGACCTTCCTCGAGGTGCTTATGAAGCTCCTGCAAAAGAGAAAAAAGATTGGTGCTTAAGTTATGGAAGAAGTTGAAAAAAAAACAACCCCAAATGGAAGTAACACTTTCACATGTGCCTTAGAGAACCAATGATTCAGATTTGTTTCATCATCTGTGCAGGGAGTCTGGCCTCACTTAGGCCTTGTATGATTGAAAAACACCCCTACTTTGATCTCTAAATCTCTTGCAATGAAAACCAACAAATAATGTGCCTCCCCATTAGATTGCTTAACCTTCATATTCACTGTTTCAGTTTAAAGCACGTCCACTTCATTCTGAACACCAGGAGCACTGAATCTCTCGTCATTTAAAAAATATTCTATTATTCTACTTTTCCTTCCACTATTTTTACAGAAGTTTCCATCTCCCATATCTTCGCCCATTAACTTGACCCAGATACATGTGGTGAGGCCACTAGACATTCTCCTTACAGCCCACACTGTAGACAAACTGAGTCATCAGCAATGCTTCTCTTATTTAAATCATGCTGCTTGTTAACCAACATTACTCGCCAAATGTCACAGATACCAATTTTATTTATAATCTTTATCAAAAGGTCTGATGAAAATAAAGCAAGACAAATTAATTAAATCCATTCTGCTTGACAAAATGTCGAAATTTCCAAAAGATTCATTAAACATCATCTTCATTTCATAGATCCATGTTAGCTCTGCCCTGTTCCTACTAATAAAAATTCCCAGGGTCTCCAAAAAGAGGAACAATCTTCTCTCCCTTTTACATTGATACTCACACTCTTGTAGACTTTGAGCACCACTGAGGAGGGGTGAAAATCCAAGTGGAAATCATCCACCAACATGGAAAGGTGTCGTATCTCTTCTGCCATTGCATTAGAGACCTGTAACAAAGCAAACAGCATCAAAGAGCAGCAGACTGTATTCAACAGCTTATGCAAAGGCCTTGTGCAACAGAACAATTTAAACATTAAAATCACACACCCACCCCACCACAGCAGAAACAGAGTGCAATTTCTCCACTCTCACCTGTCGCTCCACCTCTTCAGTAATTTGTTTGATTTTGCTTTTACAATCCTGGGTTAATAGATCTAGCTGATTTTCAATAAACTCCAAACGATTCATTCGCTCCTCTCTCTGATTCAGGCAATGCACCCTGAAAAAAATTTGAAGTAGCTTTCAGTTTCATCTTCCATTATATTTTGGTGTTCCTCATTCTCCCGAATTAATGTGTCTCTGCTTCAATCAGGCAGAGAGCAGAAGATGTTTAGCAATGCTGGCATGCTATGTTGGCGCCAGAACGTGCAGCAAAACTCACAGCCTATCCACATGTGAGGGGATCCAGGAGTGCCCCTATTAACTGTTTGAAGAGAGACAGAGAGAGACATTCATCACTGATGGTTTGCTTGGAAAGGAGAGAGACACGAAGATTGACAGTTGGACTGACATGGGAGTTAACTTTGGAGTTTTACTTTGGAGATAAAACTGAGCAGCTCGAAGGTTGCTATGGTGACCAACAGGACATTATTGATGTTACTTCCAAGGACTTGTTGCCTGCTCGCATTCCTTTACAGACAAAGGAAGGAGGGACTCTTTGAATGACAGGCGATGCTCAGCCTGGTGAAATAAATGGGAGGTCAGATGATACAGACCTCAGACACGATCTGGACACTGGATGAGCATTGTTGTGCCCGCAGAGAAAGTGGGTTTTGGAGGATCGATTAGGCGGATCGATCCAAATTAATATTCCAGTGAAGGAGAAGGGGTTGACTGATGGGGAGTTGTCTATGTGTCCACCCTTGGCGGGGTGATAGCTCCACCACAGGAAAACCAGTCCCTCTGGTTAAAGTCACAGTCGGTGACTTGTGAAGGATTTCGGAGGACGACGAGAAGATCGACGGCATCAGCTCACCTGAAGACTCAAATCACTCTCTCTCTCTCTCTCCACCGCTACTCAACTACGTACCATGAACTGAACTGAACTTTACTCAACATCGTAAGACTGTACCTTTTTACCCCTAGACTTAAAGAAGCCTGGTTTTCATACATTTCCACACTTACTGATTTATGTACTTATATATTCATTGCTAACCTGTGTGAGTTATTTACATTGATATTACTGTATTGCGTAGTTACTAATAAATATTAGTAGTTTATAGCAATACGAGACTCCAAAGTGGTTTCTATTTCTGCTGGTTTCTTTATCCCCATCAAGGGGTACGTGACACACAGCACACCCTTTAAGTGTGTCAGCTGTTAACTAAACGATACATTTCACTCCGTGTGATAAATAAATGAACCTGAATCCGATGGCTGGATTGGGAAGGAAATCTGATGCCAAAGCATCATCACATATCCAAAATACATGATTAATGCAATCCCAGTACGCACCTTTGCTCAGTGGCAGAGACATGGACAGAATCCATTATTTGCCGCAGGGCCTCAGAGATCTGCTTGGCGCGGACGGTGTGTTGCTCAAACTTGGTTTTCACTGCTGACTGCGAAATACATTCCTGTGGATAGTGTTCAGCAAATTACTGGACTCACCTTAAACCTCATAGTAAGAATAACTCACAAGTTAAAAGTTTGTTCAGATGGACTGTTATGAAAACAGACCAGCAGTCAGCATCATTAAAGCATTCAGAACAAATTTACAAAACAGATCAACTTGGAAGGAAGCTGCAAATCAGCAAACGCTCACCTCAAACCGTCGCTCAAAGTTCTGGAATTCAAACATTCTTGCTTGGAATCCCTCAGCGAGTGCTCCACCTGTTCGTAACATAGAACAGCTTGAGTTGTAGCACTTTTATTGCAAATTATTGCTTAAACTGATAGAAATGGGGCAGGGATAAGAAGTGAAAGAGAGCTGCTTTTAATTCATTAATGACAACCGAATTAGGATTTCAAATTTTGAAAGCTCTGCAATAATTTCAGATTTAGTCCAAGTTGATAATATTCACAATCATTCATAGAATGATCTGGCTCCTTATGGCCTTCCTAGAGACTGTGCCTTCTCACTCAGTTGCTCACAGTGCACGAGTCTGAGTGAATATTCATCTGGCTCCAAAAACATCTAAAATTTATTAATGAATCAAGGTGACCATGTCGAACCTTGACCCATTTTACATTCCATATATAAAGAGCTAATGATCCTACATGTTAAAGGTGAAATATTGTATAAACAAGGTGATACTTGAAGCAGACAAGAATGGAATTAATTGGATAGCTTTTTCAAAGAAATGTGTGACTTATAGAATGCAAAGCGAGACCAGTTTACACCATTTATGCCATAACCCAGAATTAGACTAAATGAGCAGCATTCTGTATCTCTGCCATACCTCCTTCAGGCATTCCTTGAGCTTTCTGGATCCGAGCATTCAAGACTTCCTTGGCTGATACAAAGAAAATGCGATCAGTGGCCTGAGCCCGGTCTACCACTCCTAGCTCGTCCACCAAGAAACTGGTGCAGCGATCCATATGCTGGCGTCGCACCTGCCGAAGAAATCCCACTTACTCGCACCAAATACAGAATATCCTATTGAAGATGGCAGTATTAAAATGCATAACCCTTGCCACTGGTGTCATATTGCAAAGTGTGCAGAGTATCCATTAAAAGATACTCTATATACACACACCCCCCTAGTGGGAAACTAACAGTTTTCTCCACTTCCATGGCAGGCATCAGGCCATTCAGCCTTGCCGTACATCAACGTTCCCTCTTTCTTTCTTTTTATTTTACAGCTGCATGGACCAACCATTGTTCTAAGCAGGACATTTTTACATGGCCTGAAAATTGGGTGGCACTTTAAATGTTTTTTTTTTAAATACTTAGAATGAAAACTGAAAACTCACACACTTTTGATTTTATTTATTAATTGAAGGGTATGATGAAATACAGTACAAAGAAAATCTTTTACATTTCATAAACTTTTTCCTCATGTCTTTATTACAAATCCATTGTCTATAAATACTGTCTAGATTAATTTTGCATCCAGATGAAAGTTATGTCTTAATCCTCTTTAGATCATCCAGATGCTCCACTTCTAGTTTAAGGATTTACATTTGATTGAATTCATAAGCCTGAATTCACGTTCGCAGTCAACTATAGAAGTTTGAAACATTCCAACAATGTCAACAAGAATCGACAGTTCTTCAAATTCTTTGTGTCTAAGCATGTAGTTCAACATATTAGTTAACATTTTAATTAAACTAGTCTTAACTTTCTCAGAAATGACAAATTTGAAATTACAGTATTGCTGCAGCATTTTTCAGGCAAAACTTTCGTCATAGTTCGTAATAGTAGCTGAGCTTGCTATTCTCTTAACTCATTGTCAGGAAATCTATTACTCAAGTGACTAAACACACCAATGAATGAATAATAGGTGCGGTATTGATGCAAGCAGATCATTCACTTTGTTACTCCAATAAACAGCATCACCAAGATACTATGACTGTAACTTGTTAGTTTTTGCTTTTTAGATTGCAGTGCTTCAATTGCATTCAAACAGCTTTTCTGAAGGGATTTACAAAGAGATGTCAGATCTTCTAAAACATCATTAAGGACAGTTAGTGCTTCTTGATATTGTGGATTGGTCAAAATCTTCAGGCAGTAGTTACTGACTGGGTCGTTACATTAACTTACTCTTTGCAATACTGGATCAAAGCTTCCATGACATAAAAATTATATTACCATTATATAAAAGAAAATTCCAGCTGCACAGCAACAAAGGCTATGCATGCAGGAGCATTTCAGTTACTGTGCAGCCTAGGGGGAACAGTGCCGTGTATTGACTCTTCTGAAGGGAGGAAGTTTCAAAAGATACTTGAAGTACACTTGCAGCCAGAACCTCTATGGAAAAGCTGGAACTGTTCTTTTTGGGACAAAGCAGCAGAGAGAAAAATTCCCAAACGGGTTCAAATACTGAGAACGGTAAGAGCAAGGAGAAGCCATTTCCATTGACACAGAACTCATGCCATTCACCTCAACTTTAGCAATTCTCTACCAATTCCACCAGTCCCACACCAATACAATGTACCAGTACCCACTCAATGAGGTATCCTGCCCTGCTTTATTTCTCTCTCCTTACCTCTTCCATGTATTCAGGTTCTGATGCAGATGCATCCCAGCGGTTATTGAGGATAAAAATATTGGGTTGTGACAACCGCTCGTTCACTTTGTGAAAAAATTGCTTTTCCTGTAACAGAAATCAAAAGGTAAACTCTACCTCATATAAGGACTACAGAGATTTGCAAACAGGGGCAGCTCGCTCACTTACCGTCTGCATCAATGTTGACTCAGAGTTTGCAACCAACACAAACACATCAGCATCCAGACAGAACTTATCAATCCAGCTGTCTAGCTCGGTGGTTACATCAATTCCAGGACTGAGAGGAACAGAACAAAACAAGAAAGTCATTCGGTAAATGCATAAAACAGGACAGAATCCCAGCATTTACAGCAAAACCAAGTTTTGGGATCAACCTTTCAGCATAATTTCATACCTGTCCATCAGCACCAAGTCATCTCGCAGTAAGGCACACTTCATCTTGGGCCACATGACAGAAACAAGGCTGCCAGCAGTGAGTTGCTCATCCTGGTGTAGCGCATGAGCCAAGTGATTCACAGTCTGCAGTGGTCACAACAAACACCAAAATCCAAGTTCAACATTTTCCTCATGGTATCTCTCACACAAACCTCAGCTCTGAGACCAGAATACACCTTTACCCTGATAGGGTGGCAAGGGCTTGCTTCAGCTACAAGAGATGCCGATAAATAGCGATGCTTTGTTTCAGCTGGCAGAGAGATGTACAAGACTGGCTCATGGAAGTCTCCAACTTCACCAAACCAGATAGGATGAAAATCTCAGTAAATTAAAAGCATTAGCAAATACCTCAGTGCTAGTGTACTACAGGGCTACAGTAGTGAAACAAAGAACGAGCTGTTAAAGTAACAGCTATCTCCCAACATTTCCAACCACAATATGTTGGAACCCCATTCATCACATGATGCTAATCCCACCTACCAACAATTGTTATCCCTACGTGAACCACTCACTCAAATAATCTTCATTTTATTTTTAAATCTATCACATCCCCATCTAACTTTCTCCCATTAAGTGCTGGTCCACCACACCCCCATTAACTTTCCAAGACAGCTGGCTGAAGCCTTAATCTACATCACATAGCCCACTGGGCTTTAAACTGCCATCTCACCTTGATGTTCCGTTTCTCCTCAGATCCATCTGTGAGCAGATAGGCTTCGTTACCATCTGATCCTTCCACTCGCAGGAAGCAGTTGGTAGTGTGGCCGATTCCGGAAGGTAGGACTTTGTCCCACAGCATGGCATTGATCACTGTGCTTTTCCCATTGCTCGTCCTGTGAAAGAACAACAGTCAATCCACAGCACAACTGGGACAAGAGGCATTGAACCAGTAGCAACAAGAGTAGGTCCAACTACATTTCACGCAATTCTAAAAATACCAACCAGAATCAAATCTAACATAGGTGCACAGAACTGTAACTGTATGCTAGTGTCAATCATTGTTCACAGGGAGACAAGAGACTGCAGATGCTGGAATCTGCAGCAACAGATTATGATCTACATGGAGATCAGCAGCAACTTACAGAACAGAATAGACCTGGGATTAAAGAGGTAGGAACTGGGATTCATTATAAACATACCTGCCAAAAAAAGCCACCTTCATGTGTCGCCTTGCCAGTACCTCACTGATCCCTCCAACCTTTGAAAGATAACCAGTTACTTCCAGCACTTGCTCTTCTGTGGTGATTGGATCCAGTTCTCCATCCTGGTAAGTTTCTGCAGAATTTTTTAAAAATCCAAATTTTATTATGGAATTGTAGTCAGTAGTCCAGATTTGAGTTTGAAAGTGAACGCAGTCTCCAGGAATGTCACTAGAAAAACCAGTGTAAGAATGTATGCACATTATCAACTAGGGTACCATAAAGCTGAACAATCTGGGCTGTTGAGCTGTTATAAGCATGAATCAGAACCTAGTTTAGTATCTCTGGCATATATCATGAAATTTGTTGTCTTTGTGGCAGTAGTACATAGCAATACATAGCAATACATAATAGAAAAGTCTGAATTACAGTAAATATATATACAAATTAAATAAGTAGTCCAAATAAAATAGTGTGGTAGTGTTCATGGGTTCACTGTCCATTCAGAAATCAGATGGCAGAGGGGAAGATGTTTTTCCTGAATCATTGAGTGAATGCCTTCAGGCTCCAGTACCTCTTCCCTGATGGTAGCAACGACAAGAGGGCATGTCCTGGGTGATGGGAGTCCTCAATGATGGATACCGTCTTTTTGAGACATCACTCCTTGAAAATGTCCTGGATACTAGAGGCTAGTTCCCATGATGGAGCTGACTGAGTTCACAATTTTCTGCAGCTTCTTTCAATCCTGCGCAGTAGCACCCCATTCCGCTCAGCACCACCGTACCAGGTGATGATGCAGCCAGTTAGAATGCTCTCCATTGTACATCTGTAGAAATTTGTGAGTGTCTTTAGTGACAGAGCAAATCCCCTCAACTCCTAATGAAATATAGTCACTTTCATGCCTTCTTCATTACTGCATCGATACGTTGGGTCCAGGATATATCCTCAGAGATACTGACACCAGGAACTTGAAGTTGCTCACTCCTTCCACTTCTGATCCCTCGAAGAGGACCAGTGTGTGTTCCCTCGTCTTACCCTTCCTGAAGTCCACAATCAGTTCTATGGTCTTATTGACACTGAGTGCAAGGTTGCTGCTGCAACGTCATTCAACTAGCTGATACATCTTACTCCTGTACACTTTCTCACCACCATTAATGAGAAAAATAAGGTAACATTATTACTGAATAATCATATTGATCAAAAGCAATCAACAGATAAACCACTAGCTAGTACAAACTAGAGATAAGCTCAAGAAAGGGTTTTTATCAGTTGGTCACAAAGACACCTTCTTATCTAGCCCTCTGGAATCAAGAATGACAATTAAAAAAATCTTTACCGGAAGCATAATGATTTTTTTTGTCATTCTTTATCCCAGAGAAAGGAACTAGCAGATTTTTGGTTACTAGTGGAATCAAGGGAGATGGAATTAGTGCAGAAAATATAGCTGATGTAAAATATCAGCAATGGTTGCTAATCATATTGAGCTGGCATAAAGGACCAAAGAGCCAACTCAATCCTGATTAAAGTCTCAGCCGAAAAGTTGACTATTATTTACCCTTTTCCATAGATGTTGCCTGGCCTGCAGAGTTCCTCCAGCGTTTTGTGTGTGTTGCTTTGGATTTCCAGCATTTTCTGCTGTTTGTGATCCTATTTTTACCTAAGGTCTTAAGATTCGGTATGGCATCTAAAACACTGACAAACTTCTATAGATGTGCGGTGGGGAGTATACTGACTGGCTGTATCGTTGCCTGGTATGGAAACACTAGTGCCCTTGAACAGAAAATCCTACAAGATATAGTGGATACAGCCCAGTCCATCATGGGTAAAGCCCTCCCCACCATCGAGCACATCTACATGAAATACTGTTGCACAAAAACAGCATCCAACATCAGGACCCCCACCACCCAGGCCACGCTCTCTTCTCGCTGCTGCCATCAGGTAGGTGGTACAGGAGCCTCAGGACTCACACCACCCAGTTCAGGAACAGTTACCATCACTCAACCATCAGGCCCTTGAACCAAGGGGATAACTTCACTTGCCCCATCATTGAAATGCTCCCACAACCTAAGCACTCACTTTCAAGGAATCTTTCTCTCATGTTCTCAATATTTATTGTTTATTTATTATTATTTCTTCCTTTTTGTATTAGCAGTTTGTTGACTTTTTCCACACTGGTTGAATACCCAAATTGGTGTAATCTTTCATTGATTCTACAATGGTTATTATTCTATTGTGCATTTGTTGAGTGTGCCCACAAGAAAATGAATTTCTGCTATATGGTGACACATATGTTCTTTGATAATAAATTTATTTTGAACTAGCATACATTTGATTACTGCACAACACTTGCAAACCCCTCCCTTTTGGCTTTGTGGAAGTACATCTGTAGTCTTTAAGTCTTTATGAATTTGAAACTTTTGTAAAATGTAACTTGACAAAATGGTACCTATGAAATCCCAGAGTGCTTTGCTGGTTTGGATAGGAAGCTTACAAGTCTGTGCATGCGTTTTATATCAAGGTTTGAGTTTTATGGCAGGGGTAGGGATATTTTGACAACAGAGGCAAGAATAACATAGCCTCTAAAGAACAAGTATCAGGAACCAGATAAAGATGCAGGTAACAAAGAAATGTTATGGAATGGAATTAATTACTGCTCTCTGGGAAAAGTATAAAAGTTCAAGCACAAGACTGAAGTGACTTCCAGACAATAGCACGAGGAGTAGCTTCCCTTGCAAGTAAATGATAAATGCACCTATAATTTGATCCACTCTGAATTTGCTGTAGCTTGTTTTTGTATTTGGAAGACCTAGCTGAACAGCACATGAATATATATGTGTTTTTAAGTGTCTGGTTAGTTACGTGCGTACGCTGATCTGCAGGTACTAAGAAGTTACACCTTGTGAATAGCAGGCCAGCTAATAAGTTACCTCTCCAAAGGTATGCATTCAATTCATACTAAGAATGGTGAACAACAGGAGACACAAGAGACTAGCAGGTTCTGGGACTGGGCCAACAATCTGCCTGAGGAACTCAGCAGGTCAAGCAGCATCTGTGGTGGGTTGAAAGCCTCCATCCTGAAATCAACCCAGGAGGTCCTCTATTTCTCCAGTTGTAATGTTCCTGGTTTCTCACACACTGTTCCTTCTCCAAAAGATGGGCTTCCAGTGAAGTCCACGATTCCTTCCGCCAGCAGACCTATTCTGTTCTGCCTTCTGAGCTCCTCCAGTGGACTGCTTGTTGGCCAGTTACAGTACTTGCAAGGGTCTATGCATACATACCCCATTTCTGACCCTGTAAAGGCCACAACCCACCTTTCAGAAATGCAGCACTTTCCTTGATGTAAGCTGCAAGCTGTTCAAAGATTCCATTGATCTTCTTTTTAGCAGTGACAAAGTGTTTGAGCGGTGAAGCGTTAACCTCGGCCATCAGACGCTTGTCTTTTTTACCAATGACGACTGGGTGTGAGCGGGAGAACATCAGAGACATGGCACTGAAAGACAGAGAGAGATGTGAAGCATAGAGCATGGGAGGGAGGAGGGAGAAGAGAAACAGCCTTTCCTCGTTCATACCACAACAGCATTGCAAAATGCATCAAAGTTGCTGGTGAACGCAGCAGGCCAGGCAGCATCTGTAGGAAGAGGTACAGTCGACGTTTCAGGCCGAGACCCTTCGTCAGGACTAACTGAAGGGTCTCGGCCTGAAACGTCGACTGTACCTCTTCCTACAGATGCTGCCTGGCCTGCTGCGTTCACCAGCAACTTTGATAATGTATTGCTTGAATTTCCAGCATCTGCAGAATTCCTGTTGTTAGCATTGCAAAATGGATTGTTTTCACAAACATAGATAAAAGTCCCGGTCAAAGGGTCAGAGGTTTGCTCAACAGACATATTGGCTCTGTCCAGCGAATGGGGACGATTTGAACGAAGGCAGTAAGGACAAGGAGAGTGGGATGGGGTAATGAGGAAGGCTGGTTAGCAGCCCGGGTGTAAATGAGGAACATGGTAGGAGTGGGAGGAAGGCGGAGGGTGAGGGGGACACTGAGCCTTGCGGTCCTATCAGCCGAAACTGGAGCTTCGGGTTTGACCTCCCGCTCCAAGTTCTGGCACCACTCCGGCCTGGCGCAAAGCTCGGCGCAGCGCCGTGACTTTGTCCCCGGGGTCGAACGCCAGCTCTCTCTCTGCCGCCGGGGGCGACTGGGCCTTCACTCTGGACACACCGGCGTGCCGAGCTCACGCACCCGCTCAGTAACCGGAACCTTGCCTGATCTGCAGCCGCCACTGTCCTCCCACGGCCGAAGCGGCTTCACCTCACTCCAGGGCCCCGTTCGAGCGTCATTAACCTGTGCCAGGAATACGTCATCAAACCACACCGGAAACGAGCGCTGCTAGGGTTTGTAGTTGGAAAGCTGGGCGCTGAGTTTCATCGGGAGCCTATCTTTAAGGGGGAAGGAAATGTGCTTGAGAAATAGGAACAGTACACAGGATAACCAGAGGTCGGAATAGAAGTGAAAACAGAAAATGTTAGAAAAAAAAACAGCAGGCCAAGTAGCATTTGTGAAATACACATTTTCTGCAATGCATACAAAATGTTGAGAGGAACTGAAAAAAGTCAAGCATCATAAACGGAGGGAAATAAACAGTGGACGTTACGAGCTGAGACCCTTCATCAGGACTGAAGAGGAGCCTCCTTACTTTGCACTTTCTTTATTCCCCTGACTTGCTAAGTCCCTCCAACGTTTTGTGTGTGTTTTTCAAGATTAACAGCATCTGCACAACCTTTTGTGTTTTTGTACATTTTCTGCCTTTATTTCAGGTTTGCTGCGTCTGTAGGGTAATGTAACTGGGAGAAATGTACATAATTCACAACCACTGACATTGATTTGGGGTTTCACTTTTAGGAGCTAGTCTGATATGACGTTTTTATGTAAAGAGTTTTAGTGCGCTTTTGTGTGTAGGTTTCGGAGGACAATAAAACGCCTCACTTCATTTTATTAGTGAAGACCACAATGGGTGACAACAATGCTCTACGACGACTCAGAGTTAGTGAACGTGTCACCCGACGCAGACACTTCGAAACTGCTGGAGTTTTAGGAGCAAGATGCCATTGCTCGGTTTGTATAAGCTGAGGCCCAATTCGTGCTGCGAGAAATGGCCTCTGACAACACCAAATTCTACTATATGGTAGCATTGCTTAGAAACTCCATGGCTGGGAGAATAGTGAGTCTGTTCGAACACCCGCCTGAACACAATAAATACCGATCACTGAAAACTCACCTTTTACAGACTTTAGGACTATTGGAGTCTGGGCATGCCAAACAGTTGCTCTCCTTGCCCGGTCTAGGTGATACTAAGCTGTCGGGGCTAATGGACCACATGCTGTCTGTCCTGGGAAATCACCACCCTTGTTTTAGGCAGCAAATTCATAATCAAGTGTGCATAGCCCTCACTAATGTACCCATGACGGACTATAGGGAGCTAGCTAAAATGGCTGATAGTCTCTACTCAGCTAGGCAGAGGTACATCATTCCTCCTCCTTTCTCTACCTCAATATGCCCGGTCAGCAAGGCCCCCAACGGAAGGACGCCTATAGCTGTGAAACAGACTGGGTTTTTACCATGGTCGCTTTGGTATGAACACTAGGGAGTGCTGACCGTCTTACAGCTTCGACAGTGCCAGCACATCGGGACATCTGATGCCTCTGAACACTGTGGGTTCCGGCTGCCGGGGTTGTCTCCTGTTCATTACGGACACTCTTTCCTGGCAATGGGTGATACGGGTGCTCAAGTGAGTGTGCCGCCAGCATCGCCTATAGATGAGAAGGCAAAGAGCGACAAAACCTCGCTGGAGGCCGCCAACTTCCAGGATCCAGACTTACAGGACACGATGGGCCAACAGTACACACAGGTCTACGTCCTGCCTAAACCGGCTAGGCCGCTGCTCGGTGCAGATTTCCTGTGTGCCCAAGGACTGTTAGTTGATCTTAAGAACTGCCGGCTTGTGGAAGTCAAACAAACCCAGAATTTGGGTCGATTCTCTGCTCCCCCAGTAAGTTCCCCACAATGACTCTGTCAAGCACATGCACCACTCCATGAGAGTTTATTTGACTGCTGGGCGAACTCCCAAACATCACCAAGCCCACATTCTCCACGACAGCCACAAAACAAGAGGCCGAGCACCACATTCCCACAACTGGCCTGCCAGTCCGCGCCCACGGACGTAGAATGGATCCAGAAAAGCTGATTTTGCCAACATGGAAATACTTGGCATTGTACACCAGTCGAGTAGCCCCTGGGCCTCACCCCTCCATATGGTCCCTAAGTCCGAAGATGGTTGCTGCCCTTGTGGTGATTACAAATGCCTAAACGAGGCCACCACCCCCCCCCCACCAATCGTTACCGATCCCACACATTCGGGACTTTTCGGTATGTTTAGTTGGAAAGTTAATTTTTTTTCCAAAGTTGCTCTAGTTACTGCCTACCCTGTGTGCTTGGAGGACATTTTCCAAAACAGCTGTGGTAACCCCGTGTGGCCTTTTTGAGTTTCTGCGCATGCGGTTTGGACTGAAAAATGGAACACAGACTTTCCAACAACTGATGGACTCTGTACTGAAAGACTTAGATTTCCCTTTTCTTTACACAGCTGCCACACTTGTCGCCAGTGAATCCAAATCCAAACGCGTATCTCATCTCCGCACACTTCTTGAGTGCTTCAGTCAGCACGGTTGATTATTAACCCTGCTAAATGCCAGTTTGGGTTCTCAACCATTGACTACCTTGGCTGTCACATCTCCACAGAAGGTGCGAAAACCCTCCCATCAAAAGTAGCTACTACTATGGATCTCCCACCGACCTGCACTACAAAAAAACTACAGGAGTTTTTAGGTCTGGTGAATTTCTATCGCCGCTTCATTCAGCAAGCTACTGAACTTATGCTCCCCCTGTATAGTGCCCTTAAAGGCAGTACCCGTAATCAAGTCAACGGACACGACTCAGGGCATTTGATGAAACGAAACAAGCTCCTTCCCAACACGAACCTACTGGCGCACCCCTCCCCAATGCACCGTCGCCATTACTACTGGCGCGGCAGACTGTGCTGTGGGCTCTGTGCACGAACAGTTGGTTAGAGGCGTGTGGCAGCCCCTCATCTTCTTCAACCGGCAGCTCCGTTCCCCCCCCCCGGCAAAAGCAAGTACAGCAGGTTTGACTGTGAGCTCCTCAGTCTCCGTCTGGCTGTCCGCCATTTCTGTTTTCTGCTGGAGTGTGGGCTTTTCACAGCATTTGTTGACCACAAACCCCTCGTGCGCACGATGGCCAACATATCATACCTTTGGTCTGCACAGCAGCAACGCCTCCTGGCCTACGTATCCGAGTTCACAAATGATATACAACGTATGAAGGGGAAAAATGATGCTGTGTCTGATTGCCTCTCACAGCCAGCCGTTGATGCCGTACACATAAGGGTTGACTGTGCCGGCGTGGCAGTCGACCAAGTCACTGGCCCAGAGGTCAAGACTTACCAAACAGTGGTCACAGGCCTGGGGTTTGCTGATATTAAGTTTGGGGAAGCTGGGGTTTCTCCCCTGTGCGATGTCTCAACTGGTCGCTGTCACCCCATCGTTCCCACGAACTGTTTTCTACTCCATACATGGTGTGTCACGACGTGCCCACGAATGTGTCAACGCACCTCCCAGTGAGCCAGAGGCACCCGCGGTTCCTCCACACAAGGAATACAGGACCCAAGCCGGGTGGCTGGTCTGAGCTCCAGGCAAGCTCACAATGCCGGTTTTGGTGAATTCTGGGGGTGGGGACTGTGTAGGGTAACATAATTGGGAGAAACGTGCATAATCCACAACCACTGATATTAAGTTGGGGTTTCACTTTCAGGGGTTGGTCTGTCGTGATGACATTTTTTGCATAAAGAGTTTTAGCTCGCTGTTGTGTGTAGGTTTTGGAGTTCAATAAAATGTGTTAAGGGTTTCATTAAACATAAGATGCTTAACTTCATTTTATTTGTGAAAACCTACACATCTAGAGGTATTGATTTTCAATTAAAAAGTAATAGATACTAGAGTCCAGAATTACCAACATTTCAAATGAAAAGGTGCTAGTTGTGGGTGAACAGGCACTCTAGCTGTCCGAAACGAAACACAGAAAATGCTGGAAACACTCAGATGGCCAGGCAGTGTCTGTGGTGGCAACAATATCATCATCACTACTGAGTGATCAAAAGCCAGGATGCAGGAGAAGCATGCTTTGCCATACAGAAAAAGATTCTGTGCTAAACACAAGAGATTCTCCGGGTGCTAGAAATCCAGAGCAACACACACGAAATGCTGGAGGAACTCAGCAGGTCAGGCAGCGTCTACGGAGAGGAATAAACAGTCAACATTTTGGTCCAAGCCCCTTCATCAGGACCGGAAAGGAGGGGGAAAGATGCAAGAGTATGGATTGGGGGAGGGGAGGGGGAGGAGTACAAGCTAGAATGTGATAGGTGAAGCCGGGGGATGGGGGATGGGGGAGGGGAGATGAAGTAAGAAGCTGGGAGGTGGTAGGTGGAAAAGATAAAGGGCTGGAGAAGAAGGAATCTGATAGGACAGGAGAGTGGACCACTGGATGAAAGAAAGGAGGAAGGGCACCGGGGGTGATGGGTTAAGGAGAACATAAGAACGTAAGAAATAGGAGCAGGAGTCGGTCATCTGGCCCGACGAGCCTGCTCCACCATTCAATAAGATCATGGCTGATCTGGCCATGGACTCATCTCCACCTACCTGCCTTTTCCCCATAACCCTTAATTCCCCTACTATGCAAACATCTACCCAACCTTGTGTTAAATATATTTACTGAGGTAGCCTCCACTGCTTCATTGGGCAGAGAATTCCACAGATTCACCGCTGTCTGGGAAAAGCAGTTCTTCCTCATCTCTGTCCTAAATCTACTCACCCGAATCTTGAGGCTATGTCCCTAGTTCTAGTCTCACCTACCAGTGGAAACAACTTTCCTGCCTCTAACTTATCTACTCCTTTCATAATTTTATATGTTTCTATAAGATCTCCCCTCATGCTTCTGAATTCCAGCGAGTACAGTCCCAGGCTACTCAATCTTTCCTCATAGTCTAACCCCCGCATCTCTGGAATCAACCTGGTGAACCTCCTCTGCACCGCCTCCAAAGCCAGTATATCCTTCCTCAAGTATGGAGACCAGAATTGCATGCAGTACTTCAGGTGTGGCCTCACCAGTACCCTGTACAGTTGCAGCATAACCTCCCTGCTCTTAAATTCAATCCCTCTAGCAATGAAGGCCAACGTCCCATTTACCTTCTTGATAGCCTGCTGCACCTGCAAACCAACCTTTTGTGATCCATGCACAGGCACTCCCAAGTCCCTCCGCACAACAGCATGCTGCAAATTTTTCTTTCCATTTTTCCTTCCAAAGTGGATGACCTCACATTTACCAACATTGTATTCCATCTGCCAGACCCTTACCCACTCACATAACCTATCACCAGTGTGGACATGGTGGAGGATTACAAATACCTGGGGACACAAATTGACAATAAACTGGACTGGTCAAAGAACACTGACGCTGTCTACAAGAAGGGTCAGAGCCGTCTATTTCCTGAGGAGACTGAGGTCCTTTAACATCTGCCGGACGATGCTGAGGATGTTCTACGAGTCTGTGGTGGCCAGTGCGATCATGTTTGCTGTTGTGTGCTGGGGCAGCAGGCTGAGGGTAGCAGACACCAACAGAATCAACAAACTCATTCATAAGGCCGGTGATGTTGTGGGGATGGAACCTGACTCTGTCACGGTGGTGTCTGAAAAGAGGATGCTGTCTAAGTTGCATGCCATTTTGGTCAATGTCTCCCATCCACTACATAATGTACTGGGTGGGCACAGGAGTACATTCGGCCAGAGACTCATTCCACCGAGATGCAACACAGAGCATCATAGGAAGTCATTCCTGCCTGTGGCCATCAAACTTTACAACTCCTCCCTTGGAGGGTCAGACACCCTGAGCCAATAGGCTGGTCCTGGACTTACTTCCTGGCATAATTTACATATTACGATTTAACTGTTTATGGTTTTATTACTATTTAATTATTTATGGTGCAACTGTAACGAAAACCAATTTTCCCCGGCATCAATAAAGTATGACTACTACTACTGGTACTATCTATATCTCTCTGCAGACTCACCATATCTTCTGCACAATTTGCTTTTCCACTCAATTTAGCATCATCAGCAAACTTAGATAAACTACACTCGGTCCCCTCTTCCAGATCGTTAACATACGGTGTGAACATTTGCAGGCCCAGCACCGGTACCCCTGCGGCGAGCCGGTCACCACTGATTGCCAACCAGAGTAACACTCATGTATTCCAAATCTCTGCTTTCTATTGGTTAACCAATCCTCTATCCATGCTAATACATCACCCCCAACTCTATGCATCCTTATCTTATGGATAAGTCTTTTATGTGGCATCTTGTTGAACGCCTTATGGAAATCCAAGTAAATAATGTCCATCTGTTCCCCTCTATCCACTGTGCTCATTATATCCTCAAGGAACTCCAGTAAGTTTGTCAAACTGGACCTGCCTTTGCTGAATCCATGCTGCATCTGCCTGATGCCTCGCTATGTCTCCATTTCTTCATGGATGCCCCCATGTCATTCCAGATGCCATTTCTTCTTTAATGACAGCTTCAAACATTTTCCCAACGCCAGATGTTAAACTAACTGGCCTATAGTTACCTGCCTTTGGCCCACATCCTTTTTTGAACAGTGGCGTGACATTTGCCGTCTTCCAATGCGCCGGAACCTGCCCAGAGTTCAGAGAATTTTGGTAAATCGTCACCAAAGCCTCTACTATAACTTTTGCTATTTCTTTCAGTACCCTAGAATGCATTCCGTCAGGACCAGGGGACTTATCTGTCTTCAGGCCCACAAGTTTGCTCAGCACTACCTCTTTAGTGATAGCTATTGTATCGAGGTCCTCAACTCCCGTCGCATCCATAATGTCCCTCTTTGGCATGTTACATGTGTCCTCCACCATGAAGACTGACTCAAAATAGTCATTCAAAGTCTCTGCTATTTCCTCATTACCTTATATCAATTCCCCCTTCTTGTCCTCCAAGTGACCTATGTTCATTTTAGCCACCCTTTTCCGCTTTATATAATTATAAAAACTTTTTCTATCCATTTTTGTGCTAGTTTATTTTCATAACCTAGCTTTCCTTTCTTTATTGCTCGCTTAGTGGTACTTCATTGCTTTTTAAAGTTTTCCCAATCTTCCAGTTTCCACTACTCTTAGTGATTTTGTATGCATGAGCTTTTAGTCTGATGCCTTCGTTTATTTCCTTAGTTCTCCAAGGTTGGCTGTCCCCACCCTTACTGTTCTTTCTTTTAACTGGAATATACTTCTGTTGAGCACGAAACATCTCTTTGAAAGTCTTCCACTGTTCCTCAACTGTCCCACCATATAGCCTGTGTTCCCAGCCTACACTAGCCAAATCCTCTCTCATCCCATGGTAGTCTCCATTGTCTTAGATTGAACTATTGCACCCTCCATTTGTATGAGAAATTCAATCATACTATAATCACTGTTTCCAAGAGGATCCGTAACTACAAGATCACTAATTTTACCTGTCTCATTGCACAGGACCAGAGCTAAGATAGCACGTTCTCTTGTAGGTTCAGTAACATGCTGTTTAAGAAATCCATCATGGATACATTCTATGAAGTCCTCCTCAAGACTGCCTCGACCAACTTGATCCAAGCAATCTATGTTCTTTCTTTATTAATCTTTTTATTGATTTAAAAGGAACATAAATACAATCAAGAGGAGAATTATCTCAAAAACAATATATATCAAAAACAATACAAACTGAGATTAAGATCGATGTTATCAAAACCATACATGTTAAGCTAGTATAAAATATATAATAAAAAAAATGAAAACAGCAATTCTCCTCTTATCTGTTCATGAAGAGGAAAGAAAAAACATTGAGTTTTAAATGGAGAGAAAAAAAACACTACACTATATTAAAAAAAATGGAAAAAAGGGACTGGGCAGTCCATTTTGAGGATATGACCAAAAAAAAAAGAAAGACTTTCTGATCAAATCTAAAACTTCAAGAAAAGATTGGAAGAGTAATAAATCAAATTAAATGAAAATATTGGATAAAAGGTCACCAGATTTGCTCAAGTTTAAAGGATGTATCAAATGTCCAACTTCTTTTTTTCTCTAACCTTAAACTGGACATAATGGAGGAGAGCCAATAAAAGACCGTAGGTGGATTAGAATTCTTCCACTTCAATAAAATGGCTCTCCTAGCCAGTAAGGTCGAAAAGGCTATCAAACATTGAGCAGAAACAGGAATATTTCCTGCTTCCAACGGGATAATCCCAAAAATTGCCGTAAGCAAATTAGGCTGTAGATGATTCACCCAATCTCCGTGCAAGTTAAAGTCCTCCATGATAACTGCTGTACCATTCTTACATGCCTCAGATATTTCTCTGTTTATTGCCTGTGCCACTGTAATGTTATTAGTCGGTGGCCGATAGACAACTCCCACCAGTGATTTTTTTCCTTTACTATTCCTAATCTCTACCCAGATGCATTCAACGTTCTGCACCTAAGATCTTATATCGTCTCTCACTATCGTCCTGATCTCATCTTTAATTAAGAACACTATCCCACCTCCCTTACCTTCCTGCCTATCCTTCCATATTACTGATATCCTTGGATATTTAATTCCCAATCCTCTCCACCCTTCAACCACGTCTCTGAAATGGCCACTAAATCATACCTCTTTGTACTGATTTGAACCACAAGTTTACTGATCTTATTTCGAATTCTATAAGCATTCAAATAAAGTGCCCTTACAGTCATTGTGCTTTTAAAATCTTGTAATCTTTTACTCTTTTGCACTTGACTTTTCTTCACTGCGCTCTTCCTTTTCTCTTTTTTATCCTTTGTTTTTTCTTGATCGACACTTTTCTTTTTTTACTTTATCCTTACTTCTCCAATCTGTTGAACCCACCACCCTACTATTTAGTTTAAAGCCCTATCCACAGCTCCAGTTATGTGTTCACCAGGATCCAGGTCCCATCACGGTACAGGTGAAGCCCGTTCCATTGGGGGTGAATGGGTGTTTCTGTCACTTGCAGGGGCTTGTCACAAGAGGGGGATTAGTGGGGAGGCATGAGTGAACAAGGGAGTCACGGAAGGAGCAATCCCTGTGGAAAGCAGAGAGTGGGAAACAGGTAAAGATGTGTTTGGTGGTCGGGTCCCAGTGAAGGTGGCAGAAGTTGCAGAGAATAATGTGGGAACGTGGAGACCCATTGGGCAAGGGCAGCCTCAATAGTGGAGGAAAGGAAACCCCACTCTTTGAAGAAGGACATCTCTGATGTTCTGGAAAAGAAATCCTCATCCTGGGAACACATGTGGTGGAGATGAAGGAACTGAGAAAAGGGAATAGCATTTTTACAGGAGGCTGGGTGGGAAGAGATATAGTCAAGACAGCTATGGGAATCAGGTTTATAAAAGATATCGGTAGAAAGTTTGTCTCCAGAGACGGAAACTGAGGGACTGAGAAAGGGGAGAGAGGATTCTGTTGTTCCTTGAATTTTCCACAGGTTTTGACAAAGTATCTTGGACCTGATCTGTTACTTTTTTTCAACAGATACTGCCTGTCCTGCTGAGTGACCCCAGCATTTCCAGCTTTTATTTACTGTGAATAAAAGCCGGCGATTCAGCAGCTCAGCGGGTCAGACAATTAACACTGGTGAGACAGAGCTTTGCACTGATCAAAGAACCCTTGTGCCTGTCAATCACAATTAAAGTGTTTCAAAAGTCATTCAGAAGGAAACTCAATAGGTGGAAAAACTGATAACAGAAAGGGCATATGAGATTAGGAGATTGATAAGATTAAGTGGAATGAGGGAGAAGTGACCTCATAAATTGAGAATTCATAGGCAGAGATGTATGGAAGAGTTTGTGCAGACATTAGCAATGATCTTTCGAGGATCAGTGGATTCTGACATGGTTCCAGAAGACTAGAAAATTGTAAATGTCACTCCACTCTTAAAAACCTAGAAACATAGAAATATAGAAAATAAGTGCAGGAGTAGGCCATTCGGCCCTTCAAGCCTGCACCGCCATTCAGTACGATCATGGCTGATCATCCAACTCAGAACCCTGTACCTGCCTTCTCTCCATACCCCCTGATCCTTTTAGTCACAAGGGCCATATCTAACTCCCTCTTAAATATAGCCAATGAACTGGCCTCAACTGTTTCCTGTGGCAGAGAATTCCACAGATTCACCAGTCTCTGTGTGAAGAAGTTTTTCCTCATCTTGGTCCTAAAAGGCTTCCCCTTTACCCTTAATCTGTGACCCCTCGTTCTGGACTTCCCCAGCATCAGAAACGATCTTCCTGCATCTAGCCTGTCCAATTCCTTTAGAATTTTATACGTTTCAATAAGATCCCCCCTCAATCTTCTAAATTCCAGCGAGTATAAGCCTAGTTGATCCAGTCTTTCTTCATATGAAAGTCCTGCCATCCCAGGAATCAATCTGGTGAACCTTCTCTGTACTCCCTCTATGGCAAGAATGTCTTTCCTCAGATTAGGGGACCAAAACTTCACACAATACTCCAGGTGTGGTCTCACCAAGGCCTTGTACAACTGCAGTAGAACCTCCCTGCTCCTGTACTCAAATCCTCTTGCTATGAACGCCAACATACCATTTGCCTTTTTCACTCTCTTCAAGAAGGGAGGGAGGCAGGAGAAAGGAAATTACAGGCCAGTTAGCCTGGCCTCAGTGGTTGGGAAGATGCTGGGGTCAATGGTTAAGGATGAAGTTTTGGGGTACTTGGAGGCACAGGATAAAATAGGCTGAAGTCAGCAAGGTTTCCTTAAGAGAAAATCTTGCCTGACAAATGTGGATAGTGTGGATAGTCAGAGGCTTTTTCCCCAGGGCTGAAATGGCTGCCACAAGAGAGCACAGGTTTAAGGTGCTTGGGAGTAAGTACAGAGGAGATGTCAGGGGTAAGTTTTTTACGCAGAGAGTGGCGGGTGCGTGGAATGGGCTGCCAGCAACGGTGGTGGAGGCGGATACGATAGAGTCTTTTAAGAGACTTTTGGATAGGTACATGGAGACATGGAGCTCAGAAAAATAGAGGGCTATGGGTAACCCTAGTAATTTCTAAGGTAGGGACATGTTTGGCACAACTTTGTAGGCCGAAGGGCCTGTATTGTGCTGTAGGCTTTCTATGTTTCTAAATCTGTTGGAATTCTTTGAAGAAGTAACAAGCAGGATAGACAGAGGAGAATCAGTGGATGTTGTGTATTTGAATTTTCAGAAGGTCTTTGACAAGGTGCCACACATGAAGCTGCTTAACAGGTTAAAAGCCCGTGGTATTATGAAATATACTAACATGGATAGAGCATTGGCTGATAGGCAGGAGACAAAGGATGGAATAAAGGGGGCCTTTTCTGGTTCTCTGTCAGTGAATTGTGGTATTCTACAGGTGTCGGTGTTGGGGCCGCTTTTTACGTTATACATAAATGACTTAGATGACCGAATTGATGGCTTTGTGCCAAGGTTACAGATGATACGAAAACAGGTGGAGGGGCAGGTAATTTTGAGGGAGCAGAGGGACTACAGAAGAAGTTAAACAGATTAGGAGAGTGGGCAAAGAAATGGCAGATGGAATACAGTGTTGGGAAGCGTGTGGTCATGCACTTTAGTTGAAGAAATAAAAACATAGACTATTTTCTAAGTGGTCAAAATTCAACTATCTGAAGTGCAAAGGGACTTGGAAGTCCTTGTGCAGGATTCCTGAAAGGTTAATTTGCAGGTTGAGTCTGTGGTCAGGAAGGCAAATGTGATGTTGGCATTCATTTCAATAGGATTAGAATATAAAAGGAAGCATGAAATGTTGAGGCTTTATAAAGCACTGGTGAAGCCTCACTTGCAGTATTATGAGCAGCTTTGGTGCCCTTATCTAAGACAGGATGTGCTGACATTGGGGAGAGTTCAAACGAGGTTCACAAAAACAATTCTGCTCCTTTATCTTATGGAGGGTGAGACATTTAAATTTCAATTACATTTGTAAGGATAGATAAGAGCATCTGGGTTTGTTCTTGGAGAGGTGAAATCGGTGGGATTTGTTAGAGGTGAGCAATACCATGATACAATGATACAATCATAACACTATGTTATTTGAACTTTATGATTCCAGGATTGCTTCATACATTTTGGAAAATGGTGAGTTCCTGAAATTAGTTTGGTATGAGTGTTGCTCAACTCTTTTCAGCAGAATTTAAAAAACGCAGCAAGTGAGGTTTGGGAAACAGAATGGATCAGCTGCAAATGATTAAGATATTAAGTCAAAATGCACATTTGGTATTCACTGGAATTTTAACAGCTTTGAATCAATTTCAAAATTTGGAGTATTGCATTCAGTTCTGGTGGCCCCATTATGGGAAGGATGCTGAGGCTTTGGAGAGGGTGCAGAAGAGGTTTACCAGGATGCTGCCTGGTTTAGAGGGCGTCCACTATCGTGAGAGGCTGGATAAACTTGGGCTGTTTTCTCTGGAGCACCAGAGGCTGAGGGGAGATCTGATAGAGGTTTATAAGATTGTGAGAGGCATAGATAGAGTAGACAGGGAGTACCTGTGCCCCAGGATTGAAATGTCTAACACCAGAGGGCATGCATGGAAGGTGAGAGGGGGTAGGTTGCTTGGGATGTGAGGGGTAAGTTTTTTTACTCGGAGAGTGGTGGATGCCTGGTATGGTAGAGGCAAATACTTTAGAGGCTTTAGAGAGGTGTCTGGATAGGTACGTGAACATGAGGAAGATGGAGGGATATCAGCATTGTGTAGGTAGGAGGAATTAATGTTTGGATATTTCTGATTTGCTTTTTAGCTAGTTGGCACAACATTGTGGGCTGAGTGGCCTGTTTCTGTGCTGTAATGTTCTATGTTCCACATCAGTCTTGCCAAGCTACATCCAAGTTTGCTGCCAAAATGGAAGATGTCTTGATGGTGAACTGGGCTGAAAAATGGCATATAGAATCTAATCCACACATGTAAGGTGATGCATTTTGGGAGTTCCAATGAGGCTAAGAAAGATAGAGTGAACAATGGATCTTATGGGAAATTGAGGAAGGAGAGACTTGGGAGTAGAAGTCGATAGGTCCTTGAAGTTGGCAACTTGGTTGGTTGAAGTTGGTAGATAATGTGGTTGGAAGGCGCATAGGATAGTGGTCTTCATTAATCAGAGTATTGAATACCGAAGTAGAATCAGAATCAGGTTTAACATCACCGGCATATGTTATGAAATTTGTTGTTATGTGACAACAGTACATTGCAATATATAATAAAAACTGTAAATTATATTTTTTTAAGTTAAATAAGGCGAGGAGGAGGAGAAGATGGCGACGCGAGGCAGCGCGCGCGGCCTCTCCGGTGAATGATATCTGTAATCTGTCAAGTAGGGGACCGTGCACAATTCTGATTTGATGGAGACGGACGTGAGAGTACGGAGGAACATCTGGAGAAACTTCTGAAATGCTTGCTTCGCTGCCGCTGCTACTGTGTGGTAACCGGGATCTCCGGAGCAGAAGGCCCCGAATCCTCGGCTTTGCTTGTTTCAGCGGCCGGGGCTAGGTCGAAGGCGCTCGGCAGAGGATGGCGCTCGGGGGGCTGCATCAGAGGGGCTGGTCGGAGGCTCGAAGTTTTCGGATGGACGGACTCGGTGTCGGCTGCGGTCGGCTGTTTTCAAGGCATCGGCAGTTGTCGGTGCCTTGGAGGTTTATGGCAGGGAGTTTCTCCCTTTTGCCGCCTGCTATTGGGGACTTGGGAGTCGATCGGGACTTGAGACTTATTTTTTACCGTGCCCATGGTCTGTTCTTTATCAAATTATGGTATTGTTTTGCACTGCTGTAACTATATGTTATAATTATGTGGTTCTGTCAGTGTTAGTTTTTGGTTTGTCCTGTTTTCTGTGATATCACTCTGGAGGAACATTGTATCATTTCTTAATGCATGTATGCATTTCTAAATGACAACAAAAGAGGTCTGAGTGTTCTCATAATCTAATCGCAGTAGTGCAAAAAGAGAAAAAAAAGTAGTAAGATAGTGTTTGTGGGTTCAATGTCCATTCAGAAATCGGATAGCAGAGGGGAAGAAGCTGTTCCTGAATTGCTGAGTGTGTGCCTTCAGGCTCCTGTACCTCCTTCCTGATGGTAGCAATGAGAAGAGGGCATGCCTTGAGTGGTGGGGATCCTTAATAATAGATGTCGTCTTTTTGAGACATTGCTCCTTGAAGACAACTTGGATGCTGGGGAGGCTAGTGCCCAGGATGGAGCTGACTGAGTTCCCAACTTTCTGCAGCTTATTTCGATCCTGTGCAGAGGTCATGCTCCAACTTTATAAAGCCCTGGTTAGACTTCGTCTGGAGTACTAAGTGCAGTTCTAATCACTACGCCACAGGAAAGCTCTGGGAATTGCAGAGAGGATTCACCAGAATATTGCCCAGGATCAGTTCAGTTATGAGAGAAACAAGTAAAGTTAGGGTTGTTCTCCCTGGAGTGGAAAGGGTTTAGAGAGGACGTGATCGATGGAGAACGGGTAGACTACAGTGTACCCTTTATCAAATGTCAGAGGCAGATAAAATCAGAGGATATACAGCATGTTTACAGAAAACAGGAAGAAATTTAGAGGCGATATGAGGGTGACTGCCTTCATCCTGAGAGGGGTTGAAACTGGGTCATCGACAGCATTTAATGAGTGTCTTGATGAACATTTGATTCACTTAGGTACAGAAAGCTATGGACCAAGTACTGGGAGATGGATTTACTAGCAAGCTTTCTCACTGGTCAGCATGGGCACATTGGGCCCAGTGGCCTGTTTCCATGCAGTACAATTCCATTGACTTATTCCTGACTCTATGATCTCTGCCCCAAAGTTAGTTGGAAGGCAAGTTGAATGAGCTCATAGTGGAAAAGATAGTCAGATAAATGAAGCAGGTTTATTATCTCTGATATACACCATGAACTATTGTTTTGCAATTGCGGTCTGGTGAAAGACTTAACATTATCTTAAATCCCACCAATGAAGTGCTAAAGAGAAATAACGAGGTAATGTTCAAGGCTTCAGAAATCATTCAGAAATCTGATGGTTGGGGAGAAAAATGTTCCTAAGTTGTTACATGTGGATCCTCAGGCTCCTATACCTTCTCCCTGATGGTAGTAAATTAGTACAGTATAGTACAATACAGGAACAGGCCCTTTGGCCCACAATGTTGTGCTGAACCAATTAAATTAGCAATCAAAAGGCCAACAAATCTCTTCAGCCTACATAATGTCCATACCCTTTCACTTTCCTCACATTTGTGTGCCTATCTAAACATCCCTAAGTACCTCATGTGGACACCACGGTGGTTGGTCTGATCAGAGGGGATAACGAGACGGCCTACAGGGACGAGATCCAGCACCTGGCCGCGTGGTGTGCTGACAACAATCTGGCCCCTAACACCCAGAAGACCAAGGAGATCATTGTGGACTTCAGGCATGCTAGGAGCCACACTCACGCCCCCATCTACATCAACGGAACTGTAGTGGAGCGTGTATCAAGCTTCAAATTCCTTGGTGTCCACATTTCCAAGGATCTCACCTGGTCCCTGAACTCCTCCATCCTGATCAAAAAGGTGCAACAGCGCCTTTATTTCCTGCGGAGCATCAAGAAAGCTCACCCCTGTCCCAGGATACTGACGGACTTTTACCACTGTACCATTGAGAGCATACTCACCAACTGCATCTCAGTGTGGTATGGCAATTGTCCCGTATCAGACCACAAAGCACTCCAGCCTGTGGTGAAAACTGCCCAGCAGATTATCAGCATCCAATAGCCCACCATTGAGAACATCTACCATAAATGCTGCCCAGGCAGGGCAAAAAGCATTATAAGGGATGCATCTCACCCTAACCATGGTCTTATCGCTCTCCTCCCCTCCGGTAGGCGCTACAGGAGCCTCCGCTCCCGCACCAGCAGGCACAGGAAGAGCTTCTTCCCTGCTGAACCTCTCACCACAGCGCTAAGCAGTATTGCATCTGTATTATACTGTCTCAATACATTTATATCTGTGTGCTGTAGCACTTTTTTATTCGCAGTTATTTTGTAAATAACACTACTCTTTGCATTTCTGGTCAGATGCTAAATGCATTTCATTGGCTTTATAGACAATAGACAATAGGTGCAGGAGTAGGCCATTCAGCCTTTTGAGCCAGCACCACCATTCACTGTGATCATGGCTGATTATCCACAATCAGTATCCAGTTCCTGCCCTATCCCCATAACCTTTGATTCCGCTATCTTTAAGAGCCCTATCTATCTCTTTCTTGAAAGCATCCAGAGACTTGGCCTCCACAGCCTTCTGGGGCAGAGCATTCCATATATCCACCACTCTCTGGCTTTGTATCTGTACTCAGCACAATGACAATAAAGTTGAATCTAATCTAACCTAATCTAATGTGTCTACCTCTATCACCACCCCAGGCACCCACCATGTTCGGAGAGGGGATGTCTTGAATAGTGAGGGAGCTTAATTATGGATGCTGCCTTCTTGAAGCACCAACTCTTGAAGATGTCTTCAATGGCGAGAAGGTTTGTGCCCGTGATGGAGCTGACTGAGTCTACAGCCTTCTTCTGATCCTGCCATTGGAGTCACCCCCCTCCCCACCGACACACACACCAGGAAAGCAATCAAAATGCTCTCCACTGTACGCCTGTAGAAATTTGCAAGAGTCTTTGATGACTACAAAAACTCCAACTAGCTTGCCTTCTTCATGAATTCTTCAGCGTCGGGCCCAGGATGAATCCTCTGAGACACTGATGCCCAGGAATTTGAAGCTGTTCAGCTTTTCCACTGCTGGACCCTCAACGAGGACTGGGTGTGTTCCCTCGGCTTTCCCTTTCTGGTCTACAATCAATTCCTTGCCCTTGCTGACGTTGAGCACAAGGTCGTCTTTGTGCCACCAGATAGCAGGTTAATCTCACTCCTGCGCACCCCCTTGTCACCACCTGAGAATCTGCCAACAACAGTGTCGTTTGGTGAATTTATACTTGGCACTTAAGCTGTGCCTAGCCACATAGTCATGAATCTAGACAGAGTAGAGCAGTGGACTAAGCACGCGTCTTGAGGTGAGCCTGTTGATCGTCAGCGAGGAGGAGGTGTTATTACTAATCTGCACTGACTGTGGTCTCCCGATGAGGAAGTCAAGGATCCAGCTGCAGACAGAGGTACAGAGGCCCAGGTTTTGAAGCTTATTGATTAGTACTGAGGGGATAGATGGAGCTGAGATGTAATCAATAAAAAGCAGCCTGATGCATGTTTTGCTGTTGTCTAGGTTCTCCGAAGCTGAGTGGAGAGCCAGTGAGGATGCATCTATTGTAGACCAATTACAGTGGAAGGCAAACTGCAGCGGATTTAGGTCCTTGCTCAGACAGGAGTTAATTCTATCCATGACCCATCTCCCAAAACCCATTATCACGGTAGATGTGAATGCTACCCTACAATAGTCCTGGAGGCAGCTTGAAGCTTTTCATAGGCACTGGTATGACGTCCTTTTGAAGCAAGTGGGAAATTTCAACTACAGCAGTGTGAGCTTGAAGATGTCCTTGAACACGCCAGGCAGGTGGTCAGCAGAGATCTTCAGCTTCCTACCAGGTACACCTGCGGGACCTGATGTTCTTGCAAGGGTTCACCCTCTTACAGGATATTCTAACGTCCACCTCCAAGGCAGATCACCAGGTCGATGGATGCTGGGGAGCGGGGGGCATGCATAGGTGTAGTGTTGTTCTCCCTCTCGAAGTGTGCATAAAAGGTGTTGATCTCATCCGGGAGTGAAGTATCATTTCCATTTATGTTAGGCTTCACTTTACGGGAAGTAATGGGATGCACACCCTGCCACAGCTGTCGTGAATCTGATTGTGTCTCTGTCTTCACACTGAATTGCCTTTTTGAGCAATTTCAAGTTCCTAGGTGTCGACATTTCTGAGGATCTATTCTGGGCCCAGTATATCGATGCAGCTATAAAGAAGGCACAGCCGCAGCTGTATTTCATTCCAGGTGAGGCGACACTTCTCCTGTGAGTCGGCTGGGGTGATATACTGTGTCCGGTGCTCCCGATGTGGCCTTCTATATATTGGCAAGACCCGAAGCAGACTGGGAGATTGTTTGCTGAACATATACACTCTGTCCGCCAGAGAAAGCAGGATCTCCCAGTGGCCACATATTTTAATTCTGCATCCCATTCCCATTCTGATATGTCTATCCACGGCCTCCTCTACCGTAAAGATGAAGCCACACTCAGGTTGGAGGAACACCTTATATTCCGTCTGGGTAGCCTCCAACCTGATGGCATGAACATTGACTTCTCAAACTTCCGCTAATGCCCCACCTCCCCCTCATACCCCATCCGTTATTTATTTATATACACACATTCTTTCTCCGTCTGTCTCTCTGACTATACCCCCTGCCCATCCTCTGGGTTTTCCCCCTTCCCCCTTTTCCTTCTCCCTGGGCCTCCTGTCCCATGATCCTCTCATATCCCTTTTGCCAATCACCTGTCCAACTCTTGGCTCCATCCCTCCCCCTCCTGTCTTCTCCTATCAGTTTGGATCTCCCTCTCCCCCTTCCACTTTCAAATCTCTTACTAGATCTTCCTTCAGTTAGTCCTGACGAAGGGTCTCGGCCCGAAACTTCGACTGTACCTCTTACTAGAGATGCTGCCTGGCCTGCTGCGTTCACCAGCAACTTTGATGTGTGTAGCTGTATTTCATTAGGAGTTTGAGAAGATTTGCTCCGTCACCAAAGACACTCGCAAATTTCCATAGATGTACCGTGGAGAGCATTGTGACAAGATGCATCACCATCTGGGATGGGGAGGTGGGGGGTGTTGTTGGTGCTACTGCACAGAATCGAAGTAAGCAGCAGAGAGTTGTAAAGTTGTAAACTTAGCCAGCTCCGTTATGGGCACCAGCCTCCATAGTCCCCAGGACATCTGTGCCTCAAAAAGGTGGCGTCCATCATTAAGTGCCCCCATCACCCAGGACATACCCTGTTCTCATTGCCACCATCAGGAAGGAGGTACAGAAGCCTGAAGGCACATACTCAACAATTCAGGAACAGCTTCTCCCCATCTGTCAACAGATTTCTAAATGGACATTGAACCCATGAACACTACCTCACTACTTTATATTTATCTATTTAATGTAAATACTTACTGTAATTCACATTTTTTCCTGTTATTATGTATTGCATTATACTGCTGCTGCGAAGACAACAAATTTCACGACGTGCTGGTGACATTAAAAGTGATTCTGATTCTGAACTACAGCTGAAATCTTCTTGTAATCAGTCTGTGACGAATGCTCTAAGTACAACTATTGCCAAATCAAATGGTGCACTTTAAAAATTCCTTTTTAATTAAAATCAATTGCTAAGCAAGTGATTTCAGCAGCAGTAACCTCTACACTACCTAATGAGAACTAGTTTCTCTCACTTATCCTCTGCATACCAGTTTCTCATTTTCAGTTCTTCCCATCTCTGAGCTAATATTAACATGCTCACAAAGGCCGAACAGCACTTCATTGCCAATCACTCCAATCAATCGCAAACATACAGAACAACTTTTAGAAAACACAAATAGCAAATACGTCTTACTATAAAAGTTTTTATTTTGACATTATATGAATGACGATTAGGGCCTCACAATTTATCAGATTTTCCTTTCCATCTGTTTTCCTCCGTTCATTTCCCTGGAAAGAACCTTCCCACCCTAAACATCAGGGGATTTTGTTATTGCGGAGATTTGGGTGCACAGCCAATTTTTATAACCTGCTGAAGACAAATTATTTCAACTTCCAGGGCTGGTGCTTAAGCCTCCTACATTTCTCAATCCTGTAAAAAGTCTCAGTTGAAATACTCTACAAATGGAAACAAGGAAATCTGATATTTGGAGGGAAGTCCTAAATACTGTCGGTTTCTACGCGTTCAAACACCTCCGCTCTTCACGGCTTCCCCATCCAATTTGTTTCTGTCTCCATTTATTTGTAAGTTTTCCAATGACATTATAATTCTTACTAACTCCCATAAACTGCTTTGCCAGCACAGCTAATAAAACTGGATGAATACTGAAGCTCTCAGCGCAGCAGAACACTAGTGTTAGCATTTCAGTGCAAAGCGGGGAGTCTGAAACTACACCTTCAACACTTATCTTCTGCTTAGAGGTGAAACCACTGATTTCTGTGATGGGAGGTTTCAGAAACAAAAATGAAAAAAAGGTAATAATGATTGATGAGTCTTCGACTGTAATAAATGAAACCAAGGCTAGAGATTGGCAGGCAAAAACAATATTTGATAGTGTATGCACAACGCTTGAAATATTCTCTAAACGTACTAATGCTGAACAATAGTTCAGAGAATCTAGAGGCAGTAAACACCAAAAACCTAATGACAGATTGTTAACAGGGTGCTTGGCAGTTTACACAGAAAGAGAACCAGATTACCTTCTTGGCCTTTCTCCATGCACATCTAACCTTCATTTCACAAGCAATTATTTCTTTTAACACTTTGCAGCAGTGGCTGTAATGTTTGTGATCCTTGCAAAATTTATGTGAAGAGGTAGTTCATGATTTCTTGTACTACTGGCTTAATCAAACTTTGCTACCAGTTATTCGCAAAGTAAGTGCAATGCACAAGCAGATCCACTGCCCAACCCCTTCTGCGAATCGTAATAATCAAATCTTTTGGTTTGCTATCCCATTTCCTGGGTTGCTGCTCCATGGATGGTAAAAGTACAAACATCAGCAGGAAAAGTGAAATATCACAGCTAATGATATCCTGTCATGCCATGGTCCACAAGCATGTCTTGTAATCACACAATCAAAGCCAATTACATTCACTCCTCGTTCACTCCAACCACATTAAGTTCAGCAGCATAGACTGGGGACTGAAACGCAGGACTGATGCAGAGCTAAAATCTGACTGCTCCATTACTACTGATCCCAACCCTCCCTCAACTCAAACCAAAATGGGATGAAGTCATGGCATCTGTACCTCCAGCATCTATTGGATTCAGATCTGCTAGTTACTATGCAAAAGATGGCCTACACCTCCAGAACTGCTAGATAATATCCTCTGTTTATGATGGGATGGTGGAGTTGTGTACCTCCAGGATCTCCAAGTTAGAAACTCACTGATTATTATATGATGGCATGGACCCAGGCTCCATGATTACATACTCTTTGGTTATAATTGGATGGAGTAATCTCATACCTCCAGGATCTCCTGGTTACCACCCCTATGATAAGTAATGGGATGTGGTGGACTCTGGAATTCCTACATCATTGATCTTAATTCAAGATCCTTGATTGGTCAGGGTATGGAGGGATATGGGGAGAAGACAGGAGATTGGACAAGAGAAAAATTGGATCAGCCATGATGAAATGGCAGAGCAGATTCGATGGGCCAAATAGACTAATTCTGCTCCTATATCTTATGGTCTTATCATATACTGTCGGGTTACTATCGGATGTGGACTATCTGTGTTACATGTCACTTTCCTGGGATTTGATTATTATTATTCTGATCTGGACCTTCACAACTGGCAAATGCACCTGCATATAACTACCCCTTAGAACATAGCACCTAGAGAAATTTATTAACCACTATATACAGAGCAGGGACATGAACTGTCCATGCTGTAATACCTTAAAGAACAATAGGTTGAAGTTTGTTGCAAACTGACATCGTAACAGCTTCCACTGCATGCAATTAGGCGCTAAGCATTTTTAAGGGTCAACAAAAGAGACAGCAATGTATCGTGTTCCACTGGTAGTTGGAAGACCCTCATGGTAATGCGTCAGTCTTCCTGGGTGCATGAGGGCCCAGCCCTTCCGAGGCGCTTGAATGGAACAGTTATACCTGAGGAACCTGCAGCCACCTCCCTGAAAAAGACAGAACGATCATTTTAGTTTTAATAGCAATGTCCACCACTTAGGAACAAATGCAAAATGCACAATGATCAGATGTCACTGAAACTGGTGTACTGCTAAAAGTACCTTGGTTACAGACAGGGGATAAGGAAACATAACAAGAAATGTACCAGTGTTCACTCCTGTTATACACTGCTAGGACGATCAGTCCTGCGGTACGCAGTGTACACACAGTAAAATGTACACTCAGAACCTTACAGAACTAACTTGTACACTCAGTTAGTTCTGTAAGGTAACACCGGGCAGGCCAGAATAAAATCTGGATGCAGTCTAACTGGCTGAAGTCAAATAGCAGGAGGAAAACCTGAGGAAATGTGTATTTGGACCCTTAATACAATTATTCTCAATAAAAATGTAATCAATTAATAAATTAACAATCATTATGAACAGATATCCACAGGTAAAAATGGTGATGTAGGAAATAGTTGGCTGAAGGGAGGCAGGATCTTCAGCTACACTGGTCTAAATTGGAGGCAGAATAGTAATTCCACCTTGTGGGTCAAATTTCTCCTTAAAGATGAATCAGTGTTATTTTATCAACCTTAGAAATATCAATTAGTAGCGGAACTTCTTCCCAACATGGTGAAAATTCGTGGAAAGATCAGATGAGCAACGTTGGCCTCTCCTAACACAACACCACCCAACCATGAACTCAGCACATTCCCTCTTCATGTTTCAGATACTTGCAGCTTTCAAAAGCTATAAAAGAACATTGCCCTTCAGAATGTCACTGAAATTGAAAAGCATCCTCATAAGTAAGTTATTAAACAGATCAGCAATTTCCAAAGTAACATGGAGGAGTTGACCTTCAATTTAGAATTCTTTGTCTTCTGGCTCACAGAAGTGAACCTCATCCTTTTTTTCATGTTTTCTTATAACCTGGAGTGTCATATTTTATTTCCTTGGGGATGCTGGCTGTTTGCATGGTGAAAGTAGGGGGTCCACATTATTTGCCTGCAGTAATCCCTCAGTTAACTTGGAAGGAAAATTAGAGGGCCATCCCAAAGTTCAGGTACAATGACAGGGACACACCAAGGGTCATATGGACAGATCACAGCTGTCATCCTCTTCGAAAGGCAAAAGTTAGCTCCCTAACTATTCCACATCAAATAACAGTTGTTAATATTGGAATGAAAACCAGAAATACTTTATTCATTTCAGTCCTCACAATCCGTATCATCCTGGGAGGAGAAGGGCGAAGTTCATCTGATCAACTTTAGTCCACCTGGATTGTGGTAGGAGATGCAAGAGGGCAGAAAAAGGGCAGAACTGGATGGAAGAGGAAGTTCTGCAAATGAATTACACATTACAAGTAAAAAGGTCACAAGATGATGTTATTTTCACAGATAACATATGTGGCTGCACGGACGCATTCGTGGTCAGAACCCAACATCAAAAAACTCATAGTTGGTTACAGGAGTTGTGAGTCAGTTCGCCCTGTGGGGAGGATTGAGGGTGTCACAAATAAATGTTAACAACTACCTATGAAAATCAAGGGGTATGCATTATCAATTGACTGTTTACCAGCATTATACCGTTAATGGTCTAAACCTGAATCATGACATGTCCTTAGCTTTCCCAGTGTATTAAAGACACTCATTAGTTGGACAATCAAACATCAGTCCTCACTGAACATTAATGATTAGGAAAACCATGCATTCGTTGAATTTGGTACATTCCACAGCTCAAACACATCCTCGGAAAGTTAAACATGCAAGACCAGAACAAAGAGGGAGAATCAGTTTAATACTGATTTGAGAACTTTGCAGGGAGCCACACAATAAATGTCAGTGTAAATATCAGAGCCATGCTTCAAGTCCTAGTGCTGGCTCCTGTGGAGCAGCCCATGACACATGCTCCTTACTTGTACAGAGTGAATCAGATTGGTCCATCCCTAGCACCAACTTACAACTTACCTG
Source organism: Mobula birostris (assembly GCF_030028105.1). NCBI lineage: Eukaryota > Metazoa > Chordata > Chondrichthyes > Myliobatiformes > Myliobatidae > Mobula > Mobula birostris. The sequence continues at coordinate 20,212,324 of NC_092396.1, forward strand.
ATAGTCAACTCCAACCTTGTTGAGCGCAATGTTTACAGTAAAAGTAGAAGCATCATGATGTGGCATTAAAGATGGCTGTTCATCAGGTTTATATCTAACTACAAAGGCCAGGTCAAACAATGCCTGCAAGAAAGAAGAGGGGTGTGAAGCAATATCATGCAGCATCTATTAAAGAGCGGGTACTGGTTAGAAAGAACTAAATCTCATCTTACAAAGCCCTGTGCTCCCAGGTTGTGTCTGCACCTGGGCCTCAGCTATCTCCATTGTCATGACAGCCCGGGCCTTGCACCTCTCCTGTACCTAGTCTCAGGTTCCTCCAGCATCTCAGGCAACTCCTCCTGACGTATTCCAGTGAGACTGAACTGGTTTTACCTCATAATCAACTCCTGCCCTGTTTAGAGCTACGTTAACAGTGAAGGTTGAGGCATCATGGTGGGGTTCAAGCGAGGGCTGCTCCTCGGGTTTGTATCTCACTACAAAGTTCAGAAACGAGTTGGCCTGAGAGCAAAAGTTTAACATGGAAGAAACAAAACCAACATTAGTAACCATGGTGACAACAATCATCAGTTATAACAGTTTTATAATTAATTTATAATAGGCTTTTATTGAGTCCTTTTGATCTCTGTCCTTAATTGCAAGTTTATAAATTTACTAGTTCAGTGTAATACTAAACTGGAATAGTCTGGTCATAAATTTCTTTATTATTTTCACAACTACTTTCCCACTGTCTCCTCTGCTCAGACCCACAGATGTTTTCTCTTCTCTTCTCTATTCCACTGCTGAGAATGCTAACAAACTACAATCATCCATGCAGAATGCACCAGAATCGAGTCCAATCTGGGCATGAGTCAGAAGTTCACAAGTACTTTCCATCAGAGCTAGTGGGAAAGGTCAGAAGATCACCACTCTTTAGATAGTCTTGGGAAATAGAGAAAAGAACGTGTGTTTATGTGTGCGTGTGTGCGCGTGAGCACGCGCGCAGAGAAGAGATTTTGATCATTCTTTTAACTGACTGGGTACTCCAGATGATTGAAAGTGAATCTCTTAATCCACAGCAGAAAACCAGAATGAAAAGCCTCAGCAGTATTGAAATGTTTCTTCCATTTCTTATCAACTATTTTCTCACTAGTTCTAAAAATTTTGAAGGAAAGGCTGGCTAGATCAGGCATTTTATGATTAAAACACCTGATTTCTTTTTTTTTGCAACTTGGGCCTCAACATCCCAGCCTGTATGTAAAATGCCCGATAAGTAAAATTAGGGTCACAGGCAGACTGAAAATGAAATTATTTTGCTGCATGTTAGTCAGTCCAATAGTCAAGATTTATAAACAAACACCATTTAAGAGGAAGATCAGGAACTTTAAACAGATTTATATGTCCCTGCCTCTATTCTGCAGTTCATACCCTCGGGTGCTGATTGACTTGATAATCCCAGGCTCTCCTGGAACAAGCACCTCCTCACTTATCGCCATCACTATGTTTACAGTTTCAGGCAGGCTTTATCATTAAGCCTGGTGATGCTGTGTCATCTGGAGAGATCACTTATCGATCTGCTTTCCAAGAAACTTTTAATCTCATGCTTGTTCCCACATGCCTCCCCTCTGCAACCTGAAAGCACGTCTGCCTAGAAATTCAATCACTTAATCCCATTCTTTTCAGGTGAATTTGGTAACAATCGTTACCAAATTGTTTCATGTCACCCCAGGCCATTTCTGCGTGAGAGCACCTTTCTGTCTCCAATGTGAATTCCACATCAGAGATGTATTGGATATGTCAATCTCCATTTGGAGAACTGGGGGGGTGGGGAGTGAGCTTGGATGATATTGTCCCAAGACTAACCACTGTCGGGTATATCTAAAACAAGCTGGACTTAATCCCATACAGAGCTTTCATCCTTCTACCATTCCCGCAATCAAGCCTTCCTCCTCCAAATCACTATCCCACCTCTGCATCTGCTCAAGGCCTACCACCTTGAACCTTCAATCCCTGACTCCCGAATTCCTGCCTCCATAATCCATGCAGGGCTTAACAAGAGGCCTCAATCTCCCATTTCCAGCCCATTAACTAATTCTGGACACAATTCCTCTTTCTATCACACCCAATCCCTTCTGCCCCATCAATGTAAAAGCTCTCAATATTTCTTCTCCAATCTGAACCCCCACAACTAAACTCCTGACATCTCTTCTTCCTATAAGAGGATGGAAGATCTTCATACCTATCGATCCCCACCACCTCAACCGTTACAGGGAGAGTACAGCCTCTGAAACCAATATGTCCTTTCCAACATGGGCCTGGGCATTTCTGATCACCTGAATCTGGCCTCGGAACCGGCAGCTAAACAACATCTTTAGGGTTAAGAATACTGAGAAGACCAAAGTCACTGTCTTCAATTCCTACCACAATGTCATCCCTCATTGGAGATCCCAGCCATCTACCAGACTGAAGCAGAGACATGGCAACCAAGTCAATATTTGATCTAAGATTAACTTTGGACCACAATACTAACCCTACTTTCACCTCCATGACAGGCTCTGCCTCAGCTCTCTTGATGAAACTTGATCACATCCTTCTTAGTTCCAGAATATTCCAACTATCCTCCTGGGCCAGCCTCCCCTCTTCCACTCTCCACATACCAGTTTATCCACTGTACTGAGTTCTGCTCACCCATGTTTATTAGTACCAGGTTCAACAAGATGTCAGTATTAACATCCTAACACTGCTTGCGCACTCCATTTTGATTTTATTCCTCCCCACTCCCTGTAATCTCCTCCCTACCAACCATCTGCGATCTCTGTGCTGCAGTTCTAACCTCTTCTGCAACCCTAATTTCAGTTGCAAATCTTAACTTGACGGTCGATATTCGGTAACATGGTTGCTTTCTGCGTTTAAACAGAATGATACTCTGATGGCAATGTCACCCAAGTGTTGGAGCAGCAAACAAGCACCCAACCCAAAAGGTGGACCACAATAGGGCAGATAAAACTGACCTTGGTGTAGTATCCTGGGTAGAACTTTTCTGTTAAAGGTGCAATGTACTCTCTTAAAAACTTCTGCCATTGTTTCTCATATCCAATCTGATTCATGTGAATGTCGATCGTTGGCACATTTTCATATCCACCCTGAATACGTACGTCCTAGGACAGAGATGAAAATGACATTGGAAACATTTCGGAGTCATGTTCAGATACTCTCAGTCACCTCATCCTTGATTGTTGTTCCACTGACCTCATTGCCTCCGGTTGACCATTGCCCGTAATTTTCCATCTCCTCAACGAGGTCATCGCAGGCTCGGTCAGTAAAAATAGGGAACCAGTAAACATCTGGACAAGGCTGTAAAACATCGTGAAACAAATGTACCGCTTTGAATCTGTACCATACAGGTGAATGTATCCTCATGCCCACGGCACCCACTCCATCGCCCATTTATTAATCTTCTCTTCACTACGGTACAGAACTGGATGGTATTGACAAGACTTCATTGTGGCGGGAGTATTTACACCCATGACTGTACAGCTGGGCATAGCTCAAATGCCATCTATAAATTTGCTGATGATATAACTATTGTTGGCAGAATCTGAGATAGTGACGAGAGGGTGTACAGGAGCGAGATAGATCAGCTAGTTGAGCGGCGTCACAGTAACAACCTCGCACTCAGCGTCAGTAAAACCAAAGAACTGACTGTGGACTTCAGAAAGGGAACACACAACAATCCTCATAAAGAGATCAGAAGTGGAAAGAGTGAGCAATTTCAAGTTCCTGGGTATCAATATCTCTGAGGATCTATCCTGGGCCCAACATATTGATGCAGCTGCAAGGAAGGCTATATTTCATTAGGAGTTTGAGGAGGTTTGGTTTGAAACTAAGGACACTCGCAAATTTCTACCGATGTAGCGTGGAGAGCGTTCTAACTGGCTGATATAGGGGCTAGGGGCGAGGGAGGAGGGCTACTGCATAGGATCAAAATAAGCTGCAGAAAGTTGTAATCCTAGTCAGTTCCATCATGGACACTAGCCTCCATGGTATCCAGGACATCTTCAAACAGCAATGCCTCAAAAAGGTGGCATCCAGCATTAAGGACCCCCATCACCCAGGACATGTCCTTTCCTCATTGGAGGTACAGAAGCCTGAAGGCACACATTCAACGATTCAGAAACAGCTTCTTCCCCTCTGCTATCCAATTTTTGAATGGACATTGAACCCATGAACACCACCTCACAACTTTTTCTTTATTTTTATTTTTGCGCTACTTATTCCATTTAACAACTTAGTATTATATATATGTAAGGGGTTTCTTCTTTTATGTTACTGGTAAGGCTAATAAAAATGGCTTCTTTGTTACGTTAACTGCTGAGAAAGTGCTTCCCTCTCACAGCTTGTTTGGGTTAAAATTACTGATAAGAAAATTGTATTCATTTGCTAACCAATTGGGATAGATGTTATTCTTTCTTGTGTGTCTGTAAGCTATTGTTTTTCGCAGGCTTTGAGGCGGAAGGCGCGATGGGGACAGGGAGAGGAGACGCGATGCTGTAAGCTGGACGGCGGATGGACCCCGAGCGGGAGTCCGAAGCCCAGGGTCTTCAGCGAGTAGAAGAGACAAAGACAGGCTCGTGTAGAGCGCCTGGTTGACCACCGTAGTTGGTCCCAGGCGGCGGGTCGAGGAGGTCAGAGAGGATCGAATGGCGGAAAGAAGGCTCCGTTAATTGAGCTCCAACTGTTGTGCACGGAGTGGTTGAACTTTGATAAGTTTGGCGCCTTTTACTTTCCTTTTATATTTTATCTCTATTAATTACATAGTTCCAGTAAGTTCTATAAAGTGTAATCTTTTAATCACATATGGTGTCCTGTCTGTTATTTGGTGGGGTGGGGTACATCACACAGCATCCACACAAACTTGATTACCCAGTCTGACGGGGCTGAAGGCTGCTCCCCCGAGATGAAAGTGAGCTGAGCGAGCCTGAGGCTTACCGGGGGCCACATATACTTGATAACTCACATTCTTCCTTCTATCATCATGTACTGCTGCTGCAGAGTCATCAGATTTCATGACATACGCCAATGATATTAAACCTGATTCTGATTTGTGCAACTGTCATTGGAGATTAACTGTACTCTAGAAAACATGCATTCGTTCCTCAATCACACTTTATTTACATGTGCACAAGGAGAATTATGTGGCACATGTCACCAAATGTTTGATCAAAGAAATGCCATTTTTACACAGCAATTGACTAATTGGATACAGATATTGACAAATTGATAACCTTGTGGTTAAAATCCTTATTTGCATAATCAATCACACTACAATAACACCGATTTAACTAACCAGTAAAATCTACATGCTAAACACCAATAGCTTACATTACAAGGCCGTATGCCTAGGAAACGCAGCAAAGGAAGGCAAATAAGAAAATATATGGACACTGTGAAAGAACTAACAGATCTAAGTGTGCAAGATATCATTGACGTAGCGAAGGATTGTTTGATGTGGACAGCCATGATTGCCCAAGCGTGTAACGCGCAAAGCACATGAGGAAGAAGAAACACTAATAATATTTCAGAATTAGGAAAGCAAGTTTTATTCTGGGATCCTTCATTTGCATCTTTGTCTTGATATGTTGAACTTTTCTGGCCCCAAGCAGTGCAAAGGGAAGCGATGCTCTTCAAAGCTATGCCTCGCTCAACTGCACATTATTTGTGAACTACCCTTGCCTGCAAATTATTTTAACCCTTGCCTTGCTGCAACTTCCACATTACCATGCACATTGATTCCAAAACGTGTGGAATATCAATGGCTATTCAGCATTTGTAGTTGGTGGACGCAGGGCAGTCTCTTCAACGTTGGGATGTAAACGCAGCACTACACAGGTTAATGATAACACATGCTGATGGAGACTACTGCTACACCAAAGCTTTGCACACTATCATCGTGCTGTACTGAATTTTATGAAGACCAGAATGATACTATGTTTGCAATGTGATAAACTGTGGAGGTGGGAGAGAAGATGTAAAGTATCAATGTTGGAGCAGATGGGCGACAGAGACTTACATTGAGCTCAGTTTCTCCAGAGCAGATCACACTTTACAGTTAATTCATTTTTCTTCTCTCTCTCTCTCTCTCTCTCCCCCCAGCAATGAAGGTCTTCCATCTCTGTTAGTGTGCATGGCTTCCTTCACAGTGTCAGTAGCTTCCAACTACTTTATCAGCTCGATTGGAATGGGAAGAGCTCCCAATCTGGACTCCTTATACCACACTTTGCAAAAACTTCAGTCTTCTTACCTGTAAGAAGATTTTCTCTCTGAAGGTTTTGCTCCAGTTGGGATGAATGTACTTTTCCTCCCAATCCTGCAAGGTCACAGAAAGAGAGGTGAGAGGGACGCCGTGTCTCCTGTGCCCTGCACACTGCTCCTTCTCCTGAGATTTACTGACCTAGGTCAGTGTGCTCTTAGTGTGTGGCTACATCATGAGCACATCCAATGCAGGAGGAAGATGCTTGCAAACATTATCCATTTTCACAAAATTCATTTTAAATTGTATCTTTAAAAAGAAATTACCTAAATATTACAATAATTACAGCTCAATGCTCCAAACTCTATTGTTTCTTTCTCTATGGTCCTGTTCTCCAAGTGGCCACAAGTTCCATACACTTGTTCCCCATTTCTCTCAACAATAGGTCCTGCTGGAAACTGACTACCCGAGCTAAAAGTTACTGGTCTTAAGGACTCAGGCCCACAATTTATGGGGGATCAATATTAAACCAGCCACAACATTCACCAGCCAGTCCCATTATTCCATATGAGAGTCAAATGTCTGTGCCCTGCCAAACTCTTTCTTCGAGTCCCTCCCATTAACGTACCTGTTGGTTTTCAGAGATCTGCCAGAGGTCATTGTGGAGGCTACCAGTGTGACAGTTTGCCACGGAGAGAATGTGTCCAAACTCGTGCCTGTTGGTGACATACATGAAGATTCCCTGAAGAAACGACAAGTGGATTAATACCGAAACTGAAGGATATCAAAACATCATATACTTCACCAGTAATCAGAGCATCAATTAACATCTGTCACATTCTTGCAGTTTTGTTATTCTTGGTAAGGAAGAAATTGCTTCACGACAAGGAAATTCTCATTGCTGTGGTAAGCTGGGACTCTCACCTGCTCTCTGATGTTGTGACAGAAAGCCATGTCTGTGTCCAGCTTGTTACTGTGATAAAGATCTTTGTCAGTCAAGTCTGACCGCAGCAAGGTGCCTCGAATCAGGTACACACTGGAGATATAAGGGACATTCCACACACCTCTACATAGAAAACACCACAAGGAAGCAATTTAAACTCTACATATTTGCAGCTCCCAGCCCACACAGAGAAGTGCACAAGCATTAAATCCTACATCAGTTCCAGTTTGGCACCGTGCATGCCCAGAGCCTCGGCGATCAGCAACAACACTTCAGAGAGGTTCACTGTTGCCCCGCAGGGAAACTGTTCCATTCCTCGGTAGCAATATTGCCATGTGGGGCGTGTCCTAACACCTCTGTTCTTCACTGGAACCTGGGTTAAAATCTAGCCCAGAATCCTGAGATGAGAACGTTCTTCTGCCAGACTCAAAGAGGGCAGACGGGGAGCACCATGGAAACAAGGAGCATCGGCGGTGTATCCACTTGGATTACCTGAAGAAATGGGCAGTAGCAGAACGTTGCATATGCAACGACACAGGATTGACTTCAACGGCACAAAAACTACTGCGCCACGCCAATGGCTTTTGGAACTGCCTGGTAAAGGAAACCATTGAAATAAGACCAGAGAATAAGAATTTTAACAAAGACGAATGTCTCGCTCTAAATAAGAACTGGAATACAATCTTAAACAAGGTGGGACAGCAGAAACCTGACTGGTTGAGGAGTAACCAATCAGGACTGACGGATGACAGGAGTTGCGTATATATATCACCGAACTAGAGGTGCCCAGGCATCCCCCTTGATGAAGATGATGGAATTTGTCAAAGAAACATTGGTTAAAATCGTCACCTGTACCCGGCTGGCAGCCTGAGAACAGGCTTGTGTGTCATATACGTCAGGAAAGCAATAGGTCCTTTTTCAAAGAGGAACACTCAGATTGGATTCATTTCAGCTATTATGCAAACCTTCTTGGACAAGTTAAATAAAGGAACATGGAAACAGGGAGCCCCTTGTATCTACTAAATCTTGAATTCATGGCTGATGTGAATCCTAAATCTACTTTCTTGCATTCAGACTGCAGAAAACTAGAAACCTCTGCACATCAAGCGTTACTGCCTCACACACAGCCAGTCGCAGGGCAAGGTGGGTGCTTTTACCAAACTAAGGACGAGAGTAGAATGTTATTAGCATGACCCAATTTGGGACTTTTCGTGGACAAATACCTTGTTCACAATCTCATGGTAACTTTTTTGTGGATCAATTTACAGTGGGGTCAATTCCCTCCAAATCCCCCCCTCACTAGACCAATATAACTAGAAAAGCACTTAGGAGCACATTACGTAATAGGCCCAAGTCAGCATGGTTTCCTTAAGGGGAAATCATGTCTGACAAATCTGTTGGAATTCTTTGAGGAAATAACAGGCAGAATAGACAGTGTCAGTGGATGTTTTGACAAGGTACCACACATGAGGCTGCTAAACAAGAGAACATGTAAAGATACTAGCATGGAAAGATGGCTGGCAGAAGGCAAAGAGTGGGAATAATTGGAGCATTTTCTAGTTGGCGCCTGGTGACTAGCGGTGTTCCACAGGGGTCAGTGTTGACTTCATTACCTTTCAGATTGTACAGTGCATTGAAGAAGTATTCAGCCCCTACAACTATTTTCACATTTTACTATCTCATTTTCTAAATTTAAAATATTTTGAAGTAGGATTTTTTGAGCGAATCTACAGAACATTGTGCATCATGTCAAATCAAAACAAAAATTGCAAAACCTGTCAACAACTTACTAAGAATTAAAAATCAGAATTGTGAGGCTGACAAAGGATTCATCCTATTTGCATTACTGTGCTAACTTTCTTCAGGTGCAATACTGTATATTACCTTACTAACTCACCCAATTTGTTGATGTAGAAAATTGGAGGATCACCTGAATAAATACCCCTCTCCCTGGAAGGTCCAACAGTATGGTACATTTTCAACAAACCAAACCAAAATGAAGACAAAAGAGCATTCAAGGCAAGTCAGGGAAATGATAATAGAGAAACACAAATCTCGGGAAGGGTACAAGACCATCTCAAAGGTACTAAACATACCTCAGAGCTCAGTACAGTCCATTGTGGAAAAAGTGGGAAAAATAGGAAACCGTAACCAAACTGCCTGGGTCAGGCCATCCCTGTAAACTTCGCTGGAGAAGAATGGCAATTGTAAGAGAGGCTACTGTGACACCAACAGTCACTCTGAGTGAGCTGCAGAAGTCAGTAGCTACAACTGGAGATGAACTTCACGGCTCCACAATCTCTAAGGCCTTGCACAAAAAAAGGGTAATTATGGAAGACTGGCAAGGAAGAAGCTCTGGCTAAAAAAAAAAGCATCACTTAGAAGATACCGTAAAGATGTGGAAAAAGGTCTTGTGGCCGGATGAGACTAAAGTGGAAATTTTTGGCCTCAACACTAAGCAGTACATGTGACGTAAATCTAATACTGTGCACCAGCCAGGTAACATCATTCCTACTGTAAAGAATGGTGGAGGTAACATCGTGCTATGGAGATGCGTGGACTGGAAATCTGGTCAGAATTGATGGGAAGATGAATGCTGCTAAATCCAGAGAGATCCTGGAGAAAAACCTTCCAGCCTCTGCCAGAAAACTCAAACAGTGGAGAAAGTTCATCTTTCAGTAGGACAACAACCCAAAGCACACTGCCAGAGCAATCATGGAGTGGCTTCAAATGGAGAAGACTGATGTCATTGAGTGTCCCAGTCAGAGTCCTGATCTTAACTCGATCAAACTGCTCTGGCAAGACCTCAAGATTGCTGTGCACCACCGCTCCCCAACTAAACTGGCTTGGCTTGAGCAACTTTGCGAGGAGGAGGAACGGGCAAATCTTGCTCCATCACATTGTGCAAAGCTAATAGAGACTTATCCAAAAAGACCACTGGCTGTAATAGCTGCCAGAGGTGTTCAACTAAGTACTGGGCAAAGGGGGATAAATACTTTTGAACTGCTGAAATTTCAGTTTTTGAATTTTTAGTTTTTCTTGCTTTACAATTTTCTATCTTTTGGGCTCCACTGTGAAAAAAGGAGCATGTGATTCACGAATAAAAATGATCAGTTAAGTCAATCAAAATCCCTAGTTGTAATACTCATTTCTGTAACCAAAGCTTTGGGGGCTGAATGCCTTTTACAAGGCACAGTATGTTAATAATTTGGATGATGGAATTGACAGGTTTGTGGCCAATTTGTAGATGATACAAAGATAGGTGGAGGGGCAGGTAGTGTTGAAAAAGCAGGGAGTCTGCAAAAGGACTTGGACAGATTAAGGGAATGGGCAAAGAACTGACAGGTAGAATACAGTGTGATGAAATGCACAGTCATGCACTTTGGCAGAAGGAATAAAAGCATAGTCTATTTTATAAATGAGGAGTGAATTCAGAAATTGGATCTGCAGAGGGACTTGGGGGGTGCAAGATTCCTTAAAGGTTAACTTGCAGGTTGAGCTGATAGCAAGGAAAGCAAAAGCAATGTTAACATTTATATCCAGTGAACTAGAGTTTAACAAGCAAGCACATAATGCTGAGACTTTATAAGGTATTGGTCAGACTGCATTTGGAGTATTGTGTGCCGTTTTGGATCTCATATCTAAGAAAGGATGTGCTAGCATTAGAGAGGGTCCGGTGGACATTTAGAAGAATGATCTTGAGAACAAAAGGGTTATCAGATGAAAATTGGTTGAGGGCTTTGGGCCCGTGTTCCCTGGAGTTTAGAAGAATGATCTCATTTAAACCTACCAAATATTGAAAGGCCTAGATAGAGGTGGAAAGGATGTTTCCTATCGTGGGGGAGTCTAGGACCTTGGGGCTCAGAATACAAATTTGTCCCTTTAGAACAGAGATGAGGAGGAATTTAGTTAGCCAGAGGGTGGTAATCTGTAACTCATTGCCACAGACATTTGTGGAGGCCAAGTCTTTTGGGTATATTTAAAGCAAACGTTGATAGGTTCTTCATTAGTAAGAGTGGGAAAAGGCAGGAGAGTGAAGTTGAGAGGAAAATGAATAAGCCATTATTGAATGGCGAAGCAAGCTTGATGGGCTGAATAGTCTAATTCTGCCCCTATGTCTTATGGATTCATAATTAAATTCATTCCATGGGAACAAAATATTACCCAATTTACAACTATGTGAAGCAGATGTTGTCAGCAAAGAGACATATGTGGAGAGGAGTCACTCTGGCCTATTCACAAGTTAATTAACAAAAGGCAAGATGTACGAGAGCGCGCAGAACCTGAATACAAGTTGGAATGATGAGGCTCACATTCTCCGTCGATCAACAATATCCACATAATCTTCCGACCGAGCGTAATATCCGTCAACGCTCATTGCCCCCCAGAAGTTAGACCACAGCTTCTTGCGACGGCTGACCAGTGGAGCCAGTATCAATCTGCAAAGACCAAAATTGTCAGCCGCAATTATAATGAGGACGACCACTTCTGCACCAGAACAGGTTTAGAACTCCTCAGTTTTTGGTTTAAATAAATTCTTGCACCTAAGGGAATATGGCTCGTTATTCTTTACTAATTTAATCTGAATGTTCAGTGTTTTTAAATCAATTCTTATTATTAATCTGCTTCAGCTGGTTAAGGTTCAAGTTTACAGGGGCTTGTCAATTCACCACTATTCCATGAAATATAAGCCTCCTTATCATTATCTCACATCGAGAAGACAGATAACAAAATAATTAGAATTCCAATTAATTCTGAGAAGTGTGCTACAGCCCGGGGCTGGCTCTGTAAAAGCTTCCTGCACAAATCAATATGGTCATGGCAGGTCCTGACCTTAGTACGACTTGGGTATGTTCCTTATTATGACAATCTGATAAAATTCTACTTATTTCAGATTTTTAATCAGCATCCGTGTTTTTAATGAGACCTCTACACTCCTACTGTCTTTAGTTTGAAGGATGGCTTCTTATCTTGTCTTCTGACTTGGTAATGTCTCATTTTCTAGATTCCCCACCAATATAAGTTCAACTCTTTCTTTCTCACCAATTAATTCCCAAAAACCTCTTTGACCCTCTAGTTTCCAGACAGAGAATTTTAACCCTCGGAGCCCTGGTATCGTTCTGTTATATTTAGGTTACGCTCTTTGCATAACCTGTATGTAATTTATTACATGTGATGTTCCATACCTGTATGGAACGGTCCATATTCCAAGCCTATACTGGTATCCGTCCCCCACTTTTCCTTCACAACATCTATGATTGCATTGGCGCTGCTTCCTGCACACATGCGGAGCTCGTTGACTTCATTAACTTTGCCTCCAACTTTCACCCTGCCCTCAAATTTACCTGGTCCATTTCCAACACCTCCCTCCCCTTTCTTGATTTTCCTGTCTCTGTCTCTGGAGACAGCTTATCTACTGGTGTCTACTATAAGCCTACGGACTCTCACAGCTGCCTGGACTATTCCCCTTCCCACCCTGTCTCTTGCAAGAATGCCATCCCCATCTCGCAATTCCTCCGCCTCTGCCACATCTGCTCTCAGGATGAGGCTTTTCATTCCAGGACGAAGGAGATGGCTTCCTTTTTTAAAGAAACAGGCTTCCCTTCCTCCACCATCAACTCTGCTCTCAAACGCATCTCTCCCATTTCCCGCACATCTGCTCTCACTCCATCCTCCCGCCACCCCATTAGGGATAGGGTTCCCCTTGTCCTCACCTACCACCCCACCAGCCTCCGGGTCCAACATATAATTCTCCGTAACTTCTGCCAGTTCCAACAGGATCTCACCACTAAGCACATCTTTCCCTCCCCCCCACCACCTTTCTGCTTTCCGCAGGGATCACTCCCTACACGACTCCCTTGTCCATTCGTCCCCCCCATCCCTCCCCACTGATCTCCCTCCTGGCACTTATCCTTGTAAGCGGAACAAGTGCTATATATGCCCTTACACTTCCTCCCTCACCACCATTCAGGACCCCAGACAGTCCTTCCAGGTGAGGCTACACTTCACCTGTGAGTCAGCTGGGGTGATATACTGCATCCGGTGCGGCCTTCTATATATTAGTGAGACCCAATGCAGACTGGGAGACCATTTCGCTGAACAACTACGCTCTGTCCGCCAGAGAAAGCAGGATCTCCCAGTGGACACACATTTTAATTCCACGTCCCATTCCCATTCTGATATGTCTATCCACGGCCTCCTCTGCTGTCGAGATGAAGCCACACTCAGGTTGGAGGAAGAACACCTTGTATTCCGTCTGGGTAGCCTCCAACCTGATGGCATGAACATTGACTGCTCTAACTTCCGTTAATGCCCCTCCTCCTGTTCTTACCGCATCTCTTATTTATCTATTTATCTATCTATTTATTTATTTATTTATTTATTTATTCTCTCTCTCTGTCCCTCTCACAATAACTCCTTGCCTGCTCTCCATCTTCCTCTGGTGCTCCCCTCCCCCTTTCTTTCTCCCTAGGCCTCCCGTCCCATGATCCTCTCCCTTCTCCAGCCTTGTATCCCTTTTGCCAATCACCTGTCCAGCTCTTGGCTCCATCCCTCCTCCTCCTGTCTTCTCCTATCATTTCGGATCTCCCCCTCCCCCTCCCACTTTCAAATCTCTTACTACCTCTTCTTTCAGTTAGTCCTGACGAAGGGTCTCGGCCTGAAACGTCAACTATGCTTCTTCCTATAGATGCTGTCTGGCCTGCTGCGTTCCACCAGCACTTTGTGTGTGTTGCTGTAATTTCTAAGGTAGGATCCCTGGCATTGTATCCTCTGCCTCTGTATTCCAGTCTTCTAATTAGGAAAATTAAATATTCTGAATTTACTGACACCTTTTAAACTTTTTTTTTTCTTTAGTATTCTCTGTTAATATTTCTACATACTTTGCTGCAACAGAATTTTGACTATAAAGTTGTATCTAAAGCTTCACTTTCAGAAATTTGAAATTGGCCTTTATATAAAACAGTTTTATTGACTCTCAAAATTATTTAAAATATGGTTTGGTAGACTAGTTAAGCAATAAAATCAGTTTGTACTTCAACCTGAAGGATAACATCTTTAATTTGGAGCCTTCCTGGAACAGATAAAGATTACAAAGAGTTTGACCTGACCTGTTCTGTTCAATAAGAAGCTTCAGGATGTCACGGTTCTGAAGCACAACTTCGATGTCAACACTGAAGTAATAATCACAGGTCACATCTTGACGGCACATATCACTGAGGGAGACAGGGAGGTAATCACAGTTATGTATTTATAATATCTACTGGGCAAATTGCAATTCCACTTTACACAGTTGCAACAGCATGTTCAAACATAAAATTGATAACAAGAAAAGCAGAAAATGTGAAATCATCTTCAAGGAGCGGTGCCTCAGAAAGGTGGCGTCCATTATCAAGGACCCTCACCCCCCCCAGGGCACGCTCTCTTCTCATTGTTACCATCAGGAACCCAAAGGCACACGCTCAGCGATTCAGGAACAGCTTCTTCCCATTCTGAAATAGACATTGAACCCATGAACACTACCTCACTACTTCTTTTAATTATTTCTGTTTTTGCACTACTATCTTTAATTTAACTATTAAGTATACATACTGTATATATTTACTGTAATTCATTTATTATTTGCTATATTTATCAAGTATTGCATTGTACAGCTGCCGCTAAGTTAACAAGTTTCACAACATATGCCGGTGATATTAAATCTGATTCTGAAATAATCAGCAGGTGTTGCAACTTTTAAAAACTTCTATTCTTTCTTCCCCTGTCCAGTTTCTTCCCATTTATAACTGTGATTAGCTCTGACACTCCACGCCACTTTGACATTTCCTAGTTCCTGCTCACAGCCTTAACAGTTTCACCGTGAACATTTAACCCCATCACGCCTCCGGCCCAAATCAGAATGGCCTGGGGTCCCTTTGTTTCTTCTCTCAACCAGATCACACCGCCACCAGCCCCCTGCACTGGGCTGAACTCATTCTCACATCGAAAAGCTTCTCGTTGAACTCCAATCGCATTATCCAAATCAAAGATGTCCTTGTGTTTCCCTTTTTGGAAAAAAAGTGGAATAGTCCTTACTTCAGGCCAATGACAGCCCTCCCTTGCCTCTTTTCCTGGTGCACGAGTGATTGTTAGTGTTGGTCCTCACTTTTGTACAGGGCTTGGTTGCTTCATCACCTCGCCAGATTACATCCTTCCCTTACTTTCACTCTTCCCTTTTTCGACTTATCTATCTCAGGAGGTCAGTTAGTGTCCAATATTCACTGCAAACCCACAGCTACCTCGATCACACTGCTCCCCACCCTGATTCCTTTAAGAATTCCACGCCATTTTCTGTGTTACAGCATCCATTGCTTTTGTGATGCCTTCTTTTATTCCTTAACTGCAACTTTATCTCTGCCATAGTTGTTACACCTTTCAAGCCCATCTATTCATGCCCCCCTCTCCTCTCGCCTCCTTCCCTGGTCCACACCATTTATCCTAACAGCCTCCATGTTCAACAGAAATTCCTCAATTATATCCACCTCTCTTAACAAAATGCCACTACCAGACACATCCTCCCTTGCCCTACCCCTCCCACTTTAGTGCCAGAGCAACCATTCCCTCCAATGATGACCTGGTAACACCCTTATCCTTCCTCACGGTCACTACCCTTGCAACTACACGAGAAGCCACACGTGTCCTTAACTTCTTCACTTCCTACCATCCAGGGATCCCCATGTACCTCTAGGTGAAACAGCAATTTGCTCATGACTTCTTTCCAATTTAGAGAATTGGATTTGTTCTCATAAAAAGTTGTGAACCTCCAAAATTTCCTCCGTTGTTTTTTTGCCTCTTCACAAAGGTTGCTTGACCTGCTAAGTATAGACTTGTTTTTTTTTCAGTCTTACAGTTTTTATATTCTGTGTTTGCGCCCATTCTTTCTCATTTTCTTTGTGTGTGTGTGTGTGTGTGTGTGTGTGTGTGTGTGTGGGCGGGGGTGGAATTGGGGGTTGATGTTCTTGTTGCATTTTGTGCGGGGGGGACAGGATGGGGGGGTCAATATTCTTGTTGCATTTTTGTTTGTTTATAGCATGGGGAGAGGGGGATTTGGGGGCCAATGTTCTTGTTGCATTTCATGTGGGGGGCTGAGTTTGCCGTTTCTCGCTGAACTAGCTTCCATGTTTTTTCTTTGTTTCATGGCTATCTGGAGAAGAAGAATCTCAGAGTTGTGTACTGCGTACATACTTTGAATCTTTTTGAACCTTTAAGTTCTTCCAGCACTTTCCTGTTGCATCTCAGATTTCTGACTTCTGCAGCTTGTTGCCTTTCAGCTGATTTAAAACATCTTCCACTTGACATATGTACAAAAGGACACAAATGAAGACGTCCATCCAGTAATATCATACAAATACACACACGTACATGCAAGTAAACCAACAAGTCACACAGATGTGAAAAAAAAAATCATGCCCCAAGGAAATAAGTGCACAGCTAAGGTAAAACTTGCCACAAAAAAAAATTCACACTTCCATAGTCCCTAAAATGATTCGGAGACATCCCAAGTAATCTTTGAACTACTGGCTTACATCAGGATGCATAGCATTGCTGTCGTACGGGAAGCATAGCAGCAAATTGGCTCACGGCATGTTCTCAGAAACGACAAGCCACAAATAGTCAGAAAATATGGTGGATAAGCACATGCCAGGACAGTGAGGAACATCCCTACTGTTTCCAAACAGCCCTATAAAATTAATCGCAACTGCTTGAGAAGACAGGCAGAGCTTCAACTAGACATCACTTACAAAAGTCAGCACCTCTTTGAGTGCCTCACTCCCTCAGAATGGATGATGTGTGTGGCAGCGTGCATGTTAGTCTGGATGTGGGTTTCAGCTTCTGGAGCCAGGCTTGAGCAGACAGCCTTCAAATCCGAAAGAACACAATACTCTGGTTTACTCCCCACACTCGTTTCTTACTCACAGTCCCATGTTGCGAGCATCTGCATTGTTAATCTCCTCCTCTGGGCCAATTACTTTCACATTCCGATACTTGACCCCGTATTCCTCTACGAACTGCCACACATACTTCTCATACTCAGCTTGCTATTAACAAGGAAAGAATGTCTCAGAATAAATCAAAATCAGACAACCCTACTCTAGTTACCGATACTTCTCCTAAAAGTCAAACTTGGAACTTGTTAGGATATCAATCGCCTTCACTGGCCTCTATTTGAAAGTGTTCTGGAACTAATCTTGCTCTAGCAGTTCATAGGCACCGGCAGTAGAATAACTATCTGAAAGGTCAGTCAGTACCACCACCTGTCCAGACCACCCACAGCCTTCATCCCCTCCTTCCAGCCTCCCTTTATCCCTGCCCCACCCACACTCACTGTGTTGTGGATGAAGATTTGAAGGTGCTCCTTCGGGAAATTCAAATTCACTAAACGTTCAAAGAAATCCTCTACAAAGGGAGTAGGCTGCTCGATGAAGATCCCAATGAGGACAGTGGGAAATTTGTTGTCCTGAATTAAAAACATGAGAAAAATCACAGAATTGCTCATGAAATATCAAAATAGTTGACAAACTGGCCTGCTGGTCCCAAGTGAAGGCTGATTTATACTTGCGCGTACCAGCTTACGCCATAGCATACACAAGTGGGCTACGCCGTTGTGAGCATTTACACAGTACTTGTGCATTGGTGTGTCTGCGTCGCTCTGCAATTCGTGCACGTCACGTATGCGCACACACCTACCCATGCAAGTCTTCATGGTCATGGTAGTCTTCCTCAGGGTAAACAAGTTTAAAGCGAGCGTCTTTTTTCGTAAAAGCGAAATGTGTCCTCCATAATTTCGGAGGTCTGTAAAGCTTTATGGAAAGCATTGCAGCCAGAGTTCCTTCCCTGCCCTTCAGTTGCCCAATGGGAAGCTATTGCAGCGTAGGAGGAAATGCGATGCTACCAAGCAGACCAATCACAGTTGCTGTGGTCTGCGTTGCTGCGATGCGTAGTTACGTTTTGGCAGAGGTGCGCCTCAGGCTATGGCATAGGGATCCGCGTAGGCTCTGCGGCTACGCCGTACCTATGGCGTCGATTTGACGCACAAGTATAAATCAGCCTTGAGTGTCAGAACACCAGGGTACTGTGCAAGGTCAGACTACTAAATGGATTTTACATGATCCATTTAGACCCTGGACCGAGCGTGCTGGCTAGAGTCACAATGAAGAGGGGGAAAACATTCTTTGTCCCAGCTGGCCTTTTGCAGCAGGAGCTTATCTAATAGTTCCCTCCCTCACCCGGGGAGGGGGGAGGAGAGTGGGGGGGGAAGAGGGGGAGAGCAGGTCAAACTACCAGGTAAACAATAGTTTCTCTTGACCGCAGATCACGGTCTGGTCTTTGGGTGCTTTGCTGTTGCTTGGTGGATGGTGGGCACCGACACATTTTGGTGAAACGTGCAGGGAGGGAGGAGGCATTGATGCTTGCTGCTGCTCACACGGTGGGGGGGGGAGTGGAGGGAGAGGGCTTTGAGGTTCTAATGCTTTTCCGTCGGTCATTCTTTTGGGGGTCTTCTGTTTATCGTGGATGTCTGGGAAGACAAGTATTTCAGGCTGTGTATTGTAGACACTCTCTGATAATAAGAGGAACCATTTGAGCCATTTCAAATACTTGGTCCAGTTACTCTGTTGGCACATTCAGACCGACAACCTCTACCAGCAAGAAGAACAAGGGCGACAGGTGCCTGAGAACACCACCCCTTGTAGGCTCTCGACTAAGTTGCACACCATTTTAATGTGGGAATAAATTGTTGGCCTTCTTTATCACTGGGCCTAAACTCAGGAACTTCCTTCACCAAGACAGCAGCAATTCAAGAATATAGCTCAGCAGCAGCTCCTCCAGGCCAATAAGGGATTGACAGCCAAAATGCATTAAAAATTGTGTGAATAAGCGATATTCCACATTACCAGTACAAGAACAGCACATTACATAATGTCCCTTACCTCGTACACCAGCCCTCCAAAAACCTCACCTTTTCCGGCAAACTTATGGTGTCTTTATCACATTCTGTGCAGCCAGTTTCAAAGGTCCAAACTTTCGGAATGTAGTTCCCCAAATAGTTCAGCTGCATCTTAAATGTAAAAAAAAATCAAACAATCAAAATAGTCTGAGAAGGACAGAGAAAATGAGCAAGTGAGGGGTGTGGTGAGAGTGCCTGAATGACGGGCAGAAACAGTACTGACAGTGACACAGAAAGTGACATCCCAGTGAATTGGCAACAAAGAGACAGGGAAAGACACAGAGTGAAAGGAAAAGAAACAGAATGAAAGGAAAAGAAACAGAATAAAAGGAAAAGACACAGAATTAAAGCAAAAAAAACAGAATGAAAGCAAAAGACACAAAGTGAGAGCATCAGGGTAAGGGAGCAGATAAGGAATGATAGAGAGTGAATGACTGCCAGAGAAAATGACAGAAAAAATAAACAGGAGGGCAAGGAGGAAGAAACAGATATCATTAGTTAATCACATCAATGTCAATCTTGTCTAAATGTCAATCTTCTGGAATATATTTTATTTATTATTTGTTAATTTATTTGTGTTAATATTACGTATAGTGTGTGCGTTATATGTCCTGTGTTGGGCACCTTGGTCCGGAGCAGTGCTGTTTCATTTAACAGTATATGTGTAGATGGTTGAACGACAATAAACTCAAACTTGAACAAAGTGAAGAAACACTACAAAGAAATATGACAGAAAATTGAGAGATAGGGAAATTACTGGTATCATTTATAGAATTACTCAGAGCTGGCAACAAGGAGGGAGCTCATTCACCAATTCAGACTTGTACTTGTTCTTTGAAACATCTGTCCCATTTATCTTTTGTCCAAAGCTCTCCTACTAAAATGAACCACTTCACTATAAAAGGCTACACTTAGCATTGATTCACCTATTTAACAATACTGTCTGCATCCTCCTGCTTTTCATGGCTCTTTCTAATTACTAATTATATTTTAATCCTCATTTATTATCTGAAAACCTTGACCCCATATCCTCAATCCTCATCTAAATCATCTATGGTGTATCAGTGTTGTCTAGACAGACAGAAAGTGGCACTACTTCTGACTCAGTGCAAATCTGAGAAGTTTCCTACCTAACCTGTGTTTACTGTAGGGGAGCCATCCCTCACAACGTTCTGCTACCCAGCTCGTAATGCCCAACCTAGCAAATGCCCCTTATGTTACTCCTTATGTGCAATTCTAAATGTCCAAAAATATCAAATCCTCTGCACTAGTCTAGTCTGTGCTATTATCCTATGGATATCTAATGAAGTTATTTATAGAGTCATAGATAAGTACAGCACACAAACACGCCCTTTGGCCCATCTAGTCCGTGCTGAGCCATTTGAACTGCCTACTCCCATCGACTTACACCTGGACCACCGTCCTCCAGCCATGCTCCTATCCAAGCTTCTCTTCCATGCACCACCCGCACTGCAAGCTCATTCCACACTCTCACGGCCTTCTGCATGAAGAAGATTTCCCCCATGTTCCCCTGAAACTTTTCACCTTTCACCCATGACCTCCAGTTATAGCCCCATCCAACCTCAGTGGAAAAAGCCTGCTTGAATTTACCTTATCTACACCCCTCAATTTTGAATACCTCTATCGAATCTTCTCTCAATTTTCTTCATTCCAAGGAATAAGGCCCTAATCTATTCAATCTTTCCTTATAACTCAGGTCCTCCAGACCCGGCAACATCCTTGTCAGTTTTCTCTGTACTCTTTCAACCTTACTTATATCTAAGATCCTTCATCTGGAAATTAGCCATGATCGTTGTTTAACGCATTCTCTTTGTTTAGATCAACACACACATAAAAGTTGCTGGTGAACGCAGCTGGCCGGGCAGCATCGCTAGGAAGAGGTACAGTCGACGTTTCGGGCCGAGACCCTTCCTCATGAAGGGTCTCAGCCCGAAACGTTGACTGTACCTCTTCCTAGAGATGCTGCCTAGCCTGCTGCGTTCACCAGCAACCTTTATGTGTGTTGCTTGAAATTCCAGCACCTGCAGATTTCCACGTGTCTGCGCTCTTTGTTTAGATGTTTTGTTGTGTTATCTTCTGGAAATAATTAAGCCAAATGGTCTATAGTTCACTGGAATAATTGCATCTCCTTTTCAGAGGTTGGAGTATTATTTATTGTTCAGCAGTCCACTGGCATTATTTTGTGAAGACTGGTACCTTTCCTGTCATCCAAGTTTCTATTCCCACCCCCTAGAGTAATACATTTGGAGCCTGATCTTTAACAATCTAAAGTTTGTCAGGCATTTTTTTTTTCCCAACTTAAGTGATGTATTAATCTTCTGTTCTCACTTTCTCTCTGGTAGAAACTTACTGCCCGTTACGCCACTGGCGTATAGGGCAGCAATGAAGGTTCTCCATCTCTGGCAGTGATCAGGGCTTCTTTCATTGTGTCAGTAGCCTCCTCTCGGTTTTCACTACTGTCAGTCATGCAAGTCCCGGGTGGAGACTCCGGAATACCGTCACTCTCAGATGTAGAAGTTTTCTTCATTGCTATTTCCATAACAATTTTGTTTTACCAGTCTGAGTTGAACTCCCAAAAGTGGACAACCAGTGGACCACTCTTAGTCTGGCCTCTACCCTTTGACCTGTTTGGCATGGGGTGACCCGACCCAACAGCCAACGCATGAAGCCCTGACACCAGCCAATGAAGCTTTCTGGGTCTTTGAGGCGCGCAAGCCACCAAACCCAATAACAAGGTTGTGGTCCTCTTAGAGGTTTGGTAGAGAACAGAATATAAACTATCTGCACAGTACCCTTCCTATACCAGTATTGTCCCCAGTGACAATGAGTTCAATCTTTAGATGCACTGCCTTCATCTTAGCCACGGACAATAAATAACCTATAGAAAAAGTGTAAACATATTAACAACTGGATGCCACAAGTGAAGATGCTAGACTCACACCAGATAGACCAAATGGCCTTCAGTTCAGTAGTAAACATCACAACCTCAGTCCTGTCCCTACCTTCGTGGGCCCGTTGCCGTGGATGATGACTGGCAGTGAATCGTACACCAGGTTACGTGCTCTCACTTGTGCTTCCTCGAATTTCAGAACCACTTCATCTGCCAATCAGAGACAAAGACAGCGTGAGAAAGAGAGTGGGAGATAGTCCCTCCGTATAGGAAAACTACAAGATGAAAACATGAAGTAAAAATTTCAGGCTAAAGCAAAAAAAAAAATTCCATTGAAGTTATGTTTCTACTATTCTATCATACAATTTCCTTGCCGAGAGCCAACTGTTGCAGCAATGAGTATCACCTAAAATTTCAAGATGGCTGCTTAATAAACGAGGATTCCACCCTCCCCCACCACCAAACTTGTGGAATCTACTGCCAAGACAGACAAGAGCATGGAAATATTATCCACCGTAAGTTCTCCTTCAAGTTGGACAGCATTCTAACTTGAAAATGCATCACCATTCCCTCAGCATCATTACTCCTGAACCTTGGAACTCCCTACCCAATGGCACTGTGAGTGAGAGCTTCACCATGAGGACTGCCACCTACACCTGCGGAGGCCAAGTCATTGCATATATTTAAAACAGAGGCTGATTAGTAAAGGTGTCAAAGGCTACGGGAAGAAGGCGGGAGAATGGGGTTGAGAGGGATAATAAATCAGTCACGATGGAATGGTGGGGCAGACTGGCCTAATTCCCATCGGTGCCTGTTAGGAGCTTGTACGTTCTCCCAGTGGCTGCATGGGTTTCCTCCGGGTGCTCCAGTTTCCCCCCACAGTCCAAAGGCGTAGTGGTCGGTAGGTTAATTGGTCATTGTAAATTGCCCCATGATCAGGCTGGGATTAAAATCAGGGGGTTGCTGGGCAACACGGCTCAAAGGGCCAGAAGGGCCTGTTCCACGCTGTGTCTCAATAGTATAAATATGAGTCACCCATGATGGAATTGTGGAGCTGACTCGATGGGCCGAATGTCCTAATTCTGCTCCTACATCTTATGGTCTAACGCAGTGCAGCATTTAAGAAAGGTTTGTTCAGCACCATCTTCTCAGAGGAGATCAGCGATAGACAAACAACACTGGCCTTGCCAGAGATGCCCGCATTCCTTAAAAATTAATAGACTGAGAAAAAGATAATATCTTGGAAGATTAAAACAAAAGAGGCAAAACTGTCAAAAAGGTAAAAGCAAAGCAAAGCAAATTGCCTGTACTCAGATCTGTCAGTGTCTAGGCAGACAACCAATGTCCCCACTATGTTTCACCCTCTACATACTGAGGGGATAGAGTGCACCACAATCAATGACAGCTGGAGTCCTAGTTCTCACGGGCAGCCAGCAGCACTAAGGCATTTCCAAATCCTATCTGTCCACTGAATCCGAACTTTTGTATCACGATCAACAATAGGACAAGATGTCTTCAGAATGCTTAAGTTCACCAATTTATCAAAATCCATTGTAATACAAAGCAGCCAGCTATCTACCTGAGGATGTGGGTGGGGGGGGGGGCAGTGGTGGAGGAATTAATTGTTGATGTTTTAGGTTGAAACTCTGCATCGGGGTTCAAACTGCAATATTAACAACACATTACCCCCTACAGATGCTACTCGAGCCAATGAGGTCCTCCAGTAGATCCAGATTCCAGCATCTGCAGTCTCCATCTATTCTAGTAGTCAGGCATCGCAACACACTCACTCACAATTACACTTAATGCTCAAGAAATCGACGGAATTCACTTTGAATTTTCATTAAGATGAGCTCATTGACACTGTCACAGAGGAAGGACCAGCTGATGGTTTGGGTTAAATGACTGAGTTATTTATTGTGTGCTTCCTAACAGTGATTCAGCTAATGCCATGAACACAAAAAATCTGAGTCAGAATTCCAACCCTCACCTACCTAACGCTCCATTCAAATTCTGGAAGATCCGACACCTGTGATCAAGGGTGATATTCAAACTTGCCTGGAGAAAAATTGGAAAGATGGTGAGCACAGGAAGATATTGCACTATGGGTAAGGAGAGTTACTGCCTCTAAGCTTCCAACACTTTTCCACAATTACCCATTGAATTCAATATTCAGTCCCTTTAGTTCCAACCACTATTCCCTCGTAGCTGCGCGGCCACACAGTAACAGAAATGCTCCCATGCCCATAGCCTTTGTTGCCACACAGCTCGAATTTTCTTTTATATAATATTAATATAATTTTGAAATCTATGTTAATATAATTGTGAAATACCTTGCAATTAATGTGTTCATGAATATAATCCACAAATTTTCTAAATAATAAACGTACCACAACCTTTGCTTTGAAACATTTTAGAGCTTCAATGCATTTAAATTGTCAATGTTTCAAGTTACAACACTGACAAACTGTAACAATAAACACAGAATACAACATGTGGATTATATTCATTAACACATTAATTGCAGGATTGTTCACAATTATATCAACATAGATTTCGAAAGAATGGAAGACGGTAGGGCTTGGCGATACAGTTTATTGGAGTGACAAAGTGAAAGATCTGCTTGCATCTATAAAGTTGATGTCAATACTGCACCTATTATCCAATTCATTCAATGTGTGTAATCACTTGGATGACGGATGAGTTAAGAGAATGGCAAGCTTTTGACCTTGTTGTTATTGCAAATGCAGCTAATTCTGAATTTGGAGAAGAGAAAGTTGTGCAATTGACAAAAGGAATACTCAGCTACTGTGACGAACTATGAAAAAAGTGTTGCCTCAAAAATATCATAGCAATGCTGCGATATTAAATTTGTTACTTCTGAGAGAGTTAAGACTGGTTCAATTAATACGTTCACTAAAATGTTGAACTGTGTGCTGAGGAGAGATTAATTTGAAGGACTGTCAATCCATCGTTGGAATATTTCAAAGTTCTAGTGCTGACTGAAAACTTGGATTCAGCCTTATGAATTCAATCAAATGTAAATCCATAAACAGACTAGAAGTGAAACATTCTGATGATCTAAAGAGGATTAAGCTGCATCTTTCATCTGGGTGTGAAACTGATCTGGATAGTGTTTATAGACAATAGATTTTTAATAAAGACAGATGAAAAAAGTTTATGAAACATGAAAAAATTCCTTTTTTTTACAGTATTTCTTTATACCTTTTAATTAATGAATAAAATTAGAAGTATTTTTCTATTTTCATTCTAAATATTCATAGTATGCAAATTACAAAAAAGAATATTTAAAGTGCCATGCAGTTTTCAGGCCATGTAAAAATTCCCTGCTCAGGGCAACAGTTAGTCTGCGCAGCTATAAAAAAAATTAGATGGAACATTGCTTCTCACCCTCTTCTCTGGATCCAGGTATACTTTTGTGTAGAAGAGCTGATCGTCGTCTTTATCCTGCAGATGCCAGGGTTCCACAAGTTTGTAAACATTAGGAGCAAAGCCAATAAATCCTGAAATTCCCAGAAAAGAAATGAAGTTGCATGTTATCCTTACACTGTAATTCTCTCCTTGTCACAAGTGAATTTATAGAGAAACTAGAACAAAGTGGCATGGCAGAGTTATAAATATTCGTGAATACACATGAAGATAGAGACACATGCACAGATACATTTTCATATAAATATATACTGTATTGTGCAAAGGTTTTAGGCACATATATATATCTCGGGTGTCTAAGACTTTTGCACAGTAATAAATTGTCAATGTGGAGCGGAGAGCGAGTTTGTAAATCTGGCAGGAGCAAAGGATGTTGGGAATGGCGAGGGTGGGGCACCGTGGGAGGGGTGTGGGACAGGTGGCAGAGAAGGAGTGCCAGGGTTGGGGGGTGGGGGGCTTGGAGAGTGGCACGGGTGCAGACCCACCCAGCCCTGAGACACCAGGCAAGGTCATTTGATTCCAAACAATTGGTTTATTGATCTTCACAGAATGCCTCTCTGGTGCTTCCCACTCCCTCCCCTCTCCCTTCTCCTTTTCCCAACCATGATTCCCCTCTCCCTGCCCTCTTCCCACTCTCAGTCCACAATAGAGACCCATATCAGAATCAGATTCACATGTCACGATATTTTATTCTGCAGCAGCAGTACAGTGCAATACATATAATTACGGCATTACCGCGCACCCTAGCGAGGGGCTGCGTGCATCAATGATGCTGAGAGCTAAGCCATCTACTGGCAGGGTCTCCCATGATGGACAGATCTCAGCTGAGGTGTCAGACCAAGACAAACCACCCACCCGGGCAGCAGCGGTATCTGCGCGGAAGAAAGGACTGGCAATCTACTTCCGTATCTTGTCGCGAAAACCCTATGGATAACTACAGTAAAACAAAAACAAAAAATGCTACAGTGCTGGAAGATGAGACCCTGCCCCCGCCCCCACAGGTTGGAAGACACTCAACGAACTACTGCGGCAGAGCTGATAAGCCTCCAGAGAAA
Organism: Mobula birostris; assembly: GCF_030028105.1. Taxonomy (NCBI): domain Eukaryota; kingdom Metazoa; phylum Chordata; class Chondrichthyes; order Myliobatiformes; family Myliobatidae; genus Mobula; species Mobula birostris. The sequence continues at coordinate 20,238,892 of NC_092396.1, forward strand.
GACCGAGATGTCTGATGCAGTTGGAGTAAAGCCTTCGGGACTCCCAATTGCTGATGTTCCTGGGCACGAAATGAGGGCCAGAGGCTGCAAAGGCATGCTGATTTTAGGTACATGGAACGTTCGCAGTATGAAGCTGGAGCTGGTGAAAGATGAAATGAAATGCCTGCAAATTGATCTACTTAGAATTAGCAATCTGAAGTGGACTGGTATGGGACACATCCAGTCCAATTAACACTGGATATACAATGCTGGAAGTGTACAGGAAGAGCAGTGTCACATTATTGCCAAGAAGAAACCGGCTGGAGCTGCAATGAAATACAACGTAGTCAGAGATCGCCTAATCTCAATTTTTCTACGAGGAATATCTATCAACATTACCATCGTACGAATCACGCACCACCAACAGATGCAGAGGAAGGTGATTAGATCAGTTCTATCAGTAAATGCAGGCTGAACTTGATGGAATGTGCAAACAAGAAAGATATACTGATAGATATGGGAGGTTGGAATGCAAAAGTTGTGAGTGGAAACGATAGTCAAGAAGTTGGGAAATATGTACCAGGTATCAGAAATAACGCCGGACAATGTTTAGTCAACTTCAGCAAAACCAACAATTTGTTCATCTCAAACACATTTTTCCAACTACACAAGTGCAGGCTATACTCTTGGACCTTTCTGGTATAATGACTCACGGTATTCCTTTCTTTGTTGTCTGATCTTCTCAGGTTCATTGAGCATGGCACCTTGTGCATCTTTCAGCATTCCCATGCAAGGCTGGAATTTTCTCTTCGGTTCCCATAGCTTTAAGGAGATTGATCTTGCCCTTGCCTTCTTGTTTTCCATTTCTAATTCTTCATACATGTTACTGTAGCAGTTTTCTTTGTTTCCCTAGCAGAATGTTGGAAAGCTCGATTGAAAACTGTGACTGCTACACTTCTTCCTTTAGCTTTGGCTTCTCTTCTTTCCTGTGTGATTTTCAGAGCTTCTTCACTCTCCATTTTGGTCTCTTGTGTTTTTGCCTGTTGCAGATTCTTTTCACTCTCTTCGTGTATAGTATTCTTGAAACTCTTCCCACGATCCCTCTGGCATCCTATCGGTTGGGAACAACACCTTATATTCCGTCTGGGTAGCCTCCAACCTGATGGCATGAACATTGACTTCTCAAACTTCCACTAATGCCCCACCTTCCCCTCGTACCCCATCCGTTATTTATTTATATACACACATTCTTTCTCTCTCTCTCCTTTTTCTCCCTCTGTCCCTCTGACTATACCCCTTGCCCATCCTCTGGGTTCCCCCCCACCTTTTCCTTCTCCCTGGGCCTCCTGTCCCATAATCCTCTCATATCCCTTTTGCCAATCAACTGTCCAGCTCTTGGCTCCATCCCTCCTCCTCCTGTCTTCTCCTATCATTTTGGATCTCCCCCTCCCCCCCCCCCACTTTCAAATCTCTTACTAGCTCTTCTTTCAGTTAGTCCTGACGAAGGGTCTCGGCCCGAAACGTCAACTGTACGTCTTGCTAGAGATGCTGCCTGGCCTGCTGCGTTCACCAGCAACTTTGATGTGTGTTGATCCTATCGGTTGTGTTTGGAGCACCAAAATGATTGTTCAGGCCATCTTTGAATTCTGGTAGAATATTTTGAAGATCATATTTTGCTACTCCGGTGAAAGCTTGCGCTTCCTCAACTTCACTTTGAGCTTGCATGTTAGTGGTCAGTGGTCTGAGCCACTGTCGGCTCCAGGATTTATTTCTGTCGACGTCATAGGACTTTTCCATCACTGACTTCCCAGATATAATCTATTTGGTTTCTGTGTAATCCTTTGGGAGAGGTCCAAGTGTATAGCCTGCGCTTGTGTAGTTGGAAAAATGTGAGGAAAGGTGATCTGACAGAGCGTGAAAATTATCGTAAAATCGCTCCCATTCCTCACGCCAGCAAGATTTTACTAAAGGTCATTTAGAAAAGACCTCAACCTTATTTAGAGCAGGAGCTTCCTGAAGTGCAAGCTGGTTTCAGAAAAGGATGAGGCATCATTGCAGAAGTGAAATGGATTCTCAAGAAGACATAAGAACACCAGAGGCGCATCAATATGTGCTTTATTGACTACAGCAAGGCTTTTGACTGCATCGACCATGACAAACTATGGATCACATTAAGACACGTGGCTGTACCGGAATATCTGATCGTCCTTATGCGCAATCTTTATCTCAATCAAGCAGCAGTACAAATGGAACAAGGAAAAACAGAATGGTTCAGCATCCGTAAAGGGGTACGACAAGGCTGTATTCTCTCCCCCTGCCTGTTTAATTTGTACGCCAGACAAATCTTCAGAGGAGGAGGAGTATACAAGTTGAATCGAGGAGTGAGGGTTGGTGACAGAATCATCAATAACCTTTGACATGACAATACTGGCTGAAAACGAGGAAGACCTGAAGCAACTGTTAACCAGCATCAAGGAACATAACCTCAAAATGGGTTTGCATTAAGCAGTCAAGAAATCCAATGAAGAATTGCCGTTGGCAGAGCAGCCATGAAGGATTTAGAGAAGATCTTTGGGAACAGGAAACTATCTCTACATACAAAGATTTGAATTGTGCAGGCAATGGTGTTCTCAACGACATTATATGGATGTGGAAGTTGGACAGTAAAGAAGGATAGGAAGCAAATCGGCACCTTTGAACTGTGGTGCTGGAGCAAAATACTATGCATCTCGTGGACCTCTCACAGAAGAAATGAATCGGTCCTCAATGAGGTCAAACCAAGTCTCTCTCTCTGGAGGCTGAAAGGACAAGACTCTACCTATCAGACTTCGGGCACATCATGCGAAGAAACAGCTCCCTGTTAAAGGATATCATGCTTGGCAAGTGGAAGGACAATGGAAAGAGGAAGGCCGCCAGTCAGATGGACGGACACAATCAGGACAGCTATGAACGCAACATTATCGACAGTGAGCTGCCTTTGCGAGGATCAAAACTCATTTAGGGCAACTATCCATAGGGTCACCGTGAGTCAACAATGGCTCAATGGCACTTAACGTCAACAAGACTTCTGCACAAGTACTGTACATGCATGTGAAAATTAGTACATGGAGACATATTTCTACACATTCACAAGTTGTTTTACAGAGAACAACACAGACGTACCATAAGCAGCTTTAAATATTACACAAATGATGCAAGGGGACAAATAAAATCTTATAAACTGCCCTTTCACTCTGTAAGACACAAACAGTGAACCTACCTCCAGAATTGAGAAACCTTTTACCATCATGCACGTGGGGATACTTGACCTCGAGGTGGCGATTGGGCCAGATAAAGACTTCAGCAGCAAAGACCAAACTGTGCTTTGTCTGCTGAAACTTCTTCAGTAATTCTTCGGGGCCTGAAGCAAATATCACATCATAGCTGCAGGATATCACAAGAGCAAACAGCAAAGAGGGCTATTAGCACAAAAACTTCACACCATCTTCAAAGTTTCTTTTCCCTCAGTCAGTTAATCTGATCAACCACCTTAGTTAGTCATCCCCTCTATCTGCACTGCACTATTAACCACTTTTATACTGTTGCTTACATTGTAAATACATGTTTGTATTTAAATATTTATGCCCTTTTTATTCCATATCTATACTTTAACATCTAAAGTCTCAGCCCGGACTATCATGACTAAAGCCTTCCCCACCACTGAGCCCAGCTACATGTCACCATCACAGGAAAGCAGCATCCGTTATCAAGAACCAACACCACCCCCTGATCCAGGCCATGCTCTCTTCACACTACTGCCATCAGGAAGGAGGTACAAGAGCCTCAGGTCCCAGACCACCAGGTTGAAGAACTGTTATTATCCCTGAATCATCAGGCTGTTGAACCAGAGGGGATAACTTCACTTGCCCCATCACAACCTGTGGACTCACTTTCAAGGACTCTTCATCTCACATTCAAGATATTTATTGTTTATTTTGTTGTCTTTTTCACAATGGTCGTTTGTGTCCTCACAAATTGTGTCTTTCATTGACTGTGTTTCTTGAACTTACTGTGCCTGTCTGCAAGAAAATAAACCTCATGGTTGTATAAAGTGACGAATATGTACTTCAATAATAAATTTACTTTGAACTTTTTATATAATTCTTTATTATTGTTTAATGTTGTCACATCCTGACCAATACGTCCCTGCAAATTCCTAATGCACGTAGGTATGTAATATGGTGTTGATTCATATCAGTTGATCCTCGAAACTTTGTAATCTATCGGTGTCTTTCATATGATTAGGACATCCAATAGACCTTTACAATAAGTTTATTTTTGTGTTCTTGGTGTTACAATGTATGAAACATGACAGACAACTTGGACACAGCATGTGTGAGCAGGTAGTGAAAATACGTAACGGTAGGTAATCTAGCTCTAGTGATACCAGTTAAGGTGTCTTATATCACCTAGGAAACTGGTGGTAATTCCCTGTTCATCTTAGAAATGGTGGTATGGAACCTTTTATTTCATCCTGAAGGAGGAAAAGGTCGAAGGAAGCCAACACTAGCCGGCCGTACCTGTCCACAAACAGAATGACCAGGTCCTTTGCATCCGCGTGCTCTTTCAAGGCTTCCTTCAGAAAACGAACCTTCTGCCCTCCTCCTGCAGTATGAGTCACATCTCCACCACTCCAATCCTCCCCCAGACCCAACACCTACAAAAAGAGAAACAACGTAAATACAAAATAAACACCCATATTCACCCCCCCCAAAAGCTGCCAGGGATGAAATGGCCTCTCCCATTAGGGGCAGGGACTGGGTGCTCTGCTGAGGCTGGCTAAAGCACTTGTGTGAGCCTGTTACCTATTAACCCTGAAGAGGATTAGTTATCCGAGAAATTACTATTCATGGCTCTCAGTTTGGAGAGGGAAGTTGAAAGAACCGATTTTCTGAGAGTTGTAATCATTTCCAAAAAGTTCAACACCCAGCTCTTGTGCCTGGCCAGGGCAGCCATTCACAGGTCTGAACAACAGGCTATTGAGAGGCCAATCTAACTTCACTATACGTGAGTCAAGTGTCCTTAAAGAAATAATGCACAATTCTTCTCAGTTTTCTGCTGCCACTGGGCTCTGTAACAACTGGGACGCACCGTAATTGGAGAAAACAACATCTTAATTTTTTTTAGAATTCATTTTTTTATTCTTGGTGTAAAATAAAATTCTTAAACAATACAATAACAGACCAAGAGGTGAAACCATCAAGAAGTTTCCCACAGTCTATATGTAGTTTTTAAATAGCCCGACAACTAGCTAAGGCTCTGGAACCTTCAGCTTAAAATGCAGGTGTAAGAGGCAATTGGGAAGTCAAATTGTATGTTGGCTTTTATTGGAGAAGTAAAGATATCTTACTACAATTATGTACAAACGTTTGTACAGCCACAGTGAGATCACACATGGTGTACTCTACCTTCTCTCTCTGGAGTTTAGAAGAACAAAAGGTAACACAAGTTAAATACACTAAATCCTGCAAGAGCCCATAAGGTAGATTGTGGATGATATTCCCTTGAGAGAGGAGTCTAGAAATAAGGTGTCACAGTCTCAAAATAGTGGATAGGCTTATTGTAGAGAGATTTGTTCAGTCAAAGGGTGGCTAATCTTTGAAATTATCTGTCCCATAGAGGTTTGGAGACTTGGTCATCAGCAGCATTCAAAACCGAGATCAATAGATTTAAGAATATTGGAGAGTCATGGGAAACTACGAAAGATGGCAGAAGTTGAACAGAGGGATCTAGGAATAATGGTGCATAGTTCCCTGAAGGTGGAATCTCATGTGGATAGGGTGGTGAAGAAAGCTTTTGGTATGCTGGCCTTTATAAATCAGAGCATTGAATATAGGAGTTGGGATGGAATGTTGAAATTGTACAAGGCATTGGTGAGGCCAAATTTGGAGTATTGTGTACAGTTTTGGTCACCGAATTATAGGAAAGATGTCAACAAAATAGAGAGAGTACAGAGAAGATTTACTAGAATGTTACCTGGGTTTCATCACCTAAGTTACAGAGAAAGGTTGATCAAGTTGGGTCTTTATTCTTTGGAGCGTAGAAGGTTGAGAAAGGTATTTAAAATTATGTGGGCGATAGATAGAGTTGATGTGGATAGGCTTTTTCCATTGAGAGTGGAGGAGATTCAAACAAGAGGACATGAGTTGAGAGTTAAAGGGCAAAAGTTTAGGGGTAACAAGAGGGGGAACTTCTTTACTCAGAGAGTGGTAGCTGTGTGGAACCAGCTTCCAGCAGAAGTGGTTGAGGCAGGTTCGATGTTGTCGTTTAAAGTTAAATTGGACAACTATATGGACAGGAAAGGAAAGGAGGGTTATGGGCTGAGTGCAGGTCGGTGGGACTAGGTGAGAGTAAGAGTTCGGCACGGACTAGAAGGGCCGAGATGGCCTGTTTTCGTGCTGTAATTGTTATATGGTTATAAATGTAACAGACTAGCCACAGGTTTGAGTTGTTTGATCTACTCCTCCCTCCTTTCTAATGCACTTATAAAGTTAAATATCTCTGAATCATGTGCAAACAACTCACTGAAACTAACAGATCCCAATGTTCAGAGCCAGGATTGATCTAACAATGAAGAACCTAAAAACTCCAGTGACGACAAAGCAGCCAATCTGAATCTCAGTCACTGGTTGGAATACGGTCAGTTGGTTGAACTTCGGATCTGAAATTAACACCAGTAACACTGCTGGGTTAGAACAGGAATAGGTTCAATAACCACAGGAGTTAGTTTGACAGGGAAACATGCGGCAAAAATAAATTCAAGCCCCTGACACCATTTGGGCTACTTTCATTGGCAGTTGAACTTTCAGTTACAAATTGCATCACCTTAACCGTGTAATTGAAGTGGTTTGCAGATCTAATGAAACGCCTGAATCCATCCGTTTCCTTGGTGGCAACAGTGAAAACCAGGAGATTTTCTGCAAGAGGCAATGGAACAGTCTGGTTATATAAGAGTTACAACTCCTAATACCCTCCCCCATGTACCCTGCTTCCTGACTCGTAACCTGTTCTTCAACCATCCCCACTGCAACTCATTTCCAAACTAACGATCCCAACATCCCCACTATGGTCAATATCTCAATTCACAGTATGGTTGACACATCTCTCAGGCAACTGCAAAAAACACGAACATTGCAGGGCCGACATGCTCTCCACACCACTCCCATTGTAGTCAGATCGACTCCAAGCTCCAATCCACACCCTCCCCATTGCATTGCACACCCTGACCAACTCACAGCTGGCACTCTCCCAACACGAGTCCTTCCTACTGTGATCATCGAACAACAGCGCATGCCCCAGCAATGTTGTAGAGCAGTGAACTCTCCCCTCAACCTGCAACACATCGACCAACAGGCCCTCTCACACTGCTGGAGACCACAACAGGCCTGTCACCCAGCAAGCAGACCTCCTCACCTTGCTGGAGACTGTTACTCCGCTGCAAGCAGGCCTTTTGATTAGGAAGAGACTAATTCAGACCCAAGGTGACAAACCCTACCAAGTCTTCTGCAAATTCGATTCACTTCATGTAACATTAGAAAACAGCAGAGAACACTGAATACAGCACATACTACAATAGTAGACAATATCATAGTTAGACCATAAAACATAAGAGCAGAATTAGGCCATTCAGCCCATCAAGTCTGCTCCACCATCCCATCATGGCTAATTATCATCGCTCTCAACCTCATTCTCCTGCCTTCTCCCTGTAATCTTTGACACCCTGATTAATCAAGAATCTATCAACTTGCGTATTAAATGTACCCAGTGTCTTGGACTTCACAGCCATCTGTGATAATGAATTCCACAGATTCACCACCCTCTGGCTAAAGAAGTTTTTGCTTATCTCTGTACTAAATGGATGTACCCTCTGGTCCTAGACTCCCCCACTGTAGGAAATACCCTCTCCACATCCACTCTTTCAATGGTCGATAGGTTTCAATAAGATCCACCCCCCCCCCCCATTCTTCTAAACTCCAGTGAGTACAGGCCCAGAGCCATCAAACACTCCTCATATATTAACCCTTTAATTCTTGGGCTCATTTCCGTGAATCTCCTCTGGATCACCTCCAAAGCCAGCACATCTTTTCTTAAATAAGGGACCCAAATCTGTTCTTAGTACTCCAAATGCGTTCTAACCAATGTCTTACAAAGCCTCAGTATTACATCCTTACTTTTTTTATTCTAGTCCTCTTGAAATTAATGCTAACATTGCATTTGCCTTCCTAACCACTGACTCAACCTGCAAGTTAACATTTAGGAAATCCTGAATGAGGACTCCATGAATTTTTCCCCACTTACATAATAATATATATCCATATTCCTTCTACCAAAGTGCATGACCGTGTGTGTCCCGACTGTATGGGAAACATCATGTGTGATCCAGGTACTCAAGAAGGGCAAACCAAAAGTCTTGAATGACTACCGTCCAGTGGCCCTGAACTCACACATCATGGGGACCCTAGAGAGGGTGGTCCTGGCTCAACTCTGACCCGTGGTCAGATCAGCCCTCGATCCCCTGCAGTTTGCCTACCAGGAGCATATTGGGGTCGATAATGCTGTCATCTACCTGCTGAACAGAGCCTACTCCCATCTGGATAAGCAGAGCAGCACTGTGAGGACTGTGCTTTTTGATTTCTCAAATGCCTCAATACCACACGGCCCTCCTTGCTGCGGGAAAAGCTCTGTTCAATGGAGGTTTGCACTTCCATTACATCCTGGATAATGAACTACCTGATCACAGTTTGTGCGGCTTCAGAGCTGTGTGTCAGGCATGGCTACAAGCAGCACCGGGGCGCCACAGGGGACTGCACTGGCTCCCTTCCTGTTTACTCTGTATACCTCGGAATTCAGATACAACAGAGCCCTGTCATCTGCAGAAATACTCTGATGACTCAGCAATCATTGGGTGTATAAAGGGAGGATGGGAGGATGGATACAGGGCTCTGGTGGAGGACTTTGTGAAATGGTGCAGGCTGAATCAGCTGCAGCTCAACATCAGTAAGACAAAGGGGATGGTGATGGACTTTAGGAAGGCTAAGCCTGCACTGCTTCCTGTTACTATTGATGGTGAAGACGTGGATGTGGTGAGGACCTACAAGTACCTGGGGGTGCACCTGGATGACAGACTTGAGTGGAGCTCCAACACAGAGGGTGTGTACAAGAAGGGCCAGAGTTGCCTCTACTTCCTGAGGAGACCGAGGTCATTTGGAGTATGCCAGCCTCTCCTTCACATGTTCTACCAGCCTGTTCTTGCCAGTATAATCTTCTACGCAGTGGTGTGTTGGGGCAGTGGCATCAACATGGGTGATGCCAACAGGCTCAATATACTGATTAGAAAGGCTGGCTCTGTTATAGGAGTCAAACTGGACACACTGGAGGCTGTGGTAGAACAAAGGACCCTATAGAAAATCCTGGCAATTCTGGACAATGTTTCCCACCCTCTGCGTGCCACCTTGGCTGAACAGAGGAGCAATTTTAGTAATAGGTTCAGACAACTGCACTGCTCTAAAGGGCGCTATGTGAGGTCATTCTTACCCTCGGCCATTAGGTTCTATAATGAGTCAACCTACAGCTAGGGAAATAATGGCTCCCTCCTGTTACACTCTTTGAAGTAACTTATTTTTTTTATCCTTTCTTACTTCTCTTCTAATATCTGTATATCTGTGCACTTCTAATGCTACTGTGACACTTTAATTTCCTTTGGGATTACTAAAGTATCTAACTATCTGTTTCCATAACTATATTCCATCTGCCACTTTGCCTATTCTCCCAATCTGTATAAATCCTTTTACAAACACCCTGCTTCCTCAAACTACCTGCCCCTCCACCTACCTGCAAAACCAAAAGTATTGTCTGCAAACTTGGCCACGAAGCCATCAATTCCTTCATCCAAAATCATTAACATATGACGTGAAAAGAAGTGGTCCCAACACCACCCTCTGTGGAACACCACCAGCTACTTGCAGCCATCCAGAAAAGGCCCCTTTATTCCCACTCTTTGCCACCAGCCAGTTGGCCAATCTTCTATCCATGCTAGTATCTTTCCTGTAATACCATGGGCTCTTATCTTGTCAAGCAGCCTCATGTGTGGCACCTTGTCAAAGGCTTCTGAAAATCCAAATGTACAACATTCGCAACTCTCCTTTGTCTATCCTGCCTGTTATTTTCTCAAAGAATTCCAACAGATTTCTCAGGCAAGATATCCCATTAAGAAAACCATGCTGACCTTAGACTATTCTGTCAAGTGCCTCCAAGCACCCCAAAACCACATACTTAATAAAAGATTCCAACATCTTTCCAATCACTGAAGTTAGGTTGACTGGCCTATAATTTCCTTTCTTCTGTCTCCCTCGCTTCTTAAAGAGTGGAGTGACATTTGCAATTTTCCAGTCCTCCAGAACCATTACAGAATCTAAAAATTCTTGCAAGATCATTTCTAATGCTTCCACAATCTCTTCAGCTACCTCTTCAGAACTTTGGGGTATAGTCCATCTGGTCCAGGTGACTTACCTACCTTCAGACCTTTCAGTTTCCCAAGCACCTTCTCCTTAGTAATAGCAACTACACTCACTTCTACCCTCCAACACTCCGCATTTCTGGGATACTGCTAGTGTCTTCCACAGTGAAGACTGATGCAAGATACTTATTAATTCATCGATCATTTCTTTGTCCCCCGTTACTAATTCTCCTGTGTCATTTTCCAGTGGTCTGATATCGACTCTCATCTCTCTTTTACTCTTTACACACTATAAATGAAAAAGCTTTTTTGTATCCTCTTTAAGATTAATGGCTATTTTACTTTCATATTTAATCTTTTCTCCTGCTATGGCTTTTTAGTTGCCTTCTGTTGGTTTTTACAAAGCTCTAACCTCCCTCTAATATTTGCTCTATTGTATGGCTTCCCTTTTGCTTTTATGCTGCTGTTGACTTCCCTTGTCAGCCACAGTTGCATTATCCTCTCTTTAGAATACTTCTTCATCTTTGGATGTATCTATCCTGCACCTTCTGAACGGCCCCCAGAAACCCCAGTCATTCCAGGCTGATGTCCCCTCCCAATCATGTTTGGCCAGCTTCTTCTTCATGCCTCTGTAATTCCCTTTACTCCACTGTAACACTGATACATCTCAAACTGCGTAGTGAATTCTGTTATATTATATTATAATCACAGTCTCCTAAGGATTCCTTTACCTTAAGTTCCCTAATCAAATCTGGGTCATTATATATCACCCAATCCAGAATTGCTGTCCCCCTAGTGAGTTCAACCACAATCTGTTCTAAAACACCACACTGTAGGCATTCTACAAACTACCTGCATATTGAAATCCCCCATGACTAATGTAACATTGATCTTTTTACACGTCTTTTCTACCTCCCATTGTGATTTGTAGCCCCCACATCATGGCTACTGTCCAGAGGCCTGTACATAGCTCCCATCAGGGTCTCTTTACTCTTGCAGTTTTTTAACTGAGCCAGCTGGTGGTGTAGTGGCATCAGTGCCGGACTTCGGAGCGAAGGCTCCCGAGTTCGAATCCAGCAGGCTCCCTTGCACGCTTTCCATCCGTGCTGAGTTGAGCGTCAAGCTAGCAATTCGGCCGCATAAAAATAAGAAAGCCTGCCAAAAAAAAACGCCGTCATGACGGCGTCCCGATGACTCCACTCAGATTTAAGGGCTTTCTTCTTCTTCTTCTCAGTTTCTTAACTCTACCCACAAGGCTTCTACAACTTCCATTTCTATGACATCTCTTTCTAAGGATTTGATTTCATTTTTTAACCAATGGAGCCACCCCACCCTCGCTACCTACCTGCTTATTGTTACAACTTAACTGATCCTACTGACTGCAATTTTGCCCTAGCATCTACCTGCTCCTCCTGTCTCACTACACACTGCATCTACTTGTATACCAACTGCCCCATCACTCCAGTTCCTAGCTCCCTTGCTAAGTTAGTTTAAACCCATTTCAACAGCTCTAGCAAACCTGCCCACAAGGATATTGGTCCACCTTGGGTTCAGGTATAACCCATCCTTTTTTGTACATGTCATACCTTCTGCAGAAGAGATCTCAATGATCCAGAAATCTGAAACCCTGTCCCCTGCACCAATTCTTCAGCCATGCATTCATCTGCCAAATCATCCTATTCCTCATCGGCATGTGGCACAGGCAGCAATCTAGAAATTACTACCCCGGAGGTCCTGCTTTCCCTATATTCTCTCTTCAGGACCTCCTCCTTATTCCTACCCATGCCATTAGTACCAATATGTACCACGATTTCTGGCTGTTCACCCACCCCCTTTAGAATGCTGTGCACCCAATCCAAGACACCCTGACCCTGGCACCTGGGAGACAACATGCCAACCAGGTGTCTCTTTCATGTCCACACAATCCGCTCTCTGCTCCTCCAATTATGGAATCCCCTTTCACCTCTGCACTCCACTTCTCCCTCCCCCCCCCCCCACTTTCCCTTCTGAGCCACAGAGACAGACTTAGTGCCAGAGATCAGGTCACTGCAGCTTCCCCCCCCCCCCCGTAAGTCATTTCCCTCCCAACAGTATCAAAGCGTTATACTTACATACTTATTATTGAGGGAAAAGGCCACAGGAGTACTCCGCTTTACCTGTCTATTCCCTTTCCCTCTCCTGACAGTTACCCAGATTTGTTTCTTGCAACTTAGGGTTGACTACCTTCCTGTAGCTCCTATCTGACACCCCCTCATTCTCCTGTATGAACCAAAGGTCAGCAAACTGCAGCTCCAGATCCTTAACATGGTCCATTAACACAACTAGATGCACCTCCAGCCGAGCTGTTCCAACATAGTTACAACCCTGGTATCTATCCAACACTGGAAAATTGCCAAGCATTTCCCAGTCACAGCATGCAGGACACTTCCTATCTATCTACAGTAACTGACACCCAATCAGTCTAGTCTCAATCATCAGCAAAGTGATGGGAGCCATCACCAAGAGTGGGTTTCACCACCGATAACCTACACAGTGTTTTGCGAAGATCCCTTGGCTTTGCACCACGTTTTAACCTTGGTCCAAAGGCGGAACAAAGAGCTGAATTCTGGAGGCAACACGAGAATGACGCCTTCGACATCAAGCGGGACTTGACTGAGTACGGCACCAATCTATTACGAAGAAGGACAAGGAGGGCAGGCCCGTGTACCAACTCCCCTCCAAGACTTGCACCATCCTGACTTGCAAACTAGTCCATCACAGTTACTGAGTCAAAGTCCTGGAACTCCTTACCCAACACATTGTGGGGGGTCCTTCGCTGGAATATCTAAAACAATGCACCACCAGCTTTTTGAGGACAATTAGGGATGAAGATAATTGCTGGCTATGCAGCAATGCCAAATCCTGAAATGCAACTCCCTGCGGAATATCTGCTTTCTACCTGTACACCAGACTGAACAATGGTGTTCATGAATTCATCCAATGGTGAAACTAACTGTAGCGAAAAAGAGTAGTGAATGTCTCATAATCAGGGTTCCAGACCTACTGAATTTCTCCGATGACATGAGGCTTTTTTAAGTCAGACTCTTTTGTCCCCAGACTTCAGCCACCTTGATGGAAGAGCTCAGAAACCACACAAGGGCATACTCTTGCCCATTTAATATATTTCCCATTCTCTTTCATTACTTTTCAAATGGTCATTCTTAAGTCTAATTGCCATCTGAGCAAGTCTGGCTGCCTGGAGACTTATACCCAACTGGCAGAAAAGAAAACGTCATTTTCTACAGAAACAGAATTTTAATGAATGCCTTCTCAGTCTGTTTAATTAATGTCCTGATATATTCAGTCAGTCAGTCAGTCAGTGGGTGCCGTCCCGAATCCGGGGTTGGCGGCTATGCACCTCCATCTTCTTCGATCTTCTGATATATTGGGAAGACACTAATTAAACGGATCGGGTTTAAATGACATATAGTGAAGACATCGCTTTGGTACGACCATCCGGGAGTGGAATCCCAGTTCCGCCGAGTCAAATCAAAGACGAGGAAAGAATGTGAAGAATTCGGGCCCTGACCACGGGAGACAGGGTTTTGGGCAGTGAGGAGTGAAAACCGGATTAAGAGTGAAGATGCGGATCCCAAAGTCCACACACCCTGCGGTTCTAGCGTTGGCTCTGGGCTATACTGTGTTGCCGGGGCCCACCCATTCACAACCCCCACCCCACCCGCCCCCTCCACGTCAGCACCGCCACCCTCCAAAAGGGACGTCTGGAAACCCAGACAGCTACAGACGGAATACACCCCTGGCGCTGAAATAGAAAACTTCAAGTTTGTGTCCACATCCCCACACCCCTCCAATCTCCCTCTGCCCCTCCCTTCCCCCACGCCGGACTCTCCCACCGGCTCCGATCTACGGACTCTCCCAAGTTTCCATTACGCAATCCAGACACTCGCTCAGACCTCCCTGGTCCTCGCTCCCCCTGCCTCCCCAATTTCCACCAACACCTCAACCGCCCTCAAATCTGACTGTTCCCCCAATTTCCGCCGGCTCTCCAATCCCACGCTCTCCCAACCCGATTACCTTTCGGGATCGGACCTTTCCTGGATTCACAACCGGAAAACTGGGAGAATGAAATCAGAGTTAGAATCGGCAGGGTCAGAATCAGCCGACAAACTCTGCAAGTGTGCCCCATCGCCGCTGTCACTCCTGCCCCGCGCGCACTCCTTCCTTCCTCCCTCTTTCTCTCTCCGGCTCCTCTCTCCCCCGCTCTACCTTTCGCGAGGCCGAGGAAGCGGCAGCCACCCCTCCCATCACATCATCGCGCTGTGCCGGGCCTGCCCCTCCTCCGAGGGGAACAGCGCGGCTGACCCCGCGCACGTACTCACCGGCTGTACACAGACGGACTGGGCATGCACAGCCAACGGCAAGAAAGCACCCACACACACTCTGCACAGATTCGCACCCAAACAAACCGACACTGCTGCTAGAGACCAAGCACGGAATTATCCTGTCCGATCCAGTCAAAAAATGTTCAAAAATGTATTTGATCCTTTATTAGCAAGCAGCAAAACAAACAGTATTGAAGCATTGAAACTTATGAAACTAAAACTAGCCATATTAAACATACTTAAGCGGACTTAATCGACATTAAATGGAGTTAAGCGAATTCCGATGTAATTAAGCGGTCAACAAAAGATCTGACATCTGGCGATCCCTTGCTCTAAACTAACCAGAATTAGGCACGAATACGTAACTAAACCCTTCGCTTTTACCTCACACCACCCACGTGACTAACTACCATAACAAACACATAATCAATGTGCAACAATGCAGATGGAAAAAGATACATGGCTCGGACACACCCTTTCAGATTGAGTTCCAGACCCCAAACCATCCTCCAAGCGAATACCTTATTTTCACCTTCCCTCTAATCCTTCTACTAGTCTTTAAAGATCTTGCTCTCTGACCCCTCTGCTTAAGGAAACATATCTATGTCATGTTCCATATCTAAACTACTCAGAATTTTACAGGACCCAGTCATTTCTCCCCACATGCTCCATTGTCCAAGGAAAAGAATTCTGCTACACCTGATACTTCATCATGTCCACAATTTCCCATTCCTGGCAACATTTATGTAAATCTCATCCTCTCCAGTACAACCATACTTCCCCTCTGTTTGTATTCTGATTATACCAGAATCATTCGGATCATTGTGGATACTACAGAGAGAGTGCAGAGGGGATTTACAAGGATGTTGCTTGGATCGGGGAGCATGCCTTATGAGAATAGGTTGAGTGAACTCGGCCTTTTCTCCTTGGAGCAGTGGAGGATGAGAGATGACCTGATAGAGGTGTATAAGATGATGAGAGGCATTGATCGTGTGGATAGCCAGAGGCTTTTTCCCAGGGCTGCAGTGGCTAATACGAGGGGGGATAGTTTGAAGGTGCTTGAAAATAGGTACCGAGAGGATGTCAGGAGTAAGTTTTTCACACAAAGAATGCACTGGAGATGGCATTGGTGGAAGCGGATACAATAGGGTCTTTTAAGAGCCTCTTAGATAGGTACACGGAGCTTAAAAAAATGGAGGGCTATGCCGTAGGGAAATTCTAGGCAAATTCTAGATTAGGTTACATGGTCGGCATAACATTGTGGGCCAAAGGGCCTGTAATGTGCTGTAGATTTCTATGTTCTATGTTTATCAATGTTGTGTACAATTCCAGGGTATTTTCCCTTATTCTTACAGTGTTTGCCTTGGCCTTAAAGGAATACATCCTCTATACTGTATATTTAACAACTCTATTGACCTGTCCTACTTTTAAGGATTTATAGATATACCAAGGCCCTTTTTATCACACTGCATCACTCAGCACCCTCACATTGCTGAGTAATCCTATGCCTTTAAAAGACATCAGATACCTTGCCCTCATCAACTCTCCTTGTTATCTTCTAATGAAATTCAGTGAAGTTAGTCAGAAGTAACCTCCCTCACTAAACCTATGTTAGACATAAAGATACGGAAGGCGCTGGTGTGGAGGGCTATGAATGACATGAAGGAAATCTGGAAGTCGAACCTGACCAGAGGGCTTAAAAAGAGGATCTTCATGGCAGTCATAGAGTCCATTCTCACGTACGGATGTGAGACGTGGACACTCACCAAGACAATGCGAAAGTCTCTAGGTGGTTGCTATACACGAATGCTCCAGATGGCTCTTGACGTGAGTTGGCAACAGCACATGACAAACGTCGAGCTCTATAACAACCTACCGATGCTCACCACTAAAATCGAGGCAAGAAGACTGCAACTAGCAGGGCACTGTCTACGCCACCCCGAGCCACCTGCCAGCCTAGTCGTCATATGGGAGTCCAAGCACGGGAGGATGAACCCTGGGTGCCCTCCCAAGACTATGGTCAACAGCCTCCTAGAAGACAGCAGCGTGGCTAATGTAGATGAACTGAAGACACTGATGAGGGAGATGGAGAAGTGGAGAGTCCATCATCGTGCCCAATGCCGGCGCTCTAGGCCCAAGTCGACGTAGTAGTAGTAGTAGACGTCTCTGATCTTTGTCTGTAGAGTCATTCCTCACAACTTAAAACAAAATCAGAAATCGGTGGAAATACTCTTAATAATTTCTCCTTCGGCTCCTCCCACTTCCTCCAAACTAAAGGTGTAGCTATGGGCACCCGTATGGGTCCTAGCTATGCCTGCCTTTTTGTTGGCTTTGTGGAACAATCTGTGTTCCAAACCTATTCTGGTACCTGTCCCCCGCTTTTCCTTCGCTACATCGACGACTGCATTAGCGCTGCTTCCTGCACGCATGCTGAGCTGGTTGACTTCATTAACTTTGCCTCCAATTTTCACCCTGCCCTCAAGTTTACCTGGTCCATCTTCAACACCTCCCTCCCCTTTCTAGATCTTTCTGTCTCTGTCTCTGGAGACAGCTTATCTACTGATGTCTACTACAAGCCTACTGACTCTCACAGCTATCTGGACTATTCCTCTTCTCTATCTCTTGCAAAAATGCCATCCCCTTCTCGCAATTCCTCCGTCTCCGCCACATCTGCTCTCAGGATGAGGCTTTTCATTCCAGGATGAAGGAGATGTCCTCCTTTTTTAAAGAAAGGGGCTTCCCTTCCTCCACCATCAACTTTGCTCTCAAACGCATCTCCCCCATTTCACGCACATCTGCTCTCACTCCATCCTCCCGCCACCCCACTAGGAATAGGGTTTCCCTTGTCCTCACCTACCAAACCAACAGCCTCCGGGTCCAACATATAATTCTCCATAACTTCCGCCACCTCCAATGGGATCCCACCACTAAGCACATCTTCCACCCCCCCCCCCGCTTTCCGCAGGGATTGCTCCCTAAGTGACTCCCTTGTCCATTCGCCCCGCCCCCCCATCCCTCCCCACCGATCTCCCTCCTGGCACTTATCCTTGTAAGCAGAACAAGTGCTACACAAGCCCTTACACTTCCTCCCTCACTACCATTCAGGGCCTCAGACAGTCCTTCCAGGTGAGGCAACACTTCACCTGTGAGTCGGCTGGGGTGATATACTGCGTCCGGTGCTCCCGATGTGGCCTTCTATATATTGGTGAAACCCAACGCAGACTGGGAGATCGTTTTGCTGAACACCTACGCTCTGTCCACCAGAGAAAGCAGGATCTCCCAGTGGCCACACATTTTAATTCCACATCCCATTCCCATTCTAATATGTCTATCCACGGCCTCCTCTACTGTAAAGATGAAGCCACACTCAGGTTGGAGGAACAACACCTTATATTCCGTCTGGGTAGCCTCCAACCTGATGGCATGAACATTGACTTCTCAAACTTCCGCTAATGCCCCACTTCCCCCTCATACCCCATCCGTTATTTATTTATATACACACATTCTTTCTCTCTCTCTCCTTTTTCTCCCTCTGTCCCTCTACTATACCCCTTGGCCATCCTCTGGGTTCCCCCACCTGCCGTCTTTCTCCCCAGACCTCCTGTCCCATGATCCTCTCATATCCCTTTTGCCAATCACCTGTCCAGCTCCTGGCTCCATCCCTCCCCCTCCTGTCTTCTCCTATCATTTTGGAACTCCCCTCCCCCTCCCACTTTCAAATCTCTTACTAGCTCTTCCTTCAGTTAGTCCTGACGAAGGGTCTCGGCCCGAAACATCGACTGTACCTCTTCCTATAGATGCTGCCTGACCTGCTGTGTTCACCATCGACTTTTGTGTGTGTTGCTAACCGATGGAAATGCTCAACAGATGCCCAGGCAGCCATCTGCAGAAAGAATAACCATTACTTGTTCAGGGCGATGTCCTTTCACCAAAACTGTAAAACGTTAAGAGACAGAGAAAAGCAGAAGAGAGGAGATGTGATAGGAAGTCAGGTGAGTTTACGTTAAAAGCGGCATGATAATATGCACCAGGAGGATAATAATGCTGCTGTTAAAGCTGGGAGTCAATGGATCTCCAGATATACTGTGAATAAAAAGTTATGGAGAAGGGCATGGGCTGTATTTTATGGTTGAGATTACCAATTGATCAGATGCCGATGCACAAAGTTCAGCTCCACTGTTGTTTACATCAGACTCTTGATTAATCTCGAGGTCAAGAAGGTGGTGACGTTGGCAGCACCTCATAATTTAATCCTTGCAGACCATAAAACATAGGAGCAGAATTAGGCTATTTGGCCCATCAAGTTTGCTCCAATATTCAATCATGGCTGGGGCCTTTTATCCCCCGCTCAGCCCCAGTCCCTGGCCTTCTCCCAGTAACCTTTGATGCCGTGTCCAATCAAGAACCTATTGAACTCTGCCTTAAGTACACCCAGCTCCCTGGCCTCCACAGCTGCCTGTGGTAATAAATTCCACAATTACCCCACCCTCTGGCTAAAGAAATTTCTCTCTTTCAAATGGACACCCGTCTATCCTGAGGCTTTGCCCTCTTGTCCTAGACTTCCTGGTGTTACTGTGGTACCTCTAATTCACAGTGCTCCTTGTCTGGCCTAAGAGGGCTTTTATTTTATATTCACAAGATCACAAGACAAAGGAGCAGAAGTAAGCCATTTGGCCCATCGAGTCTGCTCTGCCACTCCACCATGAGCTAAACTATTCTCCCATCTAGTTCCAGTTTCTGGCTTTTTCCCCATATCCCTTGATACCCTGACTAATTACAAGATCATTGGTAGTCTGTTTTCTATTTCCAGTATAGTAAACTTTTTAAAATCATTTTCTGCACCTGCTCACCTCATTTTAATGATCTGTGTACACAAATCCTTTAAGTTCTTTGCACCAATATTGGCATTTCATTATATACTTCATTATCTATCCAGATCCTGACCCGGATCTGGGCCGTACCCTCCGAATATCCGGACCTGCCTCTCGGTTTTTTTGCACTACCTTACTTTCCCTTTTCTATTTTCTATTTATGATTTATAATTTAAATGTTTAATATTTACTATTGATTTGTACTCCAGGGAGCACGAAGAGCAGAATCAAATATCGCTGTGATGATTGTACGCTGTAGTATCAATTGTTTGGCGACAATAAAGTATAACGTACTTTGTTCTATATATTTTAATCCAAATCTTCACATTTGCCAACACTAATCCACTTGTAACAGTTTTGTCCATTCATCCAATTTACTAATACCTTCTTAATTTAATTACCTGCTAAGACCTTCTCAAGCACAGTTCGTAAGAAGCATTAAATTTGAAACACATGAAGGAATAATAAAATATACAGACTGCTCAAAAAGCAGATTACACACCGCATGGATGCACCCTGGATGTATTTAAAAGCATGATAGATGACGGGAGGTCGTTTCTTCGTCTGAAGAGCCTAAAGCTCCAGGTCAGAATAAATAGGTGTGAGTTTACGACTGAATATAGGGAATACAGTATCTCTTTCAAAGGGTTAAAAATCCTTGGAATACTGCAGAACATAAAATCCTGTTTGCTTGGCAGCTCAGAATATTAAAGCTGGGTATCGATGGATGTCTGGATACACTGCAAATCAAAAGTTGTGAGAAATAGCATTGGGATGTGTTACGTTTTGAAGTTACAGTCGGATCACAGAGATCAGTTGCACAATTGTCACTCTTGTTTAAGTCAGCCACTGAATTCAATCTGTCCCTCAGCCAGGCACAGACTGGAAGCGTGGTGCACAGCAAAATCCAACATTTTATTGGAAGAACCTGGATCAGTTTGTCTGAAGATCCCGTTTCCTTTTGTAACGACTCGACCCGAACCCGCTGTTGGTCCGGATCCTGCCCAGGGAGAACACAATCGCCACGGCAGACCGGCGGCGGAACCTCCCGGGGGCGGGGCCTGAGTGCGAGGGGCGGGGCCTGAGGAGGGGGCGGGGCCACCGCTCTTGGTTTTCATCCGGCCTCCCATTCGCTCGCGAGAACTGCTGTCGCGAAACATCGGCCCTATCGCGGCACTTCCGCGTGAATCTCACCACTGGCAGTAAATCCAACTGACGACAGTGTTTCTGCCGGAGTAACCGGAGCAGGAAGGGGAGCAGAAGTGAATAGAATTCGATGTGAAATCTGCTAGCCCCACTGAGATAGTTTAAATAACGAGGTCGGGTGGGTGTAGATGGTATTGAGATATTGGGAGATGAGAGTGAGAAAGAAACAGAGTGAAATGCTGAGGGCAGCTCAGGTGGAGATTTATTGAGAGTGGGGTTGAGCCAGGAAAAGAGGGACAAGGACAACATAATTAGGGGAAAAGCAAACTTTCTCTTGTACGTGCAATATATGGAAGGGGGAATAGATCAGGGCTTAAATCGCAGTAAGTATAAATAACCAAGTTCTGTTCGACCTACTAAACAAGAGAAAACACTTAGTTTAAGAAGAGAATAAAGGGATGGTAATACTGTAACTGACACTATTAGGGTGTCCTTAAAAGTGGAGCATAGTGGAGTTGAGGGGGAATTAAAATAGGAAAACAAAAATAGGTTTATTGATGTATTTTTCACATATATGCTCTCCTGAGAGCTGACAGGAAGAGATCACAGAGTCTGTGGGATAGCGGACAGTTTGGGTTGGAGGCTGGAAGGGATAGGACAAAGGGAAGGAGCTAGCAGCCTCAGGATGTGGTTGCAACAACGTCTGAAGGGGCTGCCAATGCTACTGTCCAGCAGCTGGGCCCGGAGGATGCTGGCAGGTCTGGGGTTCCTGCTAATCTTTTACTGGTACCTGACTTCAGAAGGTGGATTCAAGCTGTTTCCCGGGTCAACAGATCCCAAGACGGTGACAGACGCTTGTCTTCAGAAAGAAACCCAGGAGTGGAAGTTAGATGTGGACCACGGCAATGCCATGATCAGTCACATTGATGGAAATAGCCCAGGACAGTTATCTGGCCCAGCTGTGGTTGGCAATGGCCATTTAATCGTGGATGCTCTCTCTAATCAGCTTTGGGTGGCATTGTCTCCTGCCTCCTCAGGTGTTGCAGCTGTTCACCTGACAGACTATGTACCTCTGGTGTCTCTGAAATCACTAAATGTTCGCTCAACGTCCAGAGCTGCACTCGTCCGGTTCCAGGAGGGAATGGTTCACTTACTACAGTGCATCCAAACTGGGTCATCGCACAAATCCCGGGAGTGCGTCACTCTTCGCGAAGACGTGATTGTGCATCGGAGCCGGCCCCACCTGATCTTGCAACGGATTCACATCTCCAACCCTAGTGAGAGAGCGACCGTCTTCGAAGTCAACGCGCCACCCATCGTGGGGAGCAAGTTCTCCTCCAGCCTGGAGAAGCAGAACGACCAGGAATTTGTCCTCTTAGCCGGGAGAGTACTGACAGAGAAGAAGGAAACCATCCTGGTGGTTGTGGCCACGGAGAAAGTGGCACCCAGGCTGCAGGTGGCTGCTAAGTCTGAATTTACGGAGCATGTCCTCTCAGTGGTCTACACCCTCGAGTTGTTGGACTTGACGAAGGTGGAAGAGTCGTTCAGCAAACTGCGGAAAGCAGCCAAAGCAGAAATGTCCGAGTTGCTGAGACTGGGAGCAGAAGCACTCTACCAAGATCATCAGAAGGTCTGGGGTGATTTAATAAACTCAGGTAGGCTCCACTGTGACAGCTTCAATAATTCATTGCCAGGTATCTAATCTTCTGCAGTGTTGCCCTCAAACAGAGAAAAAGGGCCAGTCTGGCCATGCCCTGTGACGCTTTAGTCTAATTCCATCTCTTCTCCAATTAATTTATTTTTGTATAAACAAAGAGGCCCTTTTGCTGAGAACAGTTTTAATCAAGTTGGTTTATTTCTGTTGGAATGGGCTAATATGGTGCCATTAAAAAGTATTCAGCTCCCAACCCTTTGTTCACATAAGTGAGTATTACAACCAGGGATTCTGATCAACTTAACTGAGCTTTTTTTTTTAATTTGTGAAACCTGTGCTTCTCTTTTTTCCACAGTACAGCCCAAAAAAAACCAGTGAAAATTGTAAAGCATGAAAAACTCGCATTTCTAAAACTGAGATGTCAGCAGTTCAAAGGTATTTTCCCCCCTTTGCTCAGTCCCTAGTTCGACCACACCTCTGTTTAGATAAGTCTCAGTTAGCTTTGCACAAGATGTGGAGCAAGATTTGCCCGTGTCCTTGGAAGTTGCTCAAGCTGTGCCAGGTCAGTTGGGGAGTGGCGGTGCACAGCGATCTTGAGGTCTTGCCAGAGATATTTGATCGGGTTACGGTCAGGAGTCTGACTGGGCCATTCAAGGCCATCAGTTTTCTTCAGCTGGAAGCCACTCCGTAGTTGCTCTGGCAGTGTGCTGTGGGTCGTTGTCCTGCTGGAAAGATGAGCTGCCTTCCCAGTTTAAACTTTCTGGTAGAAGATAGCCAGGATCACCTTAGCAGCATTCATCTCCCCATCGATCCTGACTGGATTTTCAGTCTCTGCTGCTGAAAAATATCCCCACAGCATGATGCTACCTCCACCATACCTTACCCGGCTGATGCACAGTAGTAGATTTAAGCCACGTGTACCACTTAAAAAAAAAAAGCATATCCTTGCCCGTGAAGACTTTGCAAAGCATCACTTAGACTATACTGTAAAGATATGGAAGAAGGTTTTGCGGTTGGATGAGACTAAAGTGGAACTTTTGGGCCTCAACACTGAGCAATACATGTGGTGTAAATCTTACACTGTGCACCATGCTGTGGGGTTCTCTGGAACCATTCCAGAATCTAGTGATTCTTGAAAGATGGTTATTAATGCCTTCACAATCTCTTCAGCCACCTCTTTTAAAATCCTGGTGCAGCTTGAGCAATTTTGCAAGGAGCAATGGACAAAATGTGATCCTTCACGTTGTGCAAAGCTAATAGAGACTTATCCAAAAAGACCAGCTGTAATAGCTGTGAGAAGTGGGTCAATTGCGCATTGAGCAAGGGGGATGAATACTTTTGAACTGTTTCATTTCAGGTTTTGAATTTTTAGTTTTTCATGCTTTACAATTTCCCCTGGTTTTTGGGCTCTGCTGTGAAAAAAGGAGCGTATGATTCACAGATAAAAATTTTCAGTTAAATTGGACAAAACCCCTAGTCGTAACACTTGTTGGACAAAGGGTTGGAGGCTGAATACTTTCTCAAAGCACTATAACTCTGACCCATACAGGGAAGTTCTCTGATGGACTGGTCACTTTGGCTTCAGTGGAAGGAGCAATACAAAATGGAGCCATTGATATTTGTATTGAACTTGTCATGTGGAGCCAGAACTGGGAAAACATTCTTATCCCTGTAAGCGTAAGTGCTACACCTGTCCCTACACCTCCTCTCTTGCCACCATTCAGGGCCCCAAACAGTACTTCCAAGTGAGGCAACACTTCACTTGTGAGTCTGTTGGGGTCATCTGTTGCATCCGGAGCTCCCAGTGCGGCCTCCTCTACATCGGTGAAACCCGACACAGATTGGGGGACCGCTTCGTCGAGCACCTCCGCTCCGTCCGCCGAAACAGACAGGATCTCCCAGTAGCCACCCACTTCAACTCTGCTTCCCACTCCCATTCAGATAGGTCCATACATGGCCTCCTCTACTGCCATGATGAGGCTAAACTCCGGTTGGAGGAGCAACACCTCATATACTGTCTAGGTAGTCTCCAGCCCCTTGGTATGAACATAGAATTCTCCAACCTCCGGTAATTCCCTCTCCCTCCCTTCCCCTATCCCTATTTCACTCTGCCCCTCCCCCAGCTGCCTACCTCCTCCCTCTTGGTTCCGCCTCCTTCTACTACCCATTGTGTTTTCCCCTATTCTTTCTTCACCTTTCCTGCCTACCACCTCCCTGCTTCCCCTCCCCCACCCCCACCCCTTTATCTTTCCCATTACTGGTTTTTCACCTGGAACCTACCAGCCTTCTCCTTCCCACCCTCCCCCCACCTTCTTTATAGGGCCTCTGCCCCTTCCCTCTACAGTCCTGACGAAGGGTTCCAGCCCGAAACGTCAACTCATCATTTCCACGGATGCTGCCCGACCTGCTGAGTTCCTCCAGCATGTTGTCAGTGTTGCATAGGAGCAGAATTAGTCCATTCAGCCTGTCGAGTCTGCTCTACCATTACAAGCTCAAGATGTGAAGCTTTGAAAACCAATAGACCTCTGGTTCCTACCTTTCCTATAATCTAAACCAAGGCCTGTCACATCCTTCCCTGCTCCAGTCTGTGCTCTCCCTCTACCCACCCCCAACCCTGAAAGACTCTCTAACCCAGACAGCCCTCCCATCCCCACAGTTTAGATTGGAAGCCCCCATTTGCGGAGAGCTGAGTCTTTGTCCTGCTTCCTCCCAGAATAAATGTGACTCGTGATGCAATAGGTTCACATCATCATTTGGCGATTCACCTCCAGACAGCACTGACCCAGAAAGTTTCAGCTGGGCTGGTACAAATCCATCAGCGTTTTTGGGCTCCTGGCCAGGGTGTTGAGGTGGGGGCCCTCCTGTGAGGGGGCTCGTTGGAATATTTAAGGCCTACACTTAAAGAGCCCTCGATGTTTATGCATGAACTTTATTGTTTGGGATTGAGTTGAAGGTAGATGTTGGAGTATGTTTCTGCAATAACCCATTCCAAGAACCGGTATATACCTGGACTTGGGGCATCAATATATTCACAGCCCCTGCCATCTTTTTACTTCACCCTTCTGCTTTTTTCTCCCTCCCCTGCCCTCCTGCTTCCACTTTCTCAATTTCTCCTCGTTCCTCTTGCTAGTCCCAGATTGGGTCATGCTGCCTGAGAAGTTTACCTGCTGTAGCTGTCAGTGTGCTGATTCAGTGTAGCCCGGTAACCTTGAAATATCCGTGGTGAGCTGCCCCTTTCTGTTGCAGGCATGGAGATGAAGAAGATTACGGATTCGCACACTCCCTCCAGCGTGATCGTGAACAGGACGCTCTTCTACGTCCTTTCCACGTCACCGGCTCCCCTGCTGGACCTGCAGAGCGGGGCCGAAGAGCGGGAGAAGCTGGAGGCCAGCTTGAACTACGCTGACCACTGCTTCAGCGGCCACGCCACGATGCACGCGGAGAACCTGTGGCCCGAGCGGATCTCCGACGTGGCTCACCTGCTGCAGCTGTCCAGCCTGTGGAGGCTGACCTTGCAGAAGCGAGGCTGCAAGAGCCTGGTGGCCGCTGGCGCCCATGGTATGATGCAGGGCATGGTGATGAGTTTCGGGGGACTCCAGTTCACCGAAAACCACCTCCAGTTCCAGGCAGACCCCTCGGTTCTGCACAACAGCTACCTGCTGCGAGGGATTCATTACAACAAGGACCTGATCAACCTGGCTGTGTTGCTGGATGGAGACGCCAAGCCGTTCCTCCACGTCTCAGTCAAACCTCAGGAGAAGCAAGTCAAGCTGTATGGCTGTGAGGCGGGCTGCATGAACGACCCAGTGGAACTGACTGCTGAACTTAAGGGGCACGTGTTTCCCGTCATGGTGACTCGGCCAATCACTCCCTTGTTGTACATTTCAACTGATTTGACTCACCTGCAAGCGCTGAGGCACACGTTGCACCTGAAGGCAATCCTTGCCCATGAGGATCACATGGCCGAACAGTATCCGGGGCTCCCCTTCCTCTTCTGGTTCAGCGTGGCGTCACTCATCACCTTGTTCCACCTCTTCCTCTTCAAGCTCATCTACAATGAATACTGCGGCCCAGGTGCCAAGCCGATATTCAGGAGCAAGGTATAAACCTAACGCGGGTGCCCTGTCTCTGCTTGCTCACTGGGAGCAGTCCTACGTTTGGACTCCTATAATCTTTCTCTCTGAGGTGGGGTTACCCGTGAGTCTCTGGTGCTAAGCGGGACTTGTTTTTCTTCTTCGGTGACATCTTTCACCTCTTCAAAATTATCCTGATTCAAAGAGGAACCGTGCCCTTCCTGAGTGACATGTATCAGCTTCTTAGTTCGCAGTAGATCTAAGCAAGGTCTGAGCTTGTGTTACTGTAATTAAGTGTGCCAGGCCCTCATTAAGTACCCACACTGATCACACGCTATCACTTTTATTCCAGCTCATTGTTCGGAGTGTTTGTGGTGTGCGCACAGTTTGGCGAAGGGTATTCTCTACTTAACAGAAGTTATGTTTTGGGTGATTTTTGTGCAAAGGAAGTGGGAAGACAAAACCGGATGCTTGAGTCCTGAGGGTGATGAAACAATGCCTGTCCTGCGTCACCAGTCTGTCTACCAGGAGTGATGATGTGCAGAAAGTGCAAGAGTCTCTGTGGATCCACAAAGACTCTGCACTGGGGTGGGAGTCCCGCTGAGGATAAAGACAGAGAGAGGGAGCTCAGTAAGGTCAGGATTATAGAACAGCATCCGGGTGGGTCAGTGAATGAGCAGCAGAACCCAGTGGATCCAGTAAATGTAGAAAAAGATCTTAGTTCTAATTGTGCAGAGTCGGGCCTCGGTGCCTCCAGAGATCTGGAGCAGAGTCTCCATGGAGTGTAGGATGGGGCTCAATAGAAACTGCATTTATTCAACGTTAGCAACTTCCTGTGCGGGAAAAAAAGTTGTTCCTTCTGATTTGAGGAAGTAAAGTTTTGAAGAACTTACAGCATAATTTCCAGTAGGTGGGTGAAATGCCCATGTATTGCTGGTCCTGTTATTGTAAGAATCTAGTCAGCTCTGCAATATGTCTATTATTGAAAGCATCATTTCCAGTAGGTAGAACTTCCCTCGTGTTGCTGCTGCTGTTATCGTAGGAATCTAGTCAGCACTGCAGTACGTCATTATTAAAAGCCACACTTCAGACCAGACTCGTTTCATAAATGACCCTGTTCATTTATCAGCAGGTGGAAGTAGACTGGCCTTTCGGTCAGTTGAGATTAATTTGCCAGAAGGATGTTGATATTTTTATTGTCTTGCATGTAGTGCCTAAGTGTTATTAACCAAAATGGATGATGGACTGGCCCTGCAACTAATCCTACTTATCACACAGACTGCAGCCAGGATATTGAATGAGGTCTGATTATGTTATGGTGGAACTGTGCTCTAAGTATACCCTACGTGCCTGATTCAAGAATTAACAAGATGTGAAATGAGTGAACAGTGGATAGGTTACACTGAGGGAGAAGATTTGGTGCTTGGGAATTCATCAAGTGATTTGTAAAAGTTTGTATATCCTTCCCAGGGAATGTGTGGTTTCTTCCAGGTGCTCTGGTTTCCTCCACAGTTGAAAGATGTATTGGGTAGTGCAGTGGTCCCCAACCTCCGGGCTGCAAACCAATACCAGGCCGCGAAGAATGGAGCGGTGCGGCAGTAGCCGGAATGCACCCTGCAGATCTTTAAGAAAAAAGCCAAAATAAACAAGCTAATGAATTAGGTGCTGCCCGGCATGTAATTAATTAGCTTGTTTATTTCGGCTTTTTTCTTAAAGATGTGCTGGATGCGTTCTGGCTACCACTGCATGCTTTGCGGCCCGAAGGTTGGGGACCTCTGGGTCTGTGTATTATTTGGTTATTGTAAATTGTCCCATGATTAGGCTAGGGTTATATTGGAGCTGGCAGTGTAGCTCAAAGGGCCTATTCCAAGCAGTATCTCTTTAAAAAAAAAAATTAAATTAAACTGCTGAGATGCAGGGACCACTAGGTTCCATGTTCATTTCTAAAAGCAGATGCTCTCTTTCTGATTGCTAATATGTTTGGAAAATGTCAGCTGTCCAATTTGTGTGTGAACATGTGATGTTGGTTAGCTGGCTTCCACTGCTACAATTGCAATGTATGAAACTAATACCATTTGCAACAAACCAATAGAAAGAGGCCCTGAAGGCCAGCTAATGTCTAGGAGACTGCATGGGGTGATACGTCAGAAGCCTTGTTGAGTAGGATGTCAGAGAACGGACAACGAGAAAGACAAGTTGACGACCTTATTCAACAGAGTGGTTCCTCCCGGCTGTACTTGTATGGGAAGCCCCTTTCATTCTTCCTGTGCTTAGTATTAGCTGGGGATAAGTGGCAGAAGTGAATGGTTAGAATCTCCCATGGCTGTTTGTGGGTGGGGTTTTGTTGGTTTTATTTAAAGACTGAGCTTATTTGTGAATGTATTGTGTGCGTCATATTCACTGTATTTCACAGAGGCCCTCAAGCAACTTTGAATCTGATCAGCCCAACAAATAATGAGACCAATAGCCAGCCTCTCCTTTACAAGTAAATCTTGTTCTGACATTGTTCTTGTTTAAGGAACTAAATGGATCTTGGCTTTACCTGAGTGGCTTTATAAAGACTCACGTTCCTTTATGCTGCTATTAACCATGACATTATTATTGCCCAACTTCAGCTTGTGCTGTTATTAGAAGGCCACACTGTTCGTGAAATACTCATTTCAGATCGGGTTCATATCACATTCTGATATTTAGCAGCAGCTGGCAATGAATTGTCCTTCAAACTAGATGTGAGATACATTTATGAGGATATTATTCACTTCTATTGTCCTGCATTTAGTACCCAAGTGTTATTTTCTCAAATTGATAGAGCACAAGCTGCATTCTGCTCAGCTGTGTGTGTGTGTGTGTATGTCCGTCCGTCCGTCCGTCCCCATCCACTCCTGCCCACTAGGTCTAGGCTGCATTCTCCCTGTTCTGTTGACTTGCTCCCAATCACAGGCTCACCTTCTGCTGCTGGGTTCAAATGGTGGTTTACAAAGCAACATCCACAAAGCCTGGGAGCCAGCTTAGTCACTCTGACTGTAGATAATGTGTGGTATAAAATGTATTTTTAAATTGCTAAAGCCACACTAAAAGTAAATTACTGTATTATCCATTATTACTTCCGGGTTGTTAAAACTGTTCATTTTCCTAATCATTCACATTTACTACTTTTCATAAACACAAGAGATTCTGTAGATGCTGGAAATCCCAAGTAACACACACAAGATGCTGGGGGAACTCAGCAGGTTCAAGCAGCACCAGTGGAAAGGAATAAACAGTCTACATTTCGTGGAGAGGCACTTCCATCAGTATTGTCCAGATGAAGGATCTCGGCCCAAAACGTCAACTGTTTATTCCTTTCTATAGATGCTGCCTAACTTGCTGAGTTCCTCCAGCATTTTGTGTGTGTTAATCTATACTTCTCCCTGCATTGTCATACCTCCCATTATAATTGCCCTGAACATTGGCACCCAAAGCACCATCCATTCTTGCTGCTTTTTGTTGTTACTCAGTTACACCTATTGCTACTGTCTCCTCTTACCCGTGATTGTTAGTGTTGCTCACCGTTCACTTTCTGGGGCTGCAGTCAGCATCATAGATGTGCACTTGTCTGATACATTTCCTCTGGCTTCTTTTGAGTTTTTTATGCTGTGTAATCAATTTCCACATCTGTTGGTTACAGTTTTCTTTTTGTCAATTAAACAGGATGTGATAAGAATTTGATGAAATGATTCTTGTCCTTTATCATCACCTCGTCATGTGGCTGTTAACATCTAGGGTTAGAGGAATAGAAGGTGACGCAGGCATCAACGTCAGCTGAGAGCATGTCTACAGACCGATTTTTTTTTGATGAAGAGCACTGCTTTAATTTATTTTGCATTAAAGATGTGATTAGACACTGGATGTTAGACCAACCTATGGCACACAGCTGTTTGGTGTTAAATGTTCATGCTGAGATTCTGCTGGTGTTCCAGCTGGAAATTCTTGGCTTCATCTTTGTCTCCAGTAACAAGTGACCTCGCATTTTCCAGTGTGATATATGCTGTGCAGATCCTAGCATTTTGATGAATCTGTATTAAACTGGCTGCATAATGTTTTCATTGCAAGATTGAAAATTTTCATTGAGGAAAAGAACTATGGGGGAAGAAGGTTTCTGATCAAAATTGATTTGGGGTGAAATTGCTGTCTGATTTTTCTTTTTCCTAAGGTTAACAGTTTGAAATAAACAACATAATTGCAGCAAATGACTTGTGGTTTAATTTTTCAATTGAATGAAAACAGATCAGATCTAATGTTAGTGAAGTTTTTAATAATTCATTACCAGCATTAGTGGCTTGCACCACTGTGAGGATTATGCAGGTGCCGTGGCCTGTCTTTTAACTGCACTCTTTCAGAATCTCAAAGCTGCTGTCAATTTCATGCATTATTTAATTCTAACTTGTATTGTAAATCACTTTATTGAGTGGTTGGTGTTGCTTTGAATTAAAGTAAAAATTGTAAAAGTTTCTGGATACTCAGGGGTTGAGCTGTTAACCTCAGGAGCTGGGTTCCATTCCTGGTTCAAATCTTACCTTGGTTACAACATAAATAGGCACGAGTATACTTCACCACGCCTTCGAATTGGATGATGCAGGACACATGAGACATAGAAGAAGAATTAGACTCAACCCCATTCTTCTGCCTTCTCCCCCTAACCTTTGAAGCCCTGACTCATCAAGAGCCTCTCAAACCCCACTGTAAGTGACTTGGCCTCCACAACCATCCATGGCATTGAATTCCATAGATTCACCTAAAGAAATTCCTCCACATCCGTTCTAAATGGATGTCTCTCTATTCTGAGGATATGATCTCTGGTCCTCCACTCACCCACTATAAGAAATATCCTGCCCACATCCACTTTATCTCGGCCTTTCAATATTTGATAGATTTCAATGAGATTTCCCCCCTCCCCCATTCTTCTAAACTCCAGCGAGTACAAGATCAGTGCCATCAAATGCTCCTCATATGTTAACTCTATGATTCTCATGAGCCTCTTCTGGTCCTTCTCCAAAGCCAGCACAACTTCTAGATAGGTGGCCTGAAACTGCTCACAATACTACAGGTGTGGTCTGACTAATGCATTATTAGGTCTCATCATTACATCGTTGCTCTTATATTTTAGTCCTCTCAAAATTAAAGCAAACATTGCCTTCCAATACAACTGACTGAACCAGCAAGTTAACCTGCAGGGAATCCAGGACAAGGACTTCCAAATCCCTTTCAACATCCCTACACTACATTCTATCTGCCACTTCTTTGCCTGTTGGTCCCCATCTGTCTAAGTCCTCCTGCAAACTCCCTGCTTCCACCCTTCCACCTATCTTTGTGTCATTTGCAAACTTGGCCACAAAGCCATCAACTCTGTCACCCAAATCATTGACACATTGAGTGAAAAGAAGCAGTCCTAATACTGACCTTTGTGAAACACCACTAGTCACTAGCAGCCAACAGAAAAGGCTCCCTTTATTCTCACTCTTTACATCGTGCCAATCAGCCAATGTTCTTTCTTTTCTATAATATCATGGGCTTTTGTTAAGCAGCTTCATGTGTGGCACCTTGTCAAAGGCCTTACGAAAATCCAAATACACAACATCCACCAATTTTCCTTTGTCTATTCTACTTGTTATTTCCTCAAAGAATTCCAACAGGTTTGTCAGGCAAGATTTTCCCCTAAGAAAATCATGCTGACTTTGGCCTATGTTATCATGTGCCTCCAAGTACCCAGGAGCCTCATCCTTAACAATTGACTCATCAGCATCTTCCCAACCACTGAAGGCAGGCCAACTGGCCTATAATTTCCTTATCCCTCTTTCCCTTCTTAAAGAATGGAGTGATATTTGCAATTTTCCAGTCTTCCAGAACCTTTCCAGATTCGAATAATTCTTGAGAGATCATTGTTAATGCCTCCATAATCTCTTCAGCTACCTCTTTCAAAACCCTGGGTTGTAGTCCATCTGGTCCAGGTAACCTGCCTGCCTTCAGGCTTTGCAGCTTCCCAAGCACCTTGTTCTTATTTATAGCAACTGCACTCACTTCTCTCCTACCCCCCCCCCCCCCGCCCAATGCGCTCAGATTTCTGACATACTGCTAGGGTCTTCCACAGTGAAGACTGACACAAAATATGTAATAAGCTTGCACACCGTTTCTTTGTCCTCCATTACTACCAAAGTACACTCTTGTCTCTCTTTTACTCTTTATGCATCTGAAAATAAACATTTGATACCCTCTTTTATATTATTAGCTAGCTTGCCTTCATGTTTCATTTTTTCTCTCTTTATGACTTTCTGTTGGTTTTTAAAAGCTTCCCAATCCTCCAACCTCACTAATTTTTGCTATGTTATATGCCCTCTCTTTTGATTTTATAGCTGTCTTTGACTTCCCTCATCAGTCACAGTTGTGTCATCCTCCCTTTGAAATACTTCTTAATCTTTGGGATGTATCTATCTGCTCCTTCTGAATTGCACCCGGAAACTCCAGCCATTGATATTTTGCTGTCATCCCTGCTAATGTCCCCTTCCAATCAACTTCTCTCTCATGACTCTGTAATTCCCTTTACTCCACTGTAATACTGATACATCTGACCTTGTCTTCTCCCTCTCAAACTACAGTGTGAATTCTATCATATGATCATTGTCTCCTTAGTGTTTTTTTTTAACCTTAAGCTCCCGAATCAAAGCTGGTTTATTACATAACACTCAATCCAGAATTGCCTTTTCCCTGGTGGGCTCAGCCACAAGCTGCTGTAAAAGCCATCTCGTAGGCATTCTGCAAATTCCCTTGCTTGGGATCCAGCACCTGGCTTTTGCAATTTCCTGCACATTGAAATCCCCCATGACTATCGTAATGACTACCCCTTTTACATGCCTTTTTTTTAAATCTCCCGTTGAAATTTATATCCCAAGTCCTGACTACTGTTTGGATCTGTATATAATTCCCATCAGGGTCTTTTTACCTTTTGCAAACAAGAGAAAATCTGCAGATGCTGGAAATCCAAGCAACACACACAAAGTGCTGGAGGAACACAGCAGGCCAGGCAGCATCTATGGAAAAATGTACAGTCAGTCAACGCTTTGGGCCAAGACTTTTGCAGTTTCTTAACTTTGCCCATAAGGATTCTCTTCCGCATATTTGTTACCTCTTTCTAAGGATCTGATATTTTTTACCAACAGAGCCACCCTTCTACCTTCCTGCCTGTCCTTTCAATATAATGTGTATCTTTGGACGTTAAGCTATGATCTTCTTTCAGCCACGATTTAGTGATGCCCACGATGTCATACCTGCCAATCTCTTAACTGGACTACACAATCATCTACCTTATTCCATATACTGTGTGCATTCTAATATAACACCTTCTATTCTGTATTCACCACCCTTTTTGATTTTGCCCCCATGTTACACTTCAGCTCATCCTACTGACTGCAATTTTGCCCTTTCATCTGACTCTGTTTTCTCACAGTCTCCCTACACAATGCATCTACTTATTTATCAACTGCCCTTTCAGTCTGGTTCCCATCCCCCTGCCAAATTAGTTTAAATGCTCCCCGACAGCTCTAACAAACCTGCCCACAAGGACATTGGTCCTCCTTGGGTTCAGGTGTAACCTCTCCTTTTTGAACAAGTCGTAGCTTCCACAGAGATCCCAATGATCCAGAAATACGAAACGCTGCCCCTGCAGCAGTTTCTCAGCCACCCATTCAAATGTACTATTGTCCTCTTCCTGTCCTGACTAACCAATGAGTAATCCAGAGATTATTACCTTGGAGGTCCTGCTCTTCAGTCTCTTCCCTAACTCCCTATACTCACTGCACAGTACTTCTTCCCCTTTTCTACCTATCTCATGGGTGCCAATGTGCACCACGCCCTCTGGCTGCTCTTGAGAATAGTCTGCTGCTGCTCTGAGACGGATGTCCTTACTTTAGCACCTCGGAAGGAATACAGCATCCTGGTGTCTTTTTTGTGGCCAGGGAATCTCCTGTCCCTTCCTTGATCAAGCCTCCTATCGCTATCACATTGCCTAACTTTACCTTTCCCTGCTGAGCTTGCGAGCCGGGCACAGTGCCAGTGCCCTGATAGATTATTCCACCCCCCCCCCCCCCCAGCAGTATCGAAAGGGGTATACTTTTGCTGAGGGGGAATAGCCACAGGGAGACCCTGCATTACCTGGTTATGCCCATTACTTCTCCTGATGGTCACCCATCTGCTACCTGAAGCCTGCAGTCTAGAGTGTGACCGCCTCAATAAGAGTCTTGTCTGTGAGGTTTGCAGCCTCCCGGATGGTCCTGTGTACATCCAGCTTCAGCTCCAATTCCTTGACCTTGACAGTCAGGAGCTGAAGTTGGGTGCAGGTCCAATAGATGTAGTCGTCAAGGAGACCATTAAGTACCCTGCAATCCCACATCTTGTTGTTGTTCCTTCTCGTGTCTTGTGGTGCATCAGGCAGGATTTTTGCCATTTCTTTATAGCAATATGTATACGCTATCCAATGCAATGAGAACTGTACAGATCTGTATATCGGTGAGACAAAACAACCACTTCACAAACAGATGGCCCAACATAGGAGGTCTAACACCTCAGGTCAAGAATTGGCTGTATATCTACACCTAAAGGACAAGGGACACTCCTTTGATGATAACAACGTGCACATTTCGGACAGGGAGGACAGGTGGTTAAAGAAGCCATCTTTGTCAAACTGAAAGGGTCTCAGCCTGAAACATCGACTACTCTTTTCCACAGA
Source organism: Mobula birostris (assembly GCF_030028105.1). NCBI lineage: Eukaryota > Metazoa > Chordata > Chondrichthyes > Myliobatiformes > Myliobatidae > Mobula > Mobula birostris. Next base: position 20,274,250 of record NC_092396.1, read on the forward strand.
TGCTGCCTGGCCTGCTGAGTTCCTCCAGCATTTTGTGTGTGTTGCTCAAATATTACTTGGTTGCTTAAGGTTGTCATAGCCAAGGGAGGTAGTGGGGATAGGCTTCCCCTATCTATTAAATGTTCCCAATGGCGTGCATCTCAAATTGTCTCTGACAACCAAGTCCAGCTCCTGGCCTTCATGTGTGGCTTAGCTACTAAGCCCAGCGGAGCCTTTTCTACTGACAGGAGAAGGAGCAAAGGTGGGTTACTGGCGTCTTAAAACCAGTCACTTTGGCATTTGGGGCTCATCAGCCACAGTTGGCAACCAATCTAGGAGAAGGAAAACTCTGCTCTCAAACCTTGCAGTTATGGGGAAGGATTCAGGAGTAAACTCTGAGGTAAAATCTGGAACTGGAGTCCCTAAGGCAGTCCTACGTTGAGTTCAACACTGACTGGCAACTCCTGCGACGCCACTGGTGCTAAACTATTGGTCTCTGCTGTTTCTTTGGATTCATCAGCTGTGTGGAGATGGGGAGCCTTGTGTATTCTGGCTCATTCTGGCTTGTGTTATCACGTAGACAGCTGGAATGCAACATCTATGGTTGACCCTGACCAACAAAGGACCTCAATGTAATACTTGCCCTGTCCAGTTTTGGCAGACTGAAGTCCTTGAATAGTAAGTACCCTTTTACTAATTTGATGTAGCCTGTGACAAATGTTATGTTCTTCAGCAAAGTGATGTTTTGTTTGTTTCCTCCTTTGATCTGTCTCTTAATCAGTTTTCTTGCCTGCCTTCATACCATTCATACTTTGACTTTTACATCCAACGTCAAGTTCCTAATTTTCATCATCATAATTCAATCAACGTTACCAATGTTTATTTATTTATCGAGATACAGCAAGGAATAGGCCCTTCTGATCCCTCGAGCCATGCTGCCCAGCAACACTCTCCCCCCGCCCACCAGTTTAACCCAATTTACAATGGCCAGTATGTATTTGCACTGTGGGAGGAAACCAGAGCACCCAAAGAAAACCCAAGTGTTCCATGGGCAGGACGTACAGACTCCTTACAGATAACTTCAGAGTTGAACTCTGAGCTCCAATCCCCCTAGCTGTAATAGTGAAATGCTAACCCCTATGCTTCTGTGGTGCCCACAATGTTTATTAATTGTCCAGTGAGGTTTAACCACCCCCCCCCCCACTGGGCCACATGCTTACATTCTTAATTTTTTTAAAGAGTCATTGAAAAGTACAGCACAGAAACAGGCCCTTTGGCCCATCTAGTCCATACTGACCTATTTAAAGTGCCTGGTCCCATTGACCTGCACCCAGACAATAACCTCCCCATACCCCTACTATCCATATACCTATACAAACTTCTCTAATACAGTGAAATCAAGCTCACATGCACCACTTGCACTGGCAGCTCGTTCCACAATCTTACGATCCTCAGAGTGAAGAAGCTCCCCCTCATGTTCCCCTTGAACTTCTCACATTTCCCCCTTAACCGATGACCTCTGGTTGTTGTCCCACCCAACCTCAGTTGAAAAAGCCTGCTTGCATTTACCCTCATAATTTAGAAAACCTCTGTGAACACTCCTCTCAATCTTCTATGTTCCAAGGAATACAGTCCTAACCTATCCAATCTTTGCTTATAACTCAGGTCCTTCAGTCCCAACAACATCCTTGTAAATTTTCTATGTACTCTTTCAACCTTATTTACACCTTTCCTGTAGTTGGTGACCAAAACTGCACACAATACTCCAAATTAGGCCCCACCAATGTTTTATACAGCTGCGGCATAACATCCCGTCTGCTGTACTCAATACTTTGATTTATGAAGGCCAATGAGCCAAATGCTTTCTTTATGACCGTATTTAAAAGTGGTGTAACATTTCAATGAATTATGGACCTGTATTCCCAGATACCTTTGCACACCCCAGTACCTTACCGTTTACTGTGTAAGACCTACCCTGGTAGGTCCTACCAAAGTGCAACACCTCGCACTGAATTCTATCTGCCATTTTTTCAGCTAGTCCAGATCCTGCTGCTCTGAGAGTCTTCCTCACTGTCCACTACACCCCAAATCTTGGTGTCTTGTAAATTTGCTGATCCAGTTTACCACATTATCTTCTAGATCATTGATACAGAAGACAAACGACAATGGAGCCAGCACCGATCCCTGTGGCGCTCCACTAGTCACAGGCCTCCAGTCAGAGAGGCAACCATCTACTACCACTCTCTGGCTTCTCCCACAAAGCCAATGTCTCATTCAATTTACTACCTCGTCCTGAATGCCAAGCGACTGAACTTTCCTGGTCAACCTCCCATGCAGTACCTTGCCAAATGCTTTGCTAAAGTCTATTTTGATTATTTTTTACAAATAATATGAAGGCAAAGTCCCAAGAGTGAAAATAGACAAAAAAAATATTTTTCTAAGGTCCCTTTACTCCATGGGTGATCAATTCGATTTAATATTATTTCCCCTCTCCTTAATTAAATCCAAACTCAATCTTAAACTTTCCGTTTTGAATCCCCACTTTTGTCTGTCTTAAAAATATCCATTCGTTAGACTTAGTTATTTTAAAATCAGTTTTACTATGCAGTTTGTGGCAATACCTTGATGATTTAAACAGCTCTTCTGATCTACTTTAACCATTTCACAATATGCTGTTGTCATGTAACTATCTGACTGAGACCTGTTCCGTTTGTTCATTATATGCCGTGTCATATGACATGAGCAATCATGGGCTTTCCATGACTATGATTATTCTTGGTAATTTTTTTTCTACAGAAGTGGTTTGCCATTGCCTTCTTCTTGGCCGTGAAATCAACGACGGGTGACTCCAGCCATTAGCAATACTCTTCAGAGATTGTCTGCCTGATATCTGTGGTTGTGTAACCAGGACTTGTGATCTGCATCAGCTGCTCATACGACCAGCCACTACCTGCTCCCAAGTCTCCATGTGACCCTGATTGTGGCTAAGCAGGCCATTACGCTTTGCCCAAGGGTGACCTGCAGGCTAGCGGAGGGAAAGAGCACCTTATACCTCCTTATTAGTACAAAATCTGCATGCCGTACAACACCACAGCATATAGCCTCACTCGCAACATTTACTGGGTATTTCCAAATTTCCTTACAATATCAGAGGTAATTTCAGCCAATCAGCTAGTAGAGCAATACCATTCTCAAACTTTGCCCCATCAGCTCTCCTCACTACCACTCACCTACACATCAGGAGCAATTTATAGTGGCAAATAACCTGCCAACCTTCTTACTTAGAGCAAGACCTTCGTCTTTGTTCAAAATCTTTTCCTCTAGTTTTATTTCAATGGCTTCCTTCACCAGGAAACCCAACATCAAGGAGCGCAGGAGGTGTATCTGTTTGGGTTACCCAGAGAAATCGGCAGCAGCAGAACATTGCATTCGCAATGGCCATAGGATTGACTTCGACAGCAAAAAGCTACTGTGCTGTGCCAATGCCTTTTGGGACCGCCCGGTTATGATTCTGATTACAGCGGTGTGACAGTTTTAAGACACTCACGATGCTGATAAAATATGTTGTACCAAACCACTGGAATGTTCTCTTAAAGGCATAAAGTCTCTCCAGGTGGTGAGCCATAGTGATAGATTTATGAATACGAATGGTCAGTAGAAGAAATATGGCAACCAATAATAGGCCTGTTGGGTACAGGTGGCCTTAGGCAGGAATGTGACATTGATTAATTTGTCCAATCTAAGGGATTTTAAAAAATTATATTCAGATACTGACGAAGGGCAGAGGTGTAATTGCAGATTCAGTGGTGAATCTTTCCAATCCTCTGTCCAAGAGGACTGTGAAATTCAGTGATTTATTCATTCAAAAATAGATGGATTCCTCTGATATCCAGAAACTCTTCTTCTTTATCCCTTAGCTCTCAGTGGAGCCAAGGCCATCGATAACCTCCGGTCTCCATCGTCCAAAGTCGATGGTACGGTTGGAGTTCATCAATGTTTGTGTACAGTAATCCATCGTATCCACTTGACTGGGGATTGACCCACACAGCAGAGCTCTGTCTGTTGGCGGCCTTACTCGTTTCCACCTCTCACTATGGGAGGGACGGAGGTTGGACTTTTGAGAGGCCAATATCCGGAAATTTATCAAAAGTTACTGGGGAAAAGGAGAAGAAAGTGGTAATGAATCAGAGTTAGGTTTACCATCACTGACGTAAATCATGAAATGTGTTCTTTGCAGCAGCAGTACAGTACAGAAATAGGAACTTGCTCATGAATGCTGAGGACACCGATAAGGTACTTAAAGAGTATAAACTCTTGTCGGGCTTCCAGGCGGGTACGGGTATCGATTGGGTACGGCGTTTCTTCCTCCCTTCCATTCTAACTCTGACTCCTCATCTTTTTTTTTTCTCTCGTCCCGCTGAAGGGTCTCGGCCCGAAACGTCGACTGTACTTTTTTCCGTAGATGCTACCTGACCTGCTGAGAATGTCCAGCATTTTGCGTGTGTTGCATCTGCCGATTTTCTCTTGCTGAGTGGTCGCCAGAGGACGGGCTAGTTCCATAAAACACCTCCGCAGAACGCACCACACCAGCGTGTCTGCACTTCACCACTCACTCGCGAGTGCTTGGATTCACGCTCACTCGGTCAATGACTGGGGACCGACCCCTCACAATTCAGATTGCAGCCGCGCGGTTTTATTCTCTCCGGTATATTACGTATATATTTACATAACAGCTCCCAGGAGCTATGAAAACTGGTCAATGCTAAGTGTGGACGAGCTACCGGGAATCGTACAAGAAAACTCCCGGAAAGAGAACTTTGGCTGAATTTGATTCAATTGACAGGGTTTACTATCAGTACCGGGCATCACCCACAAGTACAGTGTCCCCATCATTGTTTCGCTTTGAGGTGGTAAATTGGTGGGTGGGAGGGGGAGAACGTACGATAGTGTTAGTAATTTGGAGAACCCATTCCACCTCCACAGAATGTTCTAACAGAGAAATAGTCCTTTTCAATCATCTATCCACATCAGCCACCCATTAACATTCCTCATATTCTTAGACTTACACCTCAGACTGTGAGTCCCGAGGTGGCCGATAAAGCCATTGCGGGAACTGGAGCCATTTTCACAAATGGTTTGTGAGCTGCCGGAGAGACTGGGTCGATGGATAATTTATGAGGTGGAGCACCCCTTCCAGCACTGAAGAAGCTCCGCGTACTCTTGACTCAATGTTCTCTTTACCATCTTGATAGCTTGGTCTTCACCTTGAATAGCACCGACACAACAGGAGCAAGAACAGGGGAATTTCTCCGGGACAGAATCAACACTTGCTGAAGGGAAGACCTCTTCAGAAACTACGCTGTCCTTGGTGTATGCACCCTACACTCCATCTCACCAAAGTCAATTAAATCCAGCCTTGCTACCACACTCCTGACTGACAAAGTCAAAGCAAAATTTTAGCCTCCCTTTTCACTCCACAACCTCTTTAATGTTCATGGACATTTCTTTAACAAAAGTTTCCCGTGAGGTAGCCCATGTTTTAACAATTTATGTGCTTCTTACACATAATTCTTTCTTACTTACTTTTCAATTTTTGTCTCTTGCTCCCTTTCCACCCAGCTGGTTGGAAATTACTTCTCGTTTCCTTCAGACTTCAGCTGGCCCTTACCCAAGTGTCACAAACTTCTCTTCATCATCTTAACTCATTATCACTGACAGTACCCCAGTCAATCTAAGTAGTTGCCTTTACATCCTTCCTACTATCAGGGCCCAAAATGAGGGCACAACGTTCCTGCCAGCGTCCAGCTGAGACTGTGCAATTTACAATAAGATTATCAACTGTATAAGTGGCAGAGGCGCTGCTTCGTTTGGTGTTCAAGTGCTCACTGAGTGCACAAATGGAATAATTTGGGCAAGGGACTGTTATTAAGGATGCTTTCAGAAATGCTCACCATACTGCAGAACATTGCCCAGTTTAGAATAGGAGAAGGTCTCAGCTGGTTTGTCTGTTCCTGAATCTCCTCAGCGCTAGACATCAAAAGACTGCTAATAAAATGCCACAGTGTACGAAAAAACAAGCTGATTTCCAATTGCAGAGCAACATGAATATTCAGTTGTGGAGTGGAGCAACCCTGTCGAGAATAAATCATTACATGGAACAGAATCACATAGTATAAAATATTTTAAATGGAGAAGGTTTAGTGCATTTTGTAGCCTTAACCCCCAAAAGTACAAATTCAGTACAGAATCTACATGTGCTGTGATACAGTTTTCTAATGTACCCAACTAGAGGACCAATTCTGCCAAATTAAAAATACAAAATTTTGGAAATATTCAACAGGTCATGGAACTGCTATGGGGAGCAAATGAGTAAATGTTACAGGTCACAACCTTTTGTTCAAACTGAGAAAAATTAGAGATTTTTAAAAAGAGATTCAGAGAAATAAGGAAGAAGAGTGAACTAAGGGAACGGCCTGTGATAGGGTTGACATTTTGCAAGGGGAAGATTAGTAACAAATCATTTGCATCTCCTTTAGAAAAATCTTTAGATTCATTCAATAATTGACCGACTTGTTCAAATTATTTCCCCTCTGGTGCACTGCATTACCCATTTTGCATTTACTCACTTAATGTAAAACAGATATTTCCTTTCATTCTTCTGCCATGCCAAAATGACAACCACCGACACACTTTCTTTATATAGTGTATTAAAATGTGTTTTTCTGTACTTTTTCTCATAATTCATCACCTGAAGAGTTAACTCTGTTTCTCCAATCACGGATGTTTTGTTTTTAGTTCAGCTTTCCAGTATTCACGGTATTTTAGCTTTTTGTATTGGACCTCTTTTGCTCATAGACTTTTTCCTCATCGTTTTAGGTAAAAAGAAGTACCTTTCTTCCACCAGCGTTCAACAATATACACATTTCCGGTATGGATTGGTATTCCGGATTGGCACAGCAATGTTAGAATGGTGGTGGATGGGCTGTTCGCTCGCACACTTTGAAACTGAATGCTGTTTGAAACCTTGCTGGCCATATTCTTAAACTGTACTGAGATGCTTTTGGTTCCATACAAGGCATCACACAAGCATTAATACTACAGTGTAAAGTAACTGTTCTTTGATCATCAGCTTTTAATCCTCAGGCACTGGGAGAGAAGAAAAGAGACACACAGAGAAAGAGCAAAGAGAATACATAATTCCTTTGTAGACTTAAATTTATAAGAAACTACAGGATTTTATTCATGGTTTGTCATCCTTTGCTTGTAATTTCATTATTTCATTATTTAATTTTGAAACTATGTTTAATTTTAGAAAATAACACCACCTGTTTGACAGATATATTGCAAAACAGACAGGGTGATTCATTAATTAATAGAATTCTTATTCTTTTCTGCTGAGTATTCAAAGACTCTAACAGCAATCAGATGGTTTTTCCAGTTACTAAGCATCTTTTTGAGCAGATATGTTATATTTCTTCACTGCCTTTAGCATTTCGACAGTTTGAATTTACCTGGGAGTCTCAGCTACCTTCTTGCTGCCATGTTGCTGTTTGTTGGATATTTTGCAGTAAATACCTGTAAACATTTAATTAGGTTGTCAAAAAATAATTCAACAACATACTAAGACTTAACTTCTCTAATAAATATGGGAGCAAATTTTAATGAACGGTAGCTGGGATTTCATGTTTTAATTGTTGGATATTTCCAAAAATCTGAAATTTGTTTTCTGCAATATATAATGGTTTTATTCCACAAGCAAATCTTTCTCCCCTTGATTTTTCTTCTCCTTCTGCACCTGATTTGGTGTTGTAGATTTTCACAAATAAAACAACGTGAGACATTTTATGTTTAGTAAAAACTGCAACACATTTTATTGAAATCCAAAACCCGAACACGCAAGCACATTAACAGTCCTTTAAGTAATTTCCTCATTGTGTCAGAGAGCCTAAGGTGAAACCCCAACTCAAAGTCGGATTGTGAGTTATGTGCATTTCCACCAATTACGTTACCTTCCAGTGTCAACGTCATTCTCTCAGCTAAATGTTTATCAATCCATGAATTTGACTGATTGAGGAGATGGCCAGTTGATTGACCTGTTCACTCAGACCCCGGGTGCTTGGCTTCCTTGCTTGAACAGTTACCAGCTTCCCATTTTCAGTGATCTGTAGCACAAAATCCATAATTTACTAGATCTTGGTAATAATCAGTGCAAAGGCCAGCAACTACTAAGATCTAGCAAACCAAAGGCCATTGTCAACAAGGCAATTCCATTTCCAGGCAGGCCATAGCCCTTTGTTACTGCTTCACTTCTGACAGAAATTATTACGCTCACAAATACAAAAGCAAAATAAGAGACTATCAATGTAAACTAGGACATTAAAGACCGCCAGACCATAGTACCTAGACGTCGGATTAAACTATTTGGGCCATGGAGTCTACTCTGTCACTTAATCACGGCTAATTTATTTTCCCTCGTTTTCCTGTAACACCGTTACTAATCAAGAATCTATCAAAGTCCGTTTTGAATATACACAATGACTTGGCCTCCGCAGACGTCTGTGGCAATGAATTGCACAGATTCACCGCCTTCTAGCTAAAGAAGTTTCTTCTCCTCTCTTTTGAAAGGACTTCCTTCTGTTCTGAGGTTGTGCCTTCTCATAGACTTAAAACCAGAGGATAGTAGAGAGTAGAGCTACTAGGACCTGATGTTTCAATCCCTATGGTACTCTCGATGTTTTTTGCAGTGGGCTCGGAGTGGTGACAAGGAGGGAGGGTAGCTATCACATCGGGGTCATCAGGTGGGCACCCTCCTTCTTTGACGTTTCGTTGATAAAGCCCACGACGTCTCCAGAGGGCTCAACGGTGCTACTTGGCGTCCCAGATACACCCCCCTCAGTTCCATACCCTCCTGTTTTCATCTTGCAGCCCAGTTGTTGTCTTTCCTTTTAATCCAAATCCAATTGCTGCTTTCTTCTGCTGCGTTTGACAAGGACTTGATTGCTTGTTGGAGGGAGTGACCCCTCACCGCCATCTTCTTCAATAGTCTGGTCGTAGATGTAGCAACGAATCCCCTGCAACCCACTTCTGCAGGGAAAATCTTGGTCTTCCAGCCATTCTGGGCAGCTTCAGTTGCCAGTTCAGAGTACTTGGTCTTTTTCCTCTCATAAACTTCCACTCTAAAACTAATCCATGTCAGCATTTATACTGTGAGACAACTTGCTATGTTTAGATAGCTAATAGCTAATAAAACAAGAAATAAAAATAATTCCAAGTGAAACGAGACGAGGTTAGCATACATGGAATTAAACACGGACATATTCAAAACAAAACAGTTTGTCTGATTAACGTCTCATCCAGCAGCTCAAGCATGCAATTACTCCACCACTTGTGTACCCTCTCCGCACTGCATGTCCTCTTCAGGATCCCAAAGCCGCATGCCAAATACCTTCGAAACCTGTTCATTCTCCCTACAATGACAAAGACAGCAGAGGCAGGCATGCGCCACCACTTCCAATACTCACTCCAAGTCTCAGTCCTTCCCGAATTGGAAGTGGATCACGATTCATTCACTGTCACAGGTGCTAAACCCTGGAATTCCCCATCCAGAGGCAGTTTGTGCTAATCAGCACCACACTGCTGGGCATAAAGAAAGCTGATCACCATCATATTTTCAACGAACATTAGAAATAGACTTTTTTTTTATTTTGGCGTCAATAGCAATGCCATCTTCCTATGAATGAATTCAAATAATCCCGTGTAAGAGGGAGCTGGATATGGGAGCTGGCTTAATTTACAGAAATGATAATAAAAGTCTTGACACCGCAGCATAAAAAAAGTACAATATGAAATACACCAAACTGGTTTAAACAGCCAAGGACTGGTCTACATCTCGTAAGGGACTCTGAATCTGCGGTAGAGCCACGTAGAGGCTGGAGATGGTGGGGAAGAGAGTAAGAGAGGGTTCGGTGATCTGAGTAAATATTGAGAAGCTGTGCTTGGGGGTGGGGAAGTGTGGAGGGCGGGCTGTGGGAACTGTCAGTCCCAGAGGCTGCAGAATCAGGTTTCGCACATCTCTTTCGTGGACACATCCTCTTCCCTGGATCACTCCCCCCCCCACCCCACCGTTTACGTCTGGACGCCTCTCCAGACGGTCTCCAAATCAGGATATCTGTGGTCCACCTGATTCCAACATTCTCGCACTTTCTTACGGGAAATGGCAGAACTCGGCGGGAACCGGACGACTTGAGGTGTAATTCGAGCTCAAATGAATCCCGCGGTTTAGTCCCCCTTCCCCTTGCTTTTGCTGATGTCTGCAGCCGGCGGGGTGAAAAAGGGCGGTTTCTCCTCAGGAGCGCAACCCTCCTCCTGGGCGAAACGAAAGTTGAGCACAATTCACGACCGAAAATTAAAACGCAGGCAAGGACAGGGAGAGCCGGCCTGTGAGGATTTGGCATCAGACTCACTATGTGACACCATCAGGTAAACAGCTGAAAAACTGGACGCCAGGCGGGTACTGGAGTCGGTTGTGTATCAAATCAGTGGTACTGTGACTAGATATATGAACTCTAGTTTCCCTCTGCTCTCTGCTATTTGATCAGGTGAATATTTCAGCATCATTAAGTTCTTGCTTCAGCCTTCGGGCAGTATTTTAGAGCTGTTTTGATTCCTAACCAAATTGCAAAATCAGAGGTCTGAACTGCGCAACTGAAACAATTACAAATTTTACAGGAACTATTCCACCGTGAATCCGGCCTATATATCGAAATTGGCTTTGCATGGAAGCATCGGGAACGAATTCCGCACCAGGAGCATATCGGAGGTGGCTCCGGCTCCCGAAATACGGTCGGAATCGGTGCCGAATCTGAGCGGAAGCAGATACCAGAATTATTGGGCAGTACAATGTGTTTCGTCGTTTCTTCTACAAATATGCCGTTCGACTAAAATAACAACAGGATACCAAATTGCGCAATTTAAAATATCGAGGTTTAACGAGTTTGAAACGAAAGGTGGCAATGATGGTTAGAAGTAATAAAGAATCGAAAATCAAAACAGGAAGGCAGCCAAAAGGGACGGTAGGCAGGAGCCAGGAGCGATTGGACTTTAATAATTCTCAGAGAATTATCATCCTGCCATGATAGAAAAGCAGGTCCGAGCGCCACAAACCGCCTAGGTGAGGATAGTTCATTATCTTTCCCAGAATTGGGAAAATAAACAAAATTATCGTTTATGGTTCAATTCTATTCCCACAGCTGTGAAACGAACAATGTGATATCTCCACTTTCCCCGTAAATTAAACGCAGGGAGAACAGAAATAAATGCGCACGGCGGGTCGCCCGCTCCCACAGAGGCCTTCATCTTTATCCCAAACTGTTGTTTCTACAGATAAATACAGCTGTATTGGTTTAAAGAGCTTCGATCGCAGACACATGTGGACAGGAAGGGAGGCACAGTAGATAATAACCGCGTGAAATCGTCTGATAGTGTAATGGTGGCGGGGAGCTGACAGTTTCACATCCCCGTCCCAGGTCGACAAAAGAGGCAAGAATTCAGGGGCGGCGGGAGGGGGGCACAAACCCAGAGAAGCAGAATAATACAGAGCCACAAGCAAGAGAAAATCTGCAGATGCTGGAAATCCGAGCCACAAACACAAGAAACAAAAACCAGTCTGAATTCCTGAAGCCCCCTCCACCATTCGGCGCGATCATGGCTGATCCCGTACGTGAACTCTATTCTCATAACCTCCGACTCATTTAATGTCCAAAACCAGAGTTCTTCTCTTTGCAGCATCTACGTTACCCAGTCAAAGATTTCCCGAGATTCAGAACCATTGAGCCAGGACATTTCTAAATGGCTGACCACTTACAGTGAGGTTTTCCCCTCCTTGTGACTAGAGGAAACAGCTTCAACACAACTGCTCTCTCGGAATCTTTTTACAATAAAACCACCCCGCGTTTCTTTAAACATTGACGAGAATAGCTACACGCATCTTAAATGTAATGGTCGAGGCTTCTATTCTATGACTCTATCACCACCCCTCCCCCCAAGCTAAGGGTCGTCCGATAAATTTAGGATGCAATCTTCAGAATCAGAATCAGGTTTATTATCACCGGCACGTGACGTGAAATGTGTTAACAGCAGCAGTTCAATGCGATGCATAATCTAGGAGAAAGAAAAAAATAAACAAGTAAGTCAATTACGCATTTTGAATAGATTATTAAAAAAGTGCAAAAACAGAAATACTGTATATTGAAAAAGCGAGGTAGTGTCCAAGGGTTCAATGTCCATTTAGGGATCGGATGGCAGAGGGGAAGAAGCTGTTCCTGAATCGCCGAGTGTGTGCCTTCAGGCTTCTGTACCAAGCACACGATTTATTAGGTATACCTACCAACTTCAGCAATCAAAGCAAGATTTCCATACGCCTACACCCCATCTTCCTTGCAATAAAGGCAGAACATAATTTGCCTTCCAAATTATCTGTTAAAGCTCTCCATTAACTGGGGTTCTGTTCCATGGATGGAATCGCTCTACTCAGAAGGGAACTGGGAAGTCTGAAAAATATATAGATATAAACTAAATTGTTGGAAACTCTCAGCACCCGTGGAAAGAGAGGCTGAGCTGTCGTTTCAGGTCGCGGACTCAACCTCAGAACCAGGAATGGGAGAAGACGGTTGGTTTTAAGTTGCAAAGAGGATAGGAGAGGGATGGATAGGAGAAAGGAAATATCTCCGATAGGCTGAGGTCAGGGTTGTGCTGGCGTGGGGGTGTAATTTGCTGATGAGGTGATTTGGTTGATGGATTAATGAGGGCAGTTAGAGAGAGAACATGACACAGAATCTTAAAACTCTCAGGGAAATTAGAGAAAATACGAAAAAAAACAGGAAATGTACCAAATGTGGAGCTGAGCAGGTCTGTGGTAAAAACACAGGAAATGCTACAGATGGACGAACGGGCGCGGACCCGATAAAACCTGATGCCGACAGACCGCGAGGATGCGAGTTACCTGAGATTTGATACTGCCAGAAGCTGAAACGTGCCCAAATGAAAGATGAAGTTGAAGACACGCTTACACCGCGCCTCACTTCAGAGTGCAGGAGACCACAGCTGTGTGGGTCAGAGTGGGAGTGGAGTGGAAAATCAGAGTGGCAGGCAACGGGGGGGTCAGCGTCATCTTTGAGAACAGGACGCAACTGCACCGCCAAGCGATCACCTAATCTGCACTTCCTCCAAGACTGAAACTACAGTATACAGGCATCGAGATGGAACTGAATCGCTGCTTCACCTAGATCTTAGACCATGAGGCAATAAAACACAGGAGCAACGTTAGGCCAATCGGCCCGTCGAGTCTGCTCCGCTATTCCGTACTGGATGATTTATTATCCCGTTCAACACGTTCCCCTGCCTTCTCCCGTAACCTTTGATGTCCTGACTAATCAAGAACCCATTACTCCCCACTTCAATTATACCCAATGACTTCGTCTCCACAGCCGTCTGTGGGCATTCTTGCCATAGAGGGAGTACAAAGAAGGTTCACCAGATTGATTCCTGGGATGGCAGGACTTTCATATGAAGAAAGACTGGATCGACTAGGCTTATACTCGCTGGAATTTAGAAGACTGAGGGGGGATCTTATTGAAACGTATAAAATTCTAAAGGGATTGGACAGGCTAGATGCAGGAAGATTGTTCCCGATGCTGGGGAAGTCCAGAACGAGGGGTCACAGTTTAAGGATAAAGGGGAAGCCTTTCAGGACCAAGACGAGGAAAAAGTTCTTCACACGGAGAGTGGTGAATCTGTGGAATTCTCTGTCACAGGAAACAGTTGAGGCCAGTTCATTGGCTATATTTAAGAGGGAGTTAGATATGGCCCTTGTGACTAAAGGGATTAGGGGGTATGGAGAGAAAGCAGGTACAGGGTTCTGAGTTGGATGATCAGCCATGATCATACTGAATAGCGGTGCTCAGGCTGGAAGGGCCGAATGGCCTACTCCTGCACCTATTTTCTATGTTTCTATGTACTGAATTCCCCAGAGTAAAGAAACTACTCCTCGTTTCTGTTCTAAGTGGACACCCCTCTATCCTGAGGCTGTGCACTCGGGACCTAGACTCTCCACTATAGGAAACTTCTCTCCACATCTACTCTACCTCGGCCTTTCAATATTCGATAGGTTTCAATTAGATTCTCCCCGCCCCCCACCCCCACCATCATTCTTCTAAACTCCAGAGAGTACAGGCCCAGAGCCATCAAACACTCTTCATAGGTTAAACCTTTCATAGCCGGAATCATTCTCCGGAACTGCCTCTGGACCCCCTTTAATGACACGATATCTTCTCTTAGATAAACTGCTCCCAATACTCCAAGTGCAGTCTGGCCAAGGCCTTCCAAAGCCTCAGCATTAAATCCTTGCTGTCTGATTTTGGTTCTCTCGAAACAAATGCTAACATTGCATTTACCTTCACCTTACCGCCGACTCAACCCGCAAGTTAATTTCAAATGAATCTCGCACGAGGACTCCCAAGTCCCTTTGCACTTCTGATGTTTGAATATTCTCCCCATTTAGAAAACAGCTTACGCCTTTATTCCTTCTACCTTACACGTCCCTACAGAGAATTCCAACAGATTTGTCAGGCGGGATTTCCCCTTAAGGAAACCACGCTGACTTTGGTTTATTTTATCAGGTGCCTCCAAGTACCCCGAAACCTCATCCTTAGTTATGGACTCCAACATCTTCCCAACTACTGGTCCGCTCTGTACGTTCCTTCATTCTGCCTCCCTCCTTTCTTAAGGAAAAGTGTGGAGAATGGATCGTGGTAAAGGGGACAGTACTTGTAACTACGCCATTGCATTTGTAAACTGCTCCAAGGTGAGGGGTGGTTTGTCTTTTCAAATGACTTTACCTTCAATTGAGGTTTGCGTCTTTATTTAAAAACGTTTATGTTACTCCTTCTAAAATTAATAGTCGAACATATTGTCATATAAACTCTGTCTGCTACCTTCGTGCCTGCTCATTATAAAAAGGACAGCATTTGGCGGAGACACGCGGAAACAAGGGTGCGGAGTGTTACGGGGGCGTGGGCTTTGGTTGGACTTCAGAAGAAAGATGCACACGGGTAAATAAGTCCTGTGAATGGTGATATATTTTGACCCGATTCCAAAAGGAGCTGATCGACCTTGCAGCTGGCCCTTTAGTCTCCTTGAAATCGTATCACTGCCCCTGATTTCCAACACTTCTAAGATTTTTAGAAATCTTTAACTATTTAGAATTCATAAACACAAAGTATTCTGCAGGTGCTGGAAATCCAGAGGAACGCGCACAAAATGATGGAGGAACTCAGCAGGTCAGGCAGGCAGCATCTACGGAGAGGAATAAAGAGCCGACGTTTCGGACCGAGACCCTTCATCAACACGTGTGTGTGAGCGGGGTGGGGGGGCAGAGAGAGAGAGAGAGAGAGAGAGAGAGATAGTGTGTTAACTATTTACAGTTGTTTCCAGCATCTGCAGATTTTTCTCTTTACAGTAATGGCGGGCTGTTCATTGAATACCGAATGTGGTCCATTTGCGACTGGGCGCAGCTACAACTGTGAGAGGTCCGCACAAAGTCACAACTAGTAAAGGGAGGCGACGGTCAACAGGTTGTTCTTCTTTTGCTCTATGTTTCAGCGACTTCAGTCCCTTGCCAGTAACCGGTAGCCCTGCACATTTTATTTCAGGTGTGGAGCTCCTCCGACTGGTGGAAGTCGTACGGTTCGCCGGATCGGAGCCGCCTGCCTCCTGTCGTTAGCCGCTTTGATGGGATCGATCTCCCTCGACCTGAACAGCAGCCTAGAGGCCTGGAGAAGGACGGAAAGTGCGCTGGAGGCTCTGGTCTCCTGTCGAAGTACATTGTTCATCCAATTCATCAACCGCCTCCAAAACGAACGCGACTCGGTCGGGTGGGATCAGAGCAATTCATCGGCCACCGACATGAACACCACCCACACGGCTCGAGCGCTGAAGCTGATCGATAGGGTCTGCACAAAACTGGAACTAGGTGGGCAGAGCAATCAGCACACTTGTTCAGGCGGAGAGTTCACTTGTCATCAGCTTGGAAATGAAATCGCACAAAGTCTCGGCGCAAATTGGACGACTGGTGGAGGTGAGGGAAGTAACCTACTCTCATCCATTATCGACCATCTGTTGGGTATCCTGGGCGACCTAGGGAGCGAGATGAGCCGGGCCAGGTCTAACCAGGACTGGGCAGACGTACTATCCTTCAGACTGACCCTTCGAGCTAAAGAGGCCTTGCTCTTGTTCCAGAGGCCGCAGTTTATTCAGCAAGATGATCCTCAGATTAAATGGCACCAGGTGGCAACCATCCTGAATCACGGCCTGTTCATTTCAGAAAACATGCAGGAGTGTTGTACCAGAAATATGAACCACTCGCTATATTTTACTCAGTATGAGGGAGTTTGCCTCTTTAATCCCAATGCCTTTGTGTTTCAGACTGCTGACAACGATGTGATAATCGGCGTAATTCATCAAGTCAACATTGTTCAGGAATGCCTGTTTCACATGGCCAATTACTCGATGAGAAGGAAGTCCAGAGATATTCTGTCTGCCCTGAGCTTTAGAATCACCCTGCTGGTCACAGCCTGTCTGCTTTACCCAATAGTGTTCGTGTCCTTTCAGCAGATGACAGAATGGATCCAGAACTACGCGCGCAGCCTAAGAGAGCGCACCGAGGACTTGAACCGGCAGCGTCGCCTGGCCGAGGACCTCCTGCACCAGATGTTGCCCAAATCGGTGGCGAAACAGCTGCGGAAGCACAAACACGTGGAAGCGGAGAGCTATGAGCAGGTAGCACGGATGGCAGTGCTCTGGGCGTGACTCTCCGCGGAAAAGATCAGCCAGTTCAGACGCCCTGACGGGAGCTTGTGGTCAGCTTTCAGCCGACTATTTGCACGCTTCCTCACAGGAGGATCCATCTGACCTCCCTTCAAACTGGAAGGGAAGCTCGATATTACACGCGATAAAGTAGAATGCTAGTTCGGGTATTAGTTCAGAGTATGGTGAAACTAATTATTCAGCAGGTGCGGATGACCCAGGTTTAATGGCCGCACTCACGTTACACTCCCGAGGGATGTAATGGCGATGAAATGGGGGGCGGGGGGGGGCACGAGGTGGGGAAAAGGGAGAGGAGGGCGGTGGGAGTGGCAGAGAAGGAGCAGAACGCAGAGGGAACGGGGAAAGGCAGGAGTGAATGGACCATAAAATATACAGGAGCAGAATGACACCATTTGGCCCATCGAGTCTCTTCCGCCATTTCATCACGGCTGATACATTTAGAAACATAGAAAACATACAGCACAATACAGGCCCTTCAGCCCACAAAGCTGTGCCAAACGTGTCCTTACCTAAGAACTACTTAAGCTTTACCCATAGCCCTCCATGTAGCCATCCAGGAGTCTCTTAAAAGACCCTATCGTTTCTGTCTCCACCGCCGCCGCCGGCAGCCCATTCCACGCACTCACCACTCTCTGCGTAAAAAACTTACCCCTGACATCTCCTCTGTAGCTACCTCCAAGCACCTTAAAACTGTGTCCTCTCATGTTAGCCATTTCAACCCTGGGAAAAAGCCTTTGACTTCCCCTACATCGCTGTACAAAGCCTTTGACTACCCTATGCCTCTCATTATCTTGTACTCCTCTGTCAGGTCACCTCTCATCCTCCGTCTCTCCAAGGAGAAAAGGCAGAGTTCACTCAATCTATTCTTATAAGGCATGCTCCTCAGTCCAGGCAACATCCTTGTAAATCTCCTCTGCACCCTTAATATGGTTTCCACATTCTTCCTGTAGTGAGGCAACCAGAATTGAGCACAGTACTCCAAATGGGGTCTGACCAGGGTCCTATATAGCTGCAATATTACCTCTCGGCTCTTAAACTCAATCCCACGATTGATGAAGGCCAATGCACATATGCCTTCTTAACCACAGAGTCAACCTGCGCAGCAGCTTTGAGTGTCCCATGGATTTGGACTCCAAGATCTCACACTGCCAAGAGTCTTACCATTAATGCTATATTCTGCCGTCATATTTGACCTACCAAAATGAACCACCTCACATTTATCTGGATTGAACTCCATCTGCCACTTCTCTGCCCAGTTTTGCATCCTATCAATGTCCCACTGTAACCTCTGACAGTCCTCCACACTATCCACAACACACCCAACCTTTGAGTCATCAGCAAATTTACTAACCTATCCCTCCACTTCCTCATCCAGATCATTTATAAACATCACAAAGATTAGGGGTCCCAGAACAGATCCCTGAGGCACACCACTGGTCACCGGCCTGAATGCAGAATATGACCTGTCTACAATAAGCCTTGCATGGGGTACCTTATCATTCGCCTTCCTAAAATCCATATACACTACATCTACAGTTCTACCTTCATCAATGTGTTTAGTCATATCCTCAAAAAATTCAATCAGGCTTGTAAGGCATGTCGTGCCTTTGACAAAGCCATGCTGACTATTCCTAATCATATTATGCCACCCCAAATGTTCATAGATCCTGCCTCTCAGGATCTTCTCCATCAACTTACCAACCACTGAAGTAAGACTCACTGGCCTATAATATCCTGGGCTATCCCTACTCCCTTTCTTAAATAAGGGAATAACATCCGCAACCCTCCAATCCTCTGGAACTTCTCCCATCATCATTGATGATGCAAAGATCATTGCCAGAGGCTCAGCAATCTCCTCCCTTGCTTCCCACAGTAGCCTGGGGTACATCCTGTCAGGTCCCAGTGACTTATCCAACTTGATGCTTTCCAAAAGCTCCAGCACATCCTCTTCCTTAATATCTACATTCCCAAGCTTTACAGTCCACTGCAAGTCATCCCTACAATCACCAAGATCCTTTTCCATTGTGAATACTGAAGCAAAGTATTCATTAAGTACCTCTGCTATTTCCTCCAGTTCCATACACACTTTCTCACTGTCACACTTGATTGGTCCTATTCTCTCTCATCTTATCCTCTTGCTTTTCACATACTTGTAGAATGCCTTGGGGTTTTCCTTAATCCTGTCTGCCAAGGCCTTCTCATGGCCCCTTTTGGCTCTCCTAATTTTATTCTTAAACTCTTTCCTGCTAGCCTTATAATCTTCTAGATTCCTATCATTACCTAGTTTTTTGAACCCTTCGTAAGCTCTTCTTTTCTTCTTGACTAGATTTACAACAGCCTTTTTACACCACGGATCTTGTACTGTACTATCCTTTCCATGTCGCATTGAAACATACCTACTCAGAATCCCATGCAAATATCCCCTGAACATTTGCCACATTTCTTCCATACATTTCCCTGAGAACATCTGTTTCTAATTTATGTTTCCAAGTTCCTCCCTGATAGCCTCATATTTCTCCTTACTCTAGCCTTCTCCCTGTATCCCTTCACCCCCTGACTAACCTAGAATCTATCAATCTCTGCTTTTAATATAGTTAATAATGTGGCCTCCACAGCTGCCTGTGGTGACGAATTACACAGATTCACCATCCTCATGTTAAAGAAATTCCTCCTTAACTCTGTTCTAAGTTGTCGTCCCTCTATTCTGGGGTGTGAAGGAGGAAGGGGCGGGGGGAAGGGGAGCGGGGTTGAGATGGAGGGTAGGAAGAAGCTGACTGGTCTACCAGAGCAAGATGTTGTCCACAATCCAGCACTGCAAACTGGCCTCTCTAAGGCACCGAGGGCATGTGAAGTTGGGTGCAGCTGCTGCAGAGGCAAAATGGGCCTTTGTGCCATTGCACTCATTTGCTGTAATCTGTGTAAAAATCCAGGAACTCTTTGCTAAAAGGTTGTATATCATGGGAGTTGATAACCTTAAAGTTAATTAGATAGTGCACTTCTAAATTTTTAATTAATAAAATATCCTTTGAAATTAAGAAATGTAATGCCCCGTGGGGTGGGGAGGGGAAAAGATATATATATATAGAGGGAGAGAGAGAGAGAGAGAGAGAGAGAGAGATAGAATGAGAACAAATGTTTGAACTCCTTGGTTGCCAACAGCTCTGATTGTCAATTGTGGAGTGGTGGGGACCATTATTATTGGGCTCAGGCTTGGCTTTAAGCGTGACCAAATCTAAAGTCAGGTCCAGGTGGAATGCAGCCCAGTTTGCTGCAGACCTGGCTACAACATGGTAGAGAGATCTGAGTTCCCATCCTCACCCCCTTCTGCTGCCCCACTAGATGGCGCTCCTGCTACCAGTGCTGAGCGGCTCCCAAACAACATGGTGTCAGAGGTAAAAACCAAGCAAGGTTTCCTTCTTCAACCTCAGACTGAACCAGCATTCCAATGTTCAATACCCACTCAGATTGAAGGTGAAGGATTGGAGAAATTGCAAAGTGCATGAAGAGAAATTGATTTGCAATGTTAACCAAAGGATATCATGCATCATATTGACAACCACTTTGATGTCAGCTTACTCCTGCATATTTCAGTTGTGCCCTTGGTCAAGGACCTGGGTTTTACCTTCTGACATTGCACACATTATGTATGTGAAGGAAACCTTCGCTGACTTGGACTGAGTTGGACATATCAGGGACTAGGCTGAAAAGGCCCACTGGTCAGGAGAGGTGGTTGGGTGGAGATTGACAGCATTGGGTTGGTGTGTTTTCTGATAATTAGATTATTGGAGGACAGAGAATTAAACTGGGGTAGATTCCCAGAATCCAGGTGTCGGAAGGGGTTGCGAAATTGGCACACAAGTCTTGAGACGGAGACAGTGACGTGGATTGAGGGCTTGTGAGGCAGGGATGATAGTTACTGTAGTGGGATAGAGGAGTTTAACAGATGTAAAAGAAATGAAATTGTGAAAAAAATAAAATGTGCCAGCGTGAGTTGTTTTTCCAGAGTCAGAGTATCTTTAAGTCAGAGGTTCCCAACCTGGGGTCCATGGACTGTTGGTTAATGATAGGGGTCCATGATATGAAAAGGGCTGGGAACTCCTGCTTTAAGTAATGGTATAGAAAAGGCAGCAGTCCTACGTAAACATAGTTGTAGCATTAGTAACCAACAGCAGGCTTTCTCTGGAAAAAAAAAGGGATCTAATTTCTTGGTGACTGTCACAGAGGTCACCTCATCTATTCAAAGGTCAATCATGATAGCAGGACTTAGTTGAGTTTGTGGATTGTCACTATTTTTCCTTGGAAATAGCCGTGTTCCTCTCCAGAAATAATCATCTATTTGCTGATAAAGCAGTTCTGTATCTATGAATTCCAAACTGTATTTAGTAAGAAAAAAGTGCAAATTTTCTCCCTGAGAGTTCTTGATGTTTACCATCTGACAAATCGATTAGTTGCATTTTGGCAATTGGCTAAGCCCATTGCTGAGTAATTGAAGATTAGCTTTATCTGTCACATGTACACCAAAACATCAAAATATACCGTAAAATGCATCAATCACTTGAATCCAAGGACTAATACTGTCCAAGGATGTGCTGGGGGCAGCCTGCAAATGTCACCATACTTCCAGTGCCAGCATACCATGCCCATGGCTGTGCATCTTTGGAAAGTGGCAGGAAACTGGAGCATGGGGAGAAGGTCCAAACTCCTTACAGACAGGAGCAGGAATTGAAGCCTGATCTCTGGCACTGTTATGTGTTGTGCCCACAGCTACACCACCCTGCCACCTCAGGTGGAAACGTACCCGGCACTGGCATCTAAATATCTTAAAAGACTTCACCTCCAAAATCTGGGCACAACCTACAGAGGTCATGTTTCAGAATTCATTCTGACTTCTCACAGTGCAGGAGTTCCCAACCCGGGGTCCACAGATCCTCCGTTAAATGTAGGGGTCCATGGCATAAAAATAGTTGGGAACCCCAGTTATAGTGGTATAGATTGAATGTGAGTGTCTCGACCTGTTGTGAGTTAGTAATATCTAGAGAATGTCCAAAAACCTCAGCCAAAATAATATTTACTCAGATTTCAGTTGGGCCTAGCATTATAAATCTTTACTGAATTTCTAAAAGCATTTGACATTTCTGATTTTCTTTAACATCAAATTTTTTAAAAAATTCACTGAGACTGCTGGGAACAACATAATGCATGTGATCAATTAGAGTCTGGATTCTGGATTGCTGTATCAAACAGGTTTAATTTTGACGAATGTATGCTTTGCACAGTGTGAACAGGGGAGCTGCTCCCAATTACAGGCCCAGTCCTCGTTTCAGGGCAGTAAATTGCTGACAGGTGTATCCAAGCAAGCATGTTTATTTGCATCTGAAAGCAACTCATAAGGCACCATTCTTGCAAAATAATTACAAATAATTAGTTAATTAATGGTTACCATTAAATAGAAATAAGTTGAGTATAGAATGGCAAATAAGCAGTTACCTTGATGTCGAACAACAGGAAAAAAGCAAGACTCGTAGTTAAAAGGAACTTCTTGCAGACTTAGTCATCTGAAATTGTTCTGTTGAAAATGAAGTGGTGGAACTCTGCAGAAGTGTGGGATGTGTAATGCCAGATTATGAGGTTATTTTTATGTATGGCTTGTGTGTAGATGTGTCCCGTTTTGTGAGACTTTACATTTTGTTATCTATAAAATGCCATGATCACAGTTTTTGTGATGTACAGGTGGGACATGGATGTACTCAGGAGGGACGTAGAGTATCTCATGTTTGGCACAGTATCCCAGGTGTTTGGCCAGTGTTTTTGTCATAATACACAAGATAATGCCTTAACAAGTAGCAGACATAGTTTCTTGGAATTGGAACTTCAGTCTCTGATACTAATTTTACTCATCCTTAGATCCTAAGCTTTTTTCCTACAGAAAGTACTTGAAGCAATACTGACTGGAGATTAGTTTAAGGCAAACAAGTAATATAGTGTTTGCGTAGATGAGTTTCAACAAAGTAAAAGATTCAGACGTGAACAGTAGAGAATGGTCCATCCCAGCTTCTATTTCTTATAGTCAAAAGAAGTTATTGCAATCCCGTTGTGGCATTCCTCTTCACTCTGGTATAATTGCAGTGCAGTTTATGTTGGTTTATTATGGAGGAACACTCATTAGGGAGATAAAGATTTCTTCACTTCAGACTTGTCTATCATGTTACCAAGTCTAGACACTCCCTCAGATGCAAGACAACAATCTTGACACTACCTAGTTTGGGAAGGGGCTAAAAAGGCTATCCAATAGCTGAGAAACAGTCCTCTAGAGCTTTCAATACCCCTGTTTCAGTACTAAAAATTGGAGAAGTACTAATGATGCTCCTTAATGACTTCCAATTCCTTTATTCACGAGATGCTGTTATCATGACCATCTTCAAGAGGCTAAACCCATTGATAAGAATTACTGAGAGATCTCCCTGCTGTCTGCCGTGAGGATCTTCCTCAGCTATCTCCTCCCAGTGAACAAAGAGTTCAAAGAGAATCTACTATTGCAGATTCCATCCACGAAGAGGTACAATGGACACAATCTTCACCTTGTGGTACATCCAAGAAAAAAGTAGGAAGCAGCCCTGTGCGTGACCTTTCTCAATCTCAGCCAAGTGAAAGAAAGAGTGATAGAGGCTTAAGATCTCAAATGTGATACTGTGTTCCTGCTCTCTTAAGCAGCAGCAATCTCCGACTTCCTCTGTACTTTGTAGTCATATATCACTTACAGAAGGTACTAGAATTATGAAGGCTCCTTGGTTAGAAATGACGTTACTTGCAGAAATCTGATTGTACCCGTATATTCTCTCACACATTTTGAAAGCACTTTTCAAGATAGTAGTAATAATAAAATACTTCATGGTATTTATTAATGACTGGATACATTATGTATTCTACTAGTTTAATTATGGGCAGCATTCAAGTCAATGAAATGAAGGAATTATGGCGAGTTTGATATGATATCAGTAATCATAGAAAATGAACTTTTCTGACTAAAGGAGAAATCAGTTTACGGGCAGTTCTCAGGAGAGGAATCCTATATAATCTGGAAACTGTCTTTACTACCCATACTGCCTCTGCAAACACCTCCATATCCATCGACAGGGTAATTAATAAGGTCAGGGTTGCTGTCAGGCTGATGTCCCCAGGCTTGGGTCGTATTCTGCCAGATTCATTGGGCAGGCCATATCATCCAAATGCCTGGCACATTCCATATTAGAGGTCAGAATGCTGGTATGACACCATGCAACTTAAGGCTGTTGGTTTAAAAGATTTTAAAAGAAAGCATTTAGCCATGTGTTGCACAATGTAAGAAACTAATCCTTTATACTTTCTACATCATAGGGAATCCTAATGGCATTAACGTAGGAAGTTGTATTACTGGTGTTTAGGCTATAAACCTCAGAGTTTAAATTCTTTAAACGTTGTCTATGTTTTTGAATTATTGGCAGGTTACAATTTATTTCTCGGACATTGTAGGATTCACCACCATTGCTGCTTCGTGTACGCCTCTGCAGGTAGTACAGATGTTGAACAACCTGTACATGTGCTTTGACACAAGAATTGAGTCCTACGACGTCTACAAGGTACAAAGTCCGCAGGAGTTGCTAATGAATATAAAAATCAGGAACGCCAATAGAAGGCAAACAATAATCAGAGATTTATTATAAATAGTTTTATTTCAAGGGCAGTCATGAGACATCTTGAATACCTGCATTCCCAGATTTAATTATAAACTGCCCCCAACTTCGTGATAGTACAGGAACCAGTCCAGGGAGGGAATTAAGAAGTGGGCAGGCCAAATACCCAATATTAAGGAAATTACACCTACCTGTGCAAGCTTTGGATTTTCTCTCAGATCTTCCACCAGCTATTGCTACACTTGAGATCATCCAGCATGATCTCTTTGCACTTCCTTGCAGTAATTCATTGGTACCTTTTAATTGAAAGGCAGTACAATGTCTTGCCCACAAGTCAGCGCCTCTGACAGTCCCTCGATGGCAACCTGGACTATATTTTCAGGTCCTTTGAGTGGAAACTTTATTAATAACCTTCAGCCTCAAATGAGATTTCTCACTCAGCAACAGCTAACACCTTAGGTTGAATGAATATAATATATACACTCAGTGGCCACTTTATTAGGTACACCTGCATGCCTGCTCTTTAATGCAAATGTCTAATTGGTCAATCATGTGGCAGCAACTCAATGCATGAAAGCAGACAGGCATGGTCCAGATGTTCACTAGTTGTTCAGACCAAACATCAGAATGGGGAAGAAATGTGATCTCAGTGACCTTAACTGTGGGATGATTGTTGGTGCCAGATGGGGTGGCTTGAGTATTTTCAGAAGCTGCTGATCATCTGTGGTTTTCACACACAGCAGTCTCTAGAGTTTACAGAGAATGGTGTGAAGAAGCAAAAAAAAAAAAGACACCCAGTGAGCGGGAGTTCTGTGTGTGAAGGTGTCTTGAGAGAGGTCAGAGGAGAATGGCCAGACAGGGTCAGCTGACAGGAAGGCGACAGTAACTCAGATAACCATGGGTTACAACAGTGGTGTGTGCACATCAAACCTTGACTTGGATGGGCTGCAGCAACAGAAGACCTTACGGGGTTCCAAGGTGTACCTACAGTGTATTAAAAACCATAAGCTTTAGGAACAGAATTAGGTCATGGGGCCTATTGAGTCTGCTCCGCCATTTCATCGTGGCTGAAATTAGTGGCCACTGAGTGTATATTGTTTACTTGTAAAGTGAATTACGGGCAAACAACACATTTTTTTGCTCTTCGTGCCTGCTTTCTGTAATTCCAGGTATATTATGCTTAGCAGCATTACAACTAGCAATTCATTTTCAGACAAACATTTATTTCCTCCATGCTCAAGGTGGAAACCATTGGAGATGCTTACATGGTAGTGAGCGGCCTTCCTGAGCGAAAGGGGACTAAGCACGCTGACGAGATCGCAAAGATGGCCTTGGATCTAGTGGCAGCTGTGCGACAGGTTCCGATTCCTCACATGCCAACGGAAAGACTGCAACTGCGAGCTGGCATTCATACAGGTCTGCGAATCTGATAATGAGCCTCTGAAAGATGTCTTTGACTCTATCCAATCATTTCTGTACTGGTTATATCTTAGACCCTATTCTGTCATTCCAAATATTGGAGTGGTTAAATTTGATAGTCGAGAAGCCAGTTGTCAAGACTGTGTACATCTTCACCCTGGGGGCCCATTGGTCAGCACGTCAGTTTTGTGTTTACTTGATTTCTGCATGCAGATGGGAACATTTTGGGAAAACATTAATCAGCATTAGTTTTTGGCTGGTAATGAAGACACAAAAAACAATTTGAAGAATGCAGTAGAACAGAGGGATCTAGGAATAATGGTGCATAGTTCCCTGAAGGTGGAATCTCATGTGGATAGGGTGGTGAAGAAAGCTTTTGGTATGTTGGCCTTTATAAATCACAGCATTGAGTATAGGAGTTGGGATGTAATGTTGAAATTGTACAAGGCATTGGTAAGACCAAATTTGGAGTATTGTGTACAGTTCTGGTCACCGAATTATAGGAAAGATGTCAACAAAATTGAGAGAGTACAGAGAAGATTTATTAGAATGTCACCTGGGTTTCATCTCCTAAATTACAGAGAAAGGTTGAACAAGTTAGGTCTTTATTCTTTGGAGCGTAAAAGGTTGAGGGGGGACTTGATAGAGGTATTTAAAATTATGAGGGGGATTGCTAGAGTTGACGTGGATAGGCTTTTTCCATTGAGAATTGGGGAGATTCAAACAAGAGGACATGAGTTGAGAGTTAAAGGGCCAAAGTTTAGGGGTAACATGAGGGGGAACTTCTTTACTCAGAGAGTGGTAGCTGTGTGGAACAAGCTTCCAGCAGAAGTGGTTGAAGCAGGTTCAATGTTGTCGTTTAAAGTTAAATTGGACAACTATATGGACAAGAAAGGAATGGAGGGTTATGGGGTGAGTGCAGGTCGGTGGGACTAGGTGAGAGTAAGAGTTTGGCACGGACTAGAAGGGCCGAGATGGCCTATTTCTGTGCTGTACTTGTTATATGGTTATATGGTTAACTTAAAGAGAACTTCATCGGAGAAGTGATATCTTCAATAGGATGAGAGACTATTTGCCCAAGGTAGCCTGGATGGGTAACTGCAGTAAATTATGGGTGGTACACACTGAAGCCACTGTGAATCAATAGTCAGGAAGACAAATTATAATGAATAGCAAAAAAATAAACACAGAGAGATGTGAGAATGAACATCTTTTTACAGATAGAATGCTATGATCTGGAGCTCACTGTCTATAGGATTGCTTTTTTGTTATGTGCTGTGTTGCATGATATGGGCAATCATGGTCTTTCCATGATCATGATTGCCCTTGGCAAATTGTTATACAGAAGTGATTTTCCATTGCCTTCATCTGGGCAGTGTCCTTTCAAGATGTGTGACCCCAGCCATTTTCAATACTCTACTGAGATTGTCTGCCTGGCGTTAGTGGTCGCATAACCAGGACTTGGGATATGCACCAGCTGTTCCCAGGGCTCTATGTGACCCTGATCAGGGTGCTAAGAAGATGCTACACCTTGTCTGAGGGTGACCTACAGGCTAGCGGAGAGAAGGAATGCCTTATACCTCCTTTGGTAGAGACATATCTCCACCCCACCACCTTAGTCTGTAGGATAAAGAAGGCAAAACTCAGAGATTTCCAAAGGAAGAGAAAACATTTTACAGAGCTGCGGGGAAAGACTGAGGGAATAAGACTGTGTGGTTTATCCCAAAGAGGACATTGGAGCAGATTGAGCAAAAACAGAGGAACTGGAAGAAAGAACTTCTTACAGGAGGCAGGGTGACATTTCCATAGCTGCTGCCTGACCTGCTGAGTTCCTCCAGTGTTTTGTGTGTGTTGCTTTGGATTTTCAGCGTCTGCAGACTTTCAAGTGTTTGCAAGGAAGTAACTTTGAGAGAGCTGTGGAGATCTGTAGATTTGTAACGGATCTAGCATCTGCTTGTTTTTGAAGATCGCTTGTGTAACATCTTTCATTATCTGTGACTATATAATAAGCAAGTAGATTGACTATTGAGATGTGAGTATCACTGTATGCTGCAGGTCCCTGTGTGGCCGGAGTTGTGGGATACAAGATGCCCCGTTATTGCCTTTTTGGAGATACAGTAAATACAGCATCCCGCATGGAATCCACAAGCCTTCGTAAGTCGCAACCATCACTTTTATGACAATATTGCATTTTGATCCTTCTGGGGAGGGGTCTTGATCTCATGGATGTTTGAAGGATCAGGGGCGATGATTTAAAACTCCTGGGTGATGTGTGAAAAAACTTTGTTATATGACTTGGTACAGATCATAAAATGGTGGAAAGAGAATCTATCAAGGATTTTCAAAGGGTCTTGAATGACAAATGAGAGAAGATAATTCTCAGGGCCATGGGTATAACAGAAGGAGAATAGGACTAATATTGCTCTACTATTAGGTCTAAATGTTCTTCTTCTGTTCCATAGCAATATGTGTTATCCATAATGGTGATTTGGTTCTAACTTGATTTCCAGCAGAAGCAGTTTATCTTTCTTTTTGTCAAGCCTCCCGTCAACTTTAAAGACCAGGTGTGGAGAATGGTTACAGATAGTTCTGTCCCACCACATCCCTACCCTTTCCCATCTACCTCCACCCAAGTCACGATCCCCCATCTGCAATTGAAGCCCATCACCATTCAGATCAGTGCACCACGGAGCCCTGACTTCACTCATCCCATAAAATGCAGCCTGCACTAAGTGGACGCGACAATTCACACTGCGCCTTCTCACCCCACGCGGTTCTCCTCTTCTGCAGCTCAGAAGATTCACATAAGTTCGGATACGTTCTCTGCCCTGGTGAAGGACGGCGACTATGAGATTGAACTACGAGGGGATACCGAGCTCAAGGTAAAGCCAAACAGCTCAGCTTCAGGCGGAGAGTGATCTGCTGTTTCATCGCAGCATTCACTCGGACTGTGTCTGAATCAGTCATGCTATTTTAGTGGGATTTCATTTATCTGAGAAGGCAAGTGCATTTCAAACATCAAATTTCAAAGGGTAGACCATCACCTTGCAACAGAACTGCAGGGTTTTTACACAACTCACATTACAGCGGAAAGTCAGACTCTAGCTTGTATATTGACTCAAGCCATCAGTATATGGTTAAAAAGACTACAGAGCATTGATATGAATATTCTGATACTCAGTGGTTAAGTGATAGATCAGGAAATATTGTGAGCCAAGCAAAAGTTGAAGAGTTTTACCTCAACATTGAAGCCCGAGTGCAACAAAATCTCATTACTTTACTATCATTTATAGCCTATGAATGGAAATCTGTACGCCTGGAAATAGGGCCATTGTAGGAATGGGAGTGGTTACAATGGCGTCCACGTTTGAAAAAGCCAACCAACGTTACTTACTAGGCAAGGAATATGCACATGCAAACTAGTGGGGCCTCATCTCACTGAAACTGCCCCAGAACTGGAATTGGTTTATTAATGTCACATTTTCTGAGATATAGTGAAAAGCTTGCCTTACACACTGTTCATACAGGTCAACCCATTGAGGTAGAACGATTCCTTAAGGTTGTCATAGCCAGGTAGGGGCAATAGGATCCCACTACCTATTAAATGCTCCCAGTGGTGTGCCACTGACTAACAAGTTCAGCTCCCGGCCTTAACTATTGAGCCTGAGGAACAGTTTCTACTGACAGGAGGCGGGTAACAGGTCCCTTAAAACAAGTCTCTCTGGGCAAATGGGGTTTGTTAGCCGTGGTCGGAAGCCAATCTAGAAGGAAATCCTGATCTCAAACCTTTGATGCATCGCAGCTGTACCCACTCTTGGGGAAGGCTTTGGGAGTAAACCCTGAGGTAAAGTCCTGGGCTGAAGCCCCTAAGGCAGTCCTACATTGAGTTCAACACTGACTGGCAATTCCAGCGATGCTGCTGGTGCCAAACCGTATCGGTCTCTGCCGTTCCTTTGGGTTCATCAGCTGCGTGGAGAGGGGGAGCTTGCTATATGGGCAACAGCTTGCTCTCCATATCGTACTGCCCGGACTTGCGTATTGACTGATGGCACTGCACCAACAATGTAGACAGCTAGGACACAACCTCCATGTTCAATCCCGGCCAATGGAGGTACTGGGGTAGGACAAGATAAAACAATAACAGATGTAAGGAAAATGCCGTGCGGGTGAATAGCACAGTGCAAGATCGTAACGGGATAGATTGTGAGGTCAAGAGTCTATCTTATATCAGGGAACCATCCAACAGTCGTACAACAGCAGCGTGGATGTTGCCCTTGAGTCTGATGCTGGGGTATTCTTAGCATCCAGCAACAAAGCATTGTCGAACTGGCTGAGAAGACAGTCACAATGAAGAATTCTCACAGATGGCAAACCTGGCCAGACGAAACTTATTGAAAGAAAGGATTTTGGCCGGACCTTGTGGTGAAAACGGAGGAATAGTCAGTATGAAAGCAAATGCTACCTTCCCTGCTTCTGCAAAATTGTTCTTGTTTGAGAGGCTGCAAGAAGTGACGGTAATATCTGTCTTGCCCATCGTCTGTCGAATGACCATTGCTGCACTTAAACCACAACTTGACACTCTACAATCCAACTTCAACTTGTGTGGTACTGGATTGAACGAGGAAACCTTTGCTTGCTAATCTTGTATTCATCAAATACACTTTGTTAATCCTTGTTCCATATCCATTTTGCATCCTTTCTCAATGAGTGATAAGAATATAAAACATAGGGGTCAGAATAAAGTCATTTAGCTCATCGAGTCTGCTCTGCCACTCACTCATAGTTGATCTTTTTTATCTCGCCCCTTTCTCCCCATATCCCTTAACCCCCTTACCAACCAAGAACAACCGTCTTAAGGTTTCTGCCTTAAGTACACCCAAGAACCTGGTCTCTATTTTCTAGCCTGGGGAAAAATACACACGTAGGACAACAAATACGTTTTCGGGTCTTTCATTCCTTTATCGGTTTTGAGAAAGAGGGTATCAAAATAAAAAATGACAAAATAAATTTAAAAAACAGTTCCTGCTATTACAATCCCAACTTAATTTTGGTCCACACCCTTGTTACGTAGGCAGTATGAACCAAAACAAAATATACAAAACCAATACAGTGGTAGTAATTCTAAAAGAAACAATACAAACAACATTAGAATCCCACCATCCTTGTACCTTATATACAACATCAAAAATATGAATAAATACATCTCATCTTAACCAAGAGATGTAGTCACTTTGGCACACACGTGCTTAACTTCCAAACACATATTGGTTAGACCCTGAAACGAGTTCTCCTCGCTCATAATACGTAAACAGAGACATTCACATTATTCCACTATATTCATATTCAGTCATGAAACAATAAAGAAAGACTAAAATAAACTTTTACAATATATTGCCTTGGAGTTTAAATTACTAAAAAGAGTAATCTACTAGGCCGATGAGGAACTTTACACAACCATGCTATCCAGCTCTGATAGCTTACTCAGGAAATTCTTTCATCACCATACGACTAGCATTCGACATCCATTCTTGAACCTTGCAACTCTTCTTTCTACTCCACACGTGCATAATGACATCACTGTTTTCCCTTAAAGGCACAGGCAACAAGATTAGCATTACCAGGGTGAATATGCAAGTGCATTTTAAAAATAAAAAAATTATATTCAACGGTCACCTGGTTACATCTGTATCCCTCATGGCCAAAGAAATTCCTCCTCATCCCGGTTCCAAAAGGATGTCCGCTGATATAGATCATAATCCCTGCTAGTGAAACGTACTCTCCATGTGTTACAGTATGCACCCCACCACGCCAGCCTCTGGGGTTTAGACATCCTGATTCTCCAGAGGATGGATAGTTGGCGCGGTTCCTTTCTGCTCATTGGTGGCCATGCTTCAGTGTCAACATTGGGATATCTAAATAGTAGCTGAAATCAGGTTCGGTGCTCAATCATCAACTTCAGTCTGTGATTGCATTTAGGGTTTCTGTCTCATTAGGCTCTCGTCTAGCATCAAGTCAAGAACTCTGTTCCATCAAACAATCTGCAGGTGCTGGAAATCCAAGCAACACACGCAAAATGCTGGAGAAACTCAGCAGGCCAGGCAGCGTCTGTGGAACACAAAATTCTCTGCAGATGCTGGGGTCAAAGCAACACGCACGACACGCTGGAGGAACTCAGCAGGTCGGGCAGCATCTGTGGGAAAAAGTGCAGTCGATGTTTCTGGCTGAGATCCTTCAGCAGAACCCTGTTCCCATCTCAGTCTCAAGTCTAGTCTTGGATCCTTACCATCCTCACCTAAGGCTCTTGTCACACCATGTCCTCTCTATCTAGGCCTTTCAGTATTCAATAAGTTTTGATGAGATTCCCCCAACATCCTTTGGGACTCCATAAGAACAGGCACAGAGCTATCAATACATAATTCCCAGGAGCATTTTTGTGAACCTCCTTTAGAGCAAGAGCTTGGAATCTTTCTGAATTCTCTCCCCACTTTTGTAATAGTCTACATCTTTGTTCTTTCTGCTGAAGAAAGAATCACATTCTACTCCAACCCCTAAAAAAAATTGTTTTAAAGATTATGTCCTTTTCCTTGATATTCAGGTGATACTGTTCTGAAGCTCAGTTATATGTAACCTGGATCTTGAAATAGAGCCAGTGCCGTAATATTGTCTCACTCCTATTCAGCGGTGACGCTGGTAAATTTACGTGTGTGTCTGCGTGTGCCATTCAACAACTGGTCAATGCCACTTTCTTTGCCATTGTGGCTTGCTGTGCTAAACACTTTTGTCAGTGCACACAAGGACCTTGGACAGCGTTGGTGGAGAACATTACAAAGTCAGCTGAGACGCTCCAAACTTACCCCAAACTTTCCACACAGGCATCAACAGTATCCTTCAACACTCCTGGTAAAAATACCTGTTCTTGTTACTTATGTGTAATTATTTCAAAGGTTTCAAAGGTACATTTAATGTCAGAGAAATGTATACATAGAAACATAGAAAATAGGTGCAGGAGTAGGCCATTTGGCCCTTCGAGCCTGCACTGCCACTCAGTATGATCATGGCTGATCATTCAACTCAGAACCCTGTACCTGCCTTTTTTCCATACCCCCGATCCCTTTAGCTACAAGGGCCATATCTAACTCCCTCTTAAATATAGCCAATGAACTGGCCTCAGCTGTCTCCTGTGGCAGAGAATTCCACAGATTCACCACTCTCTGTGTGAAGAAGTTTTTCCTAATCTCGGTCCTAAAAGGCTTCCCCTTTATCCTCAAACTGTGACCCCTCGTTCTGAACTTCCCCAACATTGGGAACAATCTTCCTGCATCTAGCCTGTCCAATCCCTTTAGGATTTTATACATTTCAATAAGATCCCCCCTCAATTTTCTAAATTCCAATACAATATACATCCTGAAATACTTTTTCTTCACAATCATCCATGAAAACAGAGGAGTACCCCAAAGAATGGATGACAGTTAAATGTTAGAACCCCAAAGCCTCCCCCGCTCCCCACCTCCCGTACGTAAGCGGCAGCAAGCAACAATCCCCCCTCCCCCACCAGTAAAAAGAAGCATTGGCACCCACCACCAAGCACTCAAGCATGCAGCAAAGACACAGACTTGCAGTACCCCAAAGACTACTTGTTCACCAGTATTCGACATACCACAGGCTCTCTCTCTCCCTAATAAGGGAGAAAGAGATATCTCCGTTTCACAGTGAGAGGGGAGACATAACAAACAACTCACTGGCTTACGACATTAAAAGTCTTGCTTCGCTTTTTCCGAGCTCTGTGCCCAAGGGTCTCAAGTCTCTGGGCACATAGCTGTATATCTTCCAACTCCCATGACACACCGATCTCCTGCCAGGACACCGACCTTCGATCCACCCATCTCCAGAGCCACAAAATCTCGGACCATTAATGCTTTGCGACAAGGAGAAAGCACTTCATATACAAGCTTGCAACCAAACTATTTATAAGTTGAGACTCCAAGTTGGAAGACTTAATGCCTGAAAAAGGGCACGCACACTATAATACTCTCCTGACCAATAAGATCACAAAACACGAGTATATAAAAAGAACAGCATATTCAGTGCTTAAAATATATTAAGGTAAACAAATAATATCACAAAATATTTAATATTGTATGCACAATGTTAAGATATAAGCTGAAATATCTTAAGTAATTTTATTTTCAAATAATGTTATTTTATAATATTTACCTGATGGGTTAACAGTCCACCTACATTAAATTGTTTCCTTAGCTTCCAAAACTTCAGGTTTTATCACTTTATCATTTTATCACACCATCTAAAAACTCACTTCTGCTTCAGGTACTAAACGTATAAAATAGTTGCAAATTCACTGAGTTCGAATCCAGCCGGCTCCCCCGCACGCTTTCCATCCGTGCTGGGTTACCGGCTGGTGATCTCTTTGGAAACTCACCCGGCAGAAGGCAATGGCAAACCACTGCTGTAACTTGCCTCGTACGCGGTTCCCCACTACGTCAGTGAGGCGCGGAGGGAAATCGTCCGCTAACTGGAGAAACTCCGGATGTGATGTACCTGTCCTTTTACCTACTGTGACTATATTGGAAAGGTTGCCAGACACTAAACCTGAGGAAGATTATTGACAATCGAACTATGCATTGAACTAAACTGAATACTACTGGTCTCCTGGTTTGATGTTTGATACTCCAGGTGTTGGTCACTTGCGTTTTGATGTTTGCTCAATTTGTTCTTTCCATTTCGCGGGTTGGGTGTCTGATGTTTCCTTGAATGGGTTCCGTAGTGTCTCTTTGTTTCATGACTGTCTGCGGGAGGGCAAATCTCAGAGTTATTTTCTGTATACTTACTTTGCTAATAAATGTAGTTTGAACCTTTGTAGAAATCAACAGCTTCTCTCAGTTTCACTGTGTAATGGCAGCAAATGCTGATAACTTGGTGGACTCTGGGCCAATAGGTACACGAGTCAGTTTATGATGGGAGAGAGGTGGGATGCTGCTAAGATCTGTGGTATGGACCGGCACTTTCTTTTGAATACGGTCATGTCTGTTCCTCTGTCAGGGAAAAGGGAAAATGAAAACGTACTGGCTGATTGGGAACAAGAACTACAGTGTTCAGAACGACAGCCTAGTCTGTCACAGGAATCCGCGCATGAAAAGGAAGAACGAGAACGGAGAAAGTTTGTCATCAGTACTGCAGGTGAGAGAAGATCCAACAAGGTCAGACATCTATAAAAGCAAACTGTTAAATTGTTGCTGTATCTGGTAAGATTTCAATGTTTATCATGTGCAAAAAAAAAAGAAACATTACTCATTCATTTATGTAATCACACAATTACAGTATCAGAAGAAAAATACAAAACTAAAGCTGTAAAAGTCGCCAAAACTCATCAGGTCCGTGAGCCTCTGGGCGGAGAAGTTGCCACCTCAGACGTGGGCATCCTGACGAAACATTTTGAAGTGTCAGTTTGTTCTTTCTTTTCACAGATGCTGAGTGATCTGCTCAGTGGGTCCAACACTTTCATAAGAAATGGGAGCAGAAAATATTCATTATGGCCTTTGGAGCCTGATCCGCTATGCATTATGATCATGGCTGAATTTCAAATTGGCAACGCTCTCCTGTAAAGGAGTCTAAGAACTTTAAATATTTCAGAGTCACCTCCTATCATACTTTTAAATTCCAATGAAAAATTGTCCATTATTTTGGTCTAAGGCTTGCCTTTTTTTCTCTCTTGCACCATATGACCAGAACAGAAGACATCACAAGCACTCCAGAAGTCTGTTCATTTTACGACTTGTCACCTGTGAGAGTTTCTCTGTATATGATACCAGGTGCCTCCAGCAGGTGGCAGTCCTGGCCCAAATTAGAGCTTTTGCAGTCTGACTGGAAATTATGGAGTTTAGGTTTCCTGCAAATGAATTTGTCATACTTTGGACTGTAACTGGCAGAGCCCACAGAAATAGATGTTTCATTTCTAGTCCACTGTTATTCCAACATTTGAGACAGAACCTCTGTAAATTAGTTTTGCCAAAAGTTGAGGGGCTGGACAGTCTAATCGAGCTTGTGAAAGACTGAATGTTGACTTTCCTAAGGACTTTACTTCTCCAGAAGCCAAACAAGGAGTTTGGGGCAGCTGGTGATCGAGGGGGTTTCAGTGAAGGATCCAGTACCAATTGTAGGTGTAGGAAAAACAATCACTGTAATGTCAGCACAGAAGCTGCTCATTCTTGGAGCCATTATGATTGAAAAACTCTGTATCACTAATGCCTAATGTGAGTGGCCTCTTTTTGTTTCGTTTGTAAATGATTACTCAATGAATAAATGACAAATTGGACAAAGTCTCTAGTTACTTTAGTAATGTTTTACGATTAGGATTTATGACCTGAGAGAGACTGACCGCACAAAATTTAATGATATGGGAGAAAGGAACCCAGAATTTGAGGGGCTTTCTACATTTACACAATTTCAGAATCTTGTGTTTGTTGGACAAGTCAGTTAGAATACATTTTTCTGACCTTGATTTTAACAGTCCAGTCAGTAGGGAAAGTAACTTAAAGGAATCTTTGATAAATATTTGTGTTGGGCATGTGGCCAAGTGGTTAAGACGTTCGTCTAGTTCTCTCAAGGTCGCTAGTTCGAGCCTCAGCTGTGGCAGCGTGTTTGTGCCCTTGAACAAGGCACTTAATCACACATTGCTCTAGTCTGTGCGAGGAGTGGCGCCCCACACAGACTTCCAATCTGTGCCTTGTAGGGCATAAAAATGCCCGACGCAGGCCTCTCATGGTCTGAGTCAACGTTCCCCCTTGATAAATCCATAAATGCTTCCACTTCAGTGTCTAACAATTTAAAGCTCTGAGCATGAGCAAAGTTACATAATGGTGGCAGCACAGGATGATAATGGGTAACTCACATTTTAATTGTACTTTTGCTTACAGTCCGGAACAAGCTCCATAGCACAGACCCCAAGCAACAGAACCACACCTCTCTCCATTATGGAGATCAGTGCCAATGGGCACTCAGGAGCCAAAAGCGACTGCTTGCAGAAAGCTGACAGCCAGCTGGCTTTGTCGTCACTGAAATCCAGCGAGCATTCACAGACTTGCAGTCCTAACTCTGAGAAGGCACTCGCACTGCATGGCGGACAGACAGACCAGGACCAAGAATTCTACCTCAAAGGCAAACCGCCGGTGGAATCACGTCCTTCCACTGGCAGGCATGATGCTGCACAGACTGCCGATGATAATCGGCACACAGAGAAATCAGAACTTCTCCCTGGATTTGTGAACTGAAGTTAATGAAGGAAACCAGAGCAGGAAATTATGCTGTGGCGTCTTTAGATTTCAATGTCAATTTTTGAAAAGAATTGTTCTTGAGCTCCAAAGAAATTGCCCAGCCATAGTATAGCAAGGACATTTGGATTCATGCTGGGGATAAATTGAACTTTAGGAAATAGTACAATATGTATTACTAATCAGTTTCCAATTATATCACTGATCTCAATGGAAAAATTCAACAGGAAGAATGGATGACGTGTTCCCTATTCAATAAAACCTGGTTTGTGCTATCCCCATAGTGATCTCTATAGTATAAGACAGGAATTACAAGCTTGCTAACGTGTTCCTTTTGTGAGGAATATTTGTAAATCTGTTTAGCTTTTGAAACAATCTATCAGACTCATGTCTATATTTCAGATATATTCAATACAATCTTACAAGTTGCCACAGTAATATTTAAACTCATGACATCTCAGTAATGTAAATTCTAGGTTTGCACATAGTTTCACATTTGACTACGCTAACACAGACTCTCTAGCATTAGAACTCTTTGCTAATACTTATGATCCATCCAGTTCCTGGATTTTACTATCTTATCTGGAATACATATGAATACATATCATCAAGATGTAATTGGGCAGCTCACAGGCTTTAGAAAGAACAAATTTAGTCAGATATAGCAAGATATTATCCGAGTTCTATCAACGGTTGTAGGTCTGTCTGTGAATGGAGGAAGAGATTTGATAGCAGGCTGGGCTGGAGTGAGCTATTGAACAACACAATCCATTTAAGCACATTGGGCTCTTTACTATTTTGTTACAAAGGGTTTGAGCCCCAGGTGCGATGATTCTGCAGCCTTAGCCTTGATGATCATTTGAGGTTCCAGCCCTTGCAGGGAGTCGCAATTCACCTGTTTCCCATTTCTTACTGTGTATAACTCCCAACACAAGGGAAGCACAGCCTCTTCCCCCTGGCTGTGCTGAGTAACTTCAGTGATTCCACACAGATTCTGTGTCTGATCACTAAAGGGAGTCCTGAATTGCTCCTTGTAAATTCAACTGCAGAGTCAGGAAAACTTGGTGCAAATGACAACTGGTCTTTCCCCTAGAGTGCATCTTCCTCTTTGGCATAAGAGCAGAAGAAATCTGTGGGCATTTAGCCCTTTCCATGAGATAGTTATAGGGCAGACACTTAATAACATGGTTTAAGCAATGTATATCTGGGTTTGAAGCCTTCCCACCTTGAAGTTTTCAAGGTACAGCAGAGGCTGAGGGGAGATCTGATAGAGGTTTATAAAATTATGAGGTATAGATAGAGTAGACAGGGAGTATCCTTTTCCCAGAGTAGAAATGTCTAATACCAGAGGGCATGCATTCAAGTTGAGAGGATGTAGCTTCAAAGGGGATGTAAGGGTTAAGTTTTTTTATTCAGAGAGGGGCAGATGCCTGGAATGCTCTGCCTGGTATGGTGGCATTGGCAAATAAATTAGATAGGCACACGGATATGAGGAAGATGGGGGGATATGGACATCGTGTAGCTAGGTAGAATTAGTTTTTAGGTTTTATAACATTTACTTTTTAGCTGGTTCAGCACAACATTGTGGGCTGAAGAGTCTGTACTGTGCTGTACTGTTCTATGTTCTATGTTTAGAAATATCCTGGATTAGATCTGCCCTTTAGTAGTTTCAAACCACAGTCAACAAACAAGATTTTCAGAACAATGTTTTTCTATGTGAAACTCAGTGAGAGACATTCCCTAGTGACAAGCATCAGAAAGCTGTTCAGCCCATTTCCTTCGGTCCAATTCATTGAAAAAAAAATCAAATTAACTACACTCCCCAGGTCTCTCTCTCAAAAGATTTCTCATCCAATATCTGTCCAAATTAACTTTTCAAGGTTAGTCTTTCTGGCAACGGATCATATCTCTCTGCAAAATATAGTCTCATCTCCTCTCTGATTTTTTTTTCGCCAGGTTTATCTCCCCTGTGCACGATACTTTTCTCCCACCTGGAAAATGTCAGTGCTACTTCAGGCTATATTTCTGTTCTCTGTTCTCTCGCTCACTGCTGTCCTAGTTCTGTTATGTTTGTTTACTTGCACACTTAAATTCTGTATAATTTGAGTTTAGGTCAATTCATGTTTGTCCTCGTCTTGTAACATACAGTGCTGCTTCTGCAAAAAAGCAAACTTTCAAGCCACTTACACCTTGTGACAACAAATGTGAACTTCTGTTTACAGTGGCTCCCCTACACTTTGATTCTTCTATCTGTAACACAGTT
This sequence comes from Mobula birostris, assembly GCF_030028105.1. Taxonomy (NCBI): domain Eukaryota; kingdom Metazoa; phylum Chordata; class Chondrichthyes; order Myliobatiformes; family Myliobatidae; genus Mobula; species Mobula birostris. Next base: position 20,313,747 of record NC_092396.1, read on the forward strand.
TTTTCTAGAAACTTAAAAAATGTTTCCTTTCAACCCTCAATGTCAGTGCAAGTGAATATCTATAACTGTCAGTTCATGCATCTCCTTTAAAACAGCACATTTGGTCTGTCCTTCGCTGTTCATGTAGGTGTTGGATGAAAAGGCGGACACACCATAGCTGGTGCACTCTGGCCAGCAGGTGGCAGTGCCGATCTCCACATTTCCACCCTCTACCAATCTCTGGCCACTAGGATGAATGGAACTAACTTACAATCTCCGTGAGCACTTTCTAATTTTATAAAATTATTGGATCGGGAGAAATATTCTGTAAAACTGACATTAAATGACTAGATATATGGTTTAATGTTATATAAACTAAAAGACGTGCGGTTGGACTGCTTACCACTGAACACGGTAGCCTAGTGGTTAGCACAACGCTTTACAGTACAGGCAACGCGGGTTCAATTCCCAACACCGCCTGTAAGGAATTTGTGCGTTTGCGTGGGTTTCCTCTGGGTGCTCTGGTTTCCTCCCACAGTCCAAAGACATACTGATTGGTGGGTTGCATATTGTCCTGTGGTTTGGTGAGGGTTAAATTGGGGTGCAGCTCGAAGGGCCAGAGGGCCTTTTGTATCTCAATAAATATCCTTACAATAGTTAACCCAGACTTATAAGTTTCAGGTTTACCCTGTCTGCAGTCTGCTCAGAGGTATTTACAGGAATTCAAATTTTCTGCCCTTGGGAGGGAAAGACATTATTCCATCTTTAACAATATGGGTGTGTCGATAGTAGAACACTTTTATTAGACTAAAATGGGGAATGACTGATATGCCCATGGTTGTCCTGAACTTTTCACACCTCTGAATCTGGCTAAGCTTTGCGTTTAAATCCTTTGTAGTTGAATAGATGCGTTCGATTACAAAATAGACTATAAAAATAATTCTCTTTGCAAGTCAACAGCTAATTATACAGCCCTTTGATATGAACCTGCATATTTTGTGAAGCTGAATTCTTTGTTTCTTTGTTCTACATTCAGCGTCTTTCGTCTTTCATGGGCTCATTATTTAGAGATATTTAAGTCTATATATGGTGTAAAAAATTGTTGAAGCTTCATTTTCAAAACTAAATCTTCATGTCCTATGAACCCTTTGTTTATGTATGCGTTTTCTCTTTAATAACTGTGAAACGCTCACAATGTGCAATTTTATTAATTACCAAAAATTGTATACCATAATTGTTAATTTGCCTTTATTTCACAGACTTTCTTCAAATATATTGAATTTCTTTGAACAAAATAAAAGGAGTATTCTGAATGCAAATCTGTGTTATTGTGAGATGGGCAGTGACTTTTGAAAGGTAGTACACAGACTTGTACAATAATAAAAGCAAGATCCACCAAGTGGTGAATGTCCCCAGTGTTACACAGCAGACTGGGAAGGTAACTTTGTGGGGATGATAAAACGGGATTAACAGTGCAGAGTCCGGACTAAAAAGCTGGATGTGCAGTTTACTTACTGGGGAAATTAAATTTAGAGAAACGAAGTGATGCCTTGCTAGATGTAGATGCTGGAAACTGCAGTGACGAATCAGTGTGCTGAAGAAAGTCAGGAGGTCAGGCAGCACCTGTGGAGGGAAAGGAACAGTTGACATTTCAGGGCGAGACCTTCATCTGTACAGCCATCTGAAAAATGTGAAGGGCAGGGGTGGAGCAAGAAACTAGTTCATTAATTCATTCAGTCTGGTGACCAGGAAGTTGTCAGCTTGTCATATTACCTGATTCAGTTTACAATTGTCCTTTTGGCCAAAAGAAATCTGCCCTTGCGGGCGGGCTGGTGGCGCAACGACATCGGCGCCAGACCCGGGAGCGGAGGTTCCCCGGTTCGAAACCAGTCGGGTCCACTCCCGAGTACGCTTTCCATCCGTGCCAGGTTGAGTGTCGAGATCACAACTCAACCTTGTAAAATAAAGGGAAAATACTGCGAAAATGTCTGTGTGAGGAGTGGCGCACCACACAGTCTCTCTCTCGCTCCGCGCCTTGTAAAAGCCATGAAAAAGACATCACCACGGACGCACACGCGCACGCACACACATGCACAGACTAGCACACACACAGGCACACGCCAAAAAAAAAATAGAAATCTGCCCTTGTTGTTTGGCCAATATGTGTTCAACACTTAACCTCCCTTTAGAATAGCAAAGCGACCAACTTAGTTCAAAGCCGAAACAAATTAGTTGTGGACTGGACCTTCCTAAATCTGGCTCACAGCTTGCATACATTCACCTGGACTGGGTGCAGAATGCTGATCCTATTCCCTCTGTGCTTGGAGTTGCATGGTAAGTTCTCAGCTGTTACTAGGCCCCAAGCCTTTGGATTGCCTTGACAGACTTTCACCGAAAGCAAAGCGGCAAAGCCGGTAACTAAGTTTAATAATTTATCTACAAACTATCACAATTGATTTAAATTATCTTTATAAACATGAATTACAAACACATTAAACACTTGTGGGCATGTGGCCAAGTGGTTAAGGCATTGGACTAGTGACCTGAAGGTTGTGAGTTCGAGCCCCAGCCGAGGGAACGTGTTGTGTCCTTGAGCAGGGCACTTAATCACACACTGCTCTGCGATGACACTGGTGCCAAGCTGTATGGGTCCTAGTGCCCTTCACTTGGACAACATCCCTTGCACATTGACTTCTCTAACTTCTGCTAATGCCCCACCTCCCCCTCATACCCCATCTGTTATTTATATACACACATTCTTCCTCTCACTCTCTTTTTTCTCCCTCTGTCCCTCTGACTATACCCCTTGCCCATCCTCTGGGTTTTCCCCCCCTCCCCCTTTTCTTTCTCCCTGAGCCTCCTGTCCCATGATCCTCTCATATCCCTTTTGCCAATCACCTGTCCAGCTCTTGGCTCCATCCCTCCCGCTCCTGTCTTCTCCTATCATTCTGGATCTCCCCCTCCCCCTCCCACTTTTAAATCTCTTACTAGCTCTTTCTTCAGTTAGTCCTGACGAAGGGTCTCGGCCTGAAACGTCGACTGTACCTCTTCCTAGAGATGCTGCCTGGCCTGCTGCGTTCACCAGCAACTTTGATGTGTGTTGCTTGAATTTGCAGCATCTGCAGAATTCCTCGTGTCTACATACCTTCAGCCTGTTTGCAGCATGTGAAACATTGCAACTATGATTCTTGATCACAATTATTACCAAGTGGAGTCTGTATTTGGTGATCCAATTACTAGGCCCAACATTCTACAGGGAAAGTCTCTGCAATATGCAAAGAGAAATCACGAAAACTCTTAATGGAATCAGAAAGATCCTCATTGGATACAGAGAGTCTACAGGTGAGAATGTACAGGTGAGAACATACAGGTAAGAACGTACAGGTAAGAGTCCAGGTGATAATGTGCAAGTGAAAGTCTACAGGTGAGAATCTACAGGTGAGAGTCTACAGGTGAGAAACTACAGGTGACAGTCCAAGTGAGAATGTACAAGTGAGAATCTACGGGTGAGAATCTACAGGTGAGAGTCTACAGGTAAGAATGTACAGTCCAAGTGAGAATGTACAAGTGAGAATCTATGGGTGAGAGTCCAGGTGAGAATCTACAGGTGAGAATCCTTTCCAAGAGCTTGACTTGAAAATTGTTAATGAGCTGCATTTGGGCTTTCTAGTCATCTGGACGTTGGCTGCCATCCATTTAAGATCAAACACTGAAATGAGGGGGCATTTGTAGTGGTTATCAGTTATATGAAGAGTTAATAATAACTAAGTGTTGGTAAATACACAGATACTTGTCTGCTCTGAGCTAATCTGAGTTGGATTCATTCTCTGGACAATAATTGCCGCAATCATGATGCCAGAGCAATTTTATATAATTTTCCAAATTAAAATTTATCTTGATGCATCATGCTCTCTGAAGAGGCACACATCAGAACAGAATTAATTATCCATGCAAATAGCCTGTTTTCTAATCTCACTGCTGAAGCAGCTTGTCATTTTCATAACAATAAGAAGCTGTTAGACAAACAAAACCACAAAGCTCAATTCATTCCTGAAACCAGCATTTCACTTTCACATCCTTCTGCCAGTCTTTTGCTAAGAAGAAAGCAGAGAAATTAAAACAACATTCAGTTTTTTTTTGTTTGCACCTGGGAATGATGACTAATTTTGCCCATTTTGTGTACTGAATGAGAAAATAAATGAGAGATTGGAAGCTCTTGGAATTAATATTGCTTATCTCAAAACTGAACAGTTTCTTGCTTCCTGACTGCCATGGCTGAAGTGAATACGCAAATGAGGATCAACATTATTTCACAATACTAAATAAATTTCAGGGTCAGGTATCAGAGAAACAGCTGCACCTTTAATGGACTTTTCGATTTGTGCTTCAGTAAAATTATTCTAAATGCTGGTCGAATGCTCAGTCCCCTACTTTGCTCCCTGAGTATTCACGAGCGCATGGCCAGACTCTGCTCGAAGTCCATCTGCAAGTTTGCAGACGATACCAATCTAACGGGCCGCATCTCAAGTAACGATGAGTTGGAGTACAGGAAGGAGGCAGAGAGCCTAGTAACGTGGTGTCATGGCAACAACCTTTTCCCTCAGTGCCAACAGAAGAGCTGGTCATTGACCTCAGAAAAGGGGGGCGGTGCTGCAGTTCTCCTGTCCACGCCAGTGGTTGGGAGCTTCAACTTCCTAGGTGTGAATATCACTAATGGTCTGTCCTGGTCTAACCGTGTTGGTGTCACAGCCAAGAAAGCTCTACTTCCTCCAGTGTGGCCTGTCAACTCAAACCAATTCCTATCAATGCATCACAGAGAGCATTCTGTCTGTTGGCATAACAGCTTGGTATAGCAACGTGAGTCCAAGAAACTGCAGAGAGTTGTGGACACAGCTCAGCAGATCACCTCTATGGACTCTGTCTATACTTCTCGCTGTCTCAGTAAAGCAGCCAGCATAATGAAAGACCCCCGCCCATCCCAGATATCCTGTCCTCTCCCCTCCCCCTTCGGGCAGAAGAAACCAAAGCACGTCCCATCAGGCTCAAGGTCACCTTCTATCTCATTGTGATCAGACTCTTGTACAACAAGATGGACTCTTGGCCTCACAGTCGACCTCATTATGATCTCACACTGTATCATTTACCTGCACTGCACACTTTCAGCACTTTTACACTTCATTCTGCAGTGTTCTCGCTTTACCTTATTCTAGCTCAATTCACTTGATCTGTATAAACAGTATCCACAATGAACTTTTGTCTGTATCTTGGTACATGTGACAATAACAACCTACAGTGGCCAATTAACCTTCCAACCCAATGGCTTTGCAATGTAGGAGGTAACTGGAGCATCCAAAGAAACCCACACATTCACACAGAGAATATGCAATATCATATTAATCTGGTGTCAGTTTTTGGAAGATAATTACAGCTACACTGAGATTGCAGAGCAATCATCTAATTCAACTACCTTGTAATAAGAGCATTAATTTGTTATGGTATATACTTTCTACAGAAAGAAAGTTAACTCTCTTATCTCATGCCGCATTTGTGCTCACTGAAGACTTCATAAAATAACAAAATCAGAAATGGCACAGTAGTGTCATGGGATAGCATTGGACAGTAAGACAGCTGATAGGGTTGTTGGTTCACAGTCCTAGACATGTAGTTCACTCCTGACCTTTGGTATTGGCGGTCTAGGAATTGCACATTCTCTGTGTGAATGCGTGCGTTGCCTTTGGATGCTCCAGTTCCCTCCTACATTGCAAGGATATTGGGTTGGAAGGTTAAAAATGCAAACAGGAGGAAATCCGCAGATGCTGGAAATTCAAGCAACATACATAAAAAATGCTGGTGAACGCAGCAGGCCAGGCAGCATCTATAGGAAGAGGTACAGTCGACATTTCGGACTGAGACCCTTCGCCAGGACTAACCCGACGAAGGGTCCTGACGAAGGTTCTCGGCCCGAAACATCAACTGTACCTCTTCCTATAGATGCTGCCTGGCCTGCTGCATTTTTTATGTGTGTGGGTTGGAAGGTTAACTAGCCACTGTAAGTTGTTCCTGGTGTCTAGGGGTGGTAGCTGATGGGACTGTGGGGTTAGCATAAATGGGTGCTTTGTGCTCAGTGTGGAATCTGTGAGTCAAAGGACTGCTACTGTGCTCTATAATGGGTCCAGGTCCTTTCCCTGCTCATTGTACACAGCACAAGGAAGGTCTGAAGACAGCGGGATTCCCTGCGGGATCAGTACCGGAGCATCAGACGATATCTAATTGAATTCTGAAGTAAGGATATACTGTCAATATCAGATTCAATTAAATATAACTGTGCTAATGAAGAATATTTTAAACATTCCCCTCTCCTTTACCTTTACTTCGCTGAAATGTCTGCCTCAAGTATTATGGAGGTAGAATTCTGCTTAAGTCTCACTAGTTTGTGTAATGCAAAATTTAGACTCCTTCCTTCAATTAGACTACATTTTAGAATCTGAATAAAATAGATAAATGTTACAATATTGACAATTAAAACATACAGTCAGCGGTGTATTTCTACTTGACGGAAGTCACAGACGTAAAAGAAATCATTTGGCTTAACATATCTGTCACAGCTCTTTTTAAAAAGCTGCCCCTTAGCCCTGCAGATTTTCTCTCCTCAGATATGTTTCTTCAATTCCCTTTCAAAAATTATACTTAAATTGTTTCCACTATTATTTCAGACAATGTATTCCAGATTATAACCACCCATAGGTAAATAATTTCTTATCATCACCCACCCACTCTCCTTGTTTTGACAGTTAGCTTAAATCAGTAGTTACTAATTTTTCTGCTATTAAAATATTTTCTCTTTATTTACTCTCAAAACCCTGCATGATATTGAATCCTCTGTCGCATTTCCTTTTAACCTTTCACATTGCAAGGAGACCACCTCCCCAGCAATTCCTTCCATGTAATTGAAGCATTATGAGCACAAAACCATACAGTAAATCTCACACACTTAATCCTAATATCCTTCTTGTAGTGCAACAAACTATGATACAACATCAAACCGAGACCCAACACAATGTTTACTAAGGGTTCAGCACAGCTTCCTTGTCTTAGTGTTCTCTATCTCTGTCTCTATTGGTAAACCACTTTGCCGAGCTCCTCCACGCCATCCACCAGAAGCAGGACTTCCTTGTTGCCAAATGTTTTAATTCCCATTCCCATTCCCTGTTCCGACATCTTGGTCTATGTACCCCTCTTGTATCAAGATGAGGCCACCCTCGGGTTGGAGGAGCAAAATCATATATTCTGCCTAGGAAGCCTCCAACCTGATGGCATGAATGTTGATTTCCTCTTCTGGTTAAAAAAAAATCCCTCCCCCTCCCCTCTTCTTCTAATCCCCACTCTGACCTTTTAGCTCTGCTCACCTGCCTACCACTTTCCCCTGGGTCCCCTCCTCCTTCCTATAGTCCGCTCTCCTCTCCTATCAGATTCCTTCCTCTCCAGCCCTTTCCCTTTCCCACCCCCACCCGCCTGGCTTCACCCATCACCCTCCAGCTCTCCCCCTTCCCCTCTGACATCTTCCTCCTTCCATTTCAGTGCTGGTGAAGGGTCTCGGCCCGAAATGCCGACTGCTTATTGATTTCCGTAGATGCTGCCTGACCTGCTGAGATCCCCCAGCGCTTTTGCGTGCGGTGCTTTGGGTGAGCACATGGCTGAAGAGTCGGAGAGCAGTGAGAGAGGGTTGCTCATAACTCCTGTTAAAGGGAAGATTTGGACTTCTTCAGGGGAGGCTTCCCAGGAACAGACCTTGCAGTGGAGTAGCAGAACAAAGATGGGAGAATCTGCAGATGCTGGAAATCCAAAGCAACGCACACAAAACGCTGGAGGAACTCAGCAGGCCAGGCAGCATCCGTGGAAAAGAGTGAACAGTCAACATTACAGCCCGAGACCCTTCACCTGGAAGCATTAGTCGTGCTCTTTCAAGAATGACTAGATTCTGGAATGGTTCCAGAGAAATGGATAGTCACAATTAATACTCCACTCTTTAGGAAGGAAGATGGGAAATCATAGGCCAATCAGCCTGACATCAGTGGTTGGGAAGATATTTGAGTCCATAAGTAAGGATGAAGTGTTAGGGTACTTGGAGGCACATGATAAAATAGCCTGAAGTCACCATGGTTTCCTTAAGGGGAAATCTTGCCTGGCAAACCTATTGGACTTCTTTGAGGAAATTGCAGGCAGGATAGACAAAGGAGGGTCAATAGATTTTGTTTACTTAGATTTTCAGAAGGCCTTTGACAAGGTGCTATACATGAGGTTGCTAAGTAAGATAAGAGCTCACAGTGTTACAGGAAAGATGGTAGCATGGATAGGAGATTGGTTGACTGGCAGGAGGAAAAGAGTGGGGCTTTTTCTAGCTGGTTGCCATTGACTAGTGGTGTTCATCAGAGATCGGGATTGATTTCACTACCACTCAAATAAACTGGATGATGCAATTGATGGTTTATGACCGAGTTTTCAAATGATACAAAGATAGGTGGAGGGGGCAGTTAGTGTTAAGGAAGCTGGAATTCTGCAGAAGGACTTAGTCAGATTAGGAGAATGGCCAGGGAAGTGGCAGGTGGAATACAGTGTAGTGAAGTGCATGGCCATGCACCTCGCTGGAAGGAATAAAAGCGTAGACTAATTTTAAGCAGGGAACACATTCAGAAATCGGAGGTGCAAAGGCACTTGGGAGTCCTAGTGCAGGGGTCCCTGGTGGTTAACTTGCTGGTTGAGTCGGTGGTAAGGAACGGAGTGCAATGTTAGCTTTCATTTCCAGAGGTTTGAGTATAAAAGCAAGATTGTAAAGCCGAAGCATTACAAGGCATTGGTCAGACTGTTTTTGGAGTACTGTGAGTGGTTTTGGGCCCCTTATTGAAGAAAGAATGTGCTGGCTTTGGAGAGAGTCCAGAGGAGGTTCCGGAGAATGATCCCAGGAATGAAAGGGTTAACAAATGAGGAGCATGTGATGGTTTGGCGCCTACACCCTCTGGTTTAGATGAATGGGGTGGGGGGGAATCTCACTGAAACTGACTAAATATTGAAAGGTCTAGATAGAGTGGATTTAGAGAGGATGTTTCCAGTATTGGGAGAGTCTAGCACTATACAGCACAGCCTCAGAGTAGAGGGATGTCCCTTTAGAACAGAGATGAGGAGGAATTTCTTTAGCCAGAGGGTGGTGAATCTGTGGAATTCGTTGCCACAGACGACTGTGGAGGCCAAGCCACTGGGTATAAAGAATTTAAAGCAGAGGTTGATGGGTTCTTGATTGGTATGGGTGTCAAAGGCTACGGGAGAAGACAGGAGAATGGAATTGAGAGGGAAACTAAATCAGCCATGATGAAATCGCACTGTAGACTCGATGGGCCAAAAGGCCTGATTCTGCTCGGATATCTTATGGTCTAAGTAATTGTAGCACAATATCAATGGGCTTGGCTTTTGATTATTTTCTCTCTTGCAAAGTGTTACTGCTTAATTACTCTACCAAACTTCTTCACGAATTTGAACACAACTAAATTTCCACGTCACCCTATCTGATTTAGGGAGAAAACCCCTAGATCTCTCCCTCTAATTGCAGAGTTTTATTCCCGATGATTACCACTGAATCACATTACACCCACTCCAGTGTCCTGCGTCCTTCCTAAAGCGTGCACAATGAAATCTAACTGGTGTTTTATATTATTTATACAAGAAGCAATTAAGCTGACATACAGTCAAAAATCTGTGCTTGTGCTCAAAGTATTCTCAGGGAATAGAATAAGCGGTTTCCATAGACGCTGCCTGACCTGCTGAGTTCTTCCAGCATTTTGTGTGTGTTCCACAGATCAACGCAATTTACAGTTCAGAAACGTCTGCAGGTCGCTGTCTGGGCTGATCGCGCCACCTGCTGTCCAGTCTCTCAAACTGCACATTTTGGAATCACGACATTAAATCCCCAGATGAAAGCTTTCATTCTTCATGTCCTTAATCAGCCGTCCCCCCATCTTCTCGTTCTGGCATCTTCCCCCTTCCTTCTCAGTCCTGAAGAAGGATCTCGGCCTGAAACTTTGACTGTTTGTTCATTTCCATAGGTGCTGCCTGACCTGCTGAGTTCCTCCAGCCTTTTGTGTGTTTTGCTTGGATTTCCAGCGTCTGCAGATTTTCTCTTGTTTCTGCTGAGTTCCTCCAGCATTTTGTGTCTGTTGTTTTGGATCTCCAGCAAATGTTTATAGTGTTAAATATGCCTTTCAGACTATCCACCAGGACTATTGAAATCTCCAAAGAAATACATGTCAAAATGCAGAAACACGAGAGATTCTGCAGGTGCTGAAAATCTTGAGCGACGTGTACAAGACCACAGGAGGGACTCAGCAAGTCAGGCAGAATCTACGGGAGGGAATGAACAGTCAACATTTAGGCTGAGACCCTTCATTCCGTCTGGAAAGGGAGGGAAGGGGGGCACAGAAGGTGGGAGAAAGGGAAGCCGACAGGTGACAGGTGAGACCAGGTGAAGCGGAAGGTGGCTGGATGGAGGAGGGGAGATGGAAGTAAGAAGCTGAGATGGCATAGGTGGAAGAGGAACCTGTTGGCAGAGGACAGAGGACCATGGAAGAAAGGGAAGAAGGAAGTTATTCTCTGTAACTTCTACCATCTGAAATGGGATCCTACCACTAAACACGTCTTTCCCTCCCCTCCTCACTGTTTTCCATGGGGACTGCCCTCTACTTGTCCATTCATCGCCCCCCCCCCCCCGGTACTTATTCCTGCAAGTATGACAAGTGCCACACCTGCCCCTACACCTCCTCCTTCACCACCTTTCAGGGTCTCAGACAGTCCTTCCAGGTGAGGTGACACTTTGCTTGTGAGTCCTTTGGGGTCATCTACTGTAGCTGGTGATCCGACGCAGATCGGTGGGGGGTGGGGAATTGCTTTGTCAAGCAGCTTCACTCTACCCTGGGCAAAAAGCAGGATGTCCCAGTGGCGACCCATTTCAATTCAACTTCCCAATGACATTCTAAAATGTTGGTCCAAATCCTCCTCTACTGCCAAACTCAGGTTGGGGGAGCAACACTTCATATCCCACCAGTGTAGCTTCCAGCCTGATGGCATGAACATCAATTTCTCTAACTCCCAGTAATTTCTCCTGCCTCACCCTTCTCTCTTTTCCCATTCCTCATTCTAGTCAACCTCTCACCTTTTCTCTTCTCCTCACTGGACCATAATGTTCCTCTGGTCTCCCTTCCTCCATGGCCCACTGTCCACTCCGATTAGATTCCTTCTTCCACCTATCCCCTCCCAGATCCTTACGTCATCCCTCCTCCCCAATTCACCCGCCTAGCTTCCCCTTCTCCTGGTCTCACCCATCACTTGCCAGCCTCTACTTATTCCTCTCCACCTTCCTATTCTGACTTCTACGCCCCTCTCCCCTTTCTTTCCAGTGCTGTTGAAGGGTCTCAGTCTGAAATGTCGACTGTCTATTCCCCTCCATAACTGCCAACCTACCAAGTTCCTCCAGCAGTTTGTGACATGTTAGAGGTCAGACTGAGACGCAAGACAACTGGTGAGCTCAGTTATTTCTGATCACCTGTAAAACGACCGGGGAAATCAGAAATATTTTGATGGATTGGTTGGCTGTAAAGAATTCTAGAATGTCACAGATCTCTAAAGCTACACAGAAAATCCAAGCAGAGAGAGGAGTATGATCTAGGATTAGAATCAGACTGACCGCAGTCTGGTGAAGGGTCTCGGCCCGAAACGTCAGCTCTTTATCGTTCTCCACAGATGCTGCATGACCCGCAGAGCTCCCCCAGCCCCATTTTGTGTGTGTGACTGCAAATGAGGCAACATTTACAGTTAATAGATTTTATAGGCATCCGTTAGTCTCGTGAGACCAGGGATTTGCATCTTGGAAGGTTTCCAGGATGCAGGCCTGGGCAAGGTTGTATGGAAGACCAGCAGTTGCCCATGCTGCAAGTCTCCCCTCTCCATGCCACTGATGTTGTCCAAGGGAAGGGCACTAGGGCCGATACAGCTTGGCACCAGTCTTGTCGCAGAGCAATGTGTGGTTAAGTGCCTTGCTCAAGGACACAAAACGCTGCCTCAGCTGAGGCTCGAACTCATGACCTTCAGATCACTAGACCAACGCCTTAACCACTTGGCCATGCGCCAACACAGTTAATAGGTACTTCACATGTATCTATTATTATCTACATGTTAATAGATACTTCACATGTAACTACAGTATGTATCTGAAAATCTAAAACCCATTACCCTGCATAGAATTCCTGAACCAACATATCCAATGCAGAATGTAGGAACTCTCCCCTTATTTTACTTGTCAATCACCTTTCCTTGCTAATGAACACAAAGTACAAACAAAGCAGACTAACTCTCAGGCCCAGCAAAATCTGTAAAGTCAACGCGGCTTTGAAAAAAAAGCCTCCACAGTACAATTTTGGCTAAGAGCAAGATAGAAATTAAAAAATAGTACAGAAAAAGTTGCAAATATTTAACAAGCTATGTGGTAACTGTGAAGGAAGGAACAATTAGCATTTCAGGTTGATGACCTTTCAGCACGACTGATTAAAGTTAGAAGTGGGAATTTAAAATCTGAGAGGACTAGGGGTGGAGGGGTCAGCAAAAGCAAAGGTCCGTGATGGGGTGGAGACCAGGAGAGATCCTGTGACACAAGTTGTGGTGGTGCCAGTTGAAAGGGTAGTTAAAACTAATGAAAACCAAGAGGTATATTTGGAGGAGGTTTTACTAAGAGGAGATTAATGAAATTTGAAATATGAGAAGAGATGAGAAGAAGAAAACTGGCGGAATGGCTGATTACACTGGACAGCAGTTTCATTTTTATTTGTTGCTTCCTCAGAAATGTTCTGTGTTCATGAAAGGCAGTTTGAAGCTAAATACACATATAATTTCAGACTACTTGTATCACGTAGGAATTTGGAGAAACAAGAAATTAACTTTTATTGAACATAATGTGTTTAATTTCATAAGGGTGCTGATGCTTTGCAATAGTTCAACTAAGCTGAAGAAGTTTTGTTGAAGATTTTCATTTGTACTCAGTGTCCGAGGCTTCTCACTTAAGTGTCCAACAATAATCGGCCAGCGTTGACGGATTCCAGTTGCCCTGATACCGTTTCTCCATGACCGCAATGTCCTGGTGAAACCTTTCACCATGCTCGTCACTGACAGCACCAAAATGTGCAGGGAAAAGTCTAAATGGGAATGTAGAAAGTGGATCTTTAGTGAGATGTTGCACCTCATAGTTTTGTATCCTTGAGGCACATTGTCAACCAGCTCCATGTGGTGCTCTGCAGTTGCCAAGAAATTTTTCAACAATATCCTAGAATGCTTTCCATGTGATTTTCTCCGGTCCCACTAGAAGTTCTTCAAATTGCCTGTCATTATGATCCGTTTGATTTGTGGACCTACAAAAAACATCTTCCTTAACCTCGCCATCAGTTATTCTGGGAAACATCTCAAATATTGAAATCCTTCACAGAAACTTTTGTGCCCGGTGCCAGCAGATTCCACCCCTGCAGTCTTGAACCCAGTAATTCTGCTTTTGCCTTAGGCTAACCTAAGTCCCTGACCAGGTCGTTTAATTCAGACTGAGTTATCAGATGAAGCTCACTCAACATAAAAGGTTCAAGATCTGTATCAGAATCAGTGTCATTTTCCACTCCTGGTTCGTGCATTATGGCATCTTGGTCTGCAGCCTCTAGGCTCTAGTACTGGAAGACTACCGTCATACAGCACAGGTCTCATGGCTGAAGAGAGATTGGGGAACTCAATGGAGTTCTTGTCTTTAGCAGAGAAACCAGTCACGCTGGTCAGACAGAAGTAGCCGTCTGTCACATGATCCTTCTCCTCTCACCATATCAGCATTCAAAAAACGATGCATGATAGGGAAGTTTCATGGTTGTTTTCATGATCAGAAGCACAGAATCCATAAGACACACCCCAAAGTATCCAGGAAGCAAAATCTTTGTAGTCCAGTGTTATCTGAAAGTACTGAATTCAGTGTTAAGCTTTGAAAGCAATGCACCAAGATAGGACGATAGGAAACTGTTCCTCAAGGTTATGTTGAGCTTCCTTGGGAAGCCAGAAAGAAAAGGGCTGGGGTGGGGGTGGGTTGGGGTGGGAGTGGGTTGAGGTGGCAGGGAACTGGAAACTCAAGTCTGAATGGAAGCAAGCTCTCAACATTCTGAACAAATCTGGGCTTAATTTCCTGAACGTTGAAGGAGCTGTATTGGGAATATTGTGAATGCCTGCAAGAAAAATGAATTTCAAGGCAATATATAGTGACATATATGTACAGTACCTTGATAATAAATCGACTTTGAACTTGAACCTTGGAGTACAGATTGCAGTGTATGAGTAACTCAGCTGGAAAGAGGGTAAAGGGCAAGTGTACATCTCCTATGATTTCAAAGGAAGATGTCATAAGAAGGGGAGAGGGGATCAGAGATTGGCAGAAGGAACAGTATCTTCATATGCTGAAAGCACAGGAGAGTGGACAATATATCTGGTAGTGGTGATGGTATCACATTGGAAGTTACAGAGGATGGTCCAGTGAATCTGGAGCCCGGCAGGTGGAAGTTAAGAATGAGGAACAAGAGGAGATGTGTGGACCCTGTTGAAAGCCCCGTCCTTCATGGCGGAAGGAAAACTCTGGCTGTGCACTTTTGCTCTTTCACCTTGTCTCCGACTCCGAACAGAGATCTCCCACCCGCTAGCTTCTTATTCATTTTGTCAAATCTATCATATCTCATTTTGAAAGGTATTACTTAAATACCTTTCAAATTAAAACAATTGAACACACTGATGCATAGAAGTATAAAGGCATTATTATGTTGTACTGTTATATAAGAGCCAGTTACAGAACTCTGATTGGGAGTGTCAAATTATAATTATTTTCTTGTATGATCATTGTCTATGAAAAAAAAAGCAGCTCAGTGATTCATTCCTGATCTCATCTTTCCAGACCTTTATCTTTATTTGTCATTAAAATATGTGGAGAGACATTTGGTTGAGAGATATGGGCATCCATTTCAGATCACCATACCCCTGGGCTGTTAATTGTTGAAATAAAATGAGTCATTTGGGCAACTCCCTAAATATAAGAAATTAATCTTGTGCGCCAAGAAGAATGGGGAAGTAATTGTGGAGAGGACAAAGCCATTACTGACGTCTTCCGGGAGTGAGCAAATGGAGCCTGTGAAAGGAATGAAAATGTCCATTTTGGCAACAGAACAGAACATCGCCTTCAGCTTCACTGGAACCATGTAAAATATCTCAGAATGAGAGTTGAGGTAAGGGAGCGTTGGGGGGGGGGGCTGAGAACTAGAGCAACAGGCAACAAGGGGCTCGGGTCACAGAATGGAGACACCCTGAATTCTGCAAGACAGTCTCCCAGCCTGCATTTCACTTTCTACTGCGGAGGGGAAACTGGAGAAACCAAAAGTAGATTGGGTGAACGCTTTGCAGGCACCCCAGTTCTATTCCTTCTCAGTAATTCCCTGGTTCCTCAGCCAATAAGCTTCACACTCACTTAACAATGAAAAAAATCTCAAGTAACTCCAAATGTGGTTAAGTTAAAGCACCGTACCGGCTATGAACAGGAAGCGACGTGCCTCAGCGGAAGAATCATTGTGTTTCAGTTGGTTTCAATATGATATGATTACGGTGGTGTCACTCAGTCCTGCACATTCACCTTTGACTGTTACTCTCATCTATTCTAGCTGCTTCCATCTCATGCACAAAATGAAGGGTCCTATTGGACCTAGGAAATAGGCAGCTGGGCTAATGTTTCTTCCAATTATGCAACTACGTTCACTTGTCAACCTCCAGTCAGGTAACCAGGTGTATTTTCCTTTTGACCACTTTGTGGAATTCGGAGATCCTGAGCTATAGTGTGGTGTCCACTCTATGCCTGCAAAGTTGTCTCCTTTCCTTTTGACTCCACGTAGGCGTATTTGATGGTCCATCTCAAACTATTGTCCTAGATGGATTGAAACTGATTAAAACTGTTGGCTCTGGCCAAATGGAGGAGCAGTTTGGGATGAAAGGCTGTGAGGCACAACTGGAAGCATCACTAGAGAGGACCTGGTGGGCAGTGAACCACAGACGTTATGAGGGGGACATCAGTGTTTTGAACCTGTGAAGAAGGTGACCTCTTGGGAGACTGGGTAACAACAGCCCAATGGATGCTGACATCCAGAATGCACAACCACTGTTGCAATCTTCACGTCACACCGTGACTCAACCCTGCTCTTTGCACACATCTCCTCCATCAGTTTTCTGAAAAATCTGAACAGCTCTTTGCCCATGATGATGATGAACGCGGTATATAAACACAGTGGCCACTTTATTAGGTACCTCTTGTATCTAATAAAGTGGCCACTGAGTGTATTTTCATCACCTTCTGCCGCTGTAGCCCACTTTGTGCAATCAGGGATGTTCTCCTGCACACCACTGTTGCAATTAGATTAGATTATGAGAACACTCAGTCCTCTTTTATTGTCATTTAGAAATGCATACATGCATTAAGAAATGATACAATGTTCCTCCAGAGTGATATCACAGAAAACAGGACAAACCAAAGACTAACACTGACAGAACCACATAATTATAACATATAGTTACAGCAATGCAAAGCAGTACCATAATTTGATAAAGAACAAACCATGGGCACGGTAAAAAAAAAGTCTCAAAAGTCCCTGAGTCGATCGACTCCCGAGTCCCCGATAGCAGGCGGCAAAAGGGAGAAACTCCCTGCCATAAACCTCCAGGCACCGTCAACTTGCCGATGCCTTGGAAGCAGCCGACCACAGCCGACACTGAGTCCGTCCATCCGAAAACTTCGAGCTCCCGACCAACCCCTCCGATACAGCCTCCCGACCGCCATCCTCTGCCGAGCGCCTTCGACCTCGACCCGGCTGCTGAAACACGCAAAGCCGAGGATTTCAAGGGCCTTCTGCTCCGGAGATTCCGGTTACCACACAGTAGCAGCGGCAGCAAAGCGAGCATTTCAGAAGTTTCTCCAGATGTTTCTCCGTACTCTCACATCTGTCTCCATCAAATCAGAATTGTGCACGGTCCCCTACTTGACGGATAACAGATATTCATCACCGAAGTGGCCGCGCTGCCGTCGTGCCGCCATCTTC
Source organism: Mobula birostris (assembly GCF_030028105.1). Taxonomy (NCBI): domain Eukaryota; kingdom Metazoa; phylum Chordata; class Chondrichthyes; order Myliobatiformes; family Myliobatidae; genus Mobula; species Mobula birostris. Next base: position 20,330,909 of record NC_092396.1, read on the forward strand.
TCCACCATGAGGTTAATGCGTGGTTATTTGAGGAAGTGCTGCCTTCCTGTCAGCTTGAACCAGTCTGACCAGTCTCTTCTGACCCCTCTCATTAACTAGGTATATTCACCCACCGCACTGCTGCTCACAGGACAGTTTCACTGTTTTCGTTTATCGCACCAACTCTAGAGATTCTTGTGTTCGAAAATCTCAGGAGGTACTCAAACCACCCTGTCTGGCACCAAAAATTACTCCATGGTCAAAGTCACTTAAATCACATTTGCTCAGAACCATGTCTGAACCTCTTGACCAAGTCGGCATGCTTTTATGCATTGAGTTGCTGCCACAAGATTGGCTGATTAGATACTAGCATTACGTCTATCTAACAAAGTGGCCACCAAGTGCATTTCTGTTCTTACAGAAAACTGCAAAATTCAAGAACATCATTGCCTTGCTCCAACGGCAACCAGATCACTCCTGATATCCCTCTGCTCATGCACACACGTGTGCAACCCCCTGTTCACGGAGAACAGACAGCAGCGACGTGCAGTATCCCTTCACTGCTGCTGGACGAACAGCAGGCACCATCTCATTGCCACCGGCAGCCTGGTCACACGTGGCAGTGAGGACAGCAATCTGCTCACAAGTGCCACCTCAATATTCGGTGAAGATGTCAAGGGGCAGCCTGGTGTCCAGTGGGGAACTCCTTTCTGCCTGCTGGATCCCTTTGTTGATCTCATCCACCCAGTATGTCAGAGCTGACATTGTATGCTAGGATGAACCTGTTCCTATCTCACTGGGGTATGAGGCTCCCCCGTCAGTGTGACCGAGTCAAGACCACTAGTTATATCAGAATGAGCATTTACTTATTGATATACAACTCAATACAGGCCCCTCTGGACCTTCGAGCCCCACCCAGCAACCCCCGATACAACTCTAGCCTAACCACAGCACAGTTTACAATCAACAATTAACCTGCCAACTGATACGTCTTTGGACTGTGGGAGGAAACCAGAGCACCCGGAGGAAACCCACGCAGTCATGGGGAGAACGTACAAACTCTTAACAGGTAGTGGTGGGAAATGTATAACATAGTAGTTGTAGTTGGTCATCCATTACATCCAACAATGACAGAGCATAGAAATCTACAGCACATTACAGGCCATTCAGCCCAACAATGTTGTACTGACCATGTAACCTACTCCAGAATCTGCCTAGAATTTCCCTACCACATAGCCCTCTATTTTTCTAAGCTCCATGTACCAATCTAAGAGTCTCTTAAAAGACCGTATTGCATCCACCTCTACCACCATTGCATTCCACGCACCCATCACTCTGTGTGGAAAAACTTACCTCTGACATCCCCTTTGTACCTACTTCCAAGCACCTTAAAACTATGCCCCCTCGCGTTAGCCATTTCATCCCTAGGAAAAAAGCCTCTGGCTATCCACATGATCAATGCCTCTCATCATCTCATACACCTCTATCAGGTCACCTCTCATCCTCCATCTCTCCAAGGAGAAAATGCCAAGTTCACTCAAGCTACCCTCAGAAGGCACGCTCTCCAATCCAGGCAACGTCCTTGTAAATCTCCTCTGCACCCTATAGTATCCACATGTGTGAAGTTCTGTTACGGTGTGAACTGCAGAGGAAACCCGTGCGGATGAGTTTTCAAAGTGGAAAAGATGTTGCACTGGGGCAATTCCACTTGGTTGACCTCAGAAGTTTGGGTCCAGTGGTACAAGTAATCGTCACATCTGGCGTCTTCCTTGGCTGCAGTGGATGACCGTGACTTCTTCGGCGCCTTGTCGTGCCCTTCAGTCTCCAGAACCCCGCACCCGGCTGTGGGATTTCACTTTCGATCGCGTCCATCCAGTCCACCGGAGGTGACTTTGCACACTAGGACAGGCTCGTCCCTAACTCACCGGGGTCTGAGGCTCACTGGCTACCCTCACCTGGACGAACCCCCTGAAGTGCCGTAGCGGGGGCGTGGCTGCTGTCGGCGGAGGTCGGATCACTTCGATGAGATGGATACAAGAAGCGATGTGGTATCATTCAGAGAAGGGCTGACAGCCTCTATCAGCTACTTGGAGCCACAGGTGAGAGCAGAGGGTTCAGTGGGGACCAAAGGTGGGTGAGCTGCCCCAGACAGAACACAACAAGCTCCTGCTCCTGAGGTGCTACCCCTGCCTAGTCACCCCCTACACCCAGGTCTGCATTTCCACATCACCTATTAAATGAAACAATATTTGCACCAAGACCTTGAAAAGGAGTTCAAGTTATCTCCAGAATGGAGTCATGGCTTCCCGGCTCTACACAACGTCAAGGGGAAGCGTGGAGACATACCCCTCTGTGCTCCTAGGAATCCACAAATAGCCAGCCACATTCTAACCATCTTGTTGTGCATTCATATCATGTCTTAGAAACATCTCCGTTATAACGCATTAGCTTTTGAGAATGCTCAGGGTATTCAGTTTTGCTTTCCTGAAATGCTACTATTATAAATTGGGGAGGGGGGGGAAAGAGCCTTATCTTTTGTAAAACCTGTACACTAGAATTGCAAAATAGACTGGCCGGCGTGTTTTCCACATCTGCTAATCCTGGAGGTTTCTAGACCTTGTTAATACCTCTTTATCTGATGCATTCGATGCCACCAATGAACAATATATACAAGTTACAGCCTCCTTACCAGAACTTCCTCTGTGAGAATGCTCTGTTGTTAATACCTTCCTCTGTGTCTGAAAATCGTAGATACGTCTGTTGAGCTAAGACGGATGCAGTGCTTTAGTGAATTCTACTTTGTGGCAGATGGATTACTTCAAAGAGATGTTTGCTCAGGCGGATACAAAAGATGCTGTGGTGTTATTCGAAGAAGAGCCGAGAGTTCCTGGTGTCCGGTCTAACTCAGCCACAATCACGCAAAAGCATAAATGAATCAGCAAAATTCTGCAGTCTGAGAATCTGAAATAACAATAGAAATACTGGAAATATTCATCATTTACAGACAAATAAATGATGTTAGAATGTTAGATCAATTAAATTTTACCAGGATTGGAAGAAGTTATAGATAGAAAATGCAAGATGCAGAGAAGAGGGAGTGGATAGAATTCAAGAGAGGGTAAATGGCATTGGGGTAATGATACAAGGAAAATGGGGATGGCAAGGGGACAAGTAACAGAACGAAAGATGGAAAAACAAATTCATGAGACTGAGTTATTATCTGAAATTAAAACAGAAAGTGCTGCAATTGCTCGGCAGGTGAGGCCACATCTGTGGGAAGAGAAATAGAGATAAGCACCTGCAGATTTATCAGATACTGAGTGTCTGAAATTAATAAATTTAATGCTGAGTCTGACACATCCCAAGTTTCAGACCAGGCACGTTGAAGCTTCCAAAGAGATTCACGTCCTTTCTGAACTGGAATGTAGCAGTGGTCATGGACACATGAATACAGCAGGACTACAGGGAATAGGGTGCAAAAGTTTCAGCTATAGTTCTCTGAGCTCCACGTGTTGAACTGGAGTTTTCCACGGACAGAGAGGTGGTGTTCACCAGTAGTTGTTGCTACGTATGTAACGGGAAAGCATGCATGCGACCTTCGTTGTCAGGCTGATCGGTGTGCCACGATATTTCAGATACTACTTCAGAAAGATGGACCATTTTGTGGAGACAAGGCCTCCATTCTTTCCTCGTTTAAATTTTTTTCACTCTGGTTGGTATCTGACTGCACAGTGACTATTATTGCTGCAGGCTCATCAGCAAGCTGGAAGGGACTCAGTCATCAGATTGCCCACAAAAAACAATGTAATAATCCCTGAAAAGATCTATAAATACCCAGTGGGCACTTTATTAGGTACACCTGTACACCTGCTTGTTAATGCAGAGATCTAATCAGCCAATCAGAATGGAGAAGAAATGTGATCTAAGTGACTTTGACAATGGAATGATTGTTGGTGCCAGATGGGGTGGTTTGAGTATCTTAGAAACTATTGATCTCCTGGGATTTTCACACAGGAGGCAGATCAAGTGGCCTGCAGCTAACATGACTTCACTGTGGAAGCAGTTTGATGAAGATGTTAACCAAATTCTGGAGGCAACGGCAAAAGGAGGGGTTGATAGGAAGCTGCAAGCCATGACAACAATTATTGTCTGGATGGAGAGCCAGGTGTCTCCCAGTGGAGGCTGGTTGTAGGGGATTCGTAGTCTGTTCCCTCGTTAGAGCCTTCTGCATTTTGGGCATCGAGGGAGAGAGGAAGAGGAGAGCCATCCGCAGTACCACCGATACGGCAGAGAGGGCCTCAAGATGGCTGTGGCTCAAAAGAGGGAGTCATAAGTAGCTAGCCACCTGGACACAAGCTGGGATCTGATCAGCCCCGGCTGGGTCACCTGGAGGAAGTTGTATGATGCTGAAAGACCTGAAACACCCGATGATTCCAGGAACATCACTCAAGATGTGTCCAGAAGCATCAATAGATGTATGTACACAACACACAACACGCAAAAACAAAATAAAAACATAAAGTGAGCAGCAGTTCTGTGGGAGAAAACACCTCGTTAATGGGAGAGGTCGGAGGAGAATGACCAGACTGGTTCAAGCTGACAAGAAACCGAGAGTAAGTAACCACAAGTTACAACAGTGGTGTGTGGAAGAACACCTCTGAACGCACAACATGTCAAACCTTGAAGTGGACGGGCCTCAGAAGCAGAAGACCACGAACAGATACTCAGTGGCCACTTTAAGTACAAGAGATATTAAATAACAAACACAAGAAATTCTGCCGATACTGGAGATCCAAAGCAGCACACACTCAAAATGCTGGAAGAACTCAGCAGACCTGGCCAGCATCTATGGAAAAGAGTAAACAGTCGGCACTTTGGGCCGGGACCCTTCTTTAGGACTGGAAAGGAAGGGGAGAAGTCAGAGTAAGACGGTGGGGGGAGGGGAGGAAGGCATAACAAATATTTAATTGTTCTCTTTTTCTGTTTCCATTTGTCTTCAGAACATGTGATACTGGATAAAACACATTTAATTGTTCATGCTTAGTGGGCTGCAGTCCAGATGGTGAAGATGCTCCCAAAAAGTTACTTGGTAGTTTGTAGACCACTTATATGTCCCTGCAATATTGTTGATATAATAATCAAAGGGGCAGGGATAATGTTGAGGGAACTTTGCTGGACTGCAGTAATGAGTTCTGTGGGTAATGGCCACTGGCGTTGAAGGGGGTGGAATCAAAACCCCTAAATAATAAGTGCCAAAATAATGAAATATTTCAAGATCAATCAATTGTTGTGTAGAGCAGTTTGGGATTTGCCAAAAATGTAATAAAGTGCAATTAAGTGGAAGTATACTTCTTTCTGCATTGTACAGAAGTGATAGTGATATAAAAGACCTTTAAAGGAAGTTATGTTTTAAAGAACACTTATTAATGTTGCTCAGTTTATTTCTGACAATTTTTATAAAATTTTAAATGTTTTAACATTATATAAATGTAAGGTCCTCTTTTTTTAGAAAAAAATGTTGCAGTAGCCCTACCAAGTTAAGTATTTATTTGTCAGGTCTGGGGATGATTGGCAAGACCTGTGGTTACCACCCATCCCTAATGACCAAACTGGGTGGCTTCCTAAGAAACTTCTAATTGATTTTAAGGACCAACTGCATCGACGGGGTGCAGTCACTTAGCGTAGACTGGGTAAGGATAACAGATTTCCTACCCTGAAGGGCATTAATGTTTCTGCAGTAATCCTGTAATTCTTCCCCCTCCAAGTCACTCACCACCCTGACTTGGAAACATATCGCCGTCCCTTCATTGTCGCTGGGTCAACATCATGGAATGCCCTCCGTAACAACACCGTGGGTGTGCCTACACCTCAGGAACCGCAGCGGTTCTAGAAGGCAGCTCATCACCACCTTCTCAAGGGCAACTAGGGATGGGCAACAAATGCTGGTTTAGCTGACGACACCCACATCTCGTAAATGAATAATTTTTTAAAAAATTCTGATGTTTCTAAAATATTCCTGCAATTTTTCTAGCCGTCATTCGTGAGAACGTTTTTGTTTTAAATTCCAGCTGTTTAACCAAATTGAAATTCGACAGCTGCTGTGGGGATATTTGAACACAGGTCTTTGGGTTATTAATCTGAGCCTTTGAATTACTGTTCTAGTAATTTAATTACTCCTCTGTCACCATACCAACCACTGCTTGCAGCAGCCTCTACTTGCACAACTCCACGAACACTAAAATGAGTCATTATAACCATAGCAAAGAGTTCTCCATTATCAATCCTAAACTTGCAGGTTATGATGTAGATTGACTTTCAGTAGCATTTTCCTATGAATACTAATAATAGAAAACGCAGCAATGAGGTGCGCGGTGTTATTTTCCTGAGTGTCTTTCAGTCACCGGTGCTGTTAAGTGTCTTTCACTCTCCTCTTCTCTCCCACACCATCATCACTGACTGCATCATTAATGGAAGTTACATTTCTAACATTCCGTTAGATAATAAAACTGTCACTAATCCAAGCTGATTAGCGTCTCTAATGTTAATTTCTCCCCCGGCATTGCAATCTCGATCCCCTCACTGCGGTGTTAATCCACTCTTGATTTGCGCCAGTCTCTCTGACCCCACTCTTTCTCAAGTGATGGGATGAGCTCACTGGTGGCTATTGTGTCCTTTGGTGAAGCTTGTTGCATGCAAAGTACACATAGAACCGGGCAAAAAACTGACTGGGAAATATATAGTTATATTTGGAGCCCGGGAATTGAACAATGTTGGGCTGTAGAGCAGATGGAAGAAGCTGTTTCCAAAAGTTGAAGGTTCAGGACAAAAGGACCAAGATACAAATCTGAAATTTAGAACTGGCAGCAGGAGAAACTTCTTCACGCAGGGAGCTTGTAAGGCCGCGGTACTCACTCCCAGTGGGTGGCAGCAGAGGCTAAATTTATCAACCTTTGGCAGTAGACTGTTGAAAAATTGAAAGGAAATGGAAGCAAGGTGGGCAAATGGGATTAAGCAGTATAAGACCATAATGTGTAGGACCAGAATTAGGCCATTTGCCCCATCCAGTCTGCTCCACCATTTCATCATGGCTGATCCATTTTCCCTCTCAGTCCCAATCTCCTGCCTTCTCCCTGTATCCCTTCATGCCAGACTAATCAAGGATTGGATTAGATTAGATTAGATTATGAGGACACGCAGTCCTCTTTTGTTGTCATTTAGTAATGCATGCATTAAGAAATGATACAATGTTCCTCCACTATGATATCACAGAAACACAAGACAAACCAAGACTAAATAAACTGACAAAAACCACATAATTATAACATATAGTTACAACAGTGCAAAGCAATACCATAATTAGATAAAGAACAGACCATGGGCACAGTAAAAAAAAAGTCTCAAAGTCTCTCAAAAGTCCCATCATCTCATGCAGATGGTAGAAGGGAGAAACTCTCCCTTGCCGATGCAGCACCCTGGAAGCACCCGACCACAGCCGACTCTTGAGTCCGTCCAAAAACTTCAAGTCTCCGAGCAGCCCTCTGACACCGAGCACCATCTCTGCCGAGTGCTTCAACCCTGGCCCCGGCAACAGACAATAGGCAAAGCTAAGGACTTGGGGCCTTCCTCTCTGGCGATTCTCAATCGCACAGTAGCAGCGGCAGCGAAGCGGGCATTTCAGAAGTTTCTCCAGATGTTCCTCCGTGCTTCTCACGTCTGTCTCCATCAAATCAGGATTGTGCACAGTACCTACTTACAAATACAGATATCATTTTGGAGCAGCCGCGTGCGCTGCGTCGCGTCGCCATCTTCTCCTCCCCTCCTCACTCTAGGTTCTATCAACCTCTGCGTTAAATATACCCAATGACCTGGCCTCCAGAGCCACCTGTGGCAACAAGTTCCACAGATTCACCACTCCCTGGCTAAAGAAGTTCTTCCACTTCTCCATTGCAAATGGACTGTATTCTGCGATGTACGTGTTGAAAATAGACGTAGCTTGGTTGGACCAAACTATCTATTCCGACATTGCATCCTATCTGTACTTCTGCAAAAAAGACCAGGAGCAGGGCTACCCAGATATTTATGGTGGACCCTGACTAATATTTCACCTGACTCAGGATGCTTGTGAATTGATGGCAAATGCACTTTTATAAATCTCGAGAGGAGATAATAAAGAATGTTGTCAACAATAACCATTGACGCAGGAGATGGAAGACGTGAAAGCACTGGATCGGTGAGGGTTCCTGTTCTCCCAGAGGGCACACTGCTCTCCGAGGCACACATCCCTGACAGAGAGCAGCAAGTTTCCTACCTAACCTGGCAGCAGGTGTTAAAGAAGACAGCAGAACAAAAGGAAACTGCAAATGGATACCGCTTATCAGTCAATTTCATGGTACACTGTTGCTAGGCAACATATGCACGATTTACTGTTGTGATTTACATAAAAGTGCTTCTGTACAATTTCCAGCTGTATGACAGTGAAGCCCCTTGGAAGTGGCAGGTAAAAGCAATGGGGGCAAAGTATATCTTAAAACATAAACACCAGAAGAGTCTGCAATGCTGAAAATCCAAAGCAACCCACACAAAAATGCCGGAAGAACTCAGCAGGTCAGGCAGCATCTTTAGAAAAGAATAAAGAATCAACGATTCAGGCCGAAACATCAACTGTTTATTCATTTCCGTAGATGCCGCCTGACCTGCTGAGTTCTTCCAGCGTCTTGTGTGTGTTGCTCTGCTCACTTATTATCACTTTGCTCCTGACAACTGGCTTTATCGTAACATAGTGATGAAAACGTTGTGTGGTTTTGAAATCCTGAGTGGGTCTCGTCTCTTCACATATTCAACTTTTTGTCCGTCTTCTCTGTCACCTTTTCTTGGTTCTTGTCTCTCTTCCAGAGGCCTAAATCTCTACAAGTTCCTGCTTTTTCTTTTTGTTTTACGCTGCCATGAATTATTAGCTGGGATTTCTTTTCTGTTTCCTTTAAGATGCACAGATTCATCCAATATCATTGGAGATTGCCAGAAGAGAGTGTTCAGTGAAAAATAAAGTAAAATGTTATCACTTTATTACGGACAGTGACCACCTCTTTATTTATCAAGATCTAACATCTTAACTGGAACAAAAATGCTGCAGACGTGGAAAAAACTGTAGGAGACATTCACAAGGTTAGGCAGCAGCATTGATAGAAACATAAAGGTGATAAAGTAGAAAGCCTGGTTTTGAAGTTCGCCAACGACTTTATACGTGATGTAGTGGTTCTTGGTCAAGAATTATTCACCAGAACACCTCTATATTCTCTTCTTTTTTTTGTTTCATGGACTTGATAATCTGGCATATTAAATTCCCAAATCCAACTGTCTTGCAGAAATGCCCCAGTTGACACTATGTCATCCGGTCTGAACTGTATTTATAACTGTAGTTCCTTCAGTTTGTTCTCAACACTCTTTGTAACGGCACCTAGAACATTTATTTGCTCTACACTATTATCTGCTCTGAAGTTTCAATCATATATTTATCAAATTTATTACATTTTAATTTCAGTTTTCCCAAGATCCTTGAGGCACAATTTCCAACACGTTTTTTTTTCTATTTTCTTCCCTTTCATCTTTTCCACTTGACTTCCCCCCCACTGCCCTTTACTAACTTAATATCTTCCTATATGAATGAAGTTGAAGAACAGTATAAGCAGTTTTAGTAACAAACCAGTATGCGGTCTACCCTTTCGCTCAGGACATCATGCACCGGCTGTTTTGGTACTGGGAACTCTTTTAAGATACAGCAACGCACACAGAATGCTGGGGGAGCTCAGCAGGGCAGGCTGCATCTGTGGAAATGAATAAACGGTCGACATTTTGGGCTGAGACCCTTCCTCAGGACTGGAAAGGAAGGGGGGAGATGCCAGAATAAAAATGGTGGGGGTAGGGGAAGGGGGATAGCTAGAAGGTGGTAGGTGAAGCTGGGTATGTGGGAGCGGTAAAGGGCTGGAGAAGAAGGAATCTGATAGGAGAGGAGAGTGGACCTTAGGAGAAAGGGAGGGAGGAGGGGTCCCCAGGGAAGTGATAGGCAGGTGAGAAGAGGTAAAAGGCCAGAGTGGAGAATAGAGGAAGGGGGAAGGGTGAGGGAAATGTTTTTCACTAGTAGGAGAAATTGATATTCATGCCATCAAATTGGAGGCTACCCATACAGAATAAAAGGTATTGCTCCTTAAATTGAAATGAAAACATCTGGCCACTGGGAAGTTCCACTTTTGGTGGATGGAGCGGAGATGCTCGATGACGCAGTCCCCCAACTTATGATGGATCTCACCAATGTAGAGGAGGTTGCACTGGGAGCACCAGGTATAATAGGCAACCCTGACAGGCTCGCAGGTGAAGTCTTGCGTCACCTGGAAGGACTATTGTAAGTGGAAGTGAGGAAATGACAAACTATTTGAAACATTACCGACAACCAGAAGAGACAAGCATTCTGGATTCAGGGATTCAACAAATTACAAAAACAACAAATTAAAGTAACAACAATGAGGCAAATAGTTGTAACAAATTCCTAAATTAAACAATTTTGTCCAAGGATTTTAAAATAGCTGGTTAAGAACCATGCATTCTAACTATACTCTTCTAAAGTTCTCATGATTTAGGAACCAGCCCATTGGATAGCAATATCGTGCATGTTTCTCTCCCATTGATGAATATTTACAGTGGATAATCAAAATAACACAAAATATCTAGTGTAGAACTATTTGTCAGGAATAATTAACTAAGTACAGAGTGAGTAAACACCTCAATCGTTCAAGAGGTCAACATAGATTCATAAAGGGTTAAGTCACCGTACTCGCTGGAATTTAGAAGAATGTAGGGGGATCTCATTGTAACCTACCGAATGTTGAAAGGATTAGATAGGGTAGATGTGGAGAGGATGTTTCCTATGGCGGGGGTATCCAGAAATAGAGGGCACAGTCTCAAAATTGGGGGGTGACGCTTTAGGACAGAGGTAAGAAGGATTATTTTTAGCCAGAGAGTAGTGAATCTGTGGAATGCTCTGTCACAGACTGCAGTGGAGGCCAAGTGCGTAGGGATATTTAAGGCGGAAGTTGATCATTTTCTGATCGGTCAGGGCGTTAAAGGATATGGGGAAAAAGCAGGTGTATGAGGCTGAGTGGTATCTGGGATCAGCCATGATGGAATGGTAGAGCAGACTCGATGGGCTGAATGGCCTAATTCTGTTCCTATCTCTTATGGTCTTATGGTCATGCATGAAGAACCTGAACAAATTCTCTGAAGAACTAATTGGGCGTGGGAAGTGTAGCGTATATTATTTTATGGAGGTGTTTGAAAAGTGAAAGAAGTCATCAATGTTCCATCTTTGGAACCTATGGAATTAAAACCATACAGTACTATTCATGTGGTTACAGATTGGCTGTGTGGCAGAGAATATAGAGGATATGCAGAATGTAACATGCTGTCCTACAGAACTACGCGTTGAGGCCTCTGCTGTTCATTGTATTTATAAATGACTAAGAAGATGTAACATAAAACCCCATTTTCAAGTTTGCCAGTGACAGAATGAAAGCTGACTTTATATGTAATGTGGAACAGCAGCATTAATTTACAAAGGGAATTTAACAAGTTATGCATTTGGGTGTCAATGTATATACATGTTTGGATTTGCGTTTAAAAAGGGCAGAATAGAATCTCTCCTAAAAGCTAGACACACTACAGCCACAAACAGGCTTGGGCTCAAGTAAATAACTTATTGAAATGTTATGGACAATAGATCACAGAGACTATAGATTGCTGTCCTTTACACTTAGGTGACCAGAAATCAAGAAAGGAGATGTTATGTTACATCTGTATGAAATCCTTGTTAGATCGCACAATGGACATTTTTGACACCACACCAAAGGCCCTAGAGGAGTTTGTAGCATAGATTTTCCAGAGTAATATGTCTTCTTCAATATTCTAAAAGGAGAGATTATACACCCAGAACCATAATGCCTGGAATCTGTGAGGTTAAAGGATGACTTGACTGAGGTATTACGGAAAGTCAGAGGAACAGATTGGATAAATACAGTAAAATTATTTCCATTGGTCTTGGAGTAAAGGATAAAGTCTTAAAATTAGAGCCAGGTCTTTCAGGATAAATTTCTATAGGCAAAAATATTTGGAATTCTGTTTTGCAAAACACAAATGTCACCAGATCAATCAACAATTTTACATCTGAAATTGACAGTAATTTTGTTAAGTGTATGAGGCAAAGCTGGGTACAGAGTTCTGTCCCAGACTGACCATAATCTACTCAAATGTCATAACAGACTTGAGGGATGAGAAGTACTATGTCTGTTCTTATGTTTCTGTATGGAGCCCCTCGGCACATTCACATGGATGAATTGTGCTCATGGCTTTTATTGAAAAGTGATCTATTTGGTATTTTTCATTATAAAAACTATATTCTGTTTTTTTTTTTGCATTTGACTTTCTGTATCGTTGCTTTCCACAAATAAATGTTATACCCTCTGTACAGATCCACTCAGAATACAACTACTGGAAGAATAGTTGCATTGCCATTTCATCAACAACCTTGAGACTTTGCAATATGGATAATCTATTCTCTACAGTGTCAGTCAGACTATCGATCCATTATCGCCTTAGTCAGCCCTTCAATGTCTCCCTTCTTACCATTTCTTACGATACTATTGCCACTCTCTCAAGCTACATATCCAATTTTTCGCCTGGGTAACAAATCAAAAATAAATAAACTGAGTAAAAGCTTCCTTCAGAGAAAATTGGAAAAAAAAAGCTCAAGGACTTTTATCGTCTCTGAGCATGTCAGTTTCAATTAACCAGGGGATTAACCTCTGCCATTCTCAAAATGCTCTTCCGAAGATTATAGATGAAATTACCTTGTGTGTTGAAATAATTCCCAGAGAACTGCTAGTTCTCATTAAGTGGCTACTTTGCCAATGCTATATTTGATTTACAAAGTTGTAGTTACTCAAATTAATAAAAATAACTGTTTTGTTTTCTATATTTTCATACAACATGGAAGACAGCTTTAGTTTATGCTATTCCTCATTAATTTCATTCTGCTATTTGTTTCCAAGCAAGCTGATCTCTCTTATTTGCACATCAACTACTCCCTCTCCTCCCATCGATATGCACAGGGGGTAATTTACAGCAGGCAATGAAACTGCCAAATAGCTATGAGGTGGGAAAGCGGAGCCCCAAGGGAAAGTTCGCATAGTCATGGAGAGGACAAGGGGTTGCTGAAACACCAATTCAGCTAACTAACTCTATAAACCATCTATAATTTTGGAGGAACTCCTTTGCAACACTCGGCTAGGCAATTAATTCCATGTCTATTCAGAAGAGATTGTGTGCTCCACCGGGGGCAGTATGGCACAGAATCCAGGCTGGAGTCGATGCTGCCCCCTAGTGTTCGCTCCATGAAGGCAAACTCTGTTGTGCTCGTCCGCAGATTCGTCTGCACCTTTGGATGGCTTGAGTTTGGACTCCTTAAGGGAGTGGCTGTCTCTTACTATCTCAGATGTGCTCTGTGTGCTTTGTGCTGTGTGTGACTGTTAGTACTCTGTTTGGACCCTTGGCCCCAGAGTAACGCTGTCTCATTTGGTTGTATTCATGTGTATGACAATTAAACTTGAATGGAATTGAATTGAAACATCAGTAACTATGAATTGATCCAGGGTATGCCCTCTATCTCACTGCATGAAATTCTTTCAGGACATATATAGTGCAGTTTAGAAGTTCTACACTGTCCATCAGACACTCCAAGGTCAATGCAACATGTGATAGAATATAGAGAAAAACAACCCCATACAGTCCCACATTCATATCCAGGGAGTTACATTCAATCTGCTAAACTCAATCTACTCTGACATATGAAACACCTCAGGGAGCAAATCCAGCTTGGATTAGATCCGAGGTAAAATTTTCTCCATAACGTCCCATCAGAAGATTCCTGTCCTGCTGATTTGGTCAGTCGTATCTGTTTTATTGGAATAATGATAATACATTTAGATCCCGTCTGTATCCCAATAAGTGACACAGCCAAAGCATTACATTCTACAACAAAGAGCTGCAAAACTCACAGGGATACTAATGACCAAAATCAAGCTTATTATGAAACTCAGTTTTCAAAACGGACAGAATAAAAGAAGTGCTGAATAAGCTTCATTGTGGCCCAGGTGGGTGCCCAGCTAATGTAGGGGAGGTGAGTTTTTTTTCCTACTTAAATGTCACATGAAAGTTGATGATTTTTCAGATATTACAACTGAGAGCTGCTTCGCTTTAGTGGAAAGCTTTTCAAAGAAATGTACTATAATTGGAGAAACAATGCCGTTAATAAAGGTTGCTGTGTTTTCTTAACTCTGCCACAAATGAAGGAGAAAGGTTCCTGCAGTTAAACCATTTGAACAGATTGATTCTCTACAAAGATTAATGAGGAAAGATGTGAAAATAAATCGGCAGAGGTGATTTCTAATGGTGTAGAATACATTAACGACTGCCGGTTATGTCAAATTGAATCATATTCCATCAGGAACTTCAATATTAAGACAAAAGAGACAAACACACGAATTCAGAGAATTCCACTTTATGCAACATAGAATCTAATCTTTTTAACCAAGTGCAACACACTCCAGTTTTCATAATTCATGTGATTACAATAGAGTGTTTATATTTATATTAACTGCTGTATTATGTTCAGTATATTGTGTATTTTAATATATTTAAATATATAGCATACAATACTGTTAGTTAATAGGTTATGCAAAGATTTAAAGGAAAATAAGATAAATCAGGTGCAGGTTATTCACTGATAGCTCTTGTTTGTCTAATAGCCTGGTGACATTGACAGCAGAGAAAACTGAAGGGAGTGAAGAGGCAGACCTAAAGCATGAAATAAAGGATCGATGATGAGTTACTATTTCATTATCTAGTGGAGTGTCTAGTACTTGGGGTTTTGTAGTAACATATAATTACATCGAAATCAGATTACACAATACAAGAGAAAATCTGCATTTGTGTCTGTTGCTTAGGTCACACATTCAATGCTTTTCTAAGAAAAATGGTGACTTAAGGTGGTGATTGTTTTTCTGTCTGCCGCGCATAATGCACTGAAGATCCCAGAAATGTGCAGTAGCATGTGTTGAATGTCTAGAGCCCAGTACCAGGGACTCCATTTGGGTTGGGTTGGTCTGTGTGGTCTGCAGGTCGGCTTTGTGGAGCCAGCCTTCCGTCCCACGTGTTAGGCCTGCTTCCGCACAACTCAAGGCAGTCTGCCCTGCCGACCGCCATCATAGCCTACAGTCTGCCCTGCTGACCGCCATCACAGCCTACAGTCTGCCCCGTTGACTGCCATCATAGCCCACAGTCAGCCCCGCTGACCGCCATTACAGCCTACAGTCTGCCCCCGCTGACCACCATCACAGCCTACAGTCTGCCCCGCTGACCGCCATCACAGCCTACAGTCTGCCTTGCTGACCGCCATCACAGCCTACAGTCAGCCCCGCTGACCGCCATTACAGCCTACAGTCTGCCCCCGCTGACCACCATCACAGCCTACAGTCTGCCCCGCTGACCACCATCACAGCCTACAGTCTGCCTCGCTGACCGCCATCACAGCCTACAGTCAGCCTCGCTGACCGCCATTACAGCCTACAGTCTGCCCCCGCTGACTACCATCACAGCCTACAGTCTGCCCCGCTGACCGCCATCACAGCCTACAGTCTGCCCCCGCTGACCACCATCACAGCCTACAGTCTGCCCCGCTGACCGCCATCACAGCCTACAGTCAGCCTCGCTGACCGACATCACAGCCTACAGTCTGCCCCGCTGACCACCATCACAGCCTACAGTCCGCCCCGCTGACCACCATCACAGCCTACAGTCTGCCCCCGCTGATCGCCATCACAGCCTACAGTCTGCCCCCGCTGATCGCCATCACAGCCTACAGTCTGCCCCGCTGACCACCATCACAGCCTACAGTCTGCCCCGCTGACCACCATCACAGCCTACAGTCTGCCCTGCTGACCGACATCACAGCCTACAGTCTGCCCCCACTGACCGCCATCACAGCCTACAGTCTGCCCCGCTGACCGCCATCACAGCCTACAGTCAGCCTCGCTGACCGCCATCACAGTCTACAGTCTGCCCCGCTCACAGAACAGTTAATCCACTGGGCAATCAGCGGGAGCCTTAGGATCTCGGAAATCCTAGCCCTCACCCCAGTCATCACCTTCATCGACTTCTTTCTGAGCACTCTGCATTTGTGTAATGTACAAAGGAAAAGCTTCACCTCTTGTAAGATTAAGTTAATAAGACCGGGAACCCCACCGTCTGATACTATTGAATTGCCAAGCAGCATGGCCACAATTAAAACACTGCCACACACAGATGTAAACGGGGTCTGGGCAACACAGACAAGATGCTGGAAGAATTTAGTCCACACAGGCCAATCCAACACGAATGGAGTATCCATGGAGGGGAATAAACAGTCAATGTTTCAGGCTGAGAGCCTATACCAGGGTGAAGGTCCTGACGAAGGATCTCAGCCTAAAATGTCGACTCTTTATTCTCCTCCACGGATGCTGCCTGACTTGCCGAGATTTCTTAACGTACATGTGCTGGAGCTGAGGAATTTCCTGACAATTACTTCAAACCATCCGGTTACAGAGTCCCAGTGTTTTAAATTAAGGGCTGGATTGTTGGTGGTTGTTTCAAAACAGGGACAAGAAGAGGCCAGAGCCAAGAAGGGTTGCTGGTCCAAAACGTTGACTGATTTCTCTTTCCATAGATGCTGCTTGACAGGCTGAGTTCTTCTGAGTTCTTCCATTTCTGTTTTTGTTTCTAATTCCAGCACCTGCAGTTTTCTTTGCTTTCCATTATTGTTGAATTGTGGCTTCTCTTCCTGGTATGCTTCTTCTGAAGAAGTCCTCTTCTCTCCATCAGGAGTCCCATCAATCCTCTCACACTGTCCACGCTCAGTGGTTTTTGCTTCTCTTGTTTTTGATAAAGTCGAACCGAAACTTCATTCCAAAGCCACTATTACTTTCCCCCTCTGCAGCTCCGGCTCATCTCAAATGGAGTTCAACTTCAAATGCGTTCTTCATAATTCGGACTCATCAAGCCTTGGAGTATTGTTCAAATTATCCACCTTTTCTTGAGGTAGATCCTGAGATTAACGCTCAGTGCCCTGAGTCAATACTCTTTATATCTCTCTACAACAATACTGAAATGTCTCAAAGTTGTCTTGGCCCACAGCTCCACTTTATTCTTCACCATATCCTTTACTGTAACAAGTGCATTTTTCATTTAGTTATGACATAAAAGTCTTGAAATGCACCCACTCTTGACTTCCAATACACCTCCTGCTTTCTTCCCTTCACTTTCCTCTGACTCTATATTTCTCTCCGGTTTCAACCCCCACCATACATTCACCTTCCCCTCCAATCTTTCCTTCTCTGACTCTGAGAGATCAGTCCTCAGCAGTGGTCCCTAACTGTCCCACATTGATGAATTCTGTGTCTTACATGATACCAAACTTTTCTTCTTCCATCTCCACTTCCATTCCCATTTCTTTGGCCAAGAATCCACCACCCAGACTGTGAGACTTGCTCTTGCCTCTAGAATTCCTGGTCTAATCTCCCTGTCTCTCTGGCCTCTTGTCGACCTCGATCTAGTCATAGGAATTGCAAAAAGTGACATCAACCACCTTAACTTCTCAAGTCCTCTCGTCTACTCTAACCCACTCCTTCTGAATGTGAAGCACTCTTCTCCCTGCAAACCAATCCAGGTTTTGTTGTGAAACATGCAGGCAAGGATGGTGCTGCCAATGTCCACCCTGCACTCACATTTATGTGGCCCATCTATGACCCTTCCCTTCTCTCTCTGCATATCTCTGCCTTCACCTCAGAAAATTGGTGGGCCACAAGCCCATGGACTTCCACAACTATCATGAACATTTCTCACGCTGGCTCCAGTGTGGATATCATTCCAAATATCACCTTTGCCGCAGCGGATGGAACTGTCAACTGCATTTCATCTATTCCCTACAAGTCTATTCTCATCTCCTCTCCCCTAGGACAAAACGGGATTGAGTTTCCTTATTCCTCACTTTCCATTCCATTAACCTTTGCATACATTGCCTTATCCTTTATCATTTCTATTGGCTTCAACATAGTCCCACCACCAGACACATCTTCTTCTCTCCTTCCCTTTCTTCATGTCGCAGGAGCAGCTCACTTCATGACTCCCTGGTCCACTCTTCCATCCCCACCTGCCGTTTCTCATTCCATGGCACCTCCCCATGCAATTTGAAGGGGTACACCCCATCGGGTCATTCTCCTCTCCCCTTCCCACCATCCAGGGCACAGACAGTTTCTGGTGATGCAACATTCACCAGGCGTTTCTGATAAGCTGGATTCCAAATGTGACCTCGTCTGCACTGGAGAAATCAAGTGCAGGTTGGGTAATCGTTTTGTAGTCTTCACGGTCTGCAATCCCGATTCATAATCCAAATGTTACTGTTGCATGCCACTCTAATTCTCAATCCCACTGGCTTTCCAGTTTGTCTGCAGACTTTTCCACTGCTATTTGCAAGGCCCTGTATAAACCAGAAGGACAACACCATATCTTCCATCTTCCACTTTACACTGAATTGTCCAACTTCACATAAACTGTTCTGTCATTGCTTCCGTTATCATGTCTATGTTCCTTGCTCATTCCATTTCTTCAAGATTCCTTGCTAATAGTCAGTACTCAAGCTCTTTATCACCTTGGCGCCCTTCCTCCTCCTCTCCAGTCCTGAAGACGATTATCAGCCAGAAACGGCGACTCTTTATTCATTTCCATAGGTGCTGCCTGACCTGCAGGGTCCCTCCAGTGTGTTGCCAGTGTTTCAGAGCAAGACCGTTTATCATGACTAGAAAGGAAGGAAAGAGGAAGAGGCCAGAATATGAAGGTGGGGGTGGGAGAGGGGATGCAGTACAAGCTAGCAAGTGAGAGGTGAAACCAGGTGGGGATGAAGTGAGAGGCTGAGAGGTGATAGGTGGAAAGGATCGAGGAAGGGGCACTGGAGGGAGGTGATGAGAAGACAAGGAGTTAGAGAGGAGCCAGAATTGGAATGGATGAAGCAAGAAGTGGGAGGAGGTAGGAAATACCAGAAGTTCGAGAGATCGATATTCATGCCATCAGGTTGGAGGCTACCCAGATGGAATATGAGGCTTGGCTCCTCCAACCTGAGAGTGGCCTCAATGTGGCAGTAGAAGGCCAAAATGTAGGGGGCATGCATTAAAGGTGAGGGGGAGAAGTTCCCCAGAGGTGTGCAGTGCAAGTTTTTCACAGAGAGTGGTGGGTATCTCCAATACCTTGCCTGAATTGGTGTTGGAGGCAGATTCAATGGAGGTATCTAAGTGGCTCTTAGATGGGCCCATGAATACGCAGAGACTGGAGGGATAGGGACAATGTGCAAACAGGAGGGATCACTTTAATTAGGTATCATTAATTTAATTAGTTTGACACACCATTCTGAGCAGAGGGCCTGTTCCCGGACTGAATCAGATTCAGGTTTTAATATCACTGGCCTATGTTGTGAATTTTTTTTTCTTCCAGCAGCATATATAATAATGAAAATCACTTCAGGATGGAGATGCAACATCTCATACTCCAGCTGGGTAGCCTCCAACCTGATGGCATGAACATCGACTTCAAAAGTTCAAAGGTTCATTTATTATCAATGCACAAAAGGCATCCATGTACAACTCTGAAATGCGTCTTCTCCAGATAGCCAGGAAACAAGGAAAGAACATGAAAGCTGTGCAGAGAGAAACATCAAACCCACGCCTCCCCCCCACACACAAAACGGAACAAGAACATTGACCGCCAAATGACTCCTCCCCCACACAAATAAAACTAACAGAACACCACAGAACATCAGCCCCCAAAACCCCTCCCCTCACACAACAAACGGAAAAGGAACGGATGATAAAAACCGTTAGTCTCAAAAAGTCCACAGTACATAAATGCAGTAGTCCGATCCGCCAACGCAGAGCCACTATGCCATCCTCTGATATCACCGACATTCATCAAAAGAGAGTGACACCACACGAGGTAGAGAGGCCTACCTGCCTGCCACAGCGAGCCGCACACTGATAGGCCGCTCACAGGTTCCTTCTCCGGCAGCGAACCAGAGGAAGGCAGTCGGCGCTGAACCCTCGCTGGCCCTCCACATTCGTCTCGATGTCTCAATCTTCCTCCACACCTTAATCGGCGAAATGGAGTCAGACACATCCTGTCTCGAAGTTTCTTCGCTTCGAGACCATCCGAGTAGGCACTTGCTTCCTAGAATCTTCTCGGAGAAAGCAAAGCACTGGACCACTCAAATGATCTCCAAGCTGTGAATCGAAGGCTCTAACAGTCTCAGAAACACATTTAAGGTGAAAACCAAATGGAAAAGAAGTAAAAAAGACATTTTTGTGAGATCTGAAAGATGTCGACCAGGGGAGTGTTGTATGCTGGCTCCCTCTTGATTGGAAGTTCTCTAACTTCTGGTAATTTCTTCCTCATCTCCCTTATCTCTTTTCCATTCCCCATTCTGATTCCCATCTCAACCCTTCTCTTATCATCTACCCATCACCTTCCTCACTTGCCCCTCCTCCTTCTTGTTCTTTCATGGTCCGCTGTCCTTACACCCACCTTCTCCCTACCCCCAGCTTTTGCCCCCTTCCTTTCCAGTCCTGGTGAAGGGTCTCAGCCCAAACGACAGTTTCATAGACGCTCCCTGGCCTGTTCCTCCAGCATTTTGTGTGATAGCAGTTATATGTTTTTTAGTTCCTAACAACTTCCTACTTTGCAATCCACTTGCTACGGTCATGCTAAGGAGATCTGTACTTCAAACCAAAAGAACACCTTGAGGCTGCTACAAATTAACACCTAGATGAGAGGCCTCCTGGGCAGACACAGTGCCTTGCTGGAGAAGCGGATATCTATCACATGGTCCTGCATTATGGTTACGGTAATCTTAGCTGCAAGACCAACTTCAATGAACCATGATCTTTGTGAACTCATGCATTTCCAACTATTTCTGATGAAATATTATCACTACTTGACTGGAAAGATTTATATACCACTTCACTGCAGTATTTTGTCTGAAAATTTTAATAAAGGCATAATGTTTAGAAACAGATAAATAGGATAATGGGTGAGGTCTTTCAGAGAATTACTGGTGTGTCTGGCCTCTGTCTATTTTGTAGCCTTCTGTGAAGTAAAATTCTAGGGTCTCTATCGCCGGCGCATGTTTAGTGGAGAGGAATCCCACACTGGTTCGATGGTTGGCACCCTTCTTTCTCGAAGGACAATGGGTGATGATCACCATCACAAGCCTGGACAGAAGGGATGGAGAGATGCCCAGTCGTCAAGATCCCCCTCTCGGCCTCACCAGTGGAGTCCAAAGGAAAGCTAATGAAGCAAAACGTTTGGCACCAGCTTGGCGGCAGGAGCTGCCGGAAAGATGTTCAATGATGTCCAGCCGCCTTAGGGGCTCCACTCCGGATTTGCTGTCTGGATTTATTCCCGTAGCCTTCGTCTCTCCCGAGGCTGCCCACAAGGCAGTGGGGGTATCTACCCGTAGCTGGGGATCTGGTTCATGAGCACCAGGGCGTGTCCACACACTGGTGGGCCTGCGTGCTACCTGTGCAGGGGCCGGACCTCCTCCCCGTACTCTGTAGTTCAGCCTGAGTCCGAGAGGAGTTCCGCATGTCACTACGCATGTCACTATGTAAGGTTTGCTGTTGGAGAGGCTGTGTACCAGCAGGGAGAGACTTACACATTCAGCTCTCCTTTTCGCCAGACTGCTAGCCAGTGGTAGAAACTGGAAGTGAGAGCGACAAGCTCTACCCACTACACTACCACACTAGGCGCATCACAACAACCACCCTGAATAAGCTCCAGCAAGAGACCCCGCTCCACTTTGGAACTTCAAATATCATAATGCACCATGGCTCTTGCGGCATTGAGATCAGAATAACTGTTCACCTTCTAGTCCTCTCCCAGTGGAATTTCTTCTTCTTCTCAGCCCATCACCCCTGTTGGGGCATAGACTATCGACAGCAACTCGCAACAGTCCTCTGCCCTGGGGCAGTCTTTCAAATTGCCCCCGGGTGGTTGCCCATCTTCAAAGGTCCTTCCTGTCCCAGTGATGAGGTCCTTGGAACTTCTGTTGGGGTTTCTGTGGCGCTGGGTTTTTTATGTGAAGGGGTTGCCCAACCCTTCTCCTTTGGCAGACCTCCATACTAGATTTCTCCCGATGGAAGACACGTAAACTGCACAAGTGGAGACACCAGCAGTATGCCAGAAATTCGGGCATGTCAGGGGGCAGGAGTGAGCGTGGTTGCTATTATAAAGGTGAAGGTGCTTGGGAAGCTGAAAGGTCCGAAGGTAGATAAATCACCTGAACCAGATGAACTACACCACACAGTTCTAGGAAAGGTAGATGAAGAGATGATGGAGGCATTAATAGTATATCTTTCAAGAATCACTAGGTTCTGGAAAGATTCCAGAGGACTGGAAAATTAGAAATATCTCTCTACTCTTTAAGAAGGGAGGGAGGCAAAAGAAGGAAATTATAGTCCAGCTAGCCTGACCTCAGTGGTTGGGGAGATTTTGGAGTTCATTATTAAGGATGAGGTTTTGATAAAATAGACCAAAATCAGCATGGCTCCTTAAGTGGAAATCTTGCCTGACAAACCTCTTGGAATTCTTTGAGGAAATAACAGACAAGATAGTCAGTGGATGTTTCTTACTTGGATTTTCAGACGGCTTTTGACAAGGTGCCACACACAGGGTTGCTAAACAAGATAAGAGCCCAAGGAAGGTATTACAGGAAAGATATTAGCATGGATGGAAGATTGACAGGCAGGAGGAAAAGAGTGGGAATAAAGGATGCTTTTCTGGTTGGCTTCCAGTGACTAGTGGTGTTCTATGGGGATCAGGGTGGTGACCACATCTTTTCCTGTTAAGTGTCAATAATTTGGAAGACGAAATTGATGGCTTTGTGGCCAAGTTTATGGATAGATACAAAGATAGGTGGGGGGCAGGTAGTGTTGAGGAAACAGAAAGTCCGTAGAAGGACTTAGACAGATTAAAAGAATGGGCAAAGAAGTGGCAGGTGGAATATAGTGTAGGGAAGCGTATGGTCACGCATTTTTGTAAAAGGAATAAAGACCTAGACTATTTTCTAAATGGGGAGAACATTCATAGATCAGAGGTGCAAAGGACCTGGGAGTTCTCCTGCAGGGTTCCTTAATGCCCAACTTGCAGGTTGAGTTGGGGGTGAGGAAGGCAAATGCAAAGTTAGCATTCATTTCGAAAAGCCTAGAATATGAAAGTAATGATGTAATCCTGAGGCTTTATAAAGCATTGGTCAGACTGCCCTTGGAGTATTGTGAGCTCTGAGCCTGTACTCACTGGAGTTCAGAAGAATGAGGGGGATCTCATTGAAACCTATCAAATATTGAAAGGCCTAGATTGAGTGGTTGTGGAGGAGATGTTTCCTATAGGGGTGAATTTAGGACCAGAAGGCACAGCCTCAGAATAGAGGGATGTCCATTTAGAACTGAGGTGAGGAGGAATTCCTTTATCCAGAGTGTGGTGAATCTGTGGAATCCGTTCTTGTTGAGGCCAAGTCATTCGGTATATTTAAAGCAGAGGTTGATGAGTTTTCAATTCGTCAGGGCGTTAAAGGTTACGGGCAGAAGGCAGGAGAATGGGGTTGAGAGGGATGATAAATCAGCCATGATGGAATGGTGGAGCAGACTCGATGGACTGAATGGCCTAATTCTGCTCCTATGTCTTATGGTCTTCATTCAATCACTTTCCCAACTTTCCTTTCAGTTGAAATTATTTTAACATCCATTTTAATACCTCTGTCGAATTTGAAAACTCCTCCCAATGCATTCAGAATGCAGCAGACTTTAGGAGGCCAAATAATTCAATTAATTGATAAGTAAGGGCTTCAGCCTTCCTTTGCTTCCTGATGGATTCAGGCCAACTCCTCCAGATATACCCCTTTAACTTGGAAAGCAGGATGGTAGGCAGGCAGAAAATGCTTCAGTTGCTCCCCAGAAAACAGAGAGAGAGGGAAATACAGAGCGAGGGTTGGCTCTGTTTCCCCACACCTCAGATGAAGATGAGTCAGGTTTCTGTCTCAGCCCAGAGAGAGATTGCATAGAACCCATTCATCTTATAAGTAATTGCATAATGCAGCAAGTTAAGTCGAAGGCTCCTGAAGTAAAAATCGGAAGAAGCCTATGTTGTTATTTTGTATGCCAGGTGTTTTTCTCTTCACTCTTCAATCAGTTTTTGATGAAGTACGGCCCGGGTGGGACAGACGCGAGTCTTCCATTCGGGAGCAGGGGTTGGATCGATCTTCGTCTGACATCTAGTCCACATGGGTGGTCCTGAGTTGGCATCGCCTGGTGAAGCCCTGGAAGCACGCGAGCCTCCACACGACGTCAACCACAAAGAAACATATATGGAATTCAGGCTGAGAGTTGGCTCTGCTTCCCAGTATTTAACGTGAAGAGGAGTCAAGGTACTCTCTCAGCCCACCAAGATGAAGTATACAGAGGGTGAGGTGTGCTTTATCTCAGAGTAATTGACAAACGTTTGTAAAATGTAAGAATCTAAGAAATCCATACTCGGCTCAATCCTAAATGGCCAACTCCTAATTCTCACTCCCGGTTCTAGATTCCCAGGTTTTACACTGTCAGGTCCTTTAACAACTTACCATGTTTCATGGGATATGGAAGACTTCAATTTCTCCTCATAGGGCAATTCCTTCACCTCAGGAGTCAGACTGGTGAACCCTTGCTTCAGTGCGGCCAATATCTCGTCCTCAGATAGGGAGACTAAAAGTGTTCACAGCACTCCAGCTCGGACTCCTGTGGTCCAATTTAATTTTTATTCTTGTATTTAAATTACTTTGTGATAAAGCCTAATACACCATTGATTTACAAATTATTTCCTGTACACGCATGTTAATTTTCTGTCACTTCATTATTACAAAGAGAAAATGTTCCAAAGAAATTGTTTAATGTCAGTCATAAATTCAGATTACTAAGTAATCAAGAAAATTACATGGAACTCATTCACCCTAGAAGTAATTCTATAATGCAAAAGTTAAATCAAAAGCCATCAAAATAAAAATCTAAGTAAGCTTATTGTGAATTATCTGCACTTCTATGAGGAAAAGGAAGAGATGCTGAAAGGTGTGTATGAAGGATTGGGATCCATTATGAAGGAAGGGCATTGATGGACCATTTCAGCTTTTGCTGTTCCTACTAATGACTTTTTAATCATGTGATTACTGTGTTCACACTGTTTAGGGATAAATCTATCCAAAGTATCATAATCTGCAAGCATAAACTTGAGAGATTCTGCATATGCTGGAAACCCAAAGCAACACACACAAAATGCTGGAGGAACTCAGCCGGGCAGGCAGCATCTATGCAAATGAATAAACAGCCGACGCTTTGAGCCAAGACCCTTCTTCAGGACAGATCCAGGATGAACCTGTAAGCACACAACTTGAATAGATTAATGGAAGCATAGTCAGAAATTTAAAAATCTAGAAGTTCTTTAAGGAAAGTCAGCAGGAGACGGTGAGAGATTCTAGGTCATGGAATTTGGTTGATTGATGGCATTGATGGGGCAAATAAGAAGGGATGAAAAAAGAGTTCAGAGTCAGGCCCCTGCATTCCCCTGTCCCTACTGGCTCCAAAGGTGGATGGAGGAGGTATTGGTTCAGAAGCTCTGGTAAATGTACGTGAACTGGAGTTGGAAGAAGTTTAGGGAAAACCTAGACCTATATTCAAGATGTTAGCTGTAAGAAATTACAGCTTCTTCGGGTCTGGACTGACCACAGAGGTCATGGAGATGTAAAACTGGACAGATTTAGTTTATGTAGAATAATGAGTACAGGATTAAACTATTGAACACACTGCTCTCTGTCCAGCTATTTGGCAGAGTCATGCAAATAATTTCCCTGATCTTTCACCATGTAAATATAAATTTTTTGAACAACCTTCACAAGGATCATCCACAGGGATTTGTATACATATAGTTCCAAGTCTTCCCTTTGATACACTCTTGTACAACTATCCCACTCAATATACAGTTCCTCTTTTCTTTGTGAACTTTCCATTGCTACAGATGACAGCGGCCTCATAACCACATATTTTGTCAGACTGTATTTGTCCTCCTAAAGTTTCTGAACACATGGGAGAAGTTTTCAAATTAAACAGAGGTATTAAGTGGTTAGTAAAATGATTTCAATGGAAAGGAAAGTTGGGAAAGTGAATGAAGAGATTCATTCCAGGGCTCTTTGTATCTTCACTCATCTTCATCTTAGTGGCTGAAATCATAGAAGAGGGTCCAAAGCCTAAGATGGCCATGAATATTTGAAGATGAGGAATGAGATTACTTGTGATATCATTCAGACCCTTTCTGCAAAACTCATCTGTTCCTTGAAATAGCTCGGCCAAATTCATTGGACGAGGAAAGGAACTGTCCCTCAAACAATTGCCAATAGGTTAAAATTCCAGGGTGTTATCTTCACACTTCTTTATCAGACATGGAATTTCTGACATCACATTCCAAGGAAGGTGTTGATTCAAGTGGGCGGAATCAGGAAGTTCAGTGTCTGATACAATGAGAATGCCAGATACAGATGGTACGAATCTTATGGATTATGTCATTGAACAGAACTGGTTTTCCATCCAGTCAGAAACTTGTGATGAACAGTCATGGGAAAGGGTGTTGGCAATCTACAGGAAATTACTCTCACTGGTCTGAACCAGTCCTGGACTGGAAATCAGAGACAGGAATTCATTAGGTGTCACCTACGCATCATTGGCACTTCGCACTCAATAAGGCAGCAATGTAGAGGCACTAGGACCAAAATATCCAGCAACATCCCATTACAATCCAAAAATATCTTAGTCTCTAATATGACATGACACGAGGCACGATTGTGATTTATAATCGTGCAGAACATTGCGAAGATTGGGAACATTACCGACAGTACTGTGATATAAAGAAGGAGATGTTCAGAGCAGTAACTTCATATTACACCAAATTTCCAGAAAAGGAACTTAAAAGTTGCAGAGGTCCTGAGCCTGTATCCTGATTCTTGCGACATCCAACAAGTTACAAACTGCCAATCCCAAAGCAGCATCACTCTTGTTTAAAAATGTCCACTGGAATTCAATATGTACTTTAATTGAGGAATATGAATTTGTTAGGGAAAACAAAAAGCTCTTCTTGTTTATTAGTTATTTTAGAGACAACTAACTTTACTTGAGGAGCCACATCTTTAAACTTAGCACAATGACTTAGTTATGCCAATGGTTATGCATGCATCTGTATGACTCTCAAAATTAACATCCAGCACATAGTCCGCAAATCAGGAAGAGAAATGATATATTAAGGTAAGAGTAAAGAAACCCTGCTACATTCGGGGGGATGGTGGAATAAATTAGCCATGATCTAATCCAGAGCAGACTTGATGGGCCGAGTGGCCTAATTCTGCTCCTATTGTATGTCTTATGGTTTTAGTTTTATGATACGATCAATCCAAAGATACCTATTATGGATATCTGTGTACAAAGGCAATCAAGTGTTTAAGTTCCATATCATTAAATATCAAAAACATACCTGATTAAAAAAAGCAGTTAAAAGGTCAATGTAAAACAAGTATCACAACTTTACCATTCATGAGAAGATTTGGAGAACCAAGAATCTCAAGAGGTCTGAGGAAGAAATAGATACAGTAGGCTTGAGTTCGGAAGGAACGTTATTATTTGACAAATTTACATTAATATTTGAGTTCATTCCACAAAACAGTGACAGTAATTGACAATAGATTATGATTCGAACACGCCTGCAGACATGAAGCAGAAACGTGAGCTTAGTGCTCAAATGCTGATGAAAACCATACAGGGAGCAACTGGAATCGACATACTTTTAATGAAGGTATGGAATGCCCTAAAACCAGCTGATTCCAGGTTGGCCCAAGGACAGAAGGAAGTCCCACATATTTGCGGAGAAGGGATATCATGAATTTGTAGGGCAAAGGGTAACCTCTCTCACCTATCCTTATAACTTCTCACTCCTCATCAAGAGCAAGGAGGACCAATTAAGAAGCCCCCTCTCTTTTGGTGCCCTATTAGAGGTACACAAATATAGAACTGCACCTTTTGCTCTTTATATTTCTAAATGTATGTTATTCAAATATTCTTTGACAAACTAACTATCTTGGTATAAAGAATGCTAATATGTCTTGTGGCAATAGATCACGAAACAGCAAGTTGTAAGAATCTTCTAAGTTATGCATGAAATTAAAATCATTATCAATACCGATTGCTAAATGGATGGTCACTGGTGTGTTTATTGAAGGCCAAGCTGCCAAAACACAGTGCAGCCTCTTTAATGGGACCTAGTAGCCAATTAAAGTGGTAATGAAAAGATAAACAAACTCCAAATGACAGTTGTTATTTCTGGTCCGAACTCCTTCATCAAGTTGGAAGTTTATGCCTAGTGTAAGCAAAAGGTAAGACCTCATTTTTGTTACTTTTCTACCTCTTTAGCACCCAAAGTCTTCAATGAAAATCATTCCTCACATCCTGGTTTGTGAAAGAATATCACTTAAATAAAACAAACTGAGCTGTATTGCAATAAAACTTTAGAACAATGGAAATAAGATTCTAGTTAGTCATACATACAAACTGTTGAGAGATGAGCAGAAAATGGACAAACTTGATAATCACTTGAGGTTTTCTCCCATCATTCCAAATTGGGAAACACTTTTCTAAAGTTGAGTGTCAGGTGACGAAGTAAGACTAGATTCATGAGTAATATTAAACACAAGAGATTCCGCAGATGCTGGAAATCTGAAGCGACACACACACACACACGCAATACTGGAGGAACTCAGCAAGTCAGGCAGCATCTATGGCAAAAAATAAACAGGCAATGCTTTGGACTGAGATCCTTTCTCAGGTCTTCCAGTCCTAATGAAGGGGCTCAACCCAAAACATCCACTGTTTACTCCCCTCTATAGATGTTGCCTGACTTGCTGAGTTAGACCATTAGACATAGGAGCAGATTTAAGCCATTCGGCCCATCAAGTCTGCTCCATCGTTCCATCATGGTTGATTTATTATCCCTCTCAACCTCTTTCTCCCGTGTTCTCCTCGTAACCTTTGATGCTCTGACTAACCAAGAACATATCAACCTCCTCTTTAGATTTACCTGTGACTTAGCCTCCAAGTTCCTCCAGCATTTTGAGCAATATACGGACTTTGGAAGGAGAGAGGAACCTATCAATTTGAGATTGAGAATGGCTAAATTTACGGAATGCCCATAGCTGACATTTATTGAAGGCAATGTCAAACCAATGATATGCAAGGCACTAACATATCATTTAAGCTGGAACTGGTGAGAGCAAGCATCTTGTTTATATTATAGTTTTGGCTGATATATAAATGGCATTGATTAACAAATAATTGTCACTCTAAAAATACACTTAAGTGTTTGTTTTGCTACACAGCGACAAAAATAGTGCTCTGTAAAATGGCTATAAGTGTGGGATGTGTGAGGGGTGTGTGTGTTCCAGTCCGTGTTTCCATGTATGGGACTAGGTTTACATCTGCATTTTATGTTGATAAACTTGTGCATTGAAGCTTGTGCGTATATGTGCATGTGTGTACAGATCTGTGAATAGAGAGTCACAGAGTTGTACAGCATAGAAACAGGTCCTTCAGCCCCACCATCATGCTCATCTAGACTAATCCCACTCACCACATTAACTCCAAATCTCTGTTCGTTCAAGTACTTCTCCAAATGCTGCTCAAGTATTGTTACTGTTTCTGTCTCCACAATCTCCTGTGGCAGCAGAGTCCAGAAATCAACCACAAGCTGTGTGAAAAAATTCCTCCTCAGATCTCCAAACATTCTCCCTTTCACCCAACCTATCCTCTTTAGATTTAGACACCACTGCCATAGGAAAAAGACACTGGTTATCTATCCTATCTCAAGATTCAAGATTCAAAGATTCAAACTACATTTTTATGAATTATACAACCTTGAGATTTGTCTGCTTACAGGCAGTCGCAAAGCAAGAAACCTGAAAGAACATAATTTTAAAATACAGTATATAAAGACCAACACCCGATACGCAGAGAAAGAAAAAAAACACAAATCATGCAAATAATAGAAACGAGCAACATCATTTTGAGCCAAACTGCATCAATGCACCAGCACAGTTCATCCCTCAAAATTGCTTTGCTTTCGCTCACCTCCTCATTGTTTGCAGTGACAGTTTACCACAATTTACTTAGAAAAGGTGTTATTAGTAATGTTTCTAGTTGAATTTCTTGCCTTGCGAACTACCAGTAAGCCGTTGCTCACCTTCAGTAGCACCATCTTAAACAGAGGATGCTCTCTGTGCCTTTCATAATTTTAGATATCTCTAGGTCATCCCAAATACTGAGGAAAGCCAGGTATTATAAATAAGGATCTGTATGTGAAACTTTGAAAAACCATTATTATTATTATTATTATTATGGGTAGCATTTCAAGGGAGACTAATCGCCAGGTACCATAAAATGGAACATCAACTGTTGAGGCAACTCCATGCCTAAGGATATCAATCGTCTAATAAGTCACAAAATATTTCCTCTAACATCACCTACAAAGAAATCTTAACAATTGCTTGTGTGTTTGCAACCACTTCCCTGAGGACACTCACAACACGCTGGAGGAACTCAGCAGGTCGGGCAGCATCCGTGGAAATGATGAGTCGATGTTTCGGGCTGGAACCCTTCGTCAGGACTGTAGAGGGAAGGGGCAGAGGCCCTATAAAGAAGGTGGGGGGAGGGTGGGAAGGAGAAGGCTGGTAGGTTCCAGGTGAAAAACCAGTAAGGGGAAAGATAAAGGGGTGGGGGAGGGGAAGCAGGGAGGTGATAGGCAGGAAAGGTGAAGAAAGAATAGGGGAAAACACAATGGGTAGTAGAAGGAGGCGGAACCATGAGGGAGGTGATAGGCAGCTGGAGGAGGGGGCAGAGTGACATAGGGATAGGGGAAGGGAGGGGGAGGGAATTACCGGAAGTTGGAGAATTTTATGTTCATACCAAGGGGCTGGAGACTACCTAGACGGTATATGAGGTGTTGCTCCTCCAACCTGAGTTTAGCCTCATCATGGCAGTAGAGGAGGCCATATATGGACATATCTGAATGGGAATGTGAAGCAGAGTTGAAGTGGGTGGCTACTGGGAGATCCTGTCTGTTGTGGCGGACGGAGTGGAGGTGCTCGACAAAGCGGCCCCCCAATCTGCGTCGGGTTTCACCGATGTAGAGGAGGCCGCACCGGGAGCACCGGATGCAATAGATAACCCCAACAGACTCACATGTGAAGTGTTGCCTCACCCGGAAGGACTGTTTGGGGCCCTGAATGGTGGCAAGAGAGGAGGTGTAGGGACAGATGTAGCACTTGCGCTTACAGGGTTAAGTGCCAGGTGGGAGATCCATGGGGACGGACGTGTGGACCAGGGAGTCACGGAGGGAATGATCCCTGTGGAAGGTGGAGAGGGGTGGAGAGGGAAAGATGTACTTAGTGGTGGGGTCCTGTTGAAGGTGGCGGAAGTTGCAGAGGATAATGTGCTGGATCCGGAGGCTGGTGGGGTGGTAGGGGAACTCTGTCCCTGTTGTGGTGGCGGGAGGATGGGGTGAGAGCCAAAGTGCGGGAAATGGAGGAGGTGTGGGTGAGGGCATCATTGATGATGACAGAAGGGAAACCACGATCCTTAAAGAAAGAGGACATTAGAGATGTCCTGGAACGGAAAACCTCATCCTGGGAGCAGATGCGGCGGAGATGGAGGAACTGGGAATAGGGAATGGCATTTTTGCACGTGGTGGGGTGGGAAGAAGTATAGTCGAGAACACTTCCCTGCGGAGAAGCCCAGCTCCTCCCATGACTCAACTAAGATTAGGTACCCCCAGTTTTTGAAAATCCAAGATAAATTGCTTTCCTGAAGCTCAATCACAGCATATTAAGCAGCTTATCACCTCAGCCATTGTTCTCAAATATGGAGAAAACATGGCGAAGTGTAAACGATGTACTAACTGAGAAGCTGTACTCATTAATAAAAGCAATTTAATGAATCCTGAAAAAAATATGTACTTCACAAGCACATATACTTTGTTGTTCAAAGAGTTTCACTAAGCTTGTTGAAATTGCTGGGCCATGATTCACAAGTCTCTGATTGGTTTCACAGCATGTGACTCATTGTCTTGTTCCCCATCAAATATCACACGTCAACACAAGTCACTGAAAAATGTTGCTCTCCCTCAAGTAGCGTAGGCGCTCCTGTTTAAGACATTATTTCCAAACATGAAGCGCCGGGGACAACATGTGACAAACAACACAAAGAATGCAAACCGTGCAGAAGATCACATGGACAAAAGCCTGAACCAGATTCATTTCATTTTAACATGAGGCATATTTAGGCGCTGCAATCTCTCCTTTTCCCCAGTTATGTCTGGCAAGATAAGGACGACACTATTTGAGGAGAAACAGCTTAAATTCCTTCTTAGGTTGCAGAAATCATATATCACCACAAACAAGAGAAAAATCTGCAGATGCTGGAAATCCAAAGCAACACATGCAAAATGCTGGAGGAACTCAGCAGGCCAGGCAGCATCTATGGAAAAGAGTACACTGTCAACGTTTCCGGCTGTCATGTCAGTCCACGGCTTCTTCTACTGCCGCAATGAGGCCACGCTCAGGTTGGAGGAGGATGACCTTATATTCCATCTGTGTAGCCTACAACTTGATGCCATGAACATCGATTTCTCAAACTTTCAGTCATTCCCCAATGCTGTTTTCCTCTCTCACCTTATCTCCTTACCTGTCCATCACCTCCCTCTGGTGCTCCTCCTCCTTCCCTTTCTTCCATGGCCTTCTGTCCTCTCCTATCAGATTCCCCCTTCTCCAGCCCTGCATCTCTTTCACCAATCAACTTCCCACCTCTTTACTTCACCCCCTCCCTCTCTCCCAGTTTCACCTATCACCTACTACCTTGTACTTCTTCCTCCAACATGCCCACAAATGACTGAAAATTAGGTTGATTGTGAGTGTTGATGGTTTTACGAAAGTGGAAGATTTATGCCAAAAGCACAAGTAGAATGGTCCAAAGAGCTGCTGGAGCTTGTGAAGGGGTGAAGTTCTTTGTGTGTGGTTTCTCTGACTCTGGAGAATCTGCAAGTGCAAAGAATTTAAGGAATAGTGCTTGATACCCAGTAGACTTGGGTTGGGGTGATTATTTCAAAGCATTTGTGGTGCAGAGCGAGGTCTGGGAGGTGGGGGAGGTGGGGGAGAGAAGGATCAATCTGAAATCACTAACAAGATTTGAAGTGGATCAGGCACCTTGTTGGATAATTGGGATGCTCCTTCTCTACAATCCACTCAACGTGCCTTTGCAGGTGCTCCAGCAACCCTTCTGTTTCTTTTGTCATCAGCCAGTTCCTGTCCTTACAAAATCTCAGAGCATAAACAGCACAGGTTAGCAGTAAAGACAAGAAAATCTACTGTTAGTGAC
Source organism: Mobula birostris (assembly GCF_030028105.1). Taxonomy (NCBI): domain Eukaryota; kingdom Metazoa; phylum Chordata; class Chondrichthyes; order Myliobatiformes; family Myliobatidae; genus Mobula; species Mobula birostris. The sequence continues at coordinate 20,364,550 of NC_092396.1, forward strand.
CCTTTTGACTTACATAAAATTTATGAGCAAAATTGGCTCATAATTCACTCGGAGATTCATTGTCCATTTGCCAAAACACTACACATGAGCTTTCTTAAAAATCTTTAAGCCTCAAAATTGCTTCAGCAATGATAGATCCTTGAATTAAATGTTCTCATAAAAATTGTAACCACTCAAGAAAGATCAGACACAGAAAAAATATCTACTGCAGGAACTTATCCTAAAGTTAAAGTTCAAAGATAACTGGAGAGGGTTCAAAGGAGTTTCACAAAAATGATTCCAGGATTGAATGTCTTGTCTTATGAAAAACATTTGATGGCTCTAGGCCTGTATTCACCGGAATTCAGAAGAAAGAGGGGTGACCTCATTGAAACCTATCAAATTGGTGAAAGGCCTTGTCAGAGTGGATGTGGAAAGGAATTTCCCTATGGTGGGAGAGTCTAAGCCCAAAGGACACAGCCTTAGAATAGAGGGGTGTCTATTTAGAATGGAGACGAAGAGAAATTTCTTTAGCCAGAGAGTGGTGAATCTGTGGAATTCACTGCCACAGGCAGTTGTGGAGGCCAAGTCTTTATGTATATTTAAGGCAGAGATTGATAGATTCTTGATTTTTCAGGGATATGTGAGGAGGCGGGAGATTGAGGCTGAGAGGAAAATTGGATCAGCCATGATGAAGTGGTGGAGCAGACTCGTTGGGCCAGATGGCCTAATTCTGTTCCTATATCTTATGGCCTTATGATCTTATAAAGACTAACTAATACATGTCCTCTTCTCATCGCTACCATCAGGGAGGAGGTACAGAAGACTGAAGGCACACACTCAATGATTCAGAACAGCTTCTTCCCCTCTGTCATGAGAGTTCTGAATGGATATTGAGCCCATGAACACTACCTCACTACTTTTTTTTCTCTTTTTGCATTACTTATTTAATTTAACTTCTTTTATATATATGTGTGTGTGTGTGTGTGTGTGTGTGTATATATATATTACTCATTGTAATTTACAGTTTTTATTATTAAGTATTGCAATGTGCTGCTGCCACATAACAACAAATTTCACAACATATGCCAGCGATATTAAAACCTGTTTCTGATTCTGACACCATGAATAAATTTGCTTTCTTTTGTTTAGGATGCAAAATACATAATACAAGAAGACTTACAAAATACAGGAAAGAGTTAAGAAATATTTCTCCAGGAAGTTAATAATATCTGAAACAATCTTTTAGGAAGTAATTGAATGCTGCAGCACTAACTCCTTCAAATACAAGCAATATAAAATATGAAGTTCACGCAGCTGATTAAACCTTCTTCTGGGGCATACTGCCTCCTATCTCCCTAGGTCTGTCCAGAAATATTTCACAAAATCATAAGGTGTAGCAATTCCATAACATTTTTCTGTAAACGCCTCCCTCTCTCTGGTCAAAGTTGATTTGTCCAAGCTCCTCATTACTCAATCTACAGATGCTAAGTGTCTCAATTCTTCCCTGAGACATCCCAGAGAAGATTGTTTATCTCCTCTGTCTTGTTGCCAAGAACTGAATGTGCTAATCAAGCACTGGTCCAGCCAGCACACTCTATTAAGTCTATTTTCTCTAGATTTTATTTTCTACTTTTAACTCTACTGCTTCTGATTCTGTGTAAGATTAAAAAAATACTTCCGAGTAAAAAATTGCTGCCACCTCCCACAATTTTGAAATACCAACCTGCTGTTGCACAAGGGCCCTGTACATTGTCCAAATGCTTTAAAGCCAAAGTAACAAACACATACAATTACTAAATATACATACTTAACACATTCCTGCAAATAATAAAAAGAAGCAATTGAAATAAATTGTGATGTATGGCAAAGGCAGTCCAATGCACACTAAAAATTAATATGACATTCATCCAAATTACAAATTGGGCAGCTTTCCAAGGAATAAAACCAAACAACAAAACCCTATTCGTATGCAAATAGGGTCCAAGTAGAAAGCTCCTTGGCACTTCCTGATAAAATTCTGTGGAATTCCAGTTAAATCCTTCGAAGGAACGCCAGTTATTTTTACATGTATAATAAACCAAACTTAACTGGTTTACGGAATTTTCTCACAAAGCCCTGATCAAACTCACAATGAGTGTTGCAATGGCAAGATCTTTGCTTTCGATTACATGAAGATCTTCCTTCTCCCTATTTTCCTTTCCACCATCTCACTGGGCAGACAATAGGTGATTAAGCCTTTCCACCTGTATTACCTTTAAGACTCCTTGTGGCTTGTCATGATTCTCCCTCTGGATTTCATCTTTCTGGTGGAGTTGAAATTAGGGATTCAGCATGATGGGAAAATAGAGAGTATATAAATCTATTGAAAAGATATAAGCAGATTTGTGTAGTGGTTATATACCTCAGAATATCAACTCAAATCCCATCATTCATTTTGAGAGTTTGAAAATCCTGGCAACGGAAAAGGACTGGAATTAGAAGGAGTGGTCATGAAGTTGAGAGGTTGTGTGAAGGCCCTAACGGGTTCTGTGATGTCTTTGTGCAAAGAAATACAACACGTTTGCTCAGCTTGTCCTTTTTATGACATTGGACTCATACCAATGTAGTTAATTGTTAATTGCTTTCTGAGGTTGTGCAAAAAGCAATGCATTGTATCAAATTGCCAAAGCATTCCAGAAGAGGCACCACTAACTTCCCATAATAGGTAATAACAGGCAATAAGTAGTCTTGTCTATGAAATCTCCATACAAGGAATAATTCCGCAAATCATATGCCAACGTTTATATAATGCACTGTCTGTTTTACTTTGTCTTTATTTGGTCCGGGTTGGAAGTGCTGGACAATTTTGACCCACCTACACCCCACCCCAACTTCCTCCTTCTACCTCACTGGGATTGTCCATTGAATGATGCATGTTCTCTTTTAGGTAGATATAACAAAATATCCAGATTCAATATATGTTAATTTAATCTTTCTTTATGGTGCTGGTCCCATTAATATTTTATTCACCTCTACTTACTTTACATTATAAATACATAATTAAACTACAGTACCAACAAAAATTGTTCAACAATGTCTTGAATAATTTCAGATTCTTTCAGTACAACATAGGGAAAATGGGAGGCCAAGCAGAAGTATTTTCTGTAAATATCCCTCTTGGTGTTTAGGACAATGAATAAGGAATATTTTGCACTTATTCTCATTGGATAATCTAATTCAAGACGGAGACAGTAAGAAACCTTCATTTCTTCTGCTATGGTTTAGATTTTACACCTGTCACCATGGACAGCTCCCACCTTTTAGTGAACATTGTGTAGTCTAAAACACTCCAACAATGTCACCCAATTAGTGCTCATTTTGCTCAAAACATTATCTCTTCATTTGTTATCTCTGCAAAACACCAGGAGACTTGCTTCAGAATTGAGAACACTCTGTGTGAAAAGCTTTATTATAAATGTTGAAACTCTGCACAGCTTTATGCAAATACAAGAATAATTGTCCCGGTATTTCAAAATATGCTGTTTTCAAATTAAAAGAACACAAATCATAGACATATTAAATTGCTTATTATATTTTCTCAATACCTAATTTACATTTGTGCAATAAGCCCTGTCATAAACACAAATGATCAATAACTTTTTTTTTCCATGTAGCATTGTTATCTTAATTTTCAGTGTGATTTTGAATCATTCCTGTGCTATACAATTTTCACAAGTGTCATGGTGATAAGAAATAGACTGGTTTAATTATACTACAAAAGGAGCTAATGTATTATATTATTTTATGCAGTAAATGTTCCTTCAAAAATAATTCATAGCATTAAGTACAATGAGATGTTTCAATATGTTAATGTAACTAATTTATTTATTGAGTTGCAGTAAGGCAGTTAATTGGTTTAAATTGCCTAGGTTGTTTCAACTTTTCTGTAAATTGTATTACTGTCATTAAAGGGGTGTTAGTTCATGTGGGAATGTTCCCTGACTTTGCACTTGTTGATTTCGAATTGCAAACCCAAAAGTTGGAAATTTGTGTTTCAGGACAGTGAAGAGTAAGGTGGGGAGTGTACAGTAGATCTCACATTTCATCAGCTGACTTTTGGATTGTGATAAACAGACTGGTAATAAAAAAGGTTGGTGTCATTCTCAGGCCCCAGCATAACTTGAATCAGAATCAGAATCAGGTTTATTATCACCCGCATGTGTCGCGTAATTTGTTAACTTAGCAGCAGCAGCTCAATGAAATTTATGATAATATAGAAATAAAAAAAGAAAAGAAAAGGAATCAATTACAGCTAGTTTATATACGTATATTAAATAGATTTAAAATAGTGCAAAAACAGAAGCAATATATATTTTTTAAAAGTGAGGTCACATTCATGGGTCAATGTCCATTCAGAAATTAGATAGCAGAGGGGAAGAAGCTGTTCCTGAATCGCTGAGTGTGTGTCTTTAGGCTTCTGTAGCTCTTTCCTGATGGTAACAGTGTGAAAAGGGCATGTTCTGGGTGATGGGGTTCCTTAATGATGGACACCACCTTTCTGCAGTCCCTCTCCTTGAAGATGCCTTGGATATTAAGAGGGCTAGAACCCAAGGTGGAGCTGACTAATTTTACAACATTCTGTAGCTTCTTTCAGCCCTGTGCAGTAGCACCCCCCCCCCCACCCCATACCAGACAGTGATGCAGCCAGTCAGATTGCTCTCCGTGGTACGTCTATAGAAGTTTTTGAGTGTTTTTGGTGACATACCAAATCTCTTCAAACCCCTAATGAAGTATAGCCACTGCTTTGTCTTCTTTATAACTGCATCGATATGTTGGGACCAGGTTAGATCCTCAGAGATCTTGATACCCAGGAACTTGAAACTGCTCACTCTCTCCACTTCCGATCCCTTTATGAGGACTGGTTTATGTTCCCATCCTGAAATCCACAATCATCTCCTTTGTCTTACTGACACTGGGTGCAAGGATGTTGCTGTGACAGAACTCAACTAGCTGGTATATCTCGCTCCTGTACGCCTTCACGTCACCATCTGAGATTCTACCAATAATGGTTGTATCATCAGCAAATTTATAGATGGAATTAAGCTATACCTAGCCAATAGTCATGATTATAGAGGGAGTAGAGTAATGGGCTAAGTACACACCCCTGAGCTGCGTTGGTGTGATTATCAGTAGGGAGGAGTTGTTATCACCAATCCACACAGATTGTGGTCTTCCGGTTAGGAAGTTGAGGATCCAATTGCAGAGGGAAGTACAAAGGCACAGGTTCTGTAGCTTATCAATCAAGACTGTGGGAATGATGGTGTTAAATGCTGAGCTATGGTTGATGAAGAGCATCCTGACGTAGGTGTTTGTATTGTCCAGGTGGTCTAAGGCTATGTGAAGAACCATTGAGATTGCATCTGCCGTTGACCTATTGTGGCGATAGGCAAATTGCAGTGGGTCCAGGTCCTTGCTGAGGCAGGAGTTCAGTCTAGTCATGACCAACCTCTCAAAGCATTTCATCACTGTCGATTTGAGCACTACTGGGTGATAGTCATTAAGGCAGCTCACACTACTTGTCTTAGGCGCTGGTATAATTGTTGTGTTTTTGAAGCAGGTGGGAACTTCTGACCGTAACAGTGAGAGCTTGAAAGTGTCCTTGAATATTCCCACCAGTTGGTTGGCGCACATTTTAAGAGCCTTACCAGTTGCTCCAACGGGGCCTTCCTCCTGAAAGACAGCCTGGCATTGGCCTCTGAGACAGAGATTACAGGGTCACTGGGTGCAGCAGGTATCTTCACAGCTGTAGTTATATTCTCCCTTTCAAAACAGGGATAGCAGGTGCTTAGCTCATCTGGTAGTGAAGCATCGCTGCCATTCATGCTATTGGGTTTCACTTTGTAGGAGGTAATGTCCTGCAAACACTGCCAGAGTTGCCGTGCATCCGATGTCGCTCAGAATTGTCTCTTTGCCCTTCAAGTAGCCCTCTGCAAGTCATACTTGGTTTTCTGGTACAGACCTGGGTTGCCAGACTTAAATGCCACAGATCTAACCCTCAGCAGACGATGGACCTCCTGGTTCATCCACGGCTTTTGGTTTGGGAATGTACGGTAAGTCTTTGTAGGCACACAGTCATCCACACAGGTTTTAATGAAATCGGTAACAACTGCAGCATACTCCTCCAGATTCGAAGATGAATCCCTGAATATGTCCAGTCCACTAATTTAAATCAGTCCCGTAAGCACTCCTGTGCTTCCCTAGCCCATAACTTCTTGGTCCTCACAACTGGTGCTGCAATCTTCGGTCTCTTGAGTAGAAGTACAGCCAGGTGGTCAGACTTTCAGAAGTGAAGGTGTGGAATAGCACAGTAGGCATTTTTGACGGTGGTGTAACTGTGGTTCAATGTGTTGTTTCCATTGGGACTACAAGTGATTTGTTGCTGGTAATTATAAAGTGACTTTTTCAAGCTGGCCTGGTTAATATCCCTCCCCCCACCCCACACCCAGTGAACATCCTATTCCAAATGTCCTGTAACGTACTGTATGTCCCAGTTGTGATTTTGTTAGAAGTGGTGTTCAGTTGTCCAATTATGATTGATGAGGGTTATGGTATCAGCTGTCAGCTTTGCTGACCTCTACGTGGTTCACGGTCCAAGGGGAGCAAAACGGAACGGAAGTATAAACAGCTCTTAGCAATGAAAAGCTGCCAATCAAAGACTCTCTGATTTGCTGCACTGGCAATTAGATCAAGTAAAGTAACACTGCAGCATTATGACTACTAGCATTCTGATTGTAATATTCAGGGGTTTACCATTCCTGTTTCTTCTCACCTCTTGCCTTACGTTTTCTGAGGATTATGTTTCAGTTGATCTGCCACGTTTGGGAAGGAATAGCAAGAAATAAATAGGCATTGACTTTTCTCTGTAAAACTACATTTCAAAAGGGATTTCTGAGAAGGCTAGGGGCATTTTAATTTGTCAGTTAATCTTATTCAATGCATTATCTAATCATTCTTCTTGCTACTTTTTCATAAATGCAGTACTTTTCACAGATCTTACTTCATTTGGTACAGGTAAAAGGAAGCAGATGGCATTGTTTAAATGTGACAACAGTAATCAGATTACAACTGTGCAAATTTCCTTCTTAACAGCATAATCAAAGATGGCCCTTCACTAGAGTTCTCAGGGACTGCTGTATTGTCAGATGTGACAACTTCAAATTAAATCTAATCTCTCAGGAGGGTATTCCATATGTGGCTAGGCACAGCTCAAGTACCATCTATAAATTTGCTGATGATACAACCATTGTTGGTAGAATCTCAGGTGGTGACAAGAGGGTGTACAGGAGTGAGATATGCCAACTAGTGGAGTGGTGCTGCAGCAACAACCTGGCACTCAATGTCAGTAAGACAAAAGAGCTGATTGTGGACTTCAGGAAGGGTAAGACGAAGGAACACATACCAATCTTCATAGAGGGATCAGAAGTGGAGAGAGTGAGCAGTTTCAAGTTCCTGGGTGTCAAGAACTCTGAGGACCTAACCTGGTCCTAACATATCGATGCAGTTATAACGAAGGCAAGGCAGAGGCTATATTTTTTTAAGGAGTTTGAAGTGATTGAAGAGATTTGGTATGTCAAAAAATACACTCAAAAATTTCTATAGATGTACCATGGAGAGCATTCTGACATGCTGCATCATTGTCTGGTATGTTGTGGGACCGAAAGAAAGGCTGTAAATTTATTCGGCTCCAACTTGGGTACTAGCCTACAAAGTACCCAGGACACCTTCAAGGAGCAGTGGCTCAGAAAGGCAGTGTCCATTATTAAAGACCTCCAGCACCCAGGGCATGCCCTTTTCTCACTGTTACCATCAGGTAGGAGATACAGAATTCTGAAGGCACACACTCAGCGATTCAGGAACAGCTCCTTCCCCTCTGCCATCCGATTCCTAAAAAGACATTGAACCCTTGGACACTACACTTTTTAAAATATATAGTATTTCTGTTTTTTTTGCATAATTTTTAATCTATTCAATATACATATACTGTAATCGATTTATTTATTTATTATTATTATTTTATTTTATGTTTTTTTTCTTCTATATTATGTATTGCATTGAACTGCTGCTGCTAAGTTAACAAATTTCACATCACATGCTGGTGATAATAAACCTGATTCTGACTCTAATTCTGAAATAATGTTTCAAGAACATTGTACGTGGGAATTCTCCCGCATATCCTGTCCAGTATTATTCTTCTAACAACATTTGAAAACAAGTGAACTTAGTTGGGGACTTGCTGAGTACAAATAATTGCTGTAATTTCATAATTGTGGTTACAATTAGATTTCAAAAATATTTCAATTGGCTTTGAAGCCTCTGGGAAGTCCTGAGATACAGTGCTTAGTTATTGAGCTTTGTACTGAGTCATTCACTCAGTAAGTGCTCAGTTATGCCCCGAACAGTTTAGCGATCAATGGATGACAGGCAGAAATCTGCTCTCTTACAAAGAGCTGCTTTAGCAAGCCAGTGTGTTAACTTTGACTATGTATGGCATGAATGAACTGCAGTTCCCTTACCGCAACCACTGGCAGAGACTTACTCCAGAAGTTGTGGAGCTTTAACAAAGAGAAATGTCTGATTTGCGTAGATGACCAAATCACAGAGTTTCCAGCCAAATCAGCTGTCTGCCCGCACTCCAGAGTACAAAGCCTACCCTGGCATTATACATTCAGTGGCCACACCTCTTTATTACAAGATCACAAGATCACAAGACAAAGGAGCAGAAGTAGGCCATTCGGCCCATCGAGTCTGCTCCGCAACTCCCCCATGAGCTAAACTATTCACCCATCTAGTTCCAATTTCCGGCTTTTTCCCCATATCCCTTGATACCCTGATTAATTAGATACCTGTCAATCTCCTCCTTAAACACCCTCAATGATCGGGCCTCCACAGCTGTATGTAGCAACGAATTCCACAAATCCATGACCCTCTGGCTCAAAAAATTTCTCCTCATCTCTGTTTTAACTGGGTACCCTCTAATTCTAAGACTATGGCCTCTTGTCCTGGACTCACTCACCAAGGGAAACAACCTTTCCACATCTACTCTGTCCAACCCTTTCAACATTTATTATGTATGTCTGTACACCCACTCCCTAATGTAGATCAGCCAATCATGTGGCAGCAGTTCAATACATAAAAGCATGCAGGCATGGTCAAGAGGTTCAGTTGTTGTTCAGACGAAACATCAGAATGGCAAAGAAATGTGACCTAAGTGACTTTGACAGTGTAATGATGGTTGGTGCCAGACAGGGTGGTTTGAGTATCTCAGAAACTGCTGATCTCCTGTGATCGTCACGCTCAACAGCCTCTAGAGTGTACAGAGAATGATGCAAAAAACAAAAAAAAAAATCCAATAAGTGGCAGTTCTGTGGGCGAAAACGCCTTGTTAATGAGAGAGATCAGAGGAGAATGGCTGGACTGGTTCAAGCTGATTGGAAGGTGACAGTAGCTCAGATAATCACGCATTAGATCAGTGGGGTGCAGAAGAGCATCTCTGAACGCACAACGTGTTGAACCTTGAAGCAGATGGGCTACTGCAGCAGGTCATACACTCAGTGGCCACTTAATAAGGTATAGGAGGTACCTAATAAAGTGGCGACTGAGTATAGATTGAAGGATGGCACCGGAAATTTCAGATGCAAAGTACTTTTGCACTGGAATCAAATTGGGAAATTCACCTAATGAACCAAAGACAGTGTGAAATTAGCAAACTTGCATATTTACACTTTAGATATGCATTTTGATATTTACAACATTGATGAGCTGCCATAATCATGTCAGAATATTCTCCTGCTTCCTATTAAAAAGGAATTTTGATCTTTGTACTCATGACGACAATGTAAATATACAGTACACATTCTGACATTTGGAACAAGATGATAAAAGTTCAAACCCACTGCTAATCTGCTAGCAAGCAGGCAATATTAAGCCAAAGCTACCGTTTTCACACAACTAGAGTTTGATTTAAGTTGTAAGTTAAGCTCTGCTGGGAGACTCATGCTATTTCCGTGACCATTTCTGTGACAATCCTAACGCTCCTTCATCCACAGCCAGTTCCTGAACACTTTTCCATCAGAAGATAGTGTCCAAATGAACTTCCAAAAGATTATTATTTCCACCACCCAAAAACATTGGGATGGACTGGCAAACATGGTACCTGAACCACTTGGTCGGACTACATGGCTTGGAGGATTTCACTCCTAGCAAATGCTGTCAAATAGCTTCAGCCTACATATACGAGGAAACAATTCCCTGAGATAAGAAAAAGAGGGATATATTGTTCAGGAAATAAAAAGGGAGCTCAGTAATGTTACCAGCAGTCAGGGGGCAGATCCTATCATGTGCAGTATCCTCACTCCTTCTCAATACGCAAAACCGACTTATTGCTAATCTTTTTACTAGCTTTACTTGGGTACTTTTTTAACCATGTCAGAAAAACGAAAGTCTAGGTTATTTGGCTGTTTTGTACGAATTACATCAGACTTCAGGCCATGTCACCCAGGGAATATTAAATAGAATATTATTTTCTATTTAGTTAGAGATTAAGTGTGGAGTAAGCCATGCCAGCCCTTCAAGCCATGCCACCAGCAACCCCAGCCTAATCACGGGCCAATTTACACTAACCAATTAACCTATTAACCGATATGTCTTTGCACTGTGGGAGGAAACCAGAGATACTTTGTGGCTGCATGTGCTAGATTGTAACTATATACAATATGCTGTGTGTGACTGTATTTTGCATCTTGGTCCCTAAGGAAAGATGTCTCGTTTAGCTGTATACATGTGTGTGGTTGAATGACAATAAACTTAACTTGACTTAATAACTATTTGTGGGGATGTTTCTGAGAAGAAGTTCAGACAACGTTTTTAATGGTTTGATCCCATATTATTAAGTTATTTCATTCCAAACAATGTCTCCCATACTATTCAACTGCCTCCTGATCTTGGAGAGGCCTTGGACAATATTAACCTAAAGCAAGTCTAAGCAAGTCAGCCCCAAGCAAGTCAATCTTTAACTACAAAGCAAAATTGCAAATACTAGAAACCTGGAAGCAAATAAAACAGAAAACAGGGCAGGCGAAACATCTGAGAAGGAGAACTGGAAAATGTTGGACTTCCTCTGTGTAATTTTGATTTGTTCTGGGACCTTGAAGGATGCCGCCAACACTGTATTCGTTGCTCATTCCTGATTACTCAATGATAAGTAATATTCTTGACTCACTACAGTTTCTGCAATGCTCGTACACACTAGATGGAATTTTACAGCACGTAACCACCAATAAAGGGAGATTGCTATGTCTTGATCTTGAGTGGTTTGTAATTTGCAAAAGAACCTAGACACAGGAAGATGCTCTCAGTTTGTACTTTATCTAATGCAGTGTAGTTCCATTTTCAATCTTTTGGGCAAATGGCTGTGGGCTAGACACAGCTTACTCTACTCAGCTTCTTCTTGCTGTTTGGACTTTTACTTTTCTTTAAACCTTGGTCTGAATTTCATTAGTTATGAGTGCATTAAAGATTAGAACTGGCAGCATCTGTTCACACAGATAAGAATGTTTTTAGGCTAGATCAGAGACAACCACAGAAATGTCACAGGATAGAGACTGGTGCAGCTAAAGTATAACGTTAGAGAAAAGACATGATTCCCGAACACACAGAAAAGCTTTTTGCAAAACACCAGCAACGGTACATCTGAAAAATAGGAATAAGTTTATTTTTGAAGTAAACAACAATGAGAACTGTGACATAAGCCTCGAAGTATTTCAATGCACTTGATGCTGGTATTCCTATAGTGGGATGTGTTAGAGAAATGATGACAAGCCCATTTATCTCCTGCTGAATTGTAAACTCTATTAATGCACGTTAAGCCCAAAGTCAATTGTCATATCTCCTGTCTATCTCAAAATCCCCTTGCTGACAGACAGCAATAGCAATATATGGCAATTGGAACTCAATCGATCAGCAGACTTCCTGTCTCAGTTATGCAACATCATTTCCCTGCATCCATCCAGTGACTTGGGGTGTACAGGATTCAAGTTAAATCAGTCAATTTCTCACCACAAATATTTGCTTCATTCATTTTGAAAGATGGTGTTTTAGGTTTATCATGATGAATTGATCAATCTTTCAAAGGTCCAGGTTTTGATGCACCATCATGTTAACAAATTTCACATCACATGCCAGTGATAACAAACCTGATGCTGATTCTTATTAGTACAATATGTAATCGTGCCCTCACTGTGGGCAATCCAATGCAGAAACTCAGGAAAACACTGCCAACTGCTGGAAAATGGCAAGGAATGGGGGTGCTGAAATCAGAGCCCATGGTTCTCCCAAACATCTCAGGAGTCAGAGGAAAAGAGGGAGAAAGGGGGAAGGGAGGGGGAAGAAAAGGGAGTGAGAGGGGGAGAAAGGGAAGAGAGGGGGTGAGGGGGAGGGAAGGGGAGTGAGGGGAAGAGAGGGGGTGAGGGGGAGGGAGAGTGGGGGGAGAGAAGAGGGCAGAGAGGGTGACAGAGTGTGAGAGGGGAGTGAGGGGAGGGAGGGGAAAGAAGGGAAACAGGAGGGAGAGTGGAGAGAGGAGGGAGCGGAAATGGGAGAGAGGGGAGGGGGAGAGGGAGGACGAGAGAGGTGGGAAGGGAGGGAGTGGAGGAATGGGAGAGAGAAGAAGGAGGGGAGAGAAGAAGAGAGAGGAGAGAAGGGAGGGAGGGGAGGAATGGAAGAAAAAGAGGAGGGAATGGAGAGAGGGCGGGAGGGAAGAGAGAGTTGAGAGAGGAGGGAGTGGGAGAGGAGAGAGGGGAGAAGGAGGGTGAGAGAGAGGAGAGAGGGAGAAGGGAGGGAGTGGAGAGAGGGTGGGAGGGGAGAGAGAGAGTTGAGAGAGGAGGGAGTGGGAGGGGAGAGAGGGGAGAAGGTGAGAGAGAGGAGAGAGGGAGAAGGGAGGGAGTGGAGAGAGGGTGGGAGGGGAGAGAGAGAGTTGAGAGAGGAGGGAGTGGGAGGGGAGAGAGGGGAGAAGGAGGGTGAGAGAGGAGATAGGGAGAAGGGAGGGAGTGGAGAGAGGGTGGGAGGGGAGAGAGAGAGTTGAGAGAGGAGGGAGTGGGAGGGGAGAGAGGGGAGAAGGAGGGTGAGAGAGGAGATAGGGAGAAGGGAGGGAGTGGAGAGAGGGTGGGAGGGGAGAGAGAGAGTTGAGAGAGGAGGGAGTGGGAGGGGAGAGAAGGAGGGTGAGAGGGAGGAGAGAGGGAGAAGGGAGGGAGTGGATGGAGAGTACAGTGGGGGAAGGGGAGGGGGAGAGGATGGGAGGGGAGAGAGAGAGAGTTGAGAGAGGACGGAGTGGGACGGGAGAGACGGAAGAGAGGGGAGAAGGAGGGTGAGAGAGGAGAGAAGGAGAAGGGAGGGAGTGGAGGGGGAGTAGAGTGGGGGAAGGGGAGGGGAAGAGGGTGGGAGGGGAGAAAGAGAGAGTTGAGAGAGGAGGGAGTGGGAAGGAGAGAGGGGAGAAGGAGGGTGAGAGAGGAGAGAGGGAGAAGGGAGGGAGTGGAGGGGGAGTAGAGAGGGGGAAGGGGAGGGGGAGAGGGTCGGAGGGGAGAGATAGGGGAGAGCAGAGAGGGGAGAGGGATGTTGATGCAGAAAAGAGTTATTCCGTGATAAACAGTGAATGTGAAAGCAACAGATTTTAAAACATGAACTGCTTATGGTGAGCCTGTAGCCTCGACCTCTCTAAGCTCCTGCATCGTTATGTGTACCCAAGCCTGGATTCCATGAGTTATTAGTTACTAAGTCATAACTCAGTGAAGATGATGGTTAGAGAAAATAAGCATGCATACTACATAAAAGAGATTCCGGTAGGTGGGAAAAGATTACTGACAGTAATACCATCTGGGGCTTCAAATGAGTAACAAACTGCTTAAGGCTTGCTCTCGCTGATTGTGACAATATCTGAACCTCCTCAGTTGGATGTTTTCTTATAATCTACTCCCACCCATCCAGCGTTTTCTGTTCCGCTGTGTCTCTCACGATAGTTCAGCATCTTGTCACAGAAAGTGTATCATAATACAGCATATACACTGTAGGCAGAATTTTAAAGTGCAGGTGTGCGTGGGTTTGGGAGTGAGCGGGACAGGGGTGAGGGGGATTAAAAATGAGGAATCTGACAGTGTGGTGGGAGGCTAGCTGCAGTCATCTGACTTACACATTTAACTGTTAGGGTGTGTGCAAACCGCATCCTTAGAACAGATTACTATCACTATCTATTAAATGCTCAACTACAACAGTAAGGGAGATATTGCAGCTACAGGCCAAGTCAGTCTCAACTGCCTGGAAGCCATCAATGGGATTATGTTAAGAACATTTAGCATATGAGCGGGTTAAGGAATGAAACATGACAATAAATACTGAAATCTCATGTTTGTTTTCTTGTCCGATATAGTTTGGCTCCAGCAGCATCGCAGGAGTTGCCAGTCAGCGTTGAACTCAACGTTGAACTGCCTCAGGGACTCCAGCTCCAGCCTTTTCCCTCGTGGTTCACTCCCGCAGCCTTCCTCATGAATGGGTGTAGCCGCAAGGCCGCGGAGATTGGAGATCAGAGTTTTCCTTCTAGATGGGCTGCCAACCATGGTGGACAAGGTCTATCTGCCCAAAACGACTGATTTTAAGGCGCCAGTGGTCCACCTTGGCCCCTCCTCCTGTCAGTAGAAACAGCTCCCCCAGGCTTAGTAGCTAAGCCACATGTGAAGGCCGGGAGCTGGACTTGGTTGTCAGGGGCTACTTGAGGTGCACACCATTGGGAGCATTAAATAGATAGAGGGAGCTTATCCCCACTACCTCCCCCAGCCTTGACAACCTTAAGGGTATAATATAAAACCACACTTGGAGTCTTTCATTCAGTTCTGTTAACCTCATTATTGGAAGGCTGGGAAAATTTAGAGAGTCCAGAGAAGATTTACCAAGGTACTGCCTGGATTAGAGAATGTGTGTTATGAGGAAAGGCTGAGCAAGCCAGGGATTTTCTCTTTGGAGTGGAGAAAGATGAGAGGAGACTTGATAGAGAGGACTGCCAGTGCCTTTTCCCCAGGTTGACAAAGTTTAATATGAGAGAACATGCTTTTAAAGTGACTGAAGCAAAGTACAGGGAGGGTGTTGAAATTTTTTCTACGTAGAGAGTGGGACGCAGATACATTAAGGACATAGAACATAGAAAACGGAAATCTACAGCACATTACAGGCCCTTCAGCCCACAATGTTGTGCTGACCATGTAACCTACTCTAGAATCTGCCTAGAACTTCCCTACCACATAGCCCTCTATTTTTCTAAGCTCCACTCCTCTATCTAAGAGGTTCTTAAAAGACCCTATTGTATCCGCCTCTACCACTGTCTCTGACAGTGCATTCCACGCACCCACCACTCTGTGTGAAAAACTTACCTCAGACATCTCCCTTGTACCTATTTCCAAGCACCTTAAAACTATGCCCCCTCATGTTAGCCATTTCAGCCCTGGGAAAAATCCTTTGACTATCCACACAATCGATGCCCCTCATCATCTTATACACCTCTATCAGGTCACCTCTCATCCTCCGTCGCTCCAAGGAGAAAAGGCCAAGTTCACTCAATCTATTCTCATAAGGTACACTCTCCAATCCAGGCATCATCCTTGTAAACCTCCTCTGCACTCTCTCTATAGTATCTACATCCTTCCTGCAGTGAGGTGATCGGAACTGAACACAGTGCTCTAAGTGGAGTCTGACCAAGGTCTTATATAGCTGTAACATTACCTCACGACTCTTGAACTCAGTCCCACGGTTGATTAATGCCAACACACCATATGCCTTCTCAACAACACTGCCAACCTGCACAGCAGCTTTGAGTGTCCTATAGATATGGACTCCAAGATCTCGCTGATCCTCCACACCGCCAAGAGTCTTACCGTTAATATTATATTCTGTCTTTAAGAAACTCTTATACGGGTATGTGGATGGAAGAAAAATAGAGGGCTATTTGGGAGGGAAGGGTTAGGTTAATCGTGCAGTAGATTAAAAGGTTGGCACAACATCATGGGCCACGGGGCCTGTACTGTTTTATGTTGTATTTTCTATGCTGCACCTTATTCACAGGAGTTAGGGGGTCAGCAAAAAAAAGTGAGTCATCCATGGTAGACTGGATCCAGAAGCAGAGGATAAGTTTCTTTAAAATGTCACAACATCAGGTTCTCCAGAGGCTCAGTACCTCCTGCTGGATGGTAACAGACGTCCACTCAGGCTAGAACAAGACGTGCTCCCACTTCGATCTGCTCCCCGTGCTTCATCGGGTGTTCTCAAGATCACCACTGCCCTCGATTCAGCATTCTGCTGGGGCTGTGCTTGAGATGTTCGCAGAGCCTCACATCCGAGGGCTCACAAAGGCAAGGACAGTGGCCGGCAGCTTGGTTGATATTGCAAGCACGTACACGTCCTTTTCTCGCAATGATGTCAACCAGAGCGAAAGGTTGCTTGGGTGCTTCAACTGTGCCCGTGTACCAATTAAGGTATGTGGATCAACAAGGAATATTTATCAATAATACAATATTCTAAATCATCAATGTGCATAAAGCTATCTGAGGTTGTGTCACAGCTGTCATGATACATTCACCCAGGTACAGTAGTGCAGTGGAGATGATCAGCACCCTGGGCTCCGTCCTGAGTCTGTTGCTGTCTGCACAAAGCTTGAATTTTCTCTATGTGATCCCGTGAGTCTCCCTGTCGCATGCCAATATTCTCACACACTCCATCAATATGCTGATCGATACCTTAACTAGCCTTAGCCTAGGTTAGTGGTCGGGCATTCAGAATCAGGTTTAATATCACCAGCATATGTCATGAAATCTATTGACTTTGCGGCAGCAGTACAATGCAATACATGATAATAGGGAAATAACCTGTGAATTACATATTAAATCGTTAAATAAGTAGTCCAAAAATAGAAATAAAAAAGTAGTGAGGTATTGTTCACAGGTTCAATGTCCATTCAGAAATCAGATGGCAGAGGGGAAGAAACTGTTCCTGAATTGTTGAGTGTGCCCCTTCAGGCTTCTGTACCTCCTTCCTGATGGTGGCAGTGAGAACAGGGCATGACCTGGGTGCTGAGGGTCTTTAATGATGGATGTTGCCTCTTTGATGCACTGCTCCTTGAAGATATCCTGGGTACCACGGAGGCTAGTGCCCGGGTTACCACTCTCTGCAGCTTACTTCCATCCTGTGCTCTAGAACCCCCCACCCGCCCACCCCCCCATACCAGACGGTGATGCAGCCTGTTACAATGCTCTCCATGGTACATCAGCGGAGATTTGCAAATGTTTTTTGTGACACGCCAAATCTCCTCAAACTCCTAATGAGATATAGCTGCTGTCATGCCTTCATTGTAAGCTGCATCGACATGTTGTGTCCTCAGAGACAGTGACACCCAGGAACTTGAAATTTCTCGCTCTCTCCAATTCTGATCCCTCTATGAGAACTGGAGTGTGTTCCCTCATCTTAACCTTTCTGAAGTCCACAATCAGTTCTTTGGCCTTACTGACGTTGAGAGCAAGGTTGTTGCTGTGACACCACTCAACTAGCTGAAATATCTCGCTCCTGTACGCCCTCTCATCACCATCTGAAATAGATGGTATTTGAGGATGGAGGTGATGAGTATCATAAAAGAAAACATTACAAAGAGATGAGTAAGGGGATGGTACTAATAGGATTGCAGAGAGTTAGCATAAACTTGATAGTCTGAATGCTCTCTGTCTTTGTACCACATGAAATCATCCCCAATAATCTTTACTACTCGAGA
The DNA here is from genome assembly GCF_030028105.1 of Mobula birostris. NCBI lineage: Eukaryota > Metazoa > Chordata > Chondrichthyes > Myliobatiformes > Myliobatidae > Mobula > Mobula birostris. The sequence continues at coordinate 20,382,362 of NC_092396.1, forward strand.
CAGATATCCTAGTTCTTCGCACACAAGGAACAGTCACTTAAAAAGTCAATGAGGCAATGCAGTGAAGAGAGCCCAAGATATTGTAGGAAAGATACTAGCATAGACAGAAGACTGGCTGACTGAAAGCCTTTTCTGGTTGGCTGCCAGTGACCCGTGGTGTTCTGCAGGGATCGGTTTTGGGTCTGCTAATTTTTATGTTATAGGTTAATGATCTGGATGGCCAGATTGATGGCTTTGTGGCTAGGTTTGCAGATAATACAATGATAGGTGGAGGGACAGGTAGTGTTGAGGGAGCAGAAGAGCTTGGACAGATTAGGGCAATGGGCAAAGAAGTGGCCAACAGGATACAGTGTAGGAAGTCTATGATCTTCAGTAGACCTCTTTCACCTCAGACGGTTGAGGAAGTTTGGTATGGGCCCCCAAATCCTAAGAACTTTCCACAGGGGCACGATTGAGAGCTTCCTGACTGGCTGCATCACTGCCTGGTATGGGAACTGTACCTCCCTTAATCGCAGGACTCTGCAGAGAGTGGTGCGGACAGCCCAGCGCATCTGTAGTTGTGAACTTCCCACAATTCTGGACATTTACAAAGACAGGTGTGAAAAAAGGGCCCGGAGGATTATTGGAGACCCAAGTCACCCCAACCACAATCTATTCCAGCTGCTACCATCCGAGAAACGGTACCGCAGCATAAAAGCCAGGACCAACAGGCTCCGGGACAGCTTCTTCCACCAGGCCATCAGACTGATTAACTCACGCTGATTTGAGTGTATTTCTATGTTTCGTTGACTATTCTATTTATTTAAAATTACTATAAATTGCACATTGCACATTTAGACGGAGACGTAACTTAAAGAATTTTACTCCTCACGTATGTGAAGGATGTAAGATATAAAGTCAGTTCAACAGAGCTCTGGCGAAGCTGTATAGGCTAATCCCCTGTACAGTGAATACAATGGATTACAGAAACATTGGTGAACTCCAACCAGACCATCAACTTTGTAGATGATGGAGACAGGAAGTGATCGATGGCCTATGCTCCACGGGGAGCTCAGGGCCCAAAGGAAAGGGGAGGGACTTGGGAGTCCTCGTGCAGGATTCCCTAGACGTCAGCTTGCAGGCTGAGTTGTTAGAAAGGAAGGTAAATAGAAAGTTAGCATTCATTTTCAGAGGACATATTATATAAAAGCAAGGACGTAATTCTAAGGCTTAATAAGGCATTGGTCAGACCACATCTGAAGTACTGTGAGCAAATTTGGGCCTCTTATCTAAGAAAGGATGCCCTGGCACTGGAGAGGGTCCAGAGGAGATATCCAAGAATGACTCTGAAAATGAAAGAGTTAAGACAAAAAGGAACATGAGTCTGTACTTGCTGGAGTTTAGAACAATGAGAGTGGATCTCATTGAAATCAACTGAGTATTGAAAGGCCAAGGTAGAGTAGACATGGAGAGGGTCTTTCCAATAATGAGAGAACCTAAGACCAGAGGGCACAGTCTTGGAATAGGAGGACATCCCTTTAGAACAGGGGTGAGGAATTTCTTTAGTTAGAGGGTGGTTAGCCTGTGGAATTCATTACCACAGACGAAAGTGGAGGTCAGGTCACTGGGTTTATTTAAAGCAGAGGTTGATTGGGAAGGGAGTCGAAGGTTAGAGAAGGCAGAAGAATGAGGGTGAGAGAGAGAGAGAACATCAGCAATGACCAAATGACAGAGTGGACTCAATGGGCCGAATGACCTGATTCCACTCCCGAGCCTCATGGTCCAAAGTTACACGATACCCAAATGCATCATTAAACAAGACAGCCCCACAGCAGGCAGGAGCCAGCATCTCCAGAATGGTCCTTATATCAATATGACATAGCAGAGAGTTTTAGTGTAGCAAGAATAAGAGGGTTGAGATGATTCTGAAACGGAGGAATGCAATGCAGTGAACGCACCAACATTGGCAGGTATTTGTACCCTCATTATTGCCCTCATGCAAAATCCACCCGGCCCTTTGCCACCCTTATTCTAATACAAAATAACCCTCTAAGACGAAAAGAGCACCTCTCTTACCGTAAAGTCAAGTTTCATCACCTGAAGAAGTCACTTGCCGGCCCGTCAGCATAAGGACAAAGTGAGAATGTGTTGAAGAGAAATGGCATTTGTCTGTGCAAGAATGATTCAGCTTGCATCATTTATTTGCATAGCACATAAATGTTTACTGTTCTGTTCCTTAGCACTTTTAATGGTTCTGCACCTGTTGCTCCACCAGAGATCGGTGCAAGCAAACCAGATCCTTACTCTGATTGCTGAAACACTCTTCTGCAACATGTCCTGAGTCTGTGGCCTGTTGCACCTGTGCCATCACCAGAGAAGATTCTCAAGGTCAAAGTCAAATTTATTATAAACTACCTCAAGATTTATTTTCTTTCAGGCATTTACAGAAAAATGAAAAAATATAAGAATAAGAATTTGCAAAAAACTATACATAAACAAAAACTGACAAACAACTAATGTGGAAAAGCAGGCAGGATGTCCAAACAGAAGATACAATACTGAGAACATGACTTGTGGTGTCCTTGGGAGTGAGTCTAGAGGCTGTAGAATCAATTTCTGAGTTGGGGTGAGTGAAGTTATCCATGCTGCTTCAAGAGCCTGATGGTTGTAGTGTAATAACTGTCCCTGAACCTGGTAGTGTACCTCCTGCCTGATGGCAGTAGCGAGAAGAGGGTTTAGCCTGGACGGTAGAGGTTCTTGATGATGAACACAGCTTTCTTGTGGCAGTGCTCCTTGTAAATGTGTCAAAGGTGGGGAGGGCTTTGCCTGTGAAGGACTGGGATGTCTCCACCACTTTCTATAGACTTTTCCATTCCTGGGCATTGGTGTTTCCATACCAGGCCATAACACAACAAGTTAGGATACTCTCCACTATGCATCTATAGAAGTTTGTCCAAGTTTTTGGCAACATGTCGAATATGCGTAGACTTCTAAGAAAGTAGAGGCACTGTCGTGCACTTAAACAGACTGGGACACAACAAAACACTGTTATCCTTCAAATGGCCCACCCACGATTCTCTGCTATAAATGAACTCAAGAACATTTTGCTGCTGGTTAATAATCCAATGAACGCTCAGGACAAGGGTTTATGAATCACCCATCTCATTACCAAATTTGGTACTCCAGGCATGTGGACGTGGATAAAGAAATCATAATCCCATTTGTGCTTGAGATACAGTGTTGTGCAAAAGTCTTAGGCACTTATGTATAGCTGGGGTAACTAAGACTTATTGTGTGCAGTTTTGGTCTCCAGGGTTAAGGAAGGACATCCTGGCTGTGGAGGAGGTGCAGCATAGGTTCACTAGGTTAATTCCTGGGATGTCCAGACTGTCTTACGCAGAGAGGTTAGAGAGACTGGGTTTGTACACGCTGGAAGATTGAGGGGGGATCTGATTGAGACATATAAGATTATTAAGGGATTGGACAAGATAGAGGCAGGAAATATGTTCCAGATGCTGGGAGAGTCCAGTACCAGAGGGCATGGTTTAAGAATAAGGGGTAGATCATTTAGGACAGAGTTGAGGAGGAACTTCTTCTCCCAGAGAGTTGTGGAGGTGTGGAACGCGCTGTCTCAGAAGGCAGTGGAGGCCAATTCTCTGGATGCTTTCAAGAAGGAGCTAGATAGGTATCTTACGGATAGGGGAATCAAGGGTTATGGGGACAAGGCAGGAACCGGGTATTGATAGTAGATGATCAGACATGATCTCAGAATGGTGGTGCAGGCTCGAGGGGTGGAATGGTCTACTTCTGCACCTATTGTCTATTGTCTATATTGTCTATTGATTTTTGCACAGTACTGTAGTAATTTTATGTAGTGCACAGTACTGCTGCCGCCAAAAAAAATCAAATTTCATGTCATATAAGAGTGATGATAGACCTGGTTCTGATATGGGTCTCTATTGTGGACTGAGAGTGGGAAGGGGGCAGGGAGAGGGGAATCATGGTTGGGAAAACAGGAAGGGAGCAGGAAGCACCAGAGAGACATTCTATAATGATCAATAAACCAAGTGTTTGGAATCAAATGACCTTGCCTGGCATCTCAGGGCCCGGTGTATCTGCACCAGTACTCCCTCCTCCTGACACTCCTTCTCTGCCACCTGTCCCACACCCCTCCCACGGCGCTCCACCCTCCCTTTGCTCCCGCCTGATTTGCAACCTCGGTCTCCACTCCACATTGACAATATATTACTGTGCAAAAGTCTTAGGCACCCTAGCTATATATATCTGTATATGCCTAAGGCTTTTGCACAATACTGTGGACTTTTCCAAATTATCTACCAGCATGCATACTTAAGCTTAAGAGCCTTCCAAGAAGTGGCATACAGCACACTTTTACTAGTATTCCAGAAATACATTGTTGTTGCAGATATTACAATGAGAGTTGCAACTTTCAATAAAAGTGATCTATTGATAGGTCTATGGAAAAGAGTAAACAGTCTACGTTTCAGTTTCAAGACCCTTCAGCAGGACCTGAAGAAGGATCTGAGCCTGAAATGTCAGCAGTTTACTCTTTTCCATAGATGCTGCCTGGCCTGCTGAGTTCTTCCAGCATTTTGTTTGGGTTACTTTGATTTCCAGCATCTGCAGATTTTCTCTTGTTTGTTATAAATAGGTCTACCATTTTAATAGCAATACAAAGTAAAACCTGAGAGGTATATAATAATTCTCCTGTAACACTTGTGGTTTAAGAGTGAGTTTGCTACTCATATTTCATTCTGGTCTGCACCACACGAGATTATCATTGGATGTGTGAGTAGCCATGCTCAACGTCAGTAAGCAAATAGCAGAATCAACATTTTACAGTGTTCGTTAAATCAAAGTATATAGCTTATTTTTTATCCAAGGTTCATCGTTTAAACATGACAACAAAGAATCTAGATCCACTTAACACTTGATGATGATATTATTTTGCCTTTGAGCTTCCTGGAGATTTATTTAGAATGAGTCAAAAATGTTTGGATTGGTACCTCAGTGACTTAAGTGATTTTACTCCACTGATAAGCCCAGAAAGATCGCCAGGTTAATCTCCGATTATATACTGAAACAGCCGATATTATCCAGAGTGATGCAAGAAAGTATTGGAGCTGCTGGGTTAGAGAGAAGAAATTAGAAATAGGTCCTCCTCTTGACTCCATCCATTTCCCTCTCTTACCGTCACAGTGAATTTCCTCAGCCCCTCACCTTTTGTAGCCTTGACTGCAACCCCAACCACGATTTGAGAATTCTCAAAGAAGTTCACATCTAGTGCGTAATATTCCTTTGCAGTGCCCATTCACAGATTTTTTTTAAAAATTCAACTAAATTCTGTTTTGCATATTGTTGGTTTCTCTTTGGACCTCTATCCTTGTTTAATATAACAAATTAAATACAGTTCAATCGAAAGAAATCATTTCAGTTAATTTACACATCTTTGTGATTTTTTTTTAGCCTGTCACTCATCAATTCAACTATGACAAATGAAAGTTATCCCTAAAGACGTTTGATGCATTTTGAAATGGTTTGTTCTATGAAAAAACCCACTGTATAAATAAACCAATACGTGGAGTCACAACAGGATATTTAAAAGTAAAATTTTTAACAGAAACTTATATTAATTGAAAAGGAAATTTTCTTTTAAAATCACTAATAAGGTTCTCCATTAGTTAATCTGTGTTTATTCTAAGGAACGACACCCATAATTTGATAAATTGTTCCTGACATGCTAATATAAAAATGCTGCCGTCACTGGGTCCTATACTTGAACAACCTCTGACTTAGCCTGTCTCAATACAGAGATAATGTTCATTAATTACCAGCAGGCACATGCAGGATTCCTGATCCTATTGTCACTCACCCGTGCCTTAACAAAGTCACAGAGCTACCTCCTGATGTCACAATCCATCTAATAATGAGAAATAACATCAAGACTTGCAATTTAATTAAAGTCATTAAGAATTTCATGAAAGACAATTGCCCATCAAACCAGTAATATGATGCAACCTGTTGTTACTCCTCATAGATATTGAGATATCTATAAGAGGTGACAACTTACTTGTTGCTGCTGGTGGTTAGGGCAGCAATGAAGGTCCTCCATCTCTGGCAGTGTTCAGGGCTTCCTTCATCATGTCAGCAGCTTCTACTCGGCTTTCACTCCTGTCAGCCATGCATATCCCCGGTGGACACACAGGAATCCCGTCACACTCAGATGTAGAAGGATTCTTCATTGCTGCTTCCGTAACAATCTTGTTATACTAGTTAGGGCTGTCAGCCCTGCACCCCCGAACCTGGAGGACCGGTGGACCAATCTTGGTCTGGCCTCTACCCTTTGACCTATTTGTTATGGGTGACCCTACCAAGAGCCAAAGCATAAAGCCCAGACTCCAGCCAACAGAGCTCTCCAGGTCATTGAGGCACACAAGCCTCCAAACCCAGCAACAAAGCTGCAGTCCTCTTGGAGGAAGAGATGACAACATGTTACATTTATTCTTATTATTTAGCAACAATATTAAGTGCAATAATTAGTCCATACATATAAGAAAAAATACTACTTTTAAAGCTACATTGATTGAAAGTGCTTGGAATCGGAGGTAATTCAAATCTGGGATTTCCATAAAATGCACTGCGATGTTAGCTTGGTTACCAAAAGGGTTCAATGTGAAGGTGAAGTTCTCGTCACAGAAACAACAAGGGAAACTTTAATGGAATAGGTGTGTCGCCTTTCTCCCAAAATACCCCCCTGATTACAGATCGACATTTACAAAAGTATAGTCGCAAATTAGTCTGTTCTTCCTGACCAGAATGGTACAAAGATGAGAAAGCTTTAAGATGCACAGTGAAAACTGCAGATTATAACAAAATGAACATAATTGTGAAATAGAATTTCTTTTTTGCAGCACAAAGAAACAATAATACCTATATCAACACACAATTCACAATTACTTAAAAGTCCACTTAATTGAAGTATGTAATGAACATTTTTTGATCCAGTCATTTCAGGATCAGTTGGTTTCCTTGCTTTGTTCTTGCTTCAGGCTGAACCAGATGGATCCTAACACGTTGTAACATTAATTTAACGATGCTGGACAACCCTACGACAAACAGAATATGCCGGAAGTTCGACAGGATCTGTTGGGAGAGAAATAAAGTTAATATTTTCAATCAGAAGAAGGCTGTACACAATGCTGCCTGATCAGCTAACCACTTCAAAGACCAGATTTTATTCAATCCCAAAGCTGAGCTGCTGATCCCACGTCATTCCCATTTTTAAAAGACAGCTTCCATATCTGCCACTAAGTCTACTTCTCTCTCTTATCATCAACATCTGGAAGTAATCATCCACAATCTGATTACCTCTGGTCTTAATTAATTCACTGCCCCCGTATTGTTGTTCCTCTCCGCGCCTTGTGGGTGGCAACCGTTTCTTTAATTGCTAGCTTACCGTTTCTTGAGCTGCTATCTTGATGCTCAAGATGGCAAATGTGCAAGAAGTTGGGTCAGATTCGAACCTGTGGCTACTCACCTTGAAGTCCGATGCAGATACCACTACACCAGATTAACTCCTCTATCTGACCTCCTATTTCTACATTCTACAGATTTAGGATTAGGAAATCTCCAGAGCCCATAAGCCAATGAAAAGTCAAAACAGAATCAGAGCAACGCTTATTTTCTCCAGTAAGGCACTTTATATCCTCTTGGAGTCAATTCAAACCTCTCATCCTAAAGTGAGAGAATTGTTAATTCTGATATTTCATTTCTCCTTTAAGATCTTTATCTCTTTACTTTGGAATTATTCAAAAGGTAAAAATCAGTGGTTTTACAGACCTATTGTTAATATTTCCACTTACAAAAACTGAAACGAATTTCTTCCCATTCTTACCCCAACTCTTAAACTTGCAATTAGGTTGGTTGAACTTAGTTTCCTGTCGATGGAGGAGCACTTCAGAGTCACAAAGCATAAATTAACTTTTATTTTAGCAAGAGCTTTGTGACGGTATGCATAATTAATCAGGGTATGGCTGTCATATTTTGATGATAGATTGTGCAGCTTTGCGAGCAGGAGACCGAGTAAGTACAATGACAATTTCTGTAATGATCTTTAGTGCAAAGACTAAATTACCATAACGCTGTGCAGTGAACTATATCCAGGTCTGAATAATCTGCAGAGAAAGAGCAATCAAGATTCAGCTCCCAGTGAAAATTTTAATGTTCTTTCATTACACATTTCAGACCGGTATCGTTCTTGAAATTGACAGTTTGCAGTGAGTGCCAGTCTCACCAATATATGATGCTGTATTACATGGGACTGTGATTGCACCATTGAAAAGGTGAACTGTGTCAAAGAGTTCAGAATCTGCTCGTTAATTAACAAGTAATGCAAATTTCACTTTAGCAAATTCCTTCAAAAAAATCATCTTGTAATTTAATTCACATATTCATGCAATTTCATCTTCCTGTAGGTGATTATGGGCTGATCTAATTGGGATGTTAAGATGATTAAAGTTCACAGGTTAAACAAAGAAATCACTTTCTCTGGAGATCGGGATATAGGAACATAATCTCACAAATTGAGTCGAGCTGTTGGGTGGTGACATCGAAAGCATTCTTCCTCTAGGAATTTGGAACTGTCTCCGACGAAAATCATTTGCAAGATGGAAGTCTATTGAACATTTCAAAACTGAGTTAGATGGAAGTTTTTTTTTGGGGGGGGAAACAAGTGTATTAATTGTTAGAACACCAAAAAGCAACAGATCTAAATGAATGATAGAACAGCTACTTACTTTTATGTTCCTGTGTTCAATGACTAGACCGTGAATAACGTGAAGCATTAGTGAAGATGATATCTAGGTCTATTTAAAATTACACCAACCATATTGCTCAATCGTTACATGCCAAGTCGTATGACGGAGGCCATCACGGTCTTCCCATGATTGTCCTTGGCAAATTTTTCTACAGAAGTGGTTTGCCATTGCCTTCTTCTGGGCAGTGTCTTTACAAGACGGGTGACCCCAACCATCATCAATATTCTTCAGAGATTGTCTGCCTGGTGCCAGTGGTCACATAACCAGACTTGTGATGTGCACCAGCTGCTTGAACAACCAACCACCTCCTGCCCCCCGTGGCTTCATGTGACCCTAATCGGGAGCTAAGCAGGTGCCACACCTTGTCCAAGGGTGACCTGCAGGCTAACAGAGGAAAAGATTGCTTTTCACGAACACACCAGCATGACTTTTATTTCAAATCAAAAGTGTATTGTCATCAATATTAAAACATAATACAGGTATAGCAAATGCCTGTGGCTGGGAGCTTGGCCAGGACACAGAAACAACACCTTAACTGCAAAGGTTTAAAAGTTCATGCTAAACTGGAGACTGAATTCCGTAACCTAAAAATGGGATATCAACAGCCTTGTATTTAAAACAAAACTTAGCAGAATACAGCCAAGTCTCCGAATGGGGCCATCAAGACTTCTCTCAAGAAAAAGAGTATTTTGAGTCTTATGGCATGAAAACCTACGAAACACAAAAAATTCAGCACAAAAATTCAATTTATCAGAGTGTAGAAATTTTTCTTGCTGCCTTAGTATATACATATGAAAAAATGCCATGGCTTATTTTAATGAAAACAAATTATTTTTCCTGGATAAGGTGTCTGTGGAAAGAACCAATTACTTACCTAAATGCAGGTACTTCTGGGCATTGATTCTTCAACAACGGTGACAATTATTTTTTTTGTCACATAGAATGTAGTTATCCTATTCCTAACTGAAAAGATGATAGTGATATATGCACATTCATTCAATTGAATATTTTAACTCTGAACAAACACTTAAATTGATCTTGGTAATTTGCTCTGTGGGTGGTGATAATGAACTGCCATGTAAGAATATTATCTATATTATGATATGGTGCAGTGATCTTGATGTTTTGAGTACATTTGTAAAGATAGTTAATGTTTGCAAATATATCATGCTACACCGTTCTGCATTTCTAATTGGGACTTAATTCTACATTCTACATTCCAGGCAATCACCATGTTTTCTCCACAGATATTTCGGTAATATATATATCTCCCTCCCTCCCTCTCTCTCTCTCTCTCTCCCTCCCTCTCTCTCTCTCTCCCTCCCTCCCCTCTCTCCATCTCTCTCTCTCCCTCCCTCCCCTCCTCTCTACCCCCCCCCCCCCGCTCTTTGTCTTACCTAAGCAATTTGGGTCTGCACCCTGTTACAATCATTAATATGTTTTGTCACTTCCTCAAAGGATATAATCAGGCCCGCGAGGCACATCCTGCCCTTCATGAAGCTATGTTGACTATTCATAGCATGAGTACACTTCTACAAATACTTCCAAATCCTGTCTCAGAGAATTCTCTCCAATCTGTAGAAATCTGTAGAAATTTGCTAAAGTTATTGGTCTTACTGCTCTTTTCCTCATCATCGTTACATCTTTAAGCAGAAGATACTCGATGGGCCAAATGGCCTTATTATGCTCCTATGTCTTATGGTCTTTATGGACATTCTACCCCTCCTCCATTCACAATTTAAGACACACTTGCCTTCTTACTATTTCCTGGTTCTGATGTAGAGTCCTTGACCTGAAATGTTGACCCTGCTTCCCTCCTCATGGATATTGTTTGACTTCTGAGGAATTCCAGAATTTCCTATTTTTGTTCCGGAATTCCAGCATCTGGAGTTTTTGTGCTTCAACAGCGCTTCTACCGTTCATCTTGTTACAGGATCCAAAATATTTGATGATCAATTAAACTCAAGTTCCCTCTTTAAGTATTTAGGTGCGTTCACTACATCTAGGATTTCAAATTCAACACAGTAACAAACTGATATTATCCGGATGTGGTCGACTCCTGATAAGTAACCCTAAAAAGCTGTTCTTCTAAACCTCATTTCTCAAGTTATTTATTCATCAGTATATGGAATGAAGTAGAACTTAAATCATCAACTGTTACTTCTGGTAATAACATTTTAGTAGAAGTACGTTCACACCAACAATTGACATTAAAGTATGATTACGCTATAGTTGGTTCTTACAGATCTTCTTTAATGCCGAAATAGGTTGGGCGCCAGAGTTTGATCACTTAAGGCCAAACGCTTGATCTCAGTCAAATTGCATTTCACACATTCGGGTATTGGAGGCTAGGTGGACTGAATACTGTACCACTATGAGGGCAACCTCGGTAGTCGCCACAAACCTGACGATGGACTTAGATCCTTGTAAACAAGATGAACGTACAGATAGCAAAACCCTCTCCAGTTTACGGGCATCGCAGCAATATGCGAGAGCTTAGAAACGCACAGTAAACCTCATGCATCTTCTGAGAGTGGGAAGAATCTGGGGCAACAAAAATATGCAGGTGTCAGTGAAATCAAAAGGTCTCTGAAAGTGGTGATGAGTTCATGCATGGCGTCCCCAGTTACAGAATGGTCACATTTACAAATTTGGCTTTGACGAGAAGTCTGGCATGTCACAGAATCTTGCTGGAAGTGGAAAAATAAACTGTTTCATGCACCAGTTAAAATCACGGAATCGCTAATGCTCGGCAGTAGACTGCAAGAAGTCCATGCTGGCTCCCTACACTAGCAAGTTAGTCAGTCTCTTTCTCCAGCTTTGTTTGTATGCATCTCCGATCATTTTTCTCGAGTATCTATCCAGTTCCCTTTGTGAGCAGTGACTGGTTGTGATGCCACTACTTTTCTTTTCAAAATCATAACAAGACATGGAACATAGATCAGTGAAGCAAAGGAGCAGACTCTTTGATCCGTGATGTCAGTGCTGAGCATTATGGCAATTTAAACCCGTCGCATCTGTATCCCAGACAAGAGAAACTCTGCGGATGCTGGAAATCCAGAGCAACACACACCAACTGCTGAAGGAGCTCAGCAGGCCAGGCAGCCGCTATAGAAAATAGTACAGTCGGCGTTTCAGGCCGACTGCCCTTCATTTCCTGTTCGTCATGTGCCGGTCAGAATGCCTCTTAATCGTTGTCCCCTGCGAGCGCATTACAGGCTCTTCCCACTCCCTGTGTAAAGCAAAATGCCTCATAAACCTCCTTTAAACTTTTCCCCTCACATCCTCAATCTACGTCAACTATACTTGACATTTCTACCCTGGGAAAAAGACTCTGTCTACCCTATCAGATTACAACAGCTTTAAATCTATGTCCGATGGTTCTCAGCTACTGTATCAATGGAAACAATTTAGCTTTTTTTCACCCTGATAAGGTCCTTCATGATTTTGATCTCTTGATCATATCAGCTTTCAACTCCTGCTCCAGGAAGAACAATCCCAGATTCCCTGGTCTACCCATATAGCAGCACAGGCTCGTCCCTGGCAATATTCTATTACACAAACAGCAAAAATCGACAGAAGCTTTAAGTGTTGAATAAATCCAGAGAATGCTAGAATTACTTAATGTGTGAGGAAATATTTTAGGAAAAGCCCAGTCTTCAGTTGAGGGTTTCTCCCAGGAATGGGAGATGGTGGAGAGTATCCCTTCCTGGCAGTGGAACTTTGTGACTCACAGGAAGATCAACTCAATCAGAATAATGCAGTTTTGTTCAATATATCACTTCAAGGTATTGGACAAATACCACCAATGCAATTTCTTCAACATCCTCCTCTGGAAAAACAGGCAAACTAGCATCTCCAGTCCTAATTACACTCAGTCAGCCTCACTTGGAGGCCACATAACTCACATGCCGACATCATTCTCACAAACCAGACATTCCAGTCCCCGCTCTGTCATGGGAAAATGTTTATCATGCAAGCAGGGGAAAGGATTCGAGGGTGTATTCAAACCATCTTTGAAGAAATGCAGCCTCCATTGACTCCAACACATGAGGGTCCAAAGTGAGTAAGGCGCTTTCGAGATTATATTGAGTACCTTGAGGCCATACATCAGGAATTTACAGAGGCCTTGCAACAGCAGATCATCTCACAAACTATCCCTAAGATATCCTGCTGAGCTGCTAAAAGCTTTAATATAATCATTAAGAGGTCCTCATGAAATCGAACAACAAAATTGCTGTTTGCCTGATCTCCAAATTGATGCACGTTCTGCAGTCAAAAAATATTTTCAAGAAAACTCATTCCTCTATTCAAATTATCTTTAGAATACACAAGTGAAGAAAGTTTGAAAGCCTCTACCTTGAATTACGCTGGGGTGCCCCAGTCTTCTAAAGTGAACGGTGAGATAGACTAGAGTATAGAGTACCCAGAGTAAAATTGTGTTACTATGAGTTAACACCATATCTCTACAAAATAATCCGTATGAACCATTCCAACAGATTTAAAGATTCTATCTTATATTTTTACATTGAATGATTCTACATTTTAGTTCTCCCGGGGAGCCGGTATCAGTTCCCTCATCTTCTGCCATGTCTCCACCACCCCCACCACCACCCACTCATCCACCCACCACAAGTGCTGACACAATATTTCATTTAAGTCTGAAGCAGGAACTGAACTAAGTCACAATATTACATTATGCAGCATGCTGGTTGGCTTTAGCTTCTGTCAATGTACGCAATACATTACTAAGCTCATTTTAATACAACTGGATAAACAAAGAATTAAAGATGCAATTCAGTCATTTTTGTGCAGATCACATACAAACGCAATGTACCTTCAATACATTTCAGCTTAATGTTTAATGAAAAAGTATTAGAGTGTAGAGTGTCTTCCTACTAATGACACATGGAACACTAACTCCTAACCCTTGGAGACTTTCAACTATGATTAAAATAATTCATTCGCTCCTTAAATCATCGACATTTTTGATTTAGAAAATTATGTTTGTCTATCCTTAATACACAGAATAAAAGTTAATAAATAATTTTAATTCAGAAAGATTGATTTAATGTTTAGAAAGATAAGTTTTAACTTTTACAACACTACTTAAAAAAGTGAACACAGGAAACTACAATAACTAATTAGAACTTGTAATAACTGTGATCAGACAACTAATTATCTGCCCTGTAATTAAACTGATTTTAAAATCAACTATATTCTTTGCAGCTAATAGTTTGCTCAAATTGATCACCTTTCTGATTAAGAACAAATACAAAATTCCCTCATTTTAGTTACAAATGAAGCAAGCATGCAGCAGAAACTTTGGAATTCAATGTAAATAGGATACTTGGACAAGACGCTTTTGATCTCAGCAGTCTTAAGCAATTTTAAGGGTATAAGACTTCTATATTTTCAGGAGTAAATAAAATCTGAAAACACATGGATTAGGAACAGTGACGTATAAAATAGCCACATAGATACTAGTTCAAAATCATTCATATGTGATGTCACCGACATACTGCAGCTCAAAGCAGAATAGTTAAATGAAATAGTAATCTTGCAATTTGGTAGAATTCTTTGAGGAGTAACCTACAGTATATTAATTGATGTGACATTTCAGTTCCAAAATCCAAGATACTCAAAATGTAAAAACAATTCCACATTAGAGGTCAGACATTAAACTCAATAAAATCATTTTTTGAGGCTTGTGCTGCAGGACCAGCCACTTCTCAGTACAGATCCCCCATCCTGATAAACGCAGATACACTATCACCTCACCATGAAGTTAATCAGCTGTGATTTGTTTTATAACGGAGCCTGCCCAGCTCAATCTTACCTAAGCCCAAGAAGTTAGAATTGTTTTTTTCGAAGCCCACCCAATCCAAAACCACATATACAGTATAGTTGACTCTCATTGGGCTTGGTTGGGTAGATCCACTCTATAACCTACAATATACCCTCCAAGTAATACAATTTCCTGTTTTGGAACGATATCTGTCCTCCTCTATTACTGGGTCCAAGTCCCGGAACTCCATACCCTATGGCAACATCAGAGCACCTTCACCACATGGACCACAGTAGCTTAACCCAATATCAGGACTTTCCAAAGAATAATTAGAAGTACACAACAAACACTAGGCTTACCAGCAACACTCACGTCCTGTATCTAAATACAAATAAACTGATGATAATTTAAAGAGCTAGATTAGAGGAACCATTTAGAAATGGAAAATAGAACTTGCCAATAAATGTTTAATAAGAGGTCTAATCCTGCAACATAATTGGTAGTTACCATGAACTGTACTCTTTCCCCTCTTCCTGACTTCTTATTCTGACTTTTGCCCACTTCCTCCCCAGTCCTGATGACGAGCCTTGGCTGAAATGTCGACTGTGTATTCCCCTCCATAGATGTTGCCTGATCTACTGAATTCTTCCAGCATTCTGTGTATGTTTACCATGAATTTCTCCTGGTCCTCTATTGTGGAGAAATATTTCTTGTAACAGCTGAAAACATGATGAACCTCTTTGTTTTTATAGATACTTTATTGATCCCAAAATAAATTACAGTGTCACAGTAGCTTTACACGTGCACGGATACACAAATATTAGTAGAGAAGTAAGTAAGAATAAAAAATAAGTTACCTCATCACTTCCCCAGCTATAGGGTGACTCATTTTCAAGCCTAATGGCCAAGGGTAAGAATGATCTAATGTAGCGCCCTTTGGAGTAGCACAGTTGTCTTAGTCTATTACTAAAAGTGCTCCTCTGTTCAGCCAAGGTGGCATGCAGAGGGTGAGAAACATTGTCCAGAGTTGCCAGGATTTCCTGTTTGCTCTACCATAGCCTCCAATGTGTCCAGTTTGACTCTGATAACAGAGCCACCCTTTCTAATCAGTTTATTGAGCCTGTTGGCATCACCCGTGTTGATGCCATTGCCCCAGCACACCGGTGCATTGAAGATTGTACAGGTGACAACAGACTGGTAGAACATGTGAAGGAGAGGCCTGTATACTCCAAAGCACCTCAGTCTCCTCAGGAAGTAAAGGTGACTCTGGCCCTTCTTATCCACTCAAGTCTGTCAACCAGTTCTCCCCACCGCCCCCCCCCAGGTACTTGTAGGTCCTCACCACATCCATATCCTCACCATCAACAGTACCAGGGAGCAGTGCAGGCTTAATCTTCCTAAAGTCCATCACCATCTTCTTTGTCTTACTGATGTTGAGCTGCAGATGATTCAGCTTGCACCATTTGACAAAGTCCTCCACCAGGGCCCTGTATTCATCCTCCCATCCTCCCTTTATACACCTAACTATTGCTGAGCCACCAGAGAATTTCTGCAAATGACATGATTCAGTGTTGTATCTAAAGTCCAAGGTATACAGGGTAAACAGGAAGGGAGCCAATACAGTCCCCTGTGGGGCCCCAGTGCTGCTTATAGCCATGTCCAACATACAGCTCTGAAGCCACACAAGCTGTGCTGTGATGGTCAGGTATGCTGTGGACAAGGCAGAATATACGAGCGATGGTATGAAGAAATCTGTGATTAATTATGTATATTTTAGAGCTCAGAATTAGGCAATCTGGCCCAAATGTTCTGTTCTGTTGCTTGTAATACTCCAAACAAATTACCTTCAAAAAAACTCTCCCTCAAATCTTAATCAACATGCCCCTCATACAACATCTACAATACCGACGGAAAAAGAAAAATAATTTAACCACAGTTAAATATTTTTATAATTGCAGAGCCTAAAACTTCCAAACAAAATGAAGTCAGAGAAAACATAGTCCTATAACTTTTTCAAAAGCAATGCTTATTTTCTGGGTAGACTGAACGAAATCAGGAACATCCAAGTACTGTGACATCAAGCTGAGTTTCGCACATATGCTAATGGCAGCCATATAATCACAAAAGGTGATTTGAGAATTGGATAACAGATTAAATTAAATTATTTGTTATTTAATATATGTTGTTTAGAAGGCGGTAGAGGCAGAAACATTAGGGACATTTACGAGACTCTCAGATGGGCACATTGATGAAAGAACAATGGAGAGCTATGTGGGAAGGAGAGGTTAAGCTGATCTTGGAATCAGTTAAGAGGTCGGCACATCGCAGGCCATAGCACTGGTACTGTGCTGTACTTCTCTATTTTCTGTGTTCTATGATTGCAGACGTTTTGTATGTACTCATCCATAGATATAGCACAGCAATAAATACATGTTTTTCTGAGAACGCTCTCTGAATAAGAGTTGGCTTTATATTTCTGTTTACACTGACCTTTGAATTAAAATAGGCACTACATTTTTCTAGTGTTTCTGAGCAAATGTACTCTAATTACATCACCAACACAGCAATTGAGCAGTGAGGCACACTTAGTGTCTGACCACTGAATATTCTGACCACCGCATATTCCACTTAATAAGATCCAAAGGATACGAATAACAGCATCAACCTACACACTATCAATTTTCAAGAAGCTCTCCTGAAATACAACTAGCGAATCTTCACTTTGTGGCAATGTTCCATTATTTACATGGATATCAACATCTACTTTCACATTTTGCACCTTAAAGGTTAGCAATAAAATAATGGCATTAGTAAAAATGAGACTTTTTGTATTAGGTTTCATAAACATGGGGATTATTTAACATTTTTTGAATACTGCTTTAAAATAACAAAACTCTTGCTATTATTATAGGAAGTACATTTAACACATTCTCTCCACAATTCATTTATCAAACAGCTCACCATCATGCGTATTTGTGGGTAAATCATTTTTATATGAAAGCTTCATCGTCGTATTTCTGTACTTAGAAATTTCTAATATCATTTTCTTGTTAAATTGATGTTACTTAATTATAATAATTGGTTAACTTAAGTATATGTGCCTTTTTAAAGGAATTACAATTACTTGGTATTTCAATTTTTATGAGTAAGAAGAATTTTCTTTTATCACAAGGGTTAGATAAATTATAGCCGCAGATGAGACAATGATAAATATACTAAAATTATACAGAAAATGTAGCATAATGTAGGCTATATGGTTCAATCAATACAAGTTATGTTCAACTTTCACCCCAATGGTCCTGAACTAGCACTATCCATATGAAAATGTATTTTCATCAAAGTACATACAAAGTTAATTTATTTATTACCAAAGAATCTGCAAGCTAAACAACTTTGAGATTTGTTTGCTTACAGGTAGCCACAAAACAAGAAACCTGAAAGAACCCAATTAAAGAAAGAAATAAAAAACAAAAGTAAAAGACCAACACCCAGTGTGCAAGAGAAAGGAAAAAAACCCAAATCATGCAAGCAATTGAGGTGAACAACGACGTTCCGTACCAAAAATTGAGTCCTCAGATCTAACCCTGGAGCAGCCCAGAGTCGGCCCAAAGCCTCATTTATCAATTATTCATATTAGCAGGCATAGAGCATATGTTAAACTGTTATATTTTCTTTATTTGCTTACTTACTGCCTTTTACGTTGCTGGCATTTAGGGCAGCAATGAAAGTCCTCCATCTCCAGTGTTATTCAGGGCTTCCTTCTTCATGTCAGTAGTTTCCTCTCGGTTTTCACTACTGTCAGTCATGCAAGTCCCGAGTGGACACTCAGCTCAGCTGTAGAGGGATTCTTCTTTGCTGTTTCCATAACAATGTTATTTACCAGTCAGGGTTGCTAGCCCTGAGCTTAACCCCTGAACCTGGACCACTTTTAGTCTGATCTTTACCCTTTGACCTGTTTGGCGTGGGTGACCCGACCAAGAGCCAAAGCACCAAAGCCCTGACTCCTGCCAACATAGCTCTCCAGGTCATTGAGGCACACAGCTTCTAAACCATGGTTTGAACTTCCTGGAGGTTGCAGTCCTCTTGGAGGTACATATTCCTTAACTTCACATTAAATACATTCGTGTCATTCTGCTCACTCATTCTTGTGGAATTCCAAATTGTCATGAATATTTGGGTTAAGAAGTTGCTTCTGCATTCCTTATTTCATTCCTTGGTGATTATCTTACATTGGTGGCTTCTTACTTTTCTCTTCCCCGGAACTGGAAAAACAGGCACATTTAAATATTATTGGTGTTGGGTGCGGGGTTATAATGGCAAAGGTTCCACGTGACCAGAAAGCCAGCTCCAAGGCTCCGATTTTCCGGAGACAGAACAAGGGTTTGACAGGCAACTAACAGCCAGAAAAGTTTCTGACACTTTAAGTATACTGTATAAAGCTATATTGTAAGTCTTTGATTTTACTGACTTTTTTATTGCAGATTTCTGGATTTCCATGAATTTTGGAAATCTGAAGCAAAGTATATTTTATGAACTATGAAAAGTATTCCTTTTAGGCAAGGGAAATGCAGGTGTTTCTTCCACCAATCTTCTACATATTCACTAGACACTCCCATAGAAAGATCCTCAGGATTACAAATATGATTTCCTACACTTCATTCCAATTCTGCAATTCCCGCACCATTCAGACCCTTCGCCCTTAAGTTGCTGATTGATGTCAGTCTAGATTTGTGGATCTGCTTAACTAGGTTAAGTTAGGCCTTCATCCAAAAGAGAAGTGTAATAACATGATTAATAAAACATATTTAATTAAAAGAGCTAAGTTAACATCATTATCCACTCCCAATTGTCACAGGGAAGATTGTCATTTTCTTTAACCACTGCAAAGTGTAGGGCACCTATTCCCATAATGCTCTTACAGACATAAAATTCCCAGACCAGCACTACTTATTCTGACGTTCTGATGTTCTGGTCCATGGCTTTCTCTTGTGCCAAGATGAGGCCTCCGTCAGGGTGGAAGAGCAACACCTTATATTCCATCTGGGTAGTTTCCAAGCTGATGGCACAAATATCAATATCTCCTTCCAATAAACAAACTTTCCCCCCTCCCTTCTTCTTTTTACCACTTTGTCCTTTTGCCTCTTCTTACCTGCCTATCACTTTCCCTTGGGTCCCCTTCTCCTTCCTTTTCTCCTATGGTTCACTCTCCTCTCCTACCTGATTCCTTCTTCTCCAGCCCTTGACCTTTCCCATCCACGTGGTCAATGAATAAATTCTAACAAGAAAAAATTTCACAATAAAACTTACTATGCCCATTTTTAAAATGTACACAACTGATGCTAGTTGGAAATTGTTGCACCCCCCAGATTTTCATTTTCATTGTAGCATTCATGATGATTGCCAATAGCTTCAAATTCTTCATACTTCCCAACTTGCTGAAGGAGTGAAGTTGTTTCATTTTCACTCCCAGCTATTTCTCACACCTCCAAGCATGAATGCTTATACCCGCAGAGTTCTGAATTGTATTACAGTACTGCTTATTTCCCATCAACTATCTGTGACAAAAATCACTGCTTTTTAAACACAAGCACACGTAACTAATGCTATTTAAAAACTGTTCGCTCTAGGCATTGTGTAGTTAATAGCCACACAAATGCACCTGACTGACACTAGTTCAAAATGTTCAGCAAAGTCTCCTGTCCCAATTAAGAGGCATAGTGTCCCAAATAAAAGAAGGAAGTCCCGGCTACTCTCCTGATTAGTTTTTGTTCTTTAAGATTTGTCCCAAATAGGCAGTTGCCCTGATTAACTGATTACCCAATTAACCTGAATCCACTGTATTAAACATTTAAAAATACAATTGAAAACTATCATTTCAAAGTAGTCTTGTTATTGTACATAATAAATATGAATGGGAAATTATGTATAAGCTTTGGTACATATTCATAAAAGATCAAGGAAAGGAAAATAAACACATTTTACTCTCACTGAAACTTTTGCTGCAGTAATGGTGAAAAATATTTTATATCCAGCCTGAACTTTGTTGTCTTCAGAGCTATGCACACAGGACCAGTTTCATCAGTAATTCTACTCCTATAATTAGACTTGACCAAGATAATCACTGAAACCAGTAACTCACATGAATATTTAAATTAAAATACTGTTAATATTACAAGATCTTTCAGACAGTTAAAAGTTTCAGGAATGGAATTTCAGAGTTTCAGAATCTCTGATGCATCACCCAACATAACATGCTCCTTCAACAGTCTAACTGGTGTTGTAAAGGAAGTCATTCGCTGCTTCATTTGGCAATAAAGATAATCATTCTGTGTGTTCTATTATGGGTGGAGCTTGAAGAATGGAGGGGCAGCACTGTAAGCTGCACGGCAACAACATTTTTTGCATGCACCGTCTTGGGTTCGCATGCCAGGGATTCACCATTCCAAGGAAATCACTGTCAGGCCCTTGGGATGAGCATGTCACTGAGTTTTCGAGGGCTTATCATGTCCTTTCCCCTGTGTGCTGATGATCAAGTGGTACGGAGTGTCAAACAGCAAGTGGTCCATGTTGCCGCTGCATGGATCTGGGCTGTACCCTCCAAATATCCGGACCTGCCTCTCGGTTTTTTTGCACTACCTTACTTCCCATTTTTCTATTTTCTATTTATGATTTATAATTTAAATTTTTAATATTTACTAATTTTAACTATTTTTAATATTTATAATATTTAATATTTGTAATCCAGGTCATGTGAAGCGCAGAATCAAATATCGCTGTGATGATTGTACGTTCTAGTACCAATTGTTTGGCGACAATAAAGTATAAAGTATAAACACAGGCTAAAGTCACTGAGAAATTTCCAGAGACCAAGAGAATGAAATACTGCACTGAGGAGTGCAGTAGAACAGAGGGATCTGGGAATACAGATACAAAATTCCCTAAAAATGGCGTCACAAGTAGGTAGGGTCGTAAAGAGAGCATTTGGTACATTGGTCTTTATTAATCAAAGTATTCAGTATAAGAGCTGGAATGTTATGATGAGGTTGTATAAGGCATTGGTGAGGCCGAATCTGGAGTATTGTGTTCAGTTTTGGTCACCAAATTACGGGAAGGATATAAATAAGGTTGAAAGATTGCAGAGAAGGTTTACAAGGATGTTGCCGGGACTTGAGAAACTCAGTTACAGAGAAAGGTTGAATAGGTTAGGACTTTATTCCCTGGAGCATAGAAGAATGAGGGGAGATTTGATAGAGGTATACAAAATTATGATGGGTATAGATAGAGTGAATGCAAGCAGGCTTTTTCCACTGAGGCAAGGGGAGAAAAAAAACCAGAGGACATGGGTTAAGGGTGAGGGGGGAAAAGTTTAAAGGGAACATTGGGGGGGCTTCTTCACACAGAGAGTGGTGGGAGTATGGAATGAGCTGCCAGATGAGGTGGTAAATGCAGGTTCTTTTTTAACATTGAAGAATAAATTGGACAGATACATGGATGGGAGGTGTATGGAGGGATATGGTCCGTGTGCAGGTCAGTGGGACTAGGCAGAAAATGGTTCGGCACAGCCAAGAAGGGCCAAAAGGCCTGTTTCTGTGCTGTAGTTTCTATGGTTTCTATAAGAGTAAGTAAAACATTGGAGCATAACAACTTAAGGAGCATTCTGTATATGGCTGGAAAGAATAAATTGAACATATTGAAAATTATAGGCAGAAATTCAACTTGGAAAGTAAGAGTTATTCATCTTTTCTCAGGCAGAGCTAATGGAATTGGCATTGGTCACATGTACTGAAATCCATTGAGAAGCCTGTTTTTATCGTTCATACCTACCCTTTCATTACACAGTGCATTGATAAAGTACAAGATAAAACAATAACAGAATGCAGGATAAAGCGCCAAAACTGTAGAGAAAGTACAGGTAGACAATAAGGTACAAGACTGGAATGAAGTAGATTGTGAGGTTAATAGTTCGTCTTGTAGTACTAGGGAACCGTTAAATAGTCTTAGAATAGCAGGGTAGAAGCTGTCCTTCAGCCTAATGGTATGTGATTTCAGGCTTTTTTATCTTCTGCTCAGTGGGAGAGGGAACGGCTGAAGTGGATTGTGCTTCACTGAAGCAACGAGATATGTAGTAGAGTCCATGGAGGGGAGGTTGGTTTTCGCAGGCTGTGTCCAAAACTTTCCGCAGTTTCTTGCGGTCGCGGGCAGAGCAGTTCCCAAGCCAAGCTGCGACGCATCCTGATGGGTGCTTTCTGTGGTGCATCAATAAAAAGTGTTAAGGGTCAATGGGAACATACCAAATTTCTTTAGTCTACTGAGAAAGTGGGGGGCATTAGTGAGTACATCATCATCCAAATCGGAAATTGAATATAACAGGTTAAAAGTGTACAGAGAAGATAACGAGCAACTTGGAGATGAAAAGCTACTGAGGAACAATAATGAGAGAGTATGAGAGGTAAACCGGCAGAGGAATTGGTAAATGCTGGGTTTCAAAAACCGCAGAGATTAGTTAAACATGTAACAGTGGCAGAATGGTAATAATTAGGAAGTATAACAGACCCCACTGAAGTGAATAAGACTTCGATCTATTGTCAGGTCTAAATATAATTAACAATGCAGCAGTATCTGCCACTCAGTAACCACTAAACACCAGCAATTCTCCACACCACAAAATTAACCCATAAGGCAACAAAGCAGAGTTAAAATACACTCTATGTGATAGCCTAACACTGTATGAACATTTATCTATCCCCATTCATTATGTGATCAAGCTTAGAGTAGATTTTAAAATGAAATACATATCTACTAAGGTTAGAGATTTAGCTAAGACTGATTTACATTCATTGAGATACAGTGTGTTCAAGATATGCGGAGCAAACCCATTATTGGAATAAAAAGCAGGAGAGCTTTAGGATATCTTCAAAATAGAATTTAATGTAATACACGATCATTTATGTTAATGAGGGATAAGAACTCAAAAGCCACTCATGAATGATTAGAGGTAGCATAAAACTAAAAGACAAACAAAGGTGCACAATGGTACAGCTACCTTAGATCCTGAAGACTGGATGAATCACAAAGAATAGTTGAAAAGGACAAAACAGACTGTAAGAGATGACACCAGGATTGCGAGTGCCATGGGCAGCCAGGAAGGCTTTCAAAGGTTGCAACTTGCTCTGTCCCAGCTGGCAAAATAGCAGATAGAATTAAATGCAGTGTGAGATAATGCACTTTAGCAAGACAAACCAGAGTAGACGTGCACAGCAAATGGTAGGGCATTGAGATGTGTGGTAGGACAAAGGCATCTGGAAGTATAGTTCCATAATTCCTTGAAAGTAGAATCACAAATAGGATCATAAAGAGAGCTTTGGCACATTAGCCTTCGTAAATCAGAGCACTGAGTACAGGATTTGGGAAGCTATGTTGAAGATATATATAAGATGATGACCAAGCTGAATTTGGAGTATTGTATGCATTCTGGTCACCTATTTACAGCATAGATATCAATGAGCTTGACACGGTGCAGAGCGAAATTTACAAAGATGTTGCTGGAATTTGAGGACCTGAATTATAGGGAAAGGCCAGATAGGTTAAGGCTTTATTCCTTAGAGAGCAGGAGAATGAAGGGAGATCCTATAGAGGCATACAAAATTATGAGGGTAAATGCAAGCAGGCTTTTTCCACTGAGGCAGGTCAGTGGGACTAGGATAGGGTAAGAGTTCGGCACAGACTAGAAGGGCCAAGATGGCCTGTTTCCATGCTGTAATTGTTATATGGTTATATAGGTTGGGGGAGACTAGAACTAGAAGTCAAGGGTTAAGGATGAATGGTGAAATATTTAAGGGGAACATGAGGGGGATTTTCTTCACTCAGAGGTTGATGAGAGCGAGGATGAGCTGCCAGCAGAAGTGGCGACTGTGGGTTCAATTTCAACATTTAAGAGAAGTTTGGATAGGCAGATGGAAAGGAATGTGGAGGGTTTGGTCCAGGCTAGCACAGTCCACCTACCTGTAGTACCCTATCACTCTAAAAACTACAATACAGGTATATGGGAATCAAAACTTTGTCATGAATACATCAAGAATAACGTGATCCTGTAAAAAATGATAATGTGAATGTTGGAAATGATCAGAAGAGTTGTTGATCATGTTGAATAAATACTTTGAATCAGTATTTACAGTTAAGCAAGAGTAACCCATTTTAATTAGGGATGAAGACTCATCAAACTTAATACAAGCAAAATGTCACTAATGAAGGTAATAATGGCACTCATGAATACAGGTCCCAAGGACTATGGTGCTGCCATCTCTGGGCTTCAAAAATATTAAAGGAAAACTTTGCGGATATTCTTCTAGGGTTCTCTTGATTTAAATTTGACAAAAATATATGGTGTTGGGGCATTGAACCCCAGTTATGTCATTTAACATTGCAACAGACCAGTAATTCTAAATATACAATTCCTACTCTTATCCTCCTATATCTCAACTAAGTATGTTTTAATCATTGAAGGATATACTTGCTTCCTAGTTACAAATTACTTGGAACATAGGTTTTAGCATACATTTTCTAACAAGTAACACAAACGTGAATACCCGAAGCAAGTTGGAAAACTTTAACCATGTTTCTTCTATGAACTTCAAGATTCTGTTTTGTATTTTATCTCATCTGCTTCTACCATTACGCAATTCTATTTTTAATCTTAATAATTTCTTTCTGTCCCTTCTCCGTCTGTCTTCATCCAAGCTTGTTTCATTCTTCTCACAGTCTGGTTTGAATAACGACCTAACCCCAAGTTCTGTGTACTCTCCAGCCAATACACACAGCTCACTATTGCTAACCTATCATCCTTGGATCTCCAGGTTTAACCAAAATATTTCAACAGTTTGGATTTATAATTTACATTTACTGTCGTGGGCCAGAAACGCATTCAAGGGATCTACTGCTCAGTTATTTTTTATTTAAATTTTATTCAACGTTGTATGCAAGGTCCACAAAAAAAAAGCAACCACCTTACTTTCTCAAGCATGAACTTTCTATGGGAGTGAACAAGATAGGACCATCTATGATTGTGAATGCTTTGCATAACGTGAACTTATAAGGCAAAATCTCCTCACACTACCTCGTTCCATTATCTGTGTTTAGTGACGGAAGGAGCCTGATTTAATTCTGGGATAACAATTCTTAGCGACAATACGTCATCCGGAGAAGGATAAAAGTCTCCCAAACCGAACCTGAGACAGAAGCCGACCCCCAAAGGGAGAAAGGACGAGATACCGACAAGAAAACAGATGGGTGCTTACACGGCTTACTGTTGCGGACTCTTGCTTGTCCTCCTTGTCCAGGTCCATGCCAGACCCAGCCCACAGCAAAGCCTCCAGGTAAGAGAAACCACTCCAGCTGCCTGAATTTCTATAGAAATTATGGTTTCGCGTTGAGCCTGGCGCTTAGCTAAAACTAACATGCATGGTGAAACTACTGTTCATTGGCATTCAACTAACACCGGAACTCCTGTCTTATGTGATGGTTTTAGTATTAGCCAGATACTTAGAGGGATTACTTTGATTGTTATCTCATTGGTCAGTAGCCATGCCGCTGGTCTATTTACTGAATTCATCCTAATATTGAGCACATTAGGTACAAAACTTCTTTTCGCTCATCTTATTGAGATCAGTAAAAGGCGACCGTTCTCTTAGACGTTCATATTTAAGTATCCCAGCAGGTGCTTATCACTTCACTGTGGGACATAACCAACGGCCAACCAGGAAGTTTAGCCCTCAGCTGAAAACAAGAGCAACTCAATCTCGATTCACGACTAAACTTGAAAACCGAAGGATTTTGAGGCAATTTCGAAATGTAACGTTCCCTGTCGTCTTTAAAATTAAGCACCACGCGATAGCAAGAATGTGACATTTGGTGCAGAAACATTTCAACAGACCTGCCCTGCTTTATTTTGACGTTGTTCTGCATTCAATCCTATAATTTCTTTCCTTGCTCTTAATTCATGTTGCTTGAGAAATCCTTCCAGGGATATGAATTGACTCTCTCCCCACTTCCCCTAATTTGCAGGCTTTTACCAGACGGTTGGAGGAGGCTGAGCACTTTCTAGACAATGAAGAGCTGGACAACGAAGGGGAGGAAGCCTCGCCGGCTGACATCTTCGACCTTCCAAATGGCCAAACTGAAATGGAGCGTGGATTCGACGGGAACACGCAGGAACTCCAGAGCAGACCAAAAGGTTCTGATAATTTCTTGCTACGACTCCTCCAAGACATTACCATGGTCCCTCGGAGAGCCAGAACCCGAAGCAAGAAAGGGTCAGGAAGAGGCTGCTTTGGACTGAAGCTGGATAGAATCGGTACAATGAGCCGCCTGGGATGCTGATTGTGCTATTTAAGGTAGAATCCTAACTGCACAAGTAACACTATTCTTTTCCAACCACACTGGCTTTAGTCAAGTATGAAAGCAGCTGCTATATACACCCAGTTGGTGTAATTCAGGAAATATTGGGGAGGGAAAGTCACATTTACTAAGCAATATGTCTAATATGTGTGGCCAAGTGGTTAAGGCATTGGGCTAGCGACCTGAAGGTTGTGAGTTCGAGCCCCAGCCGAGGCAACGTGTTGTGTCCTTGAGCAAGGCACTTAATCACACATTGCTCTGCGACGACACTGGTGCCAAGCTGTATGGGGTCCTAATGCCCTTCCCTTGGACAACATCGGTGTCGTGGAGAGGGGAGACTTGCAGCATGGGCAACTGCTGGGCTTCCATACAACCTTGCCCAGGCCTGCGCCCTGGAGAGTGAAGACTTTCCAGGCGCAGATCCATGGTCTCGCAAGACTAATGGATGCCTTTACTATGTTTAATAAATTTGCCTAATCAGTTTATTAGTTCAGGGCCAACTGCTGGGAAGTCTAGAATAAAGGTAGGGATAACATTGAAGCAAAGACTGGATTTGTATCTCGCTGATAACTTGAACTTCTCCCTCTAACTTGAAGACTTCCTTAAAATGCAGAGGATGACCTTTGCTCAAGGAATTCCATTATTGAACAATTGTAGAAAATGAAAAAGTCGTGTAATACATTTTATGAAATGGATAGCAAAGGGACAGTCAAATCCAGATACCCGTACTCTGTATAAGAACCAAATCCATTCTGTTTCAATCAAGTCTAAAAACGATCCTTAAGTTTTCTCTGAAAATCTGACATATATCAAATTAACTTCCTCTTTTCCCCCTCAGGGCTTCGATGAAAGCGCAGGACAGAGAGAACAACCCGCTTTCAACACTTCAAAGTTTACTTCCACCAAAGATCTTTCGACTCGTTTTCCGTACAACTTCAATTGTTAAGCTCTAGTGACGCAGTAGAGCTGTTACACGTTACTGGTAGCTATGCTTATAGGATCGCGTAAATGTTATCAAATCTAATGATGTTTGTATGTGAAACTATTTATATTAATTTAAGAAAAATGTATTTATTTGTAAACTCATCTGTGAGGTTCGTCTGACTGCTGTAACGCGAAGTTGGTGCAATTGATCTGGAAGCTAAAATAAGTTCCTAGTTATAAATTAACATGGATACGCTAACAGCACATTATTTATTGTATTTGTAGTCTTCTAATTTTGTTCAGCACATATTCAGTGTTATAAGAAAGAATAAAACATCCTTTATTTACTTTTAACAATGCTTTGCCAATGAAAAGCCCTGTTGTCTGGCGAGGGTCTGGCTCGCCATGATTTCCATTCTCGGGTGAGCGTGCAATGGAAGCGCAAAGCGCGAGAAGAAATTGACAACTCGTCACCGGTATCACTGCAAACCACCTTATGAGGTAACTGACGTGTCGCTTCTTGTTTTGCATTATTTGTCTGTAAAACAATTAAAGTGCGGCAAAAAAAAAGTTCAGTATTTGAAATGATTGGTTCGTCAATACAACCGATGTACTTTAAATCAGAACTCGAACGTAGGAGCAGAATTGGGCTGTTGAGCCTGCTCCGCCATTCCTTCTAGGCTGATTTATGATCCCTCTCAATCCCGCCCTCCTGTCTTCTCCCCGTAGGCTTTGACTTCCTGATTAATCAAAAACCCATCAACCTCCGCTTTAAATATACCCAATGATTCGGCCTGCACAGCCGGCTGTAGTAATGAATTCCGCAGATTCACCATCCTCTGGCTGAAGAAAATATCCTCAGCTCTGTTCTAAATGGATCCCCTCAATTCGGAGACTGTGTCCTTTAGTCCCAGACCCCTCCCTCCACTATAAGAAATATCCTCTCCACATCCATTCTATCTAGGCCTTTCAGTATTCGATGTATTTCAATGGGATTCCCCCTCATTCTTTTAAACTCCAGAGATTACAGGACGAAAGTCGTCCAAAGCTCCTCATATTGGGACCCGTTCATTATTGGGATCATTGTGTAAAAATTCTCCGGTAACCGCCTTTAATGCACTGAGGTATTCAACTAATCACACATGTAGAGTACAGAAAAATTAAATTTTAAACCACCGTGACTGGCAAGGGAAGTCAAAGTCAGCATATAAAAGCAAAAGAGAGAGCATATAATTGTCGCAAAAGTTAATGGGAAGGTAGAGGGTTGGGAAGCTTTCAAAAAACATCTAAAAAGCCATAAAGACAGAAAGGGTGAAATCTGAAGGTAATCTGGCCAATAATATAAAAGAGGATACCAGAAGGTTTTATTCAGATTAATAAAAATTAATTAAAAATTTAGTAAAAGAGAGGCGAGAGCGGATATCCGACCATTGGAAAATGACGCAGGAGAGGTAGTAACGGGGGACAAAGAAATGGCGGACGAACTTAATAAGTATGTTGCGTCAGTCTCCACTGTTGAAGACAGTAGCAGAATGCTAGAAATGCGAGAGTGCCAGGGTGCAGAAGTGAGTGTTGTTGCTATTACTAAGGAGAAGTAAGGAAAAGTCTCATTTGCCAGCATTATTTTAGAACTTGTTTTTTGTTACAATGGCTAAATTTGGAGACCACATTTAAATCTTGAATTGAGGAGAAACCGGAAATACGCAGTATTCCCAAAGCGTCCGCCTTTGTCATCGCCATTCTCTAATGTTGCAATATTAGAGTCTTTGCAATATTAGAAATACTTGATGGAACGCGAATACAAAATGTGTCAATATTTCAGTTCATGTATAAAATGGTTCCTAAGGAGAAATAGACAATACAATAAACTACAATAGGGTCCAAGTCCCAATACAGTTACAGAATCAAGTCATTGGAACATTTTTATTGTTTCTGACCTATTTGCCGAGAAGAATTATATCCTACTATTATAAAACTCGAAGCAGATACGACGCTTAAATTCAGCTTTGCTTTTAATCTAAAACGTTTTCTTAGTCCAGTTAGGAGATGTTTGTCATTGTGACGAAAAAAAAGCTGCCTCGCCCATTGTACTGGGAATGGCAGGTGATGGTGGCCTTCTAAAATGACGATGCATTGAATGAGAAAGACACAACAAAGGCTATCAGTCTAAATCGTAGATAGGAACGGTTGATATTGCCATATTACATCCGTAATGTAATATCATTCGCTTTCAAACACTGCAATCGTCCCAGTGCCATAAAACACTGCGAGGGCAGTGTCAGTTAAGGCAAACATCGTATATACGGATAAACAGGTAAATTGTAACTCTAATCAGGCAGAACTTAAAAAGTAAGTACTCAGAACGCACACTTCCTCACCAAGCCCGTGATTCCACCTGTACCTCAGATAGGATTCTCGATCTCTTTGCTTACCAACGCTTCTCAGGCCAACATGTGAGTTCAGTAGTCGTGATGATAAAGCCGATCTAGGGCACATCTAGAATATCCAGCCTACATCAATCACGGTGCCCAAGCGGAAACTCCGGGTTTAGGACAGGAGATGCAGGGGTTGAGTTCTACAATAGCAAACAGGTTGCAACGCAGCAGCAGACTTTGCTTAGGCTTCAGTGTTGGAGACGTATGACATGGCCAAGCTGGTAACGCTCCACCCATACCTCTGTAGCGTGGTGCTGATCAAAGGGAATAACGTTAAATATCCGGGGTAGGGGTCGAATCAAATGCTCACTCTGTGTGTATGGGTGAGGGATAGATGTGGGGCAGAGAGGGGATGAATAGGACGGTGTGAAGGACGATCTGACTTCAAGAAGCATGTTGACGGAATTTTGGGCGAAATATTGGGACAAATCGGCAATCTAATAAGCGCCAGGTAGTCAGGAAGGAGCAGCGATGAATAACGAATACTCCAGCGCATTCCTCAAACTCGGCGAACTAAATCTAACTCTTTGGAAGCTTCCTGCTGTTAATGGCGTTGGTGCCTTTCAGAATCATTGAAATTTATGAGACAGGGGAAACCATTCAGTTGTTGCTTCCGTTCTATGGAAAAATCAGGTGTCACACCTAATTCCATAACCCAGCTCTCAGCGCACAGCCTACGAAGGGTATAGCACACCAAGAGCTCGATTAATCACTTTTGTGTAGCTAATAGTTTACTGCCCCTTCTGTCCACTTAAACACATAGTTCTAGGCTGCTGACATCCATTGGGTGGAAACGTTATCTTCCATTGACCTGAATCGGCGCATTTAATCGACTCTTCATGTTAGGAGAAAGACCTTTCCTGTTCACTGTATCTACGCTCCAAATCTTACACATCATGATTAAATATCTCCCTACCTTCCTCTGCTTTGGCCATTGGATCTGTAGCAGTTCGTCATGTGTCGTGCCGTATGACGTAGGCAATCATGGTCTTTCCACGAACATGATTGTTCTTGGCTTTTTTTTTACAGAAGAGATTTACCATTGTCTTTACAAGACGGGGGACCCCAGTCATTATCAATGTTCTTCAGAGATTGTCTGCCTGGTGTCAGTGGTCGGATAACCAGGACTTGTGATATGCACCAACTGCTCATACGACCATCCACCACCTGGTCCCATGGTTTCAGGTGACCCTGACCCGGGGTGGGGTGCTAAGCAGGTGCTATACCTTGTCCGAGGGTGACCTGCAGGCTAGCGGAGGGAAGGAGCGCCTTACACCTCCTTTGGTAGATACGTATCTCCACCCCGCCACCCAAACGCAGACGGCGAGGAAGAAATAAACCACAAATAGATGACTGGCTAAGTGGCGAGAAAATGGGAATTGAAATTAATACAAAGGAAATGAAAAGATACACGCGTTGTCGGAAAGAGTAAGAGTAATCGATACAAACTGGGCACCTTTGTAAAGCGTGCAAGTGGACACGCCGGCCTGAGCGTTTGCGAGATATTTTAGTGATGGAGTGGAGAGACCTGAGTTTGGTTGCGAGCAGAGAAGGTTGATAGGTGTATAGGGGTCATGATTGGTTTAGATAGCATAAACGAAGGGAAACTGTTCCTGTTAACCGTTGTTCAAAGATCAGGCAGCACACTGAAAATTTGAAAAGGATGCGAGGGAGATGGGACAGAAAACATCCCCTCCCCTTCCCTTTTAGCAAATCGTTAGGATGGTCGCCATGGTGCAACAATATCAACCAATGTGTACAAAGGAAATTGGATGGATGCTTAAGAAAGAACAATTTGCAAGGCTGTGGGAAAGGACTGTGGGGCTGTGGGACTGATGGGATTGCTTTAATAGGCGTTAGCACGGCCCAAGTGGACCAACTGGCCTCCGCTTGTGCTGTTAGAATATAACTACTTTATAAAGGGAGCAAATAGGCCTCCTGGATGTTTCATTACGGCAATTTTCCAGATTTCTGCATTTCTTCTATACTCTATTGCTACCTAGTGGTTAGGTTCCCGAGTCTATCACCCCCATGTGGCAACCTGACTGGATACAACACTGTCAGTACACAAAGTATACTGCATTACAGTATATGATTCTACTATGAGCTAGTTGCCTTTACATTTTATGCCTCGGTCAAAAAAAAGCATTTTATACACCAGTTTAATCGCCTAATCTACCGTCAAATCTCTTTTCATCTTCACTACCACCACATGCTTTCAATTTTCCTCTAGAATCTCAAAGGATTGCCAACCTTTTTTTATGCCATGGACCAATACCACTCGGCGAGAGGTCCTTGGACCCCAGATTGGGAGCCCCCGCTCTAGATGATATTCAGTTCTTTATCTCTGGTACTGATGACGTTCTAGTTCCATAGTGGCTTCCAATGGGAACAATATAATTGTGGCATTATGTTGTTTTGTAGCCATCGGATGGAACTGTGCAAACTAGAGAAGTCGTAACAGCCACAACTGTGCAAAATTGACTTTCCTGGATCCTCCTGGTCTGGGAACAACACTCAGTAACCACCCATCACTAGAGATGCTTCATGATGGATCTGGGGGTGAGGGTTATTTCCGGATTAAGAGGACTACTTTCCTCCCCTTACATTCAAACTTCTAAAGCCCCGTTGAAAGATTGGCGCTACTCCAGGTCTACGGAATGGCTTCCAATAAAAGGAAGAGATAAGCACCCTTTCTGTAGGTGCAGATACGCTTTTCTGAACCCTAGACTCGCTCGTTGGTTTCAGATGGTGTTTAGCGACAATATATACCTCTGCCTTGAGCTGAACGGTTGAGGACTGGCTGCAGAGAGCAATCCTAAAAATGAATGCCCAGAGATTTTAAGTGTGGTCTGTATCGGATGCCACCATTCTCCTCGACCACCCCCCCCCCCCACACCCCCCGCCACTTCCAAGTCTCAAACCTAAGGACATTTGGAGAAATAATTCAAAATTCGCTCACAGTTGCGACGCGTGTGAACACACAACAGCGAATTATAACATTTTAAATAATACGATTAGCTTATCCGGCCGCAAATCACACACAGGGGTAATTTTAGATCACCTGAGACCCGAAATGTGCGGCAACCGCTTTTTGCTATTTAACCACCCATTTCCGTTTCTAGGGCCCTACGTGGACTTAAAAAGTCCAAACTTCAGAAGTAGCCCATCTCGACCTTTCCTTGTTCTTATTTTCCAAGAAATGGGAAAGAAGAATTGTTAGCCAATACTCCTTGCCCAGGAGAGCCGATCACTGCTAGGTCATCCCGACTACTCAAAATGGGTCACTTTTTTTTTAAAAACAAAACATAAAACCCTAAAAAATCAGGTCATGATGTGCCCCGATCTGAGTGGTGTAAAGTTCCGATAGCTTTCGGACATGGTGAACCGAAAAGACGATAAGAAATGTGCCTTAAAGAAAGAACAATGTGCGAAATTGTATTGTTCCCATCGCTGCGCACACTCCTAAGGCTCTCCGATCGTCCAGTCATGCATCTTTCGTCCACATATTTGAAGTCCTGTACACTGTAAATCGGCGCAGACGTTATCCATTAAAC
Organism: Mobula birostris; assembly: GCF_030028105.1. Classification (NCBI taxonomy): domain Eukaryota; kingdom Metazoa; phylum Chordata; class Chondrichthyes; order Myliobatiformes; family Myliobatidae; genus Mobula; species Mobula birostris. The sequence goes on from NC_092396.1 coordinate 20,416,275, forward strand.
GGTTCAGTTTGTCATTCTAATTGAATTGTTAAATAAAACACACTGACACTAATTAAGTAAAATTCATCCAACTTTTAAATAGCGTTTCTTTGAATGCAATGTTTGATAGTGGTTAACAGTAAAGGGAGATTTAGTTAACTGCTTTGAGCATCCAATTATCTCCTGCCAGATAGCTGTCACACTGCAATCTACCACGTTGTGATATAACTGCTGAAGCATTCCATGTAGTCAGACCTCCACCGTCAATTCTTTAAAAGGTTACGATGACTTTAAGGACTTCCGCTGTCAGAACTCAAAGCCATTCTACTTATGAAACTCCTGTAGTTTCGCCCTCTGTATATAATTTAATCATTTCTGGCGCATTACCACATCCTGATCCGTAGCTCAATCCTATCATCAGGTTATGATTTCACTAATAAACAGTGTTTAAATCGCTTTTCTGTTAACTGCTGGCGCAAAACGTCAGGTGTAACGCAGAGATTTGACACTGCGGTGAATCGTATGGAAAGAAAGACCGGCCCAATGATTTTCACAATCTCGGGAATATCCCAAAGCGTTTCAACGTGAGTTAAATGCCCTTTGTGTGTGTGTGTGTGTGTGTGTGTGTGTGTGTGTGTGTGTGTGTGTAGACGTTGTTTAGTAGACGTGGCACCTGTAAAAGCAGACATAAAAAAGAAAAAAATCATACCCAAAATTATTAAGCCAGCCACTGACCCCGTCAGGCCACGTGTTGAATGTGCCTGGCGACTGTATGTAGGACAGTATCGGGGTTAGGTTCCAATCATTCCCGAATGTCTTTTTTTAAAAAAAAGAATTGCAGTTCTCCTCCAACCATTTGAGGGAGTAAAAATTTCTGACAGGTCGAATTTCTTTGGCTTCTGTAGGAGCTGCTGTCACTATTCCATTAGATCGCGGAAAGTTTTCATTTTGAAACAGCCAAAGGTTGAGCATTGCTAATACTTGAACATACGCTGTGTCCGAAGACAGCCGGGATTGGAAGATTTCTAGTACAATGTTGCAATATAATGGAAGTTTACCGGGCCCATAAGTTACTTCAACTACTGCCTGTAATTTTTTATACTGTACAGACACGGTATTGTGAAAGCAGCTACTACACGGTTCAGTTATGTCGGATTAGTTCGACCCCCAAGGAATTAAATTGGCCTCAAAGTTTTAACTAACGAGGATCAGATCAGAATTGGAAAATGCAATGCATTCACATCAATTCTATTTCGCCAGGATAACTCGTCTACGATATTCCAAATGGATTTAAAATTCTGTTTAAAATGACAAAGCTCGCACCTCCAACGTCTTTGTGTCTGACATCGCCACGTTAACTCGCGTACTTATCCTAACAACTAGTGACAAATTGAATTTTCACCATATTTTCTATTCACTCTATCTCGGTGAAGTGGCGGAAGAAGATGGCTGTATTACTAACGAGGGTAATTCACGATGGGATGACGTCAGCCAGAAGGGCAATAAAAGGCGCCGAATCCGAGCACAGAAGCTAGAGAGAAAGAGGCAGCGAGTGAAGAGACCAACTCGGCGCGACCCGACAAATCAGAAGCTCAAAGATGAGCGGAAACACGAATTTCTACTGCGGACTCGTGGTCCTGCTCCTGCTGCAAGTTCAAGGCAGACCGAGATCTGATGACAGCCTGCAGGTAAGACATCCAAGAGTATCTAGGCAACAACAGAAGAAAGCAACTTCTGGCCGTTGAACCAGCCCAATGGCTGCAACAGCCTTGACCTCTCCGTAGTAGGAGATCCCGAAAGAGCGAGCTCAGTGACCGTCTTCGGCCCCGCTGACCATTGCTAATAACCAGGTAAAACTACATTTCCGTAACTGATAATGCGCGAGAGAATTTTCGGATATTCTAAATACTAGAGATTCCCGTAGATGCTGGAAATCCAGAGCAACACACACGCGCGCAAAATTCTGGAGGAACTCAGCAGGTCAGGCTGCATCTACGGAAAGGATTAACGAGACGATCTCTCGGGCTGAGATCATTGACCTTTCGGGCTGAGTCTTCAGTCTCGGCCCGAAATATTGACTCGATATTCCTTTCTATAGATGCTGCTTGACCTGCTGAATTTTCAGATATTTCCCTCCCAGTGAGCGGTACCGTCTCCTCTGAAGTAGCGACCGACCAACTAGTCTTTGAGGATGTGGTATTATAGGGGGTCTCTTCATTTCTGTATAGTCTTGGTTGACTTAATCGGCGTTTCCGTGAATTCCATTATTGACAACTTTCAGCCACGTCGCCCGGTGGGGATCAGCTTTGATCTAAGTTCCAACACTTGTCAATTGATTCAGGCATCTAAATCGTTCCTGTATCTCTTGTACCCAGGCTCTGACCAGACTACTGGAAGATGAATATGGACAGTATTTCACTTCGGAAGACCTGAACAATGAAGCACCAGAAATGTCGCCAGCCGCTTCCCTTCCTGACCTCAACAGCGAGCGGTCGGAGTCGGATCTCCCCTGGGACCGGGAATCCCGGGAGATCTCCAGCCGGCCCATCTTCGCGCGAATCCTGAAAGACCTCAACAACATCCCCCTCCGGTTTAGAGGCAGAAGCAAAAAAGGCCCATCTCGGGGCTGTTTCGGGGTGAAACTGGATAGAATCGGGGCCATGAGCGGCCTGGGCTGTTAGCGACTTGTTTAAAGGTAAGACCGGCACTGAGAGAAATTCTCTGCAGATATTTGCCCATTCAGATGGCTAATCTAGACTATTCAGAGGATCAGTTAGAAGATAACTGATCATTAGGGCTACAAAAGGAAGGAATTCTTTGAAATAATTAACTCGAATTGTCATAGGCAAATGTAAGAGCCAACATGGCTAGTAAACTGGGATTTCCGGCGCAGCAGAATGCTCTCCCACGGTATATTCCCCTTTTCACTGCCAAACAAATTCAATAAATGGATAACCGCCGCGTTTTCAATGGGGATCAACAATGCTTTTCAGTAAATAATCATTATTCATTTCCTACGCTTCCGAGAAAAATCGACAACGCAAACTTACCTCAGACTTTCGGTTCAGCACCCTGGACACGTCCTTTCAGTCCGTCCGAACTCCTTCCTTACCAAGCGTCAGTTATGCTGCCCACTTTCCTTATCCGCGTTACTCACATTCTCGTCCACGACCAATCAATCGTTCTCCAATTTCCCAACATCCTCTCCGGAACCACTCCTCTGTCACCCTGCCATGCCTTACTCTTCGTCCCAAATACTGACTAAATTCGTCTTTCTCTTTTCCCCAAATCTACTACTTGGTCTGCGGCGCGTTATCCCATTGGAAGATGGCAACAACAAATAGTCACGCTGTCCTTCCTGTTATTAGGTTGGATTATCTTAATAGTTTGTAAATTCCTAGCGCAACACTTTGAAGAGCGTTCCCTATCACCACCATGTGCCCGTGATATCTCACCTAAACTGACCAATTCTAATTTTAAAGTTCTATCTCGTCGTACTGGATTCCTCCTAATTGTTTCGTTCCTCTTATACCTTCGTGCTTCGTAATTATTTAAGTGTCCCAATTATATAATCATCTACATTAGATGGCCAGAACCCTTGTCTAAACAACCTTCCTTCAAATTTGCACCATCTTGTCCCCGGCACTATACCACGAGCTATCTGGGCCCTTTGTAACCCTGCCGTGAGCTTTCGGTCTCTCTACTCCTACAATCAGACCGCCCCCCCCACCCCCGCTACATAATGGTAACCCAGTTCCCCTTTCACCTAGTTCTCCTCATCAGCACTTGTAGGGATTTCTTAAAAATACCATCTTTAAAGAGCTTACTGCTTTGTTACACAAGAGTTCGTCCAAGTTCCGTGGAGATTTGATATTAGCTTATTTTCACAGGAATAATTACAAGGATGTCATGGTGTTTTTTAAGGTAAGGAAATAACATCCCAATGCTATCCTCAATTCCACCACCTTTAATATAAAGTTGTTTAATCAGGGTTAGATTGAGGGGCTTAGTTTCTATGGTGAATGTTGCACCAAAGTGATTGGCCCTCAGCTCACAGTTGTTTCTCCCTCCGTTCGCAGGGTCTGACTCCAGGAGCGACACTGCCGGCCGGCACCGCCTGCTCATCGACCTTCCCGCATACAGCTCACTCTTCCAAGTTTTTGCTCCACTCTCTCCGACCGATGGCGAGTAGCGTCCTACTTGTAGACAGTTTACAAGTTCGGAATAAATCCCTAATGTACATACCAATGTCAGCTGCTATTTAAACAATATTTAATTTTATTTATATTAATTATGAAATTATTTATTCGTAACGTGTTTGTTTTTCTGTTGCTATGACACCGACGGTTAGTCACTTGCTGTGAGCTCTGGTGCAGATTAAACAAAGCCATTAATTGAGTTGGTCGTTTTACCTTCAGTAAATGTTGACACGATGTGCGGAACCACTGCAGAATAAAATTTAATGGAAACTCTCTGGTGAATCGTTTGTAGATCTGTCATTTCAGGTGTTTCAACTGATAAGCAATCCCGGCTTTTTTCTGATATAGACTTTTATACAAATTGTGCCACTTATTCTATTTTAAAATGTAGTATTGGTATTAAATATATTGCTTGTTCAATTCACAACTCCAAATCACAATTAGACTCCACGCAGAAGCCAATGCGTCCCTGTCTCCAGCGCCGAACCACGGTGGCTGAAGGTTCACAAGGCGCAGCTGCTGGCTCCGTCGCCCCACGTATCACCTGCTGGTTACGACGACTGTCCCGGCAGCAGCGGCACGGTCCTACACAGGACGCTCCGGACCGGGCCCGGTAGTAGGAAGAAGTGGGTCGCTGCAGCGCGGCTCCTGCGGGGTGACAGGATGTTGGGGAATAGTTCTGATCCGGCTGCTGAGGAGCTGAGAGCGGCGGGGTGGAGAGCTCGGTCCAGGAAAGGCTCCGGACCTGCACCCGGGGAAGTGGGGCGGGCGGAGGACGGCCAACGGGAGGTGGGAGGGGGAGGGCTGAATAGAGGTTCTGGGCTAGCCCCAAGGGCTGGAGCTCTGGTTCGGTCGGAAGTATAAGAGGGAGGCGCTCCTCCGCACGCCGCTGAACACAGCGAGCGATGAGCGAGCAGACCAGCTCCAGCTTCACGGCCCGTCGCTTCCCAGCAAGTTCTGAAGTCTGGTCTCAAATCCCCGCCGTTACCGATGGCTCGTCCTGGTATGGACCCGGCTCCCAACTTAATAAATTCTCGGACTCGTGGCTCGGCCACCTTACACCAAATCTTCCGCTGCCGAAAGTGAATAATCAACGGGAACTAATCTACCGGAAAATAAGAGCTTCAAATTAATATATAAGCCCAGTTCCCCCCCCCCCCACCCTTTCTCCTCTGCTCCGAAGAAAAGGAATCCAGTCGCTTTGTCATAAGTGAAACAGGCTACCCTGGCGAATCCTTTCTGCGCCTTTTCTAGTGCAATCACATCAAGTCCTTCTATGGTGTGGTGACCAGAACGTGAAACATTCCAGGTATGGCGCCATGAATATTCTATGGCGCTGTGCCATACTTTTTCTGCTCTGACATTTTTGGCCCCAGCTAATGAAGGCAAACCTCGCATATGCCTCTTCAACTCCCTATCCACCTTGTTGGACGAGCAAACTAAGGTCCTCTGGTCCTCCTAATTCCTAAGACCCTCCCTAGTACTACAAAGAGCTAACAAGAGCAAATCTGCAGCTGCTGGAAATCCCAGCAACACACACGAAATGCTGGAGGAACTCAGCAGGCCAGGCAGCATCTAGGGACAAAAGTGCAGTCGACTGCCCGAAATGTCGACTGTACTTTTTTCCATAGATGCTGCCTGGCCTGCTGAGTTCCTCCAGGATTTTGTGCGTGTTGCTATAATGGGCCTTTGTTCTGCCAATTTTAACAAATGATCAATATCTTAATGTAACTAAGACTAGCCTTGTCCCCTATCAACAATACCACTCATCTTACGTCCTCTGTAAGCATACTAATTGTGCCTGCTACATTAATATCCAAATCATTAATGAATATGACAAACAATAATTAACAAGGGTAAATAGTTGACGTTTCGGGCCAGACCCTTCATGAGGGCTGGAAAAAAAACATGAGGAGTCAGAGTAAGAAGGTGGGGAGTGGAGGAAGGAGTACAAGGTGGTAGGAGATCAGTGAAACCAGGAGAGGGGGAGGAGGTGAAGTAAAGAGCTGGGAAGTTGATTGGTGAAAGAGATAAATGGCTGGAGGAGGGGTAATCTGATAGGAGAGGGTAGAACGGGAAGGAAGTGGAGCACCAGAAAGGAGGTGATGGGTAGGTAAGGAAAAAGGTGAGAGAGGGAAACGGGAATGGGGAATGGTGTGGGGGGCAATTAGTGGAAGTTTGAGAAAATGATATTCATGCCATCAGGTTGGAGGCCACCCAGACAGAATATGAGGTGTTGCTCCTCCAACCTGAGTGTGGCCTCATCGCGACGGTAGAGGAGGCTATGGACTGGCACGTCAGTATGGGAATGGGAAGTAGAATTGAAATAGATGGCTACTGGTCTTCTGTTCTCTTCTATCAGATTTTCCCTCTTCCAGCCCTTTATCTCTTTCACCAAACAACTTCCTAGCTCTTTACTTCACCCGCTCCCCCTTTCCCAGTTTCACCTATCACCTACCACCTAGTACTACTTCCTCCCCTCCCCCACCCTCCTCCTCTGACTTCTCATCTTTTTTCCCAGACCTGATGAATGGTCAATGCCCGAAATGTCGACTGTTTATTCCTTCCCATATACGCTGCCCAAACTGCTGAATTCCTCCAGCATTTTGTGTGCGTTGCCTTGGATTTCCAGCATCTGTAGATGCTCCCGTGTTTGATGTATACGACAAACCAATACTAATTCATGTAGTACACCACCGGTAACAAACTTCAAATCATAAAAACAATCTTCCATCACCAATGCCCTCTATCACCAAGCCAATTTCAGATCCAATTCACCAACCTGCCTTAAATTCCATGGCCTCTAACCTCCTGGAACAGTCTTCTATGACAGACCTTGCCAAAGGCCTGGTGAAGCCCATGTGACTACAATTGTACTGCCCTGATCAAGGCGTTTTGTTACCACTTCATAAAATTTATTCCAATTGATCATGGGATTCTGGATTAGTTCCTGAGGATTGGAGGGTGGCTAATGTAACCCGGCTTTTTAAAAAAGGAGGGAGAGAGAAACCGGGGAATTATAGACCGGTTAGCCTGACATTGGTGGTGGGGGAAATGCTAGAGTCAGTTATCAAAGATGTCATAACAGCACATTTGGAAAGCAGTGAAATCATCGGACAAAGCATGGATTTTTGAAAGGAAAATCATGTCTGATGAATCTCATAGAATTTTTTGAGGATGTAACTAGTAGAGTGGATAGGGGAGAACCAGTGGATGTGGTATATTTGGATCCTCAAAAGGCTTTTGACAAGGTCCCACACAGGAGATTAGTGTGCAAACTTAAAGCACACGGTATTGGGGGTATGGTATTGATGTGGATAGGGAATTGGTTGGCAGACAGGAAGCAAAGAGTGGGAATAAACGGGACCTTTTCAGAATGGCAGGCAGTGACTAGTGGGGTACCGCAAGGCTCAGTGCTGGGACCCCAGTTGTTTACAATATATATTAATGACTTAGACGAGGGAATTAAATGCAGCATCTCCAAGTTTGTGGATGACACGAAGCTGGGAAGCAGTGTTAGCAGTGAGGAGGATGCTAAGAGGATGCAGGGTGACTTGGGTAGATTAGGTGAGTGGGCAAATTTATGGCAGATGCAATTTAATGTGGATAAATGTGAGGTTATCCACTTCGGTGGCAAGAACAGGAAAACAGATTATTATCTGAATGGTGGCCGATTAGGAAAAGGGGAGGTGCAACGAGACCTGGGTGTCATTGTACACCAGTTATTGAAAGAGGGCATGCAGGTACAGCAGGCGGTGAAAAAGGCGAATGGTATGCTGGCATTCATAGCAAGAGGATTCGAGTACAGGAGCAGGGAGGTACTACTGCAGTTGTACAAGGCCTTGGTGAGACCACACCTGGAGTACTGTGTGCAGTTTTGGTGCCCTAATCTGAGGAAAGACATTCTTGCCATCGAGGGAGTACAAAGAAGGTTCACCAGATTGATTCCTGGGATGGCAGGACTTTCATATGATGAAAGACTGGATCGACTAGGCTTATACTCTCTGGAATTTAGAAGATCGAGGTGGGATCTGATTGAAACATATAAAATTCTAAAGGGATTGGACAGGCTAGATGCAGGAAGATTGTTCCCGATGTTGGGGAAGTCCAGAATGAGGGGTCACAGTTTGAGGATAAAGGGGAAGCCTTTTAGGACCGAGATGAGGAAAAACTTCTTCACACAGAGAGTGGTGAATCTGTGGAATTCTCTGCCACAGGAAACAGTTGAGGCCAGCTCATTGGCTATATTTAAGAGGGAGTTAGATATGGCCCTTGTGGCTAAAGGGATTGGGAGGTATGGAGAGAAGGCAAGTACAGGGTTCAGAGTTGGATGATCAGCCATGATCGTACTGAATGGCAGTGCAGGCTCAAAGGGCTGAATGGCCTACTCCTGCACCTATTTTCTATGTTTCTGTAAAGAATTTCTCCCTAAACAAAGCCCTTTGACTACCCTTGGTTAACCCCTGACTTTCCAAGTGTAGATAAATCCTCTCCCTTAGTAATTCTTTTCCAATAACTTTCATACCATTGATGTCAGACTAGTAGGTTACTATGCTTTATCCCTGCTGCCCATTTGAACCACTGCCCTCCAGTCAGCTGGTACCTCAGCAGTGGCTAGTGATAATTCAAAAATCTCTCAGGGTTCTAGATTTCTTCTCCTTCGCGATCCATTGCAGCCAAGAATACATTACATGCTGGGAAACTAGGACCTGGAAAGCTCAGAGTGAGTTCCTGTCTTTGTTCAGACTTCTCCACTGAGCTCACTACCACTGAGAAATCTCTCGACTGGGTTATGGAGGCAAACAAAGAGAGAGGGACCCAGTGACTTCATTTCATTCAACAGGAGGTGATGAAATGGACTGTGGGACTGGAGGGTGGGGGAGCCAGTACTGCAAATAATCCTTGCCCCAGCAATGGTCGGCACTCACTGTGCTGGTAGAGCAGAGTCCCGAGCCCCACATCTCATCAGCCCATAGCCGTAACCCTTATCCAAACCCACTCAATGTCAATGTTTGCAAGCGGCCTCTCTGCACTGAACCCTGCAGTGATTCATTGCTGCCTATGTGTCAGTGCAGGATAGAAATCTGCATCAACTTGCTACTACAACAGTGGGAATAGCAGGGATTTATGCCAGGTTCCCAGCTCATGATACAGTCCGAGAGGATGGCTTTTATCAGGATTATGTAATTGTGAATGTTCACCCTGGAAGACCTGGAGGATTATAAGCTTGGTGTGGTGTGGAGTGGTGCTAAACAGGGCACCACTGAGTTCAAAGTAGAAGGAACTGTGGGAGACTAAGCTTGTAACCAACATTTAACTCCATTCCATCTCCAGTCCCCCTCGTGTATCCCAGATGTGAAGTTTGAGAAGAGTTGGAGTTCAGAGAGATTTCCATGAGAGGAAACAGATCATGAGCAGTTGGGGGGCGGAGACAGTGATGTTTATTAGCAATCAAAGACTGGGACAAAATGTCGCTCTATTCAATCTTAATAAATTAGAATTATCACAACCAAATAGGAATAGTTGCTTTCCTTTATCCGATGGCCTGGTATCCAAAGACACTTCACATGAGCGATTTCTATCAAAATTCAGTAGTCACTGAAGGAGATATTGGACAGGAGACCAAAATCTGTGTCAAGAGCATAGATTTCAGGGAATATCCTCAGGGAGCAGAAAGTGAAAACCGCTTTGAATAGAATTCAGAATTTTAGGTCCTTCGTAGCTGAAGTTAGAGCTGCCAGGGATACTGAAATTAAGATCATGATGAAAAAGCTGGAATTGACTGAGCACAGGGATTAGGTTTGCAGGTTTCAGTGATAGATGCAATAAGTGAGAATTTGAAAACAAGATCAGGAAGTAATAAAATTGAGTCTGTGATATATTAGTGAGCACAGGAGTTACCTATTCAACATATATGCACAACTTCTTGAATTTTATTGCTGAATCTACATCCATCACTTATTTTCAATTTTCTATCTTAACAACTTGGTGAGTAAAAATAATACTATGCATATATGCATTTTTTTCTTAATCAGGGATCTTAAATCTGTTTCAACTGATTTCTGATTACCCCACCTATCTCCCCTCGAGAATTTAATTGAGGTTTTCAAAAATTATAAGGCAAATCATTTTGCATATTGGGAGAATCCCCAAAAATATATGACTCTAAATAGGATAAGGCCAGCTCGTCCATTGAGACATTTCCTCCATTCAGTTAAGCTATTCTTCTGTATCTTACCTTCATTTACTTAATTTGGTTCCACAACCCTACCTTCTCTTTATTCATTCAAGGAATTTAGTCTTTGCAGGCTGAGTGAAGCCTATATATAAACCAATACTGAATCATGTGCCTTGCAATTTTGAACATCTGCAGTCATATTTAAGGATAAAGGTTCCAGCTCCTCTTTATCTCCATGTAGCTATTTCCTACGAGTACTTTTGACACTTTATCAAATACTGCTGTATAGTCGATAAAACAAAGTTTTATCAACTACACAAAAAGCATTTGATAAAGTGAAGCACAATAATTTATTTGAAATATTACAGGAAACTCTAGATCTAGATTTGAAAGACCTCCGCCTAATCAGAAATCTGTACTGGGAACAAACTGCCGCTGTAAGAATAGATGGAGAAGTGAGTCAGTTTACGAAAATCAAGAGAGGCGTTAAGACAAGGGTGTGTTTTCTCCCCTGATTTGTTTAATTTGTACAGTGAAACAATATTACAAAAAATAAGAGACATCTTGGGAATCAAAGTTGGCGGTGAAAACATCAATAATTTCGGATATGCGGATGACACTGTGTTAATTGCAAGTGCGGAGGAAGAACTACAAAACTTAATTGATATAGTTGCTGAAGAAAGTGCAAAAATGGGTCTATTTATCAGTTGCAAAAAGACAGAATGTATGGTGATATCCAAAAAGAAGGAGAATCCTATCTGCAGGCTGAGAATAAACAGGGAAGACATAAAACAAGTACAGAACTCTTGCTACTTAGGAAGCTGGGCGACATCAGATGGCAGGTGTGACATGGACGTCAGAAGAATAGGGATGGCAAAAGACACATTTACAAGAATGAAGAGTATACTGACCAACACTAAACTAGGCATGACAACCTGCCTCACAGCACTGAAATGTTACATTTATCTAGTTATGTTATGTGGCTCAGAATGTTGGACAATATCTAGTAACATAAGGAAACAAATTGAAGCAGCAGAGATGTGGTTTTTGAGGAAGATGCAAAGAATATCATGGATGAAACGAATATCTAATGAGGATGTCATGAACAGAGCAAACACAAAAAGAGAAATAAAGTATGAGATCATGAAAAGGCAACATTACTTCGTTGGACGTGATTAGGAAAGAGGAGTTAGAATGCATGGTAATTATGGGAAAGATTGAAGGGAAGAAAGCAAGAGGAAGACAAAGACAAATGACGATGGAGACAGCAGCCAGGGAACTGGAAATGAATACCAATGAATTGATCCACTTGACCTGAAACAGGAGTGTGTGGGCCGTGGCAGTCAAAGCTCAAGCTGGGATGGTACCTGATGATGATGATGACTTTTGACACAGCTATGGATAACAAGGGTAAGATGTGTGAACTTTGGACTATAGGAAAACAAGAGTTTTAGGAGTCAGAGTCAGATGGCAAAGCTTGGGGATGAGCTGTAACCTTATTAAATGGTGGAAAAGGAATTGGAATTTGGTTATTATTTTCACATGTACTGAGATACAGGAAAAAGATTTTCTTGCATACTGTTCATACAGATTACACAGTGTATTGAGGTAGTACAAAGTAAAACAATAATAATGCAGAATAAAGCATAACAGCTACAGAGAAAGCACAGTGCAGGTAAACAATATAATGCAAGATCATAGCAAAGTAGATTGTGAAATCAAGAGTCAAATTTATCAAACTGGGAACCCTTTAATGGTTTTATAACAGCAGTATAGCTTATCTTGAACCTGGCAGTACATGCTTTTACGCTTTTGTATCTTCTGCCTGACGGAAGAGGAGAGAAGAGAGACATTTCCAAGATGGACGGCGTCTTTGATGATGCTAACAGTTTTACTGGGCCAGCTGGGAGTACAGCATCCATGGAAGGGAGGCTGGTTTCTGCAACGTGCTGAATTAGAGAGGTTGAATGCTTTGTAGATGGTAATTAGAACAGGGATAATGCAGGGAATTATTTTATTATTTAGAAATAAAATGCCAAACAGGCTCTTCCAGTCCAAAGAGCCGCAACACCCAACAACCCACCCTAGCCTTATCACAGTACAATTTACAATGGCCAATTAACCTAACCAGTTTTCTTTTGAATATGGGAGGAAACCAGAGCACCCTGAGGAAACCCATATGTTCACTGCGAGGACGTACAAACTCCTTACGGACAACATCAGAACTTCAATCCAAATTCTGATGCCTAGTGTAATGGTGTCATGCTAACCACTACACTACCATGCGCTGCATAAATATCACAGATCACATATTTGATAAAACTGCAGGAAAGGAATTTCAATGTGGACAAGAGTGAGGCCACCCACTTTTGACCCTTGGACAGTTGGACTATTTCCAGAGGATGAGGAAACGGAGAGAACTAAATAGATCTAAGTGTTCCACTACAAAGGTGTTCCTCAACCTTCACAATTTTACTATATCACAAACTTGTAACTAAACATTTTATAGCCTCAAGCAAACACCGGGGTTGTTTTGTTGCAATATTTTAATATATCGGTCTGATTTGATTTTAATTTGGTGCACTTTTATCAGTAAATTAGTTTAGTAGTATCACAGATCTGCTACATTCATGTTACCTAATTTTTTTTAAAATCTATGATTTATGCTGTTTAGTAGATACATGATGTAACTAATCAGGAACAAATGTGACATAGTTCAGAGCTCAATCTGCAAGGTCAATCTGAGTTTTCAGCTGCCCAAAAACTTTTAATTATCTACACCAATAAACCTCATCACAAGTTTGATTAACAGTAGCTAGTCTGAACTCATTTCTGAATTTAACAATTTCAGAAAATTAGTCCCACCGGCCTTGATTCCCACACTTCTGATAATTTCCAAGTTTGAAATACTTCTTTCTCTCGTGAAACCACTTTTAATGTTCACTAGCCTCCATCACCACTTGCTGAATGTAATTCAATCTTTCCTTATCCCCACCCTGTCACGTTTTCTTTAGTTTCTCGGTCTTTCCCCATTTCCTGTACCTTAAACTTTTTCCCAATTCTGATGAAAGACCGTCACTTGAAACATTTACCACACACAAAAGGCTGGAGGAGCTCAGCAGGCCTTCCAGCATTTTCTGAGTGTTGCTTCGATGCTGCCTGGCCTGCTGAATTACTCCCTGCATTTTGTGTGTGTTACTTGGATCTCCCAGCATTTGCAGATTTTCTCATTTGTAACTTGAAACATTTACTTTATTTCTCTATTCCACTCAAAGACCTACTGTATATATTCTGCTTTTACTTGGGATTTCCAGCATCTGTAGTGTTTTTGCTGGAGACAAAGTGAAACCATTAAGTGCTACAGCTAAACCACACGATATATATAGGAGTTGATGATCTTAATGTGTACGCTGAAGGCACTGTTCTCTCTAAGCTGCACGGGTGCACAGTCACACAGTAATTGAAATGTTCCCACCCACATAGCCTTTGTTGCCACGCAGCCAGAATTTTCTTTTATATGTTATTATAATGCTAATATAATTTTGAAATTATGCTAATATAATTGTGAATACCTTGTAATTATGTATTCATGAATATAATCCATAAAATTTCTAAACAATAAATGTACCACAACCTTTACTTTGAAACATTTTGGAGCTTCATCGTATTTACATTATCAGTGCTCCGAGTTAAAATACTGTTACAAATTCTAACAATAAACACAGAATGGAAGTTGGGAGCTCAATGTAATAAACTGCTGACCCACTGAACACCAACATTATCTAAGTTTAAAAGTTTACAAAACGTGAAAGATCTTCTTTGTTGCACTGCATTTCATTATACCCTTCAATTAAGAAAATCAAAATTGTGATTGTTCAATTTTCATTCTAAATATTCATAGGATGCATATTACAAAAAAAACATCTAAAGTGATGCACAGTTTTCAGGCCCTGTACAAATTTTCTGCTCAGAGCAATAGTTAGAGCATGCAGGTGTAAAGGAAAATTAGAGAAAACATTGACAGAATTCAGGTGTAATAGCTTGTAGATAATTATTCATCTATGACTTCCGCTGATTTCTTTTTGGAATGTTTTGTGTTTTTTTTGTGTATAAAGATGTTGCTTGGATCAAAGATCAACAAATGATTCACCAGCTTACTACTTGTGACAATTTGAGTTTTATTAAATTGTTATGCAGCTCATATAGGTACTGACCACCAAGCAGCTCTGCACAGCAAAATTAAACATAGTTCTCCCTACAACACACATAAAAGTTGCTGGTAAACGCAGCAGGCCAGGCAGCATCTCTAGGAAGAGGTACAGTCGACGTTTCGGGCCGAGACCCTGCGTCAGGACTAACTGAAAGAAGAAGAAAGAAGCTTCTTCTTTCAGTTAGCCCTGACGAAGGGTCTTGGCCCGAAACGTCGACTGTACCTCTTCCTAGAGATGCTGCCTGGCCTGCTGCGTTCACCAGCAACTTTTGTGTTTGTTGCTTGAAATTCCAGCATCTGCAGATTTCCTCATGTTTGCATAGTTCTCTCTAATTCAGTTGGCACAATGGGACACAGTAGGTAGTGCATCTTCCTTATGGTTACAAGAAGCTGGATTTGATCCAAGACTTTGGAAAGCTGTCTCCGTGAAACTCGCATATTCTTTTCATGACCACGTGGTTTACTCTTGCTGTTCTGGCTTCCTCTCACACCTGCTAGACATGCTTGTAGGTTAATTGGAAAAATAAAAGTACAAAGAATGGAGCTGATGGGCATGTGTGAAAGAATAAATTGCAGGGTTACAGAGAAATAAGGAACCAATGGGGTTATTCTGCTGGGGCTAACTGGTCCTTCTGTATCATCACAAGCTGTATCACAGCACTCACAGTAGGAAACATCAACCATTTACTACTGTCTTGCAAATTTCAAGGTCCAAAATATTACATAATTTATCTCACTTATTAAACAGTGTTCTCAAAGCATGATACATGTCCTTGAGAGGAATAGAACAAGTCAAGGGTTTGAGCCAGCTCCTCCATTTAATTTAATGATTCATTTGAACGTTAAATCCATTTTCTTCATTTGGTTCCATAGCCTTTTATACCCTAACCCAGGGGCTCCCAACCTGGGGTTCATGGACCCCATGGTTAATGGTAGGAGTTCATAGCATTAAAAAGGTTGGGAACTCCTGCTCTAGCCTAACTAAAATCTTTTCCAATCTGTTTTGTAATGTTCAGTTGATTGAACCCAAATAGAGGGAGAATTCCAACAGCTAAACTGCAAAGTAGATTTAAACGAATGCCTCAGGACCCTGTAGCATCATCTACTTCAAACACTTTTACTGATCCTTCATAGCATGCAAGAATCTCTCCTGGGACTATATTTAAAATACTATCAACATTATTTTCATAGAATCACATTTGAAACTTTCTCCTTATTTCTATGGGGCTCATATTCCTGACCTGGAGTGTAATGTGAGCAAGTTCTGAGTTTTAAAATTCTGTAAGAATCAACAGCAGTCACATAGATTAAAGTTGGAGAGGAGTGTAAATAATTAACAAAGTAACAATGAGGAGACACGAGTAATTCCTTCAAGAATTAATTTGTTTTATTTAAATCCTGATAGTCAAGAGATCAAAATAAAATGGGCTTTAGCAAGTTTTATCAATTTTTTGTTCCTAAAACTTCATTTTTTTTTTTACTTGGTTTTGAGAATCTTGTGCTTAATCCTCATGTTTGGGCAAAAGATGGAAAAATACAAGATTTGTGAGGACGCTGCCAATCAATGAAATACAAACTGCAAAATACCTTCAAACTGAGGCTAAGAAGTGATCAAATGGATTCATTTAAAGTTGAGAAATGGAACTGAGTACAGAGAAACACTCATTTCTGGCAGCTAATTGGTATCTGTTCCTTGGATGCAGACCAAATGAAATTCCAGATTTATGGCAAAGGTGATGAGATGATGATTCTATTTCCATCTTTAATATCGCTATTTTTCCCCTTCAGGATTCTTTCGAAGAACCTGATCTGGAGTTACACGCTGACGACGGTTCTTTGCGGGAATGGGACCCGCTCTCAGGGTTTCACAACTGGCCTTTGCTCAGCACGTCAAGGGCTCAGCCTAAGAGCTCCGCTCGCCTTCGGAGGACCGAGTTTTCGTGGCTCTGGAGATGGGGGGCGGGATGGCAGGGATCGGAGGTCGGTGTCGTGGGAGATGGAAGATCTAAGGCTGTGTGCCCAGAGACCCGAGATCTTTGGGCACAGAGCTCAGAAAAAGCAATGCAACTGACTTTTAACATCATAAACCAGCGAGTTGTTTGTTACATCTCCCCTCTCGCTGTGAAACGAAGACACCTCTTTCTCCCTTATTAGGGAGAGAGTGCGCCCGTGGTATGTCGAATGTCGGGTGAACAAGTAGTCCTTGGGTACTGCAAGTCTGTGTCTTTGCTGTTGTCTTGCTCATGCTTGAGTGCTCCGTGGCAGGTGCCAATGCTTTTTTTTGCCGGTGGGGGGAGGGGGGATTGTTGCTTGCTGTGCTTACACACGGGAGGGAGGGGAGCTGGGGGGGGGGATTTTGGGGTTCTAACATTTAACTGTCGTTTATTCTTTGGGGGCACTCCTCTGTTTTTGTGGATGGTTGCCAGGAAAAAGCATTTCAGGATGTATACATTTCTCTGACATTAAATGTACCTTTGAAATACTCATGCAGCAGATTGTCACAAACTGTAAGTCACTAAAGGAGTGTGTGAATGAAGCAAAGAATGCTCTACAGGCAGATTATAAAGAATTCATTAAAGAGATTAGAAGGCAGACATCCAATGGTAGTAATTTCTAGATTACTCCCTGGGTTATGCACCAGTGATTGTTTTAGATGTGAGAAGTTTGAGTTTGAATCCAGCCAGCTCCTTGCACACTTCCCATCCGTGCTGGGCTAAGTGTTGTAAAAAAAGTCAAGTGCTATGGAAACAGCAAAAATACCCGCCCGATGCGCCATGTGGCACGAAAAGAAGCAACAACAACTTATTGCCTTTGAATTGAGTGACTTGTAGAGCCACACAAGGGGATATTTAAGAGTCAACCACATTGAGCCAGATGCTGCACATGGGCCAGGCTGGATAAGGCTGTCACATTGCCTCCCAAAGGAAGTAAGTGAAACACTTGGGATTTTAAAAATTCTTCTAGTTTTGTAGATTTGTCTTTTTTAAAAATATTCCAGACTATTAACTGAATTTAGAGTGCACAGTTGCCATAGTTGGATTTGAACTAGGGTCTCTGATTCTCAATATAAGCATCTGTATTACCGGCCTGGCAATTAGCCAATTGTTAAGAAAAAGTGTTAAGAACATATGGGATCCTGGGCTTTATAAATGCAAGCAGAGTACAAGAAAAACAAAGTCAATGAGAACCTTTTGAAAATGGTTTGATCAGAACTGAAGTTGCACCCACAACCTTCTGAACTCAAGGGCAATTATATTCAGTTTATGCAATTTGCCAGATGCAAGGAATTTAAGAAGACAGAGAAATTGCCACAACATCCTCTTAATGCTTCAAAATTCTTCAGTGTGTGTAAAAGTAATCACAAACCGACAACCCAAACACCACAAATGGGAATATTTTATTTTAATGTAACCTAATCTTCAAAAAAATAAGTGGTTATAAGGTCAGAGCTTTTACAAACACGGAATAAAAAAATAAAATGAGAAGTACATTTGGCTTCAGAAGCACTCTGATGTGAAACAATTAATGTAAAAAATAATAAGTGCAAACGTGATAATGTGATCATCTTCTGGTTGCAGCAACTTAACATCCATCAATCTGACATTAAGACTTTGAAGATAATAATAACATAATTAGAGAATGGAACCCACATCAGCCCTGCTCACCTGGAGGTCCTTTTTTTTTCCACTGCCTTTAAATGTTACAGGGCTTAAGATTCAGAAACTGTTTTCAGTGGTTGAGAATGTCAGTTAATTAATAAAACCTAGATTTAACCATCACTTAATTCCAGTGTTCCATGCTATTGGAGATGGAGGGGAAGGTGGGTGATCAATGGGAGATGGTGCTACACTTAGATAATCCAAGACTGTGTCGTGCCTTTAGGTGTTATTTTTTGAGGATTGAGGGAATTATAGAGGATCATGTGGAATTTGGTGCTAGACAGACAGCCCAACTTAAACTTCTCAAAAGGGTATCCAAAATAAAAGTTGTTCTCTGGCTCAGAAATTAAGTTGAGATTCACCCAACTGACAACCTAGGTTCCAATTAGGACACTGATATTCTATATTGTCCTAACAGTGGAAAAAAAAAAGGATAGCTGCTTTATAATAAACAGATGTATCATCTGGGTCTAACTACTAACTGGGTGATATTTTGCTTCTTGCAGAATGTCCCAAGCTCATCACAAAGCATTTCTGAAACACAAAAACTGCTACAGTGACTTTACACATCCAGGGTACAGGTTCCGGTCCACTAGGGCTGTACAATAAGTGTGAATCAAAATGATGAAAACTTAAGGTGACAGGGAAGGCAGGTTAAGTGCAATGAACACACTGAAAACAAAAGCTAAGACTTGTACTAAAAACTTCAAGTCCCAAATTACTATTTTTTAATCTTAAAAATAATTAAAACTCTTAAAGACAAAAAAAAATTGGATACAGAATTTAAAGGGAATTAAGAACAATGGTCTCTGATTGGAGGCTCAGAATTTGAGTTTTTTTCCCTTTCATTTCATGATCCAGAGCTCTAGGGTTCCCTTTGTGTGGTTTAACCCTTCATAAGTACAGTACACTCCTCAAGTTTAACAACATGGTATTGCTTTTCCACTTACAGAAAAGAATGAAGAATAACTGTGCCCTCAATACACATGCAAATGTAATTTCCCTTAATTGAGAAGTCTCTGTAGGCCACAGCGCACACAGCAAAACAGTGTGGCAGTGGTGGCCAGCTCACTAGCTTCTACCTAATTTTGCACAATACTTCAACCAGCAACTCCCACTTCTCATCAATTCTAGCAATTTTAATTATATTCTTCAGCACACCAATCGCCTTAATATCTCTTCTTTTCCCTGGGCTGTTGCATTCATGGCAAAAGACAACTCTGTTACAATTATACCTACTTCAAAAAATAATTAACGGCTTCATTGGAGGACTTGTTACATTTTTCCCAATTCAATTTTGCTTTCAGATCTGCCACTCACTGATCACCGTCAAGCGGACAACTTTTGATGTCGTGGCGTCATGCAAGACATCACTTACACGGATTGTGTTACAACTTGAGATGTGCAGCTCCCCAAATTGTGTTACCATGGAAATAAGAGCAACTGTGACACGACAAGGTTCAGAGTGAACCAGTTAATAACTGCAACAGATTCCTCCCACGAGGATTATGAGAGATACTGAAATGGAACAAACTGTGGATACTGATAAACGAGTTCCTTCAACCAACCATGCAAAGATCCTGACCTTGCTCCATTCAGTTGGAAACTGTATTACTGCATTTTCTGGTCTGCAACTTTTAAAACCAAACTTCCAAATCTGTGCGCAGGAACAGATTTATCTGAATTACAATATCTAGTTAATCTGCAGATCTAGTGTTTAAACAAAACGCCAAAAAGAGCAGTCACCAATCTCTGAATAAATCCATTAGTAAGTTCCTCTATTTTCTGTCTCGTTAGTGTTTCATATTTGTGCCTTTCCCAGACTTGTCCTTTTGATATTGATTTACCATGAGAAAATTGCAGAGTCAGCCAATTTGCCATGCTCCATAAAATGCTTAGCCGACTGCCCTCACTGCAAAATTCTCTGACGTCTGGAGGTCCACTGAATCTCATAAAACAAACTACAACCTTTCACTGCTGCCCATTTCACTCGAGTACAAGCAACTTTAATTAGTTCCACAATTAACAAACTCAGCCACAGACTGAACAGACAAGTAATGAGGCAAACTAAAACTAAAACCCGGGGAGCTAAACCCTTCAGCGGCTATTTGCTTATCCAGTCTGGCAGGTGGATGTGGAGAAGACTGGCACCAAAGGATGTCCTGCCTTTTCAGATGGCTCCGAAAATCACCGTCATTGCAAATGTGAGGCAGAAGCATCTGGAATGTTGCACCATGAGGGAGGGAATCAAATTGTCATATTGTGGTGTCGTAGCTTCATCAATAGAAAATCGTGGCTCAGATTATGTCGTGTGATGATTCCGACAATCTAAACCAAAGGAAAAGTGAAAACAGATTCGGGTAAGATTTCTAACTGCAGAAGCGCACACAACAAAGTTGCAGAATCGCTGTCCCCAACTCACCTCTCCCACAGCATTGATGACCGGTAGGTGCCTCAATCCCATGGTACGGAATAGGTTGAATACTTGAGACACGTGTGTGTTTGGCGAGACTGTGTATGGGCAGGGATTCATGTAAGGTGTGATATCCTAATGCAGAGACAAGACAAACAGTTCAATAAACAGATGCATACCTGACAGTCAGGGACAGCCAGTTGTAAAGTTATCATCCTGTACATTACCAGCACGAGCACAAAAAGCTGCTCCTCTTTCTAAGAATGTTTTAACAGTCATCTTTTGACCTCTAAAAATGAATATTAATCAAAGTAGCTCAAGAAGGTGCCCCCTTGCCTGAGCTTAGAAGAGCAAGAGATCTGGGAATAAGCATAAAAGTAATTTAAGGATTAGTCATGATCTAACAGAACAGCTGCGATTATTCAAGAGGTCCACTGATGTGTTCAGGCACCTCCCCCACATCTTCCCCTGCAACTTATGAATCGTAAAGTTACAAGTTCAAGTTTTATTCATGACATCCAAACACACTTTGTAGGCCAATACCTATAGTGCAATCCAGAGAGTGTGCATAGCAGTTACAGATAATGTTTTTATTTCAGTGGAATTTGGGAATACAAATCCATAATTCTTTGAAAGTGGATTCACAGGTAGGTAGGGTCATAAAGAGAGCTTTTGGCACATTGGCTTTCATAAATCAAAGTATTTAGTACGGGAGCTGGGATGTAATGTTGAAGTTGTATAAAATATTGGTAAGGCCTAGTTTGGATTATTGTGTGCAATTCCAGTAACCTGTGTGCAGTTCCAGTTACTATCTGTAAGAAAGACATCAATAAACTTGAAAGAGTGCAGAGAAAATTTACTAGCAATTTGCAACAACTTGAGGACTTGATGTATAGGGGAAGATTGAATAGGTTCGGACTTTATTCCACATTGGAGAATGAGGGGAGATTTGATAGAGATATACAAAATTATGAGGGGTATAGATAGGGTAATTTCAACCAAGATTTTTCCATTGAGGTTGGATGAGACTAGAACTAGAGGTCATGGGTTAAGGGTGAAAGGTGAAATGTTTAAGGGGAGCATGAGGGGGAACTTCTTCAGAGAGTGGCGAGAGTATATAACAAGCTGCCAGTGGAAGTGGTCGATACAGGTTTAATTTCAACATTTAAGAGATATAGGTACATGGATGACAGGGTATGAAGGGCTGTGATCCAGGTTCAGATCAATGGGACTAGGCATATTAAGAGTTTGACCCAGACTGGATGGATCGAACGGTCCCATTCTGTAGCGTTCGATGACTATGTTAAAATGATGGCATTACTTCAACAATTGCAATGAAAAACCCAATGTCTCAAGGTTGTGAAGGTTTTACATGAATTCAGATCCTGTATATCAGCACCAGTGTTGGTTTGAATTGAAATAGTAACTACAGCTACTAGTGCCAATGGTGTCCTACCTACTCAGGTCACAAGGAGTATTAAAACTTTGGGCAGTATTTGCACAATTTAAGCAGGGACTGCAGTGACTGAAAAACACAACACAGGATTTGGGCTAATCCCTGCTCCTGAATAAGCAAATCAGCCCTATCAATGCATACTCGGTCTCAGAGAAAAAGCCACATCCCGAGCTCTTTGGTATTACTAGGCAGATTGCATCTGAACACTTCTATTGTTGATCAAACCACCCCTTCTTCCAGCTCTCTCTACAAGATCACAAGTAGGAGCTTTATAAACAGAGAGTTGAACTCCAAATGGAACATAGTTTACTATTAACATCCTTGATCGAAAATCAATTAATGAAAACCAGAAGTGAGTTTTATATTCATAGTGATAAATCGGGTAAATTATTAGCCAATCAATTGAAATCTACTTCGGTTAAAGGTCAAATTACTAAGATCCGTAAATATGATGATACTCTGACAGTTGATCACGACGAGATCAACAAAACCTTTCAAGAATTTTATACCTCTTTATATCATTCTGACTTTCCTCATGATTTTAACATCATGCATGATTTTCTAAGGAAATTGAATTTTCCGAGATTATCACCTGAAGACTGTTTAACATTAGAAACACCTATCACAGAGGATGAAATAACAGCGGTAATCTCATCAATGAATTCCAGTAAGGCACCTGGTCCGGATGGTTTTACAGTGGAATTTTTTAAGTCTTTTTCCTCTATTCTCTCTCCCTGGTTGTCTAGAATATTCAAAGAAGCAATCAGTTTAGGTAAATTACAACTGTTTTATGAAGCTTCTATTTCTTTACTTCTTAAAAAGAATAAAGATCCTACTGATTGTGCATCATATAGACCGATATCTCTTTTGAATGTAGATTCAAAAATTTTTTCAAAAATTTTAGCAACTAGGCTAGGGAAGGTATTACCTCAAATTATCTCTGTGAACCAAACAGGATTTATTAAAAACCATTATTCATCTTTTAATATCAGGAGGTTAATGAATATTGTTTATACCCCTCCACTTAACACTCCGGGACGTATTATTTCATTAGATGCTGAGAAAGCTTTTGATAGAGTTGAATGGCCATATTTATTTAGTGTGTTTGAGAAATTCAATTTTAGTTCGACATTTATATCCTGGATTAAATTGTTGTAGAACATAGAACAGTACAGCACAGTGCAGGCCCTTCGGCCCACAATGTTGTACCAACCCTCAAACCCTGCCTTCCATATAAGCCCCCACCTTAGATTCCTCCATATACCTATCCAGTAGTCTCTTAAACTTCACTAGTGTATCTGCCTCCACCACTGACTCAGGCAGTGCATTCCACGCACCAACCACTCTCTGAGTAAAAAACCTTCCTCTAATATCCCCCTTGAACTTCCCACCCCTTACCTTAAAGCCATGTCCTCTTGTATTGAGCAGTGGTGCCCTGGGGAAGAGGCGCTGGCTATCCACTCTATCTATTCCTCTTATTATCTTGTACACCTCTATCATGTCTCCTCTCACCCTCCTCTTCTCCAAAGAGTAAAGCCCTAGCTCCCTTAATCTCTGATCATAATGCATACTTTCTAAACCAGGCAGCATCCTGGTAAATCTCCTCTGTATTCTTTCCAATACTTCCACATCCTTCCTATAATGAGGTGACCAGAACTGGACACAGTACTCCAAGTGTGGCCTAACCAGAGTTTTATAGAGCTGCATCATTACAGCGCGACTCTTAAACTCTATCCCTCGACTTATGAAAGCTAACATCCCATAAGCTTTCTTAACTACCCTATCCACCTGTGAGGCAACTTTCAGGGATCTATGGACATGTACCCCGACATCCCTCTGCTCCTCCACACTACCAAGTATCCTGCCATTTACTTTGTACTCCGCCTTGGAGTTTGTCCTTCCAAAGTGTACCACCTCACACTTCTCCAGGTTGAACTCCATCTGCCACTTCTCAGCCCACTTCTGCATCCTATCAATGTCTCTCTGCAATCTTTGACAATCCTCTACACTATCTACAACACCACTAACCTTTGTGTCGTCTGCAAACTTGCCAACCCATCCTTCTACCCCCACATCCAGGTCGTTAATAAAAATCATGAAAAGTAGAGGTCCCAGAACAGATCCTTCTGGGACACCACTAGTCATAATCCTCCAATCTGAATGTACTCCCTCCACCACCACACTCTGCTTTCTGCAGGCAAGCCAATTCTGAATCCACCTGGCCAACTTCCCTGGATCCCATGCCTTCTAACTTTCTGAATAAGCCTACCGTGTGGAATCTTGTCAAATGCCTTACTAAAATCCATATAGATCACATCCACTGCACTACCCTCATCTATATGCCTGGTCACCTCCTCAAAGAACTCTATCAGGCTTGTTAGACATGATCTGCCCTTCACAAAGCCATGTTGACTGTCCCTGATCAGACCATGATTCTCTAAATGCCTATAGATCCTATCTCTAAGAATCTTTTCCAACAGCTTTCCCACAACAGACGTAAGGCTCACTGGTCTATAATTACCCGGACTATCCCTACTACCTTTTTTGAACAAGGGAACAACATTTGCCTCCCTCCAATCCTCCGGTACCATTCCCGTGGACAACCAGGACATAAAGATCCTAGCCAGAGGCTCAGCAATCTCTTCTCTCGCCTCGTGGAGCAGCCTGGGGAATATTACGTCAGGTCCCGGGGACTTATCTGTCCTAATGTATTTTAACAACTCCAACACCACCTCTCCCTTAATATCAACATGCTCCAGAACACCAACCTCACTCATATTGTCCTCACCATCATCAAGTTCCCTCTCATTGGTGAATACCGAAGAGAAGTATTCATTGAGGACCTCGCTCAGTTCCACAGCCTCCAGGCATATCTTCCCACCTTTATCTCTAATCGGTCCTATCTTCACTCCTGTCATCCTTTTTTTCTTCACATAATTGAAGAATGCCTTGGGGTTTTCCTTTACCCTACTTGCCAAGGCCTTCTCATGCCCCCTTCTTGCTCTTCTCAGCCCCTTCTTAAGCTCCTTTCTTGCTACCCTATATTCCTCAATAGACCCATCTGATCCTTGCTTCCTAAACCTCATGTATGCTGCCTTCTTCCACCTGACTAGATTTTCCACCTCACTTGTCACCCATGGTTCCTTCACCCTAGCATTCTTTATCTTCCTCACCAGGACAAATTTATCCCTTACATCCTGCAAGAGATCTCTAAACATCAACCACATGTCCATGGTACATTTCCCTGCAAAAACATCATCCTAATTCACACCCGCAAGTTCTAGCCTTATAGCCTCATAATTTGCCTTTCCCCAATTAAAAATTTTCCTGTCCTTTTTGATTCTATCCTTTTCCATGATAATTATAAAGGCCAGGGAGCGGTGGTCACTGTCCCCCAGATGCTCACCCACTGAGAGATCTGTGACCTGACCCGGTTCATTACCTAGTACTAGATCTAGTATGGGATTCCCCCTGGTTGGCCTGTCCACATACTGTGACAGGAATCCATCCTGGACACACTTAACAAACTCTGCCCCATCTAAATCCTTGGAACTAATCAGGTGCCAATCAATATTAGGGAAGTTAAAGTCACCCATGATAACAACCCTGTTATTCTGGCACCTTTCCAAAATCTGCCTCCCAATCTGCTCATCTGTATCTCTGCTGCTACCAGGGGGCCTATAGAAAACCCCCAGTAGAGTAACTGCTCCCTTCCTGTTCCTGACTTCCGCCCATATTGACTCAAAAGAGGATCCTGCTACATTACCCACCCTTTCTGTAGCTGTAATAGTATCCCTGACCAGTAATGCCACCCCTCCTCCCCTTTTTCCGCCCTCTCTATCCCTTTTAAAGCACTGAAATCCAGGAATATTGAGAATCCATTCCTGCCCTGGTGCCAGCCAAGTCTCTGTAATGGCCACTACATCATAATTCCATGTATGTATCCAAGCTCTCAGTTCATCACCTTTGTTCCTGATGCTTCTTGCATTGAGGTACACACATTTCAGCCCTTCTACCTTACTGTCTTGACACCGTTTATTCTGCTTCTCTTTCCTCAAAGCCTCTCTGTATGTTAGATCTGGCTTTACTCCATGCACTTCTTTCACTGCTCTATCGCTCTGGGTCCCATCCCCCTCACAAATTAGTTTAAACCCTCCCGAACCATGCTAGCAAACCTACCTGCAAGGATATTGCTCCCCCTCGAGTTCAGGTGCAACCCATCCAATCTGTCCAGGTCCCACCTTCCCCAGAAGAGATCCCAATGATCTAAAAATCTAAAACCCTGCTCCCTGCACCAACTCCTCAGCCACACATTCAACTGCCACCTCCTCCAATTCTTACCATCACTATCACGTAGCACTGGCAGCAATCCTGAGAACGTCACCCTTGAGGTCCTGTCCTTCAGCCTTCTGCCTAGTTCCCAAAACTCACACTTCAGGACCTCATCCCTCTTCCTGCCTATGTCGTTGGTCCCAACATGTATCACGACTTCTGGTTGCTTTCCCTCTCGTACTAGGATGTTGTGCACCCGGTCAGAGACATCCCGGACCCTGGCACCCGGGAGGCAACAAACTATGCGGGTGTCCTTCTCACGTCCACAAAACCTCCTGTCTGCTCCCCTGACTATAGAGTCTCCTATGACGACAGCTCTCCTCTTCTCTGTCCCACCCTTCTGCGCCACAGGGTCAGACTCAATGCCGGAGGCCCTACCACCATGGCTCACACCTGGTCGGTCGTCCCCACCAACAGTATCCAGGATGGTAAACTTATTATTCAGGGGAATGGCTACAGGGGCGCTCTGCACTACCTGTCCGCTCACCTTCGCTTTCCCCCCCGACTGTCACCCAACAACCTGCTTCCGACAGCCTGTAGCTTCAGTTTGTACTAATAATCAAAGTTCTCCCTTTTTTCGTTTATCTCGTGGTACTAGGCAAGGTTGCCTTCTTAGTCCTTTATTATTTAATATTGCACTTGAACCTTTAGCAATTGCTATCCGAGACTCGTGGAAATGAAATACATAAATTATCATTATGTGCAGATGATTTGTTATTATATATCTCCGATCAGGAGAATTCAATTCCTGTTATTTTATCTTTGTTGGCTCAATTTAGTAATTTTTCTTGAACCTTAATAGGAGTGAATTATTTCCCCTAAATAAGCAGGTTTCTATTTATGGATGTTTACCATTTAAATTGGTTACTGACTCTTTCGTATATTTAGGGGTTAAAATCACGAAAAAGCATAAATATTTATTTAAAGCTAATTTTTTACCTTTAATTGACCAGATTAAACTTTTGTTTACTAAATGGTCACCAACGTCTCTGTCACTGATGGGTCGGATCAATGCTATCAAGATGATTATTTTGCCTAAATTTTTTATATGTATTTCAATCAGAACCAATTTTTATTCCAAAATCTTTTTTTTGATAATGTTGATTCAAGAATGTCCTCATATATATGGCAGAACAAAAAATCCTAGGTTAGGTAAAAGGTATTTACAGAAATCTAAAAAAGGGGGGGGGGGCGGAGGGGTTAGCAATCCCGAATTTTAGATTTTACTATTGGGCAATTAACATTCGATACTTAAAATTTTGGTTATGGGACTTGGATGTAACTTCAAGTCTACATTGGGTGAATCTTGAATGCAATTCTTTACAAGGGTTTTCACTGGGTTCTGTTTTAGGGACTTTGCTTCCTTTTACTCTTTCTAAATTGTATAAACAAATGAATAACCCCATAGTTAAACATACTTTACATACATGGTTTCAATTTCAAAAATTTTTTGGGTTGAACCAATTTATTTTAGCAAGTCCTATTATAACTAATTTCTTTTTTCAACCTTCCACTATGGATCAAACTTATTTAGATTGGAAAATCAAAGGCATAGTACAATCTTGTGATTTATTTTTGGATAATTGTTTTATGTCCTTTGTACAACTATCTAATAAATATAATTTACCTAGATCTCACTTTTTTAGATATTTACAGGTTAGAAACTTTTTAATTACTGTTTCTCCTAATTTTCCACATTTATATCCAATGGATATTTTGGAAAAAATTTTAGATTTAAATCTTTTTCAGAAAGGTGTTGTAGCAATTATTTATAATATAATTATGAATTTATGTCCTGATATATCTAATAAAATTAAAACTGGGAAAGAGAACTGTATTACTGTACCAATTGAAAAATGGGATAAAATTCTTCAATTAGTTAACTCATCCTCTATATGTGCTAAATATGCGTTGATACAGTTTAAAGTAGTGCACAGGGGTCCAGATATTCAAATATTCTTATTTCTGTTTCTAATGAGCTTGCTACTCTGTTATTTATCATATATATTCCATTTAAAATAGCTTTGAATGAGCTCAATTGATTTTCATTTTCTGGCTAGAGGATGCAATAATTAATTGCATTCTGATAACAGAGATCTATGCGCCTAAGTATACAGTCTTGAACTCCGATCGAATAACATGAAAACCAAATGAACCACAAGCCACATTTGTCTGACCCAGGTTACATTAAATAATGCATCAGGAGAGGAGGTTTATAAATGCAGGACAGCTGTTTACGAAGGTAGGATGGACATCTCCCAAACCAAAAGATCTAAATTAAATAAAGGTTATGCTCTGTAATCAAATTTTCATTAATCATGGTGCCCTGGCTTGACTGACAGTAACAAGGTGGTCAGCCAAGACCCCACATCCATGGTTGACTTCAACCATTGGAGGGCCTCATTAACCAAGGAGATACCAGTTACTCAGCTTACTTACATAGAGTTTTCTATTTAATGATTTGAAAGATCCTACCATCAAGGTTACTGCCACTGGCAACAAATTAAAGCAGATCTCCCAGATTAAACCCACTTGTTTTCTGTCCTAGTCCATAAATAAAATCCTAATTTTAAAAAAATCTTAAGAACTGCAGTTACAAAGCACCCTTTATTTTTTAGAAGACTCAAGTACTTCCAGGAATTTGATTTTAAAAAAAATAACATTAGCCATTGGATCTAAAAGAAAAGGAGATTATGAACTTGACATAAAGTTAATGAGAATCTTAAATGAGAAGAGAAAAGTGAACAGGCTTAATTGAAATTCTAGAACTAAATAACTGAAGACAGTGACCAAAAGTGGGGCACCAAGAGCAGGGGTTCAAAAGAGAGCAAATGCAGAATTCCTGTTAGAATGAAGGAGGGTAGTGTTAAACAAAGACAGAGTGACCACCATAAACTTAGTTAGGAAAGCAGGCAGGAGAGGTTAATTGAACTCAGGTTTATGAAGGATAGGGGCCATCCTTGTAAAATGTCAACTGTTGATTAAAAATAGAGATCGGAACAGGTGGTTGTTTCGAAGCTAAGACAGGGGGTACCTTGGACCAATGGACTAAATGCAGAGAAGGCTGGGACATAGATATCCAGGTGGTTTCAATCTGTCTCAGCATTTTGCACATTGATGGATCTAAGGGAACAGGGGGTAAGGAGGAGGCTTTTAACATCATTGATGGATGTGAGAAGCTAAATATTAACTTTATATGTACTTCAAATAGTGTGGAAATTAGTCCCTAACAGTGAGATTTAGTCAGATCTGCCAATGACTAACTAAACCAATACAAATATTCAAGTAAGTAAAATGTACAGGAAAGTAAACTGAGCACACATTGACCAAAAGACTTTATGAAGCAACTAATCTAATTATGCTCCTGGCATTGCTGCATGAAGTAAATCTTCCAGGACACAGACAGATGCTGGTCACTGATTTATTTTGGAACTCCAACATGAGCAAACACTTACCACAATCATACGTGGATTGAGGAGGGTCAGATCGAGGTCATGAACATCAGGGTACCGAGGATAGTCTTCAGTCATCTCAGAGTACGATAACCGTGGCTGTGTTGAACTCTGAAAGGCGGAGTGAGGAAGATTGAGACAGTAACCAAGAAAATGAGTAAAGGAGAAGACTAAAACATTTAATTAGAGATGCAAAGGGCTTTTTGTATACTTTAGTCATCTTACTAGAACAAATCTCATTTCTACACTTTTGCTGCAGATATTAAGGCAGACACTGTATTTCTTTTCCCTTAATTGCTAGAGATAATTCTGTATAAATGGCTCAAGAGATGGGTCCAAAATTTACCTGTTTTCTCATTTATTGCTGACTGCTTGTAGAGCATTGGCTTATTACTGACTTTTAAGTTCCAAGTGCTAAACTATCTTATCCTCTTGGTTTACTTTGTAGATAGCTCTCTCCGAGGCACAAAACATTTCATACAGACCTGTGATCCCAGAGATGAGGCTTCATTTCATCAACCCTAGGAGAACATTGCACCATTTAATCAATTCACTTTTCCATTTTATTCTGTGCCATACAGTTAAACATTGCACATTCTGTTTGCTCCTCTACACTTGGATTTTATTGTTTTATTATTTCAGTACCACTCATAGAGTTTGTAGTCTTTAGGTATTTTCCTGCACTTTATTTTTATTTTATTTTAGAGATACAACACGGTAACAAGCCGTTCTGGCCCAAGAAGCGAGCACCACCCAATTACAACCATGTGGCCAATTAGCCCACTAACCTGCATGTCTTTGGAACGTGGAAGGACCCAGAGGAAACCCACACATTCCTGGGAGAACATACACATTCCTTACACACAGCGGCAGGAACTGAACCCAGTTCACTGACACTGCAATAGCATTAGGCTAACTGCTACGCTACTGAGCTGCCCATTTAAAGGGTTAATGTTAAGTGCATGCTTAATATTACCCCTTTAACATTGTACATTTGCCTTCTCCTTCCCCTTCACCAGTTAGCATACGATATTGCTCTTTAACGACCATCTTAATACAATTTCAACGCAATGCAAAATAACTATCAAACCTACTGCACATTAGTCCAATAAACTGGTCACTTCTAACTCACAGAGATGCTCCTGTGCACAAAACATTCTATGAAAGTATGAAATAGTTTAAATAGTAATTAAAATTCAAGTGTTTTATTAAACAGAAAGGCAACATTTTGCCCAGCACTTACTGAATGGGTCTCTGAGTAGCACACTCCACGTACTAGCAAGGTAACCAGCTGCGATCTCAGAATAAGGCCATGAAAAGTTAAAGGTCGAAAGCGCTCCTCCATTGTCCAGTCCTCACTGGGAGACTGGTCAGGGTAAAGATTTGGATAAGGAGCATGTCTGCGCAAACAGGAGGGCTGTCAGTAACTGAGTGAGCACACAAACAAGGTTGAACAGGACAATTACAAACCATTGAAAGACGTTCTGATAGTTGAACTAGATAATGGTTAAAAAGAATGTCACAGGGCATGGTGTGAAATTATCTGATTCATCTCAAACAAAGGAGCTCCAACATTCCAGAAATGTTTCCCTGTATCAAAAATTCCTGGTATGAAATTCCAAAATAGCCCATGGTGTGATCCAGAGTCCACTACTTAAAGAATGTCTCTCTTTAGATGGTCATGAACTACCAGACACTTCAGTTGATGTTAAAACATGGCATCACATTAGAGCAAAGGTGAAAGATGTCCACCTAGCACTTCTCACTTATATTATCACTCAATACTTCTGCATCTAGCAGAGCCAGGGACTGCAGCCCGGTAAAGGAACTAACCCCTGTGTGCACGTGCAAAGGCAAGGCTCAACCTCTGGTAGACACTTTAGAGTTGACAGCTTCCCCTAAACATCACCAGTGGCCTGCCACTCACCATAATTAAAATGTCATCCCGCTATAATTTTCTAAAACAGTTAAAAGATCATGTTTGTTTTCAACTTCCAAGATATATTACAGACATGCACTGCAGAAAGAAATTAATTCTCCAGATATCATAACTCTGTGCACTGAAGGAGTAGTATTGTCAGTAGTTGGCCAATGACCCAGAAATCTACTAATCTAAATATTTAAGTGATTTCATTTGACTATAGTGAGACAAGGCACACCAAAAGAAACGAATAGAAGAATGAACAACACCAACCTTCGCTCCAGCATTTGCTGCAGAATGTCCTCTCCATCCTCAGCAACCTCAGTATTCACCAGTTCATCACAAACATTCCTCAGCTCACTCGATGGGTAGGATTTCATCGACTGGCTCCGTTTGTATTGTTCTCCGGCTCGAGTCAGTATACTTGATTTCTGGAACGATGAAATAGACTGTGAGCCTCAAAACACACACACACATACTCACTCAAAGGAGCAGTCAGAAGTCTATAAACTGCTGACATAATGACACTACTTGTAGTTAACAGCCCTGATCCTTCCATAATGCCTTGTGATGCAGGAATCATAAATTAACCCAAAGACAGAGCAGTGCCAAGGCCAAATCCTCCTGGACCAGTTGAACAACCAGAACTTAGCCAGAGTTAGAGGGCCCACCTTGCTGAGCCAGAGATGGAGAGCTCACCTTGCTGACCTTCTGCATCTCAGTCAGGTGCCAAGCCCTCCAATGGCACTGCGAAGGGAAAAAAACCCTGCTTCCTAATAAAAATGTATTCTTTTGATGTCCCTAAACTCTGAAAACATTTAAAAACTATTAACATAAATGCAAATGATATAACAGAATAAAATTTTGAAAATAATTAAAAACACACTAGGAGGTAACTTAAGCCTCTTAATTCAAAAGCGGTGAATACTTATTGAAATGAACAGAATCTTCAATTCTTCTTGTCACAGAACGAGGGAAGTGATTTCCAGCACAATGCTGGGAAACCCAGTTAAGACTGGAAGTGGAGTGTTCAACACAACATTTCACATTTTGCATTAATTTTACATTTTAAGACACAAAAAAAAATCAAAAATAATTCCAAGCCAGAATAGGAGATATTCAGGCACATTATCATATGGGGCAGCTTTTAGGAGTACTTTAGGAATAAATCTTGTGTTTGATTGAAGACTTGGCAAATGACAAGTTACAGAAGACTGGGCATGGCAACTGGTAGAATCATCCTCTGGCCTTTTACCTCTTCTCATCTGCCTATCACTTCCCCCACGTCCCCTCCTCCTTCCCTTTCTCCTATGGTCCTTTTCCCTTTCCCATCAGACTCCTCCTTCTTCAGCCCTTGACCTTTCCCACCCACCTAGCTTCACCTACCACCTTCCAGTTAGCCTCCTTCCCCTCCCCCCACCATTTTATTCTGGCTTCTTCCCCTTTCTTCTCAGTCCTGAACTAGGGTCCTGGCCCAAAATGTCAACTGTTTGTTAATTTCCACAGATACTGCCTGACCTGCTGAGCTCCTCCAGCATTTTGTGTGTCTTGCAATTGACAGACTAATTAAATTCCCCTCCCCCATCTTCTTGTTTTGGCTTCTGCAGCCTTCCTTTTCAGTCCTGCTGAAAGATCTCAGTCCAAAACGGCAACTGTTTATACCCTTCCATAGATGCGGCCTGACTTGCATAATTCCTCCAACATCTTGTGTGTGTTATTTAAATTTGGAGGGGCTTAAGAGACCAAGATTAAAGAATCAGTATCTCAATGCTGTGGGAATTTACAGGACCCTGTCAAAATAAAGAAACAAGGATGTGCATGGAAGAATTTAAGCACAAACAAGGATAATTTTAACAGTACATGAGCCAATGCAAGCCTGTAAACTGAGGGGTGATGGCTGAACAACAACAGCAAGTGAATTACAAAGGGAATTTATAGTGTTTAAATAGGATCAGACTACTTTGCTTGGGCACTGCAACCCACGCAGCTCTTAAAACCTCTCTATCCTGGCAATGTTTTTGATTTCTATTGCATATAATCAACTCCTTCCTTTCCAAGGTCTTTGAGTGACCCATCTTTGAGATGCGTAAACAAGGACCTGGACACGCAGCAAGCTGCCTACAACTTATGCAGTCTCACTGGCTCCCCCCTCAACCTTGGACCACCTGGACAACAGCAAAACGTACGCCAGGCTGCTGCTCATTGATTACAAATCAGTGTTGAACACCATCATCCCCTCAGCACTAATCAATAAGCCTCAAAACCTGGGCCCCTGTGCCTCCCTCTGCAATCGGATCCTTGACCTTATCAGAGTCTCTGTGGAATGGAAATAACGTCACCTCCTCATTGACAATCAACACCAGTGTACCTCAAGGATGTGTGCTTAGCACCCTGCTCTGTGCTCCCTATAAACATGACTGTGTGGCTAGACACAGCTCGAACACCATCTATAAATTTGCAGATGACACAACCGTTGTTGGCAGAATCGCAGATGGTGACAAGGAGGCGTATTGGAGTGAGATCGATCAGCTGGTTGACCAAGGAATTAGTTGTGGACTTCAGGAAGGGGAAGTTGAGGGAACAGACTCCAGTCCTCTTCGAGGGGTCAGCAGTGGAAAGGGTGAGCAGTTTCAAGTTCCAATGCGTCAACATATCTGAAGATCTAACCTGGGCTCAAAATATTGATGTAATTACGAGGAAGGCAAGTCAGCTGTATATTTCATTCGGAATTTGAGATTTGATATGTCATCGAAGATGAGCAAATTTCTACAGATGTACCATGACTGGCATTCTAACTGGCTGCATCACCACCTGGTATGGCGAGGCCACTGCAGAGGATCAGAAGAAGTTGCAGAAGGTTGCAAACTCAGTCAGATCTATCATGGGCACTAGTCTCCAAAGCACTGAGGACATCTTCACAAGGTGATGCCTCAAAAAGGTGGCATCATTAAGAACCATGCCCCCCACTCCCGCCCCACCAAATCACCCAGGCATGTTCTCTTCTTATTACCACCATCAGCGAGGAGGTACAGGAGCCTGAAGGCACACCCACATTTTGGGAACAGCTCCTTCCCTTCCATCATCACATTTCCGAATGGAAGATGAACCAACCCATAAACGTTACCTATTTTGCTCTCTTTTCATACTATTTAATTGATTTTTTATATTTCTTATTTAATTTGTAATATTTTTATAGATTGCACTGTACTGCCACCACAAAACTACATATTTCATGAGATATGTCAGTGAGCTTCTTGGTTACCTTACCCAAAATCCTAAAGCTACATTTTCAACCATTAATCTTTGAACTTCTCTCACTACTGTTCTTGTTGATGTAAGAACTGAGATGTTCTAATATGCCATAGACATTCAAAGAAAAATAAGGGTATTTTAGATTTGCTTTTATCCAGTGGCTACAGTTTTAAATCCAGTTACATTATACAAGCAACTGGTAAAAACCTGCAGCCATGACTCCACGCCAACACACTTTACTGCCAAATCAAATGATTCCCAGGAACTTGGTGCACTACCCACACCAACTCTCCCAGTGTAGTACCGATATGCTCTCCTTCAGGTAAGCCCTCTCAAGTAGACAAACAATTCCAAAACCACTATTTAATGTAGAGGAATGTCTTCCTTGTGCTCGCCCCAATATTTATTCCTCAACCAGCACTGGATAGAGCAAACTTGTCTGCCACAACAAATAATGCAATAATGTAAGGAATGCATTTCAAAACTACTTAATAGAGCATTGAGTATTTTGTGACATTGAGATCATGAAAGACATATTAAAACTTCCTTTATCAAACATGTAATCTTCCAATTCAAGCAGCCTGTGGTGCAGAATTCGAATCTGGCTCCTTGCACGTTTTTCATCTGTGCTGGGTTGAGCATCGAGCTAGCAACTTGGCCTCCAGAGAAAGACAAATGCTAAAGAAACAACTGAAACTGCTACCTGATGTGCCACAAGATATGGAAAGGAACAACCACCTTCCCATCCACGCAGACTGTGATCTCCTGATATGGAAATCAAGGATCCATGATGTCTTATGATCGGCTCAGTACAAGTCTATGGGCTGCTTTTAAAAATACAATGAAATATTCAAGATCCCAGCAGGCCTTACAACACCAAGGTCATTCAGATCAAAGAGTCTGCTTGAAAGAGTATTTGTTTGAAACCGTAATTTGTTTTTGATAAGGATTTGCATAGATTACTGCAGTAGAAAGATTTTGAATTATAAAAAAGATTAGGTCACTTTGTAGAGCATGTAAATATATATTAAATAACTAAATAATGCATAATGAACACACAAATGGATGAAACAAAGAGCATGCTTCAAACAAACAACAGATAGAGAAAGCTGGGTTGGTACATGGTTTCTTGTGGGGGGTTTTTTTGGGCACATTACTCAATAAAATCACCAAAGGGATGTACTTTTGCGATAGATGGCAAGGACAATATGAGCTGAAAGTCACTGGGAAAAGGGGTTGGAAAAGAGGAAAAAACTGACAATTACAGAAAAAGATCAGAGAAAATAAAGTACTAGTTGACAAGAGGTCTCAGAACATGCAAGCATTTATTTGTACAAGTGAAATGAACTTCAGGAAAGTGAAAGGTGAGAAAAACTCAGGAGCGATATATCACAGGCGCACTCTGGTGGCTACCATCATAACTGCACAGCATTTACAGGTACAGGTTTCCCCCGCCATCTGAAGGTAGAGCGTTCCTATGAAACTGTTCGTAAGCTGGAATGTCGTAAAGCGAAGAAGCAATTACGATTTATTTATATGGGAAAATTTTGTGAGCGTTCGCAGACCCAAAAATAACCTACCAAATCATGCCAAGTAACACATAAAACCTAAAATTACAGTAACATATAGTAAAAGCAGGAATGATATGATAAATACACAGCCTATATAAAGTAGAAATACTTTTCCACAATCATTGCCGGCACTGTTCTCCGTAGCAAAAATCTCATGCAAGCGCTGTTGGCAAAAACACTCTCTCTAGTAACCTTTAAGCTATGAAGCTGCCAAATCATACCAAGTAACATGTAAAAATACACAGCCTATATAAAGTAGAAAGAATGTATGTACAGTGTAGTATCACTTATGGGAATCGGGAAGACAGCTTGCCGAGCACACTGATGATGGTGTGTTAGACTGAGTCATCGGAGTTTGGGTGGTACAGTGGCCCCCACCCTCCAGGCCGCCGACCGATACTGATCCGCGAAGCATGCAGGGGTACAGCGGTGGTCGGGACGCACCCAGCACACCTTTAAGAAGAAAGCTGAAATAAACAAGCTAATTAATTAGGTGCCGCCGACACGTAATTGTCGGTCCAGATCAGAGGCGACGCAAGCCGCAATCGTCTCTGATCTGGGCCAACAACTATGTGCCGGGCGGTACCTAATTAATTAATGTTTATTTTGGCTTTTTTCTTAAAGACGTGCTGTGTGCCTCCTGGCTATCACCGCATTCTCCACAAATCAGTATCTGTCCATGGCCTGGGTGTTGGGGTGGTGGGACGCTGGGGTGTCATCTCGTCGTCTGTTTCCATTAGGGCAGGCAGCTCATCTTCTCCTATGACTGCCCACCTCGATGTCGAAGGTCGAGGTTCATCAACTGCTGTGGCTGATGTGGAAGGCTTGCTTGACTGCTTAGCCTCGCACATTTTTCTATCATACAGTTCTTTGCAAGCACTCAAACCATCTTGCAAATACTGTATGCCCTAAACTGACGTATCCTTTCAAAATTAAAGTCGTACTTTATCATTGCAGCGAAAATCTCATGCAGTTGCTTCACGTTCAGTTCTTGTACGACTTCACTTTCGCTACTGAATTCCGTTTCGATTGTTATCCTTTCCTCTTCCAATTGCATCAGCTCTTCATCTATCAGTTCTTGGTTATGGGATGCCAAAACCTCCTCAACATCATGTTCGTCAGCTTCCACAAGCCAAACTCACTTTGTTCTTACTTCATTCACCACGATCAAAACGCTTAATTATGGCTAGTTTTACGCTAAGTGTAACACTCTTACGAGCTCTTTTAGGCTTTTCCGATACCTTAGAATTCACCTTACTAACGGTTGCTCACAGGCACGCGTTTAAGCAATGCCGGTGAGAATGCTGTTCTGAATCCGGGGGAGAGCGGCTGCTCGGGGCGTGCGCTGCCTCTTATCGGGCACTGCTTTTTTTTTCGCACACTGCCTTTCTTCTTAACACTGAAAACACCTTCTGTTAGCGAAAACAGGTAACTAATGTAGGTCTTTCGTAACAGTGAGGTTTCGTAAAGCGAACGTTCGAAAAGCAGGGGACACCTGTATGTAGAAATCACAGGTACAGAAGTTTGCTATTTGGCTCATTCTGTCTTTGTCAGACACAAAAGGTAACCAACCTATTCCTACTTCCACCCACCCCCCTGTATTTGTAGGCTTATAAATTTCACAATTTTTAAAAAATAAGAAGATGGCGCTAAATGGCAACTCCTTTGCTTGTATCTACAGAAACAGCTTTATTTCTATCTTTGATACCTCTTTTTTTTCCCCCCCTTTTCAGGGTATGGGGGTTTCTTCTGAAGACCCTGACCTGGAGTTACACTCTGACTTCTGTTCTTTGCAGGAATGGGACCTGCCTTCAGATTCTCATGACCAGCCACTTTTTGATATCCCAAGGACGCAGCCTGGAGGACGAGTGCACCTTCAAGGTTCCAGGATTTCGTAAATCAGTGAGTTGTTTCTTATGACTCCCCTGTCGCTATGAAATGGGGACACCTCTTTTTTCCCTTATAAGGGAAAGAGAGCCTGTGGTATGTCGAATTATGGGGTGAATGAGTAGTTTTTGGGGCACTGCAAGTCTGTGTCTTTATTGATGCTTTGCTGCATGCTTGAGTGCTCAGTGGAGGGTGCTGATGCTTTTTAGCTGGTGGGGGTGGGGAAGGGGATTGCTTGCTGCTGCTTGTCTGTGAGGGGGGGGAATTGAGGGGCTTTGTGGTTCTAATGTTTTAACTGTCATTCATTCTTTGCGGCACTCCTCTGTTTTCATGAATGTTGGTGAAAAAGAAGAATTTCAGGATGTATATTGTATACATTTCTCTGACATTAAGTGCACCTATTGAAAAGCGCTGGAATTACTCCGCAGGCCAGGCTACATCTATATGAGAAATAAGAATTAGTCTTACAGTCAGAACCCTCCGTTTCAGCAACTGTAGTTTAGTTTCTTCAAACTTTCATTCATTAAAATGACTTCTGTTTCCACCATCTTCTGGCGTTAAGTTCCAGAAAACACCATCTTCTGGTTGAAAAGCTACTAATAGTTTCCTACTAATCCTTTAACCAATTATTCAGTTATTGACTACTCTACCAATGGGGAACAATGTTCCCTCTAAGGTCTGAGTGCACACACATCTTTTGCTACTAGTGCACAAAGGAATTTAAACTGCACACAAAAGGTTGTCACCCTCTACCTCATTGGTATGTTAAGTGTATTTCACAATTGTACACAATCAAATTTCCTTTTCTGGTTTCTGATACAGATGGCGTTTACAACGTGGATGATTTGTCTGCAGATTTTTGAACTGGCTTATTTATATTGTTTTTATTGAAGAAATTATTCAGTGCACACACGTTGCTGTCACTGGGCAAAAAAATTGCACAGCACAAGATTTTTGCACACACTGGTCTTTGCAAATTAGAGGGAACATTGTTGAGGAAAAGGGTGAATATGAAAGTACCATGGCTTTGAGGTGGAGTTAGCTGCAAGGAGCAATATTCAGCTATTTTTGTCACATCACATCTCTGTGTAACTGATTCAGAAGTTTTATTTAGTGTTTATCAATTCCATTTTCTTTAAGTATGTTAAATCTATCTGCAGTATAGCCAAGACCACTTTTTCACTCCCTTCCCTCCCACCATTGTTACTGCTCTCACTTGCCCATTTCTCCAGTGCTCTCCTGTTCAACTACATCTGACTAAAGTTTTCCAGAATACGTTTTAGGAATTCTGCACCCTTTATGCTTT
The DNA here is from genome assembly GCF_030028105.1 of Mobula birostris. Classification (NCBI taxonomy): domain Eukaryota; kingdom Metazoa; phylum Chordata; class Chondrichthyes; order Myliobatiformes; family Myliobatidae; genus Mobula; species Mobula birostris. Next base: position 20,456,090 of record NC_092396.1, read on the forward strand.
CCAAGTAAGTTCACATCCAGTCATGTTTGGGTAGCTAAAATCTAATTTTCCTGGCTTTGTACTTTTCAAAGATAAAATTGGTTCACTGTCTTGTTTGAGGATCTATGGTTAACACTCATTTTATTTCCCCTTGTTTGACAGTAAAGCAGCAATGGCTTAACTTTCTGGGAATAACTTTGGAATGGCTCATCCCAAAGAAGCAGCAGCATTCTAAAGGAAGAAAAAGACAATCATAGCTGAGAAGGGGAGAGGCATTAAAACAAAGGGGAGGGCATATAATATATATGAAAAAGTGGGAAGTTAAAGGATCAGGAAGCTTTTAAAAAGCAACAGAAGGTACTTAAAAAGGCAATAAGAGAAATGAAATACAAAGGTGGCCAATAATAAGAGGATACCAAATTTTTTTCAGATATGTAAAGGGTAGCAGAGGAGCAAGTGTGGAAATAATTCCTGGAAATGACACTGGAGAGATAGTAATGGGAAACAAAAATAAAAGGCAGACAAACTGAGTAAGTATTTTGTGCGCAAACACAAGGAAATCTGCAGATGCTGGAAATTCAAGCAACACACACAAAAAATGCTGGTGAACACAGCAGGCCAGGCAGCATCTATAGGACGAGGTACAGTCGACGTTTCGGGCCAAGACCCTTCGTCAGGACTAATTGAAAGAAGAGATAGTAAGAGATTTGGGAGGGGGAGGGGGAGATCTGAAATGATAGGAGAAGACAGGAGGGGGAGGGATGGAGCTAAGAGCTGGAAAGTTGATTGGCAAAAGGGATATGAGGCTGGAGAAGGGAGAGGATCATGGGACAGGAGGCCTAGGGAGAAAGAAAGGGGGAGGGAAGCCCAGAGGATGGGCAAGGAGTATAGTGAGAGGGACAGAGGGAGGAAAAAAAGAGAAAAAAAAATTTAATAATAATAATAATAAATAAATAAATAAATAACGTGCAGGGTATTGTGGAAGACACCAGCAACTTGCCAGAAATTTGAGTGTTTTAGGTGGCAGAATTAAGAGCAGTCACTATTTCTAAGGAGAATGTGCCTGGGAAACTGAACGGTCTGAAAGTAGACAGGTCACCTGGACCCAAATGGTTTACACCCCAGGGTTCTGATGAAAGAGCTGAGGAGACACTGATCTTTCAAAAAATCACTAGGTTCTGGAATGTTTCTGGAGGATTGGAAAATCACTAATATCACTCTACCCTTTAAGAATAGAGGGAGGCAAAAGACAGGAAATTATAGGCCAAGCAACACACATCAAAGTTGCTGGTGAACGCAGCAGGCCAGGCATCTCTAGGAAGAGGTGCAGTCGACGTTTCAGGCCGAGATCCTTCATCCTGACGTTCACCAGCAACTTTGATGTGTGTTGCTTGAATTTCCAGCATCTGCAGAATTCCTGTTGTTTGAAATTATAGGCCAATTAGCCTGACTTTAGATGTTAGCAAAATCTTAAGAGTCCATTATTAAGGATGAGGTTTTGGGATAGTTGGAGGCACATGATAAAAGAAGCTGAAGTCAGCATGGGGATATCTTGCCTGACAAATCTGTTAGAATTCTTTGAGGAAGTAGCTGGCAGAAGAGACGAAGGAGAGTTAATGGATTTTTTAAACATAAGATTTACAGAAGGTATTTGACAAGGTAGATCTGGATGATGAAATTGATGGCTTTGTGACCAAGTCTGCAGATGATACAAAGAAATGTGGAGGGGCAGGTAGTGTTAAGGAAGCAGGCAGCCTGCAGAAGGACTTGGACAGATTAGAATGGGCAAAGAAGTGGCAGATAGTATACGGCATAGGGAGGTGTATGGTCACTGACTTTGGGATAAAGAACATAGGTGTAGACTATTTTCTAAATGGTATCTAAGTCAGAAATCAGAGGTGCAAAGGGACTTGAAAGTCCTAGTGCAAGATACCATAGAGGTTAAGTTGCAAGTTAATTTCAAGCAATGTATATGACAAGGCTTTGCTCCCAAATGAGCTCAATGCCTTTTATGCTCGCACTGACCGAAAGAACATTGGGGCATTTTCACCAACTACCACTTCTCTTAAGAGAGGTGTGATCAACGCTGTGATTTCAGTCTCTGAGGCTGACCTGAGAGCATCCTTCAGGAGGATGTACTTACAGAAAACATTTGGCCCATTCGGTGTATCTGACTGAGTACTGAAGAGCTGAGATATCAACAGCCTGGAGTGTTTACTGATATCTTTAACCTCTTGCTTCGGAGTTTTTGCACACAGGTTGTTTGTTCATCATCGTCTGCAGTTTTTCATTGATTCTATTGCGTTTCTTTATAGCTGATGGCTCTGGGCCTAGGCTCGCTGGAGTTTAGAAGAATGGGGGTGATGTTACTGAAACCTTTTAAATATTAAAAGGCCTAGATAGAGTGAACATGGAGAGGATGTTTCCAGTAGTGGCAGAGTCTAGGACCAGACGGCACAGCTCTAGAATAAGCGATGCTGGAAAAATAATAGTGCTGGAAATACTCAACAGATCTGAGGAGCACAAAGTAACTGACCCAAAATGCCCACACTTTTTAAAACATCTCTTTATTGCTTTTACAGAGTGAAAAGAAAACACATTAGATCATCCATAGGTTTGAAAGTACAACAAAGTTAAAGGAAAAAGAAAAGAAATACAATACATAAGAAATCAAAAGGAAAAAACACACAAAAAAGCAAACACCCCACCATTAAAAAAAGCAGGCAACTCAATTCGTTACTTTCATCATCCTCAATATTGTTCTCCAGAAACTTGTAGAAAATGTCCCAAATTTGCCAAGTTTGTATTTTGTGATGTAGCTCATCTTTTCTAGAGCAAGGTAAGAAGTCATTCCTTTCAGCCATTGTGAGAGCTCATTGGTTTCTTTCATGAACAGGCTAAAGCAGCGTCAAATATTAAGCAGAGACCTTACATTTTTGGAGGTTACAAAGTCCTTTGGATAAATATTCAGAATACACAATTTAGGATCAAGGGGCACCTTTTTTCCAAAAATCTGACTAATCAAATCCAGCACCTTCTTCCAGAAGCAGTTTATCTGGGGGCACTCCCAGATACAATGGAACAGAGACCTCTTTTGGGGGTTACATTTAATGCATGTGTCTGGAATGTTGGGGTTAAAATGATGCAACCTGCTGGAGTAATGTACTGTCTGGTTATCCATTTGTATTGTAGTAATTTAGAATGAGTGTTCACTGATTGGGTTTGAACTAAGGAACAAGCTTCTGACCACTCTTTTTCTGACAGATTCTCCTGAAGATCAGTTCTCCATGTTTGTAGTATGTTGTTTGATGACTCTTTGCATTTACTTGCAAACAAATTGTATAATACAGACACATGTCCCCTAGCTTCAGATAATTTCAGTGATGTCTTCTAGGGTAGATAAAGGAGGGAGCTTCAAACTGTAACCTTGCCTGGACATAATAAAACTTCGCAACTGAAGGCATTTAAAAAAGTGTTTTGTTGGAATTCCATATGTGGCCTTGAGTTCTTCAAATGAGATAAACATATAAAGGTATCATTATAAAGATCAGATACCTTAGCTATGCCTCGGGTCGACCAAGCTTTAAAACCAGGGTCTGCTCTGCTGGGCCAGAAGCTATCATTACCAAAGATAGGAGTAAACTGGGATAACTGATCTCTCTCCCAAATACGCAAGAGCATCATACCAACCCATTATTGTATTTTTTAAGAAAGGGTTTTTAGTTTGTTTGACCAGTTTTTTCTTATCTGCTGAATACACATAAATTTGTAGAGGGATATTGATCGACTGGGATTCCATTGAGACCCAAGTAGGGGAGAGATCCTTAACAAAGTAAAACATTCCTGCTCTAACTTGGGCCGCCCAGAAATACCATATAAGATTTGGTAGCTGTATCCACCTCTATTATACAGCAGATATAACAGGGAAAGCCTGAGTCTTGGACATCTATCATTCCAGTTAAAATTAGAAAAAATTTTCTTCAATAAATAAAAGATGATGAAGGAGAAAGTGGGATAGATTGGAAAAGGTACAGGAACTTCAGTAAAATTGGCATTTTTAGAATGTTTATACGTCTAATCAAAGATAGGGGAAATTTCGTCCATCTGTTTCTAAGTTGAATAACAGAGTCTATGAGAGGGTTATAATAAGTTGGGATAATTTTATCAATAGTAGAAGGAATTTTAACATCCAAAATAAGTAAAACCCTATTCTGACACCATAAACGGAGTTTGAAGTGGGGGATTGAGTCTCTCATCTTTGACCATGAATAATATTGCAGTTTTTTTGTTGTTTATTTTATAGCCTGCAGAAGTACCAAAAGTACTTATTAGGTCACTTAAGGCAGGTAATGTTTGTTTCAAGTTGGAGCAAAACAAAATTACATCATCCACATGCAGGGCTATGCGATGTTCTATATCTCCTATAGTTATTCCTGCTATGTTAGCCTGTTTTCGAATTGCCATAGCAAGTGGCTCAATGACCAGGATAAACAGGAGGGGAGATAGGGGACAGTCCTGTCTTGCTCCCCGTTGGGAGTTTAAAAGGTGCCAAAAAGAGCCCATTAGTTAAAATTTCAGCCTGTGGGTTAGAATAAGGAAGCTGTATCCACCTTAGAAATGCTCCCCCTATACCAAATCTTTTTAAAACTTTAAATAGATATTGCCATTCCACTCTGTCGAAGGCTTTCTCGGCATCCAATGACAGAATAGCACTATCAAAGCTTCCAGATTTTTCATAAAGTATATTAAGCACTCTTCGAATGTTATGGAAGCCAGTAAATAGCCACTAGAACATTGTAAACGTAACTAAGTGTACTTCTCAAACTGAAGTACACCCATTCACCCCATGATGAACAGCTCCTGACAGCCCCGAAAGAGGGACTAATTATGGAGCTTAACTGGTCCTCCCGCGCCGTCGTCATGGTGAGGAACAGCATGGCTGACAGCCAGAAGAGTCCCAATGTTATCAGTAGTAGAGAATATTACAACCAAATTATACCCAGAGTCTTTATCAAATTTAACCTGATCGTAGTTACAGTGCCACTGAAGATAACGAGAACCGATGCAAATTCATTAGCATAAACAATGCAGTGGGTAACACATCGCTAACGTTTGTTAGCGTTCATTTATGTCCCTTAGGCACTATGAACATACCTATTCAACCAAAAGTCAAAAAAAACTGCTGTACTGTCTCACTTGCCCGCAGCCTCCAAGTTGTAGCCCTTCAGCTCCTGCACAAATTTCTCCGCTGCCGGTGCACTGTCAAAGGTGTGGCATTTTCTTTTGTAGGTCACCAGCAGTTTAGCGGGGTCCGTAGGTCCGGGATGGAGAGAGAGGCTAACTCTTTCTTCACTGGATCAAAAATTTTCTTTCGGCTGAGGAGTTCGGCAGAGACGTCGGGGAAAAACATGATTCTCTGATTGTCGAAAAGTACAGGTTCTTTCAGCCTGGCAGCCTTCATAACCTGGGTCTTTTCCACGTAGTTTAGGAACTTCATTATCACTACCCTGGGTCGCTTAGCCGACTGTGCTTCAACTTCGTTAGCCCTGCCAATTTTGTGCGCTCTCTCAATCAGCAGGGGCACAAAGAAAGTTTTCAGCACCAAGCACCTTGGGGATCCATTTTTCCAAAAAATAGACCATAACAACCCCTTCCGCCCTCTCCGGAAGACCCACCAGGCGAAGGTTAGAACGGCGGCTACGATTTTCCAAGTCGTCCATTTTAAACACTAACACCTCCACAGCTGCTTTCATGGTTGTATTCTGATTACGCAGAGGCGATATCATCTTGATTAGTGCTAATTCTATCTTCAGCTTCTGTAATGCACACTGTGACAGCTTTCAGATCAGCTTGTACTCCTTGTATAGCATTTAGTAGCCCATCAAATTTTGACACAAAGTCCTCTTTCATTGTTTGAATAGTGTTTTGGATTTGGTTTGGGCCTGCTGCCGTGCTAGCATCTGTTGCCTCTTCTTCACTAGCACTGTGGTTAGCTTGCACCGCATGGTTACAGATGGGGTCTAATTTCGAAGACTTTTGCATCTGCTTTGTTGGTTTCGGTGGCATTTAGGCTATCACTCTGTTTCCAATCAGACAAACTGGAGCTGTTCAGGTAATTCGAGGTTGTTTAGTTGCGTAATTTCAGAACTTTTCGGAGGAGCTCTGACACATGTCTGCTCAGCACCGCGCCATAACTGGAAGCTAAAATGCCCACCTTGTTTCCCTGTAGAAGTATGCTGCCCAACTTGTTGAGTAGTCCCAGTATTTTCTCTTTTATCTCATATTTTGTGAACTCTTTACATTGCTGTACACTATTAAACATCAAACTGCTTTACTTCTTTTTCTAACCTCTTTCCCCTGCTTCCCAAATTCCATACCCAAATTTACCTTTTGTTTTTCTGAAACTACATCTATACAAATTAGTGAAAGATATGTATAGACATCACAGGCTTTATTCGGACTATAGTGGTTACTTTAAAACAAACCAAAACCACTGAGAGACTAGGTCAGGAGATCAACACTGCTTTACAAATGAACTTACAATTTACAAATGAATTTACAAAGCCAAAAAAAGTACTTTTGATCTTTTATTACGAAACCTATAGCAATAAAAGATCCTATAGCAATAAAAATCTAACTAAATTATATTAGAGATATGATGATCTTAGCTTTCAAATCAGCATTAACTAAGTGTTCTACTTAGTGATAGCAGAACTAGCGTTCTGTATGTATTTAAGTGGTCTAATAACATTCCAATTAATGTCCCAATTAGCTAAGTTAGAGATCGAATAGCATTCCGTTAACATCTCAATTAGCGGTCAACAAAAAATATCATTCTCCATGGCTCAACCCCTCTCCGCTGTAACTATACTCATTTGCTTCTACCACATCCCAACCCACATGACAGATTACCGTAATAAACTCGCTAGAAAATACAGTACAGACAGAAAATTGATACATGGCTCCAACACACAGAAAATTGATACATGGCTCCTACACTGACATCAGTACATCATCATACATTCAGAATACAGTGCAGAGAAGGGTCAGTTGCTGGACTATGCTCTGCAAATGATCATTTCACACTAAAGTAACGTAGCTTACGTTTTCTGGAATAAGTATTATGATTCATTTGCATCAAAGCATATCACTTGATAAAAACTTTCCAGCCTCACAGTTTGGAAAAAACTTTTCGACCATGTACTCACCCAATCTCACTACCATAACCGTGTATCCTTCCTGGGAACTTCTCTTTGCCACCATCTAGTTCCTCATGGCTTCCAGCTCCATTTTCAGGCCACCCAGTTTGGAAAAAAGGAGGACATTACAGCTGCTGCCCTCACCTGCATCTTTTCCATGTCCCAGACACAAGGTACTCACTTTATTTTTCTGCAGCTTTAACAGGGATAGAGTTCCTTTTTGTTCCCACCCATGAGCCTCCACATTCAATACATCATTCTCCAAAACTTCCATCATCTTCAACATGATCCTACCACAAAATACATCTTTGCCTCTCCCCACTCTCTGCAATGAGCTGTGATTCCCTTGTCCATTTGAACCTCCCAACTTAACTCCCTCCTGGCATATACCGGCAAGTGACCAAAATGCTACTCCTGCCCATTCAGCTCCTCCCTTACAGGGCCCAGAAACAGTCCTTCCAAGTGAGGCAACACTTCACCAGCAAATCTGTTGGGGTCATCCATTGCATCTGATGCAACCTCCTTCTCCTCTATATATAAATTAGGGAATAGTTTTGTCGAGCACCTCTGCTCCATCCGACAAAAGTGGAATTTTCCAGTGGCCAACCACCTTACCCATTACCATTCCAACATGTTGGTCCATAGCCTTTTTTGCCACAACTCTTAGTTCATCTGGGTAGCCTGCAACCTGGCAGCATGAACATCTATTTCTCCTCTGGTAAATTTTTTTATTCCCCTCCCCTTCCAATCCCCATTCTGGCCTCTTGCCTCTTCTCCACACCTGCCTATCATCTCCCACTGGTGCCCCTCCTTTTTCCTTTTCTCTCATTGTCCTCTCTCCTCTCCTATCAGATTCCTTCTTCCCCACCCCTTTACTTTTCCCACACCTCTGGCGCCACCTATCATCTTCTAGCTGGACCTCCTTCCCCTCTCCTCCCCCACCTTTTTATTTTGGTGTCCTCCCCCTTCTTTTCCAGTCGTGAAGAAAGGTCTTGGCCCAAAACGTCATTTCCACAGCTGCTACTTGACCTGCCGAGTTCCTCAAACATTTTATGTGCATTGCTCTGGGTTTCCAAGCACCTGCAGAATCTCTTGTGTTAATGACCTGATAATTAATCTTGCTTCTATTTCAGGCCTTACTATGCCCAAATAGGCTGCTGCCTTTTTTTTTTAAATGTTATAACTGTGGCCTTTCTTCAAATTAATGACTATCAAGGGCTTTGGGACCCTCCCCCCCCCCCAAGATGTTTGATTAGTTTCTTTATTAGTTAATAACATCAAAAGCAGTGACTTGACCCATTGTGCCCACCACTGGAGCAAATGAAATATAATCCCACCACTTGGCTTTCCAATATCCGTTTGCTTCCAATATCCTATAGAACATGTCGCTGTCCAGTGACACTACTCCAAAGGCTCAGCTACGCACTAACTTGCTGCAAGGGACCATTCTCCACATCATCTGAGATACAAGTGATATCACCTGTACCATGCTTGGATTTGCCATGCTGTTATCATACTAATGCAGATTTACCTTAAACTTAATGTTGTTGCTGATGAGGATGTTTCCCTTCATGAACTCCTTCTCATTTCCTCTGTTTTCCGTGACGACAGGGTATGCATGATGTGCTGTGGTGCGGAGAATACTGACCAATGATTGGATTCGGGTATGAGGGTAGACGTAGGTTAGATTTGGTTCCATGATATCACTGGCTGTTAACCTGAAAATGAACATAAAGGTAATCAAATTCTAGTCTTTTAAATTGTTAAATGTATTTTATAATGCCTCAATATATATATGCAGTCTAGAGCCACTACACAGTCTGACCAGTTACAAAATGCCCATTGTGAAATAGCAAAATTGCTATTTTGGAAATAAAACTGCAGAGGGATACGTACTTGGCCAGCTCCATCATTCGGGACCCCCACCATCCAGGACATACCCTCTTCAGGGAATAGGTACAGGAGCCTGAGGGTCCACACTCAATGTTTTAGGAACAGCTTCTTCTCACCTTCAGATTTTTGAACCTCTATGGACACTATCTTGCATTCTTTTTGCAATTTTTATTTTATATTCATTTCTTATTGCAACTTACAGCCAATTTTTAATGCTTGCACTGTATTGCTGCCATGAAACAAATTTAGTGACATACAGTATGTCAGTAGTAGTAAACGCGATTCTGATTCAATGTTAGGCTCAGGGAGGAGGGAATCCTGCAAAAGACCAAGCATTTGCAACGACTAGAAAAGACTCAAAAACTTCCACCGGCTTTGCTTCTAAATACCCTCAAAGTCTCTATCAGCACATTGAACCAAAGGATTGTAACAAGTAGATCAGAGAGATTCAGTGAAGACGAATGACTGATTTTCAGAACCAGTAGGTCTGGGCTTTGCTAGATATTGGTGTTACATGCATCTCTCTCAAGTAGACTGATTATGATTTCAAATCAAACCCAAGCAATTGCTAACTAACCAATTGATTATACTGATTAACTATTTATCAGGAACAGACAGAACACTGCAGGAATCTTAAATGATAAACACCTACTTATCCATTTCAGCCTCAGTCTCCCATTCAAGCAATGGGACACCACGAAGTGCTACATGCAGGTCGTAAATTCCTTTATTGAAGAAATCACCTGTCCACTTTGCCACCTGGAGAAACAAGGAGAGGAACAAAGATGTCAATCTTCGATAAAACTCACCTGATGTCAAAAGTTAGAAGTACTTGGTACCATACCATGCAGATCAAGTGTAACTGTTTTTCACCATTACAGTCTCGTGACTCCACAACCCATAAGACTGTTCACAGAAGTAGTAGGTCTGGAGACTCTAACCACTAGCGAGCACAGTACAATTGGAATGCATAGAGCTAATTCTAACACACAATATCACTATTCAAGTCTGAACTTTACCCTCAACATTTATATGCAAACGTACAAACCAAACATAGGGCATTCAGTCCCTCAAGCCTGCTCTGCCATTCAGTAAGATCCAAGACTGAAGGTAACCTCATCCCCACATTCCTGCTGGTAGCCTTTCATTCCTACACACTTAAAAATCCATCTACCTCTTGCCTCAAAAGTATTCAAGGACTCTACTTTCAATGGCCTTTAAGGAAGAGAGTTTCTGGGGGAGTGTGGGGGGGGACGGGACCATCTGTCTAGAATACAACCACTTCTTTGTAAACAGTGACTTCAGATTTTATACTTCCTACAAACAGAAAGATCCTTGTTATATCCACCCAGTCAAAACCCCTGTTAAATATTTCAGTCGTCATTACTTAACTCCTCTAAATTCCAACAGAATCCAACTGAGTATTGTTCAAACTTTCCTCATGAGGCAACTGCAAGATTAGTAGCCTGCCATTGAATGCCACCAGCAAGTAGAGAAGCTCAATCTCCAACCTTCTCCCATGAATAGACATACCATCAGGGTGACCATGATGGGCAATCCATATGTGATCTCATTGGTTGATTCGATGAGAATGACAGTGAGACTGATGGTCATGCGGACCACACCCCCCAGGAATGCAGCGGCTCCTACGAGAGCAAAAGTTCCAGAATAGATGTGAGACATCCCAATGTACCTGGTGAAAATTAAAAAGAAACTCTTAAAAGTAGTCACATCTAATACATCACAACACCATTCTTCTCCCTTTATAAGCAGTGTTCCCCCAAGTACCATTTTTTATCCTTTTCCTATTCCTCAGGATGTAAAATATAGAATAGATGTGATACATGTTTCTTTGCAATATTATAACCAAACGTTTGCCATAACTCATTGCACACCAACACTTACATTCATCTTGTATGAGCAGTAGTCAGCACAGATTTGGAAATTAACTGTATTTAACTTGTCCTCGCAACACTCACGTTTTCAGAATGTTTGCTACAAGTCGACCGTAGGCAGCACCACACAGCAGGGAGGGCACAAAGAGACCACTGGGGACAGACAACCCGTATGTCCAACAGGCCAAAATGAAGTAAAGAATGAAGAAAGTGCTGAGCGTGACTGGACTGAAGGTCCCTGCAGAAACAAGAACAGTAGAACAGCATACATAAAAGCAAAATTCTTCAGCTAATCTAACATTGGGCACAGTGCATGGTACATCAACTAGACCAGTCTTTCATACTGCCTGCAAATACACCCAGATCAGTTGGGCAATTACACCAATCAACTCATCTGTGATATCTTTTCTCTTGATTTGTGACTAATAAAATTGCAGCTGAGAAGTGGAGTGAGTTCCTGTGAGAGTACAGAACCAAAGTTCAAACTAAATTTGTATCAAAAAATATATATACACATCACCATATTCAACCCTGAGGTTCAGTTTCTTGTGGGCAAACTCAATAACTCTACAGAATAATAACCATAACAGAATCAATGAAAGACCACCCAACTTGGGCATTCAACCAGAGAGCAGAAGACAACAAACTAAGCAAATACAAAAAGGAATAACAAATAAATAAGCAATAAATATCAAGAACCTGAGATGAAGATGACAATTCAGCTTCTGAATTCAATTATTCAGTCAAATCATTCACATCTCATTTCAATTTACCTACATTGTAACTTGTACGCAACAAAATCCAGAATTAGATTTTCAGTTGAATCACACTCCCTGGCACCACCCCACCCCCCCACCAACCTCTTTTGCAAGGTCAGGGACATTTTCATGGAGTTGGGACATGGAACAGCAGTGGGAGGGAGGGAGGGAGGGACGGTACTTGGTAAGCAAATGGATTGAAGAAGGTTCGATTATCTTCGGACCAAGAGATCAGTGGCAGCAGCACACAGGCACACTGAGGTCTAGGGTCAAGTTGAGCAGGCATTCAGCACATGAAGGCAAAATGAATGCAAATTCTATCAGACCAAATCTGCTGTGACTCACCATCTTGGTGGAATAGCTGGAGAATGGCAGTCTCTTGTGGGTTGAAAAACAATGTAGCCATATCATTATAGGTATGATTGCGACAAAAAAATGTCTTGATGCTGGAATTCACCCCCTCCTCAGATACCTGAAGGAAATTCCATTGAAGTATTTAATAACAGACTGCACAATTACAGAAATAATTCACAAGGTGTCAGTAATAGGTACTATTTACATGAAACAGCAGATTGATTCTAAACTCTGATCCCAGCTCTCAAGATTCCAGCCTTGAACTCCAGGCCGGGTCTTTATGTGCTGCTGTTGTGACTCCCTTCTCCCCTTCCCCCACCACCACTCCGCAGCCCCGTCTTCCTCAGATCCCACCGTCAACTCCTGGGCCCTCGGAGGCTCCATCTTCCTCTCACCCCAACCCTCTCCTCTCCACTGACACCCCCAGCCTCTCCCCTCCCCCCTCTGATCCCAGCTCTCATCCGTGCCGGGTCTTTACCATCCCCTCCGACCTTCAACTGTCGGAGGCAGAACGCCCTGTTCTCAGTAAGGGCCTCACCTTTGTCCCCCTTCGCCCACACCTCAGCGAGTTCCGTGTTCGCCATGATGCGGAACTTTTCTTCCGCCATCTCCGTCTCCAAGCCTACTTCTTCAGCAAGGACTCTTCCACCCCCACCGATGACCCCTTCTCCCGTCTTCAACCCTCCTCTTCTTCATGGACACCCCGCTCTGGTCTTCTGCCTGCTCTGGATCTCTTTATCACTAATTGCCGACGGGACATCAACTGTCTCGACTTCACCGCACCTTGTCCCCATTCCAACCTCACTCCTTCCGAACGCTCTGCTCTCCACTCCCTCCGCACTAATCCTAACCTTATTATTAAACCCGCCGACAAGGGGGATGCTGTTGTAGTTTGGCATACTGACCTCTACCTTGCCGAGGCACAGCGACAACTCACGGATACCTCCTCTTATTTACCCCTCAATCGTGACCCCACTAAGGAGCACCAGGCCATTGTCTCCCACACCATCACCGACTTTATCCACTCAGGGGATCTCCCATCCACTGCTACCAACCTTATAGTTCCCACACCTCGCACTTCCCGTTTCTACCTCCTACCCAAGATCCACAAACCTGCCTGTCCTGGCCGACCTATTGTCTCAGCTTGCTCCTGCCCCACCGAACTCATTTCTGCATACCTCGACACTGTTTTATCACCCCTTGTTCAATCCCTTCCGACCTATGTTCGTGACACTTCTCACACTCTTAAACTTTTCGATGATTTTAAGTTCCCTGGCCCTCACCGCTTTATTTTCACCATGGATGTCCAGTCCTTATGTACTTCCATCCCCCATCAAGAAGGTCTCAAAGCTCTACGCTTCTTTTTGGATTCCAGACCTAATCAGTTCCCCTCTACCACCACTCTGCTCTGTCTAGCAGAATTAGTCCTTACTCTTAATAATTTCTCCTTTGGCTCCTCCCACTTCCTCCAAACTAAAGGTGTAGCTATGGGCACCCGTATGGGTCCTAGCTATGCCTGCCTTTTTGTTGGGTTTGTGGAACAATCTATGTTCCGTGCCTATTCTGGTATCTGTCCCCCACTTTTCCTTCGCTACATCGACGACTGCATTGGCGCTGCTTCCTGCACGCATGCAGAACTCGTTGTATTAACTTTGCCTCCAACTTTCACCCTGTCCTCAAGTTTACCTGGTCCATTTCCGACACTTCCCTCCCCTTTCTAGATCTTTCTGTCTCTGTCTCTGGAGACAGCTTATCCACTGATGTCTACTATAAGCCTACTGACTCTCACAGCTATCTGGACTATTCCTCTTCTCACCCTGTCTCTTGCAAAAACGCCATCCCCTTCTCGCAATTCCTCCATCTCCGCCGCATCTGCTCTCAGGATGAGGCTTTTCATTCTAGGACGAGGGAGATGTCTTCATTTTTTAAAGAAAGGGGCTTCCCTTCCTCCACTATCAACTCTGCTCTTAAACGCATCTCCCCCATTTCACAGACATCTGCTCTCACTCCATCCTCCCGCCACCCCACTAGGAATAGGGTTCCCCTGGTCCTCACCTACCACCCTACCAGCCTCCGGGTCCAACATATTATTCCCCGTAACTTCCGCCACCTCCAACGGGATCCCACCACAAGCACATCTTTCCCTCCGCCCCTCCCTCTGCATTCCGCAGGGATCGCTCCCTACACAACTCCCTTGTCCATTCGTCCCCCCCATCCCTCCCCACTGATCTCCCTCCTGGCACTTATCCGTGTAAGCGGAACAAGTGCTACACATGCCCTTACACTTCCTCCCTTACCACCATTCAGGGTCCCAAACAGTCCTTCCAGGTGAGGCAACACTTCACCTGTGAGTCGACTGGGGTGATATACTGCGTCCGGTGCTCCCGATGTGGCCTTTTATATATTGGCGAGACCCGACGCAGACTGGGAGACCGCTTTGCTGAACATCTACGCTCTGTCCGCCAGAGAAAGCAGGATCTCCCAGTGGCCACACATTTTAATTCCACATCCCATTCCCATTCTGACATGTCTATCCACGGCCTCCTCTACTGTAAAGGTGAAGCCACACTCAGGTTGGAGGAACAACACCTTATATTCCGTCTGGGTAGCCTCCAACCTGATGGCATGAACATCGACTTCTCTAACTTCCGCTAGGCCCCACCTCCCCCTCGTAACCCATCTGTTACTTATCTTTATACACACATTCTTTCTCTCACTCTCCTTTTTCTCCCTCTGTCCCTCTGAATATACCTCTTGCCCATCCTCTGGGTCCCCCCCCCCCCGTCTTTCTTCCCGGACCTCCTGTCCCATGATCCTCTCGTATCCCCTTTTGCCAATCACCTGTCCAGCTCTTGGCTCCATCCCTCCCCCTCCTGTCTTCTCCTATCATTTTGGATCTCCCTCTCCCCCTCCAACTTTCAAATCCCTTACTCACTCTTCCTTCAGTTAGTCCTGACGAAGGGTCTCAGCCTGAAACGTCGACTGCACCTCTTCCTACAGATGCTGTCTGGCCTGCTGCGTTCACCAGCAACTTTGATGTGTGTTGCTTGAATTTCCAGCATCTGCAGAATTCCTGTTGTTTGATTCTAAACTACCCACTTACATCAAAATTTCAAAATTCACAAGCAAAACACTGGAATTGCTACAAATCTGAGAGAAGAACAGCAGAAAATACTGGTAATCGCACATTGGTATTCTGCATTCTATCCACGTGATATGGTCTCTGCCTACACTGGGAAACCAAACAGAGGTTGGATGATTACAAGGGTGATGAAAACCTTTAAGGTTCCATTAGTTTTAATTCACCATCCTGTTCTGACCTATCTATAGGCTGAGTTCCAATACCAGTCAAAGTAAGCTCAATTAACAAGAAATCACCTTCCGTCCCCTTCACAGTTTCCTTCCCCTTTTTGTTTCCCTGCCTCCCCCAACTCTCTCTGCAACTGAAAACCTATTTCTAAGTTTTCACCTTTCTGATGAAAGTTCATTGAGCCAACGTACCTACTCTGTTTCTCATTCCACAGCATATTGTCAGTATTTTCTGTTTTTATAGTACCTGGGGGTTTCATGTCACAAGGAATGAGTCAAAAACCTCAAAATACCCAGAACAAGCTGAGCATTTACACCCATGTCAAATACTTAAGAAGAATAATCAAAGAGTTCAAGACAGCAACTGCTCTGAATATATTTATTTTGGGTGCTAAAATAATTTAGTTTTGAAAAAGTGAACTGTCAAATTTGAAAGCTTACAGTTGAACCATGCTTGGGACAACTTCTCACTCATGCACAAAGCATTGGGTGCCTGCTGGCACTGATCCCAGCTTTGGGAATTACTCAAATCTCATTCTGGAAATCACCCTGAAGCCACCACATACCATGATGCTGCTTTTCTCCATTACATGTGTGCTTCAGAAAAATGCTGTTTCAAGGTAAGGCAGAGCAATTTGGGTACCCACCACCATGTTCAGTTATTTCCTTCTGTCTGAAGCACAGAAGTACTCAACACGTATGCCTAACCGCACCGAAAAGCACAAGTTCAGCAGTTAGTTAAGACTATTTAGCTTTAAGAGACAATGATAAGAATACAACACGTTCTTGGAGTGTGATGGTATCTGAACACTAAAATTGTTGATCATATGCACAATAAATAAACACCTTTTCTTACTTTGCTTAATCCTTGCTGTTTGATGATGTATCTCATTGAAAACTTTCAGCAAATGTTAGCAGGAGGGACACAAAGCCAAAGGTGTCCAATAAATCAGAGAAATTCAAAACAATATCAATGAACCCAAAATATTTCCTCTCCCCAAATGTTGTTAAGAAAATCCATTTCCTCTAGAATACAAGACTGTGTGGTGAGAGTAAAATCATGAATGTTAGGCTCACCTGGAGTGTTGCATTGTTGCTATGAGTTTGTGAAGGAATCTCCCGACACTCCCCTAAAGTCACAGAGGCTATAAAGATTACCATCGTTGTAACCATAGCAACTAACAGACTCTCCAGGACCCTGAAGGTGAAGAGAGAATAATAAAAGATTCTTCACAAGATGTTTCAGCTTATAACAGATCATAAATGAGCAGAATTAGCTTGGCTTCTACAGGAATATTGCAGCTTTTTCACCACTGGGACCTGGTGAAACAATACTCAGGAATTGCCTAGATTATACTACGAAGGCCTCTGCAGTGTTATTCCTCATGCAGGTTGTTTCTAATGAATGCTAATAAAACTCTGGGGAGTGATGGACAGGGTAACAAGCAGAAATCAGCCAGATAACCAATCCTGGACTAAAGATACATTCTGGAAAACAACATGGAAACTGAAGTCAAGGTTTGATGAGGCTTGAATGTCTCTTTTGGAGAACAGACTGGCAGTATTCACAATCTATCTGTAATCTTTCTTTCTTTTCAAATCTTTTTATTGTATGTATAAGAAAAATAACATGGGTACATCGAAGTAACAACACTTACAATGCCTCAAAAAAAACCATTATCTTAAAGATTGAAAACAAAATTTTGTGTTAACAATAAAAAAACCTACTGAGCAGAAAAGTGAGAAAAAAAAGAGAACCCATTAGGTGTACAACCCCGGAGCCATGCATCATACAAAAAGCTTCTAAAAATAAACATCAAACCGCCAGCAAGAAAAGAAAATATATTAAAAAAATTTACAATTAGATCGTGGAAAAATTATATCAATTAACTCAAATGATAAGAACGGGCAAATGAGCCCCATCTTTTCTCAAAATCAAATAAAGGTTCAAAGGTTCGACTTCTAATTTTCTCCAAACTAAGACATAGCATCACTTGAGAGAACCATTGTGACAAAGTGGGAGCTGATGTACCTTCCACTTCAACAAAATGGCCCTCCTGGCTATCAATGTAACAAATGCAATAACATGTTGGTCAGACACAGAAATACCATGAGTATTTTGAGGAACTATTCCAAAAAGCACAGTTAATTTATTAGGTTGTAAATTAATTTTAAGTGCTTTAGAAATTGTTGAGGATCTGTAATCTAATGTCCGAGCACATCCTTTATACTTCCATCATCAAGCAAGGACATCAATTCTGGTTTATGAGGATATGCAGGGACCAGCACTAGGCACCAGCCCATACAATACAGGACTACTTGCAAGCTAAACAGAAAACTCATGCAAAAGGCAGAGCTAAGGCACCTTATAACCAACAGATCAGATTGGAACCCTACATTCCTACCAAATCTAGTCATGAATGGTGGCAGACAATTTGACAGTTTATGGGAAGAGATTCCAAGAACATTCCCATCCTCACCAATGGCAGGATTCAGTATAAAAAGGGTGTAGTTGCACACATTCAGTCCAAGGTGCTAAACAGATGAACACCATTGTTGCTTCCTCCTGAGACCCCTGTCATCTGAAAACCCACTCTCTAGACTGTTATCGAGGAACAGCTGTGAGCACTGGATATAGCAGAGGCGTCTGAGAACAGATAACCTGCCAACATACCAAAAATCCACACTCCTGAGCCAGTTACACCTGTCCCAATGCAGTTACAATACAAGCATCTAACACACAATGTGGAAAATTGCCTAGGTGTGTCATGTTCACCAAAAGCAGGTCGTATCCAATCAGATAAGTACGCTCAGATCAGTCCATTTGTTAAAAGTGATGGAAGGTCTATTGACAGTGTTATCCAGCAGTACTCACTCACCTAATTTTCATTTTGGCCGAACTACTCAGCTCCACATTTGTTGCAGAATTAATCCAAACAAGGGTTCTGCTGAATTCTGGAGGGGTGGCAAAAGAGACTGCCAGAAACTTCATGGCAAAAATTGACCAAGTGTACTCCAATCAAGGTACTCCAATAAAACTGAAGCCCATAGGTAAAGTGAAAACACTCCATTGTTTGGAGTCATTCCTCACACAAAGGATGAGGGTTGTGGTTATTGATAGTCAATCATCCATGTCCCAGGACATCCCTACAGGAATGAAACTGTGCTAGCCACAACCATCTTCTGTTGTTTCATCAATGACCTTCCTGGCATTAGGTTAGAGTGGAAATATTTGTTGAAGATTGCCCAACTCCTCAGCAAATGTAACAACCATTGTCTACATGCACCAAAACCTAGACAACATTAAAGCACATGCTGATTAGTAGCAAGTAATATTCATGCCAATGTGCCAGGCTATGTCTATCTTCAACAGAGTCCAACACCTACTATTAACATTTAATATTCTCATCACCATGTACTCACAATTAATAACCTGGAGTCACTGTAGACCAAAACCTCCACCAGGCCAGGTACAAATTCCATGGCTACAAGAGCACTTTAAATCTTTAAGACACAAACCAGGAACCTGGAGTATTTCCGTTTGCTTAGATAAGTGTAGCAACGCCTCTCAAGAAGCTTGATACCATCCAAGGTAAAGCAGCTTGCCCAACTGGTACCACCACCTACCCCCATGCCAAACATTCATGCTCTCCACCAGCTGTGTGCACAGTGGCTGGAGTACTGTGAACAAAACAGACTGCAGTTGCTTGCCTAGACTACTCCAGCAACCACCTACCAAATCCGTGATCTCTCCCACCAAGAAGGTGCATGGAAGCATCGTCCCCTGGAGGTTCCCCACCAAGTTGCACACCACCCTGACTAGGCAGCGTGTTGTTGATCCTATGGCTAAATCTTGGAACTCCCTCCCCAACATCACCATAGAAGATTCTTCACCTTGGCAGACTGCAGCACCACCTTCTCAAAGGCAATTAGTGATGGGCAGCAAATGCTGGCCTTGCTAGAACACCCAGATCCTGAAAATGAATAATAAAGAAAAAGTAGATTGAGGCACTGGTGGGGGTGGGGGGACACAACCAGCACCTGTGCAACTGGTACCCTGGCCAAATTCAGTAATTCTCAGTAGCTTGGATAAAAGTTGAAAGACTAAATAAAATACTTTGGAATATGATCAAAGTTTATGAAACTCAAAGACTTTAAGAACTTTCTCAGTGTCCATTGCTTACCGGACAAACTTAGCCTTAGGGTGCACATTGCGCATACGGTACTTTGCCAGCCTCCTATTCATACAGTTAAACAGTGCTCCCAGAAGTCCGCCAATCAAACCCATGATAATGAAGAATGCCAAATCCACCGCTGTCCACAAATGACACTTCTTGTCTCCATCTGCACACTTAAATACAATGGTAATCACCAGTTAAAAATTAAAACTGTGGATTAATGAAAGCCACCGAAACCTTTGTTCTCACATACAAGTGCTTCCCAGGTTTCCATTCTATAGAATTGTTCATAAAGCGAATGGTTCGCAAGTTAGATTTGTGGCTGCCAGGAATATATTTAGGTGAAAACATTGGCCACCCAAGGGCAACTGTAATATTAAGAAAGTTTATCTTAACCATTCAGGTACTTCCACAGACTAAGCTCTCAGACTGCAAACGCAGCTGGCAAATCCCTGCCACCAGTTTCCCAAATACACATTCGTACGGGTTGTAGACATGTTGAGTGCATAACCTGGGAACGTGGCCAAGTGGTTAAGGCATTGGACTAGCGACCTGAAGGTCGTGAGTTCGAGCCCCAGCCGAGGGAACGTGTTGTGTCCTTGAGCAAGGCACTTAATCACACACTGCTCTGCGACGACCCTGGTGCCAAGCTGTATGGGTCCTAGTGCCCTTCCCTTGGACAACATTGGTGTCGTGGAGAGGGGAGACTTGCAGCATGGGCAACTGCTGGTCTTCCATACATCCTTGCCCAGGCATGCGCCCTGGAGAGTGAAGACTTTCCAGGCGCAGATCCATGGTCTCACAAGACTAACGGATGCCTTCCCTTTAACCTGGGGAGGACCTGTACGCTCAACTACCATCGCAAGTTGCAAAAGGTTTACTAATGGTCAAGCATCAGTGATGGTTAATCAGAAACACTGCATTAGACAGGTTCAGGAAACACGTGCACATCACAGCCATAGGAGGTTCTGACCAGAAATCTGAAACATCTAAACCAAGGTAACTTTCGGATGATGGTGCGTTATGAAAATGTGCCCGAGTGCAGGCAAGCACCTCCCCAAACAAAGCAAGAGAGTACAGTACATGCCTGTGAGAGGTTGGGCAAGTGTTAAACATGTGCAAGAGCACAACACACACAGAGAGAAGTAGAAACAAAACAACTGTAGGGATAGACAGACACACAGATATGCAATTTGCATCTTTCATAACCTTAAATATTTAATAGCAATGCAAATGACCAGATATCCGTAATGATCTTAATTAGGGACAAGATAGTGAAATTGAGAAATCCTCTTCCTCAAGTACACCCAAGGAGGTCAAATCAGTTTAACTGAACTTCTCATCTGAATAACTTATTTAAGGCAACAACATGCAATAACTTAAGTACTGCACCGGACTGTCCGCCTTAATTTTGTGCTGTCTCAGAAGAGGTTCTTGAACTTCATATTTTTTTGACTCCAAGGTGAAAGTGCAATCTACTGAGATTAGTCAGCTTCAATAAGTAAATTTCCAAATCTAGTTAAATTATTAATAAATTAGACAAATGATTTGGATTAATTACTTAACCAGAAATACATTGGTACTAATAATTTGAATCATTTTGTTTGAAAAGAGAATGTTTAATGATGATGTATCACTATGGGATAGAAGCTAAATCTTTTGAACATTAAACCAAGTCAAATTACAACTACTGAGAACAAGCTGAGGCCAATTTTTCAGATGACAAATTAATTTACTACACAAAGTATTCAAAGATTCAAAGTACCTTGAATTCTCCAAAGCTGAGCAGCCCTGGCAGTTGGAAGGAGCCCCAGCTCCCATAGCGGATACCTGACCGGAAAAGATTCAGCGTGAAGGTGGCAGACATTGAGCAGAAGAGCTGGAAAAAGAACAGCAAAAAATAGTCAAGTCAGCAACCATCACAGGAGTCCAGCCTAGACACTAAACATACAAATCAATTTCCTCTCAGCTCTACACTGAGCACACCCCAGTCATACAAATACCATATATAGAAACACTACCCTCCCAAAAGATAGCAGTGGCAGACTGCTGCATTACCTATGCCCACAATCAAACATTAGCATCATCCCATCTTATACTCAAAAGCTTTAAAGAACGTGCAATGGAGATTTACCAGGATGCTGCTGGATCAGAGAATACACCTTATAAGGAAAGGTTGAGGGAACGAAGGCTTTTCTCTTTAAAGTGAAGGAGGATGAGAGGTGATTTGATAAAGGTCAATAAGATTATTAGTGGTATAGACAAGAGTGCACAACTAGTGCCTTTTTCCCAGGGCAGCAGTGGCTCCTATCATCCTTTTAAAGGATGGCTTATAAAATTCTTTTAAAGTGAGTGGAGCAATGTTTATGGAAATGTTAGAGGTAGTTTTTAAAAAAAAAATGTTCAAGAGTTAAGTACTTGGAATGCACTGCCAGAGGTGGCAGTAAAGGCTGTGAGATTACAGACATTTAAGAGGCTCTTAAGCATATGGAAGAAGTTAAAATGGAGGGTTATGGCCTATGTAAGAGGGAAGGGCAAGATTGATCGTGGAGTACCTTAAAACGTCAACACATCATGGGCCAAAGGGCCCATACTGTGCTGTAATGTTCTATATACTAAAAAAAATTACAAGGCTTGAAAACGGGTCTTTCTGCCTCTGGCAGTAATCAGTCTCACTCACCACTTTCCAGGTTAGTGCTTGGTTCCAGAAAGACGATCCTTCCTCCAGACTGAAGAGTGTCCCTCCAATCGGAGCTCCAAATGCAGCAGCAACACCTGCTGCTGCCCCTGCTGAGACAAAGTCCCGCTTGTCTCTGTAAAGCCAACAGAGCCTGTAAGTGTCAATGTCATAGGATCCCACAACACCAGCTGAGAATCCAAACAAAGCGACATAATCCAATTTGACAAAGAAATTTTCATTCATCTGGTTAATGGAAGCAAGGCATTCTAACCATAACTCGGCAACCTGTCCTTATCCTGATTTATCACAAGCAACTGAGGCAATCTGCTCCTATGATACAGTGCTTCACTTCACATTTGTTGAGACTCTGGGTTGCAACATCTCTATGTGCAATCAGATAGAAAGGTTCTTGACTTGCTCATGAAAGGTTGAATCAAGTAAGTGCCCCATCTTGAAAGGGGATGGAAGAGTGGGCCTATGCATTATAGCAAATTTCTCTCACGTCGTTGCTGACATCAAACCAGGAATGGAAAAATGGCAATTTTTTTTAAGCTGTTGGTAATCCCTCTTTCAGTCAGCATACATCTAATCTGCACCCACACCCCTTCTATTGATTCTCAGATGTCAGCCACATATATCCCAAAGTCTTCCATCTTACTGGAGATTTCAGCTTCATTCTATCTCTTCAATGCAGACAGTGTAGAACCACTGAAATGATCTGTTATTTGAAAACCGGGCTCCAAATATCACAATATTCTGTATCAACATGTTTTCTCCCCCCAACAGGAAGCCACTTCTCCATTGCTTTGTTCACACAACCATGGAGGGCAATACTCCATTGCCAAGACATCAAAGACATGAAACCTTGCAGTGAAATCCACCTTTTATTGCTCAATTCCACACAGAATTGGGCTAGTTTGCCTTGCATTTGACCCAAAAATAAAACATAACAAATTCTTCAGAAAATAGTTTGAAACCAATATGGAATAATTTACTGACAAAGTGTTAAGATTAGAAAGGCCAATAGCTTACTCAATTAAGTAAACTGATTTTCACTGCATGGAATTCCGGGAAGTTCAACACTATTTTCAGAATAAAGTACCACAAATGACGTCCACTTTCCCCCTCATGCTTGGAATCTGACTAGAACCTTTCAAAGTTTTGGTATTTAGCAACAAACTTAAAACATTCAAGATTCATTTCAAGTTACCCTAAAGTCTTGATCTAATGAAATTCTTTCCTAAACATTGATCGATACTCAGTTTCTCAACTATGGCAAGCAAGAACATATTTGTATTTTACAATGGTTAATAACCACATGACAACAGCACTTAAGTGACTACACTCCCAATAAGAATGACTGCAAACAGTGGGTAGTGCTCTCTCTCTGGCTATCCATCCCATAGGACGATGATGGAGAGAGAGAGCGAGAGAGCAAGAGAGTTTTAACAGCGTGTGCATGAGTGGATTTTAGGTGAGTAGGGGGTCACACAGGTCCAGACCCACCCTCTCAACATCCCCTCCTGAATCCAGCGGCATGGTGGGGTCCAAGACAGTTGGGGGAAGTTCTGTTGCAGTTTAAAGGCCAGACCAAGCTTCGATGCAAGGGTTGCCCTTTCCGCGCTTCACGGCACGTGTTTACTAAGTGGCCATTGACCCTAAGAGAGGGTTCATCCGCCCTTTGACAGGTTATGTTTTTCGTCCTGCAGAGTATCTAGCCACCCTCCTCACCAGGCAAGCCTGGTGGGGGAGCCGGTTTCGTTGCCAACCACCCGACCATGCGACAGGTAGTACTGGGTTACATGGTACCAGTAGCACTCAGACGAGTGACCTGCCTTTAGTGCAAGCTTCAACTGGCAACAGAAATCGACTTTTCAATAAAATTCAGGATTTAGAGGCGAGGATGCTTACCTGTCGCTGCGAAAATAAGGGAAGTTGAACTGGATCTTGTGGAAAGTGATGCTCTGAAACTGTACCAGGAGGCAAAAAAAAAAGTGAAGCAAGCATCAGATACAATGACACAATACAAAACCTGAAAAATCACGTGATCTCGCTGTGCCCTACAACACACATCACCTTTTACCCTAATTCTGCACTGCCACACCTCCACAGCCCACATCCTCTCTCAATCCACAATTCACCTGCATTAATTCCATCTCCAATCAGCTAAGTCAATTGACTTCTCCACTTTTGTAACAAAACTCAGAACCTGAAACAGCCAAAGAATATTCCGAATTAAACATTATCACAAACACTGGAGTAAACTTGCACAAGTCCTGCCAAGCACTAAGTCGCTGGACAGATTTGCAAACTCCAGAAGACAGAATAAAAATGGGTTTATGCTCAAAACTAGCAAATTATTATGTTGCATTCCCATTTCTAATGTGTTTTTGCAAAATCCAACTATTTGCAATAATAGCTGAACTACTGATTCAGTGCTCTGGACAATGATAACGCAGACAAAGGCAAAAACAAAGACTGACCAGATCATACCAATTCACCATTTTAATCTTAGTTTTTCCAAGTGTAGAGCATCTGTTGGTGAAATCACTAAACACATTGGACCAGCTACCCCAACGAGCCATAAGGAGTGGGGTGCATTTTCTGTTCAAATACACAAGTACTTATTGTTACACTAACAGTGACTGGAGGTTTATCTGTTTATAAGAGAGGTGGAGTGTGTTGCGCCAGCTATTGTACTTTTGTAATTTACTAATTTAAACAGTAGAAACAAAACTGAAAGGAAAGTAGAATATTTAACCTAGTCATCAGGGGGATTATCCCAAATATTTTGCATACAAATCAGATCAAAGGTGAGAGATAGATTTGCTTACTTACTTGAGGCAACCCTGCTCCCACCACTGCTCCACTGTGAATCATTGGGCCCTCCTTCCCCACAAATAAACCTGGAAAACAAAGTAAACTGTAAGTTTGTAAAGGTAGCACCTGGGACTTGTAGGAGGAATAGAGGGCAAGTGAACCAAATAGAAAAAGACTGAACTTACTAACAAGAAAGCACTCATGCCAAAGAAATTAGTCAGCTCAAATTATAGAAGAGAGAACTAAATGTCCTCTCATATAAGAAATTATGGGAAAATTTAAAATCGTCTTCATTTTCAGAGCTCCCAGAACCAGTAAAACCAGTGTGCGATCAGAGATACTCACCAAAGCAATCTATTATCATTTTTTAAATACAAATGATGGCATAAATTAAAATGCCCTTCAGTATGAAGATGATTGCTCTTCAGCTAACACAAGGCACATGAAAGCACGCAAGTGCCTCTACTTCCTCAAATTTGGCATGCCCTTCGACCCTCAACATTTTTTAAAGATGCACCATGCTATCTTGATACATCATGGCTTGGCATGGCAACTGCTTGGCCCAAGACCGCAAGAAACTGCAGAGAACCGTGCTGAGCTGTGCCCGTGCCATGGAAATCAACCTCTCCTCCACTGACTGTCTACACTTCTCACTGCATTAGAAAATCAGCCAACGTAACCAAAGACCCCACCCATCCTGGTTATTCTCTCTTCTCTCCCTCCCAATAGGCAGAAAATACAAAAGGCTGAAAGCATGTACCACCACACTCAAGGCCACCTTCTACTCAAATGGTCCTCTAGTAGTAGTGTAATCACTCAGGTCAAGTATGATGTTCTCCTAAGGGGTTATTCCCCTAAATGGAGGAGGACTGTGCGTGACCTTTGTTTGAACTGGAGAGGCTGGTGAATGAGCAGCCTCCATATGGTCCTTGATAAGATCAGGGGCAGAGCCCAGTGGCATGGAAGCAAGAAGACTGGGGACCATTCACTGCTGCAGCTTTCCTCTCCCTTCACTACTATTATGTATCATCATCTCCAGCCAGTTCCACCAATGAAGTCTTGGTTGGATTGCTCTTCATCTGGAATCTTACCCTTGACCTTACCACCACGAGTGACGCTACCAAGAGCTAAGCTCCAGATAGAGCCGCTGTCGCAATCTCAGGAACACACAAGCCTCCCCATCATGACAACAATGCTCAAAGAACGGCAAGATCCTCATACCACAACAATCCTCTCTAATACAATAAAATGGACTTTTGACCTCATAATCTACCTCATTATGGCCTTGCACCCATTGTCTGCCTGCACCTTCTTTGTAACTGTAACATTTTATTCTGCACACTTATTTTTCCTTTGTATTGATGTGATGAAATGGCCTGTATGGATGTCATGAACAACAAAGTGTTCACTGTATCCCAAACCAATTTACCCATTTGAAATTTGAGGCAACCCACCAGAAGTAGAATGACCTACTGGAAACAGAAAGCAAAACACTACCATCACAGCTCACTTCAGTTATTTACATAGAGCTGCATTAAAATTATATCAACTTACTGAACATATACTAAATGCAATGTAGACAGACCGGTTGAAACTGGTCCCTAAAGCAAATGAGTAACATAGGATTCGATTTGTCACACCTTACTGAGTCATGGGGTAATTCCTAAACAACTGTAACTTTACCACCCAAATTACTTACTTCCGTAAAAGTCTGGGCTATTAGTGAGAAATTAAGTGGATTGCAAGAAAGCAGATCAGCATATTGGTGTATAAAGCTGCAAATGTCACTAAAATAGTAATAATTCAAAGGTTTACAAATATAGAAATGGAGAATATTTTATTTGCAATAAATATTCCACCTAAAATATCAGGCTATCTTTATGTCTTCATCATAAGGCATAATGAAGAAGTTGGATTTTGGTAATTTTATCAAGACTCAGCATGCTTCACTATGCTTGTATCTAAAAGAAAAAGAGACAAGTGTCCTTTACCTCCAGACACACAGAAGAGCACACCCAGAGCTTTGGTGACCAGGG
Organism: Mobula birostris; assembly: GCF_030028105.1. Lineage (NCBI taxonomy): Eukaryota > Metazoa > Chordata > Chondrichthyes > Myliobatiformes > Myliobatidae > Mobula > Mobula birostris. The sequence continues at coordinate 20,483,191 of NC_092396.1, forward strand.
TCCGCAGCCTCACAATCCCAGGGATCTTCACCCCATTTAGGTAGCACTTGATTTCCGGAATTCCTGACCCAGCTGCAATAGGCTGTGAAGCAGAGATTTTTGCAAAAAAATAATAAAGACAAGGGCTGATAATGAAGACGACCCCCCCCCCCACCACCACCAAGACCATACAAAACTACCTTTAAGCTTTTCTTAAGGAAAACGATGGCTAACAGATTTCATGACACATGCCAGTGATAATAAACCTGATTATGATGTGCAACTGCAGTGAGCATTATGTAGGGTGAGCAACAGAAGGTAAACAATATAGTGCTAATGGGACATTAATCATCAAGTGCTGTTGCTGCCTTATACTATATTTAAGAGTTTCATCTTTGATGGAAAACATTAAGTAAGTGTGATAGGAACACAGTTTCAATTTTGTACCTCAATCAGCACTAGCAGGCTAGCTAAGAAGACGAAACCAATATTGAATGCTAGAATCTCAAGAAGGGACAGCACAAGACAGCCCCCCTCACTGCAATCTTCCACAGCTGAAGGGAAAGGAGTCAAGGAGAATACACAGCACTCATCAGTCAAAACACCTTCAAGATTGAGAGGTTATTTCTACAAAGGTTTGATTCACAATCTCTTTAAGACAAAAGCAGAGCAGGGAAGCTGCTAATGTAAAGAGACAAAAAGCTTGATTTGAAAGCACAGTTCCATTAAAGATTGCAGCAAGGCCAACCAACCGGAGGGCATTTCATAGCAGATACAGTACGTGGAAGATAAAAATATTCCTCACTCCACAGTTTTTAAACTCATTCATAGGATGTGGAAGCTGCTGCAGGTTTTTCTCCAGTCATCCGTCAGATCCTGATATAACGTTAAGTTAAAGGATACATTTTCCAATAATTTGAAACTTGAGATTTTGGAAGAGATGAACAAAGTAGTCGATAAAGAGACCAACCTGAAAGAAAAAGATGGAAACAGTCATTGGAAATCAGCCTTGATCAAATGGCAGAGCTCAATGGGCTGAATGGCCTGATTCTGTTCTTATGTCTTAAGCACTTAGAGTGAAGTAATGAAATATGTCTATTAAGTGATGTCTGACAGCCTTCAAACACACAGTAATGGTTGTCCCAGTTAACTTTTCCATTAAATCAGAATGGAAAAACTGGCAGTATTCCAGTCAGAATCAGATCATCTGTTCAAGCTCTATTACAGCTCTTGAACACATAGTCTAGGCAAAAGACAATGTATAAGGGATGTGTACATTTGGAGTGGCATAGTTTAGATATGGCATAAGAATGAAGTTTCTGAGAATCCAGGATAATTTCCCTTAGTGGCCCAAGAAACATTCTTCTCTCAACCAATATCACCAAAAACCAATAAGTGAGTCACCCCGTTCGTCACCCTGAACAGAACCTTGCAGTATCACCTGAACTGAAAGTAATTCATAGTTCGTTAAGTACTCAGAAAAGTGTAATAAACCACTACATTAAAAGCACATTGTTATGCAAAATCACATACACAGTCTCCAAAATACCTCAACACTTCCAAGAATACCTTGGAAACCAAAACTGTTAGTACTTCATATTAGAAGCTAGTAAAGGCTTGGAGAAACAGGGCAGTTATCAGAAGAGATTTGTATACAGCACTGAAGTAGGGTGACTGTGAGTGGTTTTCCTTTAAGAGCTTGAACTTTGGTATTCAGTTAAACAGTGACACATTAGTGCAAGTCGAGTTGGTGGATGATAAATATTTGGACAATTTTTTGTTAGCAAGTTATTATCGAAGCATGGCAAGGTAGCTCTGTAATTGGACTGCGTATCCAATAGCATGTAGAAAATCTCGAATGCTTCCCTGTCATAAATATCCACTCGCACATAGCTTCCAGGTTCCTTCTATGGCTGTTAGTTTCTTCCAGGTGTTCCAGTTTTCTGCTACATCCCAAAGATGTGCTGGTAAGTTAATTGGCTCTAGGTAAACCCTAAATGTAGGTACACAGCAAAAGGAATTAAAGGGGAGTTAATTGGCAAAAGAAAATATTCCAGGGATAAGGGAATAAGAAGGGGCATGGGACTAAAGCATTTCTTACCCGATGTGCTGGCATGGACCTAATTGGCCAAAATGCCCCTTTCTGCATCACTCTGCTGGAGACTTCAACATATACTCTGTATATTAGCCACTGTTCCCGTTCTTTCAGCTTAAGAGTGTGAAGATACAAGGGGGAAAAAGGTGATGGCCAGGCAGATATTTTTAACTAGCCTGAAAACTGTGTGGCGCTTTAATTTTTTTCTCTAATATGCACAAACAAACACAAACCACAACTCACAACAGAAGTAAACAATGTCAGGCTTCAAAACAACTGACTGGCACATTGGCAAAAGTAAAATGTTTTGACTAGACGGTGTCGGCGTTTAGCGGACCGGCTGTTTATTAACTATGAGCTACCAACTCATATTGTAACAGTGTTGTACCTTGAAACACTGACAATATAAATACTTCAAAGCTCTAAAGTGTTACAAAGTAAACCTTGTGGTACATTTATTAATTATTTAGAAAATTTATGGATTATTTTCATTTACACAATTACAGGGTATTTCATAATTATATTAATAACTTCAAAATTATGTTATTATTATATAAAAGAAAATTTGAACTGTGCGACAACAAAGGCTACATGCATGGAAGCATTTCAGTTACTGCGCAGCCGCACACCTGGGCAACTTAGACAGGACAGTGGCCATCAGTAAAATCTTCAGGTAATGATTAGTCAGGGGACGGCAGCCAAAGTCGGCAATGTTGAACCATGCTACAGAGGACAGAAAGAGTGGAACTGCAATAATGACAGAGGATTTAACAGGAGGCCAAATATGCATTTTTATGACCATAGACAAAATTTTAAGTGACGTTATTTCCCTGAGGACAGGATCAAGTTGTCACAGAGCAGCTGCACAGTATCCTGGCAGGTTGGGTGAATAGCCAGAAGTCGTGACACATCAGCAGGATTGGGACCAACATTCTTACAGGGACGTTTACCAGTGTTATTGGGGACGGTGCAAGTAAAAGTTAGAAAAGTAGCTTTCTGGATCATTTACTGATGATAGCAGGAATAATGCTGGAATCTATGGCAAAGAATAAAATACAGTACACCTTGAAAAGAATAACAGGAGAGTCAGCAAGGACTAATGAAATAAAAATGATGTTTGACAAATCAGTTGCAGTTCTCTGAGAATGTAATAGATAGATGTGGGGGGGCTGGGGAGTTGAAAACAATAATCAGCAGATCTGATGTACTTGGATTTCTGGATGGCTTTTGATAGGATGGTCAATATGGTTTTAATGCATGGGCATATGGGGCAGAGATAAATATACCAACGTGGATCGAAAATTGGTTATTAGAATAAACAGTTCAGCAAGGCTGTTAATGGGATTAGTTATTGAGGCTCCACTAATTAACATCAATATTAATTTTTGGTGAAGGGACCAAATGCTTCCACACTTGGTGACGATACCGAATTAGGTGGAATTACAAGTATGAAAAAGAAGAGGCTCTAAGGTGTTTTGGACAAGTTCAGTGAGTGAGAATATATGAGAACATGGATCCGTCCTTGGTCCAGCACATAAGTGGCAATACAAAGGCATGGCAGCGCCTCTACTTTCTTAGGTGTTTGTGCAGATTCGACATGTCATCTAAAATTTCAACAAACTTCTATAGATGCACGGTGAAGAGTATACTGACTGGCTGTATCACACTCCGGTATGGGAACACCAATGCCCTAGAACAGAAAAGCCTACAAAAAGTAGCAAATACTTTGAAGGAGTCACCACACTGCTAGAGAAGGTTGCAGAGACAGAGGAGTAAGATTTGAAAACAAGGACAACAATATACATTGTAGACAATTAACCAAAAATTTCTAAGAACAATAAACAAAACATTATGAAATTCTGCACCCTCTGGGGAGGAATAAAACTAATTCCAAACAGGCAGATGAAATATCCAAGACCAACTACGGCTACCACAGCTCAAAGTTTAAAAATTGTGACACAGTAGTAAGGCTAATTAACGTGATTCTTACTGAAAGTTAACAGCCCAGTACTCAGACCTTTGCCCTTTGATACCCTATTCATCAGCAGCATTTAAATCTCAGGCACAACCCCTGAAGGCATCACTGACAGGTTTTCTTTCATTATATTAAACACACACCAACACTTTGATCAAGAAGTCACTCACCAAACCAGTGCAGACTCCGATAAAAAACATCAAGATCCATTTAACTGCCTCGTATCTCCTGACTCTCTGTTCAAAAGAGAACACACACAGATCAGATAAATCAAAGAAACACAGAGAGATCAGAACAAACTTGATTTAACAATAGAAAATAGGTGTAGAATAATTGATCTCTGAAGAATCAGCAACATGAAAAATGAAACAATTTAGATGTGCCCCAAAGGCTCTAAATTTGAATTGATATCTATTCGCTCACCACTGGTGCTAATTGTCTTTTTCAGTGTTTTCAACTTTTTTTAAAACTTCAGTTTATTTACAATATTTATTTAAAGCGAGTACTTCTTCACTGTTAAGAATAATGAAATTCAGTGATCCCCTTCCCTCAATAAGCCACTGTCCTTTGTATTTGAGGGTGGGTGATTGAGAGTCAATCAGTAGGTTTTCTTAAGATAAAACATAAAAGATAAAAGAATCAGAAAAAGCAAATGAGCTGTGTTATGTATCAGCAATGACATAATTAACCTTGCTCCACCAATCAATGAGGGATCCTGTTTCTAGGATATAAATATTTCATTAGCACAGCTGATTGGGAGTACCCTGAGAAATAATGTGCCTTACATTCATGTCAAACTGCAGACTCCAAATGCAACTCACAGGCACAGGGAGAAAGAGCATCAAAATTCAAGTCACTACGGGAGGGAGAGCCTCCCAATAAAATTTTATCAGAAGGAATCAAACAACCAACATTAGATTATTCTAAAGAGAAAACTAATTGTTTATTAACTTTATTCAAATTAAGTTAATTAAATATGAAATATGCTATTTTAAGGTTTTTCCTAACATTTATGTTAGATTGCAGGAAATAGTGTTATTGAGGAAAAAAATAGAACTAATCAATGTTTTGTAGGAGTGATTTTTGAAAGAGAAAAATTCAATCCAGACAATTGCAGGTGCAGTAAATGCAAATATCAATTTATAATGCATTATTCATAACATCAGGTTGCCTTAGGTGTTTCAGCCAGTGTCGTGCAAGAAAAACTGTAAACAATAACCTCACAGAAAGATTTCACTATGATAGTAAGCAAATCATTCTTAGTGGCGTTTATTGAAGGGTTTTATTAACCAAACCAGGATAACTTTTCTATTCTTCTTTAAGATATCAAGGCGAGATGAGCTATTCATATCAGGTGCAAGGAATATTTCTTAACATCTCTTTCAAGTATTTCTACCTCAAATATTCCCTTGATACCAGAGTATCAGCTCGTAGATTCTGTGCTCAAATTTCTGGATAGAATGGAGACTTAAATGATTAAATCCAATCAGAAAATCATGAGGGCTCAACGGGCAATAACCATCACAAGAGCATCTTCATCATACCCTTGACATTCAATGCTATTACCATCGACATCCTGCGATGTCATCTGAACAGCTGGAAGAACTTTTATACCAGTCAAGACACTCATAAGATTTTCAACAGCTAAGAAAATTTTCAAAGTTCAGCTAATGAACAGTAAGTCTAAGTACACAAAGTTTACACAGAGATCAGAAAAAAAATTCTGTTAAGCAAAAAAAATTCAATTAAGTTCTAAAGTAAATTTATCATCAAAGCACATATACGTCACCATATACAACACAGATTCATTTTCTTGCGGGTATACAGAGTAAATTCAAGAACTGTAAAAGAATTAACGGAAGACCACATCCAACAGGACAGACAAACAACCAAGGTGCAAAGGACAACAGACAAAAGAGAAAAATAATAATAATAAATAATTAAATATGCAATAAATATCAAGAACTTGCAAAGAAGAGTCTTTGAAAGTGAGTCCATAGGTTGTGGGAACAGTTTAGTGAAGGGGTAAGTGAAGTTGAGTGAAGCTATCCCCTCTGGTTCAACAGCCTGATAGTTGAAGGGTAATAACTGTTCCTGAACTGACAGTATCCATCCTGAGGTTTCCCTGCCTTCTTCCTGATGGCATCAGCAAGACGGTCTAGGTGGTGGGTGTCCTTGATGATGGATGTTGCATTCCTGTGACAGCAATCCATGTAGATGTGTGAATATTGGGGAGGGCTTTACCCGTGATGAACTGAGCTGTATCCACTACTTTTTGTAGGATTTTCCATTCAAAGGCATTGGTATTTCCATACCAGGCTGTGATTCAACCAGTCAAACTCTCCACCACACATCGATAGAAGTTTGCCAAAGTTTTAGATGTCATGCCGAATCTTCACAAACTTTTAAGGAAGCAGGGCACTGCCGTGCTGTCTTTGTAATTGCGATCATGTGCTGTGCCCAGGACAGCTCCTCTGAAATGATAAGCCTGTGGACTTTAAAGCTGTGATCCTCTCCATCTCTGATCCTCCAATGAGGACTGGGTCATGCATTCCTCCTCCTGAAGTCAATTATCAGCTCCTCGGTCTGGTTGACATGGAGTGAGAGGTTGTTGTTGTGGCACCACTCAGCCAGACTTTCAATCTCCCTCCTATATGCTGATTCCTCACCATCTGTGATTTGGCCAATGACATTGGCGTCGTCAGCAAACTTAAATATAAAGCATGTAAAAATCAAAAATATTGCTCATCTAATGAACATCTTGTGATCTTTCAATTTATTTCAACCTATATTTTGTCAATATTGCCCTTCTATAAACTCTAAAAGTCCCCAACTAGAATAGAAACTTCTTCTATTCAGACGGTCAATCTTTTTATTATTTTTCTAGGACATGGCTGTCACTAGCAAGGCCGGCATTTACTTTCCAACCACACTTGCTTCCTGATAACATAACCACGCCCAGGTTTAACAGTAGTAGCTCTGCATACCTTGTTGTCCAGTGTTTCCAGCACCTCCAGGTATGGTTCATTAATGCACTTGTCATAATCCAAACTCTGCCAAAAGAACATAACGGTATGAGAAAAAGTGGCTTCACAATTCAATACTTGGAATTAGAATTCATTTAATATTGTCACATGTACCAAGATACAGTGAAAAGCTCATCTTTCAAACTGTCCATGTAGATCAAATCAAATCATTATACAGTGCATGAAATAAAAGAAAAATATAATGCAGAATAAAGTGTTACAGTGCATAAAGAGTACACTGCAAGGAAATAATAAAGTGCAGGATCATAATGATGTAGAGTGTGAGGTCAAGAGCTTATGCTATCATCTTATGGAACCATTCAAAGGTCTTATAACAGTGGGGTAGACGCTGTAATGGTTAAGCAACAACCCAACTCTATTTTGTGTATTTTCCGACTTCATTCCCATATCATTTTATTCCATTAAGCATCCAAAATTCTAGCAATGGGAACCCAAAATATATTCAAAGTTCAAGTAACCGTAACCCTCTAGAATAGTAAAGAAATTTCTCAACTCCTAAACTTCTCCAGATTTTATGCTCCCATCTTTCTCTTGCAAAAGAATATAGCTTCTTTCTGAACCCTGATTTCTGTTTCAATGGGATTATCCACCTATTTATTCCTCCTCTCATTTCTGACTTTAATTTTCATAGATCATAGAATAGTACGCACAGTACAGGCCCTTCAGCCCACAATGTTGTGCCGACCCTCAAACCCTGCCTCCCATATAAGCCCCCATCTTAAATTCCTCCATATACCTGTCTAGTAGTCTCTTAATCTTCACTAGTGTATCTGCCTCCACCACTGACTCAGGCAGTGCATTCCACGCACCAACCACTCTCTGAGTAAAAAACCTTCCTCTAATATCCCCCTTGAACTTCCCACCCCTTACCTTAAAGCCATGTCCTCTTGTATTGAGCAGTGGTGCCCTGGGGAAGAGGCGCTGGCTATCCACTCTGTCTATTCCTCTTATTATCTTGTACACCTCTATCATGTCTCCTCTCACCCTCCTTCTCTCCAAAGAGTAAACCCCTAGCTCTCTTAACCTCTGATCATAATGCATACTTTCTAAACCAGGCAGCATCCTGGCAAATCTCCTCTGTACCCTTTCCAATGCTTCCACATCCTTCCTATAGTGAGGTGACCAGAACTGGACACAGTACTCCAAGTGTGGCCTAACCAGAGTTTTATAGAGCTGCATCATTACATCGCGACTCCTAAACTCTATCCCTCGACTTATGAAAGCTAACACCACATAAGCTTTCTTAACTACCCTATCCACCTGTGAGGCAACTTTCAGGGATCTGTGGACATGTACCCCCAGATCCCTCTGCCAAACTCTGCCAAACTTTTCCTTTACCCTACTCGCCAAGGCCTTCTCATGCCCCCTTCTTGCTCTTCTCAGCCCCTTCTTAAGCTCCTTTCTTGCTTCCCTATATTCCTCAATAGATCCATCTGATCCTTGCTTCCTAAACCTCACGTATGCTGCCTTCTTCCACCTGACTAGATTTTCCACCTCACTTGTCACCCATGGTTCCTTCACCCTACCATTCTTTATCTTCCTCACCGGGACAAATTTATCCCTAACATCCCGCAAGAGATCTCTAAACATCGACCACAAGTCCATAGTACATTTCCCTGCAAAAACATCATCCCAATTCACACCCGCAAGTTCTAGCCATATGGCCTCATAATTTGCCTTTCCCAAATAAAAGTTTTCCTGTCTTCTCCGATTCTATCCTTTTCCATGATAATGTTAAAGGCCAGAGAGCGGTGGTCACTGTCCCCCAGATGCTCACCCACTGACAGATCTGTGACCTGACCCGGTTCGTAACCTAGTACTAGATCTAGTATGGCATTCCCCTGGTCGGCCTGTCCACATACTGTGACAGGAATCCGTCCTGGGACACACTTAACAAACTCTGCCCCATCTAAACCCTTGGAACTAATCAGGTGCCAATCAATATTAGGGAAGTTAAAGTCACCCATGATAACAACCCTGTTATTTTTTCACCTTTCCAAAATCTGCCTCCCAATCTGCTCCTCTGTATCTCTGCTGCTACCAGGGGGCCTATAGAATACCCCCAATAGAGTAACTGCTCCCTTCCTGTTCCTGACTTCCACCCATATTGACTCAAAAGAGGATCCTGCTACATTACCCACCTTTTCTGTAGCTGTAATAGTATCCCTGACCAGCAATGCCACCCCTCCTCCCCTTTTTCCGCCCTCTCTATCCCTTTTAAAGCACTGAAATCCAGGAATATTGAGAATCCATCCCTGCCCTGGTGCTAGCCAAGTCTCTGTAATGGCCACTACATCATAATTCCATGTATGTATCCAAGCTCTCAGTTCATCACCTTTGTTCCTGATGCTTCTTGCATTGAGGTACACACATTTCAGCCCTTCTACCTTACTGTCTTTACACCATTTATTCTGCTTCTCTTTCCTCAAAGCCTCCATGCATACATCATCAACATTTTCCTGAAAAAAATGTTTCCTGTAGCGCTATATTGAAAGCTACTAGAAATATTCAAAAAGGGTGAAGTGAAACCTCTGGAGTTACCTACCCTTTTACTTACATCCTTAATACATATCAGTTTCAATCCAAAAATGCACGTTGGATATACTCAATGATTAGTTTTTGAAGTACCTTCACTGCTACCTTAAAAAATGGATTTTCCTGACAACTGATGTAAGGCCTATTGAAGGGTCTTGGCCCAAAACATCGACTGCTTGTTCCCATCCACAGATGCTGCCTGACCCGATGAGCTCCTCCAGCATGTTGGGTATACCGCTCTAGATTTCCAGTATCTGCAGTAGCTCTTGTGTCAATAATGTCAGGCTAGTTGGTATGCAGTTCTCTACCTACTCTTCCTCCTTTGAATGAAGACTATTTCAAAATCCCATGAAAGGAGATTTATCAGCATTTGGTTTCTGTACTTCTTTTTAAACTAATAATTAATACTTTGAAGTTCTCCACTTTCTTTAGACCCCAATTCCCCAGTATTTCTGGTACACACTTTGTGGTCGTTATGGATCAGACAGAATCCACGGTTAGCACCAAGAATCAGCAAAATTAAAATGAAAATATCCACATGTAACAATAATATGTTCAGAAACTAGCAACTCAATTAAAAGTTATAATTTAACCTTGGGGTTCAAATTATTTACAATTTTATCGATAGCCTGAACCACAAGTGCCAACTGATTGACCAGTTATTCTGTAAATAAACCACCCAAAACTTGACTAGATTCCAGCCAGAAACTCACTCCAGAGCATCGGTTATTCTGTGCAGTAACCTCCCAATTCCCTTGATTCAAATCTAATCTGTAGCTCACTCCTTAGTGTTAAATTAGTGAACCACCACATCTATTTTTTTCCAGATTCCTTTGTGGTAGGGCCTGGTTACCGGACCCAAGTCTGATACGACCTAACTACAGGCTTAGATAAATATAAAGAAATCTCTGAGCTCAAATTGCAATTGACTGGTTCCATACAAATTCAGATTTAAATTGTTGTATACATCTGTCAGTGTACCACCGCCTGTCAATGAGGGAGCTTAGCGACAAACCATTGAAAAGGTCAGGGGCAAACAACGCAGGCAAGCCCCTTGATCCAGAATTGATTGGTGGGCATCAATCACCAGATGGTGCATATAAACACAGCCCATTGCCTGGAGGGACCAGCTCTTTGTTTCTCTCCATCTGAAGGAGACCTGGGCCCAATCTAGTATGCAAGACAAGCTTTTCACTGCATCTTAGTACATCTGACAATAATAAACCAATTCCAATTCTTTCTACCTGCTGCCCCACTCAAGACTAATGGGATCTAAGTGTCGAGTTCCAGCCTAATAGGGAAAATTAAAGAACCTGGGCCTGGATTTGATTGAATCAATAGTGACTGCATCAGGCTGGAATATTACTTTTTACACTGCAGCATGGTTTACAAATAACAGTTTATTCTGGCTCCCTATTGCACTCTTTGAAATCACTGCCACTGAGTTGCTCACGTGGCATCAAAAGGGAAATATTCAGCTATAACAAAGTTTGTTACACTGACCCTCTGCAATATCGGTCATACACTGTACTTTTTCAATGTAAGGGACAGATATTTTATCCAAGAGATTCACAAGGTAGCGCAGAATAAGGTTCGTCCATCGTCATCGATGAAGACCTCGACACCATTAGTACTTTCTTTACGAAGTCCAGTTGCTAGCTCGACACTCAGCCTGGCACAGATGGAAAGCCTGCATGGGAGCCGCCCGACTGGATTTGAACTTAGGAATCTTCGTTCCGGAGTCCGGCGTTGATGTCACTGCGCCACCAGCAGGCAATCTATGATGGTGTCAAGACTAGCGTTTGATTTGGATTTAAATGAGGGAGAGTTGCGCAGCGTCAGCCTCACTCTCTCTTCCCAATTCCCATCTGGATCCAGTGGCAAGACACGAGTCGAGACGGCTGGAGATGGGACTAGGCGCAGTGGATGACCAGGACGTCTTCTGTGTCTTGTCGTGTTCTACACATGCCACAACGCTTGCACAGACTGCCTTCTTGACCGTTGGCCCTTTCATTGGTCTCGTCAGCTCAATCCGCCGGAGTCTGTCTGCACATGCTGGGATAGACAACTCCTTATCTCACCGAGGGTTTGAGACCCATTTGTTACCCTCACCTGGTTTAGCCGGCTTGTCGAAGCCGTTGCCCGGGATGTGGTCGCTGTCCTATGCAAGCAGCTACGAGGAGCCACAGGTGAGAGTTGAGCACCAGGTAGGGACCAAAGGTGGACTAACCGCCTTGAAAAGGATGTGACATGTTCCCCCACCAGAGGTGCTACCCCTCCCTGACACCCCATACAACCAGGGCAAAATAACTAACAATATATTTAACAAGGGGCATAACCTACTCTGCTTGAAAGCTACTCCTCTCAATCCTCTGCTGTATGAAAAAAACACCCAGAATTTGGAAGGAATATTAGCTGAGCAATTAAATAATTTAACCAGACACATGGCCTATACAATTGAAAAATGTCAGAAAGAGAATTCTTCAGCACGGAAGAAATATACCTGCAGTTACTGTGCTTGAGTCCCAGCAGATGGATAGAACTCAAAGAAAGATTGTAAGAAAATGAGGAATAAAAAGTAGGACATTGCACAAATTATCTATTCCATTCCCCTTTCTGGATATTATATGCAATAAACAGGAACAAATAAAATTTGAATGCACAATAGTCTACATCAGGCTATTGTATACCTCATAATCTTTGCGTGGCAAAATTTCATCCTCTTCCTCATGCGTCTCTCCGAGAATAGTCTGTCAGGGAAAATAGAATATTGCATTAATTCCAGCCCAGTAAGATGTGAAATAATCAAAAATTCAAAAGCTGTAGGTACCAACTTTAACATGAACAGTTACAGAAAAACAAGGCTTAACAGAAAAATAACAGCCAGTTCAACGATCTATCACATTAACTCCATCCAAAGACATCACCGTGACATTTTCCAGATACAAGTTTTCGGTAAAGATACCAAGACAGTCATAGAAAAGAAGGGAAAATGGGGTTGAAGTGGACATTTGCAATGATCAAACTAAACAAACTCAAGGCTAACCAGCTCATTCCTCCTCCCAGTACACTCAACTATAATGCAAGATGTCATTATTCCTTCTACATTACAGCTTCAGACAAGATCAGCTACTCAAGAATCTCATATTTTCACAAGATCTATTGAACTTTCAGGGCACTGAGCAGAAGACAACAATCTTACCATTAGTCTTTTACAACTTACCAACCCTTACAATACCCATTACTGTTGACCACAACTGTTGTTGACGGTAAAATCTCAGGCAGTGATGAGGAGTGAGGTGGTTCATTTGGTTGAGTGGTATTGAAATAACAATCTCACACTGAATGTCAGCAAGACCAATGAATTGGTTGTGGGCCCCAGGTAGGGGAAGTCAGGAGAACACAGCAATCTTCACTGAAGTGTCAGCAGTGGAAAGGGTGAGCAACTTCAAGGTCCTGGGTGTAGACATCTTGGAGAACTATTGCGGGCCCAAGACATTGAAGCAATCATAAATAAGTAACTGGCTCTACTTCATTAGGAGTTTGAGGCGATTTGGCATGTCACCAAACACTCCTGCAAATTTCCACAGAAGTACGGTGGAGAGTATTCTGCTTGGCTGCATCATAGCCTGGTATGGAAGCCTCCAATGCACAGAATTGCAAGCACCTATAGAGGATTGTAGATTCAGCCAGTTCCATCCCATGGCACTACCCTCCCCACCACCGAGGATATTTTCAAGAAGGAAGCATCCACCATTAATCTCTACACCATCTGGATCATGCTATTTTCCCACTACTACCATCAAGGAAGAGGTACAGGAGTCTGAAGACCCACACTCAATTTAGAAACAGTTTCTTCCTCTCTGCCATCAGATATCTTAATGGTCCAAGGAGACTATTTCATTGTTCCATTTTTGCACATTGTATTTATTTTTGCAATTTGTGATAATTTTATGTCATTACATTGTATTGCTGCTGTAAAACAACAGATTTCACAACATACAAGAAAGAATCAGATTCAGGTTTAAAATCACCAGCATATGTTGTGAAATTTGTTGTCTCTGCAGCAGCAGTACGATGCAATAAATAATAATAGAAAAAAATGTGAATTAAAGTACGTATGCGTTTGTCTGTCTGTATATGTATATTTTTAAAGATTTAAATTAAATAGGTAGTGTAAAATTTTTTTAAATTAAATAAGTAATGACTTAGTGTTCGTGGTTTCAAAGTCCATTTAGAAATTGGAAGGCAGAGGGGAAGAAGCTGTTCCTGAATCATCGAATGTTGAGGCTCCTGACCCTCCTCCCTGATGGTAGCAATGATAATGAACCCAAATCTCATCATCTTCCAAAGCTGATGCCATTGCCCTCTCAACACCATTACCCTGATACCCCAGAAGCCGGATACCCCTCCACTGTTTGCCAACATCCACAAATGAAAACCCTACAACACTACGCCTCATGTCAAGTTTTGGAAAATATTGCACCAGTCCACTAATTTTCTGTAACAAATCCACCCCATCAGCAAGCCCAGAAATGATGGAACCATTAAGGCTTAGAAGTTAAGGCTGACCTGTTTCATCTGTTTCAATGAAAACTTTGTGGATAAAGCCTAAGAAATAAGGAGAATGCACCTTAAGCCTGATCTGCCCCCCAAGTCTTTTGGAACAGAACTTCAACTCCACTCAAGGGAACAGATTCAAGATGTTAGTAAAATATAATACTGACGGTGATGAGAACTTTCTGTTCCCAAAGTAACCTGGATCTGGAGCTCTATCCTTGACAGACAAAAATAAATTGAAGATGAAAACTTCTTGAGCCAGATCCTGAGAGCTGGAAAGTGGGATTTGCCCAACCAACTCTGTATCAATTGGCATGGACATAAAAGGCCAAATTATTTGCTTCTCTCCGTATATTCCATGACTCTACAACATATCCTTCAATGCCCAAAAGTTTACTGATCTGATTTAAACATATTTCTCATCTGAACCACCACAGTCCTCCATAAAAGCAAATTCCAAGGCTAAGTTCTAACTCAGTCCTAAAATGCTGAACATGTTGCAATCCTTAGATCTAGACTCCCTAACTACAGAAAACTGCCTTTCCACATACTGTATCCCTAAGAATGCAATATCAGTGAGATCACCTTTACCCCCAGAACCCCAGGGAACATTCTATTCATTTTCCCTCATGGATAGAAGCAACAAAAAAATCATAATTCCACACAACAAAAAAAATCATAATTCCACATCCTTGCATTTGTGTGCAAGGAGGCCAAACTACGCACAGAGTTCCATATGCAGTTTCACTTAACCCTGACATAATTATAGAAAAATTTCCTTAATCTTTATACAGCAATACTTTTACAATAAAGAAAAATACTATTTGCCCCAATTAGCACAATACCTGCAATGTTAACTTCGTGAGGGAAAACTTTCAAAAATCCCCTTCAATACCTACATGTCACCTTTCTATAGATGTTCTTCTTTTCCTTTCCCCCTACCATTGTGAATATTTTGATACTTCCCTACATTGTTTGTACTTCAGCTGCCGCTTCTTTCGCCCAGTCATTCCATTACCTACGTAAAGCCCCAGACGCGTGCAATAATCCACCAGTCACAACCTGTCACATTAAAAACGATGCAGTGATTCATTTTTTGGACTTTGCAATAATACACCCCAGAGCAATCACAAGGAGGAGGGAAGAGTGCCCGGTGTTTGGATGGGGGAAGCCGAGGCACTGATGTGGCTGGAAGATGCTCGGCTGAATGCAAAGCCGGGGGTGGGGTGGGGGGAGGGCAGGTGTTAGCCACCTCGGAGTTATTATTTACACTCACGGCAAGATCGCTTTAAAGTGTCGGGGGCCGATGGATCGAAGCAGTAGCACGACCCGATCCGCCACTCACCAGCTCCTCCGGACTGCGGCCCTCCCGCTCCCCGCAGCAACAGCAGCAGCAGCAGCCCCGCCGCAGACCTCGACCGCTCGCCATCGCCACCACCACCCCATGTGACCCGCCCACCCGCCTCCCCACCACGTGACGGGCAGGCCCGCCCCCCCCGGGCCGGGCTCGGTCACGTGACTCCGATCTGCCAGTCACTCTCGCGGGGCGGGTGGAAGGTGAGTCGGGCTCAGCGCGAGCGCGAGCCTGGCCCGGCGTGTGCGCGTATGCGCGCGCCGGCAGCGGGGATGGCGAGTTCGCGACGTGGGCGTCGTCGCTCTGTGGGAATTTAGCCGTCGTGGGTTGGACACGGTGTGGAGGAGGCGGGCCGGGAGTGAGCAGGGAATAAAGAGTGGTTCGGCCACTATGGAGTGAGGGAACGGTCTGTGTACGGGAAAGTTGAGGCGGATCGGACAGCTGCTCCGCTCCATTCATTCGCCGAGCTCCGAGTGATTTTTACCTCCTTACCGACTTTGCGAAGTTTCGGCTCTCTGAAGCAGGCACAACATTGCATCTGCAGACCCTTTGTGCGATCTGTTGGTTCAAATTGGGGGAATACGTGCCTGTCTGCACCCGTCTGAAAGAAATATTTTTAAAGGAAGTCTGGTTACGCACGTCGGAGGAAAGACTCGCAGAAATCAAAGAGTGGTCTCGTCAACTCGAAAGTGTTTCAACGGTTCCACAGGTAGGCTGAATGTTTTAAGATATTGAATCAAGTAGTACTCCCAGGGCTGGTGCGAAAACATGTAAATCTTCACCACCGCCACCAATTGTATTGGGTGCTGATTTCGTACCGTGACGCCAATATATCAAACGACAAGGATGCTGACTTCGTGACTGGTGAGATGAGCGGCTGAAGGATGTATCGCTAAGACGGCTGACGTGATTTTTGTTTATGGCAGGAATGCTGTGGAAATAACACGGGCTTTTTAGAACCATGGACGGGGTTAAGGGAACTTTAAAGCGGCTGGAAAATCAGAGAAATTCTGATAGTGCACATTGGTTTTGAGGTTTATGAAAGAGGAAGGATGCTTCATGATACCTGGACGATAAAGTTCAGAAAAACACATACAAGAAATGCATGAGTAGGTCACGTGTGGCCTCTCGACGAAACAAATTCCTTCCCACGACTCTCGAGTATTGCAATATTTCTTGTTTTTGTTTCAGATTCATTTCTGTAATTTTTTAAGACTTTACTGTAACCTATCAAACCTGTTCCACCATCAAGATCAAGCTATTGTGTGTCCAAAATCCACTTTTCTGCCTGATTTCCTCAAATATATCAAAGATGTGTTGATTTTGACTTTTCCAAAACAAATTACTAAAAGGTTCAATAATTTATAAACATCTGCATTGAAGGTATGTCTTCTGGGCAGTTCTGAATGACTGACACTCTTCCTGACACCCTGCCACTAACTGACACTGTTAGGGGCAGTGACACTGACAATGCAACTGGAACATCAGTAAAATGTTCAAACAAGACTACTCCTGGTTCTTAACACAAGGGAGTAGAAAGTTTCACGATCAATATCTGTAGGATAACTTGAATTCTTCTAGTAAATGCAAATTGTCCATGTATGTCTTCCCTTCACAAAGGTCAAAACTGCACACTGTATTCTAAGTTACTTCAAAAGATCACAGAAATGATTCTTAGTGCAGAGGAGATTTGTTATCTGGTAATTTGATAAAGGTGTTCAAAATGTGAGTTTAAAAATACCTGGCCCATATTTGTCTCTGTGCTTGCACAATGAATTGTGGTATTACAACTCTTATATGGGGGATAGTTTTCATTTACTAAAATTCAGTGCTGCTTTGGGTACTCACTTGTAGGCATCTGTTTTTGCATCTAAGAATAGAGGTTATTCCATTCTCAGTGAGATTGGATCTCCAAAGTCAACTTACTATCATTTTAGTGTGTCATCTGCAGACCAGTTGTGGGAGTTGGATTTTGAGTGGTGTCTGAGTGGGCAGTGGATCAGTTGGTGATGTGTCATAAAAAGGGCTACCTTAATCTTTTGCTGTCATTGAACTCCAAACGTGTAGTAGGACTTCTCGAACACACCGAGACATGAAAATGCCAATCATTTTTAGTGGGGTGGGTTCAGTCACAACCTTAGATTGGAGCACTAAATGTTACAGGTTGCTATCACAAGTATTTCTCTTTGTAAGTTTGAAACTGATGTAACCTGGTGGTTGTTATCTTATTAGATACATAACTCAATTACATAATTCAGTCAATAATGTCAAGGCAGCAGGTATATCAATTTATTAGCAATAACCTCCAACTTGAGGGTTTGCATTTTTCATTACCTTCAGGAGTTTCTCACTATTGTTACTTGCAGTGTACATTATTTTCAATTGTATTTTCCCAAACCAATGAGCTTCTCTTGTTCTGTGGAACAGTTAGTGTAAAGGTTGCAAAATCTGTTGACCGGTATTATGGTGAGTACATTGTAGTTTCAGTGTTTGGCTAAGTAATGAGAGAGATGCAGAGGATTTTAGTTAGAATTGGATTTTGTTTTTCTTCCAAAGCAGGACTTTAATCCAATTCAAGAGACTTATTTTCTTTTTCTTAGGTTAGGGAAGTAAGGTTCTGTAGTGAAATGAAGGCACCTTGATTGTCCAGAGCTGTACAAGCTTGAAACTATCTAATATTCAACTGTATCATCAACAATTAAATCTGGAGGGCTGTCAGGGGTTACAGCGGAACATTGATAGGATGCAGAACTGGACTGAGAAGTGGCAGATGGCGTTCAACCCAGGTAAGTGTGAAGTGGTTCATTTTGGTAGGTCAAATTTGAACACAGAATATAATAATGGTAAGACTCTTGGCAGTGTGGAGGATCAGCGAGATCTTGGGGTCTGTGTCCATAGAACACTCAAAGCTGCTACGCAGGTTGACAGTGTTGTTAAAAAGTTGTATGGTGTGATGGCCTTCATCAACCGTGGGATTGCGTTCAAGAGCCGTGAGGTAATATTGAAGCTAAACAAGACCTTAGTTAGACCCCACTTGGAGTACTGTGTTCAGTTCTGGTCACCTCACTATGGGAAAGATGTGAATACTATACATAGAGTGAAGAGGAGATTTACAAGGATGATGCCTGGATTGAAGAGCGTGCCTTATGAGAATAGGTTGAGTGAACTTGGCCTTTTCTCCTTGGGACAATGGAGGTTGAGAGGTGTCCCAATAGAGGTGTGTGTTGCTTGAATTTGCAGCATCTGCAGAACTCCTGTTGTAGAGGTGTATAAGATGTGAGAGACATGTGAGAGATATAAGATATGTGGATACCCAGGGCTGAAATGGCTGACACGAGGGAGTATAGTTTTAAGGTGCTTGGAAGAGGGGATGTCAGAGGTAAGTTTTTCACACAGAGTGTGATGGGTGTGTGGAATGCACTACCAGTGACAATGGTAGAGGTGGATACAATAGGGTCTTTTAAGAGACTCTTAGATAGGTACATGGAGCTTAGAAAAATAGAGGGCTATTCAGTAGGGAATTTCTATGCAGTTTCTAGAGTAGGTTACATGATCGGCACAACATTGTGGTCCAATGGGTCTGTAATGTGCTGTAGATTTCTATGTTCTAAATTCTGCAGAGAAAGAGCATAGAGATTTTCTATGCTTTGTACAGTGTTTGTGTAAGATATATATATATATATATATACACACACATATAACACATACATATACATACAAGGTCTTTGCAATCTGTGAGGGAATGATGTGTGCTGTCTGAAAGTGGATATTTCTTTTGTATGTGTGTATTTTATCTGTGTGCCTGTGAGTTCAGACAATTATGTGATTTCCTCTAACAGTGCAGGGATATAATGCGGAAAGCTGTTTGCTGCTTCCTTTGCACCAGTTGAGGAAACAGAATGAGAGGAAGGAAGTAAAAAAGAAGAGGGAGTGAGATAGTCTAGAGCAGGGGTTGCCAACATTTTTTGTGTCATGGATCCCAGCTTGGTTACCTCTGGTCGAGCGACAAGTGTGGGTGATCTGGATTATGCTCATAGTTTGCTGATTCTAATTATCAATGTTTTCATTTGCAAGTGCTAAACGTTGAGACTTCGCTGTTTGAAAATGTAACTCCATGGTGTGTGTGTATGTGTGGATTGGTGGGGGGGGGGAGGTTGCTGGTGTGAGGAGGGAGGTGATGGAGTGAGAATTGTGAGAGGAGGAAGATGATACAGGATTGAGGAAGGGGGAGACTAGCAGAGAGATGAGTGTAAAGGGCTGATAACTAGACAGAGTAGAAATCTGCAAGGATGTACTGCTGTGGTTCTATAGGGCATTGGTCAGACTAAATTTGGAATATTGTAAGCAATTTTGGGCTGCCCTGGAAAGGGTCCAGAGGAGGCTCACAAGAATGATCCCAGGGCAGAACAGACTTAATGGGTTGAATGGCCAAGTTCTGCTCCTATCTAATGGAGTCAGCTATAAAAGGGAACTAGGAGACTGTGGGGATGGGTGGGTGCACGGAGGGAACCAGGGGCTGGGTGGTTGGTGTGTTGTGGGGTGGAGATATGATCAGTGAGATTTTGAAAAGGATGAATTTTGTGTTATGAATCTTTACCCAGAGATTGTATCTTTTAATATTTATTACACAAATATTATCTGAAAAGGTATATGTGGTGACATGACAATGAGAAGTTGACTGAATGGCTGGGCACAAGGTTTAAGAGCTTGCTGCTGATAGTCAGTGCAAAATTCCAAAAGCTTCCTTGACTGAGGTTTTCAGGTCTTGCTTCTTATCCCGTTTATCCACCCTTATTCCAGTTCCCTATTGAAGTTGCAGGGAAGGATCAGGCATGAATCAAGTCACAGTCCTATTCCCATTGAAAGGGTGAATGAGCTTGAAAGGTGACTCAACTGACTATTCACAAGGCAGCAATTCCATCCCAACTGGACTGGAAATTCAAGATTTCTTCTTTGATATAATAATACAGATAAGTTGGTTATCACTTGTAAGGTATGCTGCCCAACACTGGATCAGCTGTGAAGATTAACCACGTGAGTTACCTTCCCCATTCCAAAGATGTTCAGGTTAATTGGTCACATGTGTGCAATTGGGTGTCACAGGCTTGTTGGGCCAAAAGGCCTGTTACCGAGCTGTATTTCTAAATAATAAATAAGGACATCCAAGTGTCTAATTTTTAACTGGTAGAAATACATTATGTGCCTTACAAGGAAGTAAAATGCTGACTAGTGTTACTGGCACAATCAGTTCACCACTAAGACATTTTGCATCTGCCACCAAGAGGAAGCTTCGTAAGGACTTGCAGCTCGTTCGACTATAGATCTTCAAATTAGGTAAATGTATATTAGGTAACCTTTGGTGCTCAGTTGATCAACAGTAACTGTAAGAGATTAGGGGGTTTTAGATTTTTCCTTGCTAAAACTTGGTTTGGCCCACAATTTGAGTTAGAAACTAGGAGTATGGCAGATTCAGATTCACGTGGTCCCTAGGAAGACACAGAGCCAATAAATGAAGTGAGGTAGAGAGGAGGAGAGGATGAAGCCTCCAAGCCTTAAACATCAGAAAAGATGGTAAATGGTCTTACACTACCAAACCAGTTTTGTGCTTGTGCATCATTTCGATGTGCAATTTATTGGATAGAAACAGTAGTTCCAGTTCATTAAGCAGCTGTATTTTCTGTTTACAGGTAATTACTGATGCTGATTGAAGAACAAAAAGACATGGGGCGTGTGTCCAAGTTTGACGGTTCCAGCGATAGTTCCAGGGGAAGTTCACGCAGTTCGACTCCTCCTGTCGATACTGACCGGCTCAGGGATAAGATGAGCCGCCGCATTGAATCTAGAGACACTTGGTTCTCCCTGGAATTTTTCCCTCCACGGACAGCCAGTGGTGCAGTTAATCTGATCTCCAGGTGAGCCAATTGCACAATAGCTGATTTACTATTTTAGTCTCTTACAGAATCAAGCAACGCTGTCAATCCCGGTTTTTAGCCCATCCCCAAGTGCTGTTAAAGGTGCTGCCTCATTGTGCAATGGGCATGCACAGCAATGGCAGACACCATTGAGTGATCCAAATTCAGCTCCCAGAGAAAGGTGACATCGGTGAACAGGGTAATGATGACATTTGGTATGCTTGCCTTCATAGGCTGAGGCACTGAGCTCAAGAGTCAGAATGTTAAATACTTTTGTTGCTGGGTTTCATAGTATGTTCTAGAACAGGGGACTTGAGTGGGATCTGTTGGGATTGCTGGTAGAGCAAATACCTTCTGTTGGTGTGACGGGGCTACGTACTGGAGCAGTTACCATTGAAACTGGTGATTTCTGTGGTACAGTGTGCTGCAGCTGATGGATGTCCACTGCGTCACTGATTGGAGGTATTGATTCCTGGTGATGCATCAGTGTGCAAGAAATCATTACAAGGGGGCCATATCATCCTCACTGAGTGCTTAGCTCGCTGTGTGCTTTGTAGTTGTAGCTGATATAATATTGCAGACATTTTCTAATTTTCCCTTTCTCCTGTCAAAAGACAGCTTTGGAAGTACTAAACTGGTCTACGTACCATTCTGTGGATGCTGGTCTTTTCTGGAAGAGGCGCTATCACTAAAATACAAATTCTCTACCCTATCAGAATGAGACAAGTTGATAGAAACATCTTAATTGAACCAATTGTTTACTTTGAGAATTCAGAACAGGACCAATGATTTTTAAAATTGTTTTCTTGCTAATTTGGAAGTTAACTGTCCCATTTTCCCTTAACCTTGGTATGGCTCAGTTTACCTGGACCGACTAACCATTGTTCTGATTTGATCAGCGCTCTGGTTAAGCTTGATGAACCACTGGATGAACTGTTGTTGGGATCTTATAATAGATAGTATGCTGTGACTTGTTGACCATGACCTTTGTTTGGTTAGGTTTGATCATATGGCCATTGGTGGGCCACTCTTCATTGATGTCACTTGGCATCCTGCTGGAGACCCAGGTGGTGACAAGGAGACTTCTTCCATGACCATTGCTAGCACGGCAGTGAATTACTGTGGTCTGGAGACATTGCTGCACCTATCCTGCTGTAACCAAACCAAGGATCAGATCACAAAGCACCTGGAGAAAGCTCGTAGCCTTGGGCTGAAGAACATACTCGCACTTCGTGGTGGTAAGATACTGAGCAGTGTTTTGTTTTAACCTCTTCCAGGACTTAGCTCCCTCTCCTGTCACCATGCTACTTCCCACATCAGCAGCAGAGAATCTTCTGGTTTTCCATCTCTAACCTCGATAACTTCTGTTCCATAAATGCCAGGCACTGTTTAATACAATTTAAAATCCTACATAGACTAGGCAAGTTTATTACATAGTTATGCTTTATGTCCTGGGATACAAGAGTATTGGAAGCAAATATTTGAGGTCCTATTGAAGGTACTAAAGGTTCAGATAATACCAGACCCCATTTTAATAATTTTTGGAACTTCTGCGAGGTCAAAGAAATTCCAGGCTACCCAGCAACAACTCCTGACCTATGGCATACTGAATGGAAAGAAACTCATACTGGTGTTCTGGAAAAAAGAGGAAACTCCATCACTCAGACAATGGCTGGCTGCATTAATGGATACTCTGCATCAGAGAGGATAAGATACGTTATCAAGGACATACTCAAGGAATTTGAAAAAATCTGGTAACCATTACTGTTGTATTTAGAAGAGACCGACAGCTGAACTAAGTGTGGGGGGGGGGCGGTAGGACCTAAACAGCACATACAGGAGGGGCGAGGGGAGGGGAGGGCTGGTAAGGGGAAAGGAGATGGGGTGGTAGGGTTTCCTTTGCGGGTTTCCTTTGCTTTTTGCTTGTTTACTATTCATACATTCATTTGATTTTCATTATGTTATAAGAAAGAAAAGAAAAAAGAAGCATTGTACTTTAGGATATTGTCTGTTGTGGTTAAGCTGATGTTGCTTCACAATAAAAACATTTGAAACAAAACGAGAAAAAAACGAATCGATATGTATCGGTGAATCCAGCCTGCCTACTGTTTCCTACATTCATTTGAACTCCAAGGATATGGAAAAGGTGATGAACAAAAGGAACTGTGGCTCATGGGAAGAGAGCTATAGGTTATTGATAAAATCCCTTTTCTATGGCATTATCTATATATTATCTTCTTGTGGATCCTATTCTTGTGTCTATGGGGTATAGAAAGGAATAAACCTGAAGGAATTTTTCCATTATTTTTGCTGGGCAAATAAAATCAGGGAGAGGAAGGGAGATAATAGATCCAAAATTAATGTGAAATATTTACCAGCATTCTGTAGACAACAGCATTAGAGAAAAACATGGTTTGCTGTAGAAATATGGGAAAACTTATGAATCATTGTCAACCAATTAATTCCGCATTAAAATTTTAAAATATGATATAGTCTGTTCTATATTTTTCCCATCTGAGCCAAGTATGTCGGCAATAGGGGGAAAATGAAGTTCAGAGTTTTTGGATTGCAGGAGCTAGTAACAGATCCTGTTGTTTTACGTGCTTTAGATCCTCTTGGTGATGAATGGAAAACTGAAGAGGAAGGATTCAATTATGCTGTTGACTTAGTCAAGCACATTCGCTGCAAGTTTAATGATTACTTCGACATCTGTGTTGCTGGTAGGCTAAGCTTCGAGAACCCAGTTTCTTTGGATCTTGCCATCTTGCTTGAGGCAAGATGATGATTTAAATTGTGTTTCCTTGCAGGTTACCCAACTGGGCACCCTGACTGCAGCAGTTATGAGGAAGATCTCAGCCACCTGAAAGCAAAGGTAGATGCTGGCTCAGACTTCATCATCACCCAACTGTTCTTCAGACCCAAGACCTTCCTGAAATTTTTAAAGGACTGTCGTACAATTGGAATAACTTGCCCCATTTTGCCAGGGATATTTCCCATTCAGGTATGTATGGATAGAGGACTTCGGGAAAGCCTGCTTCCTGGTGTGCCTTCTAAATTCTTTGGCGATACATTTTGTGTTCTCAATTATACACGAGCAATAACATCACCCAGTTTTCTGTAGAAGGAAGACACTTTCTCAATACTTCTGGTGCAATTCAGCTGTTAATCTCATTCTTCTCCTGCCTTGTGACAGAGTTATCACTCATTGCGACAGTTGGTCAAACTCTCCAAGCTTCAGGTTCCACAAGAAATCAAAGACGTCATTGAACCAATCAAGGATAATGATGATGCTATTAGAAATTATGGTATTGACTTGGCCACTGACATATGCAGGGTTCTACTGAAATCGGGATTGGTCCCAGGGCTCCACTTCTACACCCTGAACCGAGAGGTGGCAACCATCGAGATCCTGAAACGACTCAGACTGTGGACTGAGGACCCTAGGTGGGCTTGAACAAAAAAAAAATCTAACTGTGTACATGATTTCTACCATTAATAAAGCTCAGGCTAGCAGAAACCTTAATGGGCCAACTACCCATTTTGCAAAATATTAAATTCTAAATGTCCCTGCCTTCCATAGTTTATTGATTAATTTGTATTACTAATAAAGTTCATCAATGTTTATTTTATCAGAAAAAAATATTATTACTTTACCATGATGGTACTGTAAATGTATTCTGACAACTCCAGGAATTAACCACTTAGATATTTCCTAGCTTTGGATCACACCTTGCAAAGTTGTTACGAAGCGAAGTTGCGGGTAAACCTTTTAATTCTTAAACTCTTTGCTTTCCCAGGCGAGCCTTGCCCTGGATCGTTAGTGCCAATCCAAAGCGAAAGGTTGAGGATGTCCGACCAATATTTTGGGCTTCAAGACCAAAGAGTTACATCTACAGAACCCAGGATTGGGATGAATTCCCAAATGGAAGATGGTATAGTCGTAAATTATTAGTCAAAGTCCAAAGTACATGTATATCACTGTATATTAAGCTGAGATTCATTCTCTTCTGGGCATTCACAGTAGAACCATTTAAAACAGCACACAAAGACGGACAAACAATCAATGCACAAAAGGCCAACAAATTGTGCAAATACAAAATGAAAAAAAAAATAATAATAAGTAAGTACAAATATTGAGACCATGATTTGCAGAGTCCTTGAAAGTGAGTCCAGAGGTGGTGGAATCAATTCAGTGTTGGCGTAAGTGAAGTTATCCGCTCTGGTTCAGAAGCCTGATGTTTGAGAGGTAATAACTATTCTTAAACCTGGTGCTATGACATCTAAGGCCCCCTGTGCCTCCTTTCTGATGACAGTAGCGATACGAAAGGATGGCCTGGAGAAGATTTACCAGAATGCTCATGGATTATGATCAGAGATTAAGGGAGCTAGGGCTTTACTCCTTGGAGAGAAGGAGGATGAGAGGAGACATGACAGAGGTATACAAGATATTAAGAGGAATAGGTAGAGTGGATAGCCAGCACCTCTTCCCAAGGGCACCACTGCTCAATACAAGAGGACATGGCTTTAAGGTAGGGGGTGGGAAGTTCAAGGGGGATATTAGAGGAAGGTTTTTTACTCAGAGAGTGGTTGGTGTGTGGAATACACTACCTGAGTCAGTGGTGGAGGCAGATACACTAGTGAAATTTAGGAGACTACTAGACAGGTATATGGAGGAATTTAAGGTGGGGGGGGTATATGGGAGGCAGAGTTTGAGGGTCGGCTCAACAATGTGGGCCGAAGGGCCTGTACTGTGCTTTACTATTCTATGTTCTATGTAAGAGTCCTTGATTGATGTTGCTTTCCTGCGACAGTACTTCTGGTAGATGTGCTCAATTACTACTGTTTTAACAGTGAACTGTTGTGCAACACAAGTAAGATTCATAACACTAATAAATGTACAACTGTACATGTTTAGCCTAATGCCAGTTTTGGATTTGGTTAGTGGTGCACGTGGAACATCCACACTGTATTTATGTGAAATCACAGAAAATACTGAGGAACATAATTCTCAATTCACGCCTTCCAGGGTTTGAAATTTGAGGATTGAGATGAAATGCCAGTTTGAAAAGCTGGTGGTTACAAGCCTTCCATTTTAAATTTGAGAAGATGAACATGGACTAAAATGTGGATCCCTTGCATTGATATCAGTCCCATCATAAATTCATGAGCACTTAATTTCCCAAGTAAACAATTATACAGAAGATATTTACTGATTCAAATCAACTCTTTAACCAGTATTTTTTTCATCAAACAAATGGCTGAGAATTTGTGTGGGGTACTTGTTGCAATTGATATTTCAGGGGGAACTCGTCATCTCCTGCGTTTGGTGAGTTGAAGGATTACTACCTTTTCTATCTGAAGCAAAAGTGTCCCAAGGAGGAATTGCTGAAGATGTGGGGAGAAGAACTGGTAGATGATAAAAGTATCTTTGACGTCTTCACAGCATATATTAGTGGGAAGCCCAACAGCAATGGGATAAAGGTAATAGAACTATCGTGACCAAATAAAAGACAACCCAAAAGATCTACAAAGTAATTACTTTGTGACTAGTTCTTAAGAAGAGCTAAATTACGAAGAGTTTTCATAGCAGTTTATGAAAACATACAATTGGTTTAAAATGATATTATTTGATGGTGATTTCTAAGTTGCATCCAGTATTTGGCTATAACTTATACCAGATTAAGTTATACAGAAGGGAAAATGAGGCTAACATTCTGCATGGGTTATATTGTAAAGGCAACAAAATGGTCGCTAATACCTGGTTAATGATACTGATTCCAGGTAGAATGATCCAGAGGCTTGAGTTCAAATTGTTAAATTTGGATATTAAAATGAATCTGAATTTTAAAAACCTAGTATCTGTAAATACACTTGTGCATCTAAGTGAGCTTAATTAAAACTCCTCAGTAAATATCCTCTGGAAGAGGAAGTCTTGTATCTTTACTTATTCTGTCCCATGCGTGACTTCATACCCATAGTAATATAGTTTTATCTATGTCTCAGCTAGCATTTCAGTTGAAGAGCAATTAGGGCAAGGCTATAGATGCTGACTCATGTCAGTAGCAGTTGTACAATACATATGGGATTGTTGAACATCAGGACCTCCAGTGCCTGCCTTGATTTTGGTAACACCTGTTGTCTCATCTGAACATTAGTAGGTATTTCAGATGGTTGCTTCCAGTACAATACATTTTGGAAACTTAATTAGCATGATTTGTCAATCAGGTATAAGGAATGCATTTTTCTCCAGGGAGGATTCAAGTAACAGTCATATTGGTAATAACGTTCTGTACTATGACTCTTCCATACATTATGTCTGGTCTTGTCTGTTCTTCAATTTAAATCCAACAGAAATTATATCAATCTGAGTAAATGAGATGTTTTATCACCAAATGCCAGAGAAATTCAGATTAAGAAGATCTTTAAGCCAATGGTTTAGAAAATTTGACTTGAACTTGAGTTTACTTAACAATAAGTTCTGATGGACAAGAGCTTGGATGCTAGAACACAATTTCCTTCTCTCTCACTGTTTTTTCAAAACAGAACAGTAGCTATCACACTCGAGTGATTTTTCTCAGAAAAAGTTACTCTTCATTCTACCCTACTCTCCTACTATCTTGTGTCACGCAATAATATGTGGTAACTCAGAATTCATGTGTAGTGCTAGTTAAGCATGTATCCAGCTGAAGTAAGCCATATAACCCTGGCATTGTTCTTGCTTAGAGATCAATACTCAAGAGTTGTACAACCAATCCAGCCCAGCTCTTAAACAGAAATAAAACCCTGTACCTCTGATTTGTACATTCTCAGGTGACCTGTTTGCCTTGGAATGACGATGCCCTGGCACCAGAAACATCCTTGATGAAGGATGAACTGGAGAAGGTGAACAAAATGGGAATTCTCACCATCAACTCCCAGCCCAACATTAATGCAAAACCTTCAACTGATCCATATGTGGGCTGGGGGCCTGAGGGAGGCTATGTATTTCAGAAGGTAAGAAAACAGTATCACTGAGGATAAAGGATCAGAATTCCTCGATTACGAAGCTCAGCCGTGTGAAAATGGACCATGAGTTAAGGAATCTTGTCATCCTAAGCATTAATCTTGCTCTTCCTATTTTAGGCCTACCTGGAGTTTTTCACCTCCTCAGAAAATGTATCTACTCTACTCAAAGTTCTTCAGAAGTACAAAACACGTGTGAACTACCAGATTGTAAATGTGAAGGTAAGAGGTTATCCATGCCAGATTGAATCACCAATCATGGATTAAAGGCAGTAATCAAATTTCACTTGTTCTGTGTGGAATGGTGCTAGAAGTCAAGGTGCAGTTTGTTCCTTTGCTTCACATTAATAGAGAGACTCTGGGTAACATAACTAATCTCCCAATCATTGTCATCAATGGTGATAGTGGCACTCAACCAGTATAAGACTGGCAGCTCCTTTGCCCTAGAGTGGGGGTTTGCAACCTGGGGTCCATGGAGCCCTCGGTCCACGGTATAAAAAAGGTTGAGAATCCTTGTGCTAAAGGGACTTTCATTCTGGGGATGAAAGGGTTAGCATATGAGAGGTCTTTAGTTCTGGGACTGTACTCGCTGAAGTTTAGAAGAATTGGGGGGGGGGGGTGAAGTCTCATTGAAACCTATTGAATATTGAAAGGCCTAGATAGAGAAGATGTTTTCAATAGTGAAGGAGTCTAGGACCAAAGGGCACAGCCTTAAAATACACAGCATATCTTTAGAAGAGGAATGAGAAGTTTCTTTAACTAGAGCGTGGTGAATCTTTGGAATTCATTGCCAGAGATGGTTGTGGAAGCCAAGTCATTGGGCTTATTTAAAGCAGAGGATGAGAGGTTCTTGATGTGTCAGGCAACAAAGGTAACAGGGAGAAGGCAGGAGAATGGGGTGAGAGGGATAATAAATCAATCATGATCAAATGGCAGAGTAGATTCAAGAGGTCGATTGGCCTAATTCTGCTATTGTCTCATGGACTTTCATCGAGACCAGCAAACCAGCCTGAACTGGATCTGGTAGTGGAGGACGACAAACTGTGTTTGCAGTGGACATGGACACCATGGAAAGTTAATTGGTAACAATCCACTTTATGGAATACTGTGTTGATTTTTAGACTGTTGCTGAGAGGTAGTATTGTATCAAATCTACCACAGCTAGTAAGGATTACAGCTGTTTTCTCTCTGCTTCATGAACTAACCTTGTACTATGTGCAACCTTTCTGCAGGGTGAGAATATAAATAATGCGTTTGACATGCAGCCAATTGCAGTTACATGGGGTATCTTTCCTGGACGTGAGATAATCCAGCCCACGGTGGTTGATCCTATCAGCTTCATGTACTGGAAGGTAATGAGAATCAAACACTTTGGAGTAAAAATAACACCTGAAGTTGATAGTCCTTCTACTGCAGTTGGCCTCGGTGCCTTGGTTAGCAGCTCCCAAAACATTGCTTTGTGATTCATCTGTTATCCTGAGTGGTTAACAATCAACGATAATTTATTTCCAGTATTTTCACTAATATCCTCATCCACAAATTGTATTAAATGGTATTTAAAAAAAACATTTGGACTGTTGAGAAGGGGAATGTCTATATTTGTGGAGTTGGGGATGAGGAAACAGTTTACAGACTTGGTAATGCTGTGATTTGTTCTTAGGATGAAGCCTTTGCCCTATGGATTGAGCAATGGGGGAAACTATATCCAACTGGCTCTCGCTCTCAACAGATAATTCAAGATATTCACGATCACTATTACCTTGTCAATCTTGTGGATAATGACTTTCCACTTGAGAACTGTCTTTGGCAGGTTATTGATGATGTATTTAAGTTAAAAGCATCAGAAAAGACTCCTGGTTTTCCAGCTTGTGACTTGCCAGTGGAGCCATGAAGTCTCAATGTCCAGGACTACTTGCACCATCAAATGGGCCTTAAATTCTGATGATTGCTGGGCCTTGTTATGGGAAGTATACATCATCTCAGCCCTTTAACTGAACAGAATGGATTTCTGATAGTGTTTGGTGCTGTGTTTGCTGTGATTCTTGTCACTTTATACTGTGAACTTGCAGTATTTGTACAACTTTCAGTGGAAGGATAGGATTGAATATGATCTTAATTCTGGTGAACTTTGTTTCTGGGAGATGATCTGTTTATTATGTTTCTGTACTGCCGTTGTTATATGGGGGTAGAGTTCAAAAACTTGTCATGTTTCAAATGATAATCTTGCATATGGAGGCAAAGGCGAGTATGTGGCAAGAGTCCGTAATTCTTACCTGAAGCCTGACTGCTTTTGCTGAATTTCCAGAGTTGTATCATTCAGTGTTGTCTAGACTAATCAGAGCAGGCAATTTTTATAGCGACTTTACTTCCCCTTCCCAGTTATCCACCTTTTGGATGTTGCACTGTGTAATAACTGAGACATTACACAGAAATGGCACACCAAGAGAAAGGAATATGGAAATAGTACACGTCAGCTGTCCCTGGTGATGTGGCCAACATAACTTGGGTCCCTTCCATTCAGTAATGACCCTGAACCAATACTGTTGTCTCACTGTAAACCCATATGAGGTTGATGTTGTGAGGTCAAAGGGTAGGAGAAGTTTGATGTGCAAGTCTAGCAGCCAGAACTAACAGTTTACAGCCTTTTAGCACTCTGCCTCCAGCTATTCTGATCTCTTCCCATTTTCATACTTGTCTTTTTGGCATTTGCTGAAAATTTAAAAATGTTTTTCCCCAATGTGCTATGAACATATATTATATATTCAGGTATTAAAAATGCCCCTTTAAACTGGTTTAAGCATAGATCAGAATCTGTCTTAAATGAGTTGACCCTGTAATGGCAAAGCAACCTTGCTGGCTGCAAAGGTGCAGTACATTTCTATTAACAGGAATGAGTGAGAGTTTAGGGTCTCAGCATAAGTATGGCTGTGAATCTGTGTAATGGATTCTGCTATCTCCCACATGTAGTATCTATGGAAATAATCTGAGCAACTTCAGGTAATGTGAAGAATCACATTGATTGGGGCTACAGGAATAACTCCCTCCTGTTCTTCCAGACAGTTATGGGATTTGTTTTATGTTCATCTGTGAGTGCAGACACGATTTCAAAACAGCAGTGAAGTGCCAACTTAGAGCTCTGTGTTCAAGCCATTGAAGAGGGGTATAAAGTTGTTTTTATCAGAATGCTGATAATATTTATCAATGAGGAAATACTTGTAAATGGGTGCTATATTTCTCTGAATTTGAACAGAAACTTCAATTCAAATAAAGTACATGGGTGGCTGAGCACTTTTAACAATTGAGAAAGAAAATAACTGGACAGAGGACTGGCATTGGCTGAGGCTGTGTATTCAAACAGGGCAGTGCAGTCAACCTTGCAAATCTCAACTACAAGCAGCGGTGATGACAAAACTAGAACAGCGATCTTCACACCAATCAAGATGCAATCTGTTACTGATGTACTCCTAGAACCACAACTAGTGACAATATAGTGGACTCCTGAGTCTCAGTCCCAGAGAAAATCCTGTCCGACTAATCCTACGGGCTGGTACTATTGTGGTATTCAATAGAATCAGATTTATTACCACTGACACACGTCATGAAATTCGTTTTGCAGTAACTGTACATTGTAATACATAAATTCCTCTGAGTTATAACAGGAATATAAAAATAATAAATAAATAAAATCTGATAATGATACAAAAGGGAGCAAACTAGTGAGACAGTGTTCATAAGCCATTCAGAAATCTGATGGTGGAAGAGAAGGAGCTGTTTCTAAAATGGTGAATATGTGTCTTCAGTCTCCTAGGCCTCCTCCCTGATGGTAGTAATGAGGAGTGGGGGGGTGGGGGGGAACCAGCTGTTGAAAGTCTCCTTGATGGTGTGCAAGCCAGTGCCCATGCTGGAGCGGGCTGAGTATACAACCTGACTCTTAGGAGCCATCAGGTCAAACGTGGGCAAGGAAGCTTTCTCTTGCTACCAATTATTCTCTCTCACTTAAATGACTACTTCATGTTACATAACTCCAGGAACAAGTAGTGACAGAAGCAAGGACACAGAACACACTCCAGCTGGGTACTTCGGTGTTCACCATCACTGACCAAACAAGGAGTCCTAAAGAACATGGCTGCCATTCTGGTAGTGACTATGTCAACTTAAAAAAAAGTAGTTTTTAAAATTATGTTAGCAAATTGCAGTAAAATTCACTAATTAAACTATTTAAGGTTTAGAAACTGAAGAACGATCTCCTGACAGTGAGTTCTTGCATTGCCTATGGCCTTTTGTGGGAGGGACACTTTGGGTAGTTCTCAACATTATTGGAAATTGTGTAGTTGGGAAGGCTAAGTGAGTTTGTAGGGCTAGTATGGGATGACAGCAAGGCTAATGCAGTGGACTACAACCCTAGGCTTCATATGGGAAGTTGAAGAGAATCCATCAAACTTTAAAACAAAGCATCTATAATTATACTATAAAATCAGTATTATTTATTAAAATGCTGTTTTGGTTAGTTTGAATGACTATGTTTGGTACATCTCATAAAACATCTGGAAGGCTCAGGCTATAGGAGTATGTGAGATAATCACAAAGAAAGATTGACTGATCCAATGAGTATGGGGCCTCACAAAAACTTGTCAACTAGAGACATTAATGAGAATTTCATAACTTTGGTTTTATAGGAAGTTTGGAGCCCTGCATCTCAATTTTGTATTGAGATTAACATTAAGATTGTGGTAAGAGCCACTATCAATTATCACTATTACCCAATCCAAAAAAGGCAAGAAAAAAAAATGAGAATCTGCAGCTGCTGGAAATGCAGAGTAGCATACACACAATGTTGAAGGAACTCAGCAGATCAGGCACCATCCATAGAAAGGAATGAACAGTCATCGTTTCAGTCTGAGACCCTTCATCAGGGCTGGGAAGGGGGGGGGGAGAAGGACTAGAAGCTAGAAGGTAATGGGTGAATGGCAAAAATAAAACAATGGGCTAGTTAGAAAACTTTCATAGATTTCTCTTTGACTACTGAAGGTGAATGAACACCTGGACATAAGCTATGGATCTTAGGAGAGGTTACAATACCTAAAACTGATACTCACAAATCTCCATGAAAAATTTCCAATATAAAGTTACTGCTCTGTGTATTTTGGTAACAGACGACGTTTAAACTGAAAATGAACCAAGTAAACTTTTTGGTTCCTTTGGCAGGGCCAGTACATCACTACAATATGAGACCAGCCAATATTCTGGACAGCTTGGCTTCTGGGGTAGTTGAATTGTAATTTTGATATCATGGGTATAGGGAAGGAGAATCATATCTCGCTGATGTCATTGAGGGTGAGACGCATGATTGAAGAATCTCTTCAGACAGGAAATTGTTCTCTATTTCATATTTATTTGGCCCGACGCCTCACAGACTTTAAATAGCTACAATAATGCAGGTTTGTGCATCCAGCTTTGCATGATATACACAAGTTAAGAGGTCCCTAATCCACCCTTAAGTAAAGGAAGCCTGTTGGATATTAGTTGCTCTTCCTCATCATATTAAGGTCCACCAATCACAACTTTTTAGGCAGCTCCCCTGATATCCTCTATCTGATCATTGATAAAGATTATCAGACATAGCTGATTCCTTGGAAGGATCTATCAACGAAGTTGCCATCATTTGATTTTCTTCCTGCAGAAATTCAACCTGGTCCTCACTTGTTGCTAGATCCACACAGTCCTGAAGGGTTTCGGCCCAAAACGCCAACTGCACTTTTTTCCGTAGATGCTGCCTGGCCTGCTGAGTTCCTCCAGCATTTTGTGTGTGTTGCTCCGATTCCAGCATCTGCAGATTTCCTCTTGTTTGTAGTTCTTCTCAATGTACTGTTTATGGCACCTAATTCTGCTCTGAGGAATCTTTTAGTCCTCAGATATCCTAATTCAAAATCCTGTTTTCATGTACCAGGTTTCATTTGTTGCCAATCTTTGTTCCCAAGGATTTTTTTTTCCTTAAACCTAAAATATTGTTTCTGGTTTAGTCTAATGTTTTAATATGCATTTCTTTTCTTAAACTTCAGGGACAAACTGAAACACACTTCTCCAAGGATTGCTTTAAACTTTATTCTTATCCACAGCTGGTGAAAATGCCCTAATTTTACTGAAGTCATACATTTTACACAGATTGTTTTTCAACAGATAATGGTCCAAGCAACAATATTTTGGTCCCTATTCCTCTGAAAAAACACAGGGCTCTGGTAGCAATGAAGGGTCACCAATAAAACCAGGTATGGTGTGGCACAGATCAGCTTTGTTAACCTGCAGTTAATATACATTTAGCTTTTGCATTCTGAGTGCAAGATCATCTGCTCTCATTGATTTGATCTTACCGCTCACATTGTGTTTGGCTTTTGTGTTTAAAGTGGTGATGGGCTATGTAACACCATGCATTTATGAATGGGAATTAAACTTTATAAAGATGCCACCACTGTATATTCAGCTGTCACCCACTCTACCCTCTCCATATTTTCACTGCACTGCTCATTATTCTATTTTATCTTTCAACTGTTCAAATTCTCAAACAGTGTGAGCCTGAGTGAGAGAAAAGCAATCTGCTGCTGTAGAAACTAATGTTTTTATCCAATTAACAGGCAGAGGGTGTGTGAGCAATCAGTATATGATCTAAGGAATGAGCCTGGCAAGAGCAGTGAGTTCAAAAACTTAATGGATGCTTTGGGTGACACATGTCAGAACGGCCTCAGAATGAATTCCAGTAACACCGGCTGCTGTGTAGTCAGCCCTTCAGGATAATCATCTATCTTGTTTGACAGACAATAGAAAACTTTGTTGTCAGTGAAATATGTGCTCTACAATCTTACCAAGTACAAGTACAAAAGTACAAAAGGGCAAGTACATATATCAAAACACTTACTAAAAAGCTAATTTTCCTTCTGCTGAAACTGACACATACACACTGGCACTGTTTTGAGGTCCTGTCCACTGTATGTTAAGAATCCCAAAGGCACCAGTTTAAAGTTCTCTCACGTTTCCTATCCAATGGTTATCCCTCAGCCAAAAGCTCTAAGCACCATTTGATCATTAGCTCAATGCTACTTATGGAAAACCTCTGTACAAAATTATCTGTCAAATGTCCCACTTAACAACAGCAACTCTATTTCAAAAGTTCTTGTTCTGGACTAAGGTCAAGAAAGGTGCTTTGTAAACAAAAGTTTTTTTAAAATTTCTTTTCCAGTGTGTGTGTCTCACTTCTTTGGGCATTACTGAATATCTTTAAGCTTTGTATTTCATGGAGAAAAGGATAAACTATTAATCTATGTGCAAGTTCAATTTATTGCTAGAACCATGTGGAGGGCTTTTGATACAGATTTGAGATTATCTCTCAATCAAGACAAACCATTCCATTTTATCCAATTAAACACCACCACGTAACAGAACTGTCACACACACTTCTGATTAGAATAAGCAGAACTCTTGGCAAGTGAATACAAGTCCCAGACACAGTCATTGATTAGTTCAATCTTTAACTGTATCTTTAATCAGGATGTGATTCCCAAGTTGCACAGCAAAACCTGATTTTAGTCAAAATAGAAATAAGCTTTCTGGAAGAAGTCCAAAACAAGTCAGCTGGGATTATCTGGTGAGTCCTTTTTGCAAAGTATGTATGTCTGTCTGTTTGTGAATCCACATGTTCATATCTGTATTTGAGCTCAGAAGGTGATTATGCTTGTGGTGTACTTAGTAACATACTCAATTAAATATTTTAAAAAACCATTGCAGTCAGTATTGCAGTTGCCACAATGGAACCATGCCAAGCACAAGATTGTAATATCACAGGAATTAAAGCAGTACATTTACAAAATGTATCAGTATATTTAATTTCAAGGAGATCGGGACATTTCCCATTTAAACTTAAACCAAGTTATTAAAAGAGTGGAACTAGATGAAGAATGACTGTGATATTATTTTGTTACAAGCACAAGAAAATCTGCAGATGCTGGATGGAAATCCAAAGTAATACACATAAAATTGCTGGAAGAACTCAGCATGCTAGGCAGCATCTATGGAAAAGAGTAAACAGTCAACGTTTCGGGCCAAGACCCTTCAGCAGGACTGGAAAAAAATATTATTTTGTTTCTGCTTTACACTCAGTCGTCAATATTGCATCAAACTACAGCCAGCTACACGGAACTAGATTAAATTTGTTAAAATTACTTTGCAACTGGGTTGAGGCATTTTAAAAATCTACTCAAGCACAATTTTGTTCTAGCACACTTGCACTCAGTGGAATGGAACTATACATAACATGAGTCTACATCTTCAAAAATGTAGGCATGTTCCATTTGACAGCAAATGGAAATTAACTTTAGGGCATCACTTAATCGGACATCTTGATGTTCAGGAATGGAATTGTCGTGAGGGGACCATAATCTCATCTGTTTTTTATTGATGTAGGAACTGCTGTACCTAATAAAGTGGCCGCTAAGTGTATGCTCATGGTCGTCTTCCACTGCAGCCCATTCACCTCAAGGTTCCACGTGTTGTGTGTTCAGAGGTGCTCTCCTGTACACCACTGTTGCAATGTGTGGTTATTTGAGTTACTGTCACCTTGAACCAGTCTGGCCATTCTCTGACCTCTCTCATTAACAAGGCATTTTTGCCCACTGAACTGTCCCTCACTAGACTTTTTTGTTTGCTTTTTGCACCATTCTCTGTGCACCCTAGAGTCTGTTATGTGTGAAAATACCAGGAGATCAGCAGTTTCTGAGATACTCGAATCAGTCCATCTGGCACCAACAACCACTCCACGGTCAAGTCATTTAGATCACATTTCTTCCCCATTCTGATGTTTATTCTGAACAGTAACTGAACCTCTTGACCACGTCAGCACGAGTTTATGCATTGAGTTGCTACTACATGACTGGTTGGTTAAATTTTTGTATTACTGAGCAGGTATACAGGTGTACCTAATAAAGTGGACACAGTGTACAGTATCTTTTCTCATTCATGCAGGAATAATCAGCCACTACAATACTTACACAGTCTGTCCCTGAACAGTCTCAGCTTTTCCTTTTAAGTTGAAATAATTCCAAAATTGCACAGTGATCAGGTACAGCTGCTTATTGCCAAAACACTACCATCTAGACTTATGGGGAGATGAGTTAAAAACATCGAACCCAGATAAAAGCTTTTGCACAATTAACATTTAAATGAGAAAATTCAGTTATTCTTGGGTTTACTGCAGTACACACAGACATATCAAGCAAGAACACCAATGTCATTATAAAAAAGACAACCACACAGACCCTCTGCTGCTTTTAATCAAATGTATTCAAAACTGAATACTGAAAAAATAAGTAAAAAGCCCCAAATACTGGATAATATCCATTAATCCATCAAAATGAAACAGAGGAAATAGGAATACAAATACTTAAATGCACAGAAACTACTAATTTAGAGTAAGTTTTATAAGGAAACATGCCCCAAGTATAACTCGTTAAAGGCATCTCAAAAACAGATGCTGATAGATAAAAGTCCACAATAAGTTCCGCAAGTGAGAGTGGAGAGAAAACACAGACATTTAATGTATAATTTTAAATCGACTACATTTTGAACCACAAGATTCTCCTCAGTGGAATTCTCAGTGCCATGAACTGGGAATGATGCTGGGTAAGCTCACAAGGTCACCGAACCGAACCTAACCCTGGTTTCTGTGATGTTGCATGCAGGTTAATTACCAGCATATTACAAAGCATGAAGTTAGGATCTTCTCAGAGCATGCCTAAGAAAATGTACCATCTCTAACCTGTCCAATGGGATGCTAACTTACCAAATGACAGACAGGAACAGACCGACACTGGACACAAGGGTTTTGATAGTCAACACTGTACATCTCCACAAG
The DNA here is from genome assembly GCF_030028105.1 of Mobula birostris. Classification (NCBI taxonomy): domain Eukaryota; kingdom Metazoa; phylum Chordata; class Chondrichthyes; order Myliobatiformes; family Myliobatidae; genus Mobula; species Mobula birostris. Next base: position 20,521,548 of record NC_092396.1, read on the forward strand.
CAAACACAGTGAGAAGCTCAAATCTGTACTAGGAGTGAGCTTGAGGTTCACCAACATCATGAGTCACTCTGTTTTTCAAAGGCCAATCTGTACCAGGTAGTGAAAACCTAAAAATAAATTAGACACATCAGGTTTACAGTTAATGGATTCTGTGTGTGAAGGAGAGTCAAATTTCTGTTATAGGAGTGTATAGTTCAAAATCTGAGACCAAATTGTTCCCCTGTTGAATTACAATTGTGCACCCTATAACATTGTTTCTGTAATGTTTTACAGTGTATAATCAGAGTGAATAGCAGTTCAAACAAAACACTAATTAGGAAGCTCTGGAACATTTTAGCTCAGACTATGAATAACTGTCCATTTCTATGTCACCACTGCTGAAACAATGTGACTAGGGAGGGGAGGAGAGGTGAATTCTGCATCTCACTCCAAAGGCAATTGGTAAATCCAGACCTGATGTTCATTCAGGTATGGTGTTACTGAAACAGTGCATTAAGGACATGAACCAAAACATTTGCAGGCCAAATCAAAAAGAGAAAATCTGTTACAAGAAGTAGCTTATCCCTCATCTGGGCCCCTTGTCTAAGAAAAGATGTGCTGGCATTGCAGAGGGTCCAGACGGGGTTCACAGGAATGATCCCAGGAATGAAAGGGTTAACATGTGAGGAGCTTTTTATGGCTCTGGGCCTGTATTTACTGCAGTTTAGAAGAACTGGGGGGGGGGGGGGAGATCTCATTGAAACCTATCAAATATTGAAAGGCCTAGAAAGAGTGGATGTGGAGAGGATGTTTCCTGTAGAGGACGAATCTAGGTCCAGAGGACACAGCCTCAGAATAGAGGGACATCCATTTAGAACAGAGAAGAGGAAAAGTTTCTATAACCAGAGGGTGGTGAATTCAATGCCACAGATGACTCTGCACACCAGATCATTAGGTCTATTTAAGGTTCAGGTTGATAGGTTTGTGATTTATCAGGATATCTCTGCTTTACTCCAGATCTTGTGTAAATCCTGGATAGGAGAAAGAGAAACCAGACAGATTTCCTGACTACTTATCTATGATCCCAAAATTAGTGTTTTGGGAAATGGACGGAAAGTCAGTTGTAATTCCTCAAAAAAATGGCATGGGTGGATAAAGGTCAGATCTCTGATCCCCAGTCATAAAGAAAGGCCAATGCGTGATAAACCAGAGCATTTAACAAAGGGGATCAGCACCTTCCAGGGAGGCTGACTAGCATTGCAATGTATGTAACTTTGGTACCTACATCCAACATCAGGATCCTGTTGTCCTGGGCTGCAAACGCCTGTGACACCTGCATCTGTATAAACCGTCTACGCCACAACTGCCACACCTTCACCTCCAGCCTCTGCTCATACTGTGTGGGGAGGAGAGAAGCTTCCATTAGTGTGAAAAGCTGTAAGAAGAGCATGGTTCCAGTGGCACCTGACTGTTCATTACTAAAGGCTCCCAAATTATGAGCAGATTGAAATGCAATCAGCTCCCCATTACTATTTTGCAGGCAGAGGGCATGTCTCCTAATTATGTCAATATGAGGACAAGGCTCAGCTGCAGCTTGGACCCCATTATCCCAGCCTGCCCACAAAGAAGACTGACAACTCGGCAAGAACATCTGAGGCCCCAAATAGATTAAGAAGCTTCATCTATGCAGAGATTCTCAGGGGAGGTTGCCTTGCCCTCAGAGGTCCTCCTTGAGTCAATGTTATCATGTAATTCACTGATTAATTAAGACTTTGAGTAGGGATCTATATATAACATATTACCGACTGTAGCAGCTGAACAGAATTAACCAGACACCACAGGTTTTTCATCCCCAGAGAGAAAGATGATAAATGACCCCGGACCAGCCTCAAATGGACTAGTGCTGAACTTGATAAGCATGGGACAGGACAGGTGATGTCTGTGGATGAAACTATTAGTCACCAAGAAGATTTGAGTAGAGTAACACTTAGCACTCCACATACTTTAGAATGTATTATTTGTCTAGATTCTAGATTAAAGTCCAGACTAGCTAACCAGATTGTGGATTGTCAAATAAAGAAATAATATATTTTTAAAATCTTCATTAACAGCCCTGCTGAAAATTATTCTACAGGGGCACAGTTGAGAGTATCCTGACTGGCTGCATTACTGCCTGGTATGGGAACTGTACCTCCCTTAATCGCAGGACTCTGCAGAGAGTGGTGCGGGCAGCCCAGCGCATCTGTAATTAATAACTTTCCATGATTCAGGACATTTACAAGGACAGGTGTGTAAAAAGGGCCTGTAGGATCATTGGGGACCTAAGTCACCTCAACCACAAACTGTTCCAGCTAATACTATACGGGAAACAGTACCACAGCATAAAAACCAGGACCAACAGGCTCCGGGACAGCTTCTTCCACCAGGCCATCAGACTGATTAACTCATGCTGATTTGAGTGTATTTCTGTTTTATTGACTATTCTATTCATTAAAAATTATTATAAATTTCTATGATTGCACATTGCACATTTAGATGGAGACGTAACAAAGATTTTTACTCCTCATGTATGTGAAGGATGTAAGAAATAAAGTCATAAAGTCATATTGTAAGACGGAACAGGATAGTTTATGTTATTTATTCCTATGGTTTGACTTTCTTATAAATAATTTAAATAGAAAATTGACATTGGTATTATTTTATAATTGTAAATCCAACCAAAATATTCACAGCTTAAACTGGTTAAATGAAAAGTCATTGTTAAAAGGGAACTGATTTTCTCACCAGTCCCCTGGTCACTAGCTTGCTCGTAGTGAAGTTCTTCCACTGTTTCCAGATTTCCTGAAGCTTCTCAACCCTTTTTTCCTCGAGGAACTGCTGTAGGAATGTTTGGTTCCGCCAGTTCTTAAAAAATAGCTTACTGTGGAAAAATAGAATCAGCTTGTAAGTTCATTCTGAATTCATCAACCCAACAAGCCCCTCCGATTCCATGCAAGAACATTATTGTGTTATAAAGTGAAAGAACCAGAGTAGGCAGTATTTCAGTGACAATGCAAGACTAATCACCATGATTGATTCCTGTGGTGTTCCTCCGCACGAGATTCCTCTGCGTCCCGCTGCTTCCGTGCCCTCACAAGAACAATCCATCGTGACACACATTTCTGAGACACGTATCTGGCACGATATCTAAGTGCCTGCAACTGTCAAAGAAGAAGATATAAGCAGTGGCTTAGATAAAGGTCACTAAGTAACAACCCATGCTAACAATTCGTTCTCAGTATTTTTTTTACATGCAGTTTATCTTCTTTTGCACAATGGTTGTTTGTCAGTCTTTATCTGTTTATGTAGAGCTTTTTGTAAATTCTATGGTATTTCTTCATTCCCCATTTTGCCTGAAAGAAAATCTATTTCAAGGTAGTATATGGTAACATATACATTACTTGATAATAAATTCAGTTTGAAGTGAAAACAGCCAAATTACTGAACCATTTCATCTCCAACAGTAAGTGACTCAAAACACAGGTATGCTCCTTTTGTATCTTGTATAGACAGCACCATTAGAAATTAGTACTCTGTCTGATTACATTACAATGCTACTTCATTTGTCTAATTTTTTTTACTATTTGTGGCTCTTGCACAGTCCTGTATTTGTCAAAGTGGAGCAAAGATCAAGTAAATCTGGCGGAAGCAAATGATGTAGGGAATGGCAAGGTGGAGCACCCCGGGAGGGATGTAGGACAGGTGGCAGAGAAGGAATGCCAGGGGTGGGGGGGGGGGGGGGGCACTTGTGCAGACACAACCAACCCTGAGGCACCAGACAAGGTTATTTGATACCAAACAATTGGTTTACTGATTATGACAGAATGTCCCTCTGGTGTTCCTGCTCCCTCCCTCTCTCTTCCCCTTTTCCCAATCATAATTGCCCTCTTCTTGCCCCATTCCCACTCTCAGTCCACAAAAGAGACCAGGATCAGAATCAGGTTTATCTTCACTCATATGTCATTAAATTTGTTTTCCTCGCGGTTGCTAAACAGTGCAATACATAAAACTACATTTCATTTTTAAATCTTTTTATTAATATAATCTTCTACAGCTATAAAATACAGAAATTCAACAAATTAGTATATATGTAATAAAGCTGAAAAAAAACATATATATGCTAATGAAAAAAAATTTTTATAAAAGAGAAAGAAGGAAAAAAGAGAACCCCAGCTAACTGAAAAAAAAACCCCACTAACTATAAAACAAAAAGAAGAGGAAACAAAAACATTAGGAACCAACTCTCAGATAATTGCAGATGATTGCAATACATAAAATTACCACAGTCCTGTGCAAAAGTCTTAGGCCCACTAGCTATATATATATATATATATATATATATATATACACACATACACACACACACACACACACACACACACACACACACACACACACACACACACCTGAGACTTTGCACAGTACTGTATAACAAATTCCATGCTAGAAATCTGTTGGCTTGTATGGAAATAACAAATAAGCACATTTTATTCTCTTTAATGGTCGTTGAAAAGTAATAGAAAAGCAACACTTTCGGAAGTCTTATTAATTAGCACATATCTTTCTACACCTACCTCGCTGTACCAGGTTATCAGTGCTTTGTGCAGGATTTGCTTAGTCTCTCCTTGCACAAACAAGGCCATCTTACGTTGAAAGTGCAACTGAGTTCTCCAGATCGCAAATGCGGAGTTAAGCTGCAACAGTGAAGCTTGTGCTGATACAGTCAATGCCCAAAGCTTCTGCAGATGTACATTTCCAATCCAAGTGAGAAGGCACCTAGGATTTGATGAGAAAGCAAACCAGTTCAGCTTAGCTGGTTATCTAATGTGCAGAAATACAAACCAGTAATCTTTTTGGTAAATCCCCAACATGTGGTTTGTAGCTATTAAGTTATGTGCTTTCTACCCAGTATCTCGGCCACAATGGTTCTCATCAGGGTGGTGTTGCATCTCTTTAACAATAAATAATAAATGTTGTTCATAATAGGAAATATATATACAAATACAAAAGAAGAGGAACAGTGCACTGCCCTTTATATACTCTATGTAGTGTTGTTCAGTTTATACATTCACAATCTCATTGTACTGTATATTATAAATAAGAGATTCTGCAGATGGTGGAAATTTTGAGCAACACACACAAAATGCTGGAGGAATTCAGTAGGTCAGTGGGTATTTATGGAGGGATATAAACAGTCAACATTGACTATTCATTTCCCTCCACAGATGATAAATGCTGTGTGCCTTCAGCATTGTGTGTGTGGTTCTGTACATTAGCTGTGACGGCACACTTTTCTGTACATAACACCACAGCACTGCCAATTCTGGTGGGGCGGAGGGGAGAGGATACACACAGGGCTCACTCAGCCTTAGATGGTATTAGTAAAGTTCTTAGGTTTTCATAGTAAAATGTGAAACGTTCCATCTTACGATACAGGTTGCCCGTGATACCACTACAGTACTACTGACACCTGACCTTTATTGGTTTAATTTAAACATGGCAGCTTTAAATTATTTCAAAACAGATTGACTTTTTCAATGGAATATGTACCTAAAAGTCTGGAAACATTATCAATGCCATTATACACCCAAGTTTTATTCTCATGATCCGTGATGTGCTGAGGGGGGGTTGTTACATTCCTTTTCGTTACCTGGCAGCAATGAGTTAAAGAACAGCAAAGAATAGGAAAGTGGATTCCAAACAATTGTGAAGTCTGTTTTCAGCATGGCAGAGAGCATAACAGCACAGCAGATAGCGTGGACTTGTCATACCTGCGAAGTAAAGTTAGATGGTAGAACAAAGCGGCCCCTTTTTGTTTCCGATATAATGTTGCCATCTGATAAAAAGCAGTCTGCTTCTGTTGGTGCTGTGATGCAGAAATCATCTTCTTCTGCCTCACGCTCTCATCCTTTCGCTCTATAAAAGCAATCGGGGTGCATTCATGTATCAGAATTGGTTTAAAATGACATTACAATAATGGGCCAATCTGTTCCGCATGCCCAGAAAATGTACGCGGATGTGCTTGATGTAATGATACAGGAGTTACAACGACACACACAGATGATATTTAGTGAGAGTTCAACACTACAAAATTTGGATGACTACTCATATTCTGAAATAATTATTAATCTCAGGATTACAAAATACTATTCAAAAACAATAAAACCAACCTGCACTCTGTCACATGTACATACACATCCCATTGTGCAAAACCTTGTTGTCTCTCAATTAAATTTTTGCTTGTCACACTAAGGGGACAATATTTCAGGGGTCCAATAGCAATGGTGATGGTGAGTGGGCAACATCTGAGATTTTGTTCACGTTGTTAGTTTTTCATTATCATTTTAATGAATATAATTTACTGAGAGAAATGAGGTCAACTGAAGCAGTATTACAAGGTACGTGTGGTTGACTGAGATAGGCAAAAGAGAACGAAAGACACGCATGTACATAGGTACACACATTAAGAAAATCTGATTAGATAATAGTGTTCATTAAAAGAAAAGCTCAAATTCAATGATCCATTAAGAAACTAAGAGCCAGCAGTATTGTTCCTACAAATACGCTCAGTGGCTACTTTATTAGGTACAGGAGTGAACCCAGTTTAGTCTTCTGCTGCTGTAACCCATCCACTTCAAGGTTCAATGTGTTGTGCATTCAGAGATGTTTTTCTGCATATCCCTGTTGTAGCATGTAGTTATTTGAATTACTGTCACCTTCCAGCAAACTTGAACCAATTCTGGCCGATCTCCTCTGACCCCTCTCATCAACAAGGCGTTTTTGCCTACAGACTGCAACTCATTGGATGCTTTTTTGTTTTTCACACCATTCTCTTTATCTTTAGAGACTGCTGTGTGTGAAAATCCCAGGAGATCAGCAGTTTCTGAGATACTCAAACCACCCCATGTGACACCAACAATCATTCCACAGTCAAAGTCACTTAGATCACATCTCTTCCCCGTTCTGGTGTTTGGTCTGAACCACAACTGAACTTCTTGACCATGTCTACATGCTGTTATGCACTGGTTTGCTGTCACATGATTGACTAATTAGATAATTGTATTACAGAGGTGTACAGGTGTACTCTTCCACAATTTCAGTGCATTTCCCTAACAGCTTCTGATGGCAGACAGATGGGAGATAAAAGCACTGTCTCAATTTTGCTAAAGGTTTGTTACATATCTAAGCAGCCTTCCATTACGGAAAGACTAGCAACAAATGCAGTCTGTGATCTTCAGAAGAACTCACCTTTTACCAATTTGGCCCAGGCGAGCAGCAGCAGCCTCAGTTGCCTCATTTTAATGTTATTAGCAAACTGATAGGACAGCTGGGATAATCTGATAGCTTCCTTCCAATTGCTGAACAACTGCAAATGAAACAGAGGAAGAAGAAAAATGGAGCAGTCATAAGAGAACATAGTATTGGAGCTGTCAAAAACAAATATAACTGTTTGCAATGAGGCCACAGCTTGTAAACCTTGAGAGCTCTCTGCCGGATAATTTTACATGAGTCATGTGAGATGTGACTGATCCCAGGCTTTGTCAGGAATCCACAAAATACATCATAGCAAAACATGACCTTGTTCTCATCCAAAATCATCCTAGATTGGAGGAGGGGGATTGTCAATCAACACTGAGAGCCAAATATTGCTGAAAAATAACCACACGGCTACGGGGAAAGAGATGGATCCAAGGTTAACAACATCCTGGCATCCAGTTCTTAAACTGGCACATGAAAAATGTATGCACAGTGAGGCACGAATGACCCAGCTGTTTGAGATTCAAAGCTAGTCAGGGTTAACACCTTTATCGAAAAGGTAAAAAATACATATATTTTCTGCAGTTTGAGGGTTGTTGCACTGACCTGGAATGCAGTGTGTGAATAAACAGATGAGGGTGTGCATTGAAACAAAAGTTCAAATTCAATAAACTATTAAAGAAACTGACAACCAAGAGTGTTGTTGATAGGAATATACTTTAGGATTTCAAATATCACCAAACACAACGTCAGCGCTATTGCCAATCAGCAGCTTCTTGTGGGAGGCAGGGCCACCAGCCAAACTTTGTTGACAGTTTATTAAATTTCTAAGCAGCTTTTAGATCTCTGTTATTTTCCTGATCTTTAGGGTTCTTTCAGGGGTCAAGAATGGCGGGGAGTTTTAATTCTTAATGATGGTTTATTTTAATGTTTAAACTAAGATACAGACATTTGAAACTGCAGTATGTAAAGAGCTGAGAAGCAAAGCAGAGATTCCAATGAAAAGATAGCGCCTCTGAAAAATCCATCACCTTTATAATCCAGATTGTAGAAATTCCTACTCCATATCCAGGCAGGTCCTCGCTGCTTATGAACCACAGGCTCAGGACATGGCTGAGCCTAATTTAGCCAAGCCTAGAGTGAAGAATGGGCAAAAAGAAATGGGGCTAAAAAAAGACAGGTGATGCTGGATTAGAGAGAGAAAGAGATTACTTCAAATAAGCAACAGAATTTGTTTTGGAGACACAAGAGACTGCAAGTGCTAGAATCTGGAACAACAAACAGTCTGCTGGAGGAATTCAGTGAGTTGAGCAACATATATGGGGTGGAAAGGAAATGTTGATGTTTCAGGTTTAAACCCTGCATCAGGGTACGTAGAGATTTCCTAGCTAAAGGCATCTCATACCAGGTATAGACATGGTCATCAAAGTTTATAGCTTTAGGTGAAAGTGGATGCCGAGTTCAGAAAGATGCACAATAATCATTTGCTGCTTACACAAAATGCCGGCCGCCCACTACAAAGTGACAAGATGAGCCACAAAGTGCTAGACTGCATCCAAAGCTGATACAATCACCAAGTCCCAGGAAGGTACCAAGGGGAAAGTGGTCATCCATCTGTGTCCAAGGATGCACATGACTGACACAAATTCAACTAGCATAAGAGCCACTGATTATTTACATCTCAAAGAAAGCAGTGTGTGAAAGCACTGTATGTTTCAATGTACATAGAATGAGTAAATATGAATCTGAATTATAGGAATGCTATCGGTTTGGTGTCAGTAATGTTACAATCAACAATATGTTCTGGCAGATGTATTTTAGTACTACTTAGAAACCCTGAATACTGTGCAAGTACCTGAGGCTTTGTAACTCTGTGGAACCACTCATCATACTTTTCACAACTACTCCTTGAAGAATTACAACTTGATTACTTCTTTGGTGCTTTTTATTTGGCAGTCAGGTGGTGCTGCTCTCTTGTGGCCGGTTACCAATATTGCTTCCAAATAGCTGCTGTCAAGCGCTGCCCTCTTCTGGCCCCTGTGTAATCCTACCTCCTCTCTTCCTAACCAGCAGTCTGACTGTCCCTCACTATGGTACCAAAGGTGGTGATGCTAACTCTAATTTACTTTAAACAGTCAATTTAAAAGATGTATGTTCTGTAGGTAGAAGGATGGAAAAAGATTAGAAAGAAGGGGATGACACCCTGGTGCTACATTAGTTGTCCATAATGGAGAAAAATACAGAAATTTCTGTCTTCAAATCTGAGTGTTGAAACTTGAGGAGGATGCAATGGATTTAAGTAAAACTTGCTGCTGATTCACCTCAATGATCCTTGGGAAGAAAAATATCCGAAAGGTTTTTAGATAATGATAATTGTTGGTTGGGCAGATACTGGAAGGATTTTTCTCAGAAAAGTGACCAAGGACAAGGCAAGAAAATCAATAAAAACTGGTTAAACTAAAAGCAGAGAAAATAGCTTTCATACAAAAGGTAGTGGGGAAGTCAAATGGCTCAGGAGTAAAATGATTTTATCTTTCTGAAGAAAACGTCATTATTTAAGCAGAAATAGGGGGATTGGGAAGAAACTGGGAATATGGATTAGCGACAATGTTGTGATGGACAAATCTAATTTACCTACTGTTTGAATGAGGATTGTAGCTCGATGCCTCACAGCCTGCTGTAGTAATGTCCTCTGCCTCCAGCACTGAATAACTCTCTGTGCTGCTCTAAATTTCCTGTAACTCTCTGAGAAGTGCTGCAGCTCCAAGTGATACCTCCACTGACTAAAAGCCCCTAACAGGACCTGTTGGTTCCGTACAGTTTGAAATGTCCACAGCCTCTGCCACATCTTCTCTTTCTGAAGTGCAGCAGAGTGCCAAGCCCACAGATATCTGGACCAAGAAAATAATGAATTAGTAATGTTTCACGTGGTGATAAGAGTTACACAATAGAAATTAAGGGGTATGTTAGCCCCTTGAATTAAATGCTACTCAGTTCCATTGTAACTTTGCATCCTTTAAATACATCAACATCTGACTAACAAATGATCTTGCACCTAATGCTATCTATGAAAGTTTCAAATTTCCCTATGAACAAAACTACTTCATATCTTCACTCATGACAGGCCTGACTCTAGTTAGGAGGCTGTATGTCTTTGTTCCAAATTTTCTACCAGGAAAAAAGCTCTTTTTCTATCCAACCATCAGTTTTTAATTCACATTTCAAAATCTTTAATTAAATCACCCCTTGGTCTTTTACATTCCAAGATATGCAAGACTTGTTTGTGCTATGTCCAATTATTGTCATCAAAAACTAAGTTACAGCACAGTAGAAAGGTGCAAAGTCAAAACTTCTACCATTGGATTCAGTCCACGAAGATCAGTCACCAAGATCCCTCTGGTAAACGTAACTTTGATCTGCATGTAACTTAAGCCTCTTTGATGCTCCACGCAAATTTATTACTTTAAAGCCTAGCCCTCTGCCCTGGACAGTTAGGTGCACTCAACATCCTTGCTGTACACGCTGCAACACAACGATCTACTGGGGTTTCTCCAGTGACCACCTGTAATTTTGGATGCAGAAAGCTATAGTGAATGACCACAATAGGCTGCTGATCACACAGGCTGTAACAATCTGCCAGCACTCTGTCAGGGATGGCTAGTGCAGACAGCTTTAACTTTTAGAAGGATTGAGAGTTCCCACAATAATGAGTGAGGCTGACAACCCCGTTCCTAGTGTATGACTAGATGGCATCATACCACACACTGGACAAATGGTGGACCTCAGTGTTTTCACTGGCATAAGACCATAAGACACAGGAGCAGGATTAGGCCATTTAGCCCATCAAGTCTGCTCCGCCATTTCATCATGGCTGATCCAATTTTCCTCTCAGTCACCTGCCTTCTCCCCATATCCCTTCATGCCTGACCAATCAAGAATCTATCAACTTCTGTCTTAAATATACATGAAAACTTGGCCTCCACAGCTGCCTGTGGCAAAGAATTCCACAGATTCACCAGTCTTTGGCTAGAGAAATTCCTCCTCATCTCCGTTCTAAAAGGACACCCTCTATTCTGAGGCTGTGTCCCCTCATCTTAGATTCTCCCACCACAGGAAACATCCTCTCCACATCCACTGTATCAAGGCCTTTCACCGTTTGATAGGTTTGAATGAGGTCACCCCTCATTTTTCTGAATTCCAGCGAATACATGCTCAGTCATCAAACGCTCTTCATATGACAAGCCATTCAATCCTGGAATCATTTTCGTGAATCTCCTTTGAACCCTCTCCAGTTTCAGCACATCCTTTTTAAGATAAGGGGCCCAAAACTGCTCACAATACTCCAAGTGACGCCTCACCAGTGCTTTATAAAGTCTCAACATTACATCCTTGCTTCTATATTCTAGTCCTCTTGAAATGAATGCTAACATTGCATTTGCCTTTCTCAGCACAGACTCAACCTGCAAATTAACATTTAGGAAATTCTGCACAAGGACTCCCAGGTCCCATTGTCTTGTGCCTCAGTGTTTTGTATTTTCTCTCCATTTAGAAAATAGTCAACCCTTTCACTTCTTCTACCAAAGTACATGACCATACACTTCCCAAAACTGCATTCCATCTGCCATTTCTTTGTCCATTCCTAATTTGTCTGTCCTTCTGTAGCCTCTCTACTTCCTCAAAACTACCTGCCCCTCCACCTATCTTCATATCATCTGCAAACTTTACAACAAAGCCATCAATTTCATCATCCAAATCATTGACATATAATGTAAAAAGAATCAATCCAACACAAACCCCTGTGGAACACCACTAGTCACCGGCAGCGAGCCAGAAAAGGCTCCCTTAATTCCCACTCTTTGCCTCCTGCCTATCAACCAATACGCTATCCATGCTGGAATCTTTCCTGTCATACCATGGGCTCGTAGTTTGTTAAGTAACCTCATGTGCCACCTGGTCAAGGGCCTTCTGAAAATCCAAATACACAGCATCAACCAATTCTCCTTTGTCCATCCTGCTTGTTACTACTTCAAAGAATTCCAACAGATTTGTCAAGCAAGATTTTCCCTTGAGGAAACCATGTTGACTACAGCCTATTTTAACATGTGCCTCCAAGTACCCTGAGACCTAATTTTTAATAATCGACTCCAACATCTTCCCAACCACTGAGATCAGACTAACTGGCCTAGAGTTACCTTTCTTCTGCCTCTCTCCTTTCTTGAAGAGTGGAGTGACATTTGCAATTTCCAGTCTTTCAGAACCTAGTGATTCTTGAAAGATCATTACTAATGCCTCCACGATCTCTTCAGCCAATTCTTTCAGAATTCTGGGGTGTACAGCACCTGGTCCAGGTGACTTATCTACTTTCAGACCTTTCAGTTTCCTAAGATCCTTCTCTCTAGAACCTTCTATCATTTAACAGCCTTCACCTTCTCTCTAGAACCTCCTATCATTTAACAGCCTTCATCTATGTCTCGTGCCTAAGGAATACAAACTGAACTGAACCCAAAGGATCACAAACTCTACACAAACACTGCCTCAGAGTAATAACTGTTCCAGACCTTCTTTGCACCTGCATGTCTGCCATTATCTTCACATTTCTCTGTGTCTCTGCTTTCTGCTTCCAGGTCTGAAGAGTCAAAAGCTTCACCCTCAGTGTGTGAACAGAAAGGAAATAAGCCTGGAGATCCTGGACTTGCTTTCGCTCTAGAAGAAGCAATACAAATTTGCAGAATATGAATTGTGAGATTTGGCAACAAACACGAAATGCTGCAGGAACCCAGCAGGCCAGGCAGCATCTATGGGAAAGAGTACAGTCGATGTTTCGGGCCAAAACCCTTCGGCAGGACTTCAGCCCAGTTTTGGCCCAAAACATCGACTGTACTCTTTTCCATAGATGCTGTCTGGCCTGCTGAGTTCCTCCAACATTTTGTGTGCTTTGCTCGGATTTCCCACATCTGCAGATTTTTTCTTGTTTGAGATATGAGAATTGGCAATTACTTTTACTAAAATGGGTACAACTATCACTTGTTAATACTATGAATAAGCAAAAAGTACGAAGAATTGCCAGAAATTAAGGAAGGACTATACTGATGTATAGCTCATCAAAGACCATTTCTGCTGTGGGGCCCATTGCCTGCATTTACTGAATGTTTAAACAACATTTCCAACATCTCTATGGTCCATAGTATTTTACAGTTATATCCAAGTGATCACTCTACTTTCATACCACTAATTATAATTGATATAGTCCGGCAACACTGCAGGTGCTAACCAATCAAAGCCTGAGGGTCGAAGACGCAAAGGAGTCACGAGGGCCCAGGTCATCAGGATCGCAGGGTGGAAGTTGAGGCCTGAAGGTCAAACATGTGATCGGCATCCTGGAGTGAAGTCTGAAGTTGGAGGCCTGATACCTGCAAGTCTGAGAACCTGGGAACAAGGCCAGCTGGTCCGTAGGTAGATTGTCCTGGGGTGGGAGGCCTGGCTGGGTAGTGTGAGTGGGGCTGGGGGGGATGGGAAAGGGGCTTGTTTTGCTGTTGGTATTTTGTTGTTGCTGCTTGCATTGTTCTTAGGAAAATTGCGGGCATGCTACGCATGTTGGCACCAGAAAGTGTGGTGACACTTGCAAGCTGTTCCCAGCACAACCTTGGGTGTACTGGTTGTTAATGCAAATGACGCATTTCACTGTATGTTTTTATGTGCATATGATAAATAGATCTGAATCTGAATCTACCTGGACGATACTGTAACTGGTCTCCCTATCTAATGTCAGACATGAGAAGATTTCCCTATTTTGTTGGTGATCGAAATAAGCTGCAGAAGGCTGTGAACCCAGTCAGCTCCATCATGGGCACTAGCCTCCCCAGCATCCAGAACGTCTTCAAGGAGCAATGCTTCAAAAAAGCTGCATCTATGATTAAGAATTCCCATCACCCAGGACATGCCTTCTTCCCATTGCTACCATCAGGGAGGTGGTACAGGAGCCTGAAGGTACACGCTCAACGATTCAGGACGAGCTTCTTCCCCTCTGCCATGAGATCTCTGAATGGACATTGAACCCATGAACACAACCTCACTACTTTTTTTCTCTTTTTGCACAGCTTATTTAATTTTTTTAATACATGTATTTACTGTAATTTAGTTTTATATTATGTATTGAATGTACTGCTGCCACATAGCAATAAATTTCATGACATATGCCGATGATATTAAACCCGATTCTGATTTTAAAACATCGTCAGTCCTTGTGTAAACAGCTGCACCGTCACAGCAAATTGCTTTGCCGACACTCACTCTCTGTATATTGGTGCCACTGGGACATTGCCTCTCGAGTTTTCCAACACAGCACCTTTCTGCATCTTCTGTCAGCTTCATGCTTTTGTAATAAACGTATTTTCCAAAGAGTCAGCACAACTCGACGCTGCCGGCCAAAAGAAAACCCAGCAACCAATTCCCGACGTCTCTGGCAGGTCTGCCCCCACTTGCTCCAACTTAGAAGTACTCTGCAGGAAGAAAGTTACACACAGAGTTTATTAACCCCTCACCATTACACATACTGAATCAGTTTCTGTACCTGGAAGGGAAATATAAAAACAAATACATAACTAAACAGCAGGCAAACAGTGAAAAACTACTACCAACAGAGACATACCGCATCAGCAGGGTCTGCCTGTGAAACTGATCCGCCTGCTGTACCCGTGCAGCCCAGAGCATCAGATGGTCTTCAACCAGATGCTTCTCCAATTTGCACTGTAGCCACTTTCCTGCTCGCTCCAGGCCAGGTCTGTTTGTTGGTCTTGCTCCGTACTGCAGAGTGCTCTACAAATCAATGGCACAAATAACTGGCTTGACCTTTACCATATTTGAGTTTACTTTTGTTCTTGTAGACCCTGGCAAAATGTCAAACTGAAAAGTCAAACCAAAATAGGGCAAGGTTATAAAAGGTATTATCTCAAAACAAGCAATCATTAGTAAATACCTCAGCTGCCTTTGCTGTAAAGACTGAAATGTTATCTAAAACTTTTATTAGTGTTGGGCACGTGGCCAAGTGGTCAAGGCGTTCCTCTAGTGATCTCAAGGTCGCTAGTTCGAGCCTCAGCTGTGGCAGCGTGTTTGTGCCCTTGAGCAAGGCACTTAATCACACATTGCTCTAGTCTGTGCAAGGAGTGGCGCCCCACACAGACTTCCAATCTGCACCTTGTAAGGCATGAAAATGCCCGACACAGGCCTCTCGTGGTCTGAGTTGACGTTCCCTCCCCTTTATTAGTGTAAGTAACCAATCACATGAGAAGATAGAAGTTATCTCATCCATACTATTGATTTTGCATAACTTTATGAACCTTCATTAATCTCACCAGCCTCCTTTCTCCTAAAGAAAACAGTCTATCCAGTGCATTACCTCAGACTCCTACTGACCACCTGGTCAGTCTATTGATACGTTCACAGAACTTACCACTTTCTTCCTCCGTATCAATCACACAGACACAAATTAAACAGTATAAATCACTGCCTACTGCAAACCTTATTGCAAGCAAAGCAGAAACACACCAAGAGGATTGGTCTGGGAGGCAAGTTCTTCAGAGAAAGTCAGTGGAGTCAAGTGCAGTAGTTGAGCCCTTAAATACCAAGCTGAATGGATTTCCCTACCAAATTTGTGCAGTCTCACAACAGGATTCTGTAAGTAACAGAATCTATATTTAAATCTTCAAATTCCTTTTTGATGCTTCAGGCCCAGCAACCAAGCCCACAGACCAGTGCTATCTAACATGAAAAGAAATATGAATTAAAACACCAGCAGTATTTTTTGATCATATCAAAGACATACAGGGCATAATGAACTTAGTTTGTTATTTATGAGTGTAGATTTTATCTTTACGTTCATAAGTTATCATGTGTGATGTGTACTACTGTGCTTTATACCCAGGTTTGGAGAAACTTTTTCTCATTTCTATGTACATTATGTGGTTATATACATTTTGCATATATGTATATAGTTAAATGACAATAAACTTGGCTTGATATCCCCTGGTGAGCAAGAGCAAGGCAGTGTAACACACACTCACCTTTAATCTCTGAACCGTTGAAATTTAAAAAACGGTTGACGAAAAACCAACCTTTTCAGACACGTAGAGGGTGGTAAGTTTTAGGAAGTGAGACCCATAGTGTACTGCCTGGCCAACTCATCAGGAGTCTCACGCATGTATTCTCCAGCTACCTGTTCAAGTGAGCTGCAGTCAAGTTCTTCGTCACCCAGTGCAACAGTGCTGTCCCGCAGGGGCAAGTATTTACAGAATCCTTGCAGACATGGTTTGAAGAATTCTTCAGGCCAGAGTTTCAGAGCATCCTGCAATTGGTTCCATGATGCGATCCTGTAAAACTCATTGTGTACAGAATCATCAATTCAGTGCCAAAATATACTCCTGAGAACTCTTTGTTCAAATTCCAAAAACCAGCCCTGATAATGTGCCTGAACTCCTCTCTTTACTCTCATTCCAGAATAAAATACCCCAAAGTATTCTCACATTCCACTGCCTCCACTATACCCTTGTCTCCAACATCCAGATCATACTTAGCTATTTGAAGTTTGTGCAGCTCCTCTCTATCATCCTGGAATTGCGGCTGAGATGACTGTTCAAGGCGAACACTGCCATGTGAATACAGCTCTTCATGAGTTAAATGAACGTCATCCAGTTGAAGAGACATTTCATATTTTTCATTTTTGTTGTGGTCATTATCTTTCCCATAACTCTGACAACTAACAGCTAAACAGAGAAATATAGAAAAGAGATTAGGTTGGCTGAAAGAATTAAGGCATTGAATTTACAATTGTGAGAGATGACTCCTTTCCTTATGAGAGGGAAAGGGAGGAAATTAGGGTAGCAATGGCAAAGTAGAGAAGAGCTGGTATAAGTAGTAATCAAAAAAGGGAGAGGAATTTCACTGCAAGGAGTCTGGTTTCTTCCCCAGTGCAGTTGCCCATCTATCAAAAGGCCTTGTGTACTAAACTAAAAACAATAATAATGACCTCTTCAAAATAAGTGTTCTGACAAACCACCGCAGTACCTGGTAAAAATCAGCAGAGGGTAGTAGTAAGCTAGATGTACCACCATATATATTTAAATTTCCAATTATCCATAAGATTTTTCTGCAGGTCCAGCAACACAGCACAGATCCTGGAATTGGTACAGCTAGGAAAGTTTGCTGGGGCAATAATGTCAATTAAGACTAAGAGTATAACATCTAGGTTTGGCAGAATGGCATCGACTCTGAATACACCAAGATATAGCCAATTCAAATGTAGAGGATTTACATCATATGCGCATATGATATACTTTGGTGGTTCACTCCATTTTACCAAACTCCATCTATATCTTTCTACTTACTTACTCAAAAAACGTCCTAAATTTATCCAGGCCTTTTCTCTCTCAATTGAACCCTATGTTGGTAGGTTCTACATCACAGTAACTTATCAGATATAATGGTTCCCCATGAATTTGTTAATTACCCCTACCTTAGCATTCTCCATTATTTCTATATCCACTTTGTCAAAACATTATATAGTATGAGCGACTTGACAAGTATTTTACACTATATAATGTTTTGAACATTTAGCACCTCTGAATTGTTTTCAGCCAGATTCTTCTTAGTCACCTCACATGAATCTACAGCAAAATTAATTTGGCATATTTACAAACCCCATTTCCAGAAAAGTTGGTATATTTTCCAAAATGCAATTAAAACAAAAGTCTGTGATATGTTAATTCACGTGAACCTTTATTTAACTGACAAAAGTACAAAGAAAAGATTTTCAATAGTTTTACTGACCAACTTAATTGTATTTTGTAAACATATACAAATTTAGAATTTGATGGCTGCAACACACTCAACAAAAGTTGGGACAAAGGCATGTTTACCATTGTGTTACATCACCTTTCCTTTTAATAACACTTTTTAATCGTTTTGGAATTGAGGATACTAATTGTAGTAGATTTGCAATTGGAAATTTTGTTCATTCTTGCTTGATAGAAGACTTCAGCTGCTCAACAGTCCGTGGTCTCCGTTGTCTGATTCTCCTCTTCATGATGCGCCATATGTTTTCAATAGGAGCTAGATCTGGACTGGCAGCAGGCCAGTCAAGCACACGCACTCTGTGTCTACAAAGCCACACTGTTGTAGCCCATGCAGAATGTGGTCTGGCATCGTCCTGCTGAAATAAGCATGGATGTCCCGGGAAGAGACATCGCCTTGATGGCAACATATGTCTCTCTAAAATCCTAATATACGCCTCAGAGTCAATGGTACCTTCACATACATGCAACTCACCCATGCCGTGGGCACTGATGCACCCCCATACCATCACAGATGCTGGCTTTTGCACCTTTTGCTGATAACAATCTGGATGGTCGTTTTCATCTTTGGCATGGAGAACTCGATGCCCGTTTTTTCCGAAAACTAGCGGAAATGTGGACTCATCTGACCACAGCACACGGTTCCACAGTCTTTCAGTCCATCTGAGATGAGCTCGGGCCCAGAGAACTCGCCGGCGTTTCTGCATAGAGTTGATGTATGGCTTCCTCCTTGCGTAATACAGTTTCAAGTTGCACTTCTGGATGCAGCGACGGACTGTGTTGAGTGACAATGATTTTCCGAAGTACTCCCGAGCCCAGGTGGCTATAATTGTCACAGTAGCATGACGGGTTTTTAGGCAGTGCCGCCTGAGGGCTCGAAGATCACGCGCATTCAACAGTGGTTTCCGACCTTGCCCTTTATGCACTGAGATGTCTCTGAATTCTCTGAATATTTCACAATATTATGTACTGTAGATGTTGAAAGACCTAAATTCTCTGCAACCTTGCATTGAGAAATGTTCCTTTTGAACTGACTAACAATTCTCTCACGAATTTTGGCACAAAGGGGTGAGCCACGACCCATCCTTGCTTGCAAAGACTGAGCCTTTGATGGACGCTACTTTTATACCCAGTCATGATACCTCACCTGCTACCAATTAGCCTGCTTAATGTGGAGTCTTCCAAACCGGTGTTACTTGAATATTCTGTGCACTTTTCAATCTTACTTTAACTCTGTCCCAACCTTTGTTGAGTGTGTTGCAGCCATCAAATTCTAAATTTGTGTATATTTACAAAATACAATTAAGTTAGTCAGTAAAACTATTGAACATCTTTTCTTTGTACTTTTGTCAGTTAAATAAAGGTTCACGTGAATTAACATATCACAGATTTTTGTTTTAATTGCATTTTGGAAAATATCCCAACTTTTCTGGAAATGGGGTTTGTAGATGATTAGTCTTTGTCAGGGTTGACTAGATGACACTCACTTAAGAAATTTGATGTCTAGCAGACACAAGCAAATTACATTTCAGGTTATTAACCTACTTTGGAATCTACTCTCCATCATGGAAATGCATGGACAAAGGGCTGAGGGGTGACTACATTGTCCAAATTCGTCAAAAAGCAGCAAACTCATTCACTGTTTCTATAAGTTTTCTTCTTCAACAGATGAGTTCGCCAGATTAGTTATAACAATACACCTTTGACAACTTTAAACAAATCTAAAGGTTAAAATCTCATTTGTACCATTTGTTCAAAGCAAGGAATTTCAGAGATTTGAGTGCATAACACGGACAATATCGAGAATGTGCTCTGCTGCCAAAGGTGGGCTGGGGAGGGGGTGGGGGAGGTCACAGATGGTGGTGTGAATTCACTCCTAGAGTGCTCAGGTACACAGCACTATTTATAAAGTAAGAAAGATATTCGCCAATAGATGCCAGTTAACCAACTAAATCACTAAATTAACTACCTGGTTCTTAACATATTTATATTTATGGAACTTTACGGTATGCAAATCGCTGCCAAGTTTTCTGTATTATAATGGTAATCCAAATTAGTTAAACGACTATCAAGTGCCAATGCACTATTAACAATACAAGACTTTGTTCCTTTTCTCTTAAACTCTAATTAAAAGTTTACTGAGCAGATTTACACACTTGATATATAGAATGATGATGGGCCATGTCATCAGAAAGGGAGAAATAGAATGCCTTACATTACAAGGCCGTATGCCTGGGAAATGTGGAAGAGGAAGCCCAAGAAGAAAATATGTGGACACTGGGAAAGAACTAACAGATCTAAGTGTGCGAGATATCATTGACACTGCATGGGATCGTTCGATGTGGAAAGCCATGATTGCCCAAGCGTGTAACGCGTAAGGCACATGAAGAAGAAGATACAGAAAGACTGTGACTTTCTCTCGTGTTCAAACCTGTAGTTTGTTGCTGCACCTCTGTATGGCACAGTTGAAATAGGTGCGGAATATCCACTCTCTTCCCACGTTTTATGTGTAATAGTGTGCGCCAATGTAGGAAGCAACTCTCCAAATTCTCAGCATGATTCCTGAACAAGGTGTGTTGGGAGGCACAATCCTGTGCAAGAAACCGTGCCTGTGCCTCAAAGCAATCCCTACAAAGAGGAACACAAAAAGCATAGGTCAGAGCTGTGGAGATTCACAACTAGTATATCCAACAGTGCATCATGATGAGAAAAATTATTTACCACTTTAATGCTGCAGGGAAACTATGCATAATCCCTGGATAACAGATGTAAACTTCGACAGCCTTGCTCCAAACTGTGCATCACAGTTCACAGTGAGGACCAATTACACACAGCGAAAGGAACGACCACATGCTGGCACTGCACCTCCAGGACTTCTGAAGCTCTCAGTCAAGCATTTGTGCTGCATAGGGCAATTTTCAAAGAAGGTTCAGCATCTTTTTCTTCTCATTTTAGTCTTCCTGCCTCTCCTGGAAGCAACACGTCTGATTCCTTCTGTGGTGGTTCTTTTCTGACAGGTCCCTAGGTACCCTTCTTCGCGTCAGCCTGGACTAAAGTACTGAAGGACCAAACATGCCTAAATCCTGTCCTGAGCAGCTGTAGGATCCCTAATAACATCTAGCTAAAATGAATTAACTCAGCACTGGATGGCCTTTGAAAAGGTGCCACATGTGAGGCTTCATGATAAGATCCCATGGTATTATCTGGAATGATACTGGCATGGACAGGAGATTGGCTGACTGGCGGAAAACAAGGAGTGGCAATAAAGGGTGTCCTTTCCAGTTGAATGACAACTTCTAGTGGTGTTCCACGGGAGTCATTGTTGCGTCTGCTATTTTTCACATTATATGTTAATGACCTGGATGACAGAATTGATGGCTTTGTGGCCAAGTCTGTGGAAGATACAAAGGTAGGTGGAGAGGAAGACACTGTTGAGGAAGTAGGAAGTCCACAGAAAGACTTGCGACAGATTAAAAGAATGGGCAAAGAAGTGGCTGATGAAATATAGTGCAGGGAAGTGTATAGTCGTGCATTTTAGTAGAAGGAATAAAGGCGTAGACAATTTTCTAAATAGGAAGAGAACTGAGGTATAAAGGCACTTGGGAGTCCTATTGCAGGATTCCCTAAAGGTTAACTTGCAAATTTATTCAGTGGTGAGGAAGACAAATGCAATGTTCCACCAGGACTAGAATATGGAAGAAAGAATGTAATGCTGATGGTTGATAAGGCATTGATCAGACCACATTTGGAGTATTGTGAGCAGTTCTAAGAAAGGACATGCTGAAATTGGAAAGGGTCCAGGGGAGGCTTAAAAGAATAATTCCGAATTTGAAGAGTTGATGTATGAGACCATAAGACATAGGAGCAGAATTAGGCCGTTCAGCCCATCAAGCCTGCTCTGCCATTCCATCATGGTTGATTCCAGTTCCCTGCCAATCCCATACGCCTGCCTGCTCGCCATATCGGTGGATGTTGTCTATATGGACTTCAGTAAGGCCTTTGACAAGGTTCCACATGGAAGGTTAGTTAGGAAGGTTCAATCGTTAGGCATTAATATGGAAGTAGTAAAATGGATTCAGCAGTGGCTAGATGGGAGGCGCCAGAGAGTAGTGGTGGATAACTGTGTGTCAGATTGGAGGACGGTGTGTAGCGGTGTACCTCAGGGATCGGTACAGGGTCCAATGTTGTTTGTCATATTTATTAATGATCTGG
Organism: Mobula birostris; assembly: GCF_030028105.1. Taxonomy (NCBI): domain Eukaryota; kingdom Metazoa; phylum Chordata; class Chondrichthyes; order Myliobatiformes; family Myliobatidae; genus Mobula; species Mobula birostris. The sequence goes on from NC_092396.1 coordinate 20,543,879, forward strand.
ATGATGGGGTGATAAATTGGATGAGTAAGTATGCAGATGATACTAAGATAGGTGGTGTTGTGGATGATGAGGTAGATTTTCAAAACTTGCAGAGAAATTTAGGACAGTTAGAAGAGTGGGCTGAAAGATGGCAGATGGAGTTTAATGCTGAAATATGTGAGGTGCTACATTTTGGTCGAACTAATCAAAACAGGAGATACATGGTAAATGGTAGGGCATTAAAGAATGCTTTAGAACAGAGTGATCCAGGAATAGTGGTGCATAGTTTCCTGAAGATGGAATCTCATGTGGATAGGGTGGTGAAGAAAGCTTTTGGTTTGCTGGCCTTTATTAATCAGAGCATTGAGTATAGGAGTTGGGATGTAATGTTGAATTTGTATAACGCCAAATTTAAATTTGTAAAGCCAAATCTGGAGTATTGTGTACAGTTCTGATCACCGAATTATAGGAAAGATGTCAATAAAATTGAGAGAGTACAGAGGAGGTTTACTAAAATGTTGCCTGGGTTTCATCTCCTAAGTTACAGAGAAAGGTTGAACAAGTTAGGTCTTTATTCTTTGGAGCGTAGAAGGTTGAGGGGGGGACTTGATAGAGGTGTTTAAAATTATGAAGGGGATTGATAGAGTTGACGATGTTAGACTTTTTCCACTGAGAGTGGGGAAGATTCAAACAAGAGGACATGGGTTGAGAATTAGAGGACAAAGGTTTAGAGGTAACATGAGGGGGAACTTCTTTACTCAGAGGGTGGTAGCTGTGTGGAATGAGCTTCCAGCAGAAGTGGTTAAGGCAGGTTCTATTTTGTTGTTTAAAGTTAAATTGGATAGATATATGGACAGGAAAGGAATGGAGGGTTATGGGCTGAGTGCAGGTCGGTGGGACCAGGATAGGGTAAGAGTTGGGCACAGAATAGAAGGGCCGAGATGGCCTGTTTCTGAGCTGTAATTGTTATATGGTTATATATCCTTTGATGCCCTGAATGATCAGGAAGCATACTCTCCACACCGACCCTACCCAGTCCTTTCAACATTCAGTTGGTTTCAATGAGATTTTCCCCCACCTCCACACCACCACCATATTCTCCTAAATTCCAGTGAGTACAGGCCCAAAACTGCCAAATGCTCCTCATGTGTTAACCCTTTCATTCCTGGAATCATCTTCTGAACCTCTTCAGACTCTCTCCAATGACAACACTTCTTTCTAAGTTATCGGGCCCAAAACTGCTGACAATACTCCAAGTGCAGCCTGAATACTGTCTTAGAAAGCATCAGCATTATCTCCTTGCTTTTATATTCTATTCCCCTCAAATTAAATCCAACATTGCATTTGCCTTCTTTACCACAGATTCAACCTGTAAGTTAACCTTCCGGGAGTCTTGCACAAGGATTCCTAAGTCGCTCCACATCTCTGATGTTTGAACCTTCTCCCCGTATGGATAATAGTCTGCACTATTGTTCCTTTTACCAAAATGCACTATCATACATCTCCCAACACTGTATTCCATCTGTCACTTTTTTGCCCATTCTTCCAATTTGTCTAAGTCCTGCTGCAATCACATTGCTTCCTCAGCACTACCTAACCCTCCACATATCTTTGTATCATCCACAAACTTTACCAAAAATCAATCGATTCCATTATCCAAATCATTGACAAACAATGTGAAAAGTAATGGTCCCAATACTGACCCCTGAGGAACACCACTAGCCACTGGCAGCCAACCAGAAAAGGCCCCCTTTATTCCCACTCGCTGCCTCCTGTCTGTCAGCCATTCCTCTCTTCATGCCAGTATCTTTCCTGTAAAGCTATAGGACTTTATCTTGTTAAGGGAAGTGTTTGATGGCTCTGGGCCTGTACATGCTGAAGTTTTAAAGAATAAGGGGGGATCTCATTGAAACCTATTGAATATTGAAAGGCCCAGAGTGGACATGGAGAAGATGTTTCCAACAGTGAGATAATCAAGGGCCAAAGGACCCAGCAAGGGTGTCACTTTAGAACAAAGATGAGGGGGAACTTCTTTAACCATATGATGGTGGATCTATGGAATTCATTACCACAGATGGTTGAGGAGACCAAGGCACTGGGAATATTTAAAACAAAGGCTGACAGCTTCTTGATTATGGGGCATCAAAGATTATGTTGAACAAGCAAGACTGAGAATGAGGTTGAGAGGGAAAATAAATCAGTCATGTTTGAGTGCCAGAGCAGACTCGATTGACCGAATGGCCTAATTCTGCCATTTTCTTATGATCTTATGGAACCCTGTACCCTGATAGTACAAAAGGTGTTGATACAGTAAATGAGGAACTGTGTCCACTGGCATGTACATACTGATTTGGAATGACTACAGAAGACTCAGAGAAGATGAAAAGTTTTACACCATGTGATTTTTTGATCTGTGATACAGTATACAAATGAGATGGAGGCAGAATCAATAATAACTTTCGAACAGGATTCAGATAAATATTTGAAGAGTTAAAACTGCAGGCCTGTGGGGAGAATAGAGGGAGGTAAAGGGTAATATATTCAACAGCTAAAAATGAGGAATTATGTAAATATAATAAACCAATAATTATTGTGTATTATATTTCAAACTGATGTTTAAAAATGAATGCAGATCATTTCAGTCTTGTTCAGTTGTCCCTTTCCAAACTCTTAACACTTAAAGATGCAGCTGTCTACTGCAGACTCCAACAAGCAGAGTGCAAATTACTTGTGGTTCCTTGCTGTGAATTCGCCAGGCATTAAGCATTGCACACAGCTGCTTCTTCCCCACCAGAAGGCATAACTTTGTTTTACATGCTGTTAGTTTCCACTTGCAGTGCTCAAGTGTAGTTATAAGGGTCTTACAGAAGGCTATGCAACAGTGGCCAGCAGTGAGGAAAAACAGCACCCTCACAATGAATCAACAACTCTTTGAAACCTCATTATTTATTAACCCACCCGAAGGATACTAATCTCACTAATCTGACAAGAGTGCACCTGTCCTGCTTGCCACATGTACTTAGTGACAGCTCCCTCTGCCTGAAGCCAATGCATAGTTACTCTTCTCCTCTTCCTGGACACCCCACTCTCGTCTTCTGCCTGCTCGGGATTCTTTTTATTGCTAACTGCCAGTGAGACATTAAATGTCTTGACTATAAAACTCCTCTCTCCGATTCTAACCTCACCTCTCTGCACTAATCCTAACCTCACCATCAAACCCACAGATAAGGAGGTAGGGGTGCTGTAGTAGCTTGGCAGACTGACCTCTACCTTCCTGAGGCCAGACAACAACTCTCAGAGACCTCTCCTTATCTACCCCTCGAACAGGTCGTCACTAAGGAGCACCAAGCCATTGTCATCCACACAATCACTGATCTTACGACTCTGGGGACCTCTCATCCACTGCCACCGACATCCTAATTCCCTTATCCTGCACCTCCTGTTTCTACCTCCTACCCAAGATACACAAACCTGCCTGTTTGTCTCTGTTCCTGCCTCACTGAACTTATATCTGCAAACCTCAACTCTTTTTATACCCCGGGTTCAGTCCCTTCCTACCTACATCCGTGCCACTTACATGCTCTGGATCTTTTGAATGACTTCTAAGTTCCCTGGCCCTGTTCGTCTCATCTTCACTATGGATATCTAGTCCCTATGCACCTCCATCCCCCATCAGGAGGACCTTAAAGCTCTCTGCTTCTTTCTGAACAACAGACTCAACCAGTTCCCCTCCACCACCACTACTCTCCTCCATCTGGCAGAACTGATCCTCTCCCTCAATAATTTCCCCTTCGGCTTCTCCCACTTCCTTCTAAACACAGGTTTGCCATGGCACTCACATGGATCTCAGCTAAGCCTGCTTTTTTATCGACTATGTGGACCAGTCCACATTCCAAGCCTTCACTGGTATCGCTCCCCAACTCTTACTATGCTATATCGATGACTGCATTGGTGCTGCTTCCTGCACCCACGCTGAGTTCGTCCACTTCATCAACTTTGCCTCTAACTTTCACCCTGCCCTCAAATTTACCTGGTCCATTTCCGACACCTCCCTTTCCTTTCTCGATCTCTGTCTCCATCTCTGGAGACAGTCTACTGTTGATATCTTTTATAAACCCACTGATTCTCACAGCCACCTGGACTATACTATACAATACCTTGTAAAAATGCCATCCCCTTCTCTCAGTTCCTCCGTCTCCGCTGCATCTACTGTTGGGATGAGGCTTTTCATTCCAGAACTACTAAGATGTCCTTCTTCTTCAAAGAAAGGGGCTTCCTTTCCTCCACCATCAACGGTACCCTCACCCGCATCCTCCCACTACCACACCAGTGATAGGATTCCTCTTGTCCTTAGCTATCACCCCTCCCGCCTCCGTGCCCAGTACATAATTCTCCACAACTTCAGCCATCTCCAGCGGAATCCCACTACCAAGCACATCCTTCCCTCCCCCTCCCATTTCCCACTTTCTGCAGGGATCGCCCCCCCACACGACTCCCTCGTCCACTCGTCCCTCCACACTGATCTCCCTCCTGGCATGTATCCTTGCAAGCAGAACAAATGCCACACCTACCTCTACACCTGCTTCCTCACTACCATTCAAGGCCCCAAATAGTCCTTCCAGGTGAGGCGATACTTCACCTGAGAGGCTGTTGGAGACATCTTCTTTATTTGGTGCTTCTGGTATGGCCGCCTGTATTATCAGTATGACCCAACGTAGATTGGGAGACCGCATTGCTAGCACCTATGCTCTGTCCACCAGAAAAAACGAGATCTTCTGATAGTCACCCATCTCAATTCTACTTCCCATTCCCATTATGAGATGTCAGTCCATGGCCTCCTCTACTGCCGTGATGAGGCCATACTCAGGTTGGAGGAGCAACACCCACCTTATATTCCGTCTGTGTAACCTCCAACCTGATGGCATGAAAGTCAATTTCTCTAACTTCCAGTAATTTGCCCCATCTCCTTCACCATTTCCCGTTCCTGTTTCCCTCTCTTACCTTATCCCCTTATCTACCCATCACCTCCCTCTGGTGCTCCTCCTCCTTCCCTTTCTTCCATGGTCTTCTATCCTCTCCTATCAGATTCCCCCTTCTCCAGCCCTCTCTCTTTCACCAATCAACTTCCCAGCTCTTTACTACATCCACTCCCCCTCTCCCGGTTTCACCTATCACCATTTACACCTTTAAATTCTTCCTCACCTCTCCTCCCACCTTCTTACTCCGACTTCTCCTCTTTCTTTCCAATCCTAATGATGGGTCTCGGCCCAAAAATTTGACTGTTTACGCTTTTCCATAGATGCTGCCTGACCTGCTGAGCATTTTGTGTATGAGGAGAATGGGTGAAGCTGACAGAAAGGCGACAGTAACTCAAATAACCACATGTTACAACAGAGGTCTGCAGAAGAGCATCTCTGAATTGACAACACTTTGAACTTAGAAATGGATGGGCTACAGTCGTAGAAGACTGGGAAATTTTGGATATTTCTCTTGTAAGCCTCAGGTGATTGGAGGATCAGATGGATGGGAGGGTGAGGTGTCATGGGTGGGGGTTGGATTTTGGTGGATCTGAGGGGTCTCATGTGGTCAGCCCCAAGGAAGAGATTAAGGTATTTGCCTTGAGGGGGCAGGACCGACCTCAGGAAGTGGTGGGATGGTATCAGATGGGGGTTGGGGTCAGAAGGTTTAAAGATAAATAAAGTAATCCCAATCCAATATTGAAATGCAAAAAGCAAATTGCCACTGGGGTGTCTAATGACAGTCAGTCTCAGCACAAATTCATCCACAAAGGTCTAAAAGCAACAGGGTACAATGTTACCCCCGGCAAAACTGATAGAGAAATTGCATCAAGTGCACAAAAGTGGCTCCTGCCTGAAATTTTAAAGTGATCCAAATTTTAAAGTGATGCAAAACATCCTGGAAACGATATTTATTGCATTTCATTCCAGAATAAAACTGCTTAACACTAATTTAAAAAAGCAACATAAAGTGATTGCATTTCTAGGCAAAGAACTCAGCTCACTGCAGGGGGTCCCACTTTAAAGCAGTTTATCATCAGCTCAAAACTGATTACTACTGCAGCTACACCCTGTGAGAGAGAAGGCCTATGCTCTATCATTCAACACCAGCTGGCTCTATTCTATATACATAATTCATTTCCTCTGGCTATGTTCACACTTTGGCTTCAAACCTACACCATTTCTTTACACCATATATATTTATACATTTCAGCTGAGTTTGTAACTGGAAATTCGCGTAGTTAATTTCCAACAGCTGCAACAGCCCAATTGCAAAATTCACCTAAGGTGACAAAAGAGAATTCCACAATAGCCCTGTAAGTGCACACTCTGTCCGATGTGATACTGAGCTCCAAGGTCAAGAAGATGCCCATAACAGCAGGAGGTCATTGTAGTAGCTCTAAGAATAAACAGACCATTAAACAGTTGTGATACAAATATTCACTCTTACTTGCCACGTAAACCAGATAAACTCGGGGACTGTATATCCTCATGTTGTAAACGCTTGCATTGTTTCTGCCAGAATCTGTAAATGTTCGTCCCAAGTAGCTGCTGCAGTGCAGCCAACATCCCCGGGTGAACAGAACAGGATTTGCTGACTGCATTTGGAGCTTCAGTTGTCAGATGGCATTGGCGAGCATTTACCGCACATCTCCACTGTGCAAGGGAGAGATGATAAAAAAAGATCAGTGTTACCACTTACATAGTTTCTTGAAAAAAGGAACATGCTCTATACGCTTGATTTCACACATAAAAGCAATGAAAATATATCTACATTTTGTGGTTTCATTACTTTTTTTTATTAGTATCAGATTGTTTTTTCGTTTTTGTGTTTCAAATTTCATTCAAAGGCAAGAACTAATTCTCTGCCTTAGAAACTCCCTCAGATATTCAGATAAATATGCAGCTGGTACAAGGATGGCCAGAAAATCCTGCATAGATGACTGAAGGGTGGTGGAGGTAGGTACTCACACGATATTTAAAAAGTAGTTGGATGAGTATGTGAATTGCCAATGTTATATTGCTAATGGGTGACAGGGTGGAGGTATGCCTCTACCAGAGGTGAAAGGTGCTCCTTCCCTCCGCTAGCCTGCAGGTCACCCTGGGTAGTACCTGCTTACACCCCAACCCCTGATCAAGGTCATGTGAAGCTATGGAAGCAGGTGGTCGTATGAGCAGCTGGTGCACAACACAAGACCTGATTATGCGACCGCTGATGCTAGGCAGACAATCTCTGAAAAGTATTGATAATAGACGTACAGTCCCCGTCTTGTAAAGACACTGCCCAAAAGAAGGCAATGGCAAACCACTTCTGTAGAAAAATTTGCCAAGGAAAATTATGGATCATGGTCATGGAGACCATGATTGTCCATGTCATACAACACAGCACAAGATGTTGACGATGATGATGACAATGACGACATCGCCGATTAATGGGATTAGAATGGATGGGTCAGCATGGAAGTGATGGGTTGAAAGGCTTGCTTCTGAACTGTATGTCTATGTTCTCTGCTTTAGTTTTTAGTCCCTTATTGCGAGTCATCCTTGAGTGGCAGAATAAAATCACAAAAGTTTTAACTGCCAAAAACATTTAATAAATTGCAAGTAAACTAGCAATTGGCAGTAAAATTGTATGTGTTTAAATATGTGATCATTGTATAGGGAATAATAAAATTTTACTAACTGCTTAGGCTTTTAGATAATAAGGCACTTCACTTTTTCCTCATCATCAGACTTAAGTATTAACATCAAAACTGCACTCTCCCTCCATGACCAACCAGTTCTTCCCCACAAAACCACACCATCACATTACTCAAAGTCCTACTTTATATTCACATTTCACTATCCAATGCATAAACCTTCATGATTGCACGTTACTAGCAAAGTTGAGGTTCAAATTGTCTGTTTTTGGCATCTTGCCTGCTGGTCTGAGAGCTAGGAGAATTTCAATACAATGCAGCCTAATTCATGAGATTTACAGAATGCATTTAAGCCACTCAAATATATTAAACCAAACTCTACTCTTTTCCACAAACCTCAGTAGTTTTGTTGGAAGTGTGTTAGAGACAGGGAGGAGGAACTATATATGGAATGATAGAATGGGAGCAAAAATCTGAATTTCCATCCAAAAAACAGCATCTCACTCATTTGCATTTAGACACCACACAGAGGGGAGAGGCATTGGGAGAAGAATGATCTAATAACTAAGTAATTTAGAGTTAACCATACAATGCCTATGAGGGCCTGCACACATGCCTCCTATTAACTCTTTATGGCTTAGTTGATTGCTACACTCACTTGATTAAAATAATAAACCAGGACTCGTCTGTATTGCCTTCTCTCCAGAAATTGCTTCTGCATTTGGGTGAACTGCACAGCCAAATGCAATGCGTGCAACCCTTTCCTCAATAACTGGCGTTTCTGCAGCGACATAGCTGAAGCGTGGAGCTGTTGCGTGGAATTGTGCCAAGCACAAAGGCACCGTGATAGGAGTCTTTTGTGATATGATTTTAAGTAGCTAAAGAAAGGAAATATCAAAGTCAGTTCCACATACACATAACTTCGTACCTAAGAGGAACAATGTACCCAACTTTATCAATGATCGTCAATGAAACTTCTAAATTAAATAGAATCTCTTTTTCTTGCCCGCTCACCCAATTTTCTTTCCTCATCTTCTGAAGGTGCTAACTCTTCATGCTGTTCTCATTGGCTCTTGTCTCACCACCTTCGAGGAACTCTGATATCATTTCCACTCAGATGAACAATGGAACCTAAACTGAACCCCTAAAGCAACATACTGCATCTATAGATTTTCTCAAGATTGTAAACCCATAAAGGCCAGGTTTTTAAACAAGACAGGACATCCAACAAACTCAATCATTGTCAAGCTGGTTAATGACCAATCAATAGAAGATCTCAAGTGGTCAAGAACTTTGGTGAAGTATGAACTAGAATGAACTTTTCAGGTATATAGTCACTCTTCAGAACTTGGTCCAATGAAAAGGCCATTGACTTAGATGTTAATTCTGATACTCTCTCCACAGAAACCGTTTGACCTGCTGAGTACCATCGGTATTTTCTGCGTCCATATAGGTTTCCAGAATCTCCAGTAATTTGGTTCTGCACAGCGGGTATTTTATTGTTTCCAGTTTAAGATGTGCTACTGAAGACAGGCAACAACATACTGGTGGTTCATAAAGCAAGAAATATAAATAAATACTTTATTAATAACACTTTGAGCTTTGTCTCTTTGCAATGGTGCCTCTTGTAAAATGTGCTAATAATGAATGTTTTCTCCCCCCCACCTCCGCCACAAAAACACTTGGGAGATATGAACCAACATTTATCAATTCAGCAGACAACTCAGGTTTATCAGTGAAACTGTTTCATTTGACATTCACAGCTTATTTATATACATATTTTGTTACAATCATATGGGTGCACCTTAAAATCCCTCAATTTTACAAGCATCAAATTTTAAACATTCCAGTGTTTGGATGGTAAAACATAAAGAAAGAATTCCATTTTCATTTGAAGCATTTGCCTCTTTCAAATTGGTTTAAATTATTTTTCAAAGTATAGACTATAAACTTACTCTCCCAATACAAAATTCATTTCGTCCCAAACCAATTCTGGTCTACCTGTACAGACTGTAAAATTTGATTGTAGTAAAATGTTTCTGCTATTCCCATTACACTCTCCTTAAGCATACAAATCTATCACACAGAGATTTATTCTACATCAGGCTATTCCTAACCTGCTGAGCCCCATCTGTACTCATCTCCATAGAAACGCAAAAGTACAAGAGACATCCCACTGACCCTGTGTTTTTACAGCGGGAAGCAGACACAGTCTAACAGCAGTTGCTGCAAATGCTTCACTTAATAGGAACACTCAACAAACTCCAGCTGAGATGGGAATGAGATGCTGACTAAATCATCTTTCAAATGGTGCTCACCCAAATGTTTCATTACCAAGACTTGTCTACAATTTGCTCTCAAAGGCCATAAACTCAAAAGAGGCCTTTTGCTGTGTGATTTTGGTAATATAGTGTTGGAAATGGCCAGATGAAATTTCAAGTGTTTCTGCGCACTTAGAACCATAGAACCACAGAAACTACAGCACAGAAACAGGCCTTTTGGCCCTTCTTGGCTGTGCCGAACCATTTTCTACCTAGTCCCACCGACCTGCACATGGACCATATCCCTCCATACACCTCCCATCCATGTATCTGTCCAATTTATTCTTAAATGTTGAAAAAGAACCCACATTTACCACCTTGTCTGGCAGCTCATTCCATACTCCCACCACTCTCTGTGTGAAGAAGCCCCACCTAATGTTCCCTTTAAACCTTCCCCCCCTCACCCTTAACTCATGTCCCCTGGTTTTTTTCTCGCCTATAGAACCATAGAAAGTATTTTTCCTAATTCGATGCATATGGATTCTTTTCTGCATCAAGCAAAATTAATATTCCTATTACCTCCCAAGAACAAACAGCAAACAATCTTCAAGGCGTTTTTTTTAACTTGCACTGCTCATAATTAATAATGACCACATCTCTGACATTAACTCATTCAGTGTTCACAGTGAGATCAACGCTACACTGGAGGAATCAGATGTAGGTTGGGCGATCACTTGCGTTCAGTTCGCAGGATCCATCCTGAGCTTCCTGTTGCCTCCACTTTAATTCTCCACTACGCCCACTCTGAACTATTGGTCTGGTGACCTGAACAGTTACAGTCAGACTCAACAGAAGTACGAGGAAGAACATCTCATCATCCACCTGAGCATGTTGCAGCCTTCTACTCTGTAGGTAACTTGATTTCTCTGTCTGTATCAGTTGTCCATCTGTGATTTGATTCAGTTTATTATCTCCCCGCACCCCCTTCCCCTCCTATTTTCCTTTCTCACTTTGGAACTGGAAGATATGATTGCCTGTAAGAAGATGAATCTCAAGGTTGTCTTTGATAATAAACGTACTTTGAACTTTGACCTGCCAGGCACTTCATCCTGCTCCATATTTACAATTCAAACTCTCTTACCGATGTTCCCACTCTCTATGTGTTCCCATTCGCTTATTGCACAGATAACCAGATTTACAGTTTATCCTCATGTTCACCCTCACTTTACCCAGAGGAATTCCCCCCACCCATCTTCCCTGCAGCTTAACATCTCCCCTTGCCAATTCTGACAAGGAGTCTTCAACCTGAAATACTAACTCTGCTTCTCCTTTCCTGACCTGGTGAGTACTTACCATTCTGTTTTACCTCTATCCTGTTAAGATCTAAGAATTAAGAAAACCAATGCCAAGAAGGCGACTATTTGATCCATCATTCTTATATCGCATTTATAGAGATCTAACCAATTAGCCTCAATCCATTGAACTTTCTCCAAATTCCTGCAACTTCTTCCAATATGACTATTTACTAATTCCAATCTGAAATCAATATTGAATATGGTTCCATCACCCTTTCAGGTAGCATATTTTCTTTTCTTTATCATCTCTGGTTGTTTCAACAATGTGTTTAGTCTGTGGATGTCCCTTTTACTAATGGAAACAGTTTCTCCACAATTACTCAATCAACACCTTTCACAAGTTTGAACACATCTATTAATTCTCCTCTTACAGCTTTCAAAGTAACTGAAATCTTTCACCTCTACTATCATTCTTACAAATCTCATTTACACCCTTCTTAAAGCCCTAGTACTCATTCTAATGTGTGGACATAATATTCTATCTGGGGCCTAACCAGTGTTTCATAATGGTTCAGTGCAGTAAGAGTGATGCTGGATAATAAGTAAAACAAATTGGTTCTGAAAGAAAACTGTGTAATATTACATCCTTGTAACCACTTAATAGGAGCAAATGCTGAATATAATTATGAAATCATATTGGCACATTAGTACGATTCCAATCCCTTGTGTATTGCTTGAAATTAGACATGATAATTAAACAAAGAAAAAATGGCCATTATCTTAAAGCATAAACTCCAATTTGCCATCTGTGACTCATCCTGAAATTCATAAGTGTAGCAACCCAAACTTACATTAATTAGGTCTTTACAATCTCGGGTCTGCAGCATAAAATTAAATCCAACAAAATCATAAAGAATGGCACGGCAGCACAACAGTTAGTGCTACTGCCTCACACCTCCAGACACCCGGAATCGATCCTGACTTTGGGTGCTGGTTGTGTAGAGCCTGCACTTTAACCCTGTGATGTGTGGGTTTCCACTGGGAGCTCCAGTTTCCTCCCACATTCTAAAGGCATGCTAGTTCGTCATTTTAGTGCTGCAAATTAGTGTAATTTAGTTTCAAAAGAACTATGGGTGAGTTGATAGGCACATGGGATATAAGGAAATAAGAGGAATGAAGCCGACAGATTTGCACTGATGGGAGATGTGATGGGCTGAATAGCCTTCTTTGTGCCTAATAAATAAGCAGTTAATTTGTTTACAACTAAATTGTAAACCTATTTGATTTTGTAATCTGCCAAATAAACATTAGATCTAATTGTACATATTTGTTCCCATATTTGAGCACTATCACTTACTGCACAGGGTCAGACCTAGACAAATACAACAAAAAAAATCAATACACGTCCCAATAAATTATGGGAACAAATGGATAGATTATTAGTCTTTAAAGAGAAATTCTAATCGTTGTTTCTGATGTCAATTTATGTTCGATCAGTTGTTGTTGTTATTGTTACTTTTCACACCTTGTTGGACATCGGCGACATTTTTGCTGTTTCCGTAGCACATGACATTTTTTTTTTTATGAGGCCGAGTTGCTAGCTTGACACTCAAGCCATCACAGATGGAAAGCATGCAAGGAGCCAGCCAGATTTGAACTCAGGACCACTTGCCTTGAAGTCCAGTGCCAATGCCACTACACCACTTGGTGGTTATGTTTGATTAATGACACTGGTACATTATCTGAGCTATCCTCATAAAAAAAAGGTGAAAGTTGATTTCATAAAAAAAGCACCTGAGTTTGGCAGTGTGGAGGAAAGTAACTAACATTAATAAAGATTTAGGCCTAGAAACTGTAGTGTTTTAGAATGAGATAGCAGCAGGGAACCAGTAGCTATTTAGTCATTTGTCTAATGCTGCAAATTTTAGTAACATCCAAGGTTCAGAGCCTCAGGAACAACCAGTGCATATTTTCTTTACTGAAACCAGAATGAGGCATCAGAGCATTGTGCTGTTTGGTCAAGGGAAAGCAGCATCGGAGCTTGATCATAGAAGGTTGGAGTGATAGGGAGCCCCATCATAGATGTATTGGTGAAGGGGAAAATTAGAGCCTTATGATGAATAGTCAAGGGGTAAGGAAACAACAGAGGTCTTTGTTCAGTGGTTGGAAAATGGGAATGGGAAACATCGGAATCTAATGTATGGCTAATTTTGAGGTGGAAATTACATTAATTAGTTAGATATTGTGGCAGTTAGAAATATAGAAGTCGGGGAAATGGCCTAAAGAATGCAAAGTACATAAGGGAGTTAATAGAGTTTTCTGTCCAATTTTCCTCCGGGAAGACCAGATTGTTCAAATTAACCTAAAAAGAACATTGCTTGATAAATGATATCATCCTGTGCAATACAAATCACAAATTACATTTTGAAAGCATGAGGATGGCACACTATAAGAAGTATTAGATCAAATTTCTAGAATGCTAAATGACAGAAATTATCATTATATTTCACACCAAGATAAATCATTTGTCAATTATATAGTGAAAAAAACACTATCATATAATTACATTTCCAGACAAGTCAGTAACATGGGCCTTGAGGAAAGGGAGCACAAAGCAGTGCAAGAATATTGGTTAAACCTTACTTAAATACAGTCATTAATCAAGACAGTTTCTGTGCTCCTGTCATTACAATTGGGTGTTATTAATCCAGCTGCTTACTGATTTGTAAAGATTCTTTACCATTTTTACTAAAAATATTGGAGAGAATTACAGAATTGTCAAGTGTATTCCTAAAAGACTCTAAACCTGGAATTAAGTATTTGTTCCTCTGAAGAATTCTCTTGTTATTTCTTGGTGGATATCAGATTTTAAATTGTTAATTGAATGGGCCACATTTGCACTATTTTTGTACAAAGAAACATTTCCTAACTTCTTTGCTAAATAACCAATGCTCTAACTTTACGGTTATGTCTACTATCTACACTTTCACAAGCAAAGAAAAAGTTCAAGTCAGGTTTATTGTCATATCAGAAAATAGTTTCCATCATATCAGTCCTTCAAAGTATTCCTTAATTCAATGGAATGCAAGACATTTAGATAATCCCTGCACAAAATCTGAACTCTTTGAACCCTGATAGCATTATAATGATTTGTACTGCACTCCATCAAGGGACAGTATTGGAAGATGGCCATACAGATAGAAAGGCACTTGAGACACTGGCCTTCATTTGTTGTAGGACTGGATGTAGAAGTAGGAGGTTATGCTTTATAAAACTTTGGTCAGACCTCAGCTGGAGTACTATGTGTAATTCTGGTCATCAAGCTATCAAAAGGGTGTAATAGTGCTTGAGAAGATGCAGAGGAGACTCACCTGGTGAAATTTGATGAATCTCCTAATTCAATGCACTGAAAATGAAGGTCAGTGTCCTATATGACTTCTCAAACTACATTAGCTACCTGCATAACAGTAGTTCATTGGTGATGAGAGGCTGGAGAAGCAAGGCCTTTTCTTGCTGGAGTGGGGGTGGCCAAGAGGAGAAATGATTGTGATAAATAAAATCATGAGGGATACAAATAGGGTACACTGCAGGAAACCTTTTCCTCATATCACAAGCAGATAAATCTAGAGGACATAGGTTTATGAAAAAGGGAAAGAGATTCATAGGGGATAGAAAGGAGACTTTCTTCACACTAAGCATAGCCAGCTTCTGGAATGCACCTGCTGAAAGAGTGATTGAAGTCGTCATTGATAATATTTACAAAGTGCTGAGATGAACACTTGAGACATTGAGCAATGGACCAAGTATTGGGTGATCTGGTAACATAGAAAGGTGCCTGCTGTTTTATATGAACAAGTTATGCAAAAAGGCCTTTCCATGCTGTATAATCTTATGATTATATTCTTTCCAAAGTGCTGTGCTGAAAACTACATAAGTATGTCTCAGCCTAACCTGTGTAACTATAATAAAGCTTCCTTCCTTACTGGCTTGCCCTTGATTTGGAAAGATTGCTTCAGACATTATTTGTAATTTTAGTGATCTATGTAGACTCTCACCCTGAACACCGGTGTGCCTCAAGGCTGTGTGCTAAGCCCTCTTCTGTACTCCCTTTTCACCAATGACTGCGTTCCTGTACATGGTTCTAACTCCATAATTAAGTTCACAGGAGACACCACGGTGGTTGGCCTGATCAGAGGGGATGACGAGACAGCCTACAGGGACGAGGTCCAGCACCTGGCCGCATGGTGTGCTGACAACACCCTGGCCCTTAACACTCAGAAGACCAAGGAGATCATTGTGGACTTCAAGCATGGTAGGAGCCACACTCACGTCCCCATCTACATCAACTGAGCTGTAGTGGAGCGTGTATCAAGCTTCAAATTCCTTGGTGTCCACATTTCCGAGGATCTCATCTGGTCCCTGAACTCCTCCATCCTGGTCAAAAAGGCTCAACAGCACCTTTATTTCCTGCGGAGCATCAAGAAAGCTCACCTCTGTCCCAGGATACTGACGGACTTTTACCGCTGTACCATTGAGAGCATACTCACCAACGGCATCTCAGTGTGGTATGGCAATCGTCCCGTATCGGACCACAAAGCACTCCAGCATGTGGTGAAAACTGCCAGCAGATTATCGGCACCCAATTGCCCACCATTGAGAACATCTACCATAAACGCTGCCTGGGCAGGGCGAAAAGCATTATCAAGGATGCATCTCACCCTAACCATGGACTTTTTACTCTCCTCCCATCCGGTAGGCGCTACAGGAGCCTCCACTCCCGCACCAGCAGGCACAGGAAGAGCTTCTTCCCTGAGGCTGTGACCCTGCTGAACCTCACATCACAGCGCTAAACAGTATTGTACCCATATTATAATGTCTCGGTACTTTTATATTTGTGTGCTGTAGCACTTACTTTTTTTTCACAGTTATTTTGTAAATAACACTATTCTTTGCACTTCTGGCCAGATGCTAACTGCATTTCATTGGCTTTGTATCTGTCCTCGGCACAATGGCAATAAATTTGAATCTAATCTAATCTAATCTAGATTAAGATACAAGTAAATCTCTTCCACTTTTCTCTGCATCAGCTTTATATTTTAAATAATATTTTTATCTATTCCCATTTGGAACAAATTGGGCAAGAATCACTTACATATAGCAGTATCCCTTTATAATTTAATCTTCCAGTCTAAATTCTTAACTGTACCACAAATCTTTGTGATATTGTCAACTTTAGTTGTATAGGTCTCTGTGTATTACCCAAGTAATTAATGAATACAAGTGACTAGTTGAGGGGCCAGCACTCATCACTGCAGGGCATTCCAAGTCATTTATTTCAAGTAATGCTCACATACCCAATATCTCCACTCTGTTAAAGAAATCCTCATGAGATCAATAACTTGTCCTCGCTTCCAAGTATAACATTAACTAACAGTAGACTGGAGACAAGAGACTGCAGATGCTGGAATTTGAAGCCACGCACATAATGCTGGAGGAACTTAGCTAACATTTATGGTAAGAAATGGATTGTCGATATTTCAGGTCAAGAGCCCTTATCTGGGCTCAACTAGCTATCCTGATGGAGGGTTTTGACCCAAAGCATCAACTGGTCGTTTCTCTCCTCAGATGCTGCCTGACTCATTGAGTTCTTCCAGTACCTTCTGTATGGCTTAGCTACAGGGTCAAATGCCTTCAGGAAATCCATGTGCAGCTTTGAATGTGCAGCAATGAATGCATTGTGCCAAATCCAATCTTTACTACCTGTTCCTTTGAGACATCATTTCTAGTATGTCAGTACAAATCATAGGGTTACAGAGCACTACAACACAGAGGCAGACCCTTCAGCCCATCTAGTCCATGCCAAATTGTTATTCTGTCCAGTCCCATCGCCCTCCTGTCCATGTACTTATCCAGATTTTTCTTAAATGTTGAAAACAAAATCATATCCACCACTTCCGTTGACAGCTCGTTCCATGAACCGAGTGAAGGTGTTCCCCGAGATGTTCCTTAAGTATTTCACCTTTCCCCTTTAACTAATGACTTCTAGTTCTAGTCTCATCCAATCTCAATGGAAAAAAAAATTCTTTCTCCAACCTCTATATTGTCTTGACCATTTTGGTAGTTACTGAGACTGTCTGTAATTGTTTCAAAGAGCTTTAAATATCTATCACCCAGTCCCCACACAATGCTGTACCTCTCCATTGGTGTCTTTGTCCTATCATTCAAAGAATATCCTCCAAGTTTCATAATCTGTTAAACAAAAGAAGCCGCAATGAACTGTTCAATAGCTTAAGACAAGACAATGTTAGAATTACAAATTTGTATATATATATATATATATATAGTAGATTTATTTTATTAGTAACATCCAGTTAGATGGGTTATCAGTTCACTTCTGACTCCTGTTTCTGTAAATTTTCATCATTCAAAAGGTGAAATATTTCTTTGTGGAACGATTAGCTCAATAGTTAAATTCATGCACTTCATAGGATTAATTAGGTTTGTGGTCTATAGAGGAATTTCAAACTAAACACTGAAGTGTTTGCTCTCACAATACATTTTTCAATGTAATTGTACAACATCCAGTGCCAGATTTGCAGACTTCAAAGAATTCCAACATTACTTCCCTCTCCAGCTCCCCAACTGATTCTATTCTCACTGATCAGCATCAGAAAGGTCACTGAATTTATTTAATAATCAGGAAGTGGTCCTCTCACCAACATATAATGTAACCCACATTTCACATGATGATATAAAAAGTACGTGGATTGTGTAATTCTAGTTGACTCTAAATGTCATGATCTTAAAAGTAATTTAAATATCTAAGCAGAAGTTAGGAGTGGGGCATTCACTTGTTCTACACACTGCCATTAGTAAAGTAGTGTACATATCTATATGCTATTTAACTGTCGTAGTACTCAGGGCAGTCACAATCTTGGATCTAAACAATGATAGTTTTGTTCACTCCATTTCAGATTATGCCATTCTTTTTTTCAGTCAGTTAAGGTGGAGAATTATGTTAATTCTGGACACTGAAGATCACAAAAGAATGTTAAGGTATTTAAAAAATATATATAAAGGCAGTTTACTAAAAGCAATACTGTACTAGGGATACAGAAAATCAAAAAGCTGGGATTGTTCTTCTTAGAACAGAAAATTATTAACGAGATTTAATAAAGGTGTTAAAATAACAAAGAACAAACAGAAAAGAAATAGTATTTCCTTTGGCACAATAGCCAGTAAACAGAGCAATTGGCAAATGAATCAGAGGTCAGTAAACTATGAATTTTTGAAGAAGTTAGTCACTATAATAATCTGAAGTATACTACCCAAAAAAGGAAGCTAAAGCAGGTTCAAGAAAGACCTTCAAAATTCAATTTGATAAATACATGAAGGGAATCACTTGCAGAGCTATGGGAAAAAGAGAAATGAAAAAGACCAGAGCAACTCTTTCAAGAAGTCTACAAAGACACAGCAGACAGAATAGTCCCCATCTGTGCTGTAAGATTCCATGACTCTAAAGCAGAGTAGTCCGATGTGCAGTGAGCTCCTGCAATCTTCACAGCAGTTGCTTTTTGATCTAATGATCAAACACATCCCCTCTATGATGCAGTGAAATAAACTTTGTAAGTTTCTCTACATCCATAATTATTTTTCTGACAAATAATCTATCAAACAGTATAACCAATAAATAAAAAGATCCTCTCACTTGAAGCAATTAGAAGTCACCATAACCCGAATTCAAAATATCTAACCAAAAAGTCCATTGCTCTCATCAAATCGGTTCCCGTGACTCAGTGAAAGAACAGATTTAATTAAATTTTGAAGCCAGCTTTAAGAGTTAGTAATATTTTCCAGGACAGAGGGACTGTTGAGATATTTGATGAGGGAAGGTTCATAAGTGTTGTATGTTCATTATCGTCTTACCTTTAACATGTTGCTGTCCATCAACGGGAATGTTTGCAGGAGCTGCTTTGTTTCGACATTGCCCTTTAAAAATTCCTTTAGGATTGGATCATGTTCCCTATTGTACAAAGTGCTATTATCTTTCTGTTTCATGTTGAGGTCATTTTCTCCTTTATTATTTTCCTCTCCTCCTGAAGGGGTGGAATTTCTAAAATAACCTGAAATCTGGCTATTTCCCATTGCTCTTTTTCCAACTTCTGTTGACTCCAGGTTTGATATTTCCTTCTGTGTATTCCTGTAGAAATTGCCCTGGGATGAATTGCTCTGCAAAGATGTCGGAGGAAGACTTTCATAAACCGGGGTCTGGGCAGCCTCCAGTATCAACAAATCATTTGTAGCTCTGTGCTGCGTGGCATAATTATTATTCATGATGACAGGAAAATGGGGCTTAACTTGATTCTTCAGACTGGAGCCCAAAAAATTATCTGGGGACTTTCCTGATAATTCTTCCCTAATTTCCACAGCATTTGAGAACATGTCTTCAGTACCTGATTTTTCTCTATCTTCTGGCACTCTCTGATTAGTCTCCATTTCAGTCGTACAGTCAGACTTTGTGGGAAGATGACATAAAATGCCTGCACTCTTTTGACACACAGCATAGTGAGAGTCATGTGGATTGTTCATGTCCTTGTTAGGCAAGGTGAGTGTACCTGACATTTTCAGGGTCTTTCGACCAGAAATAATAAAATGAGAGGTTCTGCGACAGTCATCCTTACAAACATCTGATTCAGAATTGATTACACCTCTGTCAGCATTCTCGTGGATGCTGCAAATACAAGTTAAATTCTTAGTGTTTAAATGCTGTTCACACACATGCAACAGAGGATGTGAATCATTCAGAAGAGAACCATTATGTAAAAGAGAACCATAGACTGGTATCTTTGAAATACCTTGTGCTTTGCATTTATCTGGATACATATTTACTGAATGTTCCTCCCTTTGATTTCCAAGACGCAAATTCAAATAGGTTAAAGGATTTTGGGTCACATGAATGTCTGCAGATTTGTTTGAAATAGGCCTTGCCTTATACAGACTATCATCTAGGCTGAGCATTGAGCAATGGAGACTTGAAGATGTTTGGGAGGATTTAAACTTGGAGTGCGGTGAGTTGGACTGTCCACTTTTCAATGATTGGCTTTTATTTGCAAAACCTCCCTGAGAAAGAGAACAACTTGGAGAATCGGAAGTCATTGAATCATAGGCTTTCAAGAGATTTATACATTGAATGTCCTGACTGCTTAACTGATTTGGACATACATTCTCTTGCCCTTGAAAATATTTTTTCCATTTTCTGTTGGTTTCACTTTTACTCTCAGCAAATCTCTTATTCAAATTAATGTTCATATTTCTCTCAGATCCCTGTAAGTACCAAACCCACTCTTTTTCTAAATGTTTGGATTCCACAAGTGAAGTAGAGTTTGTATTGCCTTTGTCTCTGAAGGAATTTTGGAAGTTATGATTATAGTGTCCCACATTGGACTGCTGTTCACGATATGAAACACTTGCTGGTAATAGAGGCACCAATGGCTGCCCATTGCCTTGAGAGACACAGGCCAAGTTGGTCTGCACCAATTGCTGGTTGCAGACAGTATCTTTTCCATTGTGCCTTGTGCTGCTGTCTAACCACAACTGCACTGTATTCTGTCTGACCTTGCCAGTACAAACTGATCTAGGGAATGAACCATAATATAACCCAGTTGATAATTCATGGTTCTCTGTGCAAGCTTTCACCTTCAGATTCTCCTGAATTTTTCTCGTGTCTGGAAAACATAAAAGTTTTGAAAAAAAAATGAATCTCAATGCAAAGAATGTACAATTCAAAATCATGAGTATCAAAGCCTTTACCTTAAGCAAGTTGAAATCAAAGGATAATCACAAAATACCAAAGAGTTAAATAAAATTCTGGAACATGCTTCATGTTTTTTTAAACATAGATTTCACTCAAATGGATTAGAAATTAGGGTCTATTCAAAGAACAGTGGAGTAATCACACCAAGATACTGAAGACAATATGCTCTTCAAACCTGCATGAACATCAATTTCTCTACTTCCAGTAATTTCTCCCCTCTCCTCTTTTTCCAACCACCATTCAAGCTCTCTTCTTACCTCTTTTCTTCTCCTTGCCACCTTATCACCTTCCTCTGGTGCCCCCTTCCCCTTCTCCCATAGTCCTCTCTCCTTTCCCATCAGATTCCTTCTTCTTCAGCCTTTTACCTTTATCACCTATCACTCCCAGCTTCTTATTTCATTCACCCTTCCTCCCAACATCCATCTTCTCCTTCACCTGGCTTCACCTCAGACCATAAGACATAG
Organism: Mobula birostris; assembly: GCF_030028105.1. Classification (NCBI taxonomy): domain Eukaryota; kingdom Metazoa; phylum Chordata; class Chondrichthyes; order Myliobatiformes; family Myliobatidae; genus Mobula; species Mobula birostris. The sequence goes on from NC_092396.1 coordinate 20,565,349, forward strand.
GAGCAGAATTAGACCATTCAGCCCATCGAGTCTGCTCTGTTGTTCCATCATGGCTGATCCCGGATCCCACTCAACCCCATGCACCTGCCTTCTCACCATATCCTTTGATGCCCTGACCAATCAGGAAATGATCAACTTCCGCCTTAAATATACCCATGACCTTGGCCTCATCCGCAGTCTGTGGCAGAGTGTTCCACAGATTTACTACTCTCTGGCTAAAAAAAATTCTCCTTACCTCTGTTTTAAAAGGTAGCCCCCTCAAATTTGAGGCTGTGCCCTCCAGTTGTGTATACCCCCAGCATAGGAAACATTCTCACCACATCTACCCTATCTAGTCCTTTCAACATTCATTTGGTTTCAATGAGATCCCCCCCTCGCCCCGTATTCTTCTAAATTCCAGTGAGTACAAGCCCAAAGCTGCCAAATGCTCCTCATATGTTAACCCCTTCATTCTTGGAATATCCTCATGAACCTGCTCTGTACTCTCTCCAATGACAACATTTCCTTTCTGAAATACACAGCCCAAAACTATCGACAATACTCCAAGTGCAGCCTGATTAATGTCTTATAAGGAATCAGCATTATCTCCTTCCTTTTATATTCTATTCCCCTTGAAATAAATGCCAACATTGCATTTGCCTTCTTTACCACAGAATCAACCTGTAAATTAACCTTCTGGGAATCTTGCACAAGGACTCCTATGTACCTTTGCACTTCTCCCCATTTAGATAATAGTCCGACTATTGTTCCTTTTACCAAAATGCATTATCAGACATTTCCCAACACTGTATTCCATCTGCCACATTTTCACCCATTCTTCCCATTTGTCTAAGTACTGCTGCAATCACGTTGCTTCCTCAGCACTACCTACCCCTCCACCTTCATCCACAAACTTTGCCACAAAACATTCAATTCCATCATCTAAATCACTGACAATGTGAAAAGCAGTGGTCCCAATACTGACCCCTCAGGAACACCACTAGTCACCAGTAGCCAACCAGAAAAGGCCCCCTTTTATTCCTACTCGCTGGCTCCTGCCCGTCAGTCATTCCTCTATCAATGCCAGTATCTTTCCTCTAATGCCAAAGGCTTTTATTTTGTAAAGCAGCCTCATGTGTGGCACATTGTCAAATGCCTTCTGAAAATCCAAGTAAATGACATCCACTGCCTCTCCTCTGTCTAGCCCACTTGTTACTCTCTCGCAGAACTCTAACAGATTTGTCAGGTAAGATTTTTCTTGACAGAAACCATGTTGACTTTGACTTATTTTATCATCAGTCTCCAAGTACTTTGAAACCTTAATAATAGACTCCAAGATTTTCCCAATCACTGTTAATTTCCTTTCTTTTGCCTTCCTCCCTTCCTAAAGAGTGGAGTGACATTTGCAATCTTCCAGTCCTCTTGTTCCATGTCAGAATTGGGATTCTTGAAAAGTCATGACCAATGCATCTGCTATCTCTTCAGCAACCATTTTTAGGACTCTAGGGTGTAGTTCATCTGGTCCAGGTGACTTATCCACCTTTGAGTTTGCCTAGCAATTTTTCCCTAGCAATGAAACTCACTCCTGCTCCGACACTCATGGACCTCTGGCACACTGCTAGTGTCTTCCATAGTGAAGACAGATACAAAATACCCATTAAGCTCATCTGCCATTTCTTTATTCCCCCATTACTACCTCACCAGCATCATTTTCCATAGGTCCAATATCAACTCTCACCTCCCTTTTACTCTTTACATAACTGAAAAAAAACTTTCGGTATCCTGCTTTATATTATTTTGGAAGTTATGATACTGTCCATAGTGTTCCACATTGGACTGCTGTCCATGATGTGAAACAGTTGCTGGTAATAGAGGCACCAATGGCTGCCCATAGCCTTCATATTTCATCTTTTCCCTTTCTATAGCTTTTTAGTTGCCTTTTGTTGGGTTTTAAAAGCTTCCCAATCATCCAACTTCCCATCACTTTTGCTATCTTATATGCCTTTTCCTTGGCTTTTATGCAGTCCTTAACTTCCCTTGTCAGCCACGGTTGCCTACCCCTGCCATTTGAGAACTTCTTCCTCTGTGGGACATATCTATCCTGCGCCTTGTGATCTATTCCCAGAAACTTCAGCCAGTTCTGCTCTGCTGTCATCCCTGCCAGTATCCTCCTCCAATCTACCTGGGCAAGCTCCTCTCTCATGCCTCTATAATTCCCTTTATTCCAGTGCTATACTGATACATGTGAGTTATGCTGCTCTCTCTCAAATTGCAGTATGAATTGAATCACATTATGATCACTGCCGCCCAAGGGTTTCTTTACGTTAAGCTCCTTAATAAGATCTGGGCTATTACACAACACCCAACCTAAGACAACCTTTCCCCAAGTAGGCTCAAGCACTAGCTGTTCTGAAAAGGCATCTCGTAGGCACTTAACAAATTCCCTCTCTTGTGATCTGACACCAACCTGATATTTCCAATCCCCTTGCATACTTAAGTCCCTCATTTCAATTGTGCCATTACCCCTATTACATGCCTTTTTCGGCTCCCTTTGCAATCTTAACCCCACACCTTGGCTACTATTTGGAGACCTATACATGATTCCCATAATGGTTTCTTAATCGACCCTTCTAGCTCGCACACTTTCCCCACCCCCACCTTTTTATTCCGGATTTTTCCCCTTCTTGTCCAATCCTGAAGAAGGGTCTCTGCCCGAAATGTCAATTCTTTATTCCTTTCCATAGATGCTCTCAGACCTGTGCATTTTTCCACGAGCATTTTGTGTGTGTCCCTCTGCGAATTTTTTGTGATTTATTTGTGGACAAACTTGGGCTGTTTTCTTTGGAGTGGAGGAGGCTGAGGGGAGAGCTGCTAGAGGTTTATAAGATTATGAGGGGCATAAATAGAATAGACAAGGAATATCTTTTATCCCAGGATAGAAATGTCTAGTACCAGACAGCATGCATTGAAGGGAGAGGCAGTAGATTCAAAGGGGATGCAAGGGGTAAGTTTTTTAATCTGAGAGCGGTGGCTGCCTGGTATGGTGGTAGAGGCAAGTACATTAGAGGCTTTTAAGAGACATTTAGATAGGCACATGAACGTAAGGAAGATAGAGGGATATAGACATTGTGTAGATAGGAGAGATTGTTTTTTGGGTTTTTTTGACATACTTTTTAGTGGGTTTGGTACAACACCGTGGGCCAAAGGGTCTGTCCCTGTGCTGTATTGTTCTAAGTTAATTTCCGGGAAATATGTTGCCATTACTTATCTATGAATTAATTCAGTATTTTTTTAAATTAATCAGATTTAGTTCAAGGATAATTTGTTCACTGCATAAAACTCAACGCTTATTTCTATAAGAAATGGGAGCAAGTTATTGAACCATCAGGATGATGATGACTGTAAACTCAAGGTGTCAAAAATGCTGATGCACAAGTTCCCATAGTCAGGATCTAGACATCACCTAATGCACATTCTTCACGGGGTAAGCCTCGAGAATGAATGTCCTCATGAGACTCAAAAAAGTGCATTAGAATCAGGTAATTTTGCCTTTGTCTTATATTCAAGTAGCAAACTTACAGCAAGGACCATAATGTCAGAAACAGGACTCTTACTTTATTTTCTCTCAGTTCAGGGCACTTCAATCAAATATATAACAGCAATGATCAGAAACCACTTGGTCTGTAATACACAGTATAATGCCAGATTATTCAACCACTCAGGCATTGGAAAAACAATATTTTCAAATAACTTTCAAGGACAAATTCTTAACACCTTCTGTCTACTGACTTCCAGGGCTATCCTCTGCTACACTGACCCAAAATGTCAGAAATTCTCAAAACAAGCTGCTATAAGCACATTATATGAGTTTTTGTTCTTTGAGAGCATATTTGCACAAAGGTTTCTACATGGTTTAATTTCAGCAGCTCCAGCCCAGAGAAATGTCACTCCCCCAACCTCATATCCCTCAAGCAACGCTGGCTTTCCTTGAGTTATTCTGTAAGGCTTCAAGAGTTTGAATGTACTGGAAAATTAAGAAAACTGATGGAGAGATGTGATCAGGACTGGTTCCCAAAACTAATAAGAGAATTCTTATTCTGAACTAAACCACTTTACATGCTGTTCACATGCTGCTCGGTTTGAATAACAGTATCTTGTGTGCAGGAATATGTTTCCTCCAGTTCACTGTGTCTCAACAGTCCAAATGATAGAAATATCGTGAAAATAGTCTTTATACTGCATTGCAAGAAACCATATCCACAGCAGGCAAGTGTGCATGTGTTGTAGAGGTTGGGGATGAGAAGAAGAAAATAATAATTGGTTTGGAAGATTCTACCCAAGCCACAGTACACAGAGAATTGGAAAATCTCCATCATACCTACTAATTTAGGATACAATGCATTTAGAAATGATTACGTACGGTACATTGCAGTGCGGTTGTTATTCCTTCCATTGGCTGGAGATCTTTTTGTTTGAAAGAAACACTTAGAACTTTTTTTCGTAAAGAAAAATGTGTCCTGTTGATCATCAATTCCTTTCCCAATTAATATTTGCCTTGACCTGAATCTTAAGCAGATCAGAGATATTCAGTGAACTGTGAAAAAGATTCATGTCAGGTTGTTTCTGCACAGGCAACTCTGTGGTCTGTTCCTCATTATTCCAGGATTGAATTTAGCCTTATTAATGAGCTAGTAACCAAGGAATAGCGTATGTTAATCTGATTAGGCATCTGGCAGACAAATCTTAATAAATATGCCACACACATTAAGTACACAATGCACCACATTCTGTTCTTTCAATCACTTATCACCTCCCGAGCCTGCTTCTTGTTCATATGTCATGTTCCTCTTTGATCCCATCCTAAAGGAATTGATCTATCATTTAACTGTCCCCAAGAGTGCAAGACATTGTTCATTCCTTGCTCCTAGTTTATTTTCTTCCCGCAATTATTTTCTTCTGTCAATACCCCCTCTGCCTGACATGCCCTACCCACCTTCATTTTCTTCTTCTTCTTGTAAGGTTTAATAGCAATCGGCAGACTGACATAAGGCGCATTACCAACACCTATTGAGTTGGAGTGTGGAGCAAAGAGACAGGAAATGCACCTATTAAATTCCCCCCCCCAAAAAAAACTCAAATAATATCAAAAAGCCTAAGTCAAATATACACATATACATTATGATGGCAGTGATACCGTAACAAACTTTCCATGTTAAACTCTGTATCTGCCTTAAAGATCTCAATTTAGCAATTAAATGTTTCCTTTGCACCTCATAGGAACTACATTCAAACAATATATGCTGCACCATTTCCTGACAAGTGCATGCCCTATGAATCCCTGTATCATGCATATTAAATTTGAACAAGGAATTATCCAATTTAGTATGTCCAATACATAAATGTGTAAGTATAACTTCTTCCCTCTTTTTATACCCATCTCCCAGTTGAGTTCCCACTATAGTCTGAATTTTATATAAATGCTGTACTTTTTTTTCCTTATCCCAACTTCGCAACCAGTGATCAAATTGACTTTTTTAATTATGGCTTTCACCTCCCCTTTATGCAGGGGACCACTACATTTACATCCTCAATTTTAAATGACTGTTTGGCTAGAATGTCTTCCACCTCATTTCCTTCAACCCCAGCATGGGCAGGGACCCATAGGAACCGGAGACACAAGCCCGGACCCTGCAGCCTCAACAGATGTTGTCCAATCTGATATCTGGCCTACAATCTGAAATATTTTAACAGATGTCAAAAGTAAGAATGTATCAGAGTACATTAGTACATAATCAGGGTGTACTTCTTCGACTTAGAGAACGTTGTTCCCACCCTAAATTGAATCTTCCTACCATATAAAAAATCTTGAATCCAATAGAACATTCTACCCATCTTTCCCAATTTAAACAGCAACCCTTAACGTCCACATCATAAGCTTTCTCTACATCGACGGAAACTGCTACCGCTGATCCTTTATTAACTCGGGCCTTTCCAATCTCAGATTCCAAACTCAACACCAAGTCCGTGGTGATTACCCGTCGTCGTCCGTAACCCCATCCCACTCCTCCGACTCCCAACCCTATCCCAGTCCCACCCTCGCTTGAGATGACCGCCGTTTGGATTGGCCCCGTGAGTCTCGCCGGATCTCGCGAGAGGACCCGGGAGGCGGGAGTTCAATTCGCCCTCCGGCGACGCGGCGTCAGATAAGTTGAATGATTAAATTGCAGGATCAATGATTCCGACCACTCGGAGCGTCAGGAGTGGGAGCGGATGACGCAATGGTTTTAACGCTGCGAAGTCTCTTCGAGGTATGCCTGCCCTGAAGAAGTTTAAATCTTCCCTTCGACGGGAGTTCAGTGAGCCCCTCTCTCACTGCCCCGCCTCTCCGACCAGATCCTCACCCAGACCCGCTACCACAGCCACGTCTCCTTCCTGGGAACGTGCCCCCTTACTGATTTTTCACCTTCTCCTTCCCTCCCTCCCCCGACCTTCTTTATAGGGCCTCTGCCCCTTCCCTCTTCAGTCCTGACGAAGGGTTCTGGCCCGAAACGTCGACTCATCGTTTCCACGGATGCTGCCCGACCTGCTGAGTTCCTCCAGCGTGTTGTCAGTGTTGCTTTAACACTGCCCTCTGCTCGCTGGCATCTGGACAATAAATCGGCTGTACCCTCACCGGTAGACTCATTCACTGTCACCTAAACAAACTCTAGCTATGCTGTTAATGATTAGAGGCAATCGATGCAGAAATGGGTCTCAAAACAAATCACCAGGGTCCATATTATACTCCCGAAGCCTTTACCTCAATAATGCTTACTTTGTTTTCACGACAGATCTGATTCTGATACAAACTTAGAAAGTTTACTCAAGATAGGAACGTTTTAAATAATTTATTGGGATTAGTTTAGTCACAAACTTGGTATTTTTGGCAGCGAGGTGAGCTCTGGATCACACATCCTCGCAATTGTTATGGCTATTTCCATGACATCAAGAAGTTCAGCCATCAGCACTAATCTACTGTTGAAAATCTTCGTTGTCCGTAGACTTAGATCACTCCACACTACGCCGGATAATTTTGAAAACGAAGCTTTTTCTCTTCGTTTTGCCCTCCCGTCCACACTGAGCCGGCGTTTTCAGCCCCCGGGAACGGAAATTTTCGAAAACACTCTCCAGAGTGAATAAATCTGAAAACGCTTAATATGTGGCGCAGTGCGTACGAGGTAAACGGAGAGATTTAAAAACGCTGTCATGACAACACCACAACAAGCAATGCTTCTGCTTGGTACTGCGCAAGCTGTTATAACGCGTAGTCGGTGTGAACGGCGTGAGAGTTAAATTGTAAAGTGAGTTTTATTGACTATTTAAAAACGCTGTCATGACGTGCCGGAACAGATGTTCGTTGTTTTCTTGAACGCAACCACCTAACAATTTCAGAACAGAGGGCAACGAGACTGAAGCCAGAAGGGTTAGAAATGTACTCACCAGATACTTTGACCCATAGTTTACTGAATAAATAAGTATACTCACTTTGCCCTGTTTTCTGTCCTTGCTTGTATGAAGGTGGTTTACCTATTTATGCAATACTTCTCTGACAATAGATGTGTAACAGCCCAATGTAACATTGTATCGAAATACAAGATAACACTGATGCAGACGTTTTATACATTTAACAAGGTGCTTTATTAATGCAGCATAGTTTTTCAATGTTCGTCGTCAGCTGGGTCATACTGTCCGTGAACTCCCTGTCGGTTGCCTCCATACGCTCCAGTATTCGTGTTTTTTTTTTAGTTTTAAGTCCTCCTACGCGAGAGCCAAGAGCAATTTCTTTCAAGTTTTTCCACTCTGTAACTGGACAAACGCGCACTAAGTATACTGTTTCCTCTTCGCTTGTTTTGTGTCCTGCGCATGCCCAGTAGAAGGAGATTCGCCCAAATATCCGTCTAATGTGGTCGGAGATATTTTGAAAAACGCTTAGTGTGGACGCCTGTCGTTTTTAAAATTATCCGGCGTAATGTGGACGTCGATGCTTGCTTATCTTGAACCGAGGTCGATCTGCATTGCCTTCGGTTTTTCATTAAATCGCTCTTATAAGCAACTCCACTTTTAACCTCTTTTCTGATTGATCTTGTATCCATAATGTCCATCGCCAAAGCGCTGTAATTCCCGAACACGTTTAAAAAGTTCATTCGCACTTATCTCTTTGATTAAGCTTTTGTTCATCTATTTTATATATCTTATATAACGTCAAGGCTACTTTGAATTCTTCCGTGCTATACATTAAACTATATAAATACAATTTATTCTAGTTATTGGTGACAAGAAATTGTTGTTCAAAGGTGGTAAGTAAACAGTTGACACCGGATGTGCCAGATTTGCCACAGGCGCAGTGGTTTCAACATATCTGCTGTCTTCAACTTTGACACGAGGAAATGCACTGAGAGAAAGATTATCCGAAAAGCCTTCATGTACAAACTTACTGGGGAAAAGTGGTAAGTGAGGGAAAATGTAGTACTGTAGTCCTTTACAAAACAATGCAGCGGGTCACTAAAATTCATGGGTCAGAAATGGATGCAATGGCTTCTGTAGCTATTACCAATCTGTATAAGGAGTCCCTAAATCTCTAATTGGAAAACTTTACCTCTTGGCCCCACTATCTTTTTCACTGTGCTGCATCAATTTCTCCATTGGCACATAGCACAGGTTAAAGAGTTGTGTAAAAATAATGCTAGAATATGGTTCTGGGAAAAGTGGTTCCTCCTGCATTAACATTCCAGATAATTATAACTTCCATGCCCTAATGGATGTTTAGATTGGTTGATAGGTCATTTGCCAACTACTTTTTGTTCTGGACAACATCAAGTTACTGAGTGTATTGGAGTGTATCCAGGCAAATGGGGGTCGTCCATCACATTCCCAACACTGCCTTGCAATTGGTGGAAAGGCTTCTTCATTTAAGGGGCATCATTTGCTGTGAACAAAGCCGCACTGTGAGCCTTGGTATTTATGTGGCTGTTTCATGTAGGTTTCTGGTTTATCTACATTCAGATTATAAAATGAAAACATGGAAGCAAATGAAGAAGAACTCCGAGGTCTCAGTAAACAACTGCAGGCTATGATCCAAGAAAAGGAAAACCGGAAAAAGCAGATAGACTTGGAAAAACAGCAATTTTAGAAGTATAACGTGCAATAATTACTATTCTTTAACAAGACGATTTTAGTCTTACAAGTGTTGTAAATGAAATCAATGTAATTGAGGTAATGCAGCTACACGAAAACGTGACAAAATTAGGGAAGAATAGCAGCTTGCGGCATTATCTAATGAGTGCATTAAGCATTCTTGAGGAATTGAGTGATGCTAATAGAGAACTGCAGGCTGAACTAGATTGTCCAAAGTAGAGAACTCCAGGACATATTTGGTTGGAACACAAGAAGTCTAGCAGGTGGCAGTAATGCACTAAAAACTGGTTGCCAACCGCCATAAAACAAAAAAGAAGAAGAAGGTGGTTTCTGGTCAATGGTGAAGACAAGATCGAGGCACTTAGCCAAGGTGATGCCACTAAATTCAAAGATAGGTGATTAAATGAACAAGGAACAGCATTTGGTCCCTCAGGCTTGCTCTGCCATTTAATAAAGTCATAGCTGATCTGAACAAAACCACAAACTTATACACAGTAACCTTTCACATCCATGCTCATCAATAAACTACAACCTTAAAATAATTAAAGACTTGTCCTCAGAGCACTTCAGAAGATCATTATCCCTAAAAATAATTCTGTCATCTCTTAAATTTTTAAACAGCGACAGTTCCCTGTTGGACCGCTTCATTTACTGAAAGGTTGTGAATAAAAATATACATTGTACAGATAATTAGTGTGTATCCTCACTTCTGAGCTAATGGAAGAAGATAGGTTATTGATTAAGTAGCTGAAGGTGGTCATGCCTAGGGCACTATCCTGGGGCTGAGATAAACAATCTCCAATAATCACAAACATCCTTTGTGCAAGGTATAATTCCAAGCATTGGCTTTTTTTATCCTGAAGAAGGGTCTTGGCCCAAACCGTTGATTATTTACTTTTTTCCATAGATGCTGCCTGGCCTGCTGAGTTCCTCCAACATTTTGTACATGTTGCTTTGATTTCCTGAATCTGCAGGTTTTCTTGTGTTTGTGATTTATTATTCCTCTTTGGTTTCCAGCAACTTCACTTCTACCATTGTTTGTTCAGATCTTCATCAATGCTGCCTTGATGTCAGGATGCACACATACATAAATACTGGCACCAGTGTTACCTGTATTTTTAAATCACAATCTGACTTTCCTAAATTTCATATATTATTACCATTGGAAATAAAACTCACATGCCTCCAATCCATATTGTTTGTCTGTTTAAAGATATGCTTCTATTTTAAAAAATCTTCATTCAGAAATACATTCACGGTAGTCTGTTAATTTTAATAACATTTATTGGCAATAATATTTCACAATTACATCAAGTACTCTAACAAAATCAAGGCACCTGATTCAGAACAAATGGCACAAAACAGACTGAGTTACACATCAGGATCTAAATGTTCACCCAGAAACACCAAGGCCGAGACTGAGATCTGTATTTTTATTGTTCCCATGGCAATAGCATTAGTTAGCAAGTGAGACAGGAAGACTGACCACTGTGAGAAATGAACCAAGTATCTACCTTTCCATTTCCAGTAAGTAATGTGGTGGTTTCATGTTAACTGCTTGCACTGGTCCGGTCCTATTCACAGATACTTTCTGCTCTTCCTTTCATTTGCAGTTGTGCAAAATTAAAGGTGTCAAACTTTTCAAAGTACAAGAAATTAAAGGTCTCATTTTACTCTATCTTTATGAAAAAGAAAGCTTTTGGAGTGTAAACATAATTCAAGTCCCATCTTCTCTTGGACAGGAAAGGCCTCAGAGGCCATGCACACCATTTGTTTGCTGCAGTGTTATCTCGAGATCTTTAGCAAATTACATCACTGTTTGCTGCCTCTAAATGTTACAAACCAGTTAAATCAAATTTGCAACTTCAATTGCAAATAGCAAGATCCCACGTCACGTGGTATGTTTGTATGATCTCCAAACCCCCAACCCCTCCCTCCACAAAAGCCCTACAAGCCCTGGTCTGCCTAAACCATGGGACCACAGTATTATTGTCAGTAGTCAGACTCAAGAGCAGTATTACATCCTAGGAGACAATCTACCGTTTTCCCCAAGTCAAAATTATAGGAATTACAAAACTTAAATTGCCTGATATCAGTACAATTTTTAAACACAACCATATGCTTCAGAAGCTGATTCACGACATTAGTTCAGTGAGCTGCTGGTGGAGAGATCCCCGTCAGCTGAATTCTGATATTGAGTCACAGATCCGAAACATTGACCGTTTTTCTTCCCATAGATGCTGCTTGACCTGCTGAGTTTTTCCAGCATTTTCTGAATTTGTACCTGTCAGCTAAATGCTGTTTAACCGTAAATCTTTTGTATGGGAGGGTGCAATTAACCATACTTACAAATGTTAACCAAGCTACTTCAGTATTAAGAGCCAAACCTGCTCCCCTTCTGAAGCTCAATTTTCATAGGCTACAAGTCCTCAAACTATTTTCCAGCTGGGATCCTTAACATTCAGGAAGCTTTATCAACTATAGAAGGACATACTAGGGAAATATCTCTGCTTGTAAGAGTGAAAGCAATTGTGTCTGCCATCCCAAAACTTTTTCATAAAGGAACAAGGCCAATTATCTTCAACCTTCAGTCATTAATGCAAAGTATCACAACACCAGGAGCACTGGCTTTAAATATCTGTCAGGCTTCCAAAAGCTTTCATTCAATCAAGTCTGTAATCCTCTAAAAATCAGTCATGAATTGTGACCTAATAACCACATTTGAGTTCACCAGGACTAGAATTAAAAGATTTTAAAATCTACAGCCTTCAAATTCCAGATAGTCATGTGCAACAGGAGTATTATTTTTCTCTGGATGATCATCATAGCGACATTATCAACTGGAAGACTTAAGCATGACCAGAAGTCCAGGGCACCAAATACTGACAATTTGACCAAAGCATTCAAAACCAGGTGGCTACTGAATCCAAGGCACAAGATGTTTATATAAGCTTCCTTATGGCAGCATATTGCAAATGGATTAATAGGGTGGGACAGGAATCTTTGTCTATGAGGAAGTAGGCTGGCGGTGAGGCTCCTGCTCACCAATGGTCTGGTACGAAGTTCGATCTCGACTACCAGTTAAACCTGGAACACCTGCATGGAACAATTCAGAGAAAAGTCATTTTTGTATGTCCCCCCAACAGAAAACTCACAGAAGTATCTGAAGATATCAAATACCCAGGAGAATCTCCTCACAAACTGGTACTAGCCATGAATTCACTAAAGTACATTGGCTGAAGTATTAGCAGAGCGGAGAACTCATCTGTCCAACCTTTCAAGCTAAAGCATGGACAGTAAAGTCATTTGTAATCTAAATGCATTAAATATTAACTTCAGCAAGGATGCGGTTATTTACTCTGGTCTATTCTCATTTCCCGTTCTCTTGAAAACTTTCTTTCTACAAACAATACAGTATACCTATTCTAAAGTGTTAACAATTCTCTGCTTCAATCTCAGATTCTAGTAGTACATATAAATTTTGTTTTGCCCATCATGCCTCTTATCTATAGCCTCTCAATCATTGGAAACTATATTTTAATCTGCTGTCTTTGTTAATAATTTTAAATACCTTTATCAAATCTTTAATCAACGGCAAACCATCTCAAGTCACTTCACAGAGGTGTAATGAAGTTAATGAAATTATGAAGAAGAGTGAGAAGGCTTAGGAAGGCAGAAGGCAGTATGAAATGATTTCCAGAGTTTGGGGCTAGAGAGTTGAAGACAGTGCCTGCAATGTAGTTAAAGGAGGGGCATCCACAGTAACACAGAGTTAAAGATTCATCAGAACAAAATAACCGTGATGGGATTTAAACACAAAGAATGAAATCAAAATTGGTCACCAAGAGGATGATAAATGAATGAGACTGGATGATTATAGTGCAAGCACTAGAGTTGTGAATGAGTTGAAGTCTACAGAGGGTGGAACATTGGAGACTTGGTCAGCAGAGCATTGGAATCTTTAGGATAAACTAAAAGTTCAATTCCAAAACAAACGGAGCTAAGGTTACAAACTGAAACAAAAACTGCAGATGCTGGATACCTATACAGAAAACTGGAAGCAGTCAATATAAATTACTGGCTCAACATGAAATGATGACCAAAATGAACACCTCAGTTGGAGACAGACATTATTATCACAATATTACAGAGACTGAAACAAGAAATCGCATGAGCTAAGGTTTAGGAGTTACAAAATTGGAAAGAATAGACCAAAGATCAGGGGGTAGATTTTAAATACAATGATTAGAAGATTTCCCCCCTCTTTCACCACCAGTCTTCTTCCCAAAAGCAGCTAACGGGAAGGGAGTTAGCCCAAAGCAGAGGGAACATGCTCAGCAAGCATGTCAAGAAAACAATATTTTCTTGTGGGCTGTTTAATGGGGCGTGGTTGAGGGAGCAAAGGGTACATTGCATGTATAAGATGAGCTGAGGGAGGGAAAAATAAACAATAGGAGAAAGCAATGCGGACCAGGGATATGGAGGACGCAACAAAGGAAGACAAATGCTTGAATCCAAATTCAGTTACAAGCTTGTTGGCTTTGCTGTACTATTTGTTTGAAGAAGGGTGTAGACAAGGCAGACATCCCACCCTGCAAAAACTCATTTCAGGGAGGTAGCACCATCAATTTGCGGGAGACTTCCGGGAGAGGTGGGATGTCTGCAATACAGTAGCTCCTTAGCTGCTAGCCAGCTAGTTTAAATAACGTTAGCTATGCTAATAAACGAATGACACCTGTTAAGCTCTCCTCAACATGTCTTTTACAGTCTTAACCCACCATGGGCAATAGAAAAGTCCCTGTTGCAAACAGTGCAGCAAGCAACACTGTCATTATTTTTGACCCCTATTAGGCAGGGGTACACTTTAGTGTAGTCTGGGGTGACGTACGTTTCATATTTTCTTTTTTTTTGGAACAATGTCACTCTTGCTCTTGCTCTCTCTCTCACATGCGCACTCTCTCGCCCGTGGTCGCTCTCACTCGTGCTTGCTTTCTCGCTCTCTCTCTCGCATGCGCTTGCTTTCTCGCTCTCTCCCGTGGTCGCTCACTTGCGCTCGCTGTCTCGCGCTTTCTTTCTTGCTCTTGCGCTTGCTCTTTCGCTCTTTCTCGCACGTTCTTTCACGCTCGCTCTCAAAAAAATTAATTTCCGGGACATTGTATATAATTTGCAGGCATCAGGGAACTACTATTAATAGGGCGGGAGACTCCCGGAACTTCCAGGAGAGGTGGGATGTCTGACAAGGAAAGAAGGATTTAAGGAGACAGAAGCAGTGAGAAATAACTTTGTTCAAAATAATTTTTTAATCAAAAGGTTCCTCCCAAACATAATGACAATTCTGTTAACTACTTTTTTGCCCACTCCTTACGTTAATCCCTAGTATTCATGGAAGCATCATTTCCAACACAGAAGGAAATCATTAACCCATTGTTTCCACATTAGCCTATGTCTATTTAAGCCAATAAATGTCAATATGAAAATCATAAATTATTTATCATGCCTTCAGTTTTCCTATAATTGGATTCATCTTCTACTACACAACTTACAGAAGTGCAAACTAGCAAAGGGCAGGACAAAATCTTTAAATTTCTAGTCAATGTGGTCAGCAGGCATACTGTAAGGCAAACCATGAAATCTCTGTTAACTTTTCATTTTTGATGAATTCTCATTCAATATGAATTTTAACAAATATGCCAAAAAGAAACAAAAATGAAAAATACAAATATGTAATGTTCAGAATCATCATAACATAAAAGTTAACATAAAACTAACAGCAACATTTCAACAGCCAGAGAACAATCAAATAATTATTGCAAGATCACCAATCAAAGCAGGAGGACTGAGGACTGCAGCAAAGGAGGAAGATTGTACACACACTGCAGGTGAGGCAGGGACAGGTGGTTCAGTAGGAGCGACCGGAGTAAGCATTGGATTCAACACTATCACACGTAAACCTGCTGTCAATGGAGCTATCCAGGTCTGGGATGGAGAGAAGAAGGGAGAGGCAGAGAACAAGGGGAGAGAGAGAGAGAGAGCAAGAGAGAAAGAAATAAAAATAAAAACATAAGGTTTGAAAGCAACATTTTTATGAGGCTGAGTACCAGGTAACCAACTAAACCAGCAACATAAAGCACAATTGTACAAAAATTAAAACTTGACACTTTGAAGAATTCATTGAATTGATTCATTCCAGAAATAAATGTACTTAAGATCTTCAGGCTGGCAAAAAGCTGATGTCTGACAAAACCCAAACCTCAAAATTTAAGGGAAAAATTATATATTAATGGATCCTATTCTTAATCTGTTTAGACTTATGTGTGATATTTTATTAGAAACAAGAATTTTTGTAGAGTCTCACTCAAAACATTAAACTGAATTTATCTCAAAGATACTGAAGAACAGACAGTATGATTTCCAGAACCTTGTTTTTATATCAGATTTCCTGTATCTTTGTCCTCTTATGTTTTTATTGTCAGGACATAGCTCCAATACCATACTGGATTCACTGGAGGACACTGTCTGCTCCTATACTTATTCAGCAAATATGCAAGCCTATACAGATCTGAGGTGAAGCAGGAGCAAGGGATCGCAAGGACAAGATCTGTATTTTCTGGGTGAGAGGTTGTAGAAGTAGAAAGTGATGGAAATGTACTGTGTCAACCAGCAGCTATGGAGAGAGACACAAAATTAATTCCATTTCACTATCTGCACATGCTCCCTGATCTACTCAGTAGTGCCACCAATATGTTCAATTTATATGTTAGCAACGTGATTCAATGGCCTTTAACTTAATGGGAGGATACCTTCTCCTCAAACCATCCATACAATCAGCCAGCCTACCCCACTATAACGTTTCCCAATAGCATCTATGTTCCCACAGAGTTTCCTACCACTCCCAAGATCTATTGGTCCAGATATCCCTACTCATTTGTGTCATTAATATTCAAGTCTTATTCTGATGCATTGGCTGACAGAAATGCCCGTTTTACTTAGATGAAATCATAATCCTTGAATACTTTGTCTGCTCCCTCTTAACTTACCTACACTTAGAGGATCAAGATTGTTGGCATAGGTTGCATACTTCAGCATCAAAGGGATATGGTATACTCTGGATTCCATCACTAGGAATTGTTCTGTTCTACTTGCAGTGCATTATCAGACAAATTGGTGTTGGGGAACTGCTCTTGCAGAGCAGGGGATATTGTATTCTCTGCACCAGACGTATGCAAAGGATCTTGAAATGGGAAAGGGTGGGTGGTGAAGTCACCTGGTCAGTGAACAATACAGTTTTCATTTGGGCAGTAGAGAAGGTAATGAGGTTTCACACAGCTCTAAGCATTCTTTCAATGCATTGAAAAACCAACAGCTCCCACCCATCCCTTGTTCCCTGGAGTTAACAATAATGACACTTGGTTCAAATTCTTACCGATGCTTATATAGCAATCTCCTCCTCGCTGCTTATACATCTGATACACAAAGAGACAGGAAACTGGTTTCAGGAGGAGGCTCAAAATGGCCATACCAACACTGAAGCGGAACTGATCCCTCATTGCATTGTTGTGTTGGACGGCAGCCATACGATCATAGCTGACTGCAATGTGGATGATGTCCAAGAGGATGGTGATTACCGTGCCAACTAAATACTGAAAGAAAAAGAGACATCAAAGTCAGATTCAACTGGCAAGAACAGTTTCTGAACTAAAGGTGGAAAGCAGGAGGGGAGGGGAGGATGAAGGAAGACCAGCAGACAGACCTGATGAATGATATTCATAATTCTGTGCATCCGGAGCAATCCTCAGCCCATGTGCTGAGAATTTAACAGTATGCAACAGCTCAATGGTGCAGGACAATTCCAGGAGATGAAAAACTTTAAACTTCTTTCTACTTATCAATACAGTATTTGTATTCTGATATGTCCTGTAGCTGTGCCCAGTTTTCAGGATGAACAAATATGTTTAAATCATGAATTAGTACAGAAGCAACCAGTGTTTGGTATTTAGAGCGCAAACAACAGGAATTCTGCAGAAGCTGGAAATTCAAGCAACACACATCAAAGTTGCTGGCCAGGCAGCATCTCTAGGAAGAGGTACAGTCGACGCTTCAGGCTGAGACCCTTCGTCAGGACTAACTGAAGGGAGAGTTAGTAAGAGATTTGAAAGTGGGAGGGGGAGGGGGAGATCCAAAATGATAGGAGAAGTCAGGAGGGGGAGGGATGGAGCCAAGAGCTGGACAGGTGATTGGCAAAGGAGATATGAGAGGATCATGGGACAGGAGGCCCGGGGAGAAAGACAAGGGGGGGGAACCCAGAGGATGGGCAAGGGGTATAGTCAGAGGGACAGAGGTAGAAAAAGGAGCGTGAGAGAAAGAATGTGTGCATAAAAATAAATAACGATGGGGTACGAGGGGGAGGTGGGGCATTAGCGGAAGTTAGAGAAGTCAATGTTCATGCCATCAGGTTGGAGGCTACCCAGATCGAATATAAGGTGTTGTTCCTCCAACCTGAGTATGGCTTCATCTTTACAGTACAGGAGGCCGTGGATAGACATGTCAGAATGGGAATAGGATGCGGAATTAAAATGTGTGGCCACTGGGAGGTCCTGCTTTCTCTGGCGGACAGAGCGTAGGTGTTCAGCAAAGCGGTCTCCCAGTCTGCGTCAGGTCTCGCCAATATATAGAAGGCCTCATCGGGAGCACCAGACGCAGTATGTCACCCCAGCCGACTCACAGGTGAAGTGTTGCCTCACCTGGAAGAACTGTCTGGAGCCCTGAATGGTGGTAAGGGAGGAAGTGTAAGGGCATGTGTAGTACTTGTTCCACTTACAAGGATAAGTGCCAGGAGGGAGATCAGTGGGGAGGGATGGGGGGAACAAATGGACAAGGGAGTCGCGTAGGGACCAATCCCTGCGGAAAGCGGGGGGTGGGGAGGGAAAGATGTGCTTAGTGGTTGGATCCCGTTGGAGGTGGCGGAAGTTACGGAGGATAATATGTTGGACCCAGAGGCTGTTGGGGTGGTAGGTGAGGACCAGGGGAACCCTATTCCTAGTGGGGTGGCGGGAGGATGGAGTGAGAGCAGATGTGCGTGAAATGGGGGAGATGTGTTTGAGAGCAGAGTTGATGGCGGAAGAAGGGAAGCCCCTTTCTTTAAAAAAAGAAGACATCTCCCTCGTCCTGGAATGAAAAGCCTCATCCTGAGAGCAGATGCAGCGGAGACAGAGGAATTGCGAGAAGGGGATGGCATTTTTGCAAGAGACAGAGTGAGAAGAGGAATAGTCCAGATAGCTGTGAGAGTCAGTAGGCTTATAGTAGACATCAGTAGATAAGCTGTCTCCAGAGATAGAGACAGAAAGATCTAGAAAGGGAAGGGAGGTGTCAGAAATGGACCAGGTAAACCTGAGGGCAGGGTGAAAGTTGGAGGCAAAGTTAATAAAGTCAACGAGCTCAGCATGCGTGCAGGAAGCAGCGCCAATGCAGTCGTCGATGTAGCGAAGGAAAAGTGGGGGACAGATACCAGAATAGGCACGGAACATAGATTGTTCCACAAACCCAACAAAAAGGCAGGCATAGCTAGGACCCATACGGGTGCCCATAGCTACACCTTTAGTTTGGAGGAAGTGGGAGGAGCCAAAGGAGAAATTATTAAGAGTAAGGACTAATTCCGCTAGACGGAGCAGAGTGGTGGTAGAGGGGAATTGATTAGGTCTGGAATCCAAAAAGAAGTGGAGAGCTTTGAGACCTTCCTGATGGGGGATGGAAGTATATAGGGACTGGACATCCATGGTGAAAATAAAGTGGTGGGGGCCAGGGAACTTAAAATTATCAGAAAGTTTAAGAGTGTAAGAAGTGTCACGAACAAAGGTAGGAAGGGATTGAACAAGGGGGTATAAAACCATGTCGAGGTATGCAGAAACGAGTTCCGTGGGGCAGGAGCAAGCTGAGACAATAGGTCTGCCAGGACAGGCAGATTTGTGGATCTTGGGTAGGAGGTAGAAACGGGAAGTGCGAGGTGTGAGAACTATAAGGTTGGTAGCAGTGGATGGGAGATCCCCTGAGCGGATAAAGTCGGTGATGGTGTGGGAGACAATGGCCTGGTGCTCCTTAGTAGGGTCACGATCGAGGGGTAAATAAGAGGAGCTATCCGCGAGTTGTCGCTGTGCCTCGGCAAGGTAGAGGTCAGTACACCAGACTACAACAGCACCCCCCTTATCGGCGAGTTTAATAATAAGGTTAGGATTAGTGCAGAGGGAGTGGAGAGCACAGCGTTTGGAAGGAGTGTGGTTGAAATGGGAACAAGGTGTGATGAAGTCGAGACGGTTGATGTCCCATCGGCAGTTAGCAATAAAAGGATCCAGAGCAGGCAGAAGACCAGAGCTGAGCGTCCATGAAGAGGAGGAGGGTTGAAGACGGGAGAAGGGGTCATTGGTGGGGGTGGAAGAGTCCTTGCTGAAGAAGTAGGCTTGGAGACGGAGATGGCGGAACAAGAGTTCTGCATCATGGCGAACACGGAACTCGCTGAGGTGTGGGCGAAGGGGGACAAAGGTGAGGCCCTTACTGAGGACAGAGCGTTCTGCCTCCGACAGTTGGAGGTCGGAGAGGATGGTAAAGACCCGGCACGGATGAGAGCTGGGATCAGATGGGGGAGGGGGGAGGCTGGGGGTGTCAGTGGAGAGGAGGGAGTTGGGGTGAGAGGAAGATGGAGCCTCTGAGTACTCAGGAGCTGACAATGGGATCTGAGGGAGACGGGGTTGCAGAGTATTGGTGGGGGAAGGGGAGATGGGAGTCACAATAGCAGCACATAAAGACCCGGCCTGGAGTTCAAGGCTGGAGCCGCAGTTGGTGGTTGCACAATCACTGTGAAGGTGTCCATGGTCGTTGCTGGAGTCTGGGTTTTGAATATGTCCTGAGGTGTTGGAGCCGGCGAGATCAATGGCAGAGGCAATCTGAAGTTCATGCCTGCTAGTTTCAGGGCCAGCAGGCTCTGGAGTCCGCAGATGTAGGATCTTACGATCTTTCCCTAACATGACAAAGTCAAAAAAAACGGCGGTTGCAAGCATGGATCCGACAGAGGATGGAATATGCCCTGAGGTGTTGGAGCTTTCCGCAGGGATCGCTCCCTACGCGACTCCCTTGTCCATTCGTCCCCCCCCATCCCTCCCCACTGATCTCCCTCCTGGCACTTATCCTTGCAAGTGGAACAAGTGCTACACATGCCCTTACACTTCCTCCCTTACCACCATTCAGGGCCCCAGACAGTCCCTCCGGGTGAGGCAACACTTCACCTGTGAGTCGGCTGGGGTGATATACTGCATCTGGTGCTCCCGATATGGCCTTCTATATATTGGCGAGACCCGACGCAGACTGGGAGACCGCTTTGCTGAACACCTACGCTCTGTCCGCCAGAGAAAGCAGGATCTCCCAGTGGCCACACATTTTAATTCCGCATCCCATTCCCATTCTGACATGTCTATCCACGGCCTCCTCTACTGTAAAGATGAAGCCACACTCAGGTTGGAGGAATAACACCTTATATTCCGTCTGGGTAGCCTCCAACCTGATGGCATGAACATTGACTTCTCTAACTTCCGCTAATGCCCCACCTCCCCCTCGTACCCCATCGTTATTTATTTTTATACACACATTCTTTCTCTCACGCTCCTTTTTCTATCTCTGTCCCTCTGACTATACCCCTTGCCCATCCTCTGGGTTCTCCCCCGCACCCCTTGTCTTTCTTCCCGGACCTCCTGTCCCATGATCCTCTCATATCCCTTTTGCCAATCACCTGTCCAGCTCTTGGCTCCATCCCTCCCCCTCCTGTCTTCTCCTATCATTTTGGATCTCCCCCTCCCCCTCCCACTTTCAAATCCCTTACTCACTCTTCCTTCAGTTAGTCCTGACGAAGGGTCTCGGCCTGAAACGTCGACTGTACCTCTTCCTAGAGATGCTGCCTGGCCTGCTGCGTTCACCAGCAACTTTGATGTGTGTTGTTTGGTATTTAGAGAACTCATTTCCACCAGTCATAAAATTGGAAATAGCCTGAGCACGTGAATTTGGTGGTGCAGAAAGGGGGAACAAATAGGATTGTCAGGAAGGGGATTGAGACATGGAAGTCAGAAAGGGGGAGAGGGAGGGGGGTTCAGGGGGAGATCTGAGTATGGTAGAAAGAAGGGAAAAGTGAGGGTTTGGACGGATGGGACAAAGAGAGATAGGGAAATGAAGAGAGAGGCCTGACAGTGTTGAAAAAGACAGAAAAAGGAAAAGAAAGGGAAAGTAAAGCCCAAGGAGTTCACCCCTCTTAAGCTTTAACGAATTGTTTCAATGCAATTTCTGGTTTGTAGGTGAACAATGCAAAAAACACACAGGTAATGTGTCAGAATAAATAGCCCTAGACACTAAAATTTGTGTGACTTTGCGTTTCGGAACCTTTGATGTTCACAAAGTGTTCAACAGTGCAGTGGGTGGGTGGCTGGCTCAGTACTAAGGAAGCAACCACTGCTGCAAGCTTTGAACCTGTGATCTTCAGAGGCTGAAGTGCCATCAATTAAGCCAAGCTGACTATGTAGGTGATAAAACAGATCTTGATACTGGAAATGTCACAAGTCTGTCCATATGGTACCCAGTAGTGTACAGCAGAAAGCCACTGAGTAACGAGATAGACAAGTTTTTTTTCTTAACCCAGCAAGATTTACTGAGACTTACCCTTTTTTGTCAAAGGAAGTACATATATTTTTCTTCTCTGGATTAACTTGCACCATTAAAATGGTCCCTGCAACTTCTTTGAAACATTAGAAAATCCTTAAAACATAGCAGCATAGCAGGAGATGAAACAGAACAAATATTATGTTGGGTTAATATGCAAAATATGAGGAAAATCATATGTTAGGAAGATTCTACATCTTTTTGTTACATAAGGCTAACCATCCCTAACCACCATGTGAAGATAGTGATGAGATGTTAAGTGAACTTCCAAGCTGTTTCATTGACACAAGTGATCAACTTGTCCTTGATCTTGGTTGACCTCAGGGCAGTAATTCTTAGTAAGTGTGTCTTATTACTGTGCAGAATCAGCTGGTGGACATACACTGTGATGATAAATAGTCAGCCAATAGTCAGACTTGCTTAAAGAATAGTCACTTGGGGAAGAGAGAAAGAATACCGAGCATTTGTGAAGTGTGTTTCGGCAGATGTTAGTGGATTAAGAGTGGAGACAGATATTGTCACTCCACGGGAAAAAAAATGCCAATGTTAATGTGGAAGTACTCACCATAAAAATGGCATCAATGGAGTCTCTCTGAGCAATGGCCCAAACCCCAATAGCCAGAACAGCGTAATTACTCCAGATATACGGTGGGGGAAGCCAGGGATACAAACAGCCCCTGTAAAAAAGAAAAGCACCTTCAGCTTTATTCAGTTTCCTCAAGGGATATACACCAGTCTCGTTCATCAAAGAGTCAATGGATTTATGCAACTGAAGACCTTTCAAAATATTGTAAATTTAAAATTTCGATCAGATTCCCTCTCCGCTTCCTCTTCGGTATCTCTTTGGCTTAGTGTCTCTTTAGTTCCTCCAGCTTAAGTATTGTTTCCAGGAATCTTAAAATTTCCTGTTTTACTGCAATAAGAAAAAACAATGCCCAAAATGCAGTTCTCAATCCTACAATAAATATATTTCTCCTATCACTTGGCAATGTTCAGTGCCCCACTCTAGGCAAAACATTCCTTATATATTGTTGCTTTGTAATAGAAAAGGGAGCAGTGCAAGATCAGCTCATAATAGCTTGATTGCATTTATTGCAAGGAGGAAGTGGATCTCAGCAAGGATCATTAAAAATATGCTGACTTTCAGCTCATAATGCCCAATCCATTCCTCCCCCAAACAAACCTGTAAATACATAAATCAAACACATATTTATCCTGTGCACACTTTTGCATAATTCATCCTAGCTGCCAAGGGTCATGAATACCCATGGCAGGGCCCCCCCCCCACTCATTTAGTTTCCTTGATTTACCCTTATGTTCAAAGATGAACTTGGATTTCAACTGCCAAAATGATAATGATTGCATTAATAGAACTTCACTTTGGTGCCTGGCCTAATAAACCCAAAAACTCCTCTTGCTTCCATAACTTGTTCTATAAATTGACAAGTCTCGAGGATAAATCAACTAAATCATTTTCAATATCCAAAGAGTTACAGCAACTTGTATAAGGCCTTAGATTGATTCATCTTCATAAACAATTTTAATGCCTCGTTCTAACTTTGACAAATCACAAAATAAGTTTGATCTACAATAATCTAGCGTAGCCATCTGGGATACAGATTATTACTAATTTCAAAGACTAGAACTCTGGCATTCAATGGTCTGCTTTAAATGAACAATAGTTAGCAGTTGGACTGCACCTAATCAGTAACAGAAAGCACAACAAGAAGATATGATTTCCCTTAGGTTCGCGGCCAAAGATTAAAAAGGCAGTTCACAGCAGTTTTTCGGAGTTGGACTGCGCCCAGTCAGTGAGTGGGAGCATGACAAGAAAATACATTTTCACTTAGGTTTGCAGTTGAAGATTAAAAAGACAGCTCTTTGGGGCAGTTTTTTTGGAGTCGGACTGCCTCCAAGCAGTGAACAGAATTCATTAGAAAGTGAGAATAAAATTAAGGTAGAGACAAGCGAAGCGGCCATTGTGTGAGTGTGCCAGTGTTGGAGTGGTTTTGGCTCATCAGGCTTGGGTATGGCAAGTATCTGGTAAGTTTCTTATTTTTCATTCCTCATCTGTCGGGGCATAGTTAGCGTGGTGCGAATGGCTCCAGGGGCTGTGTTGTGTTCTGTATGTGAGACGTGGGACTTCTGGGAGACCTCCAGACTCCCGGATAACCACATCTGCATCAGGTGCAGCAAGCTGCGGCTCCTCAGCGAACGTGTTAAGGAACTGGAGTTGCAGCTCGATAATCTTTGGCTTATATGGGAGACTGAGGAAGTGGTAGGTAGGAGCTTCGGGGAGGTACAGTAATCATCCTTAGGTTGCAGGAGGCAGGTAGCTGGGTAGCTGTCAAGAGAAGAAAGGGAAATGGGCAGCCAGTGCAGACTACCCCTGTGGCTGTTCCCCTCAATTCTTTGTACTTTTGCCAGTTAAATAAAGGTTCACGTGAATTAACATATCACAGATTTTTGTTTTTATTGCATTTTGGAAAATAACCCAACTTTTCTGGAAATGGGGTTTGTAATTTGGCAGGGGGATGGGGACCGGAGTGATAGTGGGGAGGATGTGGTAGTTGATTTACAAAGAGTAAGTATGTTCTGAGACTGCTAGCAAGATGAGTTGATAATAGGGCAAAATTACAGTCAACAGGATAAGTTGCAATGTAAAAAGTAGACAAAATCATACAGTGTGAATACAGGACTGAAGGTGTTATATTTGAATGCACACCATATCTAGAATAAAGAAGATAAACGTCACACAGTTACAGGTTAGCATGTATGATATTGTGGCCATTACTGAATCATGGCTGAAAGAATACTATAGCTGGGAGCTTAATGTCCAAGGATACACATTCTATTGAAAGGACAGGCAGGTAGGCAGAGAGGTTGGTGTAGCTCTGTTAGTAAAAATTGAAGTTAAATCATTAGAAAGGTGACAGAGGAAAGCAAGGTGTGAAATCATTGTGTATACAGCCGAGGAACATTAAGGGTAAAAAGACCCTGAAGGGAGTTATATACAGACTCCCAAACAGTGCTGAAGATATGGGTCTACAAATGACAACGGGAGATAGAAAATGCATGTCAAAAGGGCAATATTATGATAGTCATGGCCAATTTCAAAATACAGGTAGATTGGGAAAATCAGGTTGGTGCTGGATCCCAAGAGGGGGAATTTTTAGAAGGCCCATGAGATGGCTTTTTAGAGCAGCTTATGGATAAGCCCACTAGGGGATCAGCTATTCTGGATACAGTGTTGTGCAATGAACTGGAATTGATTAGAGAACTTAAGGTAATGGAACCCTTAGGGGAAGTGTGATCATAATATGATAAAATTCACCCTGCAATTTGAGAAGGAGAAGCTAAAGTCCGATGTATCAGTATTACAGTGGAGTAAACGGAATTACAGAAGCATGAGAGAGGAGCTAGCCAAAATTGATTGGCAAGGAACACGAACAGAAATTACAGCAGAGCAGCAATAGCTGGAATTTCTGGGAGTAATTTGGAAGGCACAGGATATATACATCCTAAATAAGAAATGTTTTAAAGCCAGGATGATGCAACTGTGGTTGACAAGAGAAGTCAAAGCCAACATAAAAGCCAAAGAGAGGGCATTTAATAGAGCAAAAACTAATGAGAGGTTAGACGAATGGAAAGCTTTTAAAATCCGACAGAAGGCAACTAAAAGAGTCATGAAGAAAAACACAAACGAGAAAATCTGCAGATGCTTAAAGTCCAAGCAATACACACAAAATGTTGGAGGAACTCAGAAGGCCAGGCAGCATCTATGCAAAAGCATGCAGTTAATGTTTCAAGCCGAGACCTTTCATTAGGACTGAAGGAAAAGAGATGAGGATTCAGAGTTAAGGGGTGGGGGGAGGGGAGGAAGAAACACAAAGTGACAGGTGAAATCGGGAATGGGAGGGGGAGGGGTGAAGTGGAGAGCTGGGAAATTGACTGGTGAAAGAGAAATAGGGCTGGAGAATGGGGAATGGTGAAGGAGAGGCAGAGGGCAATTACTGTAAGTTCAAGAAACTGATGTTCATGCCATCAAGTTGGAGGCTATCCAGACAGAATATAAGGTGTTGCTCCTCCAGCCTGAGTGTGGCCTCATCGCGACAGTAGAGGCGGCCATGGACTGACATGTCGGAATGGGAATGGGGAGTAGAATTAAAATGGGTAGCCACTGGGATATCCCGCTTTTTCTGGCGGACGGAGCATAGGTGCTCAGCAAAGCGGTCTCCCATTTCTACTTTGGGTCTCACCAATATACAGGAGCCCACATCAGGAGTACCGGATACAGTAGATGACGCCAACAGACTCACAGAGAACCCTATCTCTGGTGGAGTGGCGGGAGGGTGGGGTGAGGGCAGATGTGCACAAAATGGAAGAGAAACGGTTGAGGGCAACATCGATAGGGTTTATCTTGTCCTCACCTACCACCTCACTAGCCTCCGCATCCAGCAAATAATTCTCCGTAATTTCCACCATCTCGAATTGGATCTGACAACCAAGCACATTTTTCCCTCCCCCACACTTTCTGCTTTCCGCAGGGATCACTCTCTATGTGACTCCCTTGTCCGTTTGTCCCTCCCCACTGATCTCCCTCCTGGCATTTATCCTTGCAAGCAGAACAAGTGCTACACCTGCCCCTACACCTCCTCCTCACTACCATTCAGGGCCGCAAACAGTCCTTCTAGGTTAGGCAACGCTTCACCTATGAGTCTGTTGGGGTCATCTACAGTATCCGGTGCTCCCGGTGTGGCCTCCCGTATGTCGGTGAGACCCAACGTAGATTGGGAGACCGTTTCGCTGAGCATCTACACTCTGTCCATCGGAAAAAGATCTCCCAGTGACCATCCATTTTAATTCCACGTCCCATTCCCATTCCAACATGTCAGTCCAAGTCTCCTCTACTGCCGTGATGAAGCCACACTCAGGTTGGAGGAGCAACACCTTATATTCCGTCTGGGTTGCCTCCAACCTGATGGCATGATCATCGATTTCTTGAACTTCCCGTAATGACCCACCACCCCCCTTTCACCATTCCCATTTCCCTCTCTCACCTTATCTCCTGACCTGCCCTTCACCTTCCTCTGGTGCTTCTCCCCCTTTTCTTTCTTCCACGGCTTTCTATCCTCTCCTGTCAGATTCCCCCTTCTCCAGCCCCGTATCTCTTTCACCAATCAACTTCCCAGCTCTTTACTTCACCGCTCCCCACCCCCCAATCTCCCAGTTTCACTTAACACCTTCCTCCCCTCCCTCCACTTCTAACTCTGACTCCTCATCTTTTTTTCCCTCCAGTCCTGATGAAGGGTCTTGGCCCAGAACGTCAACTGTACTCTTTTCCATAGGTGCTGCCTGGCGTGAGTAGACATCAGACCACTGGAAAATTATGCTGGAGAGTTAGAAACAGGGGACAAGGAAATGGCGGACAACTGAATCAATATTTTGCATACGGCTTCACTGTGGAAGACACATGCTGTATGCCAAAAGTTCGAGTGTGTCAGGGCGCAGAAGTGAGTGAAGTTGCCATTACTAAGGAGAAGGTTCTAGAGAAACTGAAAGTTCTGAAGGTAGATAAGTCACCTAGACCGGATGGTAAACGGCCCAGGGTTCTGAAGAAAGTGGCTGAAGAGATTGTGGAGGCATTAGTAATGAACTTTCCATCATCAATTGATTCTGGCATGGTCCAGAGGACTGAAAAATTGCAAATATCACTCCACTCTTCAAGAAGGAAGAGAGGCAGCAGAAAGGAAACTTTAGGCTAGTTAGTCTGACCTCGGTGGTTGGGGAGATGTTGGAGTCAATTATTAAAGATGAGGTGTCAGGGTACTTGGAGGCAGGTGATAAAATAGGCTATAGTCAGCATGGTTTCCTTAAGGGAAAATCCTGCCTGACAAATCTTTTGGAATTCTTTGAAGAAATAACAAGCAGGATAGGCAAAGGAGAATCAGCTGAGGTTGTGTACTTGGATTTTCAGAAGGTCTTTGATAAGGTGTCACTCATGAGGCGCTTAACAAGTTATGAGCCCATGCTATTACAGAAAAGATACTAGCATGGATAAAACAGTGGCTGATTGGTAGGAGGCAAAGAGTGGAATAAAGGGAGCCTTTTCTGGCTAGCTGCTGGTGTCTAGTGGTGTTCCAAAGGGGTCTGTTTAGAAACTGCTTCTTTTTATGATATACGTTAATGATTTGGATGATGGATTTGATGGCCTTGTGGCCAAGTTTGTAGATGATACAAAGATAGGTGGAGGGGCAGGTAGCTTAGGGAAACAGAGAGGGTACAGAAGGACTTAAACCGATTTGGAGAATGGGCAAGGAAGTGGCAGATGGAATACAGTGTCAGGAAGTGTATGGTCATGCACTTTGTGAGAAGAAATAAAAGCGTACACTATTTACTAAATGGAGAGAAAATTTAAAAAATTGAGATCCAAAGGGACTTGGGAGTCCTATTTCCAGGATTCCCTAAAGACTAATTTACAGGGTGATTCAGTGGTAAGGAAGGCAAATGTGATGTTAACATTCATTTCAAGAGGACTAGAATATAAAAACAAAATGTATTATTAAGGCTTTGTAAAGCACAGTTGAGGCCTTATTTGGAGTATTGTGAGCAGTTTTGGGCTGCTTGCAAAAGAAAGATGTGCTGAAACTGGAGAGGGTTCAAAGGAGGTTTAGGAAATTGATTCCAAGATTAAAAGGCTTGTCAATATGAGGAGTGTCTGATGGCTCTAGGCCTCTACTCATTGGAATTCAGAAGAGTGAGGGGTGACCTCAATGAAACCTATCAAATGTTGAAAGGCCTTGACACAGTGGATGCGGAGAGGATGCTTCCTATGGTGGGGGAGTCTAAGACCTGTGGACACAGCCTCAGAATAGAGGGATGTCCATTTAGAATGGAGATGAGGAGGAATTTCTTTAGCCAGAGAGTGGTGGATCTGTAGAATTCATTGTCACAGGCGGCTATGGAAGCAAAGTCATTAGGTATATCTAAGGCAGGGGTTGATAGATTCTTGATTATTCAGGGCATGAAGGGATACGGGGGGAAGACTGGAGATTGGGACTGAGAAGGAAAATAGATCAGCCATGATGAAATAGTGGAGCAGACTTCAAAAACGTATGCTGAATCCTTCTAAAAACCTGCCCAGCAGAAGAAATGATGAGCTTGTGTAGAAGAGTGGGAACAAAATAGAGGAAAACAGGCATTATTTGCAAGAGAAACAGGCCATTTCTGGCACTTAATGTTCTATGCCCGTTTCTTGTTGAACACACCCAGAGAGTTCCATGCCACAAGTCATCTGAGCCAATATCACAGAAGCTTGTGAAATTTCAACAGCGTTGCAAAATAGGAATCTGGGCTGAAACAACAGAACAAAACAAGATTTGACTTGTCTCTCTCCCACTTTCAGATTTCTATATTAACTTCCTTTGCAATAACAGTAATTCTTTTGTTAAAGTAAACTGATTTCTAAAATGATGCTGATCAAACAGTAAATGCCTCTGCTCTCTGAAGTTCTTCTTTAAAAGTATTATTTCTAAAGTTCATAATTTATGATTATTTTCCAGTAAAATAATGCTGTAGAGTGTCTGTGATCGGATCGCTGGGAAATAAACCCAAAAATTTACAGCTTAGCTTCCTAGAGTTGTGCACTATATACCATTAAGGCTGTTCAGTACATTGAAGTATCATTACAAAGTTGTATGTACAGCAGGTGAATGTTATTAACAAAAAGATTAACACAGAAAACTTATATCTTATTTAATATTGTGTTTACTATTATTGTGCTCTGCTTTATTGTGGGTTTCTTTTTTGTGCTGCATCGGACCCGAAGTAACAATTATTTAATTCTCCTTTACACTTGAGTGCTGGAAATGACATTAAACAATCTTCAATCTTGAATCTTCCTCACTGGTGATCATTTTCAATTAAACCTTTACTGCACCAGTTCCGAGCACAAAAGCACACCATTCCTAAAATACCACGTCTTATAAACTATGTGATACATTAATTTCTGTGAACAATAGCTGCTACCATCAGTTTTCTGTACAATAAACAAAGTCAATTTAGTCAATGGTTCGTTTGCTATAGGTGATAATTACAGCCCTGTCTCCAAACTTCTAATGAATGCACATTGCCAGTCAGCACTCAGTTTTACCAAGCACTGCTCAATGTGTATTTGCTGCAGGCTGAGGCTCCTTTTGATCAACCCACACTACACTGCCCATCTTGATCCTATCAACCACCATAATCCTCAACAATGATTGTCATCTGCAGTCTCAACTGTTCTGATGCCCTACCTCTGGGCTCCCATCCTCATCCTCTGCAAACTTCAGCTCTTCCCTATCTCTGAAGCCTACATCCTATTTTCCTCAAGTCCTTTCTACGTTCATGACAGGCACTGAATCCTGACCAAAGTAACTCGAAGAAATTCACTGATTCTCATCTTCCGTGATCCTCCCTACAGCTCGTCACTTCAGCTGGACTTTCAACTAATCCTCCTATTGTCTCTCAGTCTTCATTTATTTCCTAATACACCTGTGTAGCGCCCTACTATGTTAAAGGACCATAGGTAATGCTGACGACACTGAACTGGGTAGGGTTGTGAATTGTGAGGAAGGTACCAAGACGTTTCAAGGTGATTAAGTTGAGTGACTGTCAAGTCAAGTTTATTGCCACAGTGAGGTTAAGGTGTAATTTTAAAAAAAATTCTTGCAGCAGCATTGCAAGCACATAGTTTCAGACAATACACAGAGCAAATTATACAAGACAGTAAAGAAAAAAAGTGCAAAACAAGACAACAAGTTAAACAAAAACAGAGACAAGTCCATGGTTGTACATAGCCAGAAGCGTTACTTTCCTAAGCTAAGGTAAGGGTTGTGCAGGTCACTTCAAGAACCTGATGATTGTACGAAGTTGCTGTTCCTGAACGTGGTGATTTGAGACTTCAAGCTTGGCAGCAGCAGCAAGACTAGGATGGGTCCTAGATTGGGGGGGGGGGGAACCTTGAGGCAGCACCTCCTGTAAATGCTTTCAGTGATGGGGAGGGCTGGGATTGTGTTGGACAGATACATGGCAAATTCAGTATAATATGGATAAATGTAACATTATTCACTTTGGTAGGAAAAACAAAAAAGCAGGTTATTATATAAATAGGGATGGTTTGCAAAGGGATATGCAAAGGGATTTGGTTATTTTGCATACCAGTAATTAACAGAAGTAACATGCAGGTGCAGTAAGCAGTGAAGACAGCAAACGACATGTTTGTATTCATTGCAACAAGGTTTGAATTCAGGCACAAGACAATATTTGAAATTAAATAGGGTCCTGGTGAGATTAAACCAGAATATTGTGTGGGTTTGGTCTCTTTACCCAAGGCAGGTTAAACTGCCTGAGAGGGGCATACAACAACGGATTCCTAGGATTACAGAACAGTCATAACAAGGAGAAATTGGGTCAACAAACCCAATATTTACTAGGATTTGTTAAAATGAGATCTTATTAAAATGTACAAAAGTCTGGCAAGGCTCAATAGACTGGATACAGGAAGGACATTTCCTCTGACTGGGACAGGGAGGACATTTCCTCTGACTGGGACAGGGTAGGACGAGGATTAAAAGTTGAGATCACAATCTCAGGATATGAACTGCCACTTAGAAACAAAAATGAGAAGTTTCTTCAGTCAGAGAGTGATGAAACTATGGAATGTACTTCCCTAGAAGGTCGTGCAGGTCAAGTTGCTAAATATATTGAAGACGAAGGAGGACAGATTTCAAGGCACAAAAGGCATCAAGGACTGTGGTGAGAGAACAGGAACACAGCATTAATGTAGAGGATCAGCCATTATTGTATGAGATAGGAGATGGCTTGAAGGGCTGAATGGTTTATTGCTGCTCCTACTTTCCTCGGTGGTCATTGTTAGTACCATGCATTTATTTTAATTGTGATACAGTAATTCAAAACCAGATTAACAAACTTCCATCACTCACCAAGTTGTTAGAAGCCAGTGCACAAAGATGATCATCTGTTGGGACAGAACCAGGTCATTCTGGAAAAACTGAACAAACTTTACAGACGGAGAGACATTAACAAATCCTATACCAAGCATATGACCCTCAATATTACCCTATGGGAATCATGGAACATTCAAAAGTAATAGGTATGTGGGACTGCATATATCTCACTCACACACACATACACGAGGTCATTTGGTGAGATGAAAACAGAAAATAAGACCTGCACCAGGACGGGAGCCCTCCATACCCCTACCATCCATGTACCTATCCAGACTTCTCTTAATTGTTGAAATCAACTCGCATGCACCACTTATGCTGGCAGCTCGTTCCACACTCTCACAACCCCGAGTGAATTTTCCCCTCCCTTAAACTTTTCACCTTTTACCCTTAACCCATGACATCTAGTTGTAGTCCCATCCATCCTCAATGGGGAAAGCCTGCTTGCATTTACCCTATATTACCCTCATAATTTTGTATACCCCTATCAAATCTCCCCTGCATCTATGGGAAAAGAAACAGGTTTGGCAGAATTGAACGAATGAGAAACACTGGTTTAGAATTAAAAAGAGGGTAGGGAGTGATGGTTAGGACAAGGAACATCTCTCTGACCAGGCAAGGTAATTTTTGCCAAGGTGACTGAGCCATCAGGTTGATAGTTCAATGAGTGTGGTTACTGAGTGAGAAACTAAAGGAGGAATATTTAGAAGCTGGGAAGTGCAGGTCAGAGCTATTGCTGAGACTCAATCCAAAAGGAGAAAGATGGCATAACAATGCCAGCAGAAAAGTAATCACTATTTAACATTACATAAAAACAGAAAATGCTGGAAAATCCAGCAGGTAAGACAGCATCTGTGGAACAAGAAACAGTCAATCCCTCATGTCTGACACCTTTGCCTGACAAAGGATCTCATACCTGAAGCATTAATTGATTTACATTTCAAATATTGCTGTCTGACCTATTAAGTACTTATCAGCATCCTCTGTCCTTATTTCAGATCTCCAGTACCTACACTTCTGTTCTCATTTAGAGTTAATGTTTATTCTTTTGCAAGGCAGGTTAATTCTGATCAGAGAGAAAAAGCTGTTGGTTTTGATATCGTCCCGAATGCTCCATTGTATCCAGCTCAAACAGGAAATACTGCTCCTCCTGTTTACACTGGAGCTCACTGGAACAGCGTATAGCGGTTAGCAAATGTCCAATGAAGTGGCAAAAACTGGATTGCTCTGAAGGTTACCTTGTTCAAACTTTACAAAAACACATGGTCGTCCAAAACTTTGCACCAGTTCCGTTCACCCATTAACCTTATACCCGCTGATCTATACTGGCTGCTGCTGAAAGAGTGCCTTGATCTTAACACCCTTAAACTTTTTACAACACGTTTTCTCCCTTCCACGAGTCTGCAATCTTTACCAACCCAATAACCCTCCCATGATCGTGCCGCGTCTTTGACCACGCTCTTGGTTACCAACTCTAAGATCATTTTTTTTTGGTTTTTAACACACTCGTCCGAAGCGCTTTGGGGCGTGTTCCTATGCTAAGTATTATACTGTTGTTTTGACTTTTACTGACTGGATTTTCCCCACTAGATCCTCACACTTCTAGCCCCGCGCTTTAAATTTCTCTGATAACCCGAGTTTGCCTCGCGATCCCATTAATTCATTCCCAAATGATTACCTTTAAATTGATAACCGGCAGCGCCATCGTCACCTCTCCACTTACAGCAAAACTTTAACGCGGACCACGTGACCCAGAGACACATGACAGAGAATCGAGTTCTGCAGTGAAAAGAACCGCGCCAGCTCCTTCCGCCCATCTCTGTTCATGGTTTCCCAAGACCATACTGTACAGTATAAGGAAAACTGTGGAAGATCGGGACAAACATTGTGGACTTTAATACCTTACGGTTTAATTCTGGAACAGTGAAACCGAAAGAGGGATTGGTTTTGAGAGGGATAATAAATCGGCCACGATTGAATAGCGGAATGGTTTAATTCTGCTCCTATGCCTTATTGTCTAAAATTCTGACTTCTAGTCTTCAGTGCTTGTAACATCTTGCCCCAGAAAAGAAACAGAAGGTAACATCCGCTCAACCCCGAGCTGAGCAGTATTAACTCAACCCCGCAGAATGATGTGCGTTTTCTTAAAGATCAGCTGCTCAGCGCTTGAGATCAGATTAATGTTCATCGCAAACATTTGGCCCAGGGTCAAGTGACTCTTAAATGCTGGCTCTTATCTCGGTGAGTAAGTCAGCAGGCCAAGCAGAATGTGTGGAGACAGATTCTGATGCACACGGTCTCGACCCGAAACTTCAACCGTCTCTTTGCCTCCACAGATATTCCTCGGTCCGCTGACTTCCTCCAAGAGTTTGTCTTCTCTCGTTCCGGATTCAATTGTCTGACGTCTCGTGTCTCCAGGTTTTATCATGTGCTGTCTCAGCAAGGCACTCGGCTTCCTCAATTTCAGCTCTGCTTTGTATTGTGTAGTAAATCTACATAGTTCACAGTACGTTGTACAGTATTCGGATATTCATCCCGTTTTAGCCTTTTGCCCCAGCAAAAATGAGATGATAAATTTTAATGAAAAAGACTGTGTGTTCCTTCATACTTATTGAGTATGCCCGCAAGAAAAAGAATCTCCGCATTGTGATTAGTGACATACCATTTCACTTTATGGCGGTTGTCCAACTGTTCAGGGGCGTGGCAGGCAGCAGCATTCCTTCCATTCACTGTTTTGTTTTTCTGCCAATTTCCTCCAAAGGGTTACGGGGAGATTGGGCCCGAGAGGGAAGTAGCCTAATTCTGCTCCTATATCTTATATAAGTACTTTGATGATTAACATACTTTGAAACTGCTTTGCATCTATGCTGGAAGCAAATATTACAGCTTTCATCTTTTAACTGCGGTTTAGTGCTAACTCGGAGTGACTGGTTGGAGATTAGACACTGCGATATTCAACAGTTTACCGTGCTTTCTGGCATTTGTACATATGGAACGGTCCGAGTCGAGGATGGGGGTTGGAGGGGTGGCGAAGATTCTGGATTAACCAACCGCACGGCCGACAATCACCAGAAGTTTTAGAATGACATTAAAATTCATATTCATATATTTGTGAAGAAAATACATCTCTTTAGAGTTTACTTAATTAAGCACAAAGCAGCATTCCACTGGCGCCATCAGTAATTACGTTAAAATTCTATTCTTAAATGTCCACTACCTTGTCATATTAATTATTTATTTGCTGATACACTGCACATTTTAAAAGACAGCAGCATTTGTCCGGGTTTGCGGCAAATAGTTTATTGTATAAACAAAGTCAGCTTTCTAAGAAAAGTATTTTTAAAAAGTGGAGGAAATCGAATTACTAAAAAAACTTAATCTTCCAATAACGTTGGTAATGTTTTCAGAGGCAAAAAAAAATGAACGTGGAAAATAGTTACATAAAGATTTTATTCATACACCAGTTATCTCCAGCATTGTGGGCGCCAAACTTGATTGTCGGCAGTTATACCCAATCAGCTCTGCACAGACCGGGGCGAGCATTCGTGTCTGGTTTATAGATCGGAAAAGTGGGAAATCAGGCCTCTGAAGTTTTTCCATGTAATGGAAAAGTGCGTGATGTGAAGGTTGATCAGGACAAGTAACCCCTGTTCCGATGATCTGTCATTCCGAAAATGGGGTCAGGATGGGCCCCTGCGGAAGTGGGGAGAGTAGAGAATTTGAACCCCAGTAGAAGTAAACGTCTTCTGCACTGTTTGAAGAAGATTCACTCAAGACAACGAGCATCAATGGTCACTACCGAGCATCTTTTCGGTGTAAACGTTATTCGTCCATTCATGAATGCCATCCAAGTATTGCTTCACGCAAGGAATAGACAACCCCACATGAAGAGCTGTGAAGGAAGGCGAGCATAACCCAATTATCAATGAACGCCCCCACCTCTGCCCTTAGGTTTTGGGGAAGTTCATTGATGAAACAGCTTATGTGCCTTGGACACCTGCAATGATACACGGGAGCTCAGGCAATTAGCTTTAGACTAAGATGCCGTTAAAATCTGAAACTATATTATTATACTCACTGTTGAACTTGTTCAGACTATTTATTTCCCAAAATATATTAATTTTAGGAAAACAGGTCTCACTGACAAGGCCAGCAGTCCTTATCCAGGTCTGCTTTCCCTGAAAGCTTTTGCTTAATTCCTGCAGAGCTTTACAACGAGGAATACCTGGCATTTCAGCATTATTTCCATCAAAATGCAATTATGGAAAGAATTCATTCTAAAATGAGATCTATGACGAACTGTGCCGAAACTTTCTTTTCGTGATATTTATTGGCTGTCCGATAACTTCAAGAGAAGCAAAGTTAAAAATTAAATATAAAAAAGGAAGCGAAAATTTTGATACCATCACGTCACTAAATTCACATGCAATAAGTATAACTGTCAAAAATGTAACAATGAAAAAACTATAATTAACTTTAAGCAAGCAGTATAACTAAAATAAAGAGATGCACATTATAACTCTTAACAACTGATCTAAATGTTTGAAGAACAATGTGACTTTAAAAATGACAAGCAATAGTCTAAGACTTGCAATGTAACCCAAATAATACTTTTTTAAATTAATTCATGGAAAAGATGAATTCCTGCCAAGACCATTGTTTATTGTCCATCCTTAACTGATCTTGATAAAAAATAATGTTTATATATATTTAACAGCTTGACACAGAATAGCTGTAAAATAATATAATAATAAAAAATATGGCAAGCAAAATAATTATAATAGGTGATATTCTTCACTTCAGTTATTCATGGATAGAGATTGTCACATCATACACTGTTTCCAATGATATCTTTATTAAACTGTCCTAATACAAGCAGAATGAAAATAACACTGCCAAAAGGTTGATGTATGGAATAAAATAATCCACTAGCATGTCTATGCGGCAAATTCAGAATGTAGTTGGGGTGGGAGAGCTACTCCTGCAGATTATCAGATGGCAACGCTGACTCTCTATCAACTGAGAATACGGGAGAGTGGCTGAAATGAATTGCAGTTAGTGAGAAATGGAGTACAACTGTCACGCTCCTTACCAGACCATTTCTGTAAAAGATTCATAGACGTTACAATGTCACAAGCGATAATTTGAAGAATTTCGCATGTAGATTACTAATATATTTGAGTGACAGGAAATGAGTTAATTTAATGCTGAAATAAAAGACAGAAATAAAAATGCAGATGCTTTTTCATACACTGCTTAAACATGACGTAGTGAGTTCCTGTTCTTAGCTAATCTAATGATTGATTTCAGTATTTGTAAACATTAACCCTTTCCTGATTATTACACAAATATGACAAAGTGATAAAGGATTCTTGAATCAAGGTAGGACAGAAATTCATTGTTAAATATATTCAGCAACAGAAATTAACACGATGTTCTGTAAACAGGAGGAGCCTGCTTTTCGCTAAAGGATCACACTCCTTTAATTGTGATACCAAAGGTTACACAGAGTCTGTATTAACAAGCTCAATGAGGGAGAGTATCTGGTGACGTGCTTCAATCAAACATCAACAAAAATGACGAGCGAGCAGCTGTGATTTTTCCTTGTGTTTGAAATTCAGCATGCACTGAGTTTGTGGTTAGTTTCTATAACTAGTGACATATATAACTATAACTGGACCTCTTCCACAATAATTGAGTGAGCCACTTATTCTGAAATGGAAGTCACTTGATCACTAGACTGGGAAGCAGCAGCCCTTCTCCCTGGAATGACACCGACAAATCTGTTATTACCATGTACCTGATGTCATCCCATGAATTAATAAATAGGTTTATGTTATGCGTACAGTCCCATTATCACTACATCGTCATGGTCTGAGCACGCTTTGATTAGGGAGAGGATTATAACTTAGTGTTTCTCACTCAGCAGGGAACCCGGTTGTCAGATGAGAACAAGGCAGAGCTCAACAATATAGCATTCCACAGTCAAATAGTCCCTCAATTATAAACCACACATGACAAGCCATCGCTCGGGAAAGGTGCCAACAGATACAACATTCGCGGAGGCTTAGTCAAAATTGGCAAAATGTAGAATTAGGCTGGTAGTTTCAGATGGATTAAGTGCACACAATGCCACGATTAAAGTTGACTGCAGGTTAGGATTGGGGCAGAGCCAATTTTTACTTTAAAGGGCCGATTCTAATGCAGCCACAATGAAAGCCCTCTAGTGGGCATTTGTTGAGCTGATACAATAAAGAGCACCTCCAGAAATCACATTGGCAACAATATCCCAGTGAGGATGTTTATGCAGAGGGCATTTGCGCCATCAAAGATGCAGCAGTTTTTAGGAGAAAGGCAATGCCTGGGGAGGGTGGTATAAGGTGGAAGCCGATTGAAAGTCGTGTAGTGAGTCTCCTAGGAAATAAATGTTGGCAGCGTGATATGCATCGTTAGTGGATTCAGGATATTATTAAAGCATTTGCTAAATGGCATTTAGATTTTTTTTATAAAACATTGCATACAAATATTAATATTAATTTTAGCATTAGACATGACAGGCACAAACAGACTATCAAAAATAACAAGTAACGGTGTATGAAAGTTGTAGTGATTGACCACTATCACTGTATGAAAGTGTAGTGATAACGAGGCAAGAGCAAATGGTAATGGATTAATATGCACCGAGTA
Source organism: Mobula birostris (assembly GCF_030028105.1). Classification (NCBI taxonomy): domain Eukaryota; kingdom Metazoa; phylum Chordata; class Chondrichthyes; order Myliobatiformes; family Myliobatidae; genus Mobula; species Mobula birostris. Next base: position 20,603,886 of record NC_092396.1, read on the forward strand.
CAAGAGGGGATGCTGAATTGCTATGATAGAGTACTCGGCATGAATGGGAAGTATTGAATTGGACCAGAGAGGGAATACAGTTATAATTATGGGAAACAGAGTTTAAGTTGCATTTAGTATGTATTGCTCGGGATTTCCAGCATTCGCAGAATCCCTTGTGTTTTTGAGTTTAGTTTATCTGTCACAGTGAAATATTGGTTGTGATTGGCTGGCAATAATTAGGTCCCAGATGGTATTGATTTACATTAGGGAAAGGAGGAATACTGATTGTAGTGTCAGGGTTTTGGGTATGAGTTTGACGGTGGTCACTGTCTTGATAAGGGAATGATTATATTCCTGGCAGCTTTGACGTGACATGGTATATTAGGCATAGGTTGGAATCATCAAGATTTTAGCTGCTGTTGACTTTGAGATTATTTCTTAACTGGTTGCTTGGACTAATTAAGCAGGATTCCTTGTTAAGCCCCTTTAGACCGTAATGAATGATCCGTGATCAATATTGACCGAATCTGGCTCCACACACCGCCCTCGCCTTCGGGTCACTCTCCGATTCCGGTGGAACTTGGCGTAGCAGCGGAAACCTGGAGAAGACAGAAGAGCTTTAAGGGGATTCAGACCTTAACTTTAACTACACCGCCAAGTTCGATCCTCTTTCCCCGTTTACGATCCTGACATCCATCAACTACAGGCAGTCAGGCAGTTTGTGTAGCATTTTGTACCTGACAACAGCACCAATGGAAGAATACAATTTTTGTGAAGGGGTATCAGCATGAATAGAAGATGTTGAGCATATTTAAGGGGGGGGGGGTCTAAGACTGTGGTCATGGGTAACTGTGTTTCTCTGAAACATCAAGCACAACTACTGTGCCACGCCAATGGTTTTTGGGACTGCCTGGTAAAGAAAGCCATAGAAATAAAACTAGAGGAGAAAATTTTTAAGAAAGACGAAGGTCTGGCTCTAAATAAGGACTGGAATTTGATTGTAAACAAGGTGGGGGAGTGGAAACCTGATTGGATGAGGACTAACCAATCAGGAGAGACGGAATACAGGGGTATAAATAGCACCTGACTAGACATTCCCAGGCATCAGCCCTGAAGAGTTTGCTATCGAAACGTCGGTTAAAGTTGATACCTGTACCCGGCTGGAAGCCCGAGAAGAGTTTATTCGTCATATACTCCGGGAAAGCACTAGATCCTTTTTCATCAAGCACGTTGTTTGAATTCCCATTCCTGTCACTTCAATGAACAGAGAATCAGTAAACGGGGGGTGGAGGTTGCAGGGGGAGGAGGAGGGTCTGATATCCACTATTGAAACCCAAGGCGGCACCTACCTTCTGCACACATGCAGTCATCGTAGCACTTGTTATTGAGGCCCCGGTTATGGGCTTTACAGATGTGCTGCCGGAGATCACAGCACCAACCTGTGGGAAATAAAGGTACAAATTACTCAGTTTAAGAAGGAGTATTTGTCTCAAGTTAGCACAATTGCCATGCAGGTGGCGAACAGAAAAGCACATGCCACCAAGAAAGAGGGACTCTGTAATGATAGAAAAGCAAATAATGGTAGCTGAAAATATTTTTTAAAGTAAGAAAATGCAGAAAATACTAATTGGCCAGAATGTACAGTATCTGTGAAGAGAAAAAGTAGTGTTGTAATAAATTAATATTACAAACAAGAGAAAATCTGTAGATGCTGGAAATCCAAGCAACACACACAATATGCCAGAGGAACTCAGCAGGCCAGGCAGCATCTATGGAAAAGAGTACAGTCAATGTTTCAGGCCAAGACGTCGAATGTACTCTTTTCCATGGATACTGCCTGACCTGCTGAGTTCCTCCAGCACTTTGTGTGTGTTGCTTAAATTAATATTAACTTTGTTCAGTGCTGGTTGACTGCATTTTCTGTATCCATTACCACAAAGGCAAAAAATGTCAGACATAAAGTGCATATTTATAGTAGCAATTCCTCCAGTTAAATAACGGAAAAGTTAAAGCCATTCAGTCTCTACTGCAAACCATTTCCTCACTAGCAACTCCATTCTTGTCTTTGGCTAATGCCTAAGACTGACCTGATTGCTTATCGCCAACAATTAACCTATTAGACTTGAAATGAATCTGTGAATCCATTTCTTCTCCATCCCCAAAGTAGTCCACCTCAGTAATGCTACCTGCTGGCCCTTGCTCAGCTTAATCGTTCCTGGAAGCCTGATCTGTGCTTTTATCACTAAACTAAATTTCTGAAATGTTCTCTTTCCCTGACCCAAGCTCCATACTCATTATCTCATCCAAACCTCTATTGCTTGCATTCTAATTTGCACCAATTCACGTTAAAGTTCAAAGTAAATTTATTATCAAAGTCTACATATGTCACCATATACAACCCTGAGGCTCATTTTCTTGCAGAAATACTCAAATCCATAATAGACTAATAACCATTATAGAATCAGTGAAAGACTGCACCAACTTGGGTGTTGGACCGGTGTACAAAAGACAGCAAACTGCAAATTCAAAAAGAAAGAATGTTAAAAATAAATGTATCTAGTCATTTATTATTTTTTTTGTATTTGCACAAATAATCCTTTTTACATTGTTTGTCTATCCTTGTGTGTAGTTGCTCATTGATTCTATTGTATTTCTTTGTTCTACTGTGAATACTCACAGGAAGATGATTTTCAAGGTAGGAAATGGTGACATATATGTACTTTGATAATAAATTTACTTCTCTTTGTTAATTCTTGATTCATAAAGTCTTTTTCTCTTCCCTTTGGGCAGTCCCTTGGGGTTAAGGATGGCTTGGCTCCCACTCTGGTTAGTGAGGTGGCTGGAAGTCCTGTGCTGAGTTTACAGCTGGTGCTTTAACGTGACAGCTGGGTGGACAGGATGTGGAAACATCTCAATGATGGAGCAAGTGAAGTTATCCCCTCTGGTTCAAGGGCCTGATGCTTGAGGGGTAATAACTGTTCCTGAACCTGGTGGTGTGAGTCTTGAGGCTCCTGTACCTTCCAGATGTCAGCAGCGAGAAGAGAACATGCCCTGGGTGGTGGGGGTCCTTGATGATGGATGCTGCTTTCTTGTGGCAACGTTTCGTGTAGACGTGCTCAATAGTGGGGAGGGCTTTACCTGTGATGGACTGGGCCGTATCTACTACGGTTTGTAGGATTTTCCATTCAAGGGCATTGGTTTTTCCATACCAGGCTGTGATGCAGCCAGTCAATATATTCTCCATTAAATGTCCTTAGAAGTTTGTCAAAGTATTAGATGTCATGCTGAATCTACACAACTCCTAAGGAAGTAGAAGCTCTATCATGCTTTCTTCATAATTGCATTTAAATACTGGGCCCAGGAAAGGTCCTCCAAAATAATAACACCCACGTATTTAAAGTTGCTGACCCTCTCTCGCTCTGGTCCTCCAATGAGGACTGACTCATGGACCTCTGGTTTCCTCCTCCTGAAGTCAATAATCAGCTCCTTGGTCTTCCTCTTATAAGCTGATACATCACCACCTTTGATATGGCCTAAAAAAGTGTAGTTCAGTCGCAGTTATTTTGAATTCCTTTGGTTGTAGAGTAGAGATGAAAGCAGTTCAATGATTTCCCACTCGCCCAGACGGTGACTGCAGTTGAAATCTTATTGGAGGTAAAATGCAGCATTGTAGTGAGCAAGACCGAGATGAGAGTGCGATGATGGCACAGACTTGCTTCACCCCCATTCTGAAGTGTGATCGGGTCCTGGGTCTGAACCACTGCAGCAGACACACTCTGGAATGGTAATGATTTTTGTGGAAAACCAAGTTTGAGAAGGATTTCCAGAAATTTCTTCCCCTCCCTCCTTTTCTTATTTTTTTCAATTTCCCATTCTGGTTAGCCTTTCACCCCTTCTCCTTATCTGCCCATCGCCTCCCTCTGGTTCCCCTCCTCCTTCCCTTTCTTCCATGGTCCACTGTCCTCTCCTATCAAATTCCTTCTTCCTTGGCCCTTTAGCTCTTCCGGCTATCCCCTCCCAGCTTCTCACTTTGTCTCCCTCCCCCCTCACCCAGTTGCACCTATAAGATGCCAGCTTGTACTCCTTCTCCACGCCGATCTCCCCGCCTCTCCTTATTCTGGCTTCTGCCCTCTTCCTTTCCAGACCCGATGAAGTGACTCAGCCCAAAGCATTGAGTTTATTCCCCTTCACAGATACTGCCTGGCTTGCTGAGTTCCTCCAGCACTTTTGAGTGTGTGTGTTGTTCGAGATTTCCAGCATCTGCAGGGTCTCTTGTGTTTAAGAAGAAAGGCTGATGAGAATACATTAATTACTTCCCAACAAGCTATTTCCATAAATCACTTGACATCAGGAATGAAATAAATAATCACAAGACTGGCATGTGATGTGTGTTTTATAACTGTTTCAGTCAGTGCCTCTAGTGATTATACAGCAGCTGTGTGGTGATGGCTGCAGAACAGAGAATGTGCAGAAGGCATAGCACAACGGGACGCTATCCAGTGCGCCTTTGTTTCTTGCTTGAGTTGGTAACTCCAATGTGCCAATGTTTTGCAGCCTGCAGCATTCACAGCTAATCTCCCCAGCTCTCCAAATCATTAGATTATTGTGTTCAACAATTAATCTTAATGAATCTCCCTCTGGATTTCTCAGTCTCTGTTAAATTAACTGTCTGAAAGCCTTGGTATATAGAGTGTGTTCAGAGGAAAGTCTGTAGTGTAAGGGTGTTGAATGAAGTACAGAATTATCAAAGAATTAGATTAACACTTTCTGGGTTCTTGTCAGGGTATACCAGGCTAATAAAGGTTTAACTATATAATCTATAACCCAATTTCTTTTAAAAATAAGAAGCTTCCATTTAGATAGTACCTCCAGGATGATCATAGTACCTTCGATAATGATCATAGTACCTCCAGGATGATCATAGCCAATTAAGTGATTTCGTAGTGCAGTCACTTTGATTCTTCAGGAAATGTAGCAACTAATTTACATACAATATTGCCCCGAGATTAATATTTGCCCAAACTACTGAAGAGGATTGCTGTTTTAACATACATCCACGATGGTATTCAAGTGAACATCTCATTTGAAGAGCAGAGCTTCTCGCGTTGTAGGCTCTCGCTCAGCCTAACCAGAACTGAAGACAAGATGCTGCTAATGAACCAACTTGCTGCCACTCAAAGCCTTGTTGTCTGTGCCTCTCTCACTTTCCCTGCTCTGACAGCACGGCAAAAAGCAGACTAGTGACAGCATTAAGATGCATGCATCACTCAGTGTCCTTTCAATCAAACAGCAATAATGTTATCAAAGGGGGGACGACAAGGTAACCATATTGTTGTCAGTCACACACATCCCAAATTATATCTATGCTTCCAATAGCCAGTACTTTGATCTTTGATATTAACTGGTTGTTTGTGATTGCCAGTAAAGATAACCAGGTAAAGATAGAAGGTGGATAGATTTCTGAGTGTAAGTGGCTGATTCAGACATTATTAAAATGACTATTAAAGCCTCAGAATAGTTAAGAATGATGTGGGTACCAGGCAGGCAGTCGAGGTGATGATCACATGGGTCTGCTTCAGCCTGGGATGTGATGTTCCCGTTACTCAGGTTCTTAGTGCGACGCTTGTCTGCAAGGAAAATAGATATCAACACTTCACAAGAAATATTTCTGCTGATTGTGCAGCTGCTCGGATTCACCAAGCCATGGCTAAACTAGTTACATTTTGAGGACAGATTGCACAGAGCAAACTTGTATACCCTCATGAGTAGATGATTTATGAGACACAAAAGATAATTAGAGGATTAATAGAGTAGATGAAGAGAAACTATTTCCTCTGGTGGGGATGCTCAGATCAAATGGAAACAATATTAAAACACTGTGAAGGGGTGATGTTAAGAAAAACATTTTCACACAAAGTGGATATACAGTGGTCTCTCCCCTTCCAAAGTAAATTGCTGAGGGAGGCTCACTACAACCAAACATACTCGCGCCCCTTGCACACTCATTCCCGCGTCCCACTCCGTTCACACTGCTAACACACTTTCATGCCTCCACTTGTTACCTTTCTTCTTTGTTGAAGGCCACATATCTGGCTTCATATCTTCATAATCTGTCCAATCAAAGAGCGTCATGTCGAGAGTGGGGTTTACCTCGGCGACAGTTCTTGCTCTGGCCTACATGAGCTCGGGGCAATGATGAGAGGGGCAGAGATGAGGGCAGCAGACACAAAGAAATGAATGGAGAATGGAGTGAGAGAGTCGTTTAAAGATAATTAATTGTTTAAGAAGATAAATAAAGAAAAATTAAAGATATATAGGGGTCGGGACAATTGAGTGGATAATGAAATGAAAGAGCAAAGAAAGTTACACCAATTAGATGGGTAGAAATTAAATTTTTATGGACAGCAACAAGACTGGAGAAATAGCAACTGGTAAAGAATACTCAGAGATAAATCACCAAGTGGCAGTGAAGCAGTGACTCGTGAATCTCCGCCTGATGGAACGCTATCACTTGGGCACTGAAGTAAAACATGCCTGTCTCGCAGTACCTGCAAATGTCATTATGGCTGTTTGAGGAGTTGAGTTAACACTAAAAAAAACTTCTGCAAATAAATATCAGATTTAATTGAAGCTAGGAATCTTCATGTTCTGGGAATGCAAAGACAGTGCCAATTATTTCTACGTTGTCCACTTTCCTTTCAAAGTTCGAGGTGAATTTATTATCAAAGTACATATATGTCACCACAGACAACCCTGAGATTCCTTTTCTCAGTAAAGCCAAGAAACACAATAGAATCAAAGAAAGACTGCACCCAACAAGATGGACAAACAAGCAGTGTGCAACAGACAACAAACTGGAAATACTAAATGGAAAAAATAATAATAATAAGTAAACAATAAATATCAAGAACATGAGATGAAGAGGCCTTGAAAGTGATTCCATAGTTTGTAGGAACAGTTCAGTGATGGGGTGAGTGAAATTATCCCCATTGATTCAACAGCCTGATGGTTGATGACTGTTCCTGAACCTGGTAGTGTGGGATCTGAGGATCTTGTACCTTCTTTCTGATGGTGGCAGTGAGAAGAGGGTATAACCAAATGCTGCCTGAAGCCTCAATTGCCTGAACCAGATCAATAAAACCAACAATATCCTTTATGACTAAAATATAAGCATCTAACCCAAACTGCCACTAAAATCTTAATTTTCAGCTCTGCAAAAGCTTCTTGGTCACAACTAAAATATTCCTTTGCACTTTAGTTGCTCCTTCACATTATTTCTTTTTAACCTTTATAAATTCCTCTCTGTAAAACTCATCTCCTTGCAACTTACCTTGTGCTGCCTGCTTATTATAATTCCAAGCAATATTATTCCCACAAAGTATAATTTTCTAAGCCACCCTTATCTAATTCTCTCCACAGTCTGGCCAACTTTTTCACTTCTTTTTGAAGTTCATCAGACACCTGTCTACAACAAAACCATTATAAGTGTGTAGTTAATATAATTATTGTATCAACGTGTGAAAGACACTTAAATTATTGGGAAAAAATCTGGTTGTTGGCCAAAATTGCAAACGTTCAGTTTTCTTTTTCATCCTTATTTCCTTATTGGAAGATTGTGCCATGTTTTTCTGATGATGGTCAAACCTCAGAGGGAGTGTGCTTTACTATATCCACTGTTTCTCCGTGTCATGTCAGTGGTTTTACAGGACGGACTTGGAGATTCAGAAATCCCTGAGGGAGGGCAGATCATGAACTGCTAAACGCAGCATGATTTAATCGGTTCACAAAGTGATTCTCCACTGATGTGACATTCCTGCTCCATTAAACTCCTGTTGAAAGGAGCAAAATTGGCTGTTTCAAATGATGGGAAAGTGATCAGGTAGGATTGGTTTACCTGCTCTTTTGTTTGCTGTCTAGGCTTTACCGCTGGCACTTCCTCAGTTGTAATGGTGGTCAGCAACATACTGGTCGCAATTGCACTGGACATAGGCAGGGGCATAGTAGAAAGTTCATCCATCACCTTGCTTTCTGTTAGATCTCTTACGGATGGAATTAACTCAGTTCCTGAGACTTTCAATGCTGGAAGAGGATATATAAAATGTCAGATTAATCAAATGCTCTTATAGAAATCAAATGACCAAAACGTTGACAAGGTTTCACTAGGTGACATCATGAAAGTGGGGAAGTCCACCTTTGTGTGGTAGGGTGCCAAGGACTTGCTGTGCAACAAGAATGTTACTGCACAAAAGGTCACTGGGTGACGAAGGATTTGAGAGAGAACTGCACGGTCTGCTGTTTATTTTGTAGTTTCCAGCCTGACTGGCTGTTATTTTCCCTGCACATTGAGATAAACGTGCTCATTGCTGCAAAAGCTAAAGAAATAATAATTTGATTTAATTAACATAACTTTAACTTTAATTAACACTGGCTCAGTGGCCACTTTATTAGGTACACCTGCACACCAGTTTGTTAATTTCTATACAGCCAATCATATGGCAGCAACTCAATGCATAAAAGCATGCAGACATGGTCAAGAGGTTCAGTTGTTGTTCAGGCCAAACATCAGAATGAGGAAGAAGTGTGATCTAAGTGACTTTGACCATGGAATGATTGTTGGTGCCAGATGGTATGGTTTGAGTATCTCAGAAGCTGCTGATCTCTAGGGATTTTCATGCACAGCTGTCTCTAGACTTCACAGAGAATGGTGCGAAAAACAGCAAAACATCTAGTGAGCAGCAGTTTTGTGGGCAAAAACATCCTGTTAATGAGAAGTCAGAGAAGAAAGTCCAGACTGGTTCAAGCTGACAGGAAGGCAAAGTCACTCAAATAACCACCAGTTACAACAGTGGTGTGCAGAGGAACATCTCTGAACATACAACATGTCAAACCTTGAAATGGATGGGCTACAGCAGTAGGCGAACACAAACATACATAATATTTGTTTGGCATTTCCAATGTGAAAACTGGTTTCAGATTAAGAACACTAGCTAAGGTAAAAGGGAAAGACCAACTAGGGTCGGGCTCATGCATCTACCCTTCCCAATCTCCCAGGATAAATAGGAATTCCCAGCTGTATCCCTCTGCTGCTTTGACTAGCTGCTGTGATCAACTGACAGTCAAGTTTGCTAATCCTCCTAAAAACTTTCAAACCATGCCCAGTATGCCCTACACAAGGAGGTCTTTAACAACATTCTTCATCCTATTGATTACTTTATAATGAAAATGCAATGTTATTCACAATTATTCTGTGCAAAACTTCAACCATTCCGATTAAAGTCTATTGCTCTCTCCCAGTGCTTTACCTCATTCTTAGATATAAACATTGCAGTCAGCTTCTCAAGAGCCTTACTCAGTTTGAACTGGCACTCAGTAATTTAACTGGGTAGAACAGATTTATTGTCAATATATTTGCACACTTTCATAGACCTTTTAATGAAATTTAATGTAACAAGCTAACATTTGTCAAAAAATCATGTGGGAATTCTGAATTTGATATAAACAGTTTTTGTGGGTTTTTATTTGTTGCACTGCCCAGGAGAACAAGTTCAGAAATAGGATATAGGGCCTCTTGTTTCTGATTAATGGTAGACAGTGGCCAAATTAAAGCGAAATTTTACAGGCAGTGGTATCCAGATTTAAATAGTTCCATCAGGCCAATAAGGCCGTGTGACTCCGTTGTGCATTTAATATTTTACTAATATTTGAATAATATTTTAAATATATTGCTTGATGAGCACCTTTTGTTTAAATGATTCATTACGGGTTACGTGTAAAAGCACATGAATGGCGTATGTTATTATGCCACCAAGTCACATACGCAAGTCTCACTAAAATAAGACAAAACAAAGACAATCATCTCCCAGCTCCATGTTTTTCTTTCAATTAATTTTATGTTTTGGAGTTACAAAACATAACAGACTGTAAAAAGGGATTTCCCTCATATTTAACTCAACAGTTTATGATCTGTCTGCATGGCTACTCCACCAGAAGCAAAAAGACATCTGCATAGAAAAGAAAAATATTTACATGGTATATCTCATGACCTCTTGATGCATTGACACATCTTACATCAAATGAAGTATTTTTTCTTGTTGATTTGGGTCATGTGGCTGCCTCTGGCAAGGTCAGTGTTCATGGCCCATCCCTACAACCTTGGGCGAAGGTGGTGTGAGGAACTCCAACTCTCGGACTGCTGCAGTCCTTCTGGTGAGGATGCCTTAAGGTGTCAATGGCAGGATCTTCCAAGACTTAGCCCAGTGATGATGAAGGAATGGCAATAAATTTCCAATTCAGAAGAGCCTGAGGATGGTGCATCCACCAACGCAGTCAAGTGCCTTTGTCTCCAGAGGTGGTAGAAGCCATGGTCTGGGAGGATCTGTTTACAAAACTTCATTGAACTACTGCAATGGATTTAATAAATGGTATCTACTGCAGCTAATGAGCTGATGGTGAAGGAGTGAAAGTTTAGAGCCATTGGTAGGTGAAGCTAGGCTGCTCCATCCCGAACACCACTAAATTTCTTTAGTGTTGTTGGAGCTGCACACATACAGGCACAGGGTGACTGTTCCATCACATTCTTGAAGAACAGGGAAACTCTGGAATATGAGTAACACGCTGCAAAGTATCCAGTGCCTTCTCTTGTACGAACGCTACATACAGAGGACCAGGTGAGTTTCAGGATGTTGGCAATGGGGGATTTAGTGACAGTAATACCTTTGAATGTTAAAGGTCAGGGGAAATGTTGAAATGTAGCATTTAATTTGGAGGAAAGCTTCAATCAGGAAGTGAACGTATGATTTTGTTAATAAATGACTAGGACTGCCAGATTGGCTAACAGCTTCTTCGCTCAGGACGTGAGACTAATGTGATTCCACCACCACCGAGGTCTCAGCACAAGGAGCTGCTTACTGCTTACTGTCTACCTGTGCCGCACATGACGTGCACTTCGAATTATATTTTATTAACTTATTTGTGGTAACATTTTGCTTTATGTGTTGCGTGTGATACTGGTTCTGTGGGTGCACTGTGGTCCAGAGAAATATTGGTTTGTTTGGTAGTATATAGGTACAACCAAAATATGACAATAAACCTGAACTTAGAACTTGAAATACTGAATATTGAGTTCCCCAGGGAAATCCACTGATCTTTGGTAAAGCCACCAGACTATCACAAGGCTCCCTGCAGATATTAAGTTGGTGGAAACAGTTCATTAAAACATGCTGATATACTGTTCCTTTTATTTAAAGTCTACACTGCTTGTTATTTGACATCCTTTTAATGATCTCACGCTGACAGTTGGTGATTTTGTGGGAGAATTCATTGATCATTGAGATTAATTTTGGAGGAACTATCTCATCAATCCACAGGGCCCAGGAGGGCAGAAAATACTCTCGGCCTTGGTCACCAAACCTTGTCCTCGTAATAACCCTGTGAAGTGCAAAGAGACCTGAGCTATGCATAAAAGTAGATCAGAATGATCTTTTGCTGCTTTCAATATGTTTTTGGAAACAATTACAGAGCAGTTCTTCGCTCCAATGAAAGCTTGCAACTGTTATAGAGAACTCGAAAGCAAATTGCCTTCTTTAACAACAGTCAGCACAGTGTGACCAGCATGCCAGTTACAAATAAAATACAAACAAATAAACTGTACAGCAAAAAAAATCGCTTTCCCCGACCATGACCAGTGTTTAGGGACTGCCAGCTCTGCGTGTCAGCCGTGACTGTGACATGCAGCCAGAGTGTTGCTCAGAATAATAGAATCAGGTAGGCGCAGGTGTAGTCACAGAAAGCGACGCGCATCCCTTTAAGGTTCTTGCCTTCAGCTGCACCAAATTAGGCTACATAGGAGGGAGCTGTGCAGTGGGTTTTAAATTCTCACCATAGGGGGCCGACCTATCCAATCACCCATGCAGCTGGAATTCAAAAAGAGTTGTCAGTGGGATCTGAGCTCCCTCATGATATCACATTATTATTTCTCATAATGAACAAAGAGGTGAGATCTTAAACAAACCGCAGCAAGAATATTCCTGTTCGAATCTTTGCAATGTTTCTCCTATTTTTTTTATTTACTCGGTCGATTACTTTTGCTTTAGAATGCACACTTATTCACGTCACAGGCGTGGAATATCCAAAGCCAGGAGTAAAGGAGATACAAGTAGAATGCGTATAGACACTGGATTGAACCAAAGCAGACAGCGTGCAGATGGAATGCAGAATACTCCCCCCACCACCCCACCCTGCCCCCAAACAAGGATGGGGGTAGAGCAGATACAGTACAGCTAGCCTTTCTGGCAAAGTTACACCAAATTTGCAATCGGTTTCATAAGCAATAACCTTATTTAACCATAAAATGACACGTGCCCTGAAAGAAAAGTATGTGGCTGAACGAGAGGAGGGAGTGAAAACATAGAGACTTGACACATTAAGATGGAGAGAGAAAAAAAAGAAAGATAAAGAGACAGGGAGAAGACGACAGAGAGAAAAAGTAAAAGACAAGGCAATGAATCGTGTGGTGAGCAAAGAAAAGGGACAGTGGCAGCAGAGGAAGTAAGAGGCAAAGCTGATCTGAAAATGAGAGTTACATGGACAAAATAAGGGTGTAAAAGGAAATAGAAGGCAGGAAGGAAGTTATGTGGGAAAAGGAAAAGATGAAGGCTGGTAGACTGTAATGTATATACTGCTTATTTTGTATAACAAATGTCTAAGAGTATAAAAACAAGGCTAATTAAACGAAGAACAAATTAGAACAGGCAATCAAGGCTTTGATCAAATATGTGGATTTCAAAGAAGATTTTAAAGAGAATATCTTTTTAAATGGAGAAGAAGTTGAGAGAGAAAAAAATTTAACAATTACATTGGTGGTTGAAGGCAAAGGTAGTAAATGTGGGACAAGGAGGGGAATGTATCAACAATATGAAGGACACTACAGTTTGAAGAATTAAGTTACTAAATCAGAAAAAAAATGTTTCAGAGATGGGAAGAGCAGGATTTAAATGTAGCAATGCAAGTTTTAAATTGAAAACTGTGAAAGACAGAGGGAATGGATGAACAGAACTTGCAAAGGAACAAAATATGGGTGGCAGAATTCTGGAGGACCACAGTTTATGGAGGGTTGGAACTCAATGGTCAACTGAGACAGAATATTATGGAAAGATTGTAAAACTGTCTGTTTTAGGAAACCCCTTTTTGGTTTTACTATTTTTTTTAAAAAAAATTATGTCTTTCAAGATAAATACAAACACTAGAGCCATCAATATTAGAGTTATATTTTTCTAAAATGTTACCATATTATTTTAATTTTAGTATGTTTTGTTTTAAAACTTCATTTTTGCCAGGTATGTCCAATGCTGGAGAATCTTTCCAGCTCATTTAAGATAAAAACCTATACACCAGAGCGTCTCCAAGTCCTGCTTACCCTTGTTATGTCGTCCTCGTTCTCTCCGATTTTGCTTCTTGTGATCTCGGCTGTGTTTTCTCCCTTTATTTGCGGATTCCACCATCCGGTAATTTTCTAACTCTCGGGGATAAAACTGGCCACTTTGATCCCCTGCTCCCTCCTCCAGCATGGCTGCTCTCTCTAGGCTGTCTGTCTCCACACGCACTGGTGTAAGGCTCTCTAGTCCTACGCCGTCTTCATCGGGTCTCCCGGCCTCCATCACTCTGGTCACCATAGTGCTGGCCTTCTCCTTCCTCAGTACGCCGTGTCTGCGGCCTGGTCTGGGCAGGTCTGGCCAAGAGTCGTGCCTCTTCAGACTGTGGTCGGTGTCGGGTGGCTGCAGTGAGCTCTTCTTATCCCTGGAGTCGGCCTCCAGAGCACAGACCTGGCTCAGAACGTCAAAAACCAAGATGAGGAGGAAAGGAGGCGTGAGGTACCACTGAGCCATTTTCTTTGTACGATTAAGCTGAAGAAGAAACAGGCAATACATTTGATTTCAAATGCTGATCGTGGTTTCTACAACATTCAGGCACGGATTAATGTTCAGCTCTAGATAGACAAAACACTCCCAGTAGTTTAGATGCTATAGTTTAGTGGACATTGTATCTCAGCTGCTGGAAAGGGTTAGGAGTTCAAATGCCGTTTAGTTCCAGCTGATGTTATTGGAATGATTATGGGAGAAATCCAATTTGTTATAGCGTCCTTGGATGACGCTAAAGCTGGGGAAAACCAAACTCGGTTGTTATGCAATAACGCCCGCAGGACCCATTCCCCGGTGACAGATGGTGCCTTCAAGAAAGCCGTAAGGGGGGGTGGCGGGGTTGAGGGGAGTTGGTAAAAACTGACCACTACACCCAGAGCTCAGCTACTACAATGCTCTCATCATAATCATCTGCTCCTGGCCGTCCTGCATTACAAAATAATTGCAGTAGTTCCCTCCCAACGCAGGACAATAAATATCAGTCGTGCACATACAAACAATACAGACAGGAGCGTCCGCTGTTGTAACCACAACACTAACATTTATTTCCCTGGAGTCGGGGAGAGGAAAATCAGGTGGGGCGTTTTGCCCTGGATAGTATTCAATGCTTCCAACTAGAAAACGCATATGCACCCGTGCATAAAACGAGAACGGGTGTTTGTGTCACGGGTGATCCCACTCCGGGACATATGGTGGCTGAGCTAATGCATGCATGGAACTGTAGTCCATAGTAGGGGGTGGGGGAAATTTAGAAGGGAAAAAAAATCAATGTGATTGATGAATCAGGAGACTAGGCTTTAGAAACCATGACAAACGAGCACAATACAACACCGCACAATAGTTTTGATATTAAAATAGAAAGTGAGTATTCAAAACGCCGCGAAGGTAGTAGATTTGAAGGAGTGGCCATATTCTGAAATGTATGTAAATTTAACATCTCAATTCTTTAACTAGTATTTCCCCAGCCCACGGGGATAATATTAATTAATTACAACTTCCCGAGGGGACAGTCTCTCAACTCCCATCTGCTGTAGGACCAAACATTTCTTCCAGCAATTTGCAGCATCTTCCATTGTATAGACACACACAACACCGGCGCCCTACCCGCAACCCCCCCCCCAACTCCCCTCCCCACCTCACCTCCGAAAATTCCACCTCTCCAAAATCATCTCCACCATCATCTACGGAGCTTCAGCTTCCCACTCCCCCCCCCCAACAATCAGAATCACAAAGCATTGTTTTCCAAGTTTCGCAGGCATGTGCTTGACCTCCCGTCGGTATCCCCCGCGACTGATCAAATGTTGAATGCTCTGCCAAGGTCCCGCCGTCTAATACCCTAGTATGCAACACACACACACACACACACACACACACACACACACACAGTACACCACACACACACATACCACACACACACACACACACACACACACACACACACACACACACCACACACACACAGTACATCACACACACACACACATACCACACACACACACACACACACCACACACACAGTACATCACACACACACACACACACAGTACACCACACACACACATACCACACACACACACACACACCACACGCGCACACACACACACACACCACACACACATACCACACACACACACACACACACACCACACACGCAGTACACCACACACACACAGTACACCACACACACACACATACCACACACACACCACACACACACACAGTACACCACACACACACACACACACACACATACCACACACACACACACACACACACACCACACACACACACACACCACACCACACACACACACACACACACACACTCACTCACACATATACACCACACACACTCACACACACACCGCATACACACACACACCACATACACACACAACACCACAAACACACTCACTCATACACACGCGACATACACACACACACACCACACGCGCGCACACACACACACACACACCACACACACATACCACACACACACACACCACACACACACACACATACCACACACACACACACCACACACACACACACAGTACACCACACACACACACACACACCACACCACACACACACACACACACACTCACTCACACATATACACCACACACACTCACACACACACCGCATACACACACACACCACATACACACACAACAACAACACCACAAACACACTCACTCATACACACGCGACATACACACACACACACACACACACACACACAATACCAAGATCCAGGGTTCAAACAGCGTATGAACTTCGGCCCCTGCACACTGGCTCTCCAATCCCCAGCACTTTAACAGAGAGAGAACAATCCTTTCCCAATGTAAACAAACTACCGACAATCAAATCTATCATTTTAACAAGGCAATTGATGCTCAATGTTTGACAAACATCTTGGACTCCTTTTTTTAGTTTGGAAGCAAATGATTTACAGATAGACCAACCAGAACACATACATTGACAGATATATGTACCCACAGACACACACAGACACAGACACACACACACGCACGCACACCCACACACATTGCTTTTATGCAGTCTCCAATAAATACAAATCATTCCGAAAATCGTCAGAGAGCCATTTACAGTTGAGTTGCAGGTGCCTTGAGACGCGACACGAGCCGAATAACATTCAAAGGCGCCGTTCGGCACCGAACACCACGCTGATCCGGACATCCTCCTTCCTACCTGTCTGTTTCTTGGGCTCAGGGCACAGAGAGCTGCCACTCCGGCAACCCGATAGAACCGAAGATTCAATATCTCCCAGACTGGGAAAGGAATAAGCATCCGCGCTCCCGGGCGCGTTCGCGACTATGATGTCAGCGATAGACAGGGGCGGGCACGAACAGAACGAATAGAGAAATGTCACAAGAGATACAGTAAAGTAGAAATGAAGATAGGAGTGGGGGTGTGTGGAGGTCGTGTCCAAGCAATGTTTTGTTTTGTCTTGAAGGTGAATGGAGATGGTTGATGGGGCTGGTCAACAGGAGAGGCAACGCAATTGAAGAGAGCATGGATGGGAAACGTTGGATATGTAGAAGCGTTATCAGTTTGGCGACTGTGACAAGTGTGGTCGCCCAGGTAACGGGTGCAAGAACGGAATGTCTGAAATATTTTGGAAATATACAAATAAACCCAAGAAATGCCTCGGAAAACAAGAGTTGGAAGGGCTTCGCGCTATAAATAGGCTGTTATATGAGAGTGGACGAACGGTAGCAGATAGAGTTTCACGTAGCTCACAATGAGTACTGTGCTGTCATGGGAGTCTAATAAAAGGACGATTGAGGACAGATGAACAAAGAGATGTGAGAGGATAGTTACTCAATTCAAAAAAAAATAGAAGGTTAAGCAGTAAGCGCAAAAACCGCGAGGATTAATGGCATATTGGTTTCAGTCAGGAGAGAGGCTATAATAAGTATGCACCATCACACAAATTGTACTCTCGATCTGTATTTCATTAGTTCCGATAAAGCCCAGAAACAATTTATTGGAATGGGCCTGACCGGGAGAGATGGGTCTATCTATAGTGGAACTAGGCATAGTCCCTGACTGTTAAAGTACGATGCTGGACAGTCCGGAAGACGGGAACACAATCCTAATGTTCAGGCTTAGCAGTTAAATGCGATTGCAAATAAAAAAAACCGTTTTCATTCAAATTGATGTAATCAGAAAGGGAAGTTGCCATGTGGATCGTAGATACCGTTAACTCATAATAGACGGCCAGGAAGTTGTGTAACATCAAAGCTGTCAGATGGCGGACATGCCGGCTTCTTCCCCTGCCTTTCTAGTCCTGAAAAGTCGGCTGTTTATTCCTCTCCGTAGATGCTGCCTGACCTGCTGAGTTCTCCTAGCATTGTGTGTGCCCCTTTATTTTATTATCTGTAGTAAATTGTGAGGAGAGAATTTTAAAAATGCAGCACAGAAGCAACTGTATGGACAACACCTTTCCTTAAACCTGGTTAAAGGTTGGGATACTTAAATGGCAATGGGGAGGGGGAAGTTAAACGGTAGTGATTTTGATGGTTTCTCTAACTAAAAGTTATCATGTTGAATTAATCTGCACAAATACAAACCATTCGGTTCACCCTATGTGCACTGGAAATCAGGGTTTATACAGGACCTAGTCCACCGCTTTTCAATTTCCCGTGTCAGCATATTCCTCCATCCCGTTATGCCTGTTTCCTCAACTTTCTCAAGTCAGGTTCATTGTCCTTTAACGGTATACAGGTGCATGTACACCCCCAAACAGGTTTCTCCGGACCAGGGTGTGAAGCACGGTGGTACACATAACACACGATAACTTAGGAACGCAAGAATTAAAACATCAAATGAATTACGCATTGATTGGCAAAAAGTAAAGTGCGTAAGTTAAGATTGTAGCGTACAGTACAAAGTATCCGAGGCATTTCGAATGCGTTGCGGCCGGGAGTTCAGAAGCCTAGTGGCCTGAGGGAAGAAACTGTTTTCATCCTGATCGTTGTTGTCTTCACGCAACCGAGCCTCCGGCCTGATGGTAGAATGTCAGGGACGATGCTGGATGGATGGGTGGGATCCTTGATAGTACCAAGGGCCCTGCGTACGCAACGCTCCTGATAAATGTCCCCGATAGCTGGTACGGAGACACCCCCCCCCCACCCCCGCCCGCATGGTTCTCTCAGCCGTTCTCACGGTCCTTTGTAGGGAATTCCGGTCCAGTGTTCTGCTGCTCCCGTATCAGATGGAGGTACCGGGTGTCGGGACGCTCTCAATGGTGCTCCTCAGTTAAGATCCTGAAATTTATCTAAAATCGTACTGCGGGGGAGGAGGCCTTTACCGATCTGAACCCTATATGAACGGCTTCTTTTAGTCTCCCTCCGAAACATAGACGGTTAATTTATCAAATTCTTCCATTGTTTTAAAAGATCACAAAAACAGAGGGAAGCGTGATTTATTATTTAGTCCCGCAGAAGTGTCTCGGCCCGAAACGTCGACTGTACTCTTTCCCATAGATGCTACCTGGCCTGCTGAATTCCTCCGGCTTTTTGTGTGCGTTGCTTTGGGTTTCCGGCATCTGCAGATTTCCTCGTGTTTATTATTTAGTGGTTGGCTTGCTCTCCATTCTGCAAATCTTTGAATGGTGGAATGGCGGGGTACCGAGGTCTTCAATAGAACTGTCCAATCAGGGAGTTCCCTCACTGCCTCTTTCCAAGCTGCTCAGTGTTTTTCCTTCTTAAACATTTATTCAGTTCTTTTTTGAAGGTTCCAACTGAATTTCCTACCGTCACTTTTTCACTCCTGCATTCCAAATGTGTATTGCCACTGCAGTAAAAATTTTGCACCCCACACACACAATGCTCAATTTCAACAGCCAATGAAGTGAAACTTCATTTAGGATATTTGAAGGGCGGGGGAGGCATGTATCCTCATAATATTTGCGAAGTAACTAAATTAGGATTAAAAATGCCTCATCGCAGAATGCTGGGAAATGAGATTAGTCCAGACACTGCAGGGACCAGTTCGTTGAGTGCCTCCGTTCCATCCGCCTGAAGCGGAACTTCCCAGTGGCCGAACATTTTTAATTCCGATTCCCACTCCCGCTCCGACATATCGGTCCACGGTCTCCTCTCCCGCAAAGATAAGGCCCAACTCAGGGTGGAGGACCAACACCTTATATTCCAACTGGGTCGCCTCCAACCTATGGTGTTAATATATGGGTTTCTCCTTCCAGTTAAAAAATCCTTCCCCACCCCTCCTCTTCTATTTCCCACTCTGGCCTCTTACCTGTTCTCAGCGGCCTAACACCTCCGCCTGGGCCTCCTCCTCCTTCCCTTTCTCCTATGGTCCACTCTCCTCTTCTATCAGATTCATTCTTTGCCGATCCTTTATTTCTCCTTCCTACCCGGCTTCACCTGCCACCTTCTAACTCTCCTCCTTCCCCTTCCCCTCGCCTTTTTATTTTGACGTCTTCCCCCTTCCATTCCAGTCCTGAAGACGGGTCTCGGCGGAAACATCTCCATCGACGCTGCCTGACCTGCTGGGTTTCTCCAGCACTTTGCACGTGTTAGTGTAGATAGATACTTGACAGCTGACACAAACACTAAGGTCTGAAAGGGCCCGTTTTCATGTTGCTTGACTTTGTGAATAGGTGAAGTTTCTTTACACAGTTACTGGAGAAATAGCTGCTTCACCTCAATAGGTAGGTTGTTCAGGGAAAAGTTAGACGACCCTAACTGTCAAGAAGATAATGAACCGTTTATCGCAGAAATACTGAATTGAAGAGAAGAGACGGGGGTAGAGGGAAGCTGAAGGAAAGGCGTCTGTCGAATGGCTAAGCAACCATTTGAGAGACGCAATGCCCAAATAGCATATACACAGAAATTGCCCAGATTCAATGAAGTTGCCTTGAGGAGGTGACGAAAGCAGGGCGTACAATTGCAATGTTTTACATTATCACCTGCCTGGATCATTTTTTAAGTATTCCCTCCTCGAAATTACAAAGTTGAAAATGGATCTGACATGTGCTTACAATCCTTTGAGACTACTCCACCATTCAGCAAGGTTATGGATGATATTCTACCTCACCCAATCGTCCCATTACCATTCTAAAACCTTTATTCCTGTAGGACCTATTCATGCATTTTTATAACTGATCCATATTCCTCTCATGTAATTTCAAAGACTCCTTTTCAATTCAATAAAGTCAAAGAAAGATGCAGCAGAATAGCAGGCCCTTCGGCCAGCGGGCCAGCAACCACGCATTTGCACGAATCATTTGTTAATCATATGGTAATTCCTTTTATATTCTCTCCACGTTCTCATCAACTTTCCCAGGATCCTGCCGCTCACTTACACACTAGGGATAATCCACAGTGGTTTATATACCAATTTACCGGTGTTTATGGGAGGAAACCAGAGAACCCGGAGCAAACCCACGCTGTCACAGGGAGAATGTGCAAACTCGGAATGTGTGAACCTGGGTTTCTGTTCCAGTGAGGCAAAGGCTTCATAAACCACACCTCTGTCACTTAAAGCCTTTATCTCGAACCATTGATTTTTGACTTGCAAATTAGCAGAACTATCCCATTTACTTCATCAAGCCCCCTAGGAGCTTTACATTGTTACTAAACTTATCTTTCGCCCTTCTACTCTAAATTATATTGCAACCTTATCATAATTAGTCACAAAACACTGAAGATAAACCGAGATCAAACTGTTGGATGCCTTCTCTGTCTTTCGCTACAAATAAAGACATAAGTATTTGTAGCGTATCTCCACTTCCATTTATTTATCAACCTAACCTCAGCTGTAAAGACCCGCATTTACCTTCTCTGAATTTTTAATGCAAAATTAATTTTCACAATCTATTTTGGGACCTTGCTCGTTTTCTGTCATATTCGTCTCCTTTTTACCGGTGTTGGGCTTGACACGGTGGTAAACTCGTTGCCTCCTTCACTGCGTTCTAACCGCAGCAAAGGGCTCCGAACTTGTGGCTGAGCTCTGGTTGGCCGCCTCTCTGTGACGGAGGCTCAGGGGCGGGGCCATCTGATCGGAGGGGCACGCAAGCTGGTGACGTCACGACGCACGGTGTCAACTGAAGTGGCCGCAGGGCCGCTAGCCGGAGGTCAGTTTGGAGAGAGGGCGGTTGATGGTCATCGTCGTCTCGGCGTAGGAGGGGGGCTCGGGGCGGTGGTGCTCGGCGGGATTGGCGGCTCGCGGTCTAGCCCGGTCGTGCTCGGGTGCTCCCTCAGGTCGCGGCCTAGGCCACTGACAGGCGGGACCCGGGGGTGAAGGGGAGCTGGGAGCTGCAGGGCTGCGGATGGAGTCAGCACTGGGGTGTCGACTGTGAGCGGACACTTGGTGCTCGGAATGAGAAGGGGAAGGTGAAGAGCGAGCTCACTCCTTATCCAGTTCAGTGACCTGACTGCGATCTCCCTCCACCACGCCTAAACACATCAGGAGATAATTCCTTTGTTACTGAAGCTGCACATCACTGATCCTAACCGCATTGACACCACCGGACACTCTGTGATCACACCATCAGGAGTGGAATTCGAATAGCTTCTTCCGATGTCTCTTGAATGAAAATGTTTGCCAATATTCCAGAATCGAATATGATGTAATTTGCAATTAGTTTTCTCTCTTTTTCCTTTCTATAAATATTCATAACTGCTCCTTTAAAGTGCCTTGAGGATTTTCTACAGTGTAAATACATGCACATTTTGTTCCATATCTACTTCAGACTTTATTTCGTATAATTCTTTATTTTGTAGAATTGTTGAATTTTTTTTGTAACACCAACACACCACAGCAACTTTCTGATCCGTGTAAATGTATATGATAAATAAAGTTCGTCCTACGTAGTCCAAACTATACTTCTGTTAGAAATGGGACGCATAATTATTTATTTACTTTTTATTTATTTGTTTATTTTCTTTCTATATTATGTATTGCATTGAACTGCTGCTGCTAGGTTAACAAATTTCATGATAATAAACCTGATTCTGATTCTACTGGTTTTATTAAATCATGCTGTTCTGACCAATTGTAATATTCTCTAGGTATTTGTGAAGATGGCCACTCTCACACGACAAGATCTCAATTTTGGACAAGGTGCAGTTTTAAATATTTTAACCAAAGCAACTCGTACCGCTTTGCGTGAATCTTAGATGATAAACATTTTTTTTCTGGTCATTTGTTTGTATTTAATTCTATCCCTGCAAACAGGTAGTTTGCTGGGGAGATTGTTGGACAGTCATTGATCCTGATGACAGTTCATGAATTTTCAGATTGTGATAAGGAGCAGAAATCACTCCCAGCCCAAGGTGGTTAAATCCTTTAGTAGGATGTATTCTAAATTTTGTATGTTCCTGTTTCCATTGCCTGGCTTTCCAGGCTGCACACTATAAACTGCACTGGCACGATCTTACACCCAGTGAACTGCGGATCTTTTCTTTCTCCAGTGGTTGCAGACGTACTCTGTGAATTTCTGGAAGTGGCTATTCATTTGATTTTGTACGTCAGGGAGGTGTATCCAATTGGTATCTTTCAGAAGAGGAAGAAGTACAATGTACCTGTACAGGTAAGTAAGCAGAAACATTGCAAAGTGGATATCCTCATGTTTGCAAAGTGGATATTGTTCTGAGGTAGAGATTTGAAGTTTAGGCTACTTTGGAAACTGAACACATAATACGATGCTTTATAAAGCTGCAAATGTGTGGGAGCATCACTGCTTTCAGATCCCTCTTCAAATCATACACCAACCCGACTTGGAATCTTAGTGCTTCTGTTTTATTTAACCTCCGGATATAAATACTGGAATTCTCTCCCAAAACATGACAGTGGGAGTAAATTCAGGAGAATCACAGTGGCAATTCAAGAAAGTGGCTCCCAACATGTAAAGCCAGTTGGGAAAAAGACAATATATGTTGTCTTTGCCAGTTACACCAAATCCTGCTTAATAAAAATAGCAAATATTAAAACAAAAAATTGTAACTCTAGAGTTTAAGTTTTGTGTGAGCTACTCTTTTGGGGTTTTGTGCTTTTGAAGACTAGTAATGGCAATAAAGCTGAATGAAGCTTTATTTACCCTTTGAATGCTGTGCTTATTGTAGATGTCGTGTCACCCAGAGCTTAACCAATACATTCAGGATACTCTGCACTGTATCAAGCCTTTGATTGAGAAGGTGAGAGAAATACTACTTGTTTGCATTTGTCAGAATGTGGAACTGCTTGTATAAGCACTACCAGTTACTTTCTACTTTACATTATTACTACTCACGTGACTCTTAGAGGCCTGTTATTTTTGTCTCAGTGTATTTAAGATTCTACAGAAACTAACACTGTGACTAAGTGAGTGGAGACTAGGTGTTCTTTATTTACTGAGTGGCTCAGTCTCCTCACTTAGAAAATAATCATTTGGAAGGATGTTGTTGCAACAACATTGTAATGTGATGGATAACTGTAGCCCACTTAGTGAAGGGTTCTTCTATTACATTTCATCTGCCTGATTTTGATCTGTGAGCACTAATAACTTCACATATAGAATAGTACAGCACAGTAAAGGTCCTCTGGCCCACAATGTTGTGCTAACTTTTTTTTAAATCCATCTATCCATTCATCCAACCAACCATTTACTGTCTCTGAAATGCTCACCCACCAGGAGATCTATCACCTGACCAGGTTCTTTGCCTAGTCCTTGATCCAGTATGATCTCTGCTCTAGGTGGCCTGTCTGCGTATTATGCACTATGGCAAATCTAATTGATTTTACCTAAACCAGAAAAAGACCATAAGATATAGGAGCAGAATTAGGTCATTTGGCCCATCGAGTCTGTTCTGCGATTTCATCATGGCTGATCCAGTTTTCCTCTCAGCCCCAGTCTCCAGCCTTCTCCCCATATCCCTTCATGCCCTGAACAATAAAGAATTTATCAACCTCTGCCTCAAAAATACACAGAGACTCGGCCTCCACAACTGCCTGTGGCAAAGAATTCGCAGATTCACCACTCTCTGGCTAAAGAAATTACTACTCATCTCCGCTCTAAAAGGACTTCCCTCTATTTTGAGGCTGTGCGCTCTGGTCTTAGACTCTCCCACCATAGGAAACATCCCCTCCACATTCACTCTAACAAGGCCTTTCATCATTCGATAGGTTTTGCTGAGGACACTCCTCATTCTTCTGAATTCTCGTGAATACTGGCCCAAAGCCATCAAACGCTCTTCATATGTCAAGCTATTCAATCCTGGAATCTTTTTCTGAGCCTCTTTTGAACCCTTTTTCAGTACATCCTTTCTAAGATAAG
The DNA here is from genome assembly GCF_030028105.1 of Mobula birostris. NCBI lineage: Eukaryota > Metazoa > Chordata > Chondrichthyes > Myliobatiformes > Myliobatidae > Mobula > Mobula birostris. The sequence goes on from NC_092396.1 coordinate 20,628,590, forward strand.
GGGCCCAAAACTGCTCACAATACTCCAAGTGACGCCTCACCAGTGCTTTATAAAGTCTCAACCTTACATCCTTGCTTTTATGTTCCAGTCCTCTTGAAATCAGAATCAGAATCCTTTATTATCGCCAAGTATGTGGACACATACAGGGAATTTGAAGCAGGGAAAATGAATGCTAACATCCCACCCCGGACTCAACCTGAAAATTAACCTTTAGGGAATCCTACAGAAGAACTCCCAAATACCTTTGTGCCTCAGTTTTTTGTATTTTCTCTCCATCCTCTCATTTCTTCTACATGTCTTGACACCATATTCCATCTGCCATTTCTTTGCCCATCTCCTAATATGTCTAAGTTCTTCTGTAGCCTCTCTACTTCCTCAAAACTACCTGCCCCTCCACCTACCTTCATATCGTCTGCAAACTTTGCAACAAAGCCATCAATCCCATCATCCAAATCAATGACATATAACATAAAAAGAATTGATCCCAATATAGACCCTGTGGAACCACTAGTCACCAGTAGCCAACCAGAAAAGGCTCCCTTTATTCCCACTCTTTGCCTCTTGCCAATCGGCCAATGTTTTACCCATGCTAGAATATTTCCTGTAATATCATGGGCTTGGAGCTTGTTAATCAGCCTTCCGTGTGGCACCTTGATAAAGCCCTTCTGGTCCAGGTGACCTATCTACCTTCAGACCTTTCAGTTTCCCAAGAACCTTCTGTCTAGTTATGGTAACTTCACACACTTCATGACCCCTGACACCTGGAACTTCCACCATACTACTAGTGTCTTGCACAGTGAAGACTGATGCAAAATATTTATTCAGTTTGTTTGCCATTTTCTTGTCCTCTATTACTACCACTCCAGCGCTGATTCCCAGTGGTCGGATATTCACTCTTGCCTCTCTTTTATACTTCATGTATTTGAAGAAACTTTTGGTATCCTCTTTAGTAGTATTGGCTAGCTTACTTTTACTTTTACGTGCTTAATGACATTTTTAGTTGCCTTCTGTTGATTTTTAAATGTTTCCTAACCCTCCCACTATTTTTTGCTCTATTATATGAGCTCTCTTTGGCTTTTATATTGGCTTTGACTTCTCTTGTTAGCCATGGTTGTGACATCTTTCCTTTAGAATACTTCTTCCTCTTTGGGATGTATACAGTATATCCTGTGCCTTCTGAGTTGCTTTCAGAAATTCCTGCCATTGCTGCTCTGTCATCATCCCTGCCAGTGTACTTTTCCAATCAGTTCTGACCAACTCCTCTCTCATGCCTCTGTAATTCCCTTTACTCCATTGTAATACTGACACATCTGACTTTAGCTCTCATTCTCAGATTTCAGGGTGAATTCGATTATATGATCACTTACCCCTAAGTGTTCTTTTACCTTAAGCTCTCTAATCAATTCTGGTTCATTGTACATCACCCTATCCAGAATAGCTGATCCCCTAGTGGGCTCAACCATGAGCTGCTCTAAAAAGCCATATTGTAGGCACTCTAGAAGTTCACCCTCCTGGAATCCAGCACCAACCCAATTTTCCCAATCTACCTGCATATTGAAATCCCCCATGACTATTGTAACATTGCCCTTTTGCTGTGCATCTTCTATCTCCCATTGTAATTTATAGGCCACATCCTTACTACTGTTTGGGAGTCTGTATACAACTCCCATCAGGGTCTTTTTACCCTTGCAGTTCCTTAGCTCTATCCACTATGATTCAACACCTTCCAACCCTATGTCACCTCTTTCTGATGATTTCACTTTTTACCAACAGGGCAATGCCATACCCTCTGTCTTCCTGCCTGTCCTTTCAATACAACGTGTATTCTTGGATATTAAGCTCCCAGCTACAATGTTCTTTCAGCCATGATTCATTGATATCTACAACATTATCCCTGCCAATCTGCAACTGTGCTGCAAGTTCATCTGCCTTATTACATATACTGCGAGCATTCATATATAACACGTTCTTTCCTGTATTCATTCTTTTTGATTTTGTCTGCCGTTTACGTGGCAACTCATCCTGTTGACTGCAATTTCGCCCTATCAACAGCCTCTCCTCACTACACATTGCCTCTGTTTATAAACCAGCTACCTCATCTTCAGCACTATTATCCAGCTTTTCTATGATACTACTTGTATTGAAATATATGCAGCTCAGGACACTAGTTGCACCATGTTTAACCTTTTGAATCCTAACTTAGTCTGAGGTTTTATCAACATCTGCCTCCACAACCTCTCCACTAACTGTTCTGACACTCTGGTTCCCATTCCACTGAGCTCTAGTTTAAACCCCACAACGCAGCATTAACAAAACTTCCTGCTAAGATATTAGTCCCCCTCCAGTTCGGGTGCAAACTGTTCTTTCTGTACAGGTCCCACCTTCCCTGGAAGAGAGCCCAACATTCCAAAACCTTTTATGCCCTCCCTCCTACACCAACTCCTTTGCCACATATTAAACTGTATAATCTTCCTAGTTCTGGCCTCACTAGCACGTGGCACGGGTAGCAATCCTGAAATCACAATCCTGGAGGTCCTGCCCTTTAACTTAGCACCTAACTCCCAGAATTCCCTATGCAGAACCTTGTCACTGGTACTCCCCATGTCACTAGTACCTATATGGACCACGACTTCTGGTTGTTCACCCTCCCACTTAAGAATGCTGAGGACTTGATCTGAGATATCCCAGACCCTGGCACCCGGAAGGCAACATACCATTCGCGAATCTCGTTCTCACCCACAGAATCTCCTGTCCACTCCCCTAACTAACGAATCCCCTTTCATCACAGTGTGCCTCTTCCCCCCGAAGAAAAACTAATGTTTTGGAACGCCAGCTATCTCCAAGCACATCGTCTGAAATTTGGACATCCAATGCTCCTTTCTCATTCAAGTCCTAAGAGTTTTTTTCCTACTGCCATTTGGAAATAACTTTGTACGGAGAGCAAAAATTCTAGGAGATTCACCACTGGACATTTTACTTAGGGATAAGTAATTGGTGTAACTTGGCTAGCTCAGAACAATTATGTAAAAGGTCAATGCAAGTCGTTTTTTTTTCTGTTACCTATTCTGTTAACAGTACACTAGTGTATTTGCAGAAACTGTAATTTGAAAAAACTTATCACTCCTCTCCCCAATATTTTTTGATTTTTGTTTTAAATATTTGGATAATTTTAAACGCAAACAACAGGAATTCTGCAGATGCTGGAAATTCAAGCAACACACATAAAAGTTGCTGGTCCTGACGAAGGGTCTCGGCCTGAAACGGCGACTGCACCTCTTCCTAGAGATGCTGCCTGGCCTGCTGTGTTCACCAGCAACTTTTATGTGTGTTATTTGGATGATTGCTTGGTTGAGATAAGCATTTTATGTGTTGTGACCTGCTCCATTTTGTTTTGTCTTTAGAATGAGGTGGATCGGGTGGTGGTGGTGATCCTGGATAAAGAGCATCATCCTGTGGAGCGCTTTGTCTTTGAGATATCTCAACCTCCTCTGCTGTCTGTCAGGTGAAACATTTTCAGTATTCTGTATTCCTGTACTACTACTGCATGTGACTAAACTATTAATCTTAATCTGAAGCTCGTTACACTTAAGGAAGACAATTCTCCCCATATTCTGAATCTGTCTACATTACAAATAGAACATCCTGTGTAATTATTTGGTTAGAACATAATTAGGTTTCTACACATCGTAACCCTAACATGCTTTCTGCACAACCCAATCAAGAAATACAAAAGGATAAAACAATTAAATGAGAGTGAATTGGTGCAATTTCTCAGTGGTGAAACCAGAATATATTTTGATTGGCGATGTTTCGAAAGTCTTCTGGTACTGCTGCTTGTATTACAAGATCTGTGAAGAGTGGTGCAATGGATTTATTTCTATGTCTATGTTAGAATTGTTCTAGATTTTTCCCTGGCAAAATTTGATTTCTAAGGTACCTTTACTTCAACGTAAAATAATAGTTTCCCGTAAGAATATCTTGTGATTCTTGGGCAACATGTCTAAAGTAGCTTAATTTGGGTCAGAAGGTGTATTGTGTGGAAGAAATGGAATGGTGTGCTGTTTCTTCGTGCTACTTGAGGTTTGTAAACTAGTGAGCTGTTGTGCCGAGGGCTGATGTACTTTAGCGCACTAGTTTCTGCTAGTGAGCTCTGACGGTGGACTGACAGTCACAGAAGTCTGCAGTGCAACAGGTGGTGATTTTGAACACTGCTTCTGCCAGCTCTTCGAAACGGCTGCTTAGTTGGTCCCTCGCCCTTGCTTTCCTCCACACACCCCTCATAACCTTGTAAACTCATCCTCTATGAATACATCCAGAGTGGCTAAGGGACCTGACTTCCACTTTTCCACAGGTCTTGGCTACCTTCTGTGCAGAAATTTCTCCATGTTCCTTCTTATTATTTTGTCAGTCTATAAACTCTTGTGATTGCTTTATACAGCTGCAACCACATGAACCTTTCATGTATTCTGTCTGAGGCAAACTCTTTTTTCCATTAGTATGCAGGCAAAATTGCACCTGTGAGTTGTTGCATTGGGAACAAATGCACTAGTGAACTGTGGGACTGACTATCAACTACTGTGGGTTTATTGTCTGACTTTCCTTATTTTGTAGCTTAAATAACAATTGAATAAAATGGATCTGAATTTCTGAAGTGAGAAATAGAAGTAACTGGAAACTGAATTGGTGCAAATGACCAATAGAAGTAAGAACAAGTGCTGACACAGATGTTTGCCCCAAAACATTGTCAGTTTATTCCCCCCACCCCACAACTCTGCCAACCACCAGATGCTGCTCAGCTGGCTGCATTCCTCCAGCAGACTGTTTATTGCTCCAGATTCCAGCATCGATAGTCTCTTGTGTCTCTATGGATAAGAAAAGGCCATTCAGCTCCTTGGATGTACTCCACCATTCAGTAGAATCATGGCTGATTGATTACTAAGATGTAATAGCACGTTTGGAAAATCAACCAGATGAAGCAAGGACAGCATGGCTTCATGAAGGAGCTATTGTGTCTGACATATTAAAGTTCTTTAGAAGAAGTCTCAACCAAAATTAGAGGGGAAGCAATACATGTACCTGGAAGTCCAGAGGACATTTGACAAGATGCTTGGTGAAATATTTATGTCACAACTTGAGAGCCCACCGTATTGGAGGTAATATTGGCATGGATAAAGGATTAGGTAACAGCAAGTAGAGATGGGGGAGTTATTGAAGGTGGCAAACGTATGAAGTTTATAGGTAGGCTGGGAGAGTAAGGAAAAAAGGTTGGCAAATGGAACATAATGTGGGAAAATGTGAACATTGGTTCTGGAAGGAAGAACAAAAGATTTCTAAGAGAGAAAAAAAGTTGCCCAAATCCGCAGCATGAAGTACCGAAAGCTGGCACACGAATGCAGCTGGTATTAAGGAAAACTGGTGGAATATAGTCTGGGGATGTTTCCTGTCATGGAAGAGACTGAAGCCAGAGGGCATGATCTCAGAAAAGGAGTGGAGGGTGAGAGATAACTGGTAAACTATTCCAGTATACTCAATATAAGTTTCTTAATTCATGAGTCTATGCAAGTCCTTGGTTCAGGGGACTTATTTAGGTAAGAATAATAAATGCAGTTATTAACAGTGCTGTTAGAATTCCTTGAATGGATATATATATATATAAAAGGCTTGAAAATGCAATCAAGTTTCACAACTGAGAAGCGACAAAATGCTCAAAGTTCAAAGCAAATTTATTACCAAGGTTTGTTCATGTTGCTATGTATTAATCTGAGATCCATTTTCTTTTGGGCATTCACATTACCTTCAAAGAAACAATAGAATCATTGAAGACAATCTGCAAAGAAAGATGGGCAAACAACCAATGTGTAAAAAACAACAGACTGCAAATACAAAAAGAAAAGCAAATAATAAAAATAAATAAGTGATACATATTTTTTAGAACATGATTTGCACAGTCCTTGAAAATGAGTCCACAGGTTGTGGAATTAGTGCTGAGGTGATTGGAGTTAACTATTCTGGTTCAGGAGCCTGATGGTTGAAGGGCAGTAACTGTTCCTGAACCTGGTGTTGTGGGACCCGAGGCTCTTGAAACTCCTTCCTTTTGGCAGCAGCAAGAAGAGAGCATGTCCTGGATGATGGGGATCCGTGATAATGGATGGTGCTTTCTTGTGGCAGTGCTCCTTGTAGATGTGTTCAGTGGTGGGGAGGGCTTTTCCTGTGATGAACTGGGCTGTATCCACCACTTCTGTAGGCCCTTCCATTCATAGGCTTTGGTGTTTCCATACCAGGCTGAGCATAACTCCTGTGTGGCTAGATAACTCAGTATTTCATTTTTCATTGCATTTAATGGGCCATGTGTTACTGGTTGTGGCTGATTGTTTTGCTCATGGATAAGCACATCTTTGACCACATTTCTAGGATGGGCTAAGAGATTTAGGAGAAGGTATAGGAGAAGAATTAGTCCATTTGGCCCATCAAGTCTGTTCTACATCATGGTTGATCAATTTCCCTCACAGCCCCCATCTGCTACTTTCTCCCTATATCCATTCATGCCCTGATAAATCAAGAACCTAAAGCCTGTGCCATTAGAGGAAGTGGTTAAAAGGGAAAATACAGAATTTGAAAGATACTTACGTTGCACAATTGGATTTTTCCGTGACTTGATCTTTTTTCTGTTTTGTAGCTCTGACTCATTGCTGTCCCGTGTTGAGCAGCTCCTTCGAGCTTCAATTCTGAAGATCAGTGTCTGTGATGCAATTCTGGACACTAACCCTCCAGGTAGACATTTGATTGTAGTGCTTTTGTTGTACATTCACTGTTATAGCAAGCTAAGATGACAGAGAATCTGACTGGATTGAATCTAATGTTGGGAGTGAGATCGTTTCTTCTCTAATAGGGAATTTATTTTTTCCCCTTTCTCTCCTGAAGGCATTTAATTTTCTTGGGTTTGGTTTCCTGGGTTTCCATTACTTTCCAGAATCTGTAATTAGAATTGAAACCAAGAGATATGTGTGTGTTAGCTAAACTGTTTGGCTAGTTATTTTCTTGATATAAATTCCCTGAAGTTCCTTCTGACTACGGCACCTAGAGGCCTGCTAATGGTCAAGAAATAACAAAATGATAAACGATAGACCTGTTAGTCCGATAGCACTTGCTGTGAAAATACTGAAATTAGGAAATTGGTTACAGATAATTGGAAATTTGTAGACAGAGATGACATGCTTTTGTTAAGAGTATCTATTTAACAAATCTAATTTGAGACCGTTGTGTCTAGATAACAGTATTTGATTTCCTTGTATTTAATGGGCCATGGCTGTGGCTAATTGTTTTGCTCATGGATAACTGCATCTTTGACCTCATTTCTTGGATGGGCTAAGTGACTTAGACTACAAGATATAAGAGCAGAGTTAGGCCATTTGGCCCATTTAATCTGCTCCAGTATTTCATAATGGCTGGTCTATTTCCCTCTCAGCCCCAATCTCCTGCCTTCTCTCCGTTTCTCTTCATGCCCTGACTGATCAAGAATCTATCAACCTGTGCCTCAAATATACCCAATGACTTGGCCTCCACAGCCACCCGTGGTAATGAATTCCACAGATTCGCCACTCTCTGCTTAAAGAAATTTCTCCTCATTTCCGTTCTAAACGGACGCCCCTCTATTCTGAGGGCCCTGTCCTCTGGTCTTCGACTCCGCTACCGTAGGAAATATTCTCTCCACATCCACTCTGTCAAGGCCTTTCACTATTCGATATGTTTCAATGAGATCTCTTCCCCCACCCCACCCCCCAAATTCTTCTGAATTCCAGTGAGTACAGGCCCAGAGCCATCAAATGCTCTTCATATGACTTGTACCAGTGAATCCATTTCTTGCTTCTGTTACTGGACTCTGAATGGAGCTCAGTGGTGGAACGCAGACATGATGGGAAAACTTTAAAAAAAAACTGCAAACTGCTGGAAATCTGAAATGAAAACAAAACGCTGGAAAAATTCAGCAGGCTAGGAAAGAGGAAGAGGTAATGTTTCGGATTTAGGACTGTTCATTAGAACTGATGAGGATTTGGGAAACCCATCTCTGCAATTATGTGGCAGCAAGACTGGTATAAAGTCAGAGGTCAGGATTTCCAACTTGAAAGTGAGGGAGGAAGAATATTTAAAATTTTATTTTCTTATTTTACTTTGTTTAAATGTTTTTATTTATTATGTCTGGAATGTATTTTAATTACTTTTAAAATTTAAAACTTTTCGTAATTGTGGTATTTTAATAGTCTCTGAACATCAGATGTATTGAAACTCCTACAGAGCTTTACAGTCTTTGAGAGGAGCTGAGGCTCTGCCATCTACCTGCTGTAAAAATCCGCTGGAGTTTGAGGGCAAGGCCTCGGGTATTGGCTTACCTTCTCTTTGCCAGACCATTCTGGGAGTAGTGAATCCTTGTAAGCTTGGAATAGGTGTGGGGAAGAGTATGACTGGTGTATGGTTGAATTCAGTGCAATGTGGAAGTTGTTAACACAAAATAAGGGCAAACTAGTTTTGGAGCAATAGAGGACTGGTAAGGGATGATATAGAGGAGGAATAAATGGGTGATTTTCAAGATGTAAACAGTCTGTCAGGGTTCTGCAAGAATGTACTCTGGGATTTTGGTTATTTACAATACATTTTATGATGTAGATGAAAGAATAATGTATTAGTTTAAATATGTATGGGAAAGTAAACTGTGAAGCAGATACAGCTTTAAGGATGGGTTAAGTGAACAGGAGAAGGTGGTGTTGCAAATTATGATGTTCATCATTTGATAGGCAGACCAGAAATCCAGTGGCCCATTGAGTGCTGATCTGTTTTAATGTTGTTGGTCTGGGGAGAAAATTACTGAAATACTGGAGGACGGGGAATACAGAAGAAATCATCAAAACTTACCAGCTTGCTGAATGCAGCTGTGGTGTTTGCATTCACTCAGCCAGTGAAAGTGGAGTTCAGCGTATGAGAACATACAGTAATAATCCCATTTAACCTATTGAGTTAGCACATTTGTTCCCAGGAATACATCCTGAGTAATAAGATACTAGTTTAAATGTTAGTGTTCAGTTGGTTTGATGGAGCAGTTGGTTTGGTGTGTGAAACACCTAGGCCCATCAAGTAGTTGGGAAGGCAACAGCAAGTTCACTTTTGAGAGGTGTTTGTCTACGTATGGGGATGTCTTTCTGCAATGACTACTGTGAGACTTCATTTGGAGCACTATCTGCATTTTCGTTTCTGTACAAAATTATACCTGGAAATGATACATTTGGATTCACTGAGTTGATCTCTGGGACGTGAAGATTGTCATTTAAGGATTGATAGAGTAACTTTTATCCATTGGAGTCCTGAATTATAGAGATGATCTCATTGTAACACAAAGGATCTGAGTGGAATTGGCAGGTACGTGGCAAAAAGCTGGGTTTTTTTGGCACGTAGCTGACAATCTCTCTCAGATCCTTTGGAGTGCCAAGAACTAAGAATCATAGCTTCAGGATAAAGGTTCACTATTTAGTTCTGAGAAGAGGAAGTCTTCACTCAGGGGGTTGTAAATCTTGGCAGTTTATATCAGTGGAAAACGGTTGTTCAGTTGAGTGCAATCAAGACAGATTTTAAAATATTTTTAGTTGAGAGGTTTTTTTTAAAAAAGCAAATGATTGGGCAGGAGAGAGCACCAGTGCTGCTTTTTGGATTATTGATTTTGATTTTTTATTCGTAACTTTTGCTGCTGTTCCAGAAGTTTGAGAGATTTAACGGGCCAGCAATTGAGCCTGGTATGTTCCAGGGCGTCTGACTCAATGCCAGGATTAATAAGTCATGCTAACGGGGGAGTATGAGAGTTTCAAGAGCTGTGTTGTAGTGCTGGATCTGAATAGTGCTGTTTATTTCTAGGCTGTACCTTTACTGTGCTGGTTCATACAAGAGATGTTGCCACTCGGAACATGGAGAAGATTCAGGTGATAAAGGTGAACAATCTTTTTAGGTAGACTTTACAATGGTTTGCGTGCTTAGCATGACATTTATTGATACTTGTATGCAGTTACTCTTGCATATATACTCAATGGGGGAGAGATTTTCCAAACGGCACTGAGTACTTAGAATTCAGACTTTGCTCTCTCTGCTTAGACTATCTATGTCCATTTTCTTCTCTTAGTGATTGCTCTCTCCTCTTTTAAAAAAAAATACAGCTCTTGTTCCCACCTAAAACTTCATTCTGGTAGAAAGAATAGAAAATACTCAACAACAACAAAAAACAATTTTAGTAACTGAAAATGTTGATCATGTCTGATTTTATATACGTGCAGGTATTGCAACCATATCTAGTGATTGGAGATGCGCCAACAAATGGTTATCTCTAACGCCCTCAACCCCCTTAGCATCTCAAATCACTTCTGTCTTGGCCAAAGTCAGAAATCAACAATGTCACTTGTGACCCTTAACTCATGACCTATTGTTCCAGTCTCACCCAATCCCAGTGGAAAAAGCCTGCTTACATTCACCCTTGCTGTACCCCCCTTAATTTTGTTTACCTCTATCAAATCTTCCCTCATTCTCCTACACTCTAGGGAATAAAGTCCAAAGCCCTATAATTCAGGTCCAAAGATCCTGGCAACATCCTTGCAAACGTTTTCTGCACTCTTACAATCTTATTGATATTTTTCTTGCACGTAGGTGACTAGAACTGCACTCAGTACTCCAAATTAGGCCTTACCAACGTCTTATATGTACAACTTCAACTTAACATCCTAACTCCTGTACTCAATACTCTGATTTATGAAGGCCATTGTGCCTTAAGTTCTTTTTACAACCCTATCTGGATGTGATTCCTTGATCTGGGAATACAAATCAAGGAATTATGGTTCTGTATTCCCAGATCCCTCTGTTCTACTGCACTTCTCAGTGCTCTAACACTCAGAGTTTAAGTCCTACCCTGGTTTGTCCTCCCAAAGTGCAACACCTCACAGTTGTCCGCATTAAATTTCATCTGCCATTTTTCAGCCCATTTTTCCAGCTGCTCCAGGTCCTGCTACAAGCTTTGATAGCCTTCCTCACTGATCATTACACCTTGGTCTTGGTGCCATCTGCAGATTTGCTGATCCAGTTAATCACATTATCATCCAGATCAATGATAAATAGATGACAATCATCAATGGACCCAGCACTGCTCCCTGTGACACACCATTAGCCACAAGCCTCCAGTCAGAGAGGCAACCATTTACTACCACTGGCTTCCTCCATGAAGTCACTGTCTAGTCCAATTTACTACCTCATCTTGAATGCCGAGTGAACCTTCTTGACCAACCTTCCATTTAGTTGTCAAATGCCCTGCTAAAGTCCATGTAGACAACATCCACTGCCTTGCCTTCATCAATTTTCCTGATAACCCCCTCGAAAAACTCTATAAGATTGGTTAGATATGGCCTACCGTGCACAAAACCATGTTGACCATCCCTAATCAGTCTCTGTCTATCCAAATACTAATATATCCAGTCCCTTAGAATACCTTCCGATAACTTGCCCACTACTGATGTTAGGCTCACTGATTTATAATTTCTAACTTATTCTTAGAGACTTTCTTAAATAATAGAACAACATTAGCTATCCTTCACTCTGCTGGCACCCCACCTGTTGCTAAGGACGTTTTAAAAATCTGCTAGGGACTCTGGAATTTCTGTTCTGGCCTCCCAAAAGGTTGGAGGGAACAGCTTGTCAGGATTTAGGAGATTTATCTACCCTAATTTCCCTCAAAACAGCATCCTCTCTAATCTGTGTAGAGTTCACGACGTCCATGCTGTCCATAGACTGCATGTCCATCTCCTGAGTAAACACAGATGCAAAATATCCAATTAAGAGCTCCCCGTCTCTCTCAGTTCCATGCATGGATGAGTACTCTGATCTTCAAGAGAACCAATTTTGTCCAGTGCTATCCTTTTGCTCTTAATATATCTTGGGATTCTTCTTCACCTTGTCTGCTAGAGCAACCTCATGCCGCCTTTTTGCCCTCCTGATTTCCTTCCTAAGTGTTCTCTTATACTTCTCAAGTACCTCATTTGTTTCTTCCTGCCTGTACCTGCTATGCAACTCCTTAATATCTCTCAAAAACCAAGGTTCATTAAACCTGTTATCGTTGCGGTTTATTCTGACAGGAACATACAAAATCTGTACTGTCAAAATTTCACCTTTGATGGCCTCCCACTTACGAAGCACACTTTTGGCAGAAAACAATGTGTCTCAATCTACTCTTGCCAGTTCCTTTCTGATACCATCAAAATTGGCCTTTCTCCAATTTAGAATATCAACCTGAGGACCAGACCTATCCTTCTCTATAATTATTTTGAAAGTAATGGCATGATCACTCGATGCAAGGTGTTCCCATTCACGAATCTCCGTCAGCTACCCTGTCTCATTCCCTAATAGGAGATACAGTTTCTCACACTCTCTAGTTGGGACTTCTATGTATTGATTAATGAAACTTTCTTGAATACATTTGACAAGCTCTATCCCATCTAGCCCTTTTAGAATATGAGAGTCCCAGTCAATATGTGGAAAGTTAAAATCACCCTCCACAACCGTGTGTTTGTTGCAACAATCTGCAGTCTCTCTACAAATTTTCTCCTAAATCCCACTAATTCTAGGGTGGTTTATAATAGAAGCCCGTTAATGTGGTCATCCCTTTCATATTCCGTAGTTCCATCCATATAGCCGCAATAGACAAGCTTTTCAGTTTGTTCTGCCTGAGCACTGCCTTGACACTTGCTCTGACTACTAATACCACCCCTCCATCATGTCTAAAACAATGGAACTCTGGAACATTAAGCTATCAGAACTGCCCCTCCTGTAACCAAGTCTCACTAATGGCTACAATGTCATAATTCCACGTGCTGATCTGTGCCCAAAGCTCATCCTGCCTTCCTACAATACTTCTTGCATGAAGTATACATAATTCAGAACATTAGTCCCACTATGCTCAACATTTTGGTTCCTGATTTTGTAGATGGACTTAACAACATAGTTCCCTACAACGGCTCCACTAACTGCTCTGTTAATCTGGTTCCCACATCCTTGCAACTCCAGTTTAAACCTTCCTCTGCAGCACTAGCAAACCATTCTCACCAGGATATTAATCCCCCTCCAATTCAGGTGCAAACCGTCCCATCTGTACAGGTCCCAGCTTCCCTAGGAGAGAGCCCAATGATCCTAAAATCTGATGCCATCCCTCCTGTACCATCTCCTCAGCCATGTGCTAAACCATATTATGTTCCTACTTTTGGCTTCCCACATATCAGTGAGTAATCCTGAGAACACAACCCTGGAGGTCCTGTCCGTAGCACCTAGGTCCTTGAACTCACTTTGCAGAACCTCCTCACCTTTCTACCCATTGCATTGGTACCAATGTTGACCACAGACAATAGGTGCAGGAGTAGGCCATTCAGTCCTTCGAGCCAGCACCATCATTCACTGTGATCATGGCTGATCACCCACAATTAGTACCCTTTTCCTGCCTTCTCCCCATATCCCTTCATTCCGCTATCTTTAAGAGCTCTATCTAACTCTTTTTTGAAAGAATCCAGAGAATTGGCCTCCACTGTCTTCTGAGGCAGAGCATTCCACAGAATCACAACCCTCTGTGTGAAAAAGTTTTTCCTCAACTCCGTTCTAAATTGTCTACCCCTTATTTTTAAACTGTGGCCTCTGGTTCTGGACTCCCCCAACATCGGGAACGTTTCCTGCCTCTAGCGTGTCCAATCCCTTAATAATCTTATATGTTTCAATCAGATCCCCTCTCATCCTTCTAAATTCTAGTGTATACAACCCCATTCGCTCCAATCTTTCAACATATGACAGTCCCACCATCCTGGGAATTAACCTCGTGAACCTACGCTGCTCTCCCTTAATAGCTAGAATGTCCTTCCTCAAATTTGGAGACCAAAACTGCACACAATACAGCCTCTGGTTACTCCCTCTTCCACTTAACAATGCAGTCAACTCAATCTGAGATGTCTCTGACTCTGGCACTTGGGAGGTAATGTACCCAATAGGAATCTTGTTCTTGTCCACAGAACCTGCTTTCTTTTTCCCCTAACCATTGAAACCCCTCTCGGTACAGCTCACCTCTTCTCCCCTCTTCCCTTCTGAAACACAGAGCCGTACTCATTGCCAGAGACCTGACTGCTGCTGTGGCTTTCCTCTGCTAGGTCATTCCCCCCCCCCCCCAACTGTATCCAAAGTGGTATATGTGTTAATGAGAGGAACAGTCACAGGGATATGCTGAACATCATGCCCATATCTACTAATTCCACTTTCCTGCATATACTCTGTACCTGGCTCATTGAAGTATCTGTCCAAATTCCTCTTAAATAGCGTTACTGACCCTGCCTCCTCTACCAGCTCATTGCAGATACTAGTTACACTTTATATGAAAGATTTACTGCTCAGATCCACTTTAAGCCTTCTTTTCACCTTGTACCTATGCCCTTTAGTTTTAAACACCTCTTCCATGGGAAACCAACATTGATTATCTACCTGATCTATATCACTCATAATTTTATGAATTTCTTGCATGTCTCCAGGATTCCTTCATTTCAGAGTAGACAGACCCAGCCTATCTGATCTCTCCTTGTAAGTCAAACCCACCAATCCAGGCAGCATCCTTCTGAGTCTTGTCTGCATCCTTTCCGGCTTAATCACGTACTTATAACCTGGCAACCAGAACCGCACACAGCACTCCAACTGTGGCCGAACCAAAGTTTTGTACAATGGGAATTTGGTGTTTCCAACTACTATACTTAGTGCCTTGGCTAATGAAGGCAAATATGCCATATGCTGCCTTCAGACTGGAGCAATTCAAGGTGGCTGGCCGCCTTCTGGCAAGTAGAGGATAGCCATTTTGCAGTAAACGGAAAATAAGAGTGTTGTCACTTGCTGCCTTACTGATCTGTTTAATTCCAATCAGGATTTCCCATGGATTCATGCAGATGAACAAGAAGTGAATATGCGAGAACCTAGGCTAATTCCGCTGAAAACCATGACTTCAGATATCTTAAAGGTAACACATTTTGGCACAAAATATCTTGTGTTGCATTTGTGGTTGATTTGATAGTAGTTTCTGTGCACTTAAAGGACTAAGTTCTTCAAAGCTTAATGAAAAATTATCCGAACCTGTTGCAGAATATATATACCATTAGTAGAAAATTCCATAGTTGGGATAATCTATTTGGTTTTATAACTATCTGAACCCATTGGCTAAATATGTGAAGTTGTAGAGTTAAGAGTGATTCATTGTGAATGCTGCATCATGGTTTTCATTTTAAGAAAATTACATGATTCCTGACTGCTTTAGTCTGCTTTTTGCATGGTACTGTTTATATTCACAGCAGTGCAGACACATGATTCATGTGCCTTTTGTTTCGTTTATAGATGCAATTATATGTTGAAGAGAGAGCTCAGAAAATATTTTGACTCCATGGCTGCAATACCAAGTGGAACATAAGTTCTAAGGCACTGGGTGTACTTCGTCACTGAAATTTGTTGCACACAGAAGAAAACGTGTGAAACGTGAAACCTAATATGGAATCATATCCTGAAATGGAATTTGTGGATGGGTTTTAACACTTTTGTATTGTGATGATAGCTTGTAGTTTGACTATGTGCATGTGTTGTGCTGACTGCATTAAGTGTGAAGTGAACTTGGCTACAAATTAAAAGGCTGAGTCAGGGTTAGAAAATAACTGATTGCACATTTCAAGATATGGTCAGTAGACTATCCAAGAATGGTGTACGTCAATGTAATGATACCATACAAATGTATAAGCTACAATTTAGAAACTACAGTGCTGACATCTGTCAGCTTCTTTGAAGAATTACTCATCTGTAAGAAGTCTATCTTTCAAGGGGAGAGAGCAGGACCTTGAAGGAGAGCAGTTTTATTCTATTAGGGAGTGAACCTAGTACAAGAATTTTTTTTATGAAAATCTAAATGTGAGGCAGGTGTGTTTGTTTTTTAACTTTAAAATAACAAATGAGAAACGGAAATAAATAAAATTATCACTTTTTAATCTTGCCGTACAGAATGGTTGACATTATTATCTGCACATATACATGCTGTTAATGTTTTTAAGGAAAAATTGCTCTTAGACCTGACCACTTAGGAATTGTTTCAATTGTTCCACTCTGAGGCACAACAGTTTTTCTCAACCCATTGGTTTCTGTCTGAAAGTTCATTTTTATTCATACCCTTTCATCACCCAAGAAGGCAGAGGAGAATGACAGAGCTAAGATCCTCTGGGACTTCCAAATACAGACTGAAAAGGAGGTACTGGCAAACCAACCGGACATAGTAATAGTGGACAAGGAACAGAAGAAAGCAATGTTAATCAATGTGGCAATCCCGAATGACACAATTCTATCTCCCTTACCATAGCATTGGAGAGGGTTAGGAACAGACAGGTTAGGAAAGCAGTTAATTGGAGTAAGGGGAAATACGAGGCCTACAGGGACGAGGTCCAGCACCTGGCCGTGTGGTGTGCTGACAACAACCTGGCCCTTAACACCCAGAAGATCAAGGACCAAGGAGATCATTGTGGATTTCAGGCATGCTAGGAGCCACACTCACATCCCCATCTATATCAACGGAGCTGTAGTGGAGCATGTATCAAGCTTCAAATTCCTTGGTGTCCACATTTCTGAGGATCACACCTGGTCCCTGAACTCCTCCATCCTGGTCAAAAAGGCACTACTGCGCCTTTATTTCCTGTGGAGCATCAAGAAAGCTCACCTCTGTCCCAGGATACTGACGGACTTTTACCACTGTACCATTGAGAGCATACTCACTGTCACAAAAAACAGTGGGTCAATTGTTTAAGAAAA
This sequence comes from Mobula birostris, assembly GCF_030028105.1. Classification (NCBI taxonomy): domain Eukaryota; kingdom Metazoa; phylum Chordata; class Chondrichthyes; order Myliobatiformes; family Myliobatidae; genus Mobula; species Mobula birostris. The sequence continues at coordinate 20,645,462 of NC_092396.1, forward strand.
ATAACAAGATGGCTTGAGTCACAAAACTAGATTGAGGTGCTTTCATTTACCTCAAAACAATACAAAAGCTGGAAAAAAATATATATATAATCCACTCTCAGACTAAACACAAAAGAAAACTAACCCCAAAACCTTGGTAACCTGAGGCTTATAACTGCTAAGCCCCTCCTCCTAGACCAACCAAAAGCTAATTAACTCAATTATCCAATTAAAGATGGTATCTTCCACCACCAGCACACCTGTGCAGGTTGCTGCTGCCTCTATATGAGACAGCTCCGTTCAGCAGCTCTGTTTCTGTTACTGCTGGGGATGAGTATTTTACCGAGTGTGCCATGTGCCACCCATAGTCAGTGACGAGCCTTCGTCACATTACCTCCCTCCTCTCCTGCAGCGGCAATGTTTGGCAGTCTTGACAGGAAGTCCGCTGTGATGTTCTCCTTGCCTGATTTGTGCCGCACACAGAACCTGAAAGGTTGAAGTTCCAGGTACCACCTAGTCACCCTGGCATTCCGATCCTTCATTGTCTGGATCTAAGTCAGGGCTCTGTGGTCTGTCTGGAGGTCAAACTCCCTCCCAAGAAGGTAGTACCTGAGGCTGTCCAACGCCCACTTGATTGCCAGACACTCCTCCTCGATTGTGGAGTACCAGGTTTCACAGGGCAGAAGTTTCCTGCTGAGATATAACACAGGATGTTCCTCACCTGGCTCTCCCTGAGCCAGTACTGCCCCGATGCCTACATCTGAGGCATCCACCTGCACCAGGAAGCGGTGTTCAAAGTCAGGACTCTGCAACACAGGGGAAGAGCACAATTTCTCCTTCAGGCCCTGGAAAGCACTTTCACACTCCTCTCTCCATTCCACAGGATTTCGGGCCAACTTGTAGGTGAGGTTGGTCAATGGGGCTGCCAGGGTTGAAAAGTGAGGGATGAACCGTTGGTACCAGCCCACTAGGCCAAGAAGAGACCGGACCTGGGTCTTGGTACGGGGCCTGGGGCTGTTCAGAATGGCCTCAACTTTATCCACCTGAGGCCAGACTTCTCCTCTCCCCAACTGATAGCCCAGGTAGCAGGTTTCCTGCCTGGCCCACTCACATTTCTGCAGGTTGAGTGTAAGTCCTGCTGCATTGATTGCACCTAGGACTCAACAGAGGTGCTCCAGATGTCAGGCTAAAAATAACCACATCATCCAAATAGGCGGCACCGCAGTCCTCACAACCTTGTAGCACTCTGTCCATAAGCCTCTGGAATGTGGCTGGGGCACCATGTAAGCCAAAGGGTGTCACCGTGAACTTAACGAGGCCTACAGGGGTCCTGAATGCAGTGAGGGGCTGGGACTGGCTCTCCAGGGGGACCTGCCAATACCCCTTGCAGAGGTCCAAGATGGTGATGTAGTTGGCTCTCCCAATCCTCTCCAGCAGGTCCTCAATCTGGGGCATCAGGTAGGCATCGAAAAATGAGATGGCATTCAGTTTCCTAAAGTGAATGCAAATGCGAAGAGTTCAATTCGTCTCTGGCACAATGACAATAGGTCCGCTTGATGCTGGAGCTGGGAGTCATCGAACCGTCTGAAAGTGAGTGGAGTAGCCCTATTGTCATTGTGCCAAAGAAGAATGGAACTCTTCGCATTTGCATTGACTTTAGGAAGCTGAATGCCATCTCATTTTTCGATGCCTACCTGATGCCCTGAATTGAGGCTCCAGTCTCCAAGGAGGTGTGGGTTCGAATCCCACCGCTGCCACCATATGTCACAAAAAACTGTGGGTTAATTGTTTAAGAAAAATAACAAGATAGCTTGAGTCACAAAACTAGATTGAGGTGCTTTTATTTATCTCAAAACAAGACAAAAACTGGAAAAAAAACACAATATACATCCACCCTCAGACTAAACACAAAAGAAAACTAACCCCAAAGCCTGCCTGCCTGTCTGTACCTTGTTTTACAGCAGTTGGCATCCAGCTTAATGGTGCATTACCGCCACCCTCTGCTCCAGAATGTGCACTAGACATACAGTCTAAATCCCTTCACCCAATCGCACATGCGTGTGTGTATATATATATATATATATATATATATATATACACACACACACAAACCAACACTTTACCCTCCCATCTTTGACCATCCTAGTATCCTATTCCTGTTTATTCATCATATTCTATAAAAAACCCCTGTACCCCTTAAAAATGCCAAAAATACCCAGACTTGTGCTCTCTCACCCATGCCCAGCAACCCTTTTAATGTGAATTCCTGCATCCCCAACTCCCTTAATTTATTTCTCATCATCTCTCTCTGTATCCTATACTTCCTGCAACACAAAACTACATGTTCTACTGACTCCTCTTCCTGACATTCCTCACACAATCCTGTCTGGTGTTTCCCTATCATTTTCAATGCCCCAGCCTTAACCTAGTCCACACAATTTCCTCTCTTCTGTTTCCATTACCTACCCTAGTAACTGCAACACTCTTTTGTATTTGATATAAATGCCTCCCTTTCCCCTCCCTGTCCCATCTTTCTTGCCACATTCAGTTGACTTTTTCCCAGATTACACACTTAACCTCTGCTTTACTGATACTAATGTGCATTTCCACATTTTCTTTCTTTAACACCCTCTTTGCCATCTCATTCCCCTTCCCCTTCCCCTTCCCCTTCCCCTTCCCCTTCCCCTTCCCCTTCCCCTTCCCCTTCCCCTTCCCCTTCCCCTTCCCCTTCCCCTTCCCCTTCCCCTTCCCCTTCCCCCCTACATGTGCTGGAACCCATAGAAACTTGGTAACCTGAGGCTTATAACTACTAAGCCCCTCCCTCTAGACCAACCGAAAGCTAATTAACTCAATTATCCAATTAGAGATGGTATCTTCCACCATCAGCACATCTGTGCAGGTTGCTGCTGCCTCTGTATGAGACAGCTCCATGCAGCAGCTCTGTTTCTATTACTGCTGGGGATGAGTATTTTACCGAGTGCGCCATGTGCCGTCCGTAGTCAGTGATGAGCCTTCGTCACACTCACCAATTGCATTTCAGTGTGGTATGGCAATTGTCCTGTATCGGACCGCAAAGCACTCCAGCGTGTGGTGAAAACAGCCCAGCGGATTATCGGCACCCAATTGCCCACCATTGAGAATATCTACCATAAACGCTGCCTGGGCAGGGCGGAAAGCATTATCAAGGATGCATCTCACCCTAACCATGGACTTTTTACTCTCCTCCCATCCGGTAGGCGCTACAGGAGCCTCCGCTCTCGCACCAGCAGGCACAGGAGGAGCTTCTTCCCTGAGGCTGTGACCCTGCTGAACCTCTCATCACAGCACTAAGCAGTATTGCATCCGTATTGTACTGTCTCAGTACTTTTATATTTGTGTGCTGTAGCACTTTTTTATTCGCAGTTATTTTGTAAATAACACTATTCTTTGCATTTCTGGTCAGATGCTAAACGCATTTTATTGGCTTTGTATCTGTCCTCGGCACAATGACAATAAAGTTGAATCTAATCTAATCAGGCAGGAACTTGGAAGCATAAATTGGGAACAGATGTTCTCAGGGAAATGTACAGAAGAAATGTGGCAAATGTTCAGGGGATATTTGCATAGAGTTCTGCATAGGTATGTTCCAATGAGACAGCGAAATGATAGTAGGGTACAGGAACCGTGAAGTACAAAGGCTGTTGTAAATAGTCAAGAAGAAAAGAAGAGCTTATGAATGGTTCAAAAAACTAGGCAATGATAGAGATCTAGAAGATTATTAGATTAGCAGGAAGGAGCTTAAGAAAGAAACTAGGAGAGCCAGAAAGGACCATGAGAAGGCCTTGGCGGACAGGATTAAGGAAAGCCCCAAAGCATTCTACAAGTATGTGAAGAGCAAGAGGATAAGACGTGAGAGAATAGGACCAATCAAGTGTGACAGTGGAAAAGTGTGTATGGAACCGGAGGAGATAGCAGAGGTACTTAATGAGTACTTTGCTTCAGTATTCACTATGGAAAAGGATCTTGGTGACTGTAGGGATGACTTGCAGTGGACTGAAAAGCTTGAGCATGTAGATAGTCATAGTCATACTTTTTTGTTCCCAGGGGAAATTGGTTTTCGTTACAGTTCCACCATAAATAATATAGTAATAGAACCATAAATAGTTAAATAGTAATATGTAAATTATGCCAGTAAATTATGAAATAAGTCCAGGACCAGCCTATTGGCTCAGGGTGTCTGACCCTCCTGTGACTGAGCAAAGTTTCCATACCAGGCAGTGATGCAGCCAGTCAGGATATTCTCAATTGTACACCTATAGAAAGTTCTTAGGATTTGGGGGCCCATACCAAACTTCTTCCAACCGTCTGAGGTGAGAGGTGCATTTGTGCAGACCACAAGATCCTCAGTGATGTTTATGCAGAGGAACTTAAAGCTGTTTACCCTCTCAACTCCAGATTCATTGATGTCTATAGGGGTTAACCTGTCTCCATTCCTCCTGTAGTCCACAACCATTGAGGGAAAGGTTGTTTTCTTGACACCACTGTGTCAGGGTGATGACTTCTTCTCTGCCTCATTATTATCTGAGATTAGGGGTTGTAGTGACGTCAGCAAATTTAATTAGCAGATTGGAGTTGTGTGTGGCGACACAGTTATTGGTATACCGAGAGTAGAGGAGGGGGCTCAGTACACAGCCCTGAGGGGTACCTGGGTCAGAAGGGCAGAGGTGAGGGAGCCCACTCTTACCACCTGCCGGCATCTGACAGGAAGTCCAGGAAGGATCCAGTTACACAAGGCAGGGTGGGCTCGAACCATCAACCTTTTGGTGAACAGCCGAACGCGCTGACTGCGATATTGCGCATGTTATAAACCTGAAATACCTCGCTGGGATTTTCTGCACTAGTAGCCCAGATGTTAATAATTCGCGGTGAGGGACACTTTTTTAGAGGACGAGTCTGGCTGCCCCTTGCAACGGGAGAGCCAATGAAGTGGGGCGGTCGAGGCACCGCTAAATCCCGCCCAGCTCGCCATGTTCCGCCCCTGCGGGGTTGTTTCGCTGCAGCTTCTTCATCGGATCATGTCCAGCGGTGCCATGTCGGCGCGGCCTCGAACCGTCCTGGGGACCATGGAGTTCGGGAGCCGTGCGGACCCCGAGCAGAGCGCGCTCATACTGAAGGCGTTCTTGGAGCGCGGCCATGACGAGCTGGACGGAGCCTTTATGTACACGGAGGGGCGCTCGGAGCAGATCATTGGCAGCTTGGACCTTGCTCAGAGAGGTGAGAGGTGCAAATGACGGCTTAAACCCTCGGACCTCTCTGGAGAGGGGCACCCCTACGAACCGGGTCGTGTCCGCGCTCGCCAGTGGCCAGTTATGATGTAGGCAGGGCCGGATTAAGCTAGTGCGGGGCATGTAGCATATGTTATAAAGGGGCCCTAAATTTAAAAAAAAATTAAAACATAAATTATTTACTTGCATAGTAAAGTAATTCAATTTTTTCATTTGCTATACCAGTGGTCCCCAACCACCAGGCCACAAAGCATATGCTACCAGGCCTTGAGGAAACGATGTGAGTCAACTGTACCTTTCCTCATTGCCTGTCATGCCCACCGTTGAACTTGAGCGCATGGAGGCCATTACCCATGCGAGGACATCAGTCAGTCATTAACCTCGTTGAGTTTCTTTGGAAGAGGTGGTAGGGGGACATAAGAGGCCTAACAATGATGATAACGCAGAGACAGCTGAGGCTGAGACTGCAAAAAAAAAGAAAGCTTCCCTCAGCAGAAAATACGACAAATCCTACATAAAATATAGGCTTTATTGCGATTGGTGACTCGCACGCTCCAAGCCCTCTGTGTGTGATATGTGGAGGCAAGCTGTCTAACGAGGCAATGAAGCCCTCAAAACTGCTTCAACACCTTGAAGCAAGCACCCTGCACTTAAAGACAAACCCGTTGAGTTTTCTGAGCAGATAAAACATGAGTAAGCGGGACAGAAGCACGTGCCGAGAGCCACCACCTCCATAAATGCTGCTGCTCTGAGAGCGTCGTACTTATTGGCTGGCCATATTGCAAAGGCTAAGAAGCCTTTCACTGTTGGTGAAGAATTGATTCTGCCTGCTGCCAAGGACATGTGCCGTGAACTACTGGGAGAAGCTGCAGCTAACAAGATGGCACAGGTTTCTCTTTCAGCTACCACAATTTCAAGGAGAATCGATGACATAGCGGAGGACATCGAAGCACAGCTGTTGGAACGGCTTAATGAGTCTGGTTTCACTACCCGAGTCAAAGAGGTTGCTCCTGAATGCCAGTCTACACACTGTGTTACAGGGAAATGCTGGCTAGCCAAAAAATGTCACCTGATCTTAACAGCGTATTGAGTGACGTTGTTGAAGTTATCAATCACATCAAAGCAAAGTCCCTGAACTCACGTTTGTTTGAGCAACTTTGTGAGGAAATGGATGCAGAGCACAAATGCCTTCTCTTACACACTGAAGTCAGGTGGCTATCAAGGGGGAGAGCCCTGGCCAGGGTTTTTGAGTTAAGAGAGCAGCTACAGAGATTTCTTTCAGGAAAAAAGTCACCACTGGCAGCACACTTTGGTGACGAGGAGTGGATAGCAAAACTTGCTTATCACTGTGACATCTTCAATGAACTCAATTTGTCACTTCAGGGGAGAATGACAACTGTCTTCAAGTTGGCAGATAGTGTCTGCTTTCACAGCCAAACTGGAACTGTGGGGACAGTGAGTGAACAGGGGCATATTTGACATGTTCCCAACATTAGCTGGGAATTTGGGAGAGACTGAGGCTCACAGCTGGTGTGCGAACACCTATCTTTGCTGTCGACAGAATTCGAGCATTACTTCCCAACCGCAAATGACCCAAGATCTGCAAAGGAATGGGTCCGTGACCCATCTGTGATGTCCCTGGTGAATCATCCATGTCAGCGCAGGAAGAAGATCAACTCCTTGAGCTTGCAAATGACGATGGGCTGAAAAGTATGTTTGACATAACATCTCTGCCGGCATTCTGTATCAAAGTCAAGGCTGAATATCCTGAGATAGCCGCGAAAGTACTGAAAACTTTGCTTCCATTTCCAACATCATATCGCTGTGAAGCGGAGTTTTCTGCAATGAATGCAACGAAAACTAAATTGCGGAATAGACTGGACATAAGGAAACCCCTTATGACTTATAATTGACTTATCACTATATTCATGTGAAAAAATATGTGCTGTGTGTTTAATGTTAAATTCGTTAGATAAACCCTTTTAGAAGCAAAATTGAGTGTATTAGCCACTGATAAGTGACTTATAGTTGACTTATCACCTACATTCCGGTCATGATTAACACCCGCCTCCTGTTGGCCAGTCTGCAGGAGTATTGTCAATATTAAACCGGTCCACGGTGCAAAAAAGGTTGAGGACTATACAGCCAGATAATACGACAAATGCCTGACACTTCAGTAATACTATTACTTACATGTAGGTATCAATTTCAAATGTCAAAAGTAACAAAACTACAATTTAAAAGTTAGATTTTTTAGATTTAGCATGAGCAAATTTGATGATACTGGAAATGTCTAATTCATGCAGAAGTTCATGTTCAGCGCTCATTAGAATGAGATTGTTCAATCTGTTTTGACCCATGGTGCTCCTTAGTTCTTTTTTTAATAGTTTTCAGTTCTGAAAATGAGCGTTTTCCATTGCAGTTGGTAACCACGAGCGACAAGGCATTTTTTACATCTGGAAAACATGACTCCAAAGAATTGTCAGTTATCAAACGGTACAACTGCAACTCTACAAGGTCTTGTTTGGCGCCAGTATGAGAAGCAAGATCAGTTTTCAACAGTTCAGTACACTGCACAAATTCTTCATAGTCATACTTTATTGATCCCGGGGGAAATTGGTTTTCGTTACAGTTGCACCATAAATAATAAATAGTAATAGAACCATAAGTAGTTATATAGTAATATGTAAATTATGCCAGTAAATTATGAAATAAGTCCAGGACCAGCCTATTGGCTCAGGGTGTCTGACCCTCCAAGGGAGGAGTTGTAAAGTTTGATGGCCACAGGCAGGAATGACTTCCTATGACGCTCAGTGTTGCATCTCAGTGGAATGAGTCTCTGGCTGAATGTACTCCTGTGCCCACCCAGTACATTATGTAGTGGATGGGAAACATTGACCAAGATGGCATACAACTTAGACAGCATCCCCTTTTCAGACACCACCGTGAGAGAGTCCAGTTCTATCCCCACAACATCACTGGCCTTACGGATGAGTTTGTTGATTCTGTTGGTGTCTGCTACCCTCAGCCTGCTGCCCCAGCACACAACGGCAAACATGATAGCACTGGCCACCACAGACTCATAGAACATCCTCAGCATCGTCCGGCAGATGTTAAAGGACCTCAGTCTCCTCAGGAAATAGAGACGGCTCTGACCCTTCTTGTAGACAGCCTCGGTGTTCTTTGACCAGTCCAGTTTATTGTCAATTCGTATCCCCAGGTATTTGTAATCCTCCACCATGTCCACACTGACCCCCTGGATGGAAACAGGGGTCACCGGTACCTTAGCTCTCCTCAGGTCTACCACCAGCTCCTTAGTCTTTTTCACATTAAGCTGCAGATAATTCTGCTCACACCATGTGACAAAGTTTCCTACCGTAGCCCTGTACTCAGCCTCATCTCCCTTGCTGATGCATCCAACTATGGCAGAGTCATCCGAAAACTTCTGAAGATGACAAGGCTCTGTGCAGTAGTTGAAGTCTGAGGTGTAAATGGTGAAGAGAAAGGGAGACAAGACAGTCCCCTTGGAGCCCCAGTACTGCTGATCACTCTGTCGGACACACAGTGTTGCAAGCGCACGTACTGTGGTCTGCCAGTCAGCTAATCAAGGATCCATGATACCAGGGAAGCATCCACCTGCATCGCCTTTAGCTTCTCCCCCAGCAGAGCAGGGCGGATGGTGTTGAACGCGCTGGAGAAGTCAAAAAACATGACCCTCACAGTGCTCGCTGGCTTGTCCAGGTGGGCATAGACACGGTTCAGCTGGTAGACGATGGCATCCTCAACTCCTAGTCAGGGCTGGTAGGCGAACTGGAGCGGATCTAAGTGTGGCCTGACCATAGGCCGGAGCAGCTCCAGAACAAGTCTTTCCAGGGTCTTCATGATGTGGGAGGTCAATGCCACTGGTCTGTAGTCATTGAGGCCGCTGGGGTGCGGCGTCTTTGGCATAGGAATGAGGCAGGATGTCTTCCACAGTACAGGAACCCTCAGGCTCAGGTTGAATACATAGAACCATAGAAACTACAGCACAGAAACAGGCCCTTTGGCCCTTCTTGGCTGTGCCGAACCATTTTCTGCCTAGTCCCACTGACCTGCACACGGACCATATCCCTCCATACACCTCCCATCCATGTATCTGTCCAATTTATTCTTAAATGTTAAAAAAGAACCCGCATTTACCACCTCGTCTGGCAGCTCATTCCATACTCCCACCACTCTCTGTGTGAAGAAGCCCCCCCCCTAATGTTCCCTTTAAACTTTTCCCCCCTCACCCTTAACCCATGTCCTCTGGTTTTTTTCTCCCCTTGCCTCAGTGGAAAAAGCCTGCTTGCATTCACTCTATCTATACCCATCATAATTTTATATACCTCTATCAAATCTCCCCTCATTCTTCTACACTCCAGGGAATAAAGTCCTAATCTATTCAAACTTTCTCTGTAACTGAGTTTCTCAAGTCCCGGCAACATCCTTGTAAACCTTCTCTGCACTCTTTCAACCTTATTTATATCCTTCCTGTAATTTGGTGACCAAAACTGAACACAATACTCCAGATTCGGCCTCACCAATGCCTTATACAACCTCATCATAACATTCCAGCTCTTATACTCAATACTTTGATTAATAAAGGCCAATGTACCAAAAGCTCTCTTTACGACCCTATCTACCTGTGATGACACTTTTAGGGAATTTTGTATCTGTATTCCCAGATCCCTCTGTTCCACTGCACTCCTCAGTGCCTTACCATTAACCCTGTATGTTCTACGTTGGTTTGTCCTTCCAACGTGCAATACCTCACACTTGTCAGTAATAAACTCCATCTGCCATTTTTCAGCCCATTTTTCCAGCTGGTCCAAGTCCCTCTGCAGGCTCTGAAAACTTTCCTCACTGTCTACTACACCTCCAATCTTTGTATCATCAGCAAACTTGCTGATCCAATTTACCACATTATCATCCAGATCATTGATATAGATGACAAATAACAATGGACCCAGCACTGATCCCTGTGGCACACCACTAGTCACAGGCCTCCACTCAGAGAAGCAATTCTCTACCACTACACTCTGGCTTCTTCCATCGAGCCAATGTCTAATCCAATTTACCACCTCTCCATGTATACATAGCAACTGAATTTTCCTAACTAACCTCCCATGCGGGACCTTGTCAAAGGCCTTACTGAAGTCCATGTAGACAATATCCACTGCCTTCCCTTCATCCACTTTCCTGGTAACCTCCTCGAAAAACTCCAACAGACTGGTCAAACATGACCTACCACGCACAAAGCCATGTTGACTCTCCCTAATAAGCCCCTGTCTATCCAAATGCTTGTATATTCTGTCTCTTAGTACTCCCTCCAATAACTTACCTACTACTGACGTTAAACTCACCGGCCTATAATTTCCCGGATTACTTTTCGATCCTTTTTTAAACAACGGAACAACATGAGCCACTCTACCATCCTCCGGCACTTCACCTGTAAACAGCGACATTTTAAATATTTCTGCCAGGGCCCCCGCAATTTCAACACTAGTCTCCTTCAAGGTCCGAGGGAACACCCTGTCAGGTCCCGGGGATTTATCCACTTTAATTTTCCTCAAGACAGCAAGCACCTCCTCCTTTTCAATCTGTACAGTTTCCATGGTCTCACTACTTGATTCCCTCAATTCCATAGATTTCATGCCAGCTTCCTTAGTAAATGCAGACGCAAAAAACCTATTTAAGATCTCCCCCATTTCCTTTGGTTCCGCACAAAGCCGACCACTCTGATCTTCAAGAGGACCAATTTTATCCTTTACAATCCTTTTGCTCTTAATATACTTGTAAAAGCTCTTTGGATTCTCCTTCACTTTGACTGCCAAGGCAACCTCGTGTCTTCTTTTAGCCCTCCTGATTTCTTTCTTAAGTATTTTCTTGCACTTCTTATACTCCTCAAGCACCTGATTTACCCCCTGTTTCCTATACATTTCATACAACTCCCTCTTCTTCTTTATCATGGCGAAGTACTCCACATAGCTGAGGGGCACAGGCTTTGAGCACCCTGGTACTGACACCATCCGGTCCTGCAGCCTTGCTTGGGTTGAGACGTTTCAGCTGTCTTCTCACCTGTTCAGCTGTGAAGCCCACCGTGGTGGTTTCGTGTGGGGAAGGGGTATAGTCATGAGAGCAGGGTGGGGGACTGTGAGGAGGGGTAGGAGGGGAGAGTGGAATATGTGTTGGTTGGGGGCCGACAACAGATGGCTCGTGTGGGATGGGCAGGGGCCACAATGTCAAATCTGTTAAAGAACAGGTTAAGTTCATTGGCCCTGTCCACAAGTCATGAAGACTTTCTTCCAGATCTTCCGGATATGATTTAATAAGATTTGATGACCTCTTTACAATCTCTTCAGGTGTAAACGACTGTAACTGATGAAGGAATCAAAAAACACCATTCACCTTTAGATAAGCTTTCTGCCTTTTTGACAGGGCAGAAAGCAAGCTGTCAATAATGGCAAGAAATGTTCGGCTTTTAAACTTCCGAGGAGGCGTTTGAGATTCAACAAGTGAATCAAGAGTGCTGGAACCACTGAAATCATCATACGTGCGATTTTACTTGTGTTTTCTTTGAGTTTGCTGTTGATAATCTTCACACTTAGTCAGATCTTTGGCTTTTTGCTCGATGCCTGAAAAAGTAGACCGCATAGCTTGAATATATCCATGCAAGGATTCATGGAGTGCACAAGTCTTCAAGTCTTGTGGTCAGGTCTTGGTCAGAAGATTGCAAACAAGCACTGGTCATTTGAAAATGCTGTAATACTTGATCCCACAATATGACCATTATTCCTGTTTCCAACTTCATCATGGTTGAAAGTAGTCCACGAGCCTGTTGTTGACACTCTGCCTTCTGATCATTGTTATTTGAAATGTCATCCAAGACTTGTTTTATTGCAGAAAAGCTGTGTAAAAGTGCTTTTGTTGCATCTGCACGAGCTGACCACCTGGTATCTGACATTCTTTTCACAATGGGCAAATGAGCACCACCATCAGATAATGCAGGAGAAAGGAGATCCCACCAATAAGTAGAAGCAGAAAAAAATGTGTATAGGCTGTCGACAAATTGAAAGAAAATTAATGCTTCTTAACAACATTCAGCAGCACATTTTCCAACCAAATTTAGTAAATGTGCAAAACATGGAATGTAATCCACAAACTCATTCAGTTCTTTAATTCGTGCTTGTAAGCCACTATACTTGCCACTCATGTTGCTGGCATTGTCATAACTTTGACCACGGCAGTCTTTTATATCAATGTCATTTTTCCTTTAAAAAGTCAAACTTTGATCGAGCTGTTCAGCATTATGACTTTCCATATCCGAAAACTTCACAAATCTTTCAACTGGTCCATACGGCAAAACATAGCACAAAGTCAAAGTCAGCTGGTCCACATTAGATATATTTGGAGTAGAATCCAATGAAACAGAATAATACTTGTATTTCTTCACTTTACCAGTAATGTGATCCAGTATGCTGGATCCAATCAGATTGATGAATTCCGCACATAGGTATGATTTATACTTCCTTCCTTGGTTTGCATGAGCGTTTATATGTTTTGCCAGAAAAGGGTCAAATTTGGCCAGTAATTCTAACAACCCCAAATAATTTCCATTATGAGGAGAGCCAACAGTTTCATCACTACCACGAAATGAAAGGCCTTGTTCAGCTAAAAACTTCAATTATTCGCTCTAGAAGTGTGCACCAATACTTTTGTTCAGTCTCCATTTCTTTCACAAGGTGGGAATCGACGCGTTTAGCTTTGTTTTTGCGCATGAACAGTGAAATTAAAGCTTGTCTATGTGAGTAACTTTCTTCATGTCGACGTAATAGATTGCTTGCGTTTTTCTAGTCATTAAACCCCTCTTCACTAAGCTTTGAACATTCTGAAGTCATAACCTTGCATGGGAAACAGAATAGGCTTCCTTTGCTTTCTGAATAGCATAACCAATTTCCTGCATGTTGCTTGTTTGTAGGTTTATGAACACATGTAAAATAAGACTTCTGACAGTGCCGAGGTTTCTTTTCATTATCGTACAACCGCATGGATGAAGAGAAGTCAAATCAGTTCCCTTGGCTATCCAATATTCACGATCACAATCATCTAGATTGTTTGGCCATTCACCAACATCATTGAAGAGTACTTGTTCTTTTCACTTTTTCTTTCGCATTCAATGGATGCTGGCTGTTGCTGTATCATGCCTTCTGCCGCACTAGTACTGGTTGTTCCTATATTTCCTATATCTCTGTGGGCACGTAGCCAAGTGGTTCAGGCGTTCGTCTAGTGATCTCAAGGTCGCTAGTTCAAGCCTCAGCTGTGGCAGCATGTTTGTGCCCTTGAGCAAGGCACTTAACCACACATTGCTGTAGTGTTTGTGCGAGGAGTGCCGCCCCACACAGACTTCCAATAAGGCATGAAAATGCCCGACGCAGGCCTCTCATGGTCTGAGTCGACGTTCTCTCCCTCCCCTCACCCCCCCCCCATATTTCCAGCTTCAGCCGTTATAGCACCATCACTGTGAAGATCAAAATATCCTGTCAACTTACGTGTTTTTGATATCACAAGTTGGTCTCTTCTTTCTTTTTCTTCCTTCGCTTTACGTTTTGCACTTCCAGAAGCATAATGATGTCCAATATCTCTGGCTCTATTGCTCATTGCTATCTGCAATGGAAAACAAAATAATGAAATATGCATTTAAAAACAAATAGTTTATGTTACAAAAGCTAAGTAGCGGTATCAACAAAGACTAGTGAACAATAACAAATTTATGTGACTCTTGTGGCTATGGGTGCGTGTGGATCACATGCACTCAACAACCAACTAGGAATAGTGTTCTGAAAATTATCTGTTTAGTTGCTTATTGAAACTCATTTCATTTGGGAAATACAGGTTGAAACTCACAGTCTAATCTGATCTTGTATGTTCCTGAGCTGGTTCGGACTACCTAAAATCAGGAAAAAATCATTCTACTGGCGCCAGTGGGCCTAAGCTGGCACTCATGGCCTTTAGGAATGCAAGTTAAAATCCATAATATATTATTTGGTATGTTACGTGCTAACATAGACAATTCATATTCAAAAAGCATAGATATGGTGTCTTCGCAACTACCTGTAAACTTAGCATTCTTGTCTCAGAGGCGCCAGAGATGCATTGTTACAAATGAAACTGGGTTCACAGCTTTTAGGAAATGCATTGTTATGAACTCCATCCACAGTACTTTGTCAAAGAACAGAGGGCTGATGGCTGAAGTCATTTATTTAAGTGTAAATGAATCGTCTACCCAAAACTCACTCTAACAGTCGTGAGAATACGGTGAGATGCTGATTTCACCAGACTTCAGCTTGCAAGCATTTAGTGTGGGCAGGGCCCTCGAAAATGCGGGGCCCGTAGCATATGCTATTTTTGCTACTAGGTTAATCCGGCCCTGGATGTAGGCAGGCTTTATTGGCAGTACGTGGGATCAGAAGTTAAATTTTGCTTTTTTTTCTCTCCTCCTATCATCCAGTGAAGATTGCGACTAAAGTAAACCCATGGGAGGGGAAGACGCTGAAAGCAGAGAGTGTCCGATATCAGTTCAACACGTCGCTGGAGCGCCTTCAAAGGAAGAGTGTTGAGATCCTCTACCTCCATGCTCCTGATCATGTGACATCAATTGAGGAAACGTTGGCTGCTTGTCAAGAGCTTTACCAGCAGGTACAATATAGAGTTTATAGTTTAACACAAAGGTGCCCACGCCAGTCATGAGTATATCATTGTAGTTCTCTGGTCCATCATGCTATTGCTGTGAAGGATGTTTTCAGCTTGTCCCACTTGCATTAGCTGCACTGCTGAATTAATATTTGTTTGAGATGTTGCTTTTCTGATTAGAAGCAGGTGGATGTTAATGATTCCTTTACATCTTGTGAAGTAAACATGGAAACTGGGGAGGTTGTGGCCAACAGGTCTTAAAGTAACTGTTATTAGAATATTTGTATTGTTAATCGTCTGGCAAAATGTATATATTTGTGATTTGCATTAATTCACTGCATTTCTTGAGTTTCAAACCATTTGAGATGACCAGATGCAATATTTTGCCTATTCTGCTGACAACTTTCACTCTAATCTTGCTGACCAACCATTGCTGTGAGCAGGACATGAAAGCTGTGTGGCACTTTGTATTAACATTATAAACAAGAAAATTCCAGCTGCATGGCAACGGAGGGTATGTGTGTGGGAGCATTTCAGTTACTGTGTGGCTGTGTATCCACACAGCTTAGAGGGAACAGCGCCTACTGTTGAGATAATGGAAGAGTTGTTATTAATGATTCACTGTAGTGCGCATGCGCGGGTCGTGCATGCAGCCTGTTACAGCCACTCTGACTAGTTTTCTTACTTTTTTAACTTGCATTATTTGTTGTATTTTTTTTCACGGTAACACATTGAAGCTGCACCCTCTCTAACATGCTGGTGGAGAGAGTTTTATTTGGGTTTTTAGCACTGGAAATAACTTAAATTTAGATACGTCTCATTAGCGGGGCAGCAGTATAGTCGCATTGTTTATTCCAGGGACCAGCTGATTGCGCTTATGCTGGCCGGTTTAGCGAATGGAGCGGCGGACACTCTGGCTGAATTGTGGAGGAAAACACACAGAGGATGCAGAGGGGGATCACAAAGTTGAGGAAAGAGGACCGGGTCGAGACAACAGAGACTTATGGAGAAGAGGAGTTCGGTGGGTAATAAAATGGACGAGTTCACGGCGCTTGCCAGGAGTCAGAGAACATTTCGGGAGTGCAGTGTTATGTGTTCTACTGAAACGCGGCTGCACGAGGACATACCCGACCAAAATGTTTCCATGGAGGGCTTCCAGACCATTCGGGCTGACCGGAAGTGCACTGAGAACGGTAAGCGTAAAGGAGGGGGGCTTGCTGTTCTGGTTAACAACAGATGATGCAGTCCTGGTCATATGACGATCAAGGAACGTGTTTGTAGCCCGGATATTGAACTTTTTGCTGTTGGACTCCGGCCGTATTCCACCGAGATGCAACACTGGGCGTCACGGGAGGTTGTTCCTGCCTGTGGCCATCAAACTTTGCAGCTCCTCCCGTGGAGGGTCAGACACCCTGAGCCAATAGGCTGGTCTTGGACTTATTTCCATCTGGCATAGTTTGCATATTGTTGTTTGATTGTTTGTGGTTTTGTATTGCTATATTTTTGCTCTATTCTTGGTTGGTGCAGCTGTAACGAAACCCAATTTCCCTTAGGATCAATAAAGTATATCTATCTATCTACCTATCTAAAAATGGTGCTGCTGAACTATGGCAATGTTTTTTAGACTACGTACAAAACTTCTAAATTACTCTCACTGCAATCTGCAGCTTGTAATTTTCCTTTAAGCAAAGTCCTTTTGAAGTGATTAATGAATGACAGATTTCACAATCTTCTGAAGGCCTTGTGGACTTAATTTTCAATAAAGCAGGTACGCAGCCTTTTAAGTATATGAAGGTTCACTGCCAAGCATGGAGTGAGACAGGAGGAGGGCACTCCAAGCCAGGCTGAAACACAGAGAAATTAAACTCCCTCTACACAGCATCATCTTAGCAAATAAGTAGTCATTGGAGAAGAAAATTTGAGGACCTAATGGCAAGATTGCTGTATTGTAGGGAAATGAGGAATTGTTGTGTTCTATGTTTTACCAAGACGTGGCTTACTTAGAGTACACCAGATATGGTGATCAGACCCAAAGACTTCTCGATACACCCAGGATGGATCGAACTGCTTATTTGGACAAGGTTAAAAGTAGGTGTGTGTGTTTCATGATAAACTGTCTGGCAATCCAATGTGGCAGTTTTGTTGTACTCGTGTTCCCCCGACCTTGATCAAATGCCAACGGTTCTGCTTACCAAGTGAGTTCTCCTCTGTGATCCTGAATGCAGTTTACATACCACCAGTGGCCAACTATAGTCACGCACTTGAAATGCTGCATGATACTGTCATCAAACACCCCGACACCTTTCAAATCCTAGTCAGGGATTTCAATTAGGCTTATTTGATGAATCCCTGCCCAATTACCATCTGCATATAACCTGTAGGACCAGAGGTCCCAAAACACCAGACCACTGTTTTACAAAGATAAGGAATACCTACTATTCCATGCCCAGATCGCATTTTGGGAAATCTGATCCCTTGGCTGCCTCCCTACCTCATACAGACAGAGGCTAAAGAGCAAGGCTTCAGAGACTAGGACAACTAAATACGTTGATGAAGGTAGAGCAGTAGATGTCGTGTATATGGATTTCTGCAAGGCACTTGCTAAGATATTCCATGTAAGGCTTATTGAGAAAGTAAGGAGGTATGGGATCCAAGGGCACCTTGCTTTGTGGATCCAGAATTGGCTTGTCCACAGAAGGCGAAGAGTGGTTGTAGACAGGTCATTTTCTGCATGGAGGCCGGTGACCAATGGTGTGCCTCGGGGATCTGCTCTGGGACCCCCACTATTCGTGATTTTCATAAGTGGCCTGGATGAGGAAGTGGAGGGATGGGTTAGTAAATTTGCTGATGACACAAAGGTTGGGGGTGTTGTGGCTAGTGTGGAGGACTGTCAGAGATTGCAGTGGGACATTGATAGGATGCAAAACTGGGCTGAGAAGTGGCAGATGGAGTTCAACTCAGTTAAGTGTGAGGTGGTTCATTTTGGTAGGTCAAATATGATGGCAGAATAAAGTATTAATGGTAAGACTTTTGGCAGCGTGGTGGATTAGATTAGATTAGATTATGAGGACACGCAGTCCTCTTTTATTGTCATTTAGTAATGCATGCATTAAGAAATGATAGAATATTTCTCTGGTGTGATATCACAGAAACACAGGACAGACCAAGACTGAAAAACTAACAAAAACCACATAATTATAACATATAGTTACAACAGTGCAACAATACCATAACTTGATGAAGAACAGGCCATGGCACAGTAAAAAAGTTCAAAGTCTCTCGAATGTCCCACATCTCATGCAGACGGGAGAAGGAAGAAAACTCTCCCTGCCATGCCCGACCACAGTCTGACTCTGAGTCGTTCGAAAAATTCGAGCCTCCGATCAGCCCTCCGACACCGAGTACCGAGCACCATCTCTATCCGAATGTTTTGACCTCAGCCTTGGTTGCCAGCAGCAGGCAAAGCTGGGGATTTTGGGGCCTTCCCTCCGGAGATTTTTGATTGCGCAGTAACAGCGGCAGCGAACCTGCATTTCAGAAATTTCTCCAGATGTTCCTCTGTGTTTTCACGCCTGTCTCCATCAAATCAGAATTGTCCACGGCCCCTATTTAACAGATACGATATCATTTCACCGGAGAGCTGCGCACGCTGCGTCATGCTGCCATCTTCTCCTCCCGCCCAAGATCAGAGGGATCTTGGGGTCTGAGTCCATAGGACACTCAAAGCTGCTGCGCAGGTTGACTCTGTGGTTAAGAAGGCATATAGTGCATTGGCCTTCATCAACCGTGGGATTGAGTTTAAGAGCTGAGAGGTAATGTTTCAGCTACCTATGACCCTGGTCAGACTCCACTTGGAGTACTGTGCTCAGTTCTGGTCACCTCACTACAGGAAGGATGTGGAAACTATAAAAAGGGTGCAGAGGAGATTCACAAGGATGTTGCCTGGATTGGGGAGCATGCCTTATGAGAATAGGTTGAGTGAACTCGGCCTTTTCTCCTTGGAGCGGCGGAGGATGAGAGGTGACCTGATAGAGGTGTATAAGATGATGAGAGGCATTGATCATGTGGATAGTCAGAGGCTTTTTCTCACAAGAGGACACAGTCTTAAGGTGCTTGGAGTAGGTACAGAGGAGATGTCAGGGCTAAGTTTTTTACGCAGAGAGTGGTGAGTGTGTGGAATGGGCTGCCAGCGATGGTGGTGGAGGCAGATATGATAGGGTCTTTTTTAAGAGACTCCTGTATAGGTACCTGGAGCTTAGAAAAATATAAGGCTATGGGTAACCCTAGGTAATTTCTAAAGTAACTACATGTTCGGCACAGCTTTGTGGGCCGATGAGCTTGTGTTGTGCTGTAGGTTTTCTATGTTTTTTTTAACTGAGGTGGCTGCAGGAGAAAGAGGAGTGGCTACAGGATTGCTTCGAGTCGGTGAACTGGGCCGTGTTAAAGGACTCATCCGCGGATCTGAATGAATACACCATGGTTGTCACAAACTTTATAAAAGACAGTTATAGACGAGTGTGGCCCCACAAGATCATTTCACAACCAGAAGCCCTGGATGAACAATCTCATCTCCAGGAAGTCCTCTCACAGGCGAGATACCTTATTTTTGCGACCTTTGAGCTCCTGGACTGGCTTTACTTGCCTTGGTGCTAAACTGACTCCACAGTCTGTTGACTTGTTTTTGGGGAATTCTGCAGCTCATTTTCTATGATATTTTTATTATTTGCATGATTTGCCCTCTTTTTGCACACTGGATGGTTGTTTGTCTTTATGACGTGTGCTTTTTTTGTGGATTCTATTTTATTTCTTTGTTTTCCTGTAGGAACCTGCATGAATACGAATGTCAAAGTTGTATATAGTATACATACTTCACTAATAAATTTACTGTGAACTTTGAACTTTTTCTTTTTAGGGCAAATTTAAAGAACTTGGCCTCTCAAACTATGCTTCATGGGAAGTGGCAGAAATCTATTCAATCTGTAAACATAACAACTGGGTCCTTCCTACCGTCTATCAGGTACGTTAGGGGTGAAATTGGCAAATTCAAGCCTGTTGATGGATTTGACTTTTGTAAACTACTCTTTAAATTGTGCTTGTCTGTATCTCCCTGCATTTGTCAATTTTGTTACTGTTTTAACAAAAACTAAATCTATACTTTGCATGTTTGTTCAGCTGTGGCTGATTTCCCATTACCAGATAGCCACTGAGCAAAGCCATATTATATCATTCCATTGTGGATTATTGCCTCTGTTTTGTACTTGTATTCAGATACCTGGTTTTGCCAACTGTCGACCGAGTCATATGTACAATTGATACCAAGGAGTTAGTGGTATCCATGTACAACTTTCCAGCCTTGTTCTCCGTAATTTTCAGCCTTGTGACCTTGGTGAACTAAACTCTTGTGCTGTTCTCTTTTAACTTCTTTTTTCACTGATGATCTTTTGGCATGCATGACTTTAGAAGTTTGAGTGTCTCCCTAAGCCTCTGCTCTGTTTACATCTTTCCCAGACAGATTGCTTCCAATTAACTTGCCTTCACCGACCTCTCTCAGCTGGAGACACTACCACTGCTCGTGTCATTTAGGCTCTCCTAGTCTCCACCCGATCCCAGATACTACTTTTGTTGTCTCCATGTTTACAAATGTAGAGAGTGATTGCTTTCAGCATTTTCTTAGTTGCTTTGAGAGGTTATCAGTCTAAAACATAAAACTTTCCAGAGGTGCACCTTAACCTGGTTGGTATTTGCAGAATTTGTTCTGTCTCAGCATTTTGATTGAGCACTTGGCTACCTGTTCCAATAGAACTTCCTTAGTTCACTATCAAAATTTTGTTGCTGCACTCTTGTTTCTTTCCCTAGCTTCTGTGTGCTTTGTAATTGCACAAAAGTTGACCGCAAGCTAAGTATCTGAGAGTTGACTAGCGGTCCCCAACCACCGGGCTGCGAGGAAACGATATGATTTGGCCGTATGAGTCAGCTGCACCTTTCCTCATTCCCTGTCACGGCCTCTGTTGAGCTTGAACGCACGCGAGGTCGTTACCTGCACGTCATCCATGTCAGCGCGGGAAGGAGATCAACTCCTCAAGCTTGCAAATGACGGCGGGCTGAAAAGTGTGTTTGACATAACATCTCTGCCGGCATTCTGGATCAAAGTCAAAGCTGAATATCCTGAGATAGCCACGAAAGCACTGAAAATGCTGCTTCCATTTCCAACATATCTCTGCAATGAATGCAACGAAAACTAAATTGCGGAATAGACTGGACATAAGGACCCCCCTTCGAGTATTGCTGTCTCCCGTCACCCCTTGATAGGACCGTCTTGTTGCAGGAAAACAAGCCCAGGGCTCCCACTGATCCAGCGATATTGGTTTATTGCAATGATTTTATATGTTCATACGGGGAAAATATGTGCTGTGTGTTTAATATCCAAACGTTACTTAAAATGTTATGATGCTATTGACTTACTTATAGAACCATATAACAATTGCGGCACGGAAACAGGCGATCTCTGCCCTTCTAGTCCGTGCTGAATGCTACTCTCACCTAGTCCCACCGACCTGCACTCAGCCCATAACCGTCCATTCCTTTCCTGTCCATATACCTATCCAATTTTTCTTTAAATGATAATATTGAACCTGTGTCTAGCACTTCTACTGGAAGCTCGTTCCACACTTACTTCAAGCTGACTTATCACTATATTCATGGGAGGAAAATATGCACTGTGTGTTTATTATTAATTTCGTTAGATAAACCCTTTTAGAAAGGAAAGTGAGTGTATTAGCCTCTTATCACCTATATTCCGGTCGTGATGAACACCCCCACATCCCCCCCCCGAACAGAATCGCCTAAAAGGATTTGTAGAAAAAATTGGCACGTACACGCATGCGCATTGGTGCCTGCGCAAGGCGTCATGGTCATTGTAGTCTTTCTTGGGGTAAACCCAACTTATTTGACTGCAACCCTACCCCCCGGCCCCCGGTCGGCTGGTCCACAAGAATATTGTCAATATTAAACAGTTCCGCAGTGCAAAAAAGGTTGGGGACCCCTGGACTAGTTGATGCCCTGTATTCTGTTTGGTGGCATGTTTCTCAAATATAAATGGTATGACCTAGAATTGTTATTTCTATTTGCAGGGAATGTATAATGCCACTACCCGGCAAGTTGAAGTAGAGCTGTTACCTTGTCTCCGTCATTTTGGAATGAGATTTTATGCTTACAACCCGCTAGCAGGTAAAGTTAAATCCTACTGTTGTTCATTTTGTGTTTTGCCCTCCCCAGTTTATGAAAGCCTGACTTGCATACGTCCATATGAATGAGAGTGTGGGAGACCAGTGGGATGGATTTCCCGCTGTTGTGAGGCTGTAGGTGTCTCCTGCTGCCTGGGGATTCTGCTCATGGCCTCATTTCCGACTTGTGAATTGTCCAGGTTGCGAGCAGTGCCCAGGAATGGAACCTTGCCGTAATCTGGGATTCTTCCTGAGTGTTCCAGCTGTCAGAAAAATATAGATGTCTAGCTCAAAGGACACCTGCAGCTCCACTAGGTACTTTGATTTGAAATGTTAGACCATTTCCATCACACAGTACTGAAGGCCTTTAACTACTTGGAAACACATTGAAGAGGAAACAGCAGAGTACCCCTTCTATGCCGAGAAGGATCACCCCTTTGGATGAATTGAAGAGAACAAAGAAAAAGTAGGGTTCCATTGATGTCAGGTCAATCAGGCTTCACTCTGAAATCCACTTGGTGCAGAGAATACATGGCTGTTGGGTTGGGGCTTGTATTGGATCGTGGAGAATGGTGTTAACTATCTGATTGGTGCAGGTGGATTACTAACTGGGAAATACAAATTTGAGGACCAAAATGAGAAACAGCCCACCGGTCGCTTCTTCGGTAATGCCTGGGCTGAAGCATACAGAAACAGGTGGGTTCACTGATTTTCTGTCACCATCACACTTGACATTCTGTCTGGCCTTCTGGTAGGACAAAATTGTTTGGCATCTCATCCAGTTTGTAAAAATTCTGAACCCACTTTAATAATAATTTTTGCTGTCAACTGTTGTTCAGGTACTGGAAGGAGCATCATTTTCGGGGCATAGATTTGGTGAAGAAAGCAATAGATAAAACTTATGGGTGTGGGAAAACAAGCCTGGTATCAGCAGCTTTAAGGTGGATGTATCATCATTCCAATCTTCAGGTATGCAGATTCAACAATATAAATATCACTGTAATTAAATGGATTGGTTAGTTCCTTAAGATTGTTTTAGATTATGAGGACACGCAGTCCCCTTTTATTGTCATCTAGTAATGCATGCATTAAGAAATGATACAATGTTTTTCCAGAATGATATCACGGAAACACATGACAAACCGACTTTAAAAACTTAACAAAAAACCACATAATTATAACATATAGTTACAACAGTGCAAACAATACCGTAATTTGATAAGGACAGACCATGGCACGGTAATAGTCTCAACGTCTCTCGAAAGTCCCATCATCTCACGCAGACGGTAAACCTCCAGCGCCGCCAACTTGCCGATGCAGCATCCAACCACAGTCCAACTCCGAGTCTGTCTGAAAACTGAGCCTCCGACCATCTCTCCACCACTGAGCACCATCTGCCGAACGTTCCGACCCCGGCCCCGGCAACGGGCAAAGCTGATGATTTAGGGCCTTTGTCTCCGGAGATTCTCGATCGTGCAGCGGCAGCGAAGCTGGTATTTCAGAAGTTACTCCAGGTGTTCCTCCACGCTTTTCACGGCTGTCTCCATCAAATCCAGATTGTGCACGGCCCCCTAGTCACATATAATCAATATCATTCGGAATGGCCGCATGCGCTGCGTCGCATCGCCATCTTCTCCTCCCTCCCTTAGACAGGGGTGGTGATGGGGACCAGCTCCCACTACCTAATAAATGGTCCCAATGGCGTCTGTCTCAAATAGCCTCTGACAACGAGTCCAGCTCCTTATGTAGCTTAGGGTTTTATCTGGATGCTCCAGAAGGGGCAAAGGCAGGTAACTGGCACTTTAAAATCAGTTGCTTTGGGCAGATGGGGCTTGTCAGCTTATCTAGGAGCAGGAAAACTGGTCTCAAACCTCTGCTGCCTTGCGGCTGTACCCACCCATGGGGAAGGCTTTGGGAGTAAACACTGAGGGGAAAAATCTGGAGCTGAACTCTCTAAGGTCCTACGTTGAGTTCAAAACTGAATGGCCACTCCTGTGATGCCACTGGTGCCGAACTGCCGTTCCTATGGATTCATCAGCTGCATGGAGTGGGGAAACCTGTAGCTTGCTCTCCATATTGTACTGCCTGAGTGGGTGTATTACGTAGGACACAACGTCCATGGTCAACCCTGACCAACAGAGGGCCTCATAATAGACTGGAGAAGGATTTGACTATCAAAAGAGAAGTGCAGATTGACTCAAGGTTATGATGCAGGATTTTAAACCGAAATAACTCCTTGTCTCCCACTAATGCTACATTACCCACTGAGTTCTTCCAGCATAGAATTGTCCAGCTATACAGCATGAAAACAGGCCCTTCAGCCCAACTTCTTCATGGTGACCAACCCGCCTAACTGATCTAGTCCTGTTTGTATCTGTCCAAGTGTCTTTTAAGCTTGTAATTGTAATAAAGCTTTAACTTTTTCTATTTCCTTTGTTCCATATATGCAACAACTACTTTGAGAGGGAAAAAGTTGTCCCTTGTTCCTTTTAAAACTTTTTGTTGTCTTAACTTTAAACCTGTGCCCTCTAGATTTACTCTTATGGGGGGGGGGCGCTGCAATAGTTATTCATCACCTTATGTTCCTCATGATTTTATGAACCTCAATTAGGTTTAGTAGGGAATAAAGGGGGCCTTTTCTGGTTGGCTGCTGGTGACTAATGGTGTTCTGCAGGGGTTGGTGTTTCATTTCACGTTATATTGTATGTCTGTGATTTGGATGACAGAATTGATGGTTTCATGGCTAGATTTGTTCAAAAAGATTAGGTGGAGGGCAAGTAGTGTTGAGAAAACAAGAGTCTGCAGAAGGACTTTGATTAGGCCAATGGGCAAAAAAGCGGCAGATGGAATACAGTGGAGGGAAGTGTTAGTTATGCACTTTGGTAGAGGGAATAAAGGCATAGACCATGTTCAAAACGGGGAGCAAATTCAAAAATCAGAAGTACAAAGGGATTTGGGACACCTCATGATGGATTCCCTAAAGGTTAACTTGTAGGTTGAGTCGATAAGGAAGGCAAATGCAATGTTAGCTTTCATTTTGAGAGATTTAGAATATAAAAGTGAGGATGTAATACTGAGGCTTTTTTTAAAATTAAGTGCAATCGTGAACAATAGCCAGATCAGAAATGCTGATCAAGTCAACTAGTTCCCAAAGAGAACTCTGATCGGCCAATCAGATGGTTCACTGCTGCTCAGCAATAGAACACAAAAAAATCATGTGCACAATTAAGAAACATTTTAAAAAAATAGTAAAAATACTGGAGTCATGATCATGATGAAGTCTTCTGGAGAGAGACATTTATACACATGCTGTCCTCCATAATTCAAAGAGATTGAAGGATAAGGTTGCAGGGTGACAAAATGTGGCAGGAGCACTTGGAACAAAAATCTAATCCCTACCGGGCTTTGTAAGGCATTGATCAGACTGTACTTGCTGGAGTATTGTGAGCAATTTAGGGCCTCTTATCTAAGGTGCTGGATTTGGAGAGCACTCAGAGGAGGCTCAGGAGAATGATCCCAGGAATTAAAGGGTTAATGCATGAGGAGCTCTTGATGCCTCTGGGCCTGTATTCTCTGGAGTTCAGAAGACATATGGGAGACTTACTGAAATCTATGGATAGGCTAGATGTGGATATGGAGAGGATGTTTCCTGTAGTGGGTGTGTCTGGAACCAGAGATCACAGCCTCAGAATAAGACGCCGCCTTAGAACAGAAATAAGGAGGAATTTCTTAAGTGTGGTGGATCTGTGGAATTCATTGCCCCAGATGATTGTGAACGCCAAATTACTGGCTATATTTAAAGCGGAGGTTGATAATTTCTTGATAAATGTCAAAGGTTGTGGAGAGAAGGTGGGAGAATAGAGTTGAGAAGGATATTAAATCAACTATGATGTAATGGTGGAGCAGACTCTATGGGCCAAATGGCCTGTTTCTGCACTTATCCTACAAACGTATATCTTAAGGTCTTATAGTTGCTGATTTTTGCCAAAAATTGCAGATATTGGAAATATGAAACAAAAATAACATACTGGAAACACTTAACAGATCAGGCAGCATCTATAGAAAAAGAAACTTCCTGTTTCGGCTCATATGCCATGAAAGTAAGAAAATAAATTGGTTTGAAGTTTCCAAGAGAGCGAGGGAGGGATGGATAGATAGGATATATATTTCTAGGACAACTCTAAGGTGATTTTACTCTTATTTAAGTGGCTCTGGAAACAGAATGATGAGGGCAGTTACTTTACAACAAAGGGGAAATGATTAAGCTGTGAAATGCAGCTATTGTTGAATCTTAAAACCAAAATGAGATTGTTGGCAATGCCTAGCAGATCAGTTGTGTCTTTGGCGAGAAAAGGAATAGTTACTTTCAGATTGGATAACCTCACAGCTATGATATTAACAAAGAGGAAATGATCTGAAATTGTTGAGTTCAGTATCGAATTCTGAAAGCTACAGTGTGCCCACATGGAAGATGAGGCACAATTCCTCAACTTTGCTTGTGCTGGCTAATGGTGCAACAGACTACAGGTGGAACCAAGACTGAAAATTGAAAAGACGGGCAAAAGGAAGCTCAAGGTTGCTCCTGTGGAGTAAATGCTCTGTAAAAAGTACACAATTTGCATTAGATTTCTCCTCTGAAGATCCCATCATGAGCACACATGGAAGAGAAATAAGTGAATAGCTGTTGCACATGAAGGGATGAGGCAGGGGTTGGCAGGTGGAAGGGATGAGGAAAAAGAGGAAGTGTTGTGTTTCCTGTGGTTGTTTGGGAATCACTGAGGGAGATGGAAGAGTCGACCAGGAGCCAGGTAAGGAACAGTCCCCTTGGAATGCTGATGGAGGATGGTGGCATTGTACAGAAGGAAATTGCAAAGAATGATCTGATGAATGTGTAGGTTGCTCTGGAGAAACAGTGATTAACACCTTATGCTCATGATTGAGGATTGTCTACTGTTTGGCCGACTTATTCAACATTTTTCTCCATAAATGATAGTTCATTGCTGATATTGTGCTGATTTATTTTCTTCAGGGAGACCTTGGTGATGCAGTTATCGTTGGAATATCGACAATGGAACAGCTTCAGCAAAACTTGTTTGCCACTGAGGAAGGACCCCTTGATTCAACAGTGGTTGAAGCCTTCAGTGAAGCTTGGAAGCTCGTAGCACACGATTGCCCAAATTATTTTCGATAAATCAGACTTCTCCAGTAGCTCTTACACTATACATGGGGCTGAATCTACAAGCTGAAAGTTATGAGATTACTTACCTAGGTTTTAATTTGGAAGGTGACTGGTGAACCCCTCAGTGCTGCAAGCTAGAATTCCCCAGCCCTCACAGTTGCAGGAGGCCCTGACTGGTGATAAATCAGTCCCAGCATACCAGAACCGCTGAGTGACAGACAGCCTCCGAGGGAGACTGGGGAAAGAATAGTTTCTGGCATTGTCAGGGTATCCAGGGATGGTGGTAGTGTTGAGTGAATTTTGTGCACATTATATGCCCATAGTATTCTTTATGAAAAATACTTGCCTAGATTTTTGGTAAGGACAATCTCCTTAATATTTTTAATTTTGTCATATTTCTATTTCCAGCTGACAGCATGGAAATCATGATTATTTTTTGTCAAAAGAGATCACACCATTGATGCAGGCAAAAGTGCTGAGTCAGGTGGCATCCCTTACTTATTTATGAATGTGTAATCCGCCAGTCATCTTACTAAGCCTGAGTTGTAACATAGCAGAGCAGATAATTTGGCCACTAATTCAATTAGGGAAGAAAAGGTCAAATATATAATCCAGTATAGGGAATTGCTTCCAGAGGCTAACTGTAGGTTACGTCACATGAATAGGGGTGAAATGCAGCAGGAAATTGATGTTCAGCTATCTTGACATTCAGCAAACTTGCTGGATTCCACAGCACTGCTTTGAAAAATGGATGACTGAATGGTAACAACCTGAGTTCCAGCATTTTGTATGCTGGTTTCCAGCTTTTGCAGTCTCTCCTGTGTCTACATGTAGAATCAAAATTATTAGGAACACAAAATTATGTTTGCATTGAATAAAAAAACTTGATTCACTTCGTGCATTTAATGTAATTGCTTAATTTCTTATTTTGGGGATTCATACGCAGATGTATTGAGTATCAATTTTTTAACAGCCATAGATTGTTCAGATTAAAAGTTCAGCCACAATATACTACTACTTTCCTAACAGCATCTCAAACACTGTTGAAGGCTGGTCAGGTAAACTGCATAATTGCTAATTACATTTACATGGGATCTCAATTGCTAATGACAAATAGTGCATGTCATATGCACATAATAGAAAATGGCTAAACCATAGCTTAATCATTTCAGAAATTCAAGGGTTCAGAATTTATGCACCATCATAACTGGCTTTATTTTTTTTATACCAAAACGGCACTCTTGTACCTGGAGCATTGTACTGTTACAGGAGCTATCTGGTCCACTGTTACAAACAGATATTAAAAAATCTAGGGGTTCTGACTGATAGCATTTAAAGATAAGTCCATATTTTGCTTCCCCATCTCGGTATCTCATTGTCCATATTAGCCACCTCTTACAACTGTGACTGCATTTCAAAACCATGAGGTGCAAAGTCCTCTGTTGCATCAAAGGGTTTTCCTTTAATTACTGACATGTTTTATTAATGTTGCATTTCCCTGGATGTTGGTATAAGAGTCAATTCACCACTTGGTGAGACTTGACTAAAGGGCCATCATGGTTCACACATTTATTTAAAAAGCTGCACTGAAGTTGGTTTCTGCAAATATAACAATTCACCTCTCATTCAATCCATTGCTCAGTCACACAGATGTCAAGCACAGGACAAAGCCCTCGAACTCCTTGCTAGTCATCCGTCACTGCCATATCTTTGCTTTTTCCAACATCAATGGCTCCCAGTTTTTCAAATTCACCAGTTTCAGAGTTCCATAGACAGTTCATTGTCACTTTGAAGGTGGCCATCTCAATACCAAATAGTTTCTGGAAAACAACCAAGTGATCAGTGTAAACATCTTAGGAGACTTTCCGTATACTTTATTCCACAGGAGATTATGTGAGCACTCTGTATTTGGAAATGCCCTATATGTGGAGATAAGTTTCTCCACATATTAGTATTCTGTCTCAGTGTGAGGTGGAGGTTCTAAATATGTTGGTAAATGAAGACAATGCCTTAATTTAAACCAGAAAACTAAATTAATTGTTCCTCCGGTTCTTGTACTCATTTTTTGACCTCCGTCCAAGGAAATAACAAAAATTAAAGGTATGCTTTAAAACAAAATACTAACCAGAAGGCGCGCCTGTTCAGCTGTCAGAGTGGCTCCCTCTTTACATACTTCGTAATCACTCAACAGTGTCACGACACCTAGAAGACAAATTGTATGAATAATTACTGTTGGAATTTAGCTTTCAAGTTTTCTTATCTGCTGCTCTTATCATATCTTACGCAGAATCTATGTTAACCATTACTGTACCTTTCTTCAGTGCGGTTGGTAACCCGAGTTGCCGCAGCTGCGGCTCCATGGAGTGTGTGAACTGCGGCAACGGCCCAGCATCGAGCGTAACGGCCATTGTAGCTTTGTTCCCGGATCGTGCAAAATCAGACTCTGTGTACTGATCAAACCACCTGGTGATCAAGACGTGAATAGAGATGTGTTGGACAACTCATCAGAAGTATGGTAAAAGAACAGGAGCAGAATACTAGTCAGGGAAAGCAATTAAAGTTGTGAGACTCACTCAATCACCTCTGCCTTTGTGCGGTTGGTGAACAGGAGACCAACTTCACCTTGCAAATGTTCACTGACCTTCAAAGTTAAGTTTTAGGAGATTGTTAAACATTGTTGATGCTCTAAACATTGAACAGGCCATGGAGAAATAAGGCAAGGTAAAGTTTTCTTGGTAACAATTGACATTTTAAAAAAAATCTCATAAACCTAAAAGCTTTATCCTCTGTGCTGCTGAAGTATACAGTTATACAGCCAGTCATCAAGAACTCACCTTGTGCAAACCATCCTTGTATTCATCTGCCGGTCCTTTTCCCAGAGCCACCATCATCACTTTATTTTTACCAAAGAAGAACCTACACAAGTACAGTATAAAGTAGTTAAGACATTTTCTATATTAGGGTTAGTTGGCATAAATTATAAACCACATTACCATAGAGTCGACAAGGAGACCTCCTAGAAGAATGTCTGTTCTGGACCCTTGGATTTTCAACATAAAAATAAAAAATAGAAAGCTATGCATGTTAATTTACTGACAATGAGTTTGGTGGCTCAGGAAAGAAGTTACAGACAATAATATAAAGTAAATGGCCGGACTAAATGAGCAAATAGTATTAATTGCGAGGTCTGTGTTAATCAGTTTAGAGTATTTTTTCCTCTTGTGAGAAACCAGGAATTAAAGAGGGACAGAGATTTTGAAAATAGACTGACATCTACCAAAGTTTATGGATCCAAGGTAAATAAATAAAATCAAGCATATAACTTATATGAGGGGCATTAACAGCATAGCATGCCAGTGCAGAGTTAACACTGACGTTCAGCCACACAAGGCGCCTCAGGGTAAACAACTAAATTGTTAGACAACATGGAAGAAGGTTATTTGCCCTCATCAAATACTGAATGTCACACCAGAAATGTAAAACATTGGAAGGACAAAGGGAGATGATGGTGAGGTGGAGCAGTGTCACCTGCATACAGTTGGAGCCCATTTTGCCCAGAACTCCTTGTACGAATTATTCTGATCTGTACCCAAACACAAAATGACATTGTTTTTGATTATATTGCTAAGGAATATTGTGAAGGAAAAATTTGGGGTGTGAGTCAAAGGTAGATCCTGGGAAGGCACTGGAAACAAAGTCATTATGATGAATCTGGTTACAATTAGATTAAAAAAAAACAAAACAAGATGATGGACTCAAAACTTGGCACTTTAAGGAGTTTGGGAGGGTGAGGTGATCAACAAAGCCTAAACATACAGAATTGTATGCAGGTATCACATTTGTGGTTCAATAACAGGACATTTTAAGGATCGGATAAGAGCTGTTCTGGTATAGATCAGAATAACTCAAATAAGGAGTTTTGGCTAGATAGCATAGATCAGTTCCAGTTTAATTGAATGGCCAAAGACGTTCAAGGGGGTGGAAAAGCTCACCCAAGTTAATGACACTGTGGGCTTCCTCCAAGTGCTCCACTTTCCTCTCACGTTTCAAAGATAAGATGAATAGGTTAATTGGTCACATGTAATTGGGCGGCATAGGCTCATTGGGCTGGAAGGGCCTTTTACTATGCTGTATCTCAAAATAAATAGATTCTCTTCTACACAAGTAAATCTACTTCAGCTGTTCTGGATCTCTTGTTAAGATATTTGGAGAAGGAAGTTAACCATCAGTAATTTAAGGAACAAATATATCAAGTGACTCACCGGCTGTGTTTCCAGGCACACCGCATGTCCTTCAATTTGTTATTTCTCATGTTGTCGATGGAAAAGACAAAGAGATTTGTGTAGATGTCCACACATTTTCGCAACTTAAAAAGAGAAAATTGTCAACATACATCAGTCACAGGAAAGCAAACTGTCTCTACCGGCAGCTTTTCCAGATTTTGCATCAAACACTTAAGGAACCATTAAACCCGAAAGACAGATAATAGCAACTTACATTTATGAATGTTGTATTTCTAAAATTTTGCTGAGATCCAGTTAGTGTAGTGTGCTCGTTTTATGAGACTTTTTGTATTATAACAAATATTATTTAACCTCAGTAATAGGAATAATGGACATGAGATTCAGTACGGGAGGAATTATTATCTTTCTTTTGTGAAATACTTTGAAAGGCTACATTATCTACATGTTTGTTAGTTTATTTTAAGATTAACTGTTCAGAAACCAATGTTTTATTGAGATCATTGTATTCATGCATTTTTAATCTTTTGGGTTTCTGTTAACCAAGTTTTTTTTGAACCGGTTTCCTTTACAGAAAAAAACCATTTTCCATTAGTTTCAATGTACAAATTTTAACAAAACAACAATGCAATGTAATTCCTGCATAAATTTTGAAACAGCTATGATGTGATTTTAATGAACAAACCTGTCCAAAACACCTCATAGGAATAAAAAACTTCATGGAAAGTTATGAAGCAAAAGTTTGGATTAAGTTTAGAGGGGGACCTTATAAGCGTTAGAAGAAAAAGTTCTAAATAAATGAAAGAATCAGAAGCTGGGAGCACTAAGGACACGGAGGGATCAGAATAGCAACATGACAAACCAAAGCTTGAGAAATTTCCTTTTCAGAAACTAATGAATGGGAAGGACCTGATGACTTTTGGGATAGGAAAAGGATTTATGACAGCTTAGCTTATAAAGCAAATCGCTCATTTGAAGATGCAGTTCACCCATGCCTTCATCACATTCCTCAACATTTCGATGTCCCCAACACGTAAGTGAGGATCTTGTTTGTGGATTTTAGCTCTGCTTTAACACTATTGTTCGGGAGTTGTTCCACGGAAAGCTAACCCAGCTACCTGTACCCTACAGTATCTATCAGTGGATTATGAACTTCCTGACAGGAAGGAAGCAGTATTTAAGGTTGGGCTCCCACTTGTCTGATCTAATGTCAATAAGCTTAGGCTCACTCAGGCGTAACACCCTAACTGTCTCTGCACAACATCCGTTAAATGTCTACGTTGCTCTTCTTGTTCTGATGATAAGTACTGAGTCTGTTTATATGTTCACACTTAAATATTTAAATCTGATTATTGACATTTGCATGTGTGACCGGTTTGTTAATTGTTGACTGCTCATGGCTGTTTGCACTATTGTAAGTCTTGGTTGCAATTGTGTTGTCTGTAATGGTATTGTCCCGCATTTTACACGTGGCACTGAACCACAGTCAATTCTGGTATGTTTCACATACTGGCAAGGATGAGATTGTGATTCAAACACTTTTTTGATCACCTCATGGTAGATTTCAGCATCTTTCTACCTCTGGCATTAGGGTAAGCGTTCAGGAGGTCCCCATTTTCTCTCCACCTCCGTTTTAATGGGCTCACCTTTGCAATCATCCAATCCACTGCAACAATTACAAAATCTACAGAATAATACCATCACTCAGATTAGCTTTGTGTTCATGATATCGAATAAGACTCAACGTCTAAACTGCAAGTGAGAATGCAAGGACTTTGTTGGCTGCAAGTGCATTACAAATGAGGTGGAAATGACAATGTGTCAAACTGATGGTGGAACGTTGAGAAAATGAATGATCTGGGACAGAAAGGGTCAGAAGCATTTGATGGCTGGAGTTTAGAAAATGATGGGGATCTCTCTGAAACCTACTGAATATTGAAAGGCCTAGAAAGAGTGGATGTGGAGAGGATTTTTCCAATAGTGGGGGAAGTCTAGGACCAGAGGGGACAGCCTCAGGGTAAAGGGGATCCATTTAGAACAGAAATAAGGAGGAATTTCTTTAGTCAGAAGGTGGTAAGTCTGTGGAACTGATTGCCACAGACAGCTGTGTAGGCCAACTCATTGAGTATATTTAAAGTGGAGGATAATTACTAATGGTGTCAAAGGTTATAGGGAGAAGACAGGGGAATAGGATTAATAAGGAGAATAAACCAGCAATGATTGAATTATGGAGTCGATGGGCTGAATGGCCAATTTCCCCTCTCATGTCTAAATTTGTTTCTGTAACGAGTGGAAAGGGCGAGTAGCAGAAAGTAAGCAATTTCCACAGGATAGATTCAGCAAAAGCTGGT
The DNA here is from genome assembly GCF_030028105.1 of Mobula birostris. Taxonomy (NCBI): domain Eukaryota; kingdom Metazoa; phylum Chordata; class Chondrichthyes; order Myliobatiformes; family Myliobatidae; genus Mobula; species Mobula birostris. The sequence goes on from NC_092396.1 coordinate 20,679,410, forward strand.
CTGAGTGAGAGCATGGACACAGAAAATGCAGACACAAGCGCGTGCAGATGCTGGAATCTGAACAACAAGGGACGAATAGATTACAAGCCTTGACTCGAAAGTTCGACAGTCCATCTCTTCATAGTTACTACCTGAACTGTTGAATTCCTCCAGCACCTTTTCTGTTAAAAATACAATTGGAGAGTGCTGACAGTTTGCTTTGTTCGGTGTAAATTAATTGTAGACTCACCTCCTCGATTAAGCTTTGTTTGATCTGTAATCCTTTCTTCGTTGTTTTAGTCAAAGAAACTGGAAAAATAAATATAGTCCCAAGTTAACGGATGGATTTAACAGAACCCAGGCTCTAAGCCTCCAGCAACACACATAAAAATTGCTGGTGAACACAGCAGGCCAGGCAGCATCTCTAGGAAGCGGTACAGTCGACGTTTCGGGCCGAGACCCTTCGTCAGGACTAACTGAAAGAAGAGATAGTAAGAGATCTGAGCCTCCAGCTTTGGTTTTGCTGAAACTTTGGGACTTCGATAAACTGTTGGTCAGACAACAGGCCCCGCTCTTACCTCGTTTGTCACGCCGGGATCGCGGCATGGTGACGGCGCTGTTCCTGCTTTAACGGCGAGGTGCACGGATCGGATCGGGGCTGTCGCTGCCCCGGAGGCCGGGTGTACTGGCCCGGTGGTTAATCGAGTTGCGTGGTGCTGTCACTCTCCGGCACACCGACCGACCCTACCGCTGAGTCAGGTTACCTCACCCCGAGGCTTACTCGAGTCGACTGTCCAGCACTAAAGCCGTTAAAAGTTGGATCGACGCATGTTTGTCAATTCATCTAACTAATACAAATATTTCCCAAGCCGGAATCTGGAACCGTGCGGCCTTATTTAAGATCGGGCCGAGGATCAGCTCAACTCACATTGAGACTCCTGATCGACTCGACTCCCTTTGCTCTGTGGGAAACCGGAGGTCTCGAATTCCGGCACGTTCTGGGCGATTGGAGGACTCGGAACGCTGTGTGTACTGGGATAGTGGAGGTCTCGGTTGCCCCGGCACGCTGGGGCCCGGATGCCAGTGCTCTCTGGGATATTGGAGGACCGGGGCGTGATGGTGGTTTTCTGTGGGGTTTGGTTCTTTCTCGCTCTCTTTGAGTTTTCAGCGGCGATTTATGAAGATCAGGTCGGGAAGTTCGACTGGTGAGTCACTGAGAGGAGAGGGCATCACTCTAGGGCTAGTGCGGTTGTGATGAAGGCGGGTCAGTTTAGTATTTCGAAGATTACGATGTGGAAAGCGGAGAGAACTGGCCGGTGCGGCGCGGGCGATTTCTCTTTTCAGGTGCTACTGTTGGAGACGAATGTAATACGGGCAGGGCAGCAACCGTGGCACTGGTGGTGTCATCGATTTATTGGAAATCCCACCAATTTGGCTTCGGCTGCGTCCTACAAGAAAAGCTCAAAGCACTTTGGAAAGTCCATTGTAAGGTGGTATGCACTGAATGATCCAGTTTTAAAGGTTGTTTTGGAACAGAGACACAGAAAGTAGGCATGGAACAACTGCTTCCAGTGACAAGAGGCCATAGATTAGTATATACACACAGTATGTTATCATCTGGAATGCACAGCCTGCAAGGATAGTGGAAGATTGTGAAAATGAGTTAGCGAATTTTGTAAAAAAATGTAAGGAAATGGTAATAAATATTTATTTCAAATTAATACAGACACAATGGGGCTAATGGCACTCTGAGTTAATGTTGTCAATGTTTCCACTACTCTAAAAGACCTGACCAGTATTTTGTCTCTACTGCACTGTTTCTGTTTTAATTAAAGGCGGCGACAGTATGTTGGGAAACCCCGGTTTGCCTATTTTGATACTCCTACACAGAGCGCAAAGAAACTTGTGGTTGTAACAGAGAATAATGTGATTGCTTCTCTCAACTTGAGGACTGGAGAGATCTGTGAGTGATGTGCAACTGACTTTGCTGTAATCGGTTGACTTCTGTTGGATTGCAAAGTGTCAGCTTTTCTTCCAGATTGCAAACTGTCACCTTTTCCAGTGTTGTTTTTCCTTTTGCAGTTTGGCGTCAGGTGGATAAAGAAGGTCCTGAGGGGAATGTGGATCAGTTGTTATTTTATGGGCAGGGTGAGTGAGCAAGTTTTTTTTCTCCAAGCACCTGTGAAATCCCTAAGGGATTCATGGGTTCAATTCATAATTAAGTTGTGACGGTAATATTTCATCATTGTAAACTCGCTGAACTTTACACAAACTTGTTACAAGTATCACCGTGAATCTAATTTTAGTAGCATGCAATCTTGACATTCCCAGAATATTGAATTGCAATCTATTGCAGTTAGTCCCAGATATATTAGACTGATATGCAACACACATCAAAGTTGCTGGTGAACGCAGCAGGCCAGGCAGCATCTCTAGGAAGAGGTGCAGTCGACGTTTCGGGTCAAGACCCCTCGTCAGGACTAACTGGATGAAGAGCTAGTAAGAGATTTGAGAGGGGGAGGGGGAGATCCAAAATGATAGGAGAAGGCAGGAGGGGGAGGGATGGAGCCAAGAGCTGGACAGGTGATTGGCAAAAGGGATATGAGAGGATCATGGGACAGGAGGCCCAGGGAGAAGGAAAAGGGGAGGGGGAAAAAAACCCAGAGGATGGGCAAGGAGTATAGTGAGAGGGACAGAGGGAGAAAAAGGAGAGAGAGAAAGAATGTGTATATATAAATAAATAACGGATGGGGTACGACGGGGAGGTGGGGCATTAGCGGAAGTTAGAGAAGTCAATGTTCATGTTATTGATTTCTGGACTGGGGAAGATAGTGTGGTGGGACTTGGAAAAGGTGACAGAGGAAATAAATTCAGAATTATAAGTAGAAAATTAACTGTAAGATTCAAGATTGTGTTTTGTCCTTCAGTACACAAGCGTAAAGGAGAGGAAAATGATTAACTCCAAATCTGATGTAGCATAAGAAACACAATAAGATTAAAGAACACGCAAAAGCAAATATACCACGATAAAAAAAGTATGAAAGCAGTCCTGTTTAAAAAAAAAACAATTCATATATACAATAGGTACATTTAATATCAGAGAAATGTATACAATATACATCCTGAAATTCTTTTTCTTTGCAAACATCCGCTTAAACAGAGGAGTGCCCCAAAGAACGAATGACAGTTAAATGTTAGAACCCCAAAGCCCGTCCCAACTCCCCCCTCCAGCAAAAAGTATCAGCGCTCCCCCACTGATCACTCAAGCGTGCAGCAAAGCATCAATAAAGGCACAGACTTGCAGTACCCCAAAGACTACTCGTTCACCCGGTAATTCGATATACCACAGGCTCTCTCTCTCTCTCCCTAGTAAGGAAAAAAGAGGTGTCCCCGACTGATTGTATGTACATAAAGTGATGTTGGGGGATATGTATGTGGTGGCGGTGGGTGGGTTAATGGATGGAGGTGTTGATCAGCCTGACGGCTTCAGAGAAACAACTGTTTTTGAGTTCAGTTACTTGACCACTCTGTTGGGGTAAAAAATGGACAGATGCCCTTTCAAGTTTGATTACTCAATACAGTATTTATTTCAAATGTGGAGAGAGATTTTTGTGAATGCTGAGTGATTTATTACCATTCCCACAGATGCAGTGACTGTATCGGGAGGAGGGCGATTGTTGCGCTCATGGGATACAAACATTGGTGGTTTGAACTGGGAATTCCTGCTTGAGATTGGCAGGTGAGAACAACCTGTCCCTGTAGCGTTGACATCCAGTGTAGCAAAGAGGTGATTCACCTGTAGCATTTCATTTGTATCGTTGAGAACAATTGTTTCTCATATTTATTTGTTAATAATATTTCCACCTTGTGTGATTGTGGTTATTTGTTGTGTAGTGGATAGTAATGTGATATTAATATCATCATCATTGTGTGTCATGTACGATGTGGGCAATTATGGTCAATGATCATGATTGTTCTTGGCAAATATTTCTACAGAATGGTCTTTCATTGCCTTTTTCTGGGTAGTATCTTTACAAAGCAGGTGATCCCAGCCATTATCAGTACTCCATAGAGATTGTCTGCCTGGCGTCAGTGGTTGCATACCCAGGACCTGTCATGTGTACCAGCTGCTCATACGACCATCCACCACCTGATCTGGGGGGTGGGGGGGGAGCTAAGCAGGTGCTCAGCTTGCCCAAGGGTGACCTGCAGGCTAGTAGAGGGAAGCAGTGCCTTACACCTCCTTTAGTAAATATGTATCTCCACCCCACCACCCAAATATCAATAAGGGAGAGTACCGAGTTGCCAAATTTCTTTTTTGCTCATCACCCATATCCACCTGAATTAATGGAGCCCCTTTGGCACTGAGCCAACATGTTCTGAGGTAGAAGGAGGAAAACTGGGGGGGAAAAACTCATTGATGTGGTTTTTCCCAGTGTTTCGCATTAATTATATTTGGAGGTTGAATGTGCAAAATGAAATATAGTTTGTTGTATTGGACTGTCTCAGTGTAATTTAGCCATGAATGTGAAGAATGTGTAACATCCAAAACTGAATGGAACTCTTGTCAAGGTAAAACTAGTAATTTGAAAATAACTAACAATTACAGCACAATGAGTTGCATTTAACTGAGGGGCATTTGTGGTTTAAGTAGAATATTCCTGGTTATCCTTTAGTAGGTATTGTTTTAATATTAAGATAATTAGTTGTTTTGCTGGTGGAGGGATTTAGGCTCATCGTTGCAACTTGTCCAATATATTTTAAAAAATGCTGTTTTAGTTTTCAGGCTGGTTCTCTTATTGGCTCTGTTGAAGGAGTCAGATTCATTGCCATTGTCAAGAAGACATCCATTTCTCTCCACTATCTCTCAAATGGACATCAGAAATGGATTGAAGCTTTACCAGAAAGGTACAGAGATTGCATGTGAAATATTCTAGTGACTTGCTGATTGACCATTCTACTATTGATGTAAACAGAGGCAGGACAGTAAAGGAGAGCATTTGGAGAGATGTATTTATTATTGGAGAGACACATTGAATGATTAGCATGGTCAAATACAATTCCCAATAATAGATATTTACCTTGATTTTTGAAAAATAAAACGAACAATCCAAAGATGATTCCCAGGTTTCATGGTAAAGTGAGGTATTTGATGTGTTGAAGAGTCTTGGCCTGAAATGTTGACCATTTCCATAGATGCTGCCTGACCTGCTGCGTTCCTTTAACATTTTCTGTGTGTTGCATCTGATGTGTATTGTTGTTGAAATGAGTGGTGGACTGAAAAGGCACATGAAATCCAGTCCTTTGCCAATAATAATGACATGCATAATTTGTACAATGCTGTCAAAACCATCTACAGCCCAATAAATCGATGCGGTAATTGTTGTTATGTTGGAAATTGGTGAGAGCTCTTGCTTGCAGCAATATGTTGGTAACATGAAATATTAATTGAGTTGAAAAGCTTAGTGAAGGCAAAAAAAAGTGATACTTCCTCTTTGCTTTGGAAAAATGGCCATGGGATATTTAATGTCTGTCTGAGAAAGCAGAATGGGACCTTGATTTACCGTACTATCTGAAAGGTGAAACTTCCAACAGTGTAGCACTCTCCCAGAACTGTGAAGAATGACCCAAAAGCTTTGTGCTAAAGTGTCTATAGCAGCAAGTAAACGTGGGGAATTCTGACTTGGAATTGAGAGTGAGCCACTGCTAACATACAACCTACAGAGATTAGCTGAATAGAAGATCAGTCATCAGGTATTCCAAGTGATGTGTCTCACGGACCCTGCGCTTTCAGTCTAATGGCTTATTTCAAATGAGTGATGTATATTGTTTTATTTTAGTTCTTCTGCTTTGTTAGCTCTTCAATCTGAGCTCTGTGGTAGAAGTAGCTGCTGTCTGTTCTGCTGTGAGGAATGTAAGTGCCATCATGCTCACTGGGAATATCACTCCTGATGAAGGCTGCAGTACTCAGTCCAGCCACCTACACTTGTGAGAATAACAGGATGGTGATGACTTGTTGTAGTTGTGCAGTGACTGTACACCTTGTACTAAAATTGAGTATGTGGCCAAAGACGGGAGGATCCCTTAGTCTAGTTGATTGTGCAGCTAAGGATGGTGAGACACCTGACACCCTTTGTGTGAGTTTACCAGGTATTTCTGTTTTTCTCCCCCCCCCCCCAGTGATACTGTCCATTATGAGCTGCTTTACTCGGGAGGAGGTGGTATGGTGTACGTGGTGGGAATGGTTGCTGGCTCTCGTCTTGTCATAATTCAGTACGACGTTAATGATGGAAAGATCATCCAACAGGTGAGAGCAGGTTTGAAAATAGGAGTTCTGTGTAAAAGAATGTAATCATTTGAATTGAATTGGAAAAATAACTGGTGAGTGTAAAGCAACACACATCAAAGTTGCTGGTGAATGCAGCAGGCCAGGCAGCATCTCCAGGAAGAGGTACAGTCAACATAGAAATCTCTTATTAGCGCTTCTTTCAGTTAGTCCTGACAAAGGGTCTCGGCCCGAAAAGTCGACTGTACCTCTTCCTAGAGATGCTGCCTGGTCTGCTGCGTTCACCAGCAACTTTGATGTGTGTTGCTTGAAATTCCAGCATCTGCAGATTTCCTCATGTTTGTGGTGAGTGTAAAGATCTGTGAGGATGGAGAGGGTAGCCTAAATTTAATGGTATAGGTTGAGGGAAGGCTGCCGATGCTCCCTATGATACTAATTTGGGTTAATATAAGATCTGAGATTCACTTCTATTTGAAACTACTGTAGGTCATTGCTGTGGGTGGTTGCTAGAGCATTAAATATAATCATACGTTGTATACATTTTCTTCTTTTGCCTCAATTTATTTTCCCCCCCTATTTAGTTGGCTCCATGCAGGAGAAATCATGTATTGTCATTATACCCAAGCGGAAATTCTTAACGTGACTGGTTTCATTTTGTACCTCTATTTTCATCATACCGTAATTCTAGTCAGAGTTTGTTCCATCCTTCCAAGCACACTGCTTGATTATGCATAAATGAAGGTTGCCCATTTAGGCACTCTGGATTATTGGCTAATAATTAGGTATCCATCCTAATCTCCTCTCTGAGGCAGATTATATGTTCCACCTGCTGGGTCCTTGTGTGTTCAGCCACTGGTCATACCAACAAACTAATTTGATAAACCTGTTACAGAATCCCTCAGCTCTTTTTTACTTTGAGAAGAGTTGAGCTAGGATTTGATGGCTGTTGTAGGTGCAGGTGACATAGTTGAATTTGGTATTTTAGTTAACTTCATATATTTGGGTGTATCAAATTGGAGATTATGATGAACCTTTCCAAAGAAATTAGTTAATGGTATATATTTTCTGAATGACAAGTTTCCACTTTCTCTTTGCAGGTGACTGTATCAACTCCTTGGATCCAACGTTTGCGTAACGTTTGTGGAATTGTTGGGACTGGAGTCTTGATATGCATAGACTCTGGATCTCATTCGCTCTGGGTTTTGCCATTGGAATCTGAACAAGAGTCTGTGCAGGTTGATCTACAGGTGAGGATTCGGTGTTCCTCTGTTGCCAAATTGAGGTGGAGGTGCTTTAATGAACATTCAGATATCCCCTTGATCTTTACTAGTTCTCTTAGGTACAGCGAGTATTGGATTTTCTTTTTTGTCATGATTGTTTTTGCTATTTCCTGAAGAGTGGGCATCTTGTCACAGCCTTTCCAAAGTGCGAATGTGATCCATGGAGATGAAGGACAGATCTGTCCTCTTCTGTTTGAGGGCGAGTTTGCCCGATATTTATTGTCTACCCAGTATGATCACCTGTGATGGGAGTCTGCCTCTTTCTGTATCTGAACAATGACAGAATCCTTGCCAATGATGTGAACTGTCACTTTCCAATATCTTGTCATTAACATGATCCTTCCTACATTCTTCCACAACTGGCTCATGATTAGTGCATCATCTTGTGCATTAAGGTGATAATATGTCCATAGACATTATCTGACAATGGTGGGACGTGACATCTTCCTCTGGCTGGTCGTGGGAGCCCATGCCTTTCCACATCTGGTTAGTGTTGGAACTTTGCCCTTCCACAACAGTCCAGTGGTGGGAGCAATCCTCTATTTGCATCTGGTTAGTACTTTTTTTTTATCATGTAGCAAATGCCATTTAATATTTCACTTGCGGAACTGATAATGTTCTAGTTATATACGTGAAATTCTGCTGTAATGCTTTATTACAAATGACTCCCTCCCTTTGTTTTGGGGTTGTTGCATTCTTAAAGAACTTGTGATTTTCTGTAACGTGAGCAGTGTCATCTGCATATGTGTCAAACATCAGTTGAAAAACAATTTTTTTTCCACTCAGATTCTTTAAGAGCAAATTTTACTCCATATCTCAGATTTTTGGGTTGTGAATTGTGTAAGGGCAAATTTCCATCACCCAAAGGGCCACACGGTGTTCATCAGTATTTCTTTTGCTGCAAAAGATGCTAATGATTGCTGGGTAGAACTGTATATCAATAATTTCAGTATAAGTTTTGGAAGAGATGTTGGTGTTTTGCTCAGAATTGACCATTACCTTTATTTTTACTCCAATCCTCCCTCTAGTCTCTAGAGCTGGAACTAGCTGAGGAGTTTGAGGGAAGAGTTATAACAATTCAGTCATCATCACTGGTAGCATCGTCTACTCAATTCTTCCTTCAGTTGTCGGGCACTCACTATGTGTTATTACATTTCCATGATGGCGTGGTCAGCCTGCTACGTGACTTCGCACAGGTGAGAGTGATAAAAATGTATATGTAGGTAAATGCTGATGTTCTGCCACAGATACCTGAGACTGTAACCCCAGCTATCTCTTATTTGGAGAATATCACTGAGTGGCCTCAATTGTACTGGATTTTATTTTATTTTTTTCGAAGTACTTTTGAAGGTCAACTGTATGCTGGAGAAAAGTATGGTTATTGGTTTGGACTTAACACATTGTAGATGACGTCGATCTTGATTGTTCTGTTGCCTATATATCTGTGTATGCTTCAGGGAGAAGGGTTTATCCTTGCTGGGTGCTTGAAGGTTAAATATTTCTGTGCAAATGAATTTTATTCCAAGAAGCTTTAAAAATGTTAATTTGAGGATTGTGAAGGTTAAAGTTCAATTTCTTGAGTGTAACTTAAATGTTAGTATACGTGTGGATTTTATTGAGATCCACTGACAAAGGCACACATATGGCCAATCCTAGTTCCTCTTTGAAAGTACTTGTGTTTCTATTTGAATTATTTGAAACTTTTACATTAATATTGCTTCCAGAATTAGCGGTTGGGAAAGAGTTTTGGAATCCAGTAATGATATAGGAGCACTAATACATACAAATTGGACGACACACAGCTTGGAGGTAATGACGTTCAAGTTTATTGACGTCTGACTGTACATAAGTTCAGCCAAATGAAACAACGTTCCTCCTGACTATGGTGCACCCACAGAAAACATATCACACACAGCACATAAAACAAAATATTGCCACATATAAGCTAATGAAGTATTCAAAATATATGCATTACACAGCACAGGTAAACAGTACAGTAAACAGCTCGCTGTCCTAGTGACAAGACCATGGTGGTGGCAGGGTATTTTCTAGCCAGTACTTCTATTGGCAAAGTGACCTTGGGGAAGTGCAATCACACTTCTTTAGACTGTACACACTACTCTGTTGCTGGTGATTGGAGACCTGGGAGTGTGGATTTCAAGTTGATTAACAGGGGTACCATTCAGGTTTTCTGGCCATTTTTGGACAGCATTGAACTTGTGAACACTGTGTCAAACCCCATTGAACAGGGTGCTGAGTATTCCGTCATCATCTCAATGAGTTACACAGATGTTAGAAAGGCTTTTTAGCGGTTTGAAGGTGAATCACTTGTGCCTACTTTTACAGCCATGGTATGATGTAAACAGTCAAAGATAATCCTTCATAATAGTAAGTTTTACAAGTATGTCAGTGTTGTAGGTTTGGAGGTTAGTGTTCTTGGGCTTGCTTGTGCGATCTGATAGTGTTTCCCGCTTTGTAATTCAAAATGGAATGTTATTAAGGTATTTGTAATCTTGTTCTTTCAAGCTTAATCTTATGTTCCTTTTTGTAGGCTGTGCTCGCATCCTTTGCTACAAGCGGTGACAGGTTGGTGGCAGCTGTCATGACATCTAGGAACAAAACAGTAAGGACCTCTTTAAACCTAAAGCAAAATTAATACTTTACCTGCTATGAAGGATATTTAATACTATGCATTTAGCGTTTCCTATAGTTGCCTTCAAAGTATTTGCTGGTATGGTGTAGGGAAGTTTGCTCTCTACTGCAATTAGCCTTCCCCACATTATCCTGGTAAGCATCCTGAATAAGCACTGGTAACTAACCTGGAAATACGGATACAAGATGAGCAGTGCAACCTATCCGGGAGGATACAGAATTAATTAAGATGCTGAATCATGACAGATTAGTAGGGTGAGATAATGTGGCTGTACATTGCAGGAACTAAATGAAACACAAAACAACATAAGCAGTAGAAACAGCTACCATGGCCACTTGTCTGTTTCCCCACTCTGAGAGCTGATCTGCTACCTCTGAGTTAGTTGTCTACACCAGACCTATTTTCCTTGATTTCTAAAAATCTATTGACCTCGGTGGAATTTTCAGTTCGGTTACCTGAAATTTTCTTAATTTCCAGGCCTTTTTTTGGCATTGTAAGGCTTTTCCTTTCATGTAATACGGTTTTTATCCCCTCTGAAAGCATTGCTCGACCACTTTTCTTTAGTTCCAGAGAAATACAGATGTAGGGCCTTACTAGCTTACTGTCATACCTTTTCATGCAGTTTTCCAATTCACCATAATAACGTAGTTTCATAGCTTGCTTTACTCAGATGTAAGCACGAGATTTTAGATTGAGCTGAATAAATTTGCAATATTTTCCGATTCTATACTGTTATGATCAGAGTTTCCTCGAGGCTACTTACCTACCTTTTACATTACTCAATATTGATTCTAAAATTAGTCTGTTTCCTGATTAATTCTTCAACATTTTAATCCAGAAGGTGATCTCTGATATGTTTTGCAGTCATCCTCTGTGCTATTATTGTTAATTTATTTTGTCCAGTGTATATGTAATGTTCTCCAAAATTATGATATTCTCTTATTACACATATTTCTAATTTATTAATTTATATTAGGCCCTGCATTAACATTATTATTTAGGGATCTATGTATGATTCGTCTTATTTTTATATTATTTAAGAACGTAAGAAATAGGAGCAGGAGTCGGCCATCTGACTTGTCGAGCCTGCTCCGCCATTCAATAAGATCATGATTGATCTGGCCATGGACTCATCTCCACTTACCTGCCTTTTCCCCATAACCCTTAATTCCCCTACTATGCAAAAATCTATCCAACCTTGTCTTAAATATATTTACTGACTGCTTCATTGGGCAGAGAATTTCACAGATTCACCACTCTTTGGGAAAATCAGTTCCTCTTAATCTCTGTGCTAAATTTACTCCCCTGAATTTTGAGGCTATGTCCCCGAGTTCTAGTCTCACCTACCAGTGGAAATAACTTTCTTGCCTCTATCTTATCTGTCCTGTTCATTTTTTTTTGTATGTTTCTATAAGATCTCTCATCCTTCTGAATTCCAGTGAGTACAGTCCCAAGTGACTCAGTCTCTCCTCCTAGTCAAACCCCTTCATCTCTGGAATTAACCTGGTGGACTTCCTCTGCGCTGCCTCCAAAGCCAGTATATCCTCCTTCAAATAAGAAGACCAGAACTGCATGCAGTGCTCCAGATCCGGCCTCACCAGGACCCTGTACATTTGTAGCATAACCGCTCTGCTCCCTCTTGCAATGAAGGCCAACATTTCATTTACCTTCTTGATAGCCTGCTGCACCTGCAAAACAACCTTTTGCGATTCATGCACATTATTTTCTGTCCCTTTGGGTTTTTTAACTCCATCCAAACTTAATTATTTTTCATTTATTTTCCTGAGCTAAGCTTCTTTCTCTTGACTATCTTTATTCAATTTTTATACCAAGGCTACCTGCCATTTTCATTTTCTAAAAGATGAGAGTCCTGGACTATTTAATTCCCCATTTTGGTCTCTTTGCTGTCTATGCAGAGACCATTACTCATATTTCATCATTACTTAATGTTCTTGTTATGACTGCCCTCTTACTTCACGTAAAGAGCCTTCAATTTAGACTTCCCAGCTCTGGAGGTTTGTGTATTCATGTGCCTTGTCCATTTCTGAATAGTTACTATTAGCCCTTCTGCTACTTCATGCTATTACTTTGTTTTTTCTCTTTAACATTCTCAATTTCCTGGCAGCTGAATCTGCTTTTGCCACCCATCCTTCCTAATTTCTTATACAGGCAGTCTACATATTTTAACAGGGCCCTGTCACTGTTCATAACCTGAATTTTTAGTAAGTCAGAGATGAACAGAAACAGTATGTGGGAGAGAATCCCAGAAACAGTTGTGATGGGAGAGCAAGCTGGTGTGGGAGGAGTGGCTGCCAGTCAGCTTCATGAAGTCAGTGAGTGAGTCTGCTCCACACTCCCACCTCTGCGCATCTCAACTCATTCCCTGGTTGTTGTGGCTCGGAGTTGGGGGGGGTGCGAGGAATGGTCTGGGAGGTGAGAAACGGCACATAGATATATTCTATTCCCACCAGGCAGAAGATGACTAGTCATGCAGCAGGTGGCCAAGCAATTCCCATCAGTCCCTCTAGTTTCCCAAATGGTTGTGGGTATATATGGGATGTCTTGGGTGTTCTTAACCTGGGGAAGTTTGTGCTTAAATCTTTTATTCTATGCTGGCTATATTCTGATTACTGTTAATGAAAGAAAAGCTCAAGTTATCCAGCAAAATAACCGGATAACTCCAAAAGTTGCTTTTTTGGATCCAATTGAATGGCCATGTAGCTTGTGAAATCTGCTTTGGGATGTTCATTTTCACAAAGTAAAAATGTGCACACGTTGTCTAAGTGTGGATTTAGAATCAGAATCGTGTTTAATATCATGGGTATATGTTGTAAAATTTGAGCCCAGTTCCAAAGAGCACGCAACACCCAAGTTGTACTGAATGGACACTGTATTTCCAGTGGTGATTTTTAAATGCAGATTTAAACTCTGGCCCCTCTTGCCTTCTTGTGTGACATCAAATAACCCATAGTGTTATTCAAAGAACAGGATACTTCACCCATTTATATTTGAATTGAATTGAATTGACTTTATTTCTTACTCCTCATGTATGTGAAGGATATAAGAATATTTATGTTACATCTGTCCAAATGTGCAGTCATAGTAATTTATAATAAATAGAACTGTTAATGTAACAGAAATACACTCAAATCAGTGTGAGTTAATTAGTCTGGTGGCCTGGTGGAAGAAGCTGTCTGGGAGCCTGTTGATCCTGGCTTTTATGCTGCGATACCGTTTCCCAGATGGTAACAGCTGGAATAGATCGTGGTTGGGGTGACTCGGGTCTCCAATGATCCTTCAGGCCTTTCTTTCACCCCTGTCTTTGTAAATGTCCTGAATCATGGGAAGTTCACAACTACGGATGCTCTGGACTGTCCGCACCACTCTCTGCAGAGTCCTGTGATTATGGGAGGTACAGTTCCCATACCAGGCCGTGATGCAGCCAGTCAGAATGCTCTCAATTGTGTCCCTGTAGAAAGTTCTTAGAATTTGGGGGCCCATGCCAAACCTTCTCAACCATCTGAGGTGAAAGAGGTGCTGTGGTGCCTTTTTCACCACACAGCTGGTGTGTACAGACCACGTGAGGTCCTCGGTGATATGGATGCTGAGGAACTTAAAGGTGTTTACCCTCTCAACCCCAGATCCATTGATGAGGGTTTAGCCCATCTCCATTGCTCCTGAAATCCATAACCAGCTCCTTTGTTTTTGTAACATTGAGGGAGAGGTTGTTTTCTTGACACCACTGTGGCAGAGAGATGACTTCTTCTCTGGAGGCCACCTCGTTATTGTTTGAGATTAGGCCAATCAATGTGGTGTCGTCGGCAAATTTAATTAGCAGATTAGAGTTGTGAGTGGCGACACAGACATGGGTATACAGGGAGTAAAGGAGGGGACTTAGTACACAGCCCTGAGAGGCTCCTGTATTGAGAGTTAGAGGGATGGGGGTGAGGGAGCCCACTCTTACCACCTGCTGGTGATCTGACAGGAAGTCCAGGATCCTGCTATACAGGGTAGGGTCAAGGCTGAGGTCTCTGAGCTTCCTGTTGAGCCTGGATGGAATTATGGTGTTGAATGCTGAACTGTAGATAAAGTACAGCATTCTCACATAAGTGTCCTTCTACGGATGTGTAAGGACGGTATGTAGAGCAGTGGCTATTGTGTTGTATGTCAATCGGTTGTGTTGGTAGGCAAATTGTAGGGGGTCCAGTTAGAGTGATAGCAAGCTGCTGATGTGATCCTTCACCAGCCTCTCAAAGCATTTGCTTATTATTGAGGTGAGTGTGACAGGACGTTAGTCATTCAAGCATGTTACCTTGGTCTTTTTTGGTACAGGGACAATGGTGGATAATTTGAAGCAGGAGGGCACTCTACACTGGGAGAGGGAGAGATTAAAAATGTTAGTAAACGCACCTGCCAGTTGTGCTGCACACATCCTAGGTACTCGCCCTGGGATGTCATCCGAGTCCGCAGCCTTGCGACTGTCCACACGTTGGAAATATCTGCGTACCTCAGCCTCAGAGATGACCAGGTTGCAGATTGTAGTGGTGCCCTTCCTTGGAGGCTCAGAGATAGTGACATTGAACGGAGCGTAAAAATAATTGAGCTTATCTGGGAGAGAGGCCATGATGTTGGTGGCATCATTACGTTTGGCTTTGAAGTCTGCGATGGTATGTAACCCTCGCCACAAGTCACGTGGGCTATTCATTGTGAATCTTGACTCAATCTTGTCCCTGTATTGTTGTTTCGCAGCCTTGATAGCTTTACACAGATCATAGCTGTTTTTCTTGAGCTGGGGCTGATTGCCGGCAATGTAAGCTCTGTGTCGCACGGTAAGTGCTGCTTGCACGGAAGACCCTGACCGACTTCTGGGGGACAATATCGTCGATGCACTTCCGGATGAAGCACGTGACTCCATCTGTGAACTCGGAGACGTCCTCATCATGGCAGACATTCCAGTCGACGTCATCGAAGCAGTCCTGCGGCAGGAAGGCCGACTGGTTGGACCAACAGTGAACGGTTTTGACTGTGGCCGCCTCTTGTTTCAGCTTCTGCCTGTACATCGGGAGAAGCAGGATCAAGGAGTGGTCTGATTTTCCAAAAGCTGGACGGAGGAGAGCTTTGGAAGCATTACGAAAGGGAGTGTAACAGTGGTTGAGTGTGTTATCTTCATGAGTACTCACCTGGATGTGCTGACAAAACTTCGGAGAGACTTCCGTCAGGGATGCTGGATTAAAGTCACTGGCGAAGGTGAAGGCAGCCTCCGGGTGTGTAGTCTCCAGCGTGTTGATGGTCTCGTACAGTTCCTTGAGTGCCAGGTCAGTATCAGCCTGCAGCGGAGTGTACACCGCTGTGACGATAACAGCCGTGAGCTCCTGAGGCAGCCAGTAGGGTCTGCGCAACAGCAGCAGGTATTCCAGGTCTGGGGAACAAAAGGATTTGAGTATATGCACATTCTGGGGGTCGTACCAAGCATTGTTGACCATGAAGCATACCCCTCCTCCTTTACTCTTCCCAGTGAGGTTTTTTGACTCGTCTGCCTAGAACAGGGAGAATCCAGAAGGTTTGATAGTGTGGTCTGGTATCTCCTCCATCAGCCAGGTCTCCATGAAGCACAAAACGTTACATTAATTTGTTTCCCGCTGGTAGGAGATTCTAGCTCTAAGTTCGCACAGCTTGTTGTCCAGGGACTGAACGTTAGCCAGGAGTATGCTAGGGAGCGGCGGCTGATTATCATCGTCTCAGTCTCACCAGGACACCGGCCCTTCTCCGTCGCCTCCGGCACTTCTTCCGAGGTAGTGGCGGTGTAAGAGATGTGTCTCCCGTGAATCGCGCAAGCAGGGGTTCCCAGTGTAGGAAAGGCGGCACATAGTGGGTAAATGCCGTCTTTCCGATGTTCAGAAGGGTCAATCTATCGTATCTGATGTGACTATCAGCTACTTGAACATAAAATGCTCAGAAAATTGTAGAAATTAGTAGTACACTGTAGATTTGGAATGGAAGCTCGCAACATGGCTGCCGTACGTGGCACCATCTTATACCCATTTACCCCGAAATCAACCTTAATTTAGGTTGAACAGTTTTGTGATCTAAATGCTGTTAGTGTTCAGTGTTGTAAGGGAATACAATCAGTTCATTTTTTTTTCTCTCCCCTCCCAGTGGGAGAGTGATAATTGATATCATGGTTTTCATCTTGGAGGCATTTCGGCTGTGGTGATGATAGGCAGAAATATTTCCTTTTGGACTGAGGTGTGTTTTATTTTTGTCTCACAGGCTTTCAGTGTCAATCTGTATTCTGCAGAGTATGGAAGACGGTTGTTGGACACCACCATGAACTTTAACCTGGATCCAAATTGTGGGCGACCGGAGCAGGTGAGAGTGTGACTGGCTAGGTGCAGGTTGCTGAGAGCAAGGATGAGTGGAGTAATAGAGTGAGATGCTGTTTGTCTAAGGAGGCAAGCAGTTCTAGGTAAGAATGTTGGTTGCTGGGCTCGGTGTTTTGAGGGTTCTGAGCAAAGTGGATGATCTGTTGTTGAGATGCATAGGGAAAGATTAATGGGAAACTATCAATTGAGAGCTACTTTAGCTAGTGAATTTAGTAGAACAGAAGATAGGAAGACAGAATATGATGCATCATTTCAGAACTGTTTATACCTATGATATCTATGAGTCCTGACGAAGGGTCTCGGCCTGAAACGTTGACTGCACCTCTTCCTAGAGATGCTGCCTGGCCTGCTGCGTTCACCAGCAACTTTGATGTGTGTTGCTTGCTGTTTATATCTATTGTGTTTTTTGCATATATTTAAAAGGATCAAAGAAACTATATATTTGGTGCTCCTGATGCAGCCCCTATATTTACGCTGTAAATTGAGGGACCACTTCGTTGAGCACCTCCGCTCCATTCACCAAAGACATTGGCAACTTCCCAGCTGCTGAACATTTAAATTCCAATTCCCATTCCCATCCCGACATGTCAGTCCATGGCCTCCTCTTGTGCCAAGATGAGGCCACCCTTGGGGTAGAGGAGCAACACCTTATATTCCGTCTGGGTAGCCTCCAACCTGATGGCTTGAATATCGATTTTTTTTTTTTTTTTTTTTCTTCCAGTTAAAGAAATTGTCCCTTCCCCTCCCCTTCTGTTCCCCACTCTGGCTTCTTACCTCTTCTCACCTGCCTATCAGCACCCCTGGGTCCCCTCCTCCTCCTCTTTCTCCTCTCCTATCAGATTCCTTCCTCTCCAGCTCGTTATCTTTCATACCCGCCTGACTTCACCTATCATCTTCTCGCTATCCTCCTTCCCCTCCACCTACCTTTTTATTCTGGCATCTTCCCTCTTCCTTTCCAGTCCTGAAGAAGGGTCTTGGCCCAAAACGTTGACTGTTTATTTATTTGCATAGATACTGCCTGACCTGCTGAGTTCCTCCAGCACTTTATGTGTGTTTCTGTTGCATCTGTTGTAGAGTTATAGAGCACTACAGGACAGAAACAGGCCATTTGGCCCATCTAGTCTGTACCAAACTAGTTTTGTGCTTAATCCTATCTACCTGCACCTAGACCATAACCCTCCATACCCTTTCATCCATGTACCTATCCAAGCTTCTTTTAAATGTTAGAATTGAACCCACAGCTACCACTTCCACTGGAAGCTCGTTCCACACTCGCATCATCCTCTTGAGTGAAGAAGTTCTGCCTTAGTTTTCTCTTAAATATTCCACCTTTCACCCTCAATCTGTGACCTCTAGTTCTCATCTCACTGTGTGTGAGGGGAAAAACCCAGCATGCATTCACTCCATCTATACTCCTCAAAATTCGTGTATCCATATAAGATGTCCCTTCATTTTCCTACGCTCCAGGAAATAAGGTCCTAACCTATTTAATGTTTCCCTATAACTCGGGTCTTCCAAGTCCTGGCAATATAAGTAATTTTTCTCTGTAGTCTTTCAAGCTTATTGTTATCTTTAATGCAGGTGGATGACCACATCTGCACACAGTACTCCAAATTTGTATTCATCGACACCTTATACAACGTCACGTCAAAATTCCTGTTTTAATGCCCTAATTTATGAAGGCTGATATGCCAAAAGCTCTCTTTATGACCCTATGTACCCGTGATGCCACTTACAAGGAATTATGGATCTTGATTCGGTGCCCTACCGTTCGCTGTATAATTCTTACCTTGTAATCAGGAGTTTTATCAATTGTTCTTCCCAAGCCGAATCTCACGTGACCCTCTTTTGCTCTCAGCTCTATATTCAGGCATTCCTGAAGAAAGATGACTCTGTTGGTTATCGTGCTCTAGTGCAGACCTCTGATCATGCATTAATCTTCATCCAGCAACCAGGTTTGTGAAGTGGTTGAGGGAGGTGAGTGGGGTGGGGGCTGGATGGCTATAGTGATTAGATCATGTTTGACAGTGTGAAGGTTTTTTAAAAAGGACTTTACAGAATAAACAGTTTTGCTGTCTATTAATAAAAACAAAATGCTTCAAATACTCACATGTCATGTGGCATCTATAGAGAAAGAACCAGGGTTACTATTTTGGGTCAAGGATCTTTTACCTGAACTGGAAAAGTTTAACTTCCCCTATGACTGAGGTTCCATATCTACACCCTATATGTCTTCTGACTTTTGTTCAGTCTTACTATTTTAAGACATCTTCAGTGTCTCAATTACACTTACTACTTTACTGATCATTGAATTTAACTTATTCAAGAAAAATAGATGAAAGACATTTGGCCACGGGTGAGAGAATCTCAAAAACGTTCTTTGATCTTTAATCATGGATTTCTTTGTAAATCCTTAATTCTGACACTGGGATATAGGATCCTCATTCTATTATATTGCCGATTGCATAAGTACTATCTGTGTCAGTGGTATTGTGCTTCTGAACAGCTTTCCTTTGAAGGTTGATTTGTGCAAGTACTTTATTCCTATTTCAAACTCAAGGTAAGCAATCTTGAAACGTTGGGGAATATTGAGATACTAGTGGAATCTCTTTCATTTCTGTGTCCCTTGAGTCATTGATCAAACAGTATCTTTGTAAGAAGGTGCTGAAAAAAATTGCAGGTCGGATTGATGATGGAGTTGTACAGGGCGTACAGGGTGTGTATGACTGGGTTTTGCTAGACGAGTGCATCTGTACAAAAAAGGGAAGGAAGTGGGGTGGGGGGGGGGGCAATGTGCCTGCCTGCCTCCCAAGCTGCAGTAAGTTCTGCCTGCTGGTTGGAGAGCGTGCCTGCACCCAATGGAATTTTCGGAATATGGTAGGAGTCTGTCATTCATGGTTTTCACAGGTCGAATTATTTGGACACGGGAAGAAGCATTAGCAGAAGTTGTTACCATGGAGATGGTTGATTTGCCTCTAACAGGAACACAGGCTGAGCTGGAGGGTGAATTTGGAAAGAAAGCAGGTACTGTGGAATGCTCAGCAGCCCAACTGCTCTTAACTTAAGGAGAAAGTAAGGAATGCTTAAGTCATGTTTTCCATTTAATTTAAATTGAAGAGAAAATTTGGTTTATTCATCATGTGAAACCAATGAGTTCGTTTTATCCATTCCAATTAATTCCCACATCCTGTCCAACAAGTGTACCTGCACTGCTTGAGTTTGGTAAATACAGATTTCGGAATCTTATGTTAACCCATCAAATCAAAATAGTAACTCAAATGTTTACAGTGAGATGGTCAGAATCCTATACGTCAAGTATCCACCAAACACTGCCTTAAGAACATATGTCAACTGCAAAATTATTGAGGAGAAGCTGGAGTATTACCTACTATACAGGTGGATTAGAGAGTTGCACTATTCCATTATGTTATTAGTGTTATCTGCTTTGTATCAATCTGTCATATATGTGCAGTACTACAGTTAATAGACACTGAATTGTCAGGTGTGAGTTAAAATTCCACTGAAAAACGTGAGGAGTGAAATCTGGTGGTTTTTGGACTGCCTCTGAAATGGCTGAACGCTGTTGGAGAGTGGGCAATGAATTCCAATATTTAACAGTAAATTTAAAGACATTTTCATTTTATTTTCAGTGCAAGGTATTTAATAGGAGTCAAATAAAATAGATGAATACTAACTAGCACATGGAGCTTATAGAACAAATGACCAAAAACTTGGATAGAAATATGTTAAGAAGCATTTTAAAGAAGGTAAGAGGTAGAGAGGCAAAGTTTTCTAGGCTGGAACTTTTATAGCTGTAGGATCAGGGTTGTCCAAGCTGCTAGAATTGGGTGACTGCAGAGGTATTGGCATTTTGTGACGGAGGCCGCTTCAATTATAGTGAGATTTAAAAATAAATTTGAAATTTGGGCAACTGAAAAGCAAGAAACTTCAGGTGATGGAAATCTAAGATTAAAAATGTGCTGGAAATAGATCAGTTAGCATCTGTGGAGGAAAACAAACCAGTTAAAATTTCAGATCAGAGACCCTTCATCTGAGCTGGTAATACTCTGATGAAGACTGATTGACCTGAAATGAGAATGCCTTTTTCCGAGAGGGACATGACTGTATTGTGAGTCCAATACCATCAGATGAAAATCTTTTACAGTGCCATCCTGGTTACCTGTTATCAGTAATAAACAGAAGCTAGGATTATTGTTTGGGATGTTAAATAAGTTAGAATTCATTCCATAATTTCAAAAAGTGTGGCAATTCTTTACTCATTTGTAAATGATTGGTGGATGTGAGAGTGGAATTTGAGTGCTCTCTGTTTCTAATTTGCATTCTGTACAATAGCTGTTATGAGCTAAAACTAGTTCCTGTGATCAATATAGTGTGAACAAGAGCTTTGCTGGTCTGTTAGTAATTTCTAGGCATTGTGCTAGCTACAATAGAGCAACAGAGGGCAAATAATATATTTCCATTGTTTGCTATGGTACTGCTCAGAATTTTTTAAAAATTTTACAATTGAATCTATTCCTCACCCTGCTTTTCAATTTATGGAGAGAGAGCTGGTGTTTGTCAGCTTGTTTATTGTTTAAGTATATGTGAAATCAGAATCAGAATTAGGTTTAATATCATCGGCATATGTCGTGAAATTTGTTAACTTTGCGGCAGCCGTAGAGTGCAGTACATAATAATAGAGGGGGGAAAAAGTGAATTACACTAAGTATATCTTTTAAATTGTTAAATAAGTAGTGCAAAAAAAAAGAAATAAAAAAAAATGAGACAGTAGTGTTTCTGGGTTTAATGTCCATTCAGAAATCAGATGGCAGAGGGGAAGAAGCTGTCCCTGAATCACTGAGAGTGTGCCGTCAGGATTCTGTACCTTCTTCCTGATGGTACAATGAAAAGAGGGCATGTCCTGGGTGAAGGGAGTCCTTAATGATGGATGCTGCCTTTTTGAGGCATCGCTCCTTGAAGATGTCCTGGATGCTACGGAGATTGGTGCCCATGATGGAGCTGACTAATTTAAAAATTCTCTGCAGTTTACTTCGATCCTCTGTAGTAGCCCCCACTCTGCCATACCAGGCGGTGATGCAGCCTGTTAGAATGCTCTCCACAATACATCTGTAGAAGTTTGCAAGTGTTTTAGGTGATGTACCAAATCTCCTTGAATTCCTAATGAAATACTGCCGGTATTATGTTGTCTTTGTAGCTTCATCAATATGTTGGGTCCAGATTAGGCCCTCAGAAGGGTGTTTATCAGTTACTGCACAATACTAACACTCTATAATTTATCATTAAAATAAGTTCCCATTAGTTCCAATAATGTACCCTGATTTTAAAAACCTCCAATATAACTAGTATGCAGTAGATAGCTGAGAATTGAGCTGCTCAAGTTTTTTCATTATTCTAAATTCACATTCTTCACATAGTTTCCATGAAATTGTGATGCCAGCAGTGGGATGGGTGTACTGCTTGAGCTGGAAAATTTTATGCTGCATGTTCACTTGACTTAAATGCTGCTTTCTTTATTAATGCTGCTGTGGAGCCAGCTGCGCAAGGTAGCATGTTTAATGCATAGATTTGGTATTCTGTCATTTATTGGAAGGTGAAACATTCTTTTTTGCATGTCCATGAGGGAGGAAGTTTTTCTTTGCTAATATATTTGCTTCAGGACAGTATTGCACTTTGAGGTACCAATTCAGTGAGCTGTGAAATATTGTAATTTCCGGCTATGAGATCTACTGGCTTGAATCTTCTTGACAGGATGTAACTAATTAGCAGAATAGAGGTGGAAGAATCTGTGGATGTAGTGTATTTGAACTTTTAGAAAGTTTTCAATATGATCACAGATAATTATTGTGTAGAATTGAAGTACGTGGGAGTGGAAGTTACTGACATGGACGTATGGATATGTATGAAGTTAACCACTGGTGGCTAAAAAAAAGGAAAGCAGATTATTGCAAGGACAGCAGTTGATTGGGAAAGGAGCTGATGTAGTGAGACATGAATATCCTGGTGCATTGTCTATTTAAAGATAAGCATGCAGGTGCTGCCGATAGTAAAGAAGGAAAATATTATGTTGGTCTTCATGCTAAGAGGATGTGTGTATGGGAGCAGGGATGTTGTATAAAGCTATTGTGAGAACAGATCTTGAGTATTGTGTGGAGTTTTAACTCCTCTGAGGACAGATATTTGTACTTCGGAAGAGTGT
The DNA here is from genome assembly GCF_030028105.1 of Mobula birostris. Classification (NCBI taxonomy): domain Eukaryota; kingdom Metazoa; phylum Chordata; class Chondrichthyes; order Myliobatiformes; family Myliobatidae; genus Mobula; species Mobula birostris. The sequence goes on from NC_092396.1 coordinate 20,702,208, forward strand.
GGTGAAGGTTCATCACATTGATTCCTGGCATAGCATAACTGAAGATAAATTAGATTGATAAGACTTGGATTTTCTTGAATAAAGGATAATGAGAGGGTAACTAGTAGAATTCAACTTTTAACTGAGTGGTTCAGGAAAAATATTCCTCAAAATCAGGGTCATATAGTCTTAAGGATGAAGGGTTGGACTGAAAAGAGAGAGTGGTGAATCTGTGGAATTTTCTGTGACTTAAAAAAATTTTGAAGCCTAATCATTAAATATATTAAATATGGACTTGGGTATAGTGCTAATGTATTCAAGAATGAGTTAGGCTTTTAAGGCATGAGGAGTTAAGGGGATCTGGGGAGAATGCAGAAATAGGTTACTGAAATTGGATGATCAGCCATCATCATACTGAATGTGGGAGGTGGTTTGAAAGGCTGAATGGCCTAATCCTGCTTCTTTTTGCTATGTCTTTGGATTCAGAGTATCATGAAATCCGTGTTGGTTATCTGTTAGCCATTGGGGGAGAGCTCCACACGTATTTGCAAATTGAATCTAAGTGCAAAAGACTGCTGGGATATTAACCATAGATGTTAAAACCAATGTTCTAGTGCACATAGGATATTTTGTCTATATAAATCTGTTCTCGTACAATTTCTGATTATTTATTTATTATGGCAGATGGTCCTATGGGAATGTTTATGAAGCGACTGTCCTCCCAGCTGATTCTGCTACAAGCATGGAGCTACCAGCTTATCAAGATGTTCTATGATGCACGCAAACCTCGAAATCATTCAAAGAATGAAATAACTATTGAAAACTTGGCCCGAGATGAGTTTAACCTGCAGAAGATGATGGTGATGGTGACAGCATCTGGAAAGGTAACAGTTGCCTGGCTTGTGCCCGTACAATATGGCAGAACGGATTCCTCTGCAGGCTGGTCACCTCTAGTCCCTCATCCAGGTGGGTCTGTGTAATTAAAGTAGTGAATGTTGGTTCACGGACAACCTGCCGAAGTGTCAGTCAACAGAGGAGGAAACAAACCAAGAGAGTTAAATCTATCCACCACTCTTGGTGCTGGTTTGCTTAATAAGAAAAGCCCTGGGTCAGCCAACTCTAGGCTATGGTGTGTTTTCAAGCATCTTCACTTCATTTAATAGTATGAGCTGATATTTGAATGTACTTTCACTCTGATTTTCATTTTTCTTTTAAATTCTAGCTCTTTGGGATTGACAGTAGCTCAGGAACCATTTTGTGGAAGCAGTATCTTGAGAATGTGAAACCAGGCTCTTCTTTCAAATTAGCAGTGCAACGAACAACAGCTCACTTTCCTCACCCACCACAGTGCACCCTAATCATTAAGGATAAGGTAAGAATATATAGTGTGTCTTGCAGTATTTAATGGAACACTTACATTGAGAAAGCTTTATAACTAGTGTGCACACTTCGCAGTTTCTTGGTTTAGGTGTGAGAATATTCATAACAATTATCACTAGACATGATTTTGTGAGGGGACTCTAAGCCATGAGGATGAAAATGTGTTTGTATTGTTGTATGTTTGGAATTATTGTTATAGAGTGATAGAATTACAGAGTACAGAAATGGGCCTTTCAGCCCATTGAGTGTACGATGAGCATTGTGCCAATCTATCCTAATTCCAGTTGGCTGTGTTGAGTCCACATTCCTCTCTGCCTTGCTGATTCTGTCCAAATATCTGTTAAATGTTGGAGCTGCAGGATGGATGGGTCGAGTATGGATTTTTGGAGGAGTAGATTAAAAGAAGATTTGAAGAGAGATTTGTGGAGAGTGCCTGAGAGAGAATTAAAAATATCAGCAAAGAATCTAGGAAGAAATGTAGAGTACTGAACAGCTTGAATAGAATAAGACTAAAATTGCCGTAGATTAGCTTCATGGAGAATGTGAAGGAAAATTAGGATGCAATGTAAACGTAGATTAAAATTCAAAGGCAAGGCAGAGATCCATTGGGGAACTTTGGACTAGACAAGGGGAGAGAAATGGTAAGGGTAACTTAATGTATGGCATTGAATCTTGTGACAAAACTATTTAGATCCTTAATCTTTAGGAGTGAAGGTGGAGAAAGGCAGAGGAGTATGATTTGTAGTGAAGAAAGTGGGTTATTTTTCATTCCTTGTAAAATAATGATCAGCTTTAGAAATGCTTGTAGTTCAGTTAAATCTGAGAATGGATGGTGATACTTGGATCTGTGACCCTTGGACCCAAGGGAATGTGAAGAAAGGAAGGACACACAGAAGGAGTGAGTGATGAGGTTAAAAGAGGATACAAAGTCAGTGCAAATGATAGAAAAGGGGAAATTTATCAGATTGGAGCTGAGATTTTTCATGTGCCCATACATGCCAATCGTTGGATCATTTGGAATTTAGAAGTATCGTATTAGGTCTCTATTTATTTTTTTGGACTACATACTGGAAAAAAATGGTTTGAGAAAGGGAAGGAGAGTGATATATGGAAATAGTCAGAACTGCCTTATTAATTTGGTTACAAGGACAGTATGGACAGTTATGTTGGCAGAGGCTGTGAATTTGATGACCCTTCATCTTTCTAAATTTTCAGATTGCTTTGCAGACATCCGGAAATGTTATCCAATTAAACATTTGAAGAATTGAAGCTATGGGCATTAGACCACATTCTATATCGTGTCCCTGCCACAAGTTCCATCCCAATCAATGCAACTATCTGAAACTCAACTAGTTCTTCATGATGTCTATGGCGTGTTGACCTGAAAAGTGTTTTGGACCTTTTACCCATGACATCACTGAAACTGTCTGTTTTCACTTCTATAACATCCCCTTCAGCCCATCTTTGACTAGTTAAACAATACCATGAAATTCTCATTCTTGTTTATAGATTCTTCTAGTCACTATTACTTTACAATTTCCTTCAGCTCTGTAACTCCCCAAGATATCTATGCTTCTCTGATTTGGGTCTACAGAGTATTACTGCATTCTGTCTACCACTTGCTGCCTTTTAGTTGGCAAGGCCCTTCAAAAACTCACACCTTTCACCTCTCTTTCCTCCCAAAAGCATACTTTTTAACTAATCTTTGAAGATGTCCTTCATATCTCCTATTTTTTTTGTTTTATATTGCTTCTAAAAAATGTAGCTTAAATTATCAAGCTTAAGTCATGTTCTCACCAGTCATTACTTGTGCTGCTCTTAAATTTCTAAGTAGGATTTAAGTAAAAACATATGTTTTGACATCGATTTAAAAGTTATCCATTTTTCCATTTTCTTTCCTCTCTCTCTCTTCAATCAGGAAACTGGATTAAGTTCTCTTCATGTTTTCAATCCAATCTTTGGAAAGCGGAGTCAGATCAATCCACCAACTTTGACCCGCCCTATTCTTCAGTCTTTGCTGCTTCCAATTGTGGATCAGGATTATGCGAAAGTCCTGCTTCTAATTGATGATGAGCATAAGGTAATGCTAAATCTCATTGTGATAGTGGGTTAATTGGACTGATTCTTCTTTTTGTCATTGATATTGTTGTTGATTGTGATGTATTGCAAGATATTAAATTGTCGTTCAGCTGATCTTATTAGACAGCTGCTTTCATATATTAATTCAGAATAAAATACACCTGGTGGCCACTTTAAGAGGCCGCTGAGTGTATGTTTGTGGTTTTCTACTACTGTTGCTCATTCACTTCAAGGTTCGCCATGTTGTGCATTAAGAGATGCTCTTCTGCACAACACAGTTTTACTATATGGTTATTTGAGCTACTGTCACTTTTCTGTCAGCTTGAACTAGTCTGGCCATTCTCCTCAGACCTTTCTCATTAACAAGACGTTTTCACGCACAGAACTGCCACTCTCTGGATGTTTTTTTGTGGCACTATTCTCAGTAAACTTTAGAGACGGTTGTGTTTAAAAAATCCCCAGAAGACAAAATATTTCCAAGATACTCAAACTACCCCATCTGGCACCAAATATTTCCATGGTCAAAATCACTTGGATCACACTTCTTCCTTATTCTGATAAACATCTGAACCTCTTGACCACATCTGCATGTTTTATTCATTGAATTGCTGCCAATTGATTGGCTGATTAGATATTTACATTAATGAACAGGAGTACAGGTGTACCTAATAAAATGCCATTGATTGTATGTTGTTAACGGGGTTCAGTGGCACAACAGTTACAGGACCTTGAAACCAAAAAAAACAGGTGCTAGAAATATGAAACCAAAACAGAAAATCATTGAGTTTGAAGAACAGAGTTAATATTTCAGAAAAATGAGTCAATGACTATTTGCCTGAATTGCATAAGAGGAAAAAGAAGTTAGATTTAAGGTGAAGGTGGGAAGCCTCAAAGAAGACCACAACCTTGTTGTGCATTGGGAGGCTTGCATACCTCAATGACCTGGAGAGCGATGCTGGCTGGAGTAAGGACATTGTACTTTGGCTCTTGGTAGGGTCACCCATGCCAAACATGCCAAAGGGTGGAAGCCAGAGTAAGAGTGGTTCACCGGTCCTCCAGGTTCGGCTCAGGGCTGACAACCCTGACTAGTCAAAAAGAAAACTGTTATAGAAACAGCAATGAAGAATCCCTCTGCATCTGTGTGCGGCAGTCTTCCTGAGTCTCCACCTGAGAGTCGCGTGGCTGACATTCGTGAAAACTGAGAGGAAGTTACTGACTCAATGTAGTAAGCCCTGAACACTGCCAAGACCAAGACCAAGACCAAAATTGGCCAAGGACAGACAGGAGGAGGACCCTCATTGCTGAACTGAACGCCAGCAGGCATAACGGGCAGTAAGTGAGAAGGCGGGAAGGCAGGGCTGTTGTGTTGATAAACTGTTGATAAAGCCATTTGCTTGGTAGAGACTAACATTAGATTGAGGGACCACCTTGCACCGCACCTTCATCCTGTCCTCTGAAATGCATCTAAGCTTCCAGTTGCTTGTCATTTCAATTCTCCATCTTACTCCAACTTGGACCTATTTGTCAGTGGTCTTTTGTGCTTTTCCACTGAGTCTGAACATAAACTTAAGAACTAAAATTTTGTCTTCCATCTGGGAATGCTGCAGTCTTCTGAACTCCTTCACTGTGATCTGTCTATTGAATATTGTTGTAAAGCAAAGAAAGATGACTGTTTTCTTTATTTCTTTGTAGGTTATGGTCTTCCCTTCGAGCAGAAATATCTTGCAGCAGCTGCAGAACTCAGCCCCTGTAATTTTTTTCTACTTGGTGGACCCTGTTTTGGGAAAGTTGAATGGATACAGTCTACACAAGGTGGTGTAATCGGTTTTAAACCTGTGTTTAACCAACTGAAGGTTCCAGGATCCAGGACAATGGATACATAACAGCATGTAACATATCTTGCTTTGCTGTAACTGTACAGACATGCTAATATAGTAGATATAAATGAAATTAACAAAATATACTGTGGTTGTTTAAAAGTTGTTTCTGGGCAGGTGAGAAGCAGTTTAGCTCAATTGGGAGGCTCAGTAGCTACTTCAAGGGAGCTTTAAGAGTAACCAAATTGGTATCGGATTGGTGTTGCATGTATATGTTCTATATAGATTAGATTAGATTATGAGGACACTCAGTCCTCGTTTATTGTCATTTAGAAATGCATGCATTAAAAAATGATACAATGTTCCTCCAGTGTGATATCACAGAAATACAGGACAGACCAAGACTAAAACTGACAAAACCACATAATTATAACATATAGTTACAACAGTGCAAAGCAATACCATAATTTGATAAGAGCAGACCATGAGCACAGTTTAAAAAAAAAAGTCTCAAAGTCCCGATAGCCCCGACATCTCACGCAGACGGTAGAAGGAAGAAAACTCTCCCTGCCATGAACCTCCAGCGCCGCAAACTTGCCGATGCAGCATCCTGGAAGCACCCGACCACAGCCGACTCTGAGTCCGTCCGAAAACTTCGAGCCTCCGACACTGAGCACCCCCTCTGCTGAGTGCTTCGACCCCGCCCTGGCCGCTGAGCAACAGGCAAAGCCGAGGATTCGGGGCCTTCCCCTCCGGAGATTTCGGATCACACAGTAGCAGCGGCAGTGAAACAGGCATTTCAGAAGTTTCACCAGATGTTCCTCCATGCTGTCACGTCTGCCTCCATCAAATCAGAATTGTGCATGGCACCCTACTTGACAGACTATAGATATCATTCACCGGAGTGGCCGTGCGCGCATTGTTGCGTCGCCATCTTCTCCTCCCCTCTGTGCAAGCAGATGAGTTAGTCTAATTTAACGGCATAGTCAGCACTGACGTAGTAGGCCGAAGGGCCTATTCCCCGCTGTACTATATTCCAGACCAGATAAGATGGAGATTTTTTTTCTCTTCCAAAGGGTATATGTGAATTAGTTGTATGCTTTTCAAAAATTAGTGTTAGTTTCATGGTCACTTTTACTCTTTAAAAAAAAATCTGTCTAATTGCTCCTATCAAAATGAATTCTGATGGTTTGTTCTTATTTTCTACCAGTGAGCAGTTCAATTATTGAATTCACTTCCTTTCCTTGCAGGATCTTGGAACACAAGAAATTTGGGAAGTGGTGATTCCAACAGACACACAAAAAATTGTGATTGTGAAGGGAAAGCGATCGAATGAACATGTGCACTCTCAAGGCCGAGTCATGGGAGATCGGAGCGTCCTTTATAAGGTACTGGCAGTAACCATACCATACTTTTAGCTTGCCTCTGCTATAACCTTATACATGTTAATGTCATTTTAATTTCAGTATTAGGCAGCATTTGAATGCGCCCACAGCATGCCATTAGTGCAGGGTATATGGTCAAACGCACGATGACTCAGGCTACAATTTAGCCCAAGTTATTTTCTCGACCTCTTATTGAAATATAGAAATCTGGCTGTAGTGAAAACCCAGGATTGTTCTGAACTGTACTCTCCTATCTCCAAATAGGAAAGTAAAAATAGATTGGCATTGCGAGTAGAAAATATGGAAGGATCTTTTAACTGTAGCAATGCATTATAACTATTATACATTGTTTTTATTGAAACATTTAATTTCCAACTGTTTTCTGATGTCTGAGTCTTGTTTTCCAGTATCTGAATCCTAACTTGCTGGCAGTGGTGTCTGAGAGCACAGATACGCACCATGAACGTGCCTTCATTTGCGTCTACCTTATTGATGGGGTGACTGGAAGAATCATTCACGAATCTGTGCAGCGGAAAGCAAGGGGACCTGTTAATGTTGTGCATTCAGAGAACTGGGTAGTGGTAAGGATGGAGAATATAGTAAATTGGGGGACTAGTTCATCTTCCACAACAAGCCTGTCATAGCCATTCAAATTTCACCCTCCAAATATTTTTGCTTCACTGCTCCTTCATCTTTCTCCTTTCATAATACCTCTTATTTCCTTTGCGTATATATAGCAATATGTATCTATATGTGATGTATGCTGTAGAAGCAAAAAAAGTTAAATTGGCGTGTTAGTTGGTTGCAGTGGGCGTTAGAATGGAGTTCAATCCAGACTTCAACTGAGATCCAGCTGAGTATGTTTCCAGTAAGAATTTCTAAATAATGATTTAAAATGGATAAAAATGATGAATGATCAGTTTGATATCTAGATTTGGAATAAAACATCGTTGTACGCTTTTAATCTTTTGATTCTATATACACGTTTTTAATCTTTTGATTCTATATACAAGTTTTCAAGTAAGCAAGTGTTTTGTTACTGAAATGCAACACTTGTTTGTGCATTAAGTTCTGATTTGTGTGTGAGTGGCACCTGAGTCTTAGCCGTGAGTGTGATTTTTCTACCATCAGTGGACACAAGACCTTTTTGGAATGAATACTACGTTGGGTGCTCGATCTCATTCGTTCACCTTCACCTGCTTTCAGTTGTTTCTCGTGAGCTGTTTGTTCTCTTCGACTGTTTCTTTGCTACGGTTAAATTAGCTTCTTGTGTCTGTCTATACTGGACTTGTAATGCATGACTCATTCCTAACTCTTCTGTCTGCTGTTCCTTTGCTAGTACAAGTATTGGAATACAAAATCCCGAAGGAATGAGATGACCGTTTTGGAACTATATGAGGGAACAGAGCAATACAACAGCACAGCGTTCAGTTCACTTGACCGTCCTTTCTCTCCCATCATCTTTCAGCAGTCGTATATATTTCCATCAGCCATCAGTCTGGTGGAATCCACAATCACAGAGAAAGGGATCACTAGTCGCCACCTGCTGAGTAAGTGGAAGACCTTTCTTGGTCACGCAATGGGGAGGGGAGCTGCAGAGTGGGGCCTCTCCGTTCTGGGCTGATGGGACACAAGACAGGCACAGTTACTGTGCTATATGTCATGCTGAATGCTTGATTTTTTTGGATTATTTGTTATTTATTTCTTGAGATACAGCAAAGAATACGTCCTTCTGGCCTTCAAGCTACACCGTGCCACCCAGCAACTCCCGAATAAACCCTAGCCTAATCACGGGACAACTTACAATGAACAATTCACCTACTAACCAATACATCTTTGACTGTGGGAGGAAACGGGACCACCAGGAGGAAACCCACGCAGTCACGGGGAGAACATACAAACTCCTTACAGACAGTGGCGGAAATTGAACCCGGTTCAGTGGTAGTGTAAAGTGTGTTAACCACTACACTACTGTGCTGCCCCAAAAAAGTCAAGCATTCCATAAATTAAATTGCCAGTTTTATGGTTATTGATTTGTTATTTGCTGATTTTTGAACTCCTCTAACATATCTTAAATTTCTGCATGTTGCTAATGGTTTATTTGCTACAGTTGGCATATTGTGATAGCAGACCCAAGGAATGAGTGCAGAAGTGATTTGTAGGGACTGTCTCGAGATTGATTGATTTTTGTTACAGGAAGAAATAAATGGATGGATGCATAGTGGAGTTTAGAAATAATTGAAAGGTCTTATAAAGCAAAGTAGGCTAAACTTGCTAGCATCATTGTTCATTCAGAAATTTGATGGTAGCGATGAGGAGAGGGGGGTGTCCTGGGTAATGGAGAGGGTTGGGGGGGGGGAATTGTCCTTAGTGATAGATGCCACCTTTTTGAGGCATTGCCTTTTGAAGATGCCCTCTGCTGGGGATGGAGCTGCCCGGGTTAGCAACTTTCCAATCCTGTGCAGTGGCTCTCCATACCAGACAGCGATGCCACCAGTTAGCCTATTCTCCACAGTACATCTGTAGAAATTTCCTAGAGCCTTTGGTGAAATATCAAGTCTTCTCAGACTCCTCATGAAATGTAGCCGCTGTCGTACTCTCTGTGTAATTGCATCAGTATGATAGGCCCAGGACAGATCTTCAGAGATGTTAACACCCACGAACTTGAAGCTGCTCACCCTTCCAATGCTGATCCCTCGATGAGGACTGGTATGTGTTCCCTCGACTTCCCCTTCCTGAAGTCTGCAGTCACTTCCTTGGTCTTACTGATACTGAGTTGTTGTGGAGCCACTCAGCTAGCTGATCTGTCTCACTACTGTACGTCTCTTCGTCACTCTGTGAAATTATGCCAACTATGGTTTTGTGATTAGCAAATTTATAGATGGTGTTTGAGCTGTGCCTAGCCACACAGTCATGGGTGTAGGTAGTAGAGCAGTGGGCTAAGAACACATCCTTGAGGTGCACTGGCGTTGACTGTCAGTGATTGTACGGATGATTTAAACGCCGGGCCGATGGATTGAACAGGTAGTGGGTCGGGACTGGACGTGAGAGTTGAGCCAGTTCTGCTCACTGCTCTGTGACATTTGCTCTGCTCTTCGCTGTGATGAGGCTGTGTGCCTGCTTTGGCTGCTCCATGCTTTGTGTCTGCAAGCTCCGCGACCTTTACTCTGCTGTGTGCCTTTCTGGGCTTTGGGTCTATGGACTCACTTTCATTCTGAATGCTTTTTGCTTGCTTTTACTGTTTGCACAATTTGTTTTTTTTTTTCTCTTTGCACGTTGAGTTTGTTGGATTTTGTTTTATAATGGGTTCTTTTGGGTTTTTTCTCTTGCGACTGCTCGTGAGGAGACAAATCTCGAGGTTGTATAATGTATTGCATACTTTGATAATAAATGTACTTTGAGGAGGAGGTGTTATTTCCAATCTGCACTGACTCTCTCCTGATAAGGAAGTCAAGGATTGAGTTGCAGAGAAGGTACAGAGGCTTTAGTTTTGAGGCTTTAGAGCGCAAGTATTGATGAGATAGGCTGAATGAATCTCTGGTGGCAATAGGATGCTACCATTCTATATACCAGTGAATGATGGATTTGGATTGACTCATTGTGTCCCCAGTTAATCTTTCATTCTAATCAGTACTTTCCTGTCTGTCAGTTGCATTGCACTCTGGAGGAATTCTTTCTTTACCAAAAGCATTTTTGGATCCTCGGCGGCCAGAAGTTCCATCAGAGCAAAGCCGGTAAGTTGACACAGTCCCATATTTGGTACAGGAAATGTGTTCAGTTGATCAGGTAAACCCCGCAGAGATTTGTGAAGATGGGTCACAACAGAAGAACTTTTTTTGAAGATTATTGAGAAGTACCTTGGAGAATACTCACAGCTGTTGATCACCTTTAGATCAAAAAAGGATTTGGCAATGTCCTCATGAGATGAAGTTTGCTAATGCTAGAACTTGATGTGGGGGTGGTTGAAGAGGATTTATTGATGTGGCTAGTTAGTTGGTTGAATGGCAGGAGGGATGATTGGCAGGATGTCATCAGTGGGATCTCTCAAGGGTCCATGTTACAGCAATAACTATTCACCATGTCTTTGACACTAGTTCATATCTGAATTTATCAATGGCAATATTCAAGGCAGCATTAACTTACAAAGCGATAAATGATAAAACCAGCCATGTCATGTGTGTACCTAAAAAGGACAGAATATTATACTTGATAGATGGTAAAATTATCAAAGCTGAAGTCCAAAGAAATTGAAAGGTCTTGGTATGTAGATTATTAGCAGGCGAAGAAGATAATGAATGCTGACCGTTGTATCTTAAGGACAGGAGACAGAGCTTGTTCTTTAGCTATAAATGTGCTGATTAGCACACATTTAGAATCTCGTTTAAAAATACTTCCTGGAATTTAGGAGCGTGGCATGGATCTGAGAGATGGTTTCAGGGTATTAATTAAAGTGATTTAGGCTAGATAGAGATAACTATTTGGGCCAAGACCCTTCATCAGCTTCCCTTTAATGGTCCTGATGAAGGGTCTCAGCCTGAAACATTGACTGTTTTTCCCTTACATTGATGCTGTCTTACTTGATGAGTTCCTCCAACTTTTTGTGTGTATTGCTCAAGATTTCCAGCATCTGCAGGATCTCTTGTATTAAAGATAACAATTTCTGCTGATCGGGATGATCTGGGAATAGTGGGCAATAGACTAAATATTAGAATTGGGTTTTCAGAAGTGAAATTAGGATTCATGTGTATGCGAATGAGGTAGCCAGAAATGGGACCCTTTCTGAAAGCAGGAATTATTGTTGATTGAATATTAATATCAGATTTTTAGCCAAGGCATTAAGAGATGTGGAGAACTGTTCACAGATCAAGAATGATATCATTGAATGGAAGGAGGTACCCCTGTTCCTGTCCTGCTATTTTTAACCTGTCATAGTGCTTTGTAACTCAAGAATTTTAAGTCATTTTTTACTTTAACCACTTATTATTTTCTCTTTCAGAGAGGAGAATTTGATTCCTTATGCTCCTGAACTACCAATCCGATCAGAATGGTATATCAACTACAATCAGTCTGTTTCCAGAGTACGGGGGATTTACACAGCTCCATCTGGTCTGGAGTCCACTTGCCTTGTGAGTGTGCAGCAGCCTTCTGTCTGTCAGTCTTTGACAGCACATATCACTAAGGACAATCAGTGATGACCATTAATGCCTTTGAGTCTGGTTCTATTGTAGCCAGCCACGGAACCAGTTTATTGTACTGGTTGATCTGGTGCATGTGGTGCATGGCTGCCAAACTGCAGTTTACTGTGTGTTAGTGAAAACTAGCAATTTAAGAATTATAAAGGACCCAGATCCGTTCAAGTGCTGAAGGTTTATTCAATCAAGAGAACAGAGGAAAGCATCCATTATTGTACCTTCTAGTTAATCTCCAGCTTTTACAGATGAATAATTTTAACAATTGATTACATAGATACTCAGCCAGCTGCCTAATAAGGTATAGTGAAAGAATTTAACCACCTTCTAACAGATGATAGATAGTTCTGGGATGTCTGTCTCATCTTATTCACCAGACACCCTGCTCACTGACTCTGAGCCAAACCAATGGCTGTTAGTATACATTAACCTTGTTTATCTGCTTGACAGGCAGGGGCCCAACTAGTCAGTTCTGTCTGAGACCACAGAAATGGAATGTGATCGTGTCCCAATGCGTGACTGTCCTCCATTCTGTAACACATACTTGTGCATTACTACTTGTACAAATATTGCAGTGTTGTTTTTGCCTTAGCAATCAGTCACACTGTTAGTTTCTTATTGCCTACTTTTGTTAACAGCATCACTCTTAAATCCATAGGGTAAATAGAATATTGTGAGCACTTGATATCAAAGGCAGCTTTATGTTAAATAGTTTACAAACAAACACTATGCCATGTGCTATGTATATCTATTTATTTTATTGCTTGGCTGAAATCACTTGGCCACATCTGAATATAGGGACTTTTATAAGACATAGGAGTAGAATCAGGCCATTCGGCCCTTTGAGTATACTCTGCCATTTCATCATGGCCAACCCATTTCCCTCTTAACCCCATTCTTGCCTTCTCCCTATAACCTTTAATGCCCTGCCTAATCAAGAACATATCACTGTCTGCTTTAAATGTACCCAGTGACTTAGCCTCCACAGCAGACTGAGGCAATGAATTCCACAGATTTTCCATCCCCTGGCTAACAAAATTCCTCCTTACCTCTAGCCTGAAAAGATATTCTTCTATTCTGAGTCTGTGCCCTCTGGTCCTAGACTCACCCACCAAAGGAAACACCTTCACCTTCATCTTGGACTTTCAACATTCAATCCCCCTTCAATCCTCCTTCTTGGACTTTCAACATTCAATTCCAACTAGTACAGGCCCAAATCACTGCTCAAATGATAACCCTTTCATTCCTGGAATCATTCTTATGAACCTCCTCTGAACCTTCTCCAATGTCAGCACATCCTTTCTTGAATAAGTGGTCCAAAACTGCTCACAATACTCCAAGTGAGGTCTCACCAGTGCCTTTTACAGCCTCAGCATTACATCTTTGCATTTGTATTCTAGTCCTCTTGAAATGAATGCTAACATTGCATTTGCCTTACCACCAATTCGACCTGCAAACTAACCTTTAAGCAATCCTGTGTAAGCATTTCCAAATCCCTTTGCATCTCATATTTTTGAATTTTCTCCCCGTTAAGAAAATAGTCTATGTTCTTGTTCCTTCTACCAAAGTGCATAACTATACACTTCCTGACAGTGTATTTCATCTGCCACTTCTTTGCCCATTCTCCTCATCTGTCTAAGTCCTGCAGCCTCTGCTTCTTTAACACTACCTGTTCCTCCACCTATCTTTGTATTATCCACAAACTTGACCACAAAGCAATGAATTCCATCATCCAAATCATTGACATACAATGTAACAAGAAGCTGTCCCAACACAGACCCCTGCGGAACACCAGTAGTCACTGGCAGCCAGTCTGAAAAGGATCCATTCTTTGCCTCCTGCCAATCAGCCAATGCTCTATTCATGCCAGTATGTTTCCTGATATACCCCGAGCTTTTATTTTGTTTGGCAGCCTCGTGTGGCACCTTGTCAAAGGCCTTATGAAAATCCAAGTACACAACATCCACCAATTCTAGTTTGTCTATCCTGTTTGGGGATTCAAAGAATTCCAACAGGTTTGTCAGGCAAGATTTTCCTTAAGGAAACCATGCTGACTTTGGCCTGTTTTGTCATATGCCTTTCAAGTACCCCGAAACCACATCCTTAACAATCAACTCCAACTTCATAATGTTTCAGACTCTATTCCTAGCACTGTAATCTTTAATAACTTGCCTAAATTGGGATTTCAGTAGCATACACAATTACTGCAGATTATTCCATTTTACAGCTAATGGTGGAACTCCTCAATCATACAGGTAGATGCTGTGTGTTTCTCGTCCAGGCATGATCAAGGCCTTGAAAGAAAACAAGTAATTAGTGCAACCATTCCTTGGAAGGGCTGAGCCCAACAGGAGCTTTGTTATAGTGGGAAGAGAATCACTGGCACCCTAGATCTAACCAGTGAGTATGTTTTTTTGTTTATTTCAGGTTGTTGTCTACGGATTGGACATTTTCCAGACACGAGTTTATCCATCAAAGCAATTTGATGTTTTAAAAGATGATTATGATTACATGCTTATCAGCAGTGTTCTCCTTGGACTGGTTTTTACAACCATGATCACAAAGCGCCTTGCGCAGGTGAAGCTTCTGAATCGAGCCTGGCGATAGATGTCATCACATTATAAGAATATAGTTGTCTCCTCGTTGAGTGGAGCCGAAGATGGGTGCAACCTTAATAAGGACACAAATGTTCTTATGCCCATGTACATACTATGTATATTTTTGGTAACACACTCTCAGTTGGAAACAGAGTGACGGACACTTTCACGAGCAGATTTTATGAAAAGTTGGTTTCATTGTTGTAAAAATTAATTTGTATCTATTGATCAGAATTTTTTTGAGATGAATGGTATTTTTGTTCATGTAAAATGGCTAGGAGATGAAAGGGGAACTTTTGAAGGTAATGTGTAACAATTAATGACTGCTGAATTTGAATGTTTCCTGGTGCTCTGCTTTTAATCTTTAGCCTTTGCTGCATTTTTAGAACTGGTTGATACTTTATTTGAAGATGGATGTTGCCTCTAGCTCAGGTTCCCTATAAATATGAATGCTGGACACTAGCTTCATTGTCCCTCATTGGACAGAAAACCTTGGTCTTTTTGTCTAACGTTCTGATAATGTCCCTTCAGTCTAATTCTCATCTGTGAGGCAGGATACACACCGTTTTGGTAAGAGCTGAGTTCACCATGCCACTAGGTGATGTTGTCTTCCCCGTAACACCATCCACCCTTCAGCATCATCTGCAATCCCAAAACAATTAATTGGATAATAAACTACTGACTTACATCTTTTAATGACGCGGTTATGTTTACCTCTTCCCTAAGTGAAATAAGAAAAGTTTCTATAATTGCATGTTGATAATATTTGAGGTGATTGATGTGGGACAGTTGATTGATTCTTGCAAGAATTTGCAAAGTGTACTGTTATTTTTTTTAATTGTATTGCCAAGTTGGTGTGTGAGGAAGTTTGCAATTGTTGAGTGAATCTCCACCCAACAAATGTGTGAAAGAGAAAAAAAAGTGAAAAAAAATTGACATTTGAAGGTGTACAATAAGAATAGAGGACTTAAACTGTTTTGGATATTTAATATTTGACTGCTGAAAATCTGACTTTGACAGAGATTTAGAGTCAATTTAAAATGTGCAATGGATGAGTGAATTAACAGAATTTTAAGCCTGAATACCTGAGAGTCTAATTATTTGCCCAAGTTGCATCATTGTTTTATAAGAAAGTGGGGGGGGGGGTTTCAAATGATCATTGTAACCTTCTCCTTGTTAGGTGTTTTACTCCCTCCATTGCCTAAAATTTAAATACAGCCACATCAAAAACATTGATACTGAACTGATAATGCATTAAAATTAATGCATTGAAATTTGTTAAATAGAGATAGTAATTTATGTTTGAGATATTGTTTTTGAAACCATTAAATGTTACTGTGACACTGAACTTGGTTTTCTCCTCCTTTAATTGTAGTTGGTGTGTGGGATGGGAAATAACAAAATCCACAGTAATATGTCAGAGAAATTGTTGGATTTGTTGTTGACACGTATGGACCATTACTTTTTCTTTTCACTGTGGGCTGCAGTGTATTTTTTGATCTTTATTCTAATTTCAGCATTTTAAATTTATAACATTTGTAAAGGTTATCAATGTCCTGGCATTTAATACAATGGCTGGGTTTTGCTACAGCGAGCTCTCATCTTTGTTATAAAAAATAATTGTGTACCTTGCAAACCAAATAACATCTGTGAAATAGCAAGGCCCACAAGAACAATGAGACAAATAACTGTCTTGGATATGTTGATTGACAGAAGTGTGGGCCAGATAACTGCAGAGATCTCCTGGCTCCAGTATAATGGATCATTTGTTTCCTCGAGTGAACAGATAATATTTCTGACAATACAGCACTCAGTACTGTCCTAAATTCTCATATTGGGTTATGTGCTTGATACAGATTAGAATCCTCAAACTCTTGAGTTTTATTAATGAATCAAGGTCAACAGCTTGCAAATACAGTAAGTTACTGTGGGCAGAACATTCACGAAAGTGCATATTTACTGTTTGTGAAGATTGCCTTCAATCTTTTCTCAAGGTGCATTTTGGAAATTTTAATGTACAATTTACCCTAAGATCTTCAAATGGGTTTATGCCTAAATAGACAAATGCAAAACCACAGTCTTGGATGCTATGTAGATTTTGGCCTTTCTGCTCTTTTTTTGTTGCCTAGATGATTTTCCTATGGCAAAGGAAATTATAGTTCAGATCTGAAAATTTCAGTGATGTAAGAAGGATTTATAGCCAGTATCTCAGTATTTCAGAGGGAGGAAAAAAATGAAAATTCACTTGTGCTTTCATTATTGCTGCTTTTCTTGTCTCATGAACAATCTAGGTTAGATCAATGCAAAACTGTCAACAATTAATTTCAAAACGATCTTAATTTTTCTCACAATAATTAATAGCGCATGTGAAATAGTGGAATTGGATGGAGGTGGAGGAATAACATGGTCCAGATAAAAAATATCGTGTTGGAGACCTAAACTTGTAGATTTGATATAATTGATATTTTACGTTAACTATTTTTGCAATTGTGTATGTCGTTGGTTTCCCCTTGTGTTCTTTTACGTATTTATTCGCATGTTATTCTTAGTTTTGACCATCTTTGGCTTGGATGTACGTTTGTATGTTCAATTGTAATAAACTAGGGGTCGATACAGCGCAGCTGAAAATGAGCCATGTCACCTGACTTTTTTAACGCCAGGAATTTCAAAGCTAAAACACCAAAGAGGAAAGATTAAAGTTAATTAAGTTTAAAAATGTGGGAAAACAAGTCGAAAACATGATTCGCCCCCCCCCCCCTCCCCCCTTGTTCTGATGAAGTGAGACCTATGTATTTCGAGAGCTCAATAGCCGGGAAGAGCTGAAGGTCTCGTTGCTCGGAGGGTTTGGCAGTCCGGAACCGCTTGCGCTGCGCACCAGCGGTGTAACGCGCCTGCGCATGGTTCTTCTCGGAAGGTTCAGTCCGTTGCACTGGTCTGCCCACGGAAGATGGCGCAGAACTCGGCTTCGGCCCAGCAGCCTGATCCCGACTGGAGTGCCGCCGTCCGCCCGCTTCTCGCTGCTTCCTATTCCACCTTTGAGCCGCGAGATATTTCTCAGCTCTTCAGCTCGGTCATAAACAGGTAACGTGAGAAATCGTGTTTCACAGACGGCCAGGGAGGAGGAAGCCGACTGGGTCAGTCCCAGCATCAACCCTGGGCCGTCGGGCTTCCCGTTGCTTCTGTGGCCGTACGAGACCACTAGCTGCACATACGGTCTTTGATTCTAACGGGGTATCTGAGCGAATGTCAGGATACAGCTGCAAATCCCTCGGCCTAAAACAACAGCCGGGAACTTTCTAGAATACGATGGAAAGGAGGGGAGGTGCCGCGGTGTTTTACAAACCGCACCCCTTGTTCTTTAGCATTGATAGAATTTATGCCCTTCCGGCTCTACAATACTCCGCACCCTTATTCTGTTTTCATTTCATAACGACTTGCATATAAACAATGCGATTATCCCCCAACGTTTCACTAATTACATTTGGATTGCGATCAGTGGCAGAAACGCGGGGATGCCCAGAGAAGTGGTTTTAATGAAGGTCAAAGGAGGCGGTAGGGTTTAGGGAAGGGATTTCAGGAGCCAAACTGCCTGCCTCGGCCGCCAGTGGCCGGGACTTAGAAACAAAGAACGTTCAGGAAGCTGGGGTAGAATGATAAAGTTCAGTCAGTTGGATAAGATTGATTTGAAATAAGCTATTTAGCGCCTATATTGCTTGCTCATCAGACATGAACAGTGCTATATAATTTTTAGTGATTGGCTGCACCGGAGTTGTATTACTCCTGTGATTTTCTTACTGGCAAGATCCAAATTAATGAAGTTCGTGTATCTAGGTGCCTGGTAATCTGGAGAGTTTGCACAAGTTCCCTCCCAATATTTCCAGAGGCTTGCCACAAATAAATGGAGCAAGCCAGAGGAATCTGCATCACTGAGTATTTTTCTCTACTGGTTAAAACTCTGAGACAGTCAGTATCGGTGGAAAGAAAAATCATTTTATTATCTCTCAAAGCAGGAAAAGTTTAAAAATAAAATATTACTGTGAAGTCATGGGGGGGGGGGGGAGAGGAGAGTTAGAAAAAATTGCAAAATGATGGGGACCAGGATAAATTCTTCTTTCTTTCTGTCTCATATTTTCTCCAGGGGTGGTCATTAGGTAAATACAAAATGTCTGAAAGGGTGTTTGGGGGGGAAAGCAGAGAGGTGGTTTCTGCCAAATTGCTCTCACAACAGAAGGTATAGAACCAATAGTGAAATAGTCTTCTCTGGCTGTAATCGTTAGAGCTTTATAAAAAGCCTTAACCTAGATCTCCCGAGAATACCAAGATGGTCATCCTTCCTGCCATTGTTTCTCTTTCTCCACATCTTTCTGTTTTAATTTGCAGTCACTTCACAGTCGTCCAGTCTTGTGTGTTCCAGGACTAAAGAGTAATGCCATCAGATAATTATTGCTTTTGTTTTGCTGAGTATTCTTTACCATTCTTATGAATCCTTTCATATTTTTTCTGTATGCTTGTATTTTGTTCCTCTATCTGTCTTGTACAGAGTCTTCCTGTTCATTTGGAGCAGTGGTATCACAAAATATTCACTCACGTTTATATTTATATAAAAGCCTAGATTTTCTGCTCATAGTCATACTTTATTAATCCCGGGGGAAGTTGGTTTTTGTTACAGTTGCACCATAAATAATAAATAGTAATAGAACCATAAATAGTTAAATAGTAATATGTAAATTATGCCAGTAAATTATGAAATAAGTCCAGGACCAGCCTATTGGCTCAGGATGTCTGACCCTCCAAGGGAAGAGTTGTAAAGTTTGATGGCCACAGGCAGGAATGACTTCCTATGACGCTCAGTGCTGCATCTCAGTGGGATGAGTCTCTGGCTAAATGTACTTCTGTGCCCACCCAGTACATTATGTAGTGGATGGGAGACAGTGACCAAGATGGCATGCAACTTAGACAGCATCCCCTTTTCAGACACCACCATGAGAGAGTCCAGTTCCATCCCCCACAACATCACTGGCCTTACGAATGAGTTTGTTGATTCTGTTGGTGTCTGCCACCCTCAGCCTGCTGCCCCAGCACACAACAGCAAACATAATAGCACTGGCCACCACAGACTCGTAGAACATCCTCAGCATGTTAAAGGGCCTCAGTCTCCTCAGGAAATAGAGACGGCTCTGACCTTTCTTGTAGACAGCCTCAGTGTTCTTTGACCAGTCCAGTTTATTGTCAATTTGTATCCCCAGGTATTTGTAATCCTCTACCATGTCCACACTGACCCCCTGGATGGAAACAGGGGTCACCGGTACCTTAGCTC
Organism: Mobula birostris; assembly: GCF_030028105.1. Classification (NCBI taxonomy): domain Eukaryota; kingdom Metazoa; phylum Chordata; class Chondrichthyes; order Myliobatiformes; family Myliobatidae; genus Mobula; species Mobula birostris. The sequence continues at coordinate 20,721,951 of NC_092396.1, forward strand.
TCCTCAGGTCTACCACCAGCTCCTTAGTCTGTTTCACATTAAGCTGCAGATAATTCTGCTCACACCATGTGACAAAGTTTCCTACCGTAGCCCTGTACTCAGCCTCATCTCCGTTGTTGATGCATCCAACTATGGCAGTCATCCGAAAACTTCTGAAGATGACAAGACTCTGTGCAGTAGTTGAAGTCCGAGGTGTAAATGGTAAAGGAGCTGTCGGCTTTGGAGTTTGCTCCAAACAATATATAGTATTACTAATGCTACCAAAGGACTGTAGATCTCCCTATAATAAGATCCTAGTATCTCAGATATTGGTAGGCTGTGTTATTAATTAGAGATCTTTTGTGAGTGCAGTTATCCATAACAATAGATCCCAGTCTCCTGATCAACGGTGATCCCTGTTGATGGGGAGGGGGTGTGAGTTAGTGACAGTAATGCTACTGAATATCAAGGTACACTGATGACACTTTCTTGCTGAATGTGATGTGTGTTGCAATTGAGAATTTCCACTTGGGTTCAAAGTTCATAGTAAATTTTATTTTCAGGGTACATGTATAATAACATACAACCCTGAAATTCTTTTTCCTGTGGGCATACTCGGCAAATCTATAGAATAGTAACTATAACAAGATTCAGTGAAAGATCAAGTAGAGTTCAGATGATGACAAACTATGTAAATACAAATATAAATAAATAGCAATAAATAATGGGAACATGAAATAACAAGATAAAGAATCCTCGAAGTGAGGTCATTGGTTGTGGGCACATCTCAATAGATGGACAGGTAATGTAGTTACTGCATTTGGAGATCAGTTCATCTTCTACTCACTTAACTATTCTCAGTAACAGTGTCCACTGATAACCAAGTTCAGTACAGCAAATCGCGATCTGCCTCTGATACAGCAGCCTTGCCCCGAGATAATTGTTGTGCGGAGATTCTGATGGTAAATGTGTTAATACTTCTGCTGCAACATTGCAGAATGGAGGCTGTGCCAGTGTTTTGTGATGGATTTTAAAAAATTTGTGGAATTACTGTGAATATCGGCAGGAATGTTCTGCCTGATGTCTGAGAACATTTATTTCTAGGCAAAATCATTACATGCAAAGTATTTCAATTCTTTCAATATAGCTGTTCAAGTTGGTTGTCATGCTTTCTGCAGTATAATTATGACTCCAGTTCAACCAAACATAAAAGATTTATCCTGAAATTCTGAATGTGTTAGTGAAGATTATTTCCTCTCCAATAACTTCATAAGACCTGACATCAAGATTCTGGAGGCTGGATGGCTTGTGGAGGATCATTAACAGCAGTTTTCAGTCTCAGTTCCTCGTGCTGCATTTATCCAAATAAAGGGCTTTCAACTTCAAAATCTCAATATGGACTTTCAAGGTACACCAAAAGTGTGTTATTTTGATCAATATTTTAATATTGATTACTAAAGGGTGATATATGTGGTCTGTGGATGCAAAGCAATTCAAAAATATTCCCCACCCTTTTGTGTAATGCTTGATATGGGCAGACTCTGGACTATGTCTGTCTTCATCAGGCAGCTGGTTGTGGAGATGTTAACTGACTACATTAAAGAGAATTTTAATTGTGATCTTCAATTCTGAACAAGATAATCACCTGTTTAATTTAAAAATGGATCTATACAAATGTGTTACCTGCAAAATTCAAGTGAGAAAGTCAATATTGTCTCAATTGCTGACTAGAACACAGATGTGGCAGCAGTTACACTTATCATCCTTTAGGTTAAATTTTGATTGAAATTTACAGTGAGGCCCTAGATTATTTTCTTAAAGCATTTGAATTAGGAATAAAGGAAGGTAAATGGGATTGTGATGTCTGACTGGATTGATCACTGGAACAGGGTTATTTTGATTGTTATGTGTGGCCAGTATCTAATTTCTTAGTAAGAATCACAGCATAATGTACTTGGGAATTGTATATTTTTCCACATATATCATCCTTTAGTAATCAATATTAAAATATTGATCAAAATAACACTTTTTGTTATCTTGTAAGCACATATTGAGATTTTGAAGTTGAAAGCACTTTATTTGAATATATGCAGCATTTATAACACCATAGATAAATTAATGGTGGAAGCTAATGTGATCTAATAGATATTACAGAAACGTTGCAAAGGGATGAAGGTTAGGAATTGAATATTTCATGACTAACCTTTAGAAAGTCAAGCAAAATAGAACAGAAGATGGGATGGTACTCTTATTAAAGATTGGGATAAAATAGTAAAGGAAGTCTTTAGCTCAGAAATTCAGAGAGTAGTCAGTTTAAGTGAAGCTAAGAAATAACTGTCTGAGAATGTTGGGAGTTATAGAAAGGCCTCCAAAGGTAATTGGAATGCAGGAAAGTATAAATCAGGAAATTAGAGATGCGTATAGCAGTGAAATAATTGGAGACTTTAATTGATGTATAACTAATGTTAACTAATAGCTCAGAAACTGTGTAGCTTGGGTTGTTGATGGTGGGTTGAGTTGTTCTCTCATCTTGGCAATCCATTTGCGGACGTTTTGTCACCATATAAGGAGACATCAGCCTTTACCTAATAGAGTGGGCAGTGACTGTTCATGGTTTTCTGCTGCTGTAGCCCATACACTCCAAGGTTCAATGTGTTGTGCGTTCAGAGATGTTCTTTTGAACACAACTGTTGTAACATTGTCGCAAGCACATGGATGTCAGCCAGAGAGAGCACCGAGGAGAGTTTAAAAGGAGACGGTTATTTCTTCAGCGGTTTGATTGGGGCATGACTGCGCAAGCGCGTGGACGTCAGCCCGTGAGAACAGCGAGAAGAGTTTAAAAGGGGACATCTTATAGAGCGGGCGACAGAGTAGAGGGAGATAGAGTAGGAAGGCTTTGGCTCAGTGGGTCGAGGCAAGGTAGGTTGCCTGTGTAGAATACAGACAGGAAGAATGTGTGTGAGGCCGGTGTTCTGTAATAGGTGTCAGATATGGGAAGTCTGGAAGACTCCCAGCCCCCTGGACAGCCACATCTGCGCTAGGTGTGTCGAGCTGCAGCTCCTTGGGGACCACATAAGGGAACTGGTGATGCAGCTCAATGACCTTCGTCTGGTCAGGGAAAGTGAGAAGATGATAGAGAGGAGCTATAGGTATGTAGTCACACTGGGGCTTTGGGAGTCAGATAAGTAGATAACAGTCAGGAGAGGGAAGGGCAGGAGTCAGACGCTAGAGAGTACCCCTGTGGCTGTACCCCTCGACAATAAGTACTCCCGTGAGAGTACTGTTGGGGTGGGTGGCCTACCTGGGGGAAGCAACAGTGGCCACGCCTCTGGCACAGTGTCTGGCCCCGTGGCTCAGAAGGGCAGGAAAAGGAAGAGGATGGCAGCAGTGATAGGCGACTCTATAGTTAGGGGGTCAGACAGGCGATTCTGTGGAGGCAGGAAAGAAACACGGAGGGTAGTTTGCCTCCCAGGTGCCAGGGTCTGGGATATTTCTAACCATGTCCTCAATATCCTAAAGTGGGAAGGAGAACAGCCAGAGGTCGTGGTACATATTGGTACCAATGAAAACAACAGGAATTCTGCAGATGCTGGAAATTCAAGCAACACACATCAAAGTTGCTGGTGAACGCAGCAGGCCAGGCAGCATCTGTAGGAAGAGGTGCAGTCGACGTTTCAGGCCGAGACCCTTCGTCAGGACTAACTGAAGGAAGAGTGAGTAAGGGATTTGAAAGTTGGAGGGGGAGGGGGAGATCCAAAATGATAGGAGAAGGCAGGAGGGGGAGGGATAGAGCCAAGAGCTGGACAGGTGATAGGCAAAAGGGGATACAAGAGGATCATGGGACAAGAGGTCCGGGAAGAAAGACAGGGGGGGGGGGACCCAGAGGATGGGCAAGAGGTATATTCAGAGGGACAGAGGGAGAAAAAGGAGAGTGAGAGAAAGAATGTGTGCATAAAAATGAGTAACAAATGGGATACGAGGGGGAGGTGGGGCCTTAGCGGAAGTTAGAGAAGTCGATGTTCATGCCATCAGGTACCAATGACATAGGCAGCAAAAGGGAGGAGGTCCTGACAGCAGACTACAGGGAGTTAGGAAGGAAGTTGAGAAGCGGGACCACGAAGGTAATAACCTCGGGATTACTGCCTGTGCCACGTAACAGTGAGTATAGGAATAGAGTGAGGTGGAGGATAAATGTGTGGCTGAGGGATTGAAGCAGGGGGCAGAGATTCAGATTTTGGGATCACTGGGACCTCTTTTGGGGCAGGAGTGACCTGTACAAAAAGGATGGATTGCACTTGAATCCCAGGGGGACCACAATCCTGGCAGGGAGGTTTGCTAAGGCTATTGGGAGAGTTTAAACTTGGATTGCTGGGGAGTGGGAACCAAACTGAAGAGATGAAGAAAGATGTAGAGAAAGCTTGGAGACAGTGTGAGAGGGTGGATAGACAGGTGATAGAAAAGGGACGCGCTCAGACCAATGGTTTGACGTGTGCCTTTTAATGCAAGAAACATCATGGACAAAGCGGATGAGCCTAGAGTGGGGATCAGTAGTTGGAGCTATGATGTTGTGGTCATTACAGAGACTTGGATGACTCGGGCAGGAATGGTTACTTGAGTGCCAGGCTTTAGATATTTTAGAAGGGACAGGGAGGGAGGCAAAAGAAGTGGGGGTGTGACACTGTTGATCAGAGACAGTTTCACAGCTGCAGAAAAGAAGGAAGACATGGAGGGATTGTCTACGGAGTCTCTGTGGGTAGAAGTTAGGAACAGGAAGGGGTCAATAACTCTACTGACTCTTTTATAGACCACCCAATAGTAACAGGGACATTGGGGAGCAGATAGGGAAACAGGTTCTGGAAAGGTGTAATAGTAACAGGGTTGTCATGGTGGGAGATTTTAATTTCCCAAATATCGATTGGCATCTCCCTAGAGCGAGAGGTTTAGATGGGGTGGAGTTTGTTAGGTGTGTTCAGGAAGGTTTCTTGACACAATATGTAGATAAGCCTACAAGGGGAGAGGCTGTACTTGATCTGGTATTGGGAAATTAACCTGGTCAGGTGTCAGATCTCTCAGTGGGAGAGCATTTTGGAGATGGTGAGCACAATGCTATCTCCTTTACCATCGCATTGGAGAGGGATAGGAACAGACAAGTTAGGGAAGCGTTTAATTGGAGTGAAGGGAAATAGGAGGCTATCAGGCAGGAACTTGGAAGTATAAATTAGGAACAGGTGTTCTCAGGGAAATGTACGAAAGAAATGTGGCAAATGTTCAGGGGATATTTGCGTGGAGTTCTGCATAGGTATGTTCCAGTGAGACAGGAAAAGGATGGTAGGTTACAGGAACCGTGGTGTACAAAGGCTGTTGTAAATCTAGTCAAGAAGAAAACGGCTTATGAAAGGTTAAAAAAAACTAGGTAATGATAGAGATCTAGAAAATTATATGGCTAACAGGAAGGAGCTTAAGAAAGAAATTAGGAGAGCCAGAAGGGGCCATGAGAAGGCCTTGGCGGACAGGATTAAGGAAAACCCCAAGGCATTCCACAAATATGTGAAGAGCAAGAGGATAAGATGTGAGAGAATAGAACCAATCAAGTGTGACAGTGGAAAAGTATGTATGGAACCGGAGGAGATAGCAGAGGTACTTAATGAGTACTTTGCTTCAGTATTCATGACGGAAAAGGATCTTGGCGATTGTAGGGATGACTTGTAGTGGACTGAAAAGCTTGAGCATGTAGATATTAAGGAAGAGGACGTGCTGGAGCTTTTGGAAGGCATCAGGTTGGATAAGTCACTGGGACAGGACGAGATGTACCCCAGGCTACTGTGGGAGGCAAAGGAGGAGATTGGTGATCCTCTGGCGATGATCTTTGTATCATCAGTGAGGACGGGAGAGGTTCCAGAGGATTGGAGGGTTGTGGATGCTGTTCCATTATTGAAGAAAGGGAGTAGGGTTAGCCCAGGAAATTATAGACCACTGGGTCTTACTTTAGTGGTTGGTAAGTTGATGGAGTCCTGAGAGGCAGGATTTCTGAACATTTGGAAAGTCTTAATATGATCAGGAATAGTCAGCATGGCTTTGTGAAAGGCAGGTCGTGCCTTTCGAGCCTGATTGAATTTTTTGAGCATGTGACTGAACACATTGATGAAGGTAGAAGAGAAGATATAGTGTATATGGATTTCATCAAGGCATTTGAGAAGGTATCCCATGCAAGACTTATTGGAAAAAGTAAGAAGGCATGGGATCCAAGGGGACATTGCTTTGCGAATCCAGAACTGCCTTGCCCACAGAAGACAAAGAGTGGTTGTAGATGGGTCATATTTTGCATGGAGGTTGGTGACCATGGTGTGCCTCAGAGATCTGTTCTGGTACCCCTACTCTTTGTGATTTTTATAAATGATCTGGAAGAGGAAATGGAGGGATGGGTTAGTAAATTTGCTGATGACACAAAAGTTGGGGGTGTTGTGGATAGTGTGGAGGGCTGTCAGAGGTTACAGCGGGACATTGATAGGATGCAAAACTGGGCTGAGAAGTGGCAGATGGAGTTCAACCCAGGTAAGTGTGAGATGGTTCATTTTGGTAGGTCAAATGTGATGGCAGAATATAGTATTAATGGTAAGACTTGGCAGTGTGGAGGATCAGAGGGATCTTGGGGTCCGAGTTCATAGGACACTCAAAGCTGCTGCGCAGGTTGACTCTGGTTAAGAAAGCATACAGTGCATTGGCCTTCATCAATCGTGGGATTGAGTTTAGGAGCCGAGAGGTAATGTTGTGGCCGTATATGACCCTGGTCAGGCTCCACTTGGAGTACTGTGCTCAGTTCTGATTGCCTCACTACAGGAAGGATGTGGAAACCATAGAAAGGGTGCAGAGGAAACTTACAAGGATGATGTTGCCTAGATTGGGGAGCATGTCTTATGAGAATAGGTTGAGTGAACTTGGTCTTTTTTCCTTGGAACGATGGAGGATGAGAGGTGACCTGATAGAGGTATATAAGATGATGAGAGGCATTGATCGTGTGGATTGTCAGAGGTTTTTTCCCAGGGCTGAAGTGGCTAGCACAAGAGGGCGCAGTTTTAAGGTGCTTGGAGGTAGGTACAGAGGAGATGTCAGGGGTAAGTTTTTTACACAGAGGGTGGTATGTGCATGGAATGGGCTGCCGGTGATGGTGGTGGAGGCATACGATATGGTCTTTTAAGAGACTCCTGGACAGGTACATGGAGCTCAGAAAAATAGAGGGCTATGGGTAACCCTAGGTAATTTCTAAGGTAAGGACATGTTTGGCACAGCTTTGTGGGCTGAAGGGCCTGTATTGTGCTGTAGGTGTTCTGTTTTTATGTTTCTGTTTGGTTACTTGAGTTACTGTCACCTTCCTGTCTGCTTGAACCAGTCTGGCCATTCTTCTCTAACCTCTCAGCAACAAGGTAATTTTGTCCACAGAACTGCTGCTCATCGGATGTTTTGCTGTTTATTGCAGCATTCTCTGTAAACTGTAGAGACTGTTGTGCATGAAATCCAGGAGATCAACAGTTTCTGAAATACTCAAACTATTTGTCTGGCACCAGCAATTATTCCATGGTCAAAGTCACTTAGATTACATTTCTTCCTTATTCTGCTGTTTGCACGGAACAACATTTGAATCACTTGACAATGTCTGCATGATTTTAGCATAGAGTTGATGCCACATGATTGATTGATTATATGTTTGCATTAAAGAGCAGTTGTGTCTAAAAGTGGCCGTGGTGTGAATTTCAGCATTTCAGATGATACATAATGACATCCTGGCTGCAGGTAGCACAGCCCCTGCAACTTGAGATTTAAAATTTATTAGTCCATAATGAGTCATTTCTATTATTTGCTTAGGTAAGTTAATTAGCTCATTTAACCAATTTCTGACTACTTTTAATTGCTTCTGAGGCAGCAATTCTTTATGTGAACTTTCTGTTTGGCTCTTAGCAGTCTCCATGGATTTGTTGGTTAGAATCTATCTGAAGGGGAACTCTTTTCTGTCTGTGCGCTGGCAGTTATAACTGCAGCATAATTTCATGTCAGAGGCTCAGGCACTTCGCTCGTGGCTAAGAGTGTGTTAAATATCTTTGTTAGGGCCTGTGCAATTTCTGCACTAGCCTCCCACAGGGTCCAAGGGAACACCTTGTTAGGTCCTGGGAATTTATCCACTCTAATTTGCCTCAAGACGGCAAGCACCCTCTCCTCTGTAATCTGTAGTGACCTCACTGCTGCATCTATAGATTTTATGTCCATCTCCAAGAGTAAATACTTACGATCTCCACCTGCTCTTTTGGCTCCACACACGGGTTATCTCTCTGATCTTCTAGGGGCCGAATTTTGTCCTTGGTATCCTTATGCTCTTATATCTTTCGAAGTTCTTCGGATTCTTCTTCACCTTGTCTGCTAGAGCAACCTTGTGTCTTCTTAGATGCCTGATTTCCTCCTTAAGTGTTCTCTTGCAATTCTTATACTCAAGTACCTCATTTGTTCCTTCCTCCTTATATCTGCTATGCACATTCTTTTTTTTCTTAACCAGAGCCTCAATATCTCATGAAAACCAAGGTTCCATAAACCTGTTATCTTGGCCTTTTATTCTGACAGGAATTTCCAAACTCTGTTCTCTTAAAATTTGACTTCTAATGGCCTTTCACTTACCAAGTACACCTTTGTCAGAAATCAGCCTCCACACTTGCCCCAAACACGAGGAAATCTGCAGATGCTGGAAATTCAAGCAACACACACAAAAAGTGCTGATGAATGCAGCAGGCCAGGCAGCACCTATCGGAAGAGGTACAGTCGATATTTTGGGCCGAGACCCTTCGTCAGGACTAATTGAAAGAAGAGATAGTAAGAGATTTGAAAGTGGGAGTGGGAGGGGGAGATCCGAAATGATAGGAGAAGACAGGAGGGGGAGGGATGGAGCTAAGAGTTGGAAAGTTGATTGGCAAAAGGGATACCAGGCTGGTGAAGGGGGAGGATCATGGAATGGGAGGCCTAGGGAGAAAGAAAGGCGGGGGAGAAGCCCAGAGGATGGGCAAGGAGTTATAGTGAGAGGGACAGAGGGAGCCATCCCCTCGCAATTCCTCCATCTCCGCCGCATCTGCTGTCAGGATGAGGCTTTTCATTCCAGGACGAAGTAGATGTCCTTTTTTTTTTAGAGAAGGGGGCTTCCCTCCCTCCACCATCAACTCTGCTCTCAAATGCATCTCTCCCATTTCACGCATATCTGCTCTCACCCCATCCTCCCGCCACCCCACTAGGAATAGGGTTCCCCTTGTCCTCAGCTACCACCCCACCAGCCTCCGGGTCCAAACCCAAAATATATTTCTTTGTAACTTCCGCCACCTCCAATGGGATCCCACCAGTAAGCACATCTCCTCTCCCCCCCCCCACTCTTTCTTTCCACAGGAATTGCTCCCTATGCAACTCCCTCCTCCATTCGTCCCCCCATCCCTTCCCACTGATCTTCCTCCCGGCACTTATCCTTGTAAGTTGATCAGGACAGGTCTTTGGTACTTGGTCAGGTACCCCATCTGGGTCAGATGTTTTTCATGGGTTCACCATCGTGAAGGCTGCTTGTATGTTGGCTTCAGAGACTGAAATTATAGGATCTTTGGGGGATATGGGAATTCGTGATGGTTCCTCCATGTTTTGATGGTCAAAGTGAGCATAGAAGACACTAAGCTCATCTGGAAGTGAAGCCCTGCTGTTTCCTATGCCGCTTGATTTAACTTTATAAAAGGTGATAGTATTCAAGCCCTACCACGACTGTCAGACATCCTTAGTTTATTCAGGTTTGGTCTGGAATTGCCCGAGAGATGGCATTTCCAGAGGTTGTATCTGGACCTCTTGTAGTTTTCTTGATCACCAGACTTGAGTGCCTCTGTCTGGCTCTCAACAGAATTTGGATCTCATCGTTCATGCAGGGTGTCTGGTTGGGGAAGACTCTGGATGATTTTGTGGGGACACACTCATCTACAGCTGATTTGAGAAAGTCCGTTGCAACCATGATGTATTCATTCAGGTCTCTAAATGAGTACTTGAACATGCCCAGTCCACTGACTCAGAAGTAGTCCTATAGCCGCTTCTCACAACCACCTCCTTGTAGTCCTAATCTCTGGAGCTTCACTCTTTAGCCTCTGCTTGTAAGCAGGTAGGAGAGGGACAACCAAGTGATCAGATTTCCAGAAATACGCTCTGGGCATGGAACAGTTGGCCTTCCTTATCTTAGTATAGCAGTGGTCTAATGTATTGGGACTCCTAGTGCTACAGGTTATATGCTGATGGTGATTTATCAGGGTCTCCAAATATGATTTGAAATGCGTTGGGATGGGCTGTTTCTTGTTTGGAGAAGGCATCATGCAGTATTGTGGGCTCTTAATTATAGTTGGCTGCTGGTATATAAACTGTGGTCACAATCGCAGATGAGAGCTACCCAGGTAAATAGAATGGATGGCTTTTGATCATTAGGTGTTCCAAGTTGGAGGAATACGAGTTTGACAGAACTGCCACATTGGAACATCACCAAGAGTTTATCGTGAAACATCCACCTCCTCCTTTTGCCTTTTCCAAATCAGCAGTTGGGTCCATTCTGTAAATCAATAAGCCTTCGGGTCTGATTACTGTATCTGGTGTGCCCAGAGAAAGCCACGTCTCGGTCATACAAAGAATACAACAGGATCTCATTTCTCTCCAATAGAGCAACCTTGTCCTCAGTTTAGTTCTCTGGTGACTGCACATTTGCCAACAAGATGCTGGGTAGAGGAGGCTTCATTCCACTGTGTTTCAGCCTGCCTTGTTGTCCCGTCCCCAGCGCCTCACTTTCGGCCATGGCGATGAACCTTTGTCCTCTTAAACATGCAGTTACTGCCTGGTCTGCTGAGTCATGAGATCTGTAGTTCATTAAGTTGACTTAAAAGTACATTGCTTAGAGGGAAGTTGCATCCTGCAGATTGCAGTGAGAATAAGTTGAAAGAGGTATATTTTAAAGAATATTTGGGACAGTTGTATTCAGCCCACAGAATGTTGCCATGAGGGCCAGATGGTCTGCATCCCAGAGTGTTTAAGGAAGTAGCCCAAGAAATAATGGATGCATTAGTGATTATTTTTCAAAACTCTTTAGATTCTGGTCTAGTTCCTGAGGATTGGAGGGTGGCTAATGTAACCCTGCTCTTTAAAAAAGGAGGGAGAGAGAATCCGGGGAATCATAGACCGCTTAGCCTAACATCGGTGGTGGGGAAAATGCTAGAGTCAGTTATCAAAGATTTGCAAAGCGGTGAAATCATCGGACAAAGTCAGCATGGATTTGTGAAAGGAAAATCATGTCTGATGAATCGCATTGAATTTTTTGAGGATGTAACTAGTAGAGTGGTAGGGGAGAACCAGTGGATGTGGTATATTTGGATTTTCAAAAGGCTTTTGACAAGGTCCCACACAGGAGATTAGTGTGCAAACGTAAAGCACATGGTATTGGGGGTATGGTATTGATGTGGATAGAGAATTGGTTGGCAGACAGGAAGCAAAGAGTAGGAATAAATAGGACCTTTTCAGAATGGCAGGCAGTGACTAGTGAGGTACCACAAGGCTCAGTGCTGGGACCCCAGTTGTTTACAATATATATTAATGACTTAGATGAGGGAATTAAATGCAGCATCTCCAAGCTTGTGGATGACATGAAGCTGGGCAGCAGTGTTAGCTGTGAGGAGGATACTTAGAGGATGCAGGGTGACTTGGATAGGTTAGGTGAGTAGGCAAGTTCATGGCAGATGCAATTTAATGTGGATAAATGTGAGGTTATCCACTTTGGTGGCAAAAACAGGAAAACAGATTATTATCTGTATGGTGGCCAATTAGGAAAAGGGGAGGTGCAGCGAGACCTGGGTGTCATTATACACCAGTCATTGAAAGTGGGCATGCAGGTACAGCAGGCGGTGAAAAAGGCGAATGGTATGCTGGCATTCATAGCAAGAGGATTCGAGTACAGGAGCAGGGAGGTACTACTGCAGTTGTACAAGGCCTTGGTGAGACCACACCGAGAATATTTTGTGCAGTTTTGGTCCCCTAATCTGAGGAAAGACATTCTTGCCATAGAGGGAGTACAAAGAAGGTTCACCAGATTGATTCCTGGGATGGCAGGACTTTCATATGATGAAAGACTGGATCGGCTAGGCTTATACTCTTTGGAATTTAGAAGATTGAGGGGGGATCTTATTGAAACGTATAAAATCCAAAAGGGATTGGGCAGTCTAGATGCAGGAAGATTGTTCCCGATGTTGGGGAAGTCTAGAACGAGGGGTCACAGTTTGAGGATAAAGGGGAAGCCTTTTAGGACCGAGATTAGGAAAAACTTCTTCATACAGAGAGTGATGAATCTGTGGAATTCTCTGCCACAGGAAACAGTTGAGGCCAGTTCATTGGCTATACTTAAGAGGGAGTTAGATATGGCCCTTGTGGCTAATGGGATCTGGGGGTATGGAGAGAAAGCAGGTACAGGGTTCTGAGTTGGATGATCAGCCATGATCGTACTGAATGGCGGTGCAGGCTCGAAGGGCCGAATGGCCTACTCCACCTATTTTCTATGTTTCTCTGATCACTGGCACAATCATTGCTCCATGTTGTTATCCAGATTCACTCAGCTCCACATTGTATAATGATCCTGATCCAGACGTGGGTGGAAGTGTTAACTGCAAGGGATCTGAGTAGCTTTTATGACATTAGTGTGACCATTAATTATATTAATGCACCCAGGAAGTTCAGCAAACTTGACGGAGGCCATTGGGAGATCCCAGGAATGTTTAGGATTGCACACTTTGAAAGTGCTCTCTTACTATGACTTGTAAACAAGTTTACCTCACTGAATCCTTTTGACTTGAAATGTTACTTTTGTTTGTCTTTCTAGGTGCTTGGCTGTCCTGCTGATTATACCCAGCACTTCTACTTTTATCTGAATTGCTCTACTATAAATCTTTCTTTGATGGATTCATAGGTACTTGGGTTAATTTAAAGGTTCTGATTGACTTGTATTTCAGTGAGAAGGAGATTCTGCATCATGAGAAACATTATGAGCCATTCTACTCATCATTTGTGGCTTTGTCTGCACATTACATATCAACAGTCTGTGCACAAAGTGAGTATTCCTGATCAAATTAATATCATAAAAGTCTTTTTGATAGAGAATTGTAATGATTATCAGTGCAGAAGGACCAGAATCCTTCAAGTTTAAGCCATTCTGGCTTTAAACCCCAGAGAAAGATTTGGAGGATTATGCACATCTTGAATTATGGAGGTGTTCTGATAAGATCAAAAATAAAGTTTAGAGCCCTTTTCAACATAATAACAAAGTTTTTTAGCTTCTGATTATATTTTGAATGACCCTTTTGTGTATATGGATATTACCATATTTTATGTTATATCACTGAATTATGCAGCACGAGAGGAGGTCATTTGCCTTTGCTGGCTCTGTGAAAGACCTACCCATTTTGTCCTGTTCAAGCATCTCCTATGTCAAAAGTTTCTAGAAGTTTCCTTTCCGGTTAAATTTGTAATTCATAAAATATTTCATGTTTTGAAAACCTTACTTTACTAATTACCAACTTTTCCAACATTTCTAGTTCCTAGGAATCAACTACTATCTGTTGCTGCTGCATGTAAAGTCCTGATAGAATTCTCATTGATGCGTCTTGAGAATCCAGATGAAGCATGTGCTGTTTCGCAGGTAATTGTTTAACACTCAGATTGGTTGTAAATGTAAAAAGTTCTTAGGTGAATATTTATTATCCAATAAAGTTAAATCATTTTTCTAATTTGTCTTCTTGCATGCTTGTATCTAGTTTTCTCATAGGTATCTAGTAAGTAATTGTATTGGTGATGGCTTTATTGCCTTTCTTGGGGATCATCTCGAAAGGTCACCAAGTGTTCAGATCCTATTCCAGGGCTTAAGAATGAAACATGCAATAACACTCATTTGCAGCATTTTTGAGAAGGGAAGGTCTTTTAAACAGACCATTAAATTAAGACTTTGCCTTTTTTTTTTGAATGAACATGCAAGATCTTTTGGAATTTTCTCGGAGGATAATGGAGTTCTTCCTGAGCCCAAACAATAATTAATCATCTGCACCAATAAAGTCAACTGGTTGTTTATTTCACTGCAGTAAGCAGAACCATGCTGTGTGAAATGATCACATTTAAAAAGACTTGATTGTCCTTTAGAATGTCCTGAGTGCATCATAAGATTCAAATAGTTTTAATTATCTGGGGGCATTTTTGATTTACAGATCCTGGGGCAAAGAAGGATGGGCGTGTCAGAATGTTTTAAGTATAGATCTTCCTGCAAAAGGAAGTTTCAACAGAAGTTGATAGCATTTTTGTTAAGTATCAAAGAAAAGGAAACTAAAAAGAAGCTACACTTGGTTGGAGATCAGCTAAAATCTACTTTTACTGGCTGATAAGGCCCTTTCCCATTCCCATTCTTAGTGCCTTATTTACCTTAACAAAATCCCTCTTCTGCTGCTTTTAGAAGATACCTTAACATTTATGTTTTGCAGTGTTTTTGGCTACTGCCTCAAATTCTTTCTTGCTTAGGGCAACCGATTGGTATTTATTGCTATTTTCAGAATGTGTTCATGAATGTACATAAGTGTGTATATACCTTCAGCACATATTTTATATCAGCCAACTTCCATAAATTTCAATATTATTTTTTTGAAGTAATGAAAATAAAAAAGCACGGTAATCTTGAAAGGGCTTAACTGAATAGACCTGACGAAGGGTCTCGGCCTGAAACGTTGACTGTACCTCTTCCTAGAGATGCTGCCTGGCCTGCTGCGTTCACCAGCAACTTTTATGTGTGTTAACTGAATAGAAAAGTTTGTTCATAAATGTTTTGCTGTAAATGTATGCATTTTTCTACTTTTCAACTCTTATTTTGTTGTCACACTTCTTCCTCAGAAACACTTGATCCTCTTGATCAAGGGCCTTTGCACTGGCTGTAGCCGACTGGACAGGACTGAGATAATTACTTTCACAGCGATGATGAAGTCAGCCAAACTGCCGAAGACAGTAAAGACTCTCTCAGATGGTACGCCTTTGATTGTGAATCTCAGTTCATTTTCTTGTTACTATTACCCAATTTCTACATCATCCTTGGTGCTCAGGGCTTATTGACAGTTTGTTATGCTTAACTTCATTGTATAACTTTCTTTACTTAGTGGAGGATCAGAAAGAGCCTGTCCCTCCATTGACTCCTGAACTACGACAAAAGGAGGTGCAAATGAATTTCTTGAACCAGTTGACTTCTGTTTTCAACCCAGATGTATCAACCTCATCTGCCCCTCCTCCTGTGGCTCAGGTAAATGAACTCTGCACCTTTTGAGCAAGGCTTTATTAAGAATCATAAATTAATAGGCTATTGTATGACAAAAATCAGATTTTTTTGTAGTGCAATACTGTATTACCAATGAGGAGAGTACCAACAGATACCATGAGAAAATTCTAAGTGATAGGGTGATTCAGAATGCATTTATGTAAGGAAATTTGCCAAACTGTTTCTGAGCAAGATTTTTATTTTAGGAAATATGAGTTTTTTTTTAATGTCATAAATGTTGGGGGAACAGCCTTTTTTGAAGCTGTTACAGATGATGTACAGTGTGGCAAGCCCTCTTCTGGATAGGAGTAGAAAGAAACTATAGTGGATTCTGTTAATTGGGCCATCGGTTATTCAGGGCAGCTATTTATTTGGGACAATTCTTAAAAGAAACTAATTCAGAAACTAGCCAGGATTCCCTTCATTTATTTGGGAAACTAGCCCACTTAATTGAGACAGAAGATTTGCATACAGTTTCTAACTAGAGTCAATCAGATGACCGTTAGACTACACTGTGCTTAGAGCAAACAGTTTTTAAATAGCTTTTAATCACTGATAGTTGGCAAAAAATAAGAGGTAAGACAATTCAGAACTGTTTTTCTCACTGTAGTTTATTCAGACTTGGAGATGCCGGAAATGGCTGGGATTGAGAATGAAATGATTTAATTATTTCAAGTTAGGAACTGCAAAGAATTTGAAGGTATTAACTATCATATTGAACATTACAATGAAAATGAAGATTTGCAGGATGCAATCGTCAAAAGCATTATTTGAGGGCAGTCCATTACCTGCTCCAGGTGGTGCGCTGGTTTTTTATGTTTATAATCAATCAAAAGAACATGGCAGCATACATTGGATGAATTCTGCCATCAATAACTTACTAGGAACTGATACAATTTTATAGTACTGTAGTGCTATTAGTATTATAATTTGTTCTGTATTTCATTTAAATACATAATTTGTTACCCCGTTTGACTTTATACCTTTTTAACTGTTTCCATGAAACTTAGGCTAATTGGGTGCAGCTTAATTAGGCCAGAACGTACTGGTCCCGTTGTGTTCCAATTAGCCGGAATCAACTGTATTCTGCTCAATAAACATGTTTTGTCATTCAGTTATATGATGGCTAATTTGTATTTTAATTTTATTCACCTGTCTCTTCAAATTCAGATTTTTGTATTCATTTGGGAAGAGCATCATTGGTATATGAGTTACCTGCATTATTCTTTTGAATAATTTGACCAATTTATTGGAAGTTATTGCTGAGTTATTTATGTTGTGATTTAGATTTTACTTACTGGAAGTTGTTTATTAAGTACTCAAGCTCTTTTTTTTAAACTGTCAATTTCTGTCAGTTAAGCCTGGATGTGAACCTAGATTAAAGGTGAAAATACATTGATTCTGAACAACTTCGTGAATCCTTCACAAAAATACTTTGTTTTCATCTGGAAAATACTTTCTTTTACCTGGTTCTGCTTTGACCATGTGTACTTGTTTCTGCAAATGTTTAGAACGGGCATATGAAAATATGATATGTAAGATACTATGGTTGACCTGGTGGGGAATGAAACACCTACATAGTCTGGTATGGCTGAACAGCTTGTTTTCTTAATGTGAATTTTGTGCATCTTTTTTAATTGATCAGGCGGATGGAGAAAATGTTGAACAGACAGCAGCAGACCAAGTAACTGTTACTAAGATGAAAAATGCATTTATTGCACAGAATGTATCCAGTTTACAAGCATTGGGTGAGTTTAAGTGTGAAATCCTCATAATGAAGAGAGCTACACTCAGATTTTTTTCTTTAAAGCAAATTGAATCATTCATGTGATAAATATGACCACTGATCTTGTATAAATGTGATAATGTCTAATAAACATCGTATATAGCAGGTTAATTGGGCTCCTCAGCTAAGTAAAAACTGTTTTCAATTGGTTACATAGGAATGAGAGTAGGTCATTTTGATCATTGAATTTGTTTCTGTAAGATTGTGGCTGATTTGTGACCTAGTTTGTCATAGGGTAAAGATTATGACTTTATCTACATTCATAAAATCAAGGCCAGGAATATAGTTTTTAAATCTGTGATTAAATGATGATTACCTAAATTTAGAATGATTTCTCAACCAACTAAATCAATTGTCTGTCTGTATTTTGTGACCTTGTGTTTGTAAACTTGCTGTTATTTGTGAAATCGTACTTTTGAAGTACCCATGTTTTGAGTCACTAGCTAGAGTTAGATTGTGGGATAGATGCATTTTGACACATGGGTGGAGAAACATGTAGGTAATTTAGTGAACAGTACAATTGCTAGGTTAGACTGGAGATAGAAGAGAGTGACTGACAGCTAGTAGCTTAATGGGAACCTATTAGGATTACACTTAAAAGAAAGCTAGTGCAGTAATATATATTTTTTCATTTGGTTTACAGTTCATTTGCTATGCTAGATTTTAATTCTGTATGTAGGTTGTTTGTCTGGTCATTGTATTTAACTTGATGTTAAAAGAAATATGTTGATTTCCCTTGTCATTTTGTAGGAGGCTCTGAGAAGCTGTTACGTGTCTGCTTAAACCTTCCCTACTTCCTGCGATACATCAACCGTTTCCAGGATGCTGTTTCTGCCAACTCCTTTTTCATTATGCCTGCTACAGTTGCAGATGCAACTGCAGTACGAAATGGGTAAGTTACAGACAGTCAAAATTTAACTTGTAGGTGTAACTTTTAACCTTCCTGCAATTGGTTAAAAAGTGTTGCTTGATGTGAAGTACATTAAAGATTATTACTCTTTTGAGATACATAAATCAGAATCAGGTTTAATATCACTGGCATATGTTGAGAAATTTATTTACGACAGCAGTACAATGAAATGCATGATAAGTATAGAGAAGGAACTGAGTTACATTAAGTTGCATCTAAAAGAAAGCTAGTGCAGTAATACATTTTTTCTCATTTGGTTTACAGTTCATTTGCTATGCTAGATTTTAATTCTGTATGTAGGTTGTTTGTCTGGCCATTGTACTTAACTCGATGTTAAAAGAAATATGTTGATTTTCCTTGTCATTTTGTCGGAGGCACTGAGACGCTATTATGTGTCTGCTTAAACCTTCCCTACTTTAATATGTCAATTAAATAGTTATGTTGAAATAAGTAGTGCAGAAAATAGAAATAAAAAAGTAGTGAGGTAGTGTTCATGGGTTCAGTGTCCTTTTAGAAATCGGATGGCAAGTGGAAAGAAGCTGTTCCTGAATGTGCCTTTCAGCTGCTGTACCCCCTTTCCGATGGTAACAGTATGTAAAAAGAGCATGCCCTGGGTGGTGGGGGTCCTTAATGATGGACGCTATCTTCCTAAGCCAGTGCTCCTTGAAGATGTCTTAGATACTATGGAGGCTAGTACCTATGATGGAGCTGACTAATTTTACAAGTTTCTGCAACTCACATTGATAGTGTGTAGTAGCCCCCCTCTCTCCACCCCATACCAGATGGTGATGCAGCCAGTCAGAATGTTCTCCATGGTACATTTGTAGAAATTTTCAAGTGTTTTGGTTTACAAACCAAATCTCCTCAAGGTCCTAATGAAATATAGCTGCTGTCTTCTCTTCTTTATAGCTGCATTAATATGTTGCGTACAGGTTGGGTCCTTTGGAGATATTGACACCCAGCAACTTGAAATTTCTCATTCTCTCCAATTCTGATCCCCGAGGATTGGTTTGTGTTCCCTCGTCTTATGCTTTCTGAAGTCCACAGTCAGCTCTTTGGTCTTGCTGATGTTGAATGCAAGGTTGTTGCTGCAATGCCTCTCAACTAACTGGTACATTTCAGTCCTGTATGCATTTCATCACCATCTGAAATTCTGCAAGCACTGTCATGGGTATAGAGAGAGTGCAGCAGTGGGCCAAGCACATATCCCTGTGGCATGCCAGTGTTGATTGTCAGCGAGGTGGAGATGTTATTTCCAATCTACTCAGATTGTGGTTTTTTGGTTAGGAAGTCAAGGATCCAGTTGCATAGTGAAGTACTAATTACTAATGAATGGGTCCCGTTCCTTTGTTCTGGTGAAAACTTGATTGATCTTTGCAAACATTAATGTGTGTTTTTTTAAAATTTCTATTGCACATTGTTTTCTAAATATTTTCTTTTATTACCGTTGCTGTTTCCTCAGATTCCATTCCTTGGTTATTGATGTTACTATGGCACTGGACACACTCTCTCTGCCTGTTCTTGAACCTCTGACCCCTGAAAGACTACAGGATGTAACTGTATTGGCTTTGAGTTGTTTATATGCAGGTCTGTATGAGAACAAATGGAGCACCCTCTCAGAGTCTTGCAATGAATACGTACTTTAAATGTCATAATATGAACTGTGAACTTAGGACTGGGAGAAAAAGTGCTAAAACTTGTTATTCTTCATCCTTTGACAAGTTGATTACATTGAGCATAGTGGTTATTTTGGTATCTATCCCTTTTGTTCAGTTCTCATTCAAGTTGGAATCGCAGAATAGTTACACACTGAAAGCTGTTTAGTCCATCATATCCATGCCATCTCTTTACCCGAGCAGCTGAACAGTTCCATCACATCTTGCCTTTTTTCTGTAGCTTTCAAGTTTTCCCCCCACTATATATTCAACTTCCTCTTGGATATCATAATGGAACACCACACCTGTAGATTCCAACCACACACTGTTTTTAAAAAAAGAACCACTTTATTTTCTCATCACAATTATTTATGTGGTAACCCACACAAAATGCTGGAGAGACTCGGTAGGCAGAGCAGCGTCTATAGAAATGAGTAAATAGTTGATGTTTTGTCCTGAGACCTTTCATCAGGACTGGAAAGGAAGAGGAGAAATGAAGGTAAGAAGGTGAGGGGAGGAAGAAGTACAAAGTGGTAGGTGATAGGTGAAACTGGGAACGGAGGAGGGGGTGAAGTAAAGAGCTGGGAAGTTGGTTGGTAAAAAAGTTAAAGGGCTGGCGAAGGGGGAATCTGATAGGAGAGGACAGCAGACCATGGAAGAAAGGTAAGGGGGAGGAGCACCAGAAAGAGGTGATGGGCAGGTAAGGAGATAAGGTGAGAGATGAAAACAGGAATGAGGAAGGTGAAAGAGAGGGGTGGGAGGCAATTACCAGAAGTTTGAGAAATCGATGTTCATATCTTCAGGTTAGAGGCCACCCAGACGGAAATTAAGGTGTTGCTCCTCCAACCTGAGTGTGGCCTCATCGCGGCAGTATAGGAGGCCCTGGGCTGACATATGGGAATGGGAAGTAGAATTGAAATGGGTGGCCACCGGGAGATCCCGCGTTTTGTGGCGGACAGAGCGAAGGTGTTTCTATTTGCCCTATACTTGCAACCTCCAATCCTTGACTCCCTATTGACTCTATCCAGATGTCATTATTTTACCTACTTCTGTCAAATCCTCTCCTCAGACTCTTCCTTAAAGAAAATAATCACATCTTTACCAGTCTATCCTTTTATGTGAAATTTCTTATTCCTGGAATTCTTGCGAATCTATTATGGATCCTCTCTGTTGCCTTCATGTCCTCCCTTATATGATGTGACCAAAGCAGAGCATGGTGAACCTGCACCAGAGTATTATGAAGGTCTTCCCTTTTGAATGTATGACTACCCTACCTTTTATCCTGTGTCTAAGTAGTTGATGCCCAAAATTACAGCACTGTGTCCTAGGCACATATATATAGCTAGGATGCCCAAGACATTTGCACAGCGCTGTATTTGTCAACGTGGAGCGGACAGCAAGTTTGTAAATCTGGCGAGAGCAAAGGAAGTTGGGAATGGCGAGAGTGGAGTGTCTCAGGAGGGGTGTGGGACAGGTGGCAGAGGAGTACTAGGGGTGGAGAGTGACAGGGGTATGGATACATCCAGCTTGAGATGCCAGACAAGGTAATTTGATTCCAAACAATTGATTTATTGATCATTACAGAATGTTTCTCTAGTGCTTTCCATTCCCTCCACTCTCCCTCTTTTCCCAACGATTCCCCTCACTTTGCCCCCTTCCCACTCTCAGTTCACAATAGAGCTGCATATCAGAAACAGGTACAGTGCAATGCATAAAATTACTTCAGTACTATGCGAAAGTCTTAGACACCCAAGCTATATACAGTATGTGTCTGACATTTTTGCACAGTACTGTATGTATGCCTTATTAACTGCTTTCTCAATCTCTCTTGCCATTTTTAATGACATGCACCCATATATCCTGTTTCTGCATGCATTTTAGAACAGTTCCCTTATGCTAAAAGCTCCTCATTTTCGCTACCAAAATGCATCAACTAGTATTTCCTTGCGTTTCACCAAATCTGTTTTTAATGTTGGTCTTTTCTGCCAGCCTTGTTATATCCTTCTGTAGTTTATCAATGTTCTCTGCAATTTACCAAATGGTTGTGTCATCTGCAAATCTGGGTATTGTGGCTTGTGTTCTTTAGACTTGTAATGTAGACCAAAAAAAAACCCGTGACCCTGGCCCCAATCCATGTTTCTTCATCTTCCAATCAGCAATAAAGCAGGATTCCAACATGATCCTTTCTGTTACTTAGCCAACTTCGTGTTCGTGCTTACAATGCCCTTTTCATGGTGTGAGCTTCGGCTTGGATGATAACCTGTTATGCTGCACAAAGAAACCCCCCACCACATCAACTGCATTGGCGTCATGAAAAAAAATGATCAGACAAGATCATTGTTGCCATGATGTCATGCAGACTTACCTTAATTTATTTTCCTCCAGGTGGCTATTAATAAAATATCCAATTAATATTTCTAAATGCTTTCCCATTACTGTGATTAAACTGGCAAGCTTGTAATACTTGTTATTCTTAAGTTCTCTGATACACATCCCATGTCAGAAGTTTGTTGAAAGATTATGGTCAATTAGCTCATTATTTATTCCTGTACTTCCCTCAAAATTCTTGCCATTATTGATGCTTTTTAAAAGTATCAATGTACAACCTTAGTACATTGACTGTCTTATTTGGAATAGTTTTGCATCATATTCAGGGTATCTCAGCTTCAAACCAACATGTAATTGCATTTGTCACATTGTTGGCTAGAAGGGCTATTTTATTGAAATGGAAAGGTACCTCTGTCCCTACATTAATTCAATGGTTTTCTCAAGTAATGTTATGTCTTAGCTTGGGAAAAATTAGTAGAACTTTTGATCCTCGATTCGATTTTGAGAGAAGATGAGGCTCTTTTGCCAAATATTATCATTTAATTTGAATTAATTTATATGGTTTCCTTCCAATCTTATTTTATATAAATGTGAATTGGTGGTTGATGATTTTTCTTCTTTATTTATATTTATATATAGATGATTGTAAGACGTATTTCTCTGGGAGTTGGTTGCTAATGTTTTTTTTCTCTTTTTTTCTTTTTCTTTTTCTTTCTCGTAGTTACTGGGGGATTTTTTCTTTTAGTAGTTGGGGTTCTCTTTTTCCTTTTTCATTATCATATATTCTTTTTGATAAGTTTTTTTCTCATATATATCAATTTGCTGAAATCTTGTAGCATTTTAAAGCTGCAGAAGATTATGTATCAATAAAAAGATTTTAAAAATGAAAAAATTGTTAACATTCCTAAGTTTTTCCTTTTTCTCATTAAATACAAATTATTTTTTAATTGAAGCTTTGGTTTTGAAAGCTCATAATGTTACATTCTGAACTCATATTCTAAACCAGATATTAAAATTGATTGTTTTAAAGTAGCTAATTTCCGGTTGCTCTTTCACTAGGAGTGAGTGTTGCAACATGCATGGCTATTCTACATGTAGGCAGCAGCTTGCAAGTTCGATCAGGGTCGACCAGTAAAGATGAAGACTATGAAAATGACGCAGCCACAATCGTACAGAAATGTGTAAGTGTTTTATGACTAGCTATATTTTAATGTGTTGCATAACACAATGGAATAATTTAACTTTGTTTTTAACTTTCTTTCTTTATTAATCTTTTTATTGATTTAAGAAAAGCATAAATACAATCAAGAGAATTAGTTCAAATATATATATCAGTAACAATATAAACCAAGATTAAGATGGACATTGTCAAAATTATAGATATTGTTAAACTAGTATAAAATACACAATTTAAAAAAAATGAAAATAACAATTCTCCTCTTACCAGTTTATGAAGAGAAAGGAAGAAAACATTGGGTTTTAAATGAAAAGAAAAAAAAACCCACTACACTATATATAAAAAAACAAAACAAAGGGACTGGGCAGTCCATTTTGAGGATACGATGAAAAAAGAAAGAAAAAGACTTTCTGATCAAATCTAAAACTTTGGGGGAAAAAGATTGAAAGAGTAGTAAATCAAATTAAATGAAAATGTTGCCATATTTGCTCAAATTTAAAGGATGTATCAAATATCCAACATTTTATTTTCTCTAAACTTAAACAGGACATAATGAAGGAGAGCCAATAAAAGACTGTGAGTGGATTAGAATCTTTCTACTTCAATAAAATGGCTCTCCTAGCCAGTAAGGTCGAAAAGGCTATCATACGTTGAGCGGAAACAAGAATATTTCCTGCTTCCGATGGGATAATCCGAAAAATTGCCATAAGCAAATTAGGTTGTAAATTCATATCCAAAACTTTTGATAGTGTTTTAAAAACAACTCTCCAAAAGTTATCTAGCTTTATACAAGACCAATACATATGAGTTAAAGTGGCCAGCTCAGTATTACATCTGTCACAAATAGGATAAATATTAGAGAAAATGCATGCTAGTTTATCCTTTGACATATGGGCCCAATGCACTACCTTGAACTGTATCGAGGAATGACGGGCACAAATAGATAAGTTGTTAACCGAATGAAAAATTTTACTCTATTGATCATCTGAAAATGACTCTTGAAGTTACGATTAATTTTATCATTAGATATCATTTGTAAACTCAATAACCATTTATAGATTATAGCTATCAACCTTTTTTGAAATGGCTTAAACTGAAAGAGAACATCTGTCATATTAGGTGGATAAGCAGAAGGGTAATTTGGTAACAAACCACGTTAAAAAATTCCTAATTTGTAAATATCTAAAAAGGTGTACATTAGATAAATCATATTTATCCACTAACTGAGAAAAAGACATTAAACGGTCTCCTAAAAACAAATCTGAAAAAGTTATTATTCCCTTGGTTTTCCAAATTTAATGTTTTTGGTTTCTTGGTGAGAGTATTACTTGGGTAAAAATTGAATGTGTTACCATGAGGGTGGCTGGGAAGGATAGTTCTCAACCTTGGAATATGTTCAACGCAATTCCAATTATGCAGAGGATACTTAATTATATGCATTTTGTATGCATTTGAGTCTTCATTGACTGAGACAGGGCCTGTGGTTAAGGAGGACTTGCTTTTGCTCCTCTATGGGTTGGAAGGTGATTGAGGTAATTTTGGGAAGTATAGACACTTGGGACAGTAGACAGTGATGGGCCAGACATGTTGGTATGTTGTGAGGTGAACATTGTTTGCTGTTGAGACTGTCATCATGAGGGCTATTATGTTTGAGTTCTGATTCCCATGGATTCTTAGAAGGCACTCCCTTAAGGAAATTTTAGAGCATCCTTGAATCATTGAGTGCATTGTTACTTTATAGTTTTTGTTTCTTGAAGATGTAAAGAAATTTTTTTTGTGTGCCTGTCCTGTTCAATTAGTTAAAGGCAGTTCTTTTGTCTGTGTTATATCAGCTACACTGAAACTGCTGCAAACTAACTTTGCATAGTTATACTATTAACTGGGTCTGAGCAAGTCAAAAGGATTAAAGAAGTGTGATTAAAGACACCCCCTGAACTTCCCTAACTGACAGTTTCAGATCTTGATCATCTTGATTTAGTTCAGGACCATTCAGTTTGTTAATTAATATACATCACAGCGCAACTGCTGGTTATGTGGTTATATTACAATTTTGCTATGAGCCTTAAAACTGAAGCTATCAATTTTCTTGCCATTTTCCTGTGCTTTCTCCATATTCTACTGTGCGGTACAATATAGCTGTACTTAAGGTATTTCATGGACTGCTTGAGTGTGCTACTAAATTAATGTTCTATTTGTTATTGCAGTTGGAAATTTATGACATGATTGGCCAAGCTATTAACAACTCACGACGTGCAGGTGGAGAGGTAAGGTTTATGCAATATGTTTCCCAGCAGGGATTTTATAAGATGTGTTCATGAAAATCTAATTGCAGAAAAGCTGGAGATTGGAATACCTGTCTTTATTTTTGACTTCAAAATAATATAAGGAGCCATGAATTCTATGTCAGTAAATAAACGTTTTGATGACTGCTCATGTTGGTCCTGATTGCAAGCTCAGTGTCACAGGTTGGATGCAGAATCGAAGTGATGTGGGCTCGGTAACAGTGTGTGGTTGGGAACTTCAAAAGACTTGCTGAATAGCAATCTACACCCGTACCCATTTCATCATTGTCTTTTGCACTCAGATTTCACTAGGATTAATGATGAGAATGTTCAAGGAGACAAAGAAGAGCATCCCCCGTCTGTCTATTTGATATTTTGTTGGCTATCAAGTTATTAATTTTAGCCTCTGTGTAGATGACTACAGTGGAGGAGACCACTTCATTCTTGTGATTTTTTTTTTAACTAGTTTCTAGTTAAACTGAAGTTTAGGTTGTTTTACTGAGAGAGGCATATAGGATGGGAAGGATATTATATAGTAACTGTCAATATATAGGAAAAACTTCATAGCATTATTTACAATTAATCTTTACTGAAAGATGTCCTTTGATATGGAGTAGCTTAAAGATGTGAATGAAACTAATGAAATAAACATTGCCTGAAATAATTAAAGCATATATTTAGATCTAATTTTGATTTTTTTGAAAGCAAAATGTTGAAAATATTTCAACTAATGCCACATAATTTTCTTTTGCGCTTTCTCTCCAGCATTATCAAAACTTTCAATTACTGGGAGCTTGGTGCCTTCTGAATAGCCTCTACTTGATCCTGAATCTCAGTCCTTCAGCACTGGCTGACAAGGGAAAAGAGAAAGATCCACTGGCTGCTCTTCGAGTCCGTGATATTGCCGCACGTGCGAAAGAAGGAGCTGGGTCTCCCAAATTAGCCCCAGTTAAAGGGTCAGTGAAGAATCTGTAAATAATGTTTTAGAATTTCTTGAAATTGGTTGGATTGTGCAATAATCTCCTACAGTCTTGTATTCAGTCAGAACAATAATTTGGTATTCATTTTGGAGTTATATTTTTCTCATTTCCAAATAGAGACAGTAAATTCTGAAAATTCAAAGCATTGGTTCATCAACAAAGATTATATTTACTAATTTATATTTCAGTTGCTGAATGAAGAGCTTTTTGTTTTTATCTCAGATTCCCAGTAGTTCATACAAGTTTGTATTTATTTCTGGAACTAAACAGCAAAGAGGCACTGGTATGCTTATTCATTCAGTCCTAAATATGTGTCTTGGCCCGAAATGAAGGCTATCAATCCATTTTCATTGATGCTCCTTAGTTCCTCCAGCATTTTGTGTATGTTGCTTTAGATTTCCAGCATCTGCAGACTTTCTTGTCTTTTGTATTAATTTTTCCGTTGCTTTGGGGTTTATGAAGTAGAATTAATATCCAGAGAGGATCTGATCATAAGGCTTCTACCTGCTAGTTACAAAGTGGGACTGAGAGAGATGATGCAGAGCCCCACCTTGTGAACTCACAGTGGCTCCTGAGAGGAAATGATTGCAAAATGTAGCAACTAAAAGAGCTTTTACTGCACTTTGTGTGTTGTGTCTAGCTGATTTACCTGGTATTTAAGTGGCTGCTCACTGGTGTTCAGTAAAAATGGTTGATATTACTTTGATATTCTTTCTTTCAGACACCAAGGATTTGGCATTCTGTCTGTGGTTCTTGCAAATCATGCTATCAAACTGTTGACATCACTTTTTCAGGATCTACAAGTAGAGGCCCTTTACCAGGTAAACTCCCGAGTTTAGTATACAGAGTCAATTTAGTAAATAGGCACATAAGAAAAACCCAGACAGGTTTTGGGATTTGGATTCTTCAGAGGAATGTGCATTTTTTAAAAAAGTGAAGCGTGATGGATTGTGTGTGCCAAAAAAAATGCTAAATGGAACTAGAAAAGAAAGATTTGAATTTGGAATATTTTCCTTGGATCATTGGCATATTTCAAAATGCTACTTTTGAATCATAGTCTCTATTGTGGTATTGGTAATATTGGAGCCAGTGGTGTTATCCAGAAGGTTCTGTAGAAGTCAGGAATAAGGCACAAATTTTATGGTTACTTCTGTTTCATTTGATGTTCATAATTAAGGAATAACAGAAAAACCCAGCAACAGGTAACTAACTCACTCTATTGTAAGAAGGAAAAAGAGAACAAAGAAGGAACAAAGAACCTGGCCTCAGGGTGGAGCTTTATACTGAAAACTGGCTGAAACTGGATAGAGAAGGGAATTCTTCAGTACACATGCCAGTGATAATAAACCTGGATTCTGATTCTGAGGCAACAAGGACAGGTTGCGATTTACTTGTGCTGCCATGACACAGGCATACAAAGAAACTACAAAAAATACAGAACCAGTTATACTGAAAATCTACTGAACATTTGCAGACGAACAGGCAAATTATACAAACGTAAGCAAGCATAATGACATTTAAACTACAAGGAAAATAACACTTTGTGTATCCTAATCCATCAAAGGTCACAGATAATATTCTAATAACATTTCAGTGTGTTTGTTTATCGGATAAATTTTGGTTCAAGACATTGGATTGAACTTTCCTGTTGTCACTTCAAATATCCAAAAAAAGAGAGACTTAGAATGGGCAAGTAAGTAGCAAATGAAATACAATATTGGAAAGTGTATGGTCATGCACTTTGGTGGAAGAAATAAATGGGCAGACTATTATTTAGATGGGGAGAGAATTCAAAATGCAGAGATGCAAAGGGACTTGGGAGTCCTTGTGCAAGATACCCTAAAGTTTAACCTCCAGGTTGAGTCGGTTCTGAAGAAGGCGAATGTTAAAGGTCTGAACAGATTAGATAAGGCAAAGTTATTTCCCGTGGTAGGGGATTCTAGGACAAGAAGGCACGACTTCAGGATTGAAGGACATCCATTTGGAACTGAGATGCGGAGAAATTATTTTAGTCAGAGGCTGGTAAATCTGTGGGATTTGTTGCCACGAGTGGCTGTGGAGGCCAAGTCATTGAGTGTGTTTAAGGCAGAGATAGATAGGTTCTTGATTAACCAGTGCATCAAAGGGTTTGGGATGAAGGCAGGGGAGTGGGGATGACTGGAAGAACTGGATCAACCCATGATTGAATGATGGAGCAGACTTGATGGGCCGAATGGCCTACTTCTGCTCCTATATCTTCTGGATCATTTAGATTTACCATAGAGGGCAGTTGGGACAATGGTTTAAGGCAGGGGTGGCCAACCTTTTACATTCCATGCGTCAATTTTTTCACACACGAGTTCAGATGCGATTTTTTTTTCCACGCACAAGTTTTATATTAACATATTTTTACAAGAATTGAATGGGGTTACAAAAGTTGTATGGCACATCTGAACTCGTGAGTGAAGAAATTGACACATGGAATGTAAAAGGTTGGCCACCCCTGGTTTAGGGTCTCATCCAAAGATTGCACTGCTGATGTTGAACAAACTAAATGTTAGCCTAAATTGTGTGTTTACATTTACTCAAAATTTGTACCACACTAAACCCCAGTGGTATGCACATATAAAAAAGCTCGGTGATTTGTTATATGGTTAATTATGTGTTATTCAAGTTATTATTATGGGTCAGTTTTTAATAACGGATTACCTTTGGTTTTAACAGGGCTGGAGAAGCGATGGTCCACCTGCAGAGCTTAATATCATGGCACAGAGCTCCTCCATTCAGCGTGTACAGAGATTAATTGAATCTGTTCCCCTCACAAACTTGCTTTTCACACTTTTGTCAACATCTTACAGAAAGGTAACCTCTTATATAACAGTCCACAATGATGTTCAAATGATTGTGATGTCTATGCTGATCCTTGGCTGAGTCAGTTCAAATGCAACCTTGCTGATGTGCTCCTGCCCTAAGTCTCAAGATCATGTTAGAACAAATATTATCACCTTCCTCCCCGTAGACACTCTCTTGGTTTCCAATATTTATCTAGTTTCCTAATTCTAAGGTCTCAACCATTCTGTAATTCTTGTGAGGTCAATGATTCAAGCGAAACAAATATGATCCGTGATTTATATTTGTTCACACTAATGTGCACTGGTATTAAAGCAATGTTTACTAATACCGAAACAGTTGTAAGGTCATATTACCCAGTTTCTGTGCTGGGCAGAATAGCATTTAACACCAATCATGGTAATCAGGATTAAAATTTTTAATGTACAATGGATTCCGGTTAGTTGAGATACATCAGGACCGGTACTTTTTGGTCCAATTAAGAGGCTGCCCCAATTCGCTGAAGTTTCATGGAAATAGTTGAAAACGTATTTTTAAGAAAAAAGACAAACTACCATTTAAATGAGTAACTAATTATGTATTTAAATGAAATACAGAACAAATTAGAGCATCACTAATACAGTACTACAAAACTGTATTAGTTCCTAGTAGTTATTGACAGAGGAATTCATCCAGAGAACGCTGCCGAGTTCTTTGAATTTACTGTAAATAATCAAAATCTGTACAGACACCTAGTGCAGGTGTGGACTGCCTTCATAAATGCTTTCAACAATTGCATCCTTCAAATCTTCATTTTTATTGTAACATTCAAGGTGATTGTTGATACCTTTAACTTCTTTGTAGTTTCTAACTTTCTGAAGTAGTGAAATCGTGTAATTTTCACTCCCAGCCTTTTTCGTCATTTCCAGTCCTGAATGCTTAAAGCCGCAGTGAACAAAACAGTTCTGAATTGTCTTGCTGCTTATTTCTTTCACTAACTATGAGCTGAGCACAAACATGGAACTGATGCTATATCATAACTGTTTGCTCTAAGCGTGTTGTAGTAACTAACAGCTATGTAATTGCATGCTTCTGACGCTAGTTAGAAACTATTCGGCAACAGTCTCCTGTCCCAATTAAGTGGCAGTGTCCCAAATAAACAAAGGGAGTCCCAGGTATTTTGATTCGTATTTGTTCTATAAGAGTTGTCCCAAATAAGCAGTTTCCTCAATTAACCGATGGCTGAATTAACTGGAACCTAATGTATTTTGGCCAAGACTGGTAGGATACTTTTCTGCATATGAATGAAGCTTTAAGTTGGGCTTCAGCCTGTGTTCACCTCTGTATAATTCAAAGCCCAGTGTTTAGGAGCAAAGTAGCAGTGGTATGTCTTTGTTTTAAGAGCGCTGTTTGGTTTTCAACTGCCAAAAGGTTTTGCCTTGTTCATTCTAAGACCACAAGCAGAAATAAGCTAGAATAACCAAGCCAACAGTTTACAGCTAACAGTTACCAGTAATTTCTTTCTTAGTGTTTCCACAAAATTGAGTTGTTCTGTGAAGTTGGCCTTTGTCTAAATATTTCTTTCTCTTTTGATCACCAAATAACAGTAAACTATATTCCCATAATTTGTGATGGTAAATGTGTCAGGGTTTCAAATTTTGTTTTTCTCCCCGTCTTTGAGGCATTAGATTCATCTCTTACCAACGTGTTTTTAAAATGTTTATTTGTATATTCCTTCACTGTGAGAGTAGCATTTGAATAAAATGTTTCACCTAAGTCTTTTTCTGTGTTAACGATGATCCTGAAAAACAGCTGTTTTCGTGTTCACTTTAAATACTCAGATCTTCTAAGTTCTCTTTTAAAAAAAAAACTTCTGCCACTATTTTCTTCTTCAGTAGAAATATTTATCTCAAATACAGTATAACAATAGTTTAAAAGTTGTGATCTTATTGGTGAATCAACGTTGGATCCCGTCTGTGAGTTCAGTGTTCTTTATTTATTGGAACAACAAAAAACTGTACTTGCTACTCTGACTCCTGATTGATCATTGTTACTGTGCCGTTCCTGTATAGGCTTCTTCATTTTTTTTAAAAAGGGCTGTACATACTGAGAACAATATAACCAGTCAGAGAAGAGACCATTAAGTAAACCCTCAGTCAGTCATCTCACAATGACATGGCTGAGTGATTGAAATTGAGTTAATGCAGAGTTTATATGCAACTATCATCACCCACTTCATTCCTCAGGAGATTTCACAATCTGAATAGATTGGTTTTTCTGGGTTTTTTTAAACAGTCCCATTTCTCCTTTTTAAAATTATATTATAAAAGTTGTCTTTGAGTCCTTGGATGTTACTCCTTACTCACATTCTTTAATTATATTTCTTTTCTTATTTTCCTTTCCACAGGATGACATTTTCGATGTATTGGTAATGCTTTTGATTTTAGTGAACTCACCTATTTTTGTGCTTTTAACAGATTCTGGAACCCTACTTAATCTCTCTGACTCAATCTCTGGAAACAGTCTACCTACTGACTGGATCTCTCTCTGTCTCCAAATCTGGAAACAGTACATATACTGACTCGATCTCTCTGTCTGCATATCTGGAGACAGTCTATCTATTGACTCGATCTCTGGCTCCATCTCTGGAGACAGTTTATCTAGGATGCAAACCATGGGCACCTATATGGGTCCCAGCTACGCCTGCCTTTTCATCAGCGACTTGGAACAGTCATTGTTCCATCCTACACCGGCATCGCTCTTCAACTCTTCCTAAACTACACCGATGACTGCATTGATGCTGCTTCCTGCACCCATGCTGAGTTTGTCAATTTCATCAACTTTGCCTCCAGCATCAGAATCAGGTTTATCTTCACCGGCACGTGTCACGGAATTTGTTAACTTAGCAGTAGCAGTTCATGCAATACATGATAAGATAGAGAGAAAAAATAAATAAATAACCAAGTAAATCAAATACAGTAAGAGTGTGTGTATGTGTGTGTGTATGTATGTGTGTATATATATATATATATATATATTTAAAAATAGTGCAAAAACAGAAATAACAATCTCTGGAGACAGTCTATCTACTGATATCTTTTATAAACCCAGTGACTCTCACAACTATCTGGACTACCTCTTCCCACCCTGTCACTTGTAAAAATGCCATCCCCTTCTCTGTTTCTTTATCTCTGCCGCATCTGCTCTCAGGATGAGGCTTTTCATTCCAGCACAACTGAGGTGTCTTCCTCCTTCAAAGATCTTGCCTTCCTCCACTATCAACGCTGCGCTCACCTACATCTCTTTCATTTCGGGCACACCTGCCCTCACCCCATCCTCCCACTGCCATACTAAGGATAGAGTTCCTCTTGTTCTCACCTATGATCCACTAGCTTCTGCATCCAGCATATAATTCTCTGTATCTTTTGCCATCTCAAACAGGATCCCATTACCAAGTACATCTTTCCCTATCCCCACTTTCTGCTTTCTGCAGGGATCTCGTCCTATGCAACTCCCTTGTCTATTTGTCCCTCCCCACTGATCTCATTCCTGGCACTTATCCTTGCAAGTGAAACAAACACCTACACCACCTCCCTCACTATTTAGGAACCCAAACAGTCCTAGGTGAGCTGACATTTCATCTTCTATTCTGTTGGGGTCACCTACTGTGTCTGGTGCTCCTGAAGTGGCTTCTCGTATATCGGTGAGACCTGGTGTAGATCGGGAGACCGCTTTGCCGGGCACCTTTGCTCCGTCCACCATAAAAGTGGGATCTACTGGTGACCACCCTTTTCAATTTTATTTCCCCTTCTCATTCTGACATGTCAGTCCATGGCCTCCTCTATTGTCATGATGAAGTTGCACTCAGTTTGGATAAGCAGCATTTTATATTCCCTCTGGGCAGCCTCCAACCTAATGGCATGAACACTGATCTCTTGAACTTCTGGTAATTTCCCCTCCCCTTAACCACTCCCCATTCCTGTTTCCCCCGTCACCTTATTTCCTTACCTGCCCATCACCCTTTCCCGGTGCTCCTTCCCCTTCCCTTTCTTCCATGGTCCTCTGTCCACTTCTATCAAATTCCTCCTTCTCCAGCCCTTTATCTCTTTCACCAGTCAACTTCCCAGCTCTTTACTTCACCTCCTCCCTCCTTCCTGGTTTCACTGATCACCTACCACCTTGTACTTCTTCCTCCCCCCCACCTTCCTATCCTGGCTTCTCCCCTTCCTTTCCAGTCCTGAAGAAGGGTCTTAGCCCAAAACATTGACTGTTTACTCTTTTCTGTAAATGCTGCCTGACCTGCTGAGTTCCTCCAGCATTCTGTGTGTGTGTGTTGCCCTGTTCCTTAAACCTAATCAGTGCATACTCAGGAAACAAAATGGACCCACCTGAGTAAACATTTTCTGGTTACTCTCTTTATCTCTTGTTTCTGTTTAAGGATCAACTTTCTCCTCTTGCATCTTCAGTGGCTGACTGTTTCTCAGCAGACTTTTCATTACCACGTCACTGGCAACAGCCTACACACCATCAATGACATGTATACAGAAAGGTGTCAGATAAAGGCCAGTAACATCATAACAGTTCCACCCACCCTGCTCATATACTGTTGATCCCATTCCCATAAGAGGAGGAGGATACAAAGCATCCATGACAGGATCACCAGACTCGTACACAGTTACATTCCCCAAGTTGTAAGGCTGATCAGCACCTCTACCAACTAACCTACCCCATCACTTAATCATTTTCTTTCAGAGTCACCATTTGCAAGACATTCCTATGCCTGGTGTCACTTTATGGACGTACAATCAATCTCTGTATTCATATTTATTGTTTTTTTAAAATTATTGTGTTCTTTATTTTTATGTGCGTGTTTTTTTTGTGCTGCATTGGATCCGGAGAAACACTTATTTCATTCTCTTTTACACTTGTGTACTGGAAATGGCATTAAACAATCTTAAATCTTTCTTGAAGCTTATTTAAGTTAATATTTACTGAATTTTCTTTATCTATCCAGTCACTAACTTTTCTGAACTGCTTCATTCTCTTGGGGAATGATATCTTCAACCATCTAAGCTGAAAGAGGTGCTGTTGTGCTCTTTTCGCTATACAGCCAGTATGTACAGATGAAGTGTGTATATCAAGGAACTTCAAGCTGTTCACCCTCTCAACCCCAGATCCACTGATGTCAATAGGGGTGAGCTGGTCTTGTTCCTCCTGTAGTCCACGACCAGCTCCTTTGTTTTTGTGACTTTGAGGCAGAGATTTTATCGCTGCTCATTAGAATGATAACTACTGCCCCTATTTATTATTTATTTGTGCACCAAAGTTGCTTACTAGGAATTCCATGTAGTGACCTGTGTGCTGTTGTTTGATTCACCAGGTTATACAAGTGGTGATAAATCTTTTCTCATTTTCCATCTCTAGGCTTGTGTTCTTCAACGCCAACGCAAAGGCTCTGTGAGTAGTGATGTCAGCGCGTCCACTGATTCAAACACTTATTATGAAGATGATTTCAGCAGCACTGAAGAAGATAGTAGTCAAGGTAGCCTCAATATTTATACTGTGTTCTAAGAATTAACACAAGCTGAAGCAAGTGATAGATGATACTTGTCTTGGACATTATTTTAGATGTTTTGGTATGGGCTAATAATTTCGGGGTAAGAATTTGAATTCACACAAGTCATCGTGTGTCCTTTGAATGTGAGCGTGCTTGTGCTCTTTAGTTATGTGCATGTTCCACATACAGAAAATTTGATGCTTTTTTAATTAGAATAGCTACAAAGAGATCTGAGGGAGACGTGCAAAATTCTGAGTGGCTTAAGCGTGGCCTAACAACAGGTAGCTGGAGAATTATTTGCTTTGATCAGTAAATTGAAAAGTGGGTGACATTTAGTGAATCAAGTTAAAGAGAAGAATTGGGAGCTTTTTAATGTGCTGGAATGTTTGTAATTCTGCAGAGGCACTAGATGCTGAATCTTAAAAGTTTTGAATGTGGATAAATATTTGGGGACAAAATATACAAAGTGGGTTTTAATAAGGGCAGGGATACAGGACCATTCGGATAAACCAAGGGCTGAGAGAGAGATTCCATCTTCTTTAGCCCTTTGACATTTTGCATCATTCCCACTCTTCTCCCTCCCCCATTTGTCTATCTTTCCCTCACCTGTCACTGGTCAACACTTGCTCCACCCCTCCTCATCCCCGCCCTTTTAGACTGTCTATCACCCTTCTTTGCAGTCCTGATGAAGAGTTTTGGCCCAAAATGTCAACTGTCCATTTCCCTCCATATATGCTGCCTAACTAGCTGAATTCTCCAGTAATTAACCCACAAGGGCTTGTTTCATTTAAAGGTTTCATTTTATACTTTAATTTTGCTGTTGCGTTTGTAGTTACTTATAATTAAGCTGTATCTAAGTTGTGCTGCTGTTACTTGAACTATCTGGTATGAACAGCTTATATGTGTTGTATTTCATAGATGATGACAGTGAACCAATTCTTGGCCAATGGTTTGAAGAAACCATCTCACCCAGTAAGGAAAAATCAGCACCGCCCCCTCCACCCCCACCACCTCCCCTTGAAAGTTCCCCACGGCTGAAGAGTCCAAATAAACAGACTACTGGAGAGAATGGCAACATATTAGCGAGTCGCAGAGACCCTGAGTTGGTGAGTAATATACATTAGCAAAATGGTACAATGTACGACTTTTAACAGGAAATAAAAATATTTTTTGCTTTGGTTCTGAATCTCCCATATTTAATCATGTTACTGTCTTTTTCATTTCCTGATTAGATTAATAGTTTTGGATTGCGTTTGGGGTTCCCTAGTCTGTGAAACTGAGTAATCTACGTGCTGTCACAACTATTGAAATTTAATTTCAACTCTTGACTTACTCGGTACTTCTTCAGGATCTATCAGGTTTACTCCTATACAGTTAAACATTAGGCTTAGATTTTCACCAAGGTCTATAATGATATTAGAGATAGAACTGTGGATAGTACTAGAGAATGGCACTGGAGACGCATGAAATTACAGATGCTAGAATCTAGAGCAAAGGTTCCCAACCTCTTTTATTCCATGGACCAATACCATTAAGCAAGAGGTCTGTGGTATCCAGGTTGGGAACCCCTGATCTAGAGTGAAGAATAAACCAAAGCGCAATCTTGACCTGAAATTCCTTTCACCGTGCAAATGCTACTAGACTCACTGAGATCCTCCAGTAGTTTGCTTGTTGCTAGAGAATGGCATTGTCTGATTTCCAATGAAATCTGCATGTTTAATGTATTTATAAACATTATTTTACAGTTTCTCAACCTTGCTTCAAGCATCCTCAATTTCATTACATCTTCAATGCTGAACTCAAAGAACAACTTCATCCGGAATTACCTGAGTGTGTCTCTGACTGAACAACATATGATGACACTAGCAAGCATCATCAAAGATGTGGACAAAGATGGAACCAAAGGTTAGGGGTTAGGATGCTGCTTTGGTGTTGACTACTAACAATCTACAGCTTAACTATGGAGAAATAATTTTTGCTTAAACCCAAGCCTTTTCTTTCAGCCCCTAAGAACTGCATTACTTCTGAAATAGGAAGAAGCAAATGAAAGTTTTAATTGCTGACTCTGTATTGTAATTCAATGAAGGAAAAATGATTAATCTGGTCTTTGCCTGCAGGTTTATGTCTATCTACCGTAAAAGAAACTTTTGTGAACATCCAGTAATTTGCTGGAATGGGCAGGAAGATTTGTGTGTATTGAAAAAGGTTAAGAGTTTGCAGTTAGAGTTGCAAGAAAAAGTTTGTGAACCCTTTGCAATTACCTATTTTTTTGCATTAGTGACTTGTAAAATGTGGTCTGATCTTCATCTAAGTCAAATAATAGATAAATACAATCTGCCTAAACTAATAACACAAATAATTGTACTACTTCACTTCACTACTGAGTACACCATTTAAACAATCACAGTCTAGGTTCAAAAAGGTATGTGAACCTCTGGGATAATGTCGTCTGCAAAAGCTCTATAGAGTCAGGTGTTCCAATTAATGAATGCTGAAGGAGGTGAAAAAGAACCCAAGGGTAACAGCAAAAGACCTGCAGAAGTCTCTAGAACTTATTAAAGTCTCTGTTCATGTGTCCACTATAAGAAAAACACTGAACAGGAATGGTGTTCAT
This sequence comes from Mobula birostris, assembly GCF_030028105.1. NCBI lineage: Eukaryota > Metazoa > Chordata > Chondrichthyes > Myliobatiformes > Myliobatidae > Mobula > Mobula birostris. The sequence goes on from NC_092396.1 coordinate 20,759,394, forward strand.
GGAAGGACAGCACGCAGGAAACCTACTGCTCTTCATTAAACATGGTGCTGCACATCTCAAGTTTGCAAAATACCGTCTGGATGTTCCACAACGTTTCTGGGGCAATGTTCTGTGGACAGGTGAGACAAAAGTTGAACATTTTGCAGAAACGCACACCGCTATGTTTGGAGGAAAAAGAACACTGCACACCAACACCACAATCTCATCCCATCTGTGAAGCATGGTGGAAGGAACATCATGGTTTGGGGCTGCTTTGCTGCCTCAGGGCCTGGACAGCTTGCAATTGTTGAGGGAACAATGAATTCAATATTGTATCAAGATATTTTACAAGAGAATGTCAGGGTAGCGGTCCATCACCTTAAGCTTAATTGAAGTTGGATGATGCAACAAAACTGATCTGAAACATGAGTAAATCAACAATAGAATGGTTTAAAATTTGTGTTTTGGAATGATCAAGTCAGAGTCTAGACTTTAACTCAATTGAGATGCTGTGGCATGATCTGAAGAGGGCTGTTCATGCAAGGTATCACAGAAATATTGATGAATTTTGTACGGAGGAATGGTTTAAAGTCCCTCTTCACTGTTGTGCAAGTCTCATCAGTAGCTATAGAAAACTTTTGATGAAGGTTATTGCAGCTAAAGGATGTTCTACCAGTTATTAAATACAAAGGTTGACATACTTTTTCCAGCTTGGGTTGTGAATGATTAAACAATGTGTTCAATAATGACATGAAAAGGCAATTGTTCGTGTGTTACTAGTATTGTGACTTTAATGAAGATCGGACCACATTTTATGAGTAATTAATGCAGGAAACCAGATAATTGCAAAAAGTTCACATACTTTTTCTTGCAACCTGTATGTTGAAGTACTAATGTAACCCGTAATTTATGATGAGAGGTTTCCTTAAAATGTTGTCACTTGTGGCTACTGTTTTGAAAAATAACTTTTAAAAAGTACATTTTAAAACAACTGATTTCATGTTCCTTAGAGGCATAGCTTTGTAATTGAAGAGAAATAGACTGGATTAATTCTGATTGTGTTGTGGTATCGTTTTTATTTCTCTTTCTGCTTATACTTTTTTTTGTGCATAGGATCATCAGATGAGGATTTTGCAGTGGCATTGTATCACTTCAACCATTCAATGGTTACCTCTGACCTTCCATCACCAATCCTGCAGGTGAGTGCACAGTGCTTTGCTGACTGTCCTTGAATTCTGTTAACATTGACAATATTCTTACATGTGTACCTTCATGGCTTGTGATTGTTCCTGTAGTGAAATGTTACTTTGAATGCAAACATATGGTGTGATGCGGAACTCTTCTTCCACTAACTCCGTCTTCGAGCCTACTTCTTCAGGAAGGACTCTTTCACCCCCACCGATGACCCCTTCTCCCGTCTTCAACCCTCTTACTTTTCATGGACACCCCGCTCTGGTCTTCTGCCTGCTCTGAATCTCTTTATTGCTAACTGCCGACGGGACATCAACCGCCCCGAATTCTCCGCACCTTGTTCCCATTCCAACCTTACTCCTTCCGAACGCTCTGCTCTCCGCTCCCTCCGCACTAATCCTAACCTTACTATAAAACCCGCCGATAAGGGGGGTGCTGTCGTAGTCTGGAGTACTGACCTCTACCTTGCCGAGGCACAGCGACAACTCGCGGATACCTCCTTATTTACCCCTCGATCGTGACCCCACTAAGGAGCACCAGGCCATTGTCTCCCACACCATCACCAACTTTATCTGCTCAGGGGATCTCCCATCCACTGCTACCAACCTTATAGCTCCCACACCCCGCACTTCCCATTTCTACCTCCTACCCAAAGATCCACGAACCTGCCTGTCCTGGCAGACCTATTGTCTCAGCTTGCTCCTGCCCCATGGAACTCGTTTCTGCATACTTCGACACGGTTTTATCCCCCCTTGTTCAATCCCTTCCTACCTTTGTTTGTGACACTTCTTACACTCTTAAACTTTTTGATAATTTTAAGTTCCCTGGCCCCCACCACTTTATTTTCACCATGGATGTCCAGTCCCTATATACTTACATCCCCCATTAGGAAGGTCTCAAAGCTCTCCGCTTCTTTTTGGATTCCAGACCTAACCAGTTCCCCTGTACCACCACTCTGCGCTGTCTAGCGGAATTAGTCCTTACTCTTAATAATTTCTCGTTTGGCTCCTCCCATTTCCTCCAGACTAAAGGTGTAGCTATGAGCACCCGTATGGGTCCTAGATATGCCTGCCTTTTTGTTGGCTTTGTGGAACAATCTATGTTCCAAACCTATTCATAGAAACATAGAAAATAGGTGCAGGAGTAGGCCATTCGGCCCTTTGAGCCTGCATCGCCATTTATTATGATCATGGCTGATCATCCAACTCAGAACCCCGCCCCAGCTTTCTCTCCATACCCCCTGACCCCCGTAGCCACAAGGGCCATATCTAACTCCCTCTTAAATATAGCCAATGAACTGGCCTCAACTGTTTCCTGTGGCAGAGAATTCCACAGATTCACCACTCTCTGTGTGAAGAAGTTTTTCCTAATCTCGGTCCTAAAAGGCTTCCCCTCTATCCTCAAACTGTGACCCCTCGTTCTAGACTTCCCCAACATCGGGAACAATCTTCCTGCATCTAGACTGCCCAATCCCTTTTGGATTTTATACGTTTCAATAAGATCCCCCCTCAATCTTCTAAATTCCAACGAGTATAAGCCTAGCCGATCCAGTCTTTCATCATATGAAAGTCCTGCCATCCCAGGAATCAATCTGGTGAACCTTCTTTGTACTCCCTCTATGGCAAGGATGTCTTTCCTCAGATTAGGGGACCAAAACTGCACACAATACTCCAGGTGTGGTCTCACCAAGGCCTTGTACAACTGCAGTAGTACCTCCCTGCTCCTGTACTCGAATCCTCTCGCTATAAATGCCAGCATACCATTCGCCTTTTTCACCCCCTGCTGTACCTGCATGCCCACTTTCAATGACTGGTGTATAATGACACCCAGGTCTCGTTGCACCTCCCCTTTTCCTAATCGGCCACCATTCAGATAATAATCTGTTTTCCTATTTTTGCCACCAAAGTGGATAACTTCACATTTATCCACATTAAATTGCATCTGCCATGAATTTGCCCACTCACCCAACCTATCCAAGTCACCCTGCATCCTCTTAGCATCCTCCTCACAGCTAACACTGCCACCCAGCTTCGTGTCATCCGCAAACTTGGAGATGCTGCATTTAATTCCCTCATCCAAGTCATTAATATATATTGTAAACAACTGGTGTCCCAGCACTGAGCCTTGCGGTACCCCACTAGTCACCGCCTGCCATTCTGAAAAGGTCCCGTTTATTCCCACTCTTTGCTTCCTGTCTGCTAACCAATGCTCCACCCACACCAATACCTTACCCCCAATACCGTGTGCTTTAAGCTTGCACACTAATCTCCTGTGTGGGACCTTGTCAAAAGCCTTTTGAAAATCCAAATATACCACATCCACTGGTTCTCCCCTATCCACTCTACTAGTTACATCCTCAAAAAATTCTATGAGATTCGTCAGACATGATTTTCCTTTCACAAATCCATGCTGACTTTGTCCGATCATTTCACCGCTTTCCAAATGTGCTGTTATCACACCCTTGATAACTGACTCCAGCAGTTTCCCCACCACCGACGTTAGGCTAACCGGTCTATAATTCCCAGGTTTCTCTCTTCCTCCTTTTTTAAAAAGTGGAGTTACATTAGCCACCCTCCAATCCTCAGGAACTAGTCCAGAATCTAACGAGTTTTGAAAAATTATCACTAATGCATCCACTATTTCTTGGGCTACTTCCTTAAGCACTCTAGGATGCAGACCATCTGGCCCTGGGGATTTATCTGCCTTCAATCCCTTCAATTTACCTAACACCACTTCCCTACTAACATGTATTTCGCTCAGTTCCTCCATCTCACTGGACCCTCTGTCCCCTACTATTTCTGGAAGATTATTTATGTCTTCCTTAGTGAAGACAGAACCAAAGTAATTATTCAATTGGTCTGCCATGTCCTTGCTCCCCATAATCAATTCACCTGTTTCTGTCTGCAGGGGATCTACATTTGTCTTTACCATTCTTTTCCTTTTTACATATCTATAAAAGCTTTTACCGTCCGTTTTTATGTTCCCTGCCAGTTTTCTCTCATAATCTATTCTGGTATCTGTCCCCCACTTTTCCTTCGCTACATCGAAGACTGCATTGGCGCTGCTTCCTGCACGCATGCTGAGCTAGTTGACTTCATTGACTTTGCCTCCAACTTTCACCCTGCCCTCAACTTTACCGGGTCCATTTCTGACACCTCCCTCCCCCTTCTAGATCTTACTGTCTCTATCTCTGGAGACAGCTTATCTACTGATGTCTACTATAAGCCTACTGACTCTCACAGCTATCTGCACTATTCCTCTTCTCACTCTATCTCTTGCAAAAATGCCATCCCCTTCTCGCAATTCCTCTGTCTCCGCCGCATCTGCTCTCAGGATGAGGCTTTTCATTCCATGACGAGGGAGATGTCCTTTTTTTTAAAGGAAGGGGCTTCCCTTCCTCCACCATCAACTCTGCTCTCAAACGCATTCCCCCATTTCATGCACATCTGCTCTCACTCCATCCTCCCGCCACCCCACTCGTAATGGGGTTCCCCTTGTCCTCAGCTACCACCCCACCAGCCTCCGGGTCAAACATATTATTCTCGGTAACTTCCGCCACCTCCAACGGGATCCCACCACTAAGCACATCTTTCACTCCCCCCCCCCCCCCCTGCTTACAGCAGAGATCGCTTCCTACACGACTCCCTTGTCCATTCATCCCCCACCATCCCTCCCCACCAATCTCCCTCCTGGCACTTATCCTTGTAAGCGGAACAAGTGATACACGTGTCCTTACACTTCCTCCCTTACCACCATTCAGGGCCCCAGACAGTCCTTCCAGGTGAGGCGACACTTCACCTGTGAGTCGGCTAGGGTGATATACTGCATCCAGTGCTCCCGATGAGGCCTTCTATATATTGGCGAGACCCGACGCAGACTGGGAGATCGTTTTGCTGAACACCTATGCTCTGTCTGCCAGAGAAAGCAAGATCTCCCAGTGGCCACACATTTTAATTCCACATCCCATTCCCATTCTGATATATCTATCCATGGCCTCCTCTACTGTAAAGATGAAGCCACACTCAGGTTGGAGGAGCAACACCTTATATTCCTTCTGGGTAGTCTCCAACCTGATGTAATGTCTGTACTACTTGGTAATTTCTCTTGTTCTGTGGCCAACCTTTTTTATATTTGTTGGTAATTCTGCCAGTGTTTTAACATCTACAATCCTATTAAGTAGCTCCTTCAAATTAATTATTTAGTTGTCTCCAGAATCCAAGGATGCTCTTTGGCAGAGGAATCAAAGCTAGTGTGCTAAAAGTTTCAAATAAACATTACAATACTTTGGAAAGGTCTTGGTACTTTAACTCCGCAGCTTTCCACAGATATTTCTGATGTCTCTGTTAACAAGATGTTTGTTTCGGTCCTCAAAGTAATTGTTTCTTTTTTTTTGTAGCTGGTTTTTATCTTCAGCCGTTGGTGTAAACTGTAAAGATCCTTAATTTTTGGTGTTAGACCTGAATGAAAATTATCTCATCAACTTTATTAGCAGAATTCTGAAATGCACGTCTTGTAGCTGTATATTTTAATAAAGAGAGAAACAGATTTTGTTTCCTTTTCATGATGCCTGTTTTATGGTGGTGATCTTTTGATTACACTCAATTTGATTGCTATTCTTTTTCTTCCTTTTAACAATAATTACAATTCTTTTGCTTATTATTTGAGTTTACTTTTTATTCTTTTTCCAACTTGTGTGTGTGTGTGTGGGGGGGGGGGGGCGGGGGGAAGTATTCCAGCAATTCCATCTCACAGCATGGTGTAGCATCTGTTAATATTTCAATCATTCTCACAATTATTTTTTCTCCCAATGTTTTTCTGTATATTTCAGATGAGTGGGCAGGGTGGGGACAGTCCATGTTCTTCAGTGATTATTAAATACACATAAATGTATATATTGTTGTTTCATATTGCACTCTAATAGCAGTAAACTTAAATTCCTACACCTGCTTTTGGGAGCAGATTTTTTAAGTACTAAATTCTATGTATGTAGTATGATGCAGATCCAAAATCCGGTGTGGTGTTGTGCTATGGATTATTCTGTTGTGCTAATCACATTCAACATCACAATAGTAATTCTGTATTGTTTTACCCAGAACACACTTCTGCAGCAGCTGGGGATTGCACCTTTTTCAGAGGGTCCGTGGCCTTTATACGTCCATTCGCAGAGCCTCTCTGTACTTTCACGCTTGTTACTAATCTGGCAGCACAAAGCTAAGGCACAGGGTGATCCAGATGTCCCAGAGTGCATGAAAATCTGGGAAAGGTAAGAGATTCTTAATTAAAAGTAATTGAAAAGATGTTGCCAGTCTAGTCCTGTATTTTGTTTTATTGCTTTTCTATGTTGAATATGGAATTGAAGCAAATGGGATTGTTTGTATTGCTGATTTATTTGATGTAAAATGGTCATTATTATTGAATTTGGACTTTAAATGACTGATAGCCCATTGACAGAAGAATCCTAGACAGGATTGATTAAATGCCTTATTGTTTTCTTTGTGCATTTTTGGAATACTTGCCATTCATAGTGGGGGAAAAAATGTTATATCCTGTGACATTTCATTGCATTCTTTAAAGTAAATACTTATCTCTTTCTCATTGCAGGTTTATTGGGACACTAAAGCAGAATATATTCCAGGGAGTATTACCAACTGACTCCGAAGACCTAAATGTTGAACATCTTCAACTCCTGCTGCTAATTTTCCATAACTTCTCAGAGAATGGCCGGCGCATGGTGCTCACGATGTGCGCACAAGTGATTGTTGAAGTGGCATCAAAGTCAGAGACTCAGCTTCGATGTGTGCCACTGACACTTGCCAGATTGCTGCTGGTTTTTGAATATGTCCTTCAGCAGTATTCAAAAGTGCCAATGTACCTATTTGAACAGGTAAAGACCATTTAAGCAGTGGTTGAAAATCTGTGTTGTGAATAATCTGTAAAAACGTAACTACACCGTGGCCCTTCGCTGTAATGGCCTCAAATTGGTGGAGCAAAGTACCATTGTAGCTGTTAGCACATGGAGCCAATAAGGGAGCACTTTCAGAATGAATGCCATGTGCATGTAAACACAAGGTGGTATCTCCTTTCAAGCTCTTTACAGGCAGCATAGGGAGTTGAACCCAGATCATTGGCACTGTAATGCATTACCTGAACGGCTATGCTACAATGTTGTTCTGATGCCTGTCTGGCTTTGCTGACTGGGAAACCATCTAATTCATCTGAGCAGAAGTGCACGTGGAACGTTGTATTCAGTATTTTGTCGATTAAACAAAAGCATATTTATAAACTTTTTTTTACCTTTTAAAATCATTAATTGCTATTCATGTTGCAACAGTCATTCCATAAATGTTAAAGGAAACATCTGCCAATGCTCTGATGAAAGCCATTAGGAAATACTTAACATCCCTGTCAGTTTTTGGTGGATGTTAGTTAAATTCAGAGTTAATTGGTTCCCTCTTTACCACCCCAGAACAAAAAAATGCCAAAGCATGAAATTTAAAAGCCTCATAAAAGTGAATAGCAGATATAAAATCTACATGTAACTTTATCTATGTTGCTGAAAACGCACATTGCTTACTAGTACTTAGCCATTCAGGATGTTCTAGATCTGTTTGTTCTGGCTATAAATGCTCAAATGTGTTTCTCAGCTGTTCAGACTCTACAGGCACACCTTTGCCTTTCATTGTCCAGTTACCATGTCTGTTTGAACAGTTGAATGAAGATTTTCACTCTTTCAACCATGTGTTTCCATAGTTCATCTTGATTTAATCCTCATTCTTCAAGCCTGATTTTGTTTTGCTTTTGTTTCAGTATTTTGATGGATTTCTGTTTTTCTTCCATCTATCCTGCAAATATTTATATATTGAATTTCTTTATTTGCAGTTTGTTTTCCCCGTTCAACTACTTTATGATTTTCATTAGCCACGGCTTTTTATTTCAGCATGATCCCTTGTCAATTCTGATCTAAACCTGCAGTTTTGTTTGCCTATTATAGTGTAATTTGGATAAGCTTTTGCCTTGGAGAGTTGCTTTTTTTGTTCCTTTTTTTAAAAAGCAGTGTAAATGATATAGAGGCATAAATGTAAGATAATGTTAATTGGACAGCAAATATTAGAAGCAGCTTGTGGCTAAGATTCAGATTTTATATTATAGGTTCAGTACAATCTACTAACTCCACCAGCTTGCACTGCTGGCACCAGTGCCAGTGGTACCCAGGAATCTGGCCGGCGTCATATGCCATTTTACCATGGATTTAAAGAGGTTGAAGAAAACTGGGCAAAACACAGTGGGACAGGTATGACAAAGACAGTAAGCATAGGGGGTCAGGTTAAATTTAGCATATTGGTTATGCTGTGTAAGAAAAAAATGAATTGGTCATAAATCTGAATCTTATGAAGCAACAATTTAGTAAAAGGGGACAATAACCTCACAACTACTAGATTGTCATAAACACTTATTCTGTTGTTCTCATGCAGTCTTGCCTACATACAAATCCTGACCTGCAGGAACTCAAATGACTCTTAAATGTCTTCTGAGAGGACTGAACCCTGGCCTGTTAAAAAAGAAAAGTAAAACTGGGCATCAAACTATGCATTGAATTCAGACATACCCATACCAAAGACATCTTTAGTCCAGTCAGTCGTACAAAATCCTTGCAGACATTCTTGTATCTGGTGTCTAAGTTGTGAGAACTATCTGCTAACAGGTTAAGTAACTGCTTGTATACTTGCAGAATCTTACTTTATGGATGATAAACCAAACTGTTCCATCACAATCCTAGGTCCATCTTGCATTGTCAGTACAAAACCACCAGAGGGGGAAATACATTGATACTTATATAGATAGAGGAAGGATTAACCCTGAGAGTGATGAATATTTACTCCAGATCATAGTATCCACGTTAGCATGGGCAGTGAAACATGTTCATCTGGAAGTACTGTGTGGGTGATACATTCGTGCTTTATCCCAATCTTCCCACCATCAAAATCCTATTTAATTCACTCTGCATGGTATCAGTAAATAGTTGTGAGCACTAGCTACAGCAGGCAATAGGACCAGGCAACCTCCTGGTAGTAATACAGAAAACTTGCATTCAAGCTAACCCGCTAGTCCTAGTGTAGTCATAACAGTGGGATCTGTCCAGAAAATTAAGCAGTTATAATCTGGACCATTACCAAGCCAACTTACTTTTGCCCCTTCACATCAATCAGCAGCAAAGTGATTGTGTATTCAGTAGTGCTGACGCTGTTGTCCATTTTCGATTTTGCTAGGACCACTCAACCCCAGACCATTGTAGTCTTGTTGCAGACCCAGAAGTGAAGTGAGAGTGACTGCTCTGATATTAAGGCATCACTTAATTGATTGTGGCTGCAAGGAGCCTTGCTAAAACTGAATTCAAGGCATCAACATTCCAGTGGTTGTTGGAACTCAGTCATCCTGTCTCCAGGACCTCACTGCAGGAGTGTCTCAGGACAGTTTTCTCAGCCTCACCACCATCTATAATCTTCCTCCCATAACCACTCAGAAGAGAAAACGTTTGTTGATGATTGCCCAAAGTTCAAAATCTTTGCACCTTTTTAGCTAATAATTCAGTCTATATTGCATGTAGCAGAGGGGTGAAAGGTATAGATATGAAAGCACATACACAAGGAGTGACTGGTGTTCAGAATTAGTTAAACAGCTGAGTTTTGAAGCCTTTGATGGACTAGGACAATAAATATCAGAGGGTGGACAAGTTTGTTCTTGTGTTACTAATATCTATAACTAGTCTTAATTCATTCCTATACATTGTTGCCTTAAGAATTGCCTAATGGCATGCTGGCCTTCGAGGTCCTTCTGCAGCTGTACAGGGCCCTGGTGAAACCACACCTGGAGTACTTTGTGCAGTTTTGGTCTCCAAATTTGAGGAAGGATATTCTTGCTATTGAGGGAGTGCAGCGTAGGTTCACAAGGTTAATTCCCAGGATGGCGGGACTGTCATATGTGGAAAGGTTGGAGCAACTGGGCTTGTATACTCTGGAATTTAGAAGGCTGAGAGGGGATCTTATTGAAACATATAAGATTACTAAGGGATTGGACACGCTGGAGGCAGGAAGCATGTTCCCGCTGATGGGTGAGTCCAGAACCAGAGGCCACAGTTTAAGAATAAGGGGTAGGCCATTTAGAATGGAGTTGAGGAAAAACTTTTTCACCCAGAGAGTGGTGGATATATGGAATGCTCTGCCCCAGAAGGCTGTGGAGGCCAAGTCTCTGGATGCTTTCAAGAAAGAGATGGATAGAGCTCTTAAAGATAGCGGAATCAAAGGTTATGGGGATAAGGCAGGAACTGGATACTGATTGCGGATGATCAGCCATGATCACAGTGAATGGCGGTGCTGGCTCGAAGGGCTGAATGGCCTACTCCTGCACCTATTGTCTATTGTTAATTGAGTTATCGCTTTGATTAGATTTTATTTCTGATGCCCTACTGTTCCTTTTCCAGAGTCTGCACCTTTACCTAAATTCTACAGCATTCTTTCTCATGAGACTTCTGGTGATGACAGCAGCAAGCTAGATGAGACGGTGAGAGTCATGGAGTAGGATCTGACAGCAACTAAAAATCTTGACAGAATTATAAAATTATATAGTATATTTGATAGTAATGGTAATAATACAAATTGGATATATAGTGCACAAAACACTAATGCCTTTTAATTGATAGTGAACCTTTTTTTAAAGGTTTTATCTGTTTCATACAATGTTTATTGATGTATATTTTCACTCTTATATCTCCACTTATTCCACAGGTCTTTGATGTTCTCTTTAGTGCTGCTTTAAAGTATGATGACCTATATGCATCACTGATCTTGTTATTATCAGCTGGCTCGCAGTTTGATGCTCTCAAGCGGGAAGAGCACAAGAATGCAACACCTGTGGTAATTTAAAGGGGCATATGTTACTTGCAGACTCTTGGAAGAGTGGGAGAGGCAGTTTGACATTTTCTGTTTATACTCGATTGTCTGAGAATGCTGTTCATTTTATTCTCTTCCTCACTTGCACTTTGTCTGTTCAAATACTACTTTCTCAAATTATGTTTTAAAAAAAACAATTTTTAAAAGCAATCTATTACCACAGATGTTCTTGGTTGGATGGTCTGAATCAATTTAAAACTTTTCTACTAATTTAAATTTAGATTTCTGGTTACTGTGGAAGTTACTATTTATCCTAGTTGGGATGAGCTGTAAATCTTGCTGAACGTGGGATGTTTGGAAATGCAATTTTGCTCTGACTGGGCTGTGGTTCGGGGATTAGGGAAATTTTTTGCTTCTAAGGGAATTGAACAATTATACCAGTTGTGTGATATAAACACGTGTGTCTGCATGTGTGTATATGTGTGTGTATATCTACACACACAACCCCCCCCCCCCCACCCCCAAGATGGGAAGGTTTGTTTATTTCAGTTACATGTTCTGCTGCATGTTTCTTCAGTCATTAAAGTTAGAGTTCAATTAGATCGGTAATTTGGAGTGACTACGGATACCTCATTTCACTGCACCTTGCAATTGAGATTTTAATTTTGGATAAATATTATTAAAAAATCAAGTAATTTTTATGTTGTAAAGATACTTCGGATTTGCTTGTTTTTGTATATAAAAATTGGTATAGATGTGTACAAGATGGATTTTTAAAAAATGAGTATTTATCATTTATTTGTTTCATATACACCATGCTCCTAAAAGTTAAGTTACCTGACAAGATGAGGTTGCTCGGCTGTTTTATTGACCCCTGTATAATTTATTGACAAATACGGGTTTATTTAATGAGGGTTGCAGTAGATACCGAATTAACCAGTTATTTTTTGGGTTGTTTATGTTTTACGCTGCAAGTCTTTACCAGGTTTTTTTGTTGTAGCTTTGTTCCGTTGTTGACTTTGTGTTCTAGGAGGCATGCTCTGTTCAGTATTATTTCCTGATTTTGTGGAGGATCCTGGGAATCATGCCTCCATCGAAAGCCTATGTTAATCAAGTGGCAATGAGTACAACAGAGCTGAATGAATGTGACATCCTGCATACGCTTCGATGGTCATCACGCCTTTGTATCGGCACTTACGCAACCTGGATCAAGGTAAATGCATATGCACCCCCTAGTGGCATATAGATGCAAAGGCACTGAGTATGACATATCAAAAAGACCCTCTTTAGTGAATATTTGAATGCTAGGAAAATGGATGTGTTGAAGAGGAAAATGTTTGGCTGGAAGAAAGACCAGAATCCCAGTTCACATTATTGCAGAATCTACAAAAACTGCTTCTGTTTTATTTCACGTTTCGTCCTTTTGTTTTTATGGCCTTTCTTCATGCAAAGTTCACTATATCCATGCCAGAGTTGCTTCACATCTGATTTGAGGTAAAGAGCTAGCAGTGACCAGAACACAAGATTGCAGAATTTCTCCTTGTCTAATGACCAGGCATTTTTCAAGGAAGTTCCAAGATAGTGCCTGAGTATTAATTTGGAAATGAGGGATTTGTATTCACTTATGGATTGTGCACTGTTCTCTTAACTTCTACCTCTGTGGACTAGGCACCAAACATTTTTTTGTGAGGTACTGGGATAGAATCTGCCATTAAACTTTGTATCAGTTAATGTTTTTGAGCTGTTAAATGATCTAAATATTATAGCGGGTAGAGAATTACTGTGGTAACATTTAAAAGAAATTGAGAGTAATGCTTATTTTAAAAAAAAAAAGTGGTAGCTGATCGGTGACCAGCTTAGTACCCTGACCTCACAAATGTATGCTTTTGTTTTACCTAAGGATCACCTGGTGCGACAGGGCATGAAGCCAGACCGTGCCGATTCACTGGTAGAGCTGGCCATTACCAAATGCAGTTCTGTGAAGTATGATGTAGAACTTGCAGAGGAGTATGTTGCCAGGCAGGTAAGAAGAAACTATGCCTGTGTGCTCTCTGTCCAAATGTGTTATTTGTTTTGGTATGTCAGGTTGTGTTAACTGCATTGCAGCCTTAATCATCAAACAGATGCTATTTCATTGACATATTTTACAAAGATGTGTTCTGGGGTAGAACATGGATCAAGATGAACACAACGGCTCATTGCAGAAGTGAAGAACTTTCATTGATGCTGCTTGTTTTAGTACACTGTCACTTATGATAGGTACACTGGATGGTTGGGCCGCTCCTTTCGGCAGCTGGGGCCCGTTTAATATCGTATCATGGCTTGCTGTCTAGGAAAAGCAAGTTGAAGGAACTGAAATTTCTGTAGAATTTTCAGATCAACCTTTAAGTAGTTGCTAAAGCATGTATCATTAAAGAATTGTGAATGTGTATTGGATGGTTTTCTCAGAACTCCTAATGTGCAATAGTTTTATCTATTCACTTGCTTTGAATATTTTTTGTGATGCTGTTCTCTCTTTTATGGATGTTCATTTAGTATCTATATGTTTCATATTAATACTATTTTCCTTTCAAAAGCTTTAAAAGGAGTTTCTTTTTTTTTTCAATTTAGGTATCATCCTGTTGTGGAATTGATGCAACTACTATTCTCCCACTAAGTCGTCTCCCTAACATGCAGACTATCTATACACTTGATGCAGTCATATCGAAGGTCCAGGTTTCTTTGGATGAGTACTTTTCCAAAGTGGCTGCAGAAACTGATTCACACAAAACCTCTGAGATCACAAAGAATTTGCTTCCTGCAACTCTTCAGCTTATTAGCATGTATGCTACCTTTGCCAGGTACGAAACAGAATTCTTGTGCATTTTTTAAACATTAAAATTACTGAAAGAAACACTGATTGTTGCCAAATTTAGCTGTTCTGTTTTGGGATCAAGCATTTCCAGGTCAGCAAAATATACATAATAGTTTTCTTTTTAAAAAAAAGTACTTCAAATGTTCAAAGGTCCAATTTTATGTCAGAGAAATGTATACAATATACAGCCTGAAATGACTTTTCTTCGCAAACATCCATGGTAACAGAGAAGTGCCCCAAAGGATGAACGACAGTTAAACGTGAGAACCCCAAAGTCCCCCCCACTCCCCCCTCCTGTGCGTAAGCGGCAGTGAGCAACAATCCCCCCTCCCCCCACCAGCAAAAAAAAAAAAGCGCACCCGCTACCAAGCACAAGCATGAGCTAGGCAATAGCAAAGACACAGACCTGGCAGTTACCCCAAAGGCTATCGCATTTCATCTGGCATTCGACAGTCCACAGGTTCTCTCTCTCCCTAAGGGGGGGGGTGTCTCCCATTTTCACAGTGAAATGCTGTATTTCTCCAGTAGTTCCATGTCATATGTAAGGTTCCAACAATGTACAACAACTCAACCACAAACTTAGAAATGCTTAATTGCTTGTGTCAGTTTTTTCACTTCTTTCCAATTATTATTTAGTGGCAACTGTGACCAGTTTGTTAAAACATCAATTTTCTTGTGTTAGGCTCTATTTTAAAATTTCTCTAATTTTTCACCAAGAATGTTCACACATTGCTGAAAAGAAACATTTTTAATCCCAACTTTCTAGATCAGATTGTTGAGTTGAAAGGATATATTTATTCATTTGAATGACAACATTTAATCTGTTGCGAAGAATAAATAACTCCTTAAGATGTGCAGGTGTGATTTGATTGACTGTTAATGTTGAATTCTTGATTATCTATGCATCTGTAACTAGGCATGTTATAAATTGCTTGCTTGGTGATTGATGTTAGGTCATATCTACTGAGGAGCCTCTGTGAGGAGGGCTCAACTGAGAGCCCCACTGACGAGAAGCTGCGAGGTTATGCAGCAGCATTGGCGATTGGATCTGCTCGTTGCAAGACTAACTCTGTTGGTAAGGACAATATTATTTTCCTTTGCCACTAAAAAGATGTCAGAATAAGTCATTGGTTTTGTTCTTCATAAAATAAATTTTCCAAGCTCTTTCCCTTCGATCAGGTTGCCAGTATTCTTCCACCCACTTACCCTCGTGACACTTCAGTGTTTGAACCTGGGCTCGGGCATAGGCAGACTGATTTAATCAAATCTGGCCCAACTGTGCCATAATGCCAATGCTTTCAGATCTTCCACAAAGGCTACAGAAGTTGTTCGCATACAAGAGTCCTGTCTGTTTCCTTTCTCTCTGCTCTCTTGTTTTACTTAGCAATTTTGATGCTGGTTGCAGTTCGAACTTGGGACCTCTTTTGTGTGACAATGCCACTCTGATAAATTAACTGAAAATATTTGTGATTGCATTAGATTATGTGTAGAAAACAAAATTTAGCATTACCCTAAAGTTTTTTTTTTAATGAGTATCAGTCATAACCTCCTAAGGTTTCTATATGCCTTAGAACTGCAAGTTATATGTAGGAAATGATTTCAACTCCAGCTTATTATGGATGGTGATGAAGGAATAAGTTATGGTCACGATGTTTAGGTTACTTTAAATTATGACTGGTGTCTAAGGAAGGCTGGTGTACTGCTGAACTAGAATTTCTGTCTGTCTGAAGTGTGATACTGAAAAGTGAAATAATTCCTGTTGTTTTTACAGCTCAATTGGTGATACAGAACCTACCATCAGCTGTTCAGACACTGTGTGAAACATGGAACAATGTTCACACCAATGAGTTTCCCAACATCGGATCATGGGTAGGTGATATGTTATTCACATTTGACAGTAGAAGAATTTAAGAAATAGCAGGACTGGGCCAAATGGCCCCTCTGGGTTGTTCTGCTACGACTGTTCTAAACTTCAGCTTTAGCTACACTTTCATGCTTTACCCCCAAGACCATGATACCCTTGCAGTCTGAGAAGCTACCTCATCCCTCTGAACTATTCAGTGCTTAGGTAAGTTAGACTTGATTAATAAGTTGTGAAGAAGAAACATGAAGAATCAAAAGTGCAATTGGAAGTGGAGTAGGATATTATGTAGTAAGTCAGTTGTGTTTAAATGTATGAATGGATGCTAAAAATAGAATAAAGTACATCTAGAGTGAGGAAGCTGTCAACGTTAACATTAAATAGATTGGGGAGAAATTTTTCTAAAGGGATACATAATCAAGAGTCATTAATGGACGGAGAAACCTTGGCTGCATTGAATAAAACAGTTTAAATAAAGAGAACATGGATGCATCAGGAATTCCGTTTCTTTGATTTAATTTGGACCTATTGAGCTGAATATTCTGTAATTTTGATATAAGTCCGTTCATTTCTTCATTATCAAATTTCATTGCCGTTATTATCAAGATAGGCTCTCTAAGGATTCTTACGCTATGTAGCACAGCAATTTCTCCCAATGTTTGCTGAGATTATTATCTTTATGTTATGATTAATTTAATGTTATGCAGGTGTTTAAAGGAATCTTGATTTTTTTTTTGCCATCTTGTGTTCTTCCTAGCGGAATGCGTTCGCAAATGACATCATTCCTGCAGAGAGCTACATTAGTGCCATCCAGGCTGCACATCTTGGCACGTTGTCAAATCAGAGTCTGCCACTGGCTGCTTGCCTAAAGCACATTCTACTGTCTCTGGTCAGGCTCACTGGTGACCTTATAGTGTAAGTTGATTGTTGATTTTGAGATCACCCTGCGACATGACTTAAAAGGTTCCAGTGTTAATAATCTTCTCTTGTATTTCATGTTGTCTATACAACCCTGAAGGCCTTTTAGCCTATTGTGTCAATTACACATCTTGAGCATTTCCCCCACACATTTTTCTGTGCTCTGGTCTCTCTCACATACCTTCAACACCTGATTTTCCCACCATGAATTTTATGAGGGTAATTATAATAAATTAACTTGTCCACCTTTAAGATGAGAAGGGGAATTCATGTGGTTACAGGGAGAATCTCATAGTCACAAGGAGACACATAGAGCACCTCAGATCAAGATTGATTATGAGTTGTTGAAGCTGTGTGTCAGCAGCACTAACTGCTACATAACTCTTGTGGTAGTTTTCACCTTATGACTAGTGAGTTGTCCAGGTTTATCAGTCCTCTACCTTTGGCTGTAGTGCATGTTCCCAGAATTTAAAAAAATATATCCACTAGATCTTATAAACTTGTAGCTGAGAGAGCTTCAGCCATTTTTGATGCTTGATGCAGTAATTTCTGTATGTGGCATCCAGTATAAAACTAAACTAAAGTTGTGTTTAGGGTTTTCAAAAGATGTAGTATTAATTCTGCAGTGCTTACTGTTGGTCAACTGCCTGGGCATGTCATTATGTGGCTCAGTGTCAATTTTAATTGAACACAATTCTGTGACATTTTGCTATATTAAGGCCTCTATATGAATGGAACTGTTGGTTGCATATCATATATAATAGTTTCCCTTCCTCAAACTATGTATTCCTTAGACAAGATATTCTGCAGATGCTGGAAATCTTGAGCAACACTCACAAAATATTGGACACAGAAGAGTGTAGTACCTGGAAATTGGAGAATTCAATGTTCATGCCATCAGGTTGGAGGCTACCCAGGTGGGATATGAGATGTTGCTCCTCCAGCTTGCGCTGGGCTTCATTGTGGCAGCAGAGGATGCCATGGACAGACATGTTAGTGTGAGAATGGGAAGTCGAATTTAAATGGGTGGCTACCTTTAGCAGAGGACAGAGCGATGGTGCTCGAAAAAGTCTAACTCTGACATATCTGTTCATGACCTTCTTTACTGCCAGATGAGGCCAAACACAGGTTGGAAGAGCCAACACCTGGATAGCCTCCAACCTGATATTGTTAAGATCAATATCCCTTATTTGTGGTAACCACTCCCCTCTGATTCTTTTTCTCCTTTTTTTGTGCCCCCCCCATTCTGTTGGCCCTCTCACTCATTCTTCTCCACTGCCCTCATGACCTGCCCATCACCTCCCTTGGTTCTCCTCCTCCTTCCCTTTATTCCACTGTTCTCTTCTGTCAGATCCCTTCTTCAGCCCTTTACCTCTTCTTCCTATCACCTCCCAGCTTCTCAGATTATTGCCCCACCCCTCCCTCACCCACCTACCTTCTCCCTCACCTGGTCTCGTGTATCACCTGCTAGCCTGTACTCTTTTTTTCCCACTTCCCACCACGTTCTGATTTCTGCTCCGCTCCCTTCTAGTACCGATGAAGGACCTTGGCCCAAAATGTTGACTGTTTTATTTCCCTCCATAAGTGCTGCCTGACCTACTGAGTTCCTCCAGCATCTTCTGTGTGTCGCTCTACATATTCCAGTTTGAATTTGACCTCTGCTCCATTTCTCATGCTGTTAATTTGTCTTTCTTTGTACGTATCTGTACCTTTCTTTCTTGTACTGTTCCCATTAAACTCCCTATTTAGTACATTTATCACAAATCTTCAGTCCTAATTTTTTTTTCCTAGGTGGTGTCCTGAAGAAGTGAATCCACCACAAGTTATTCATACATTGTTGCCATTGCTGTTGGAGACGAGCACAGAAAGTGTGTCGGAAATCAGCTCTACTTCACTGGAGCGGATCCTGGGACCTGCAGAATCTGATGAGTTCCTTGCACGTATCTATGAGCGACTCATCACCAGCTGCTATAATATAATTGCTCTCCACTCCGATCCCAACAGGTAGGTAAAGTGTCAAGTTAGTTTGCCAAAAAATCTTTTGGATTTTACAGAATATTAATGTGAATGGATAGGTACAGCACAAGTTGTCACCCAGCAACAACATTGGTGTGTAATCAATATGACTGGTATAGCATCTGAATGCAACCAACCTTAGTAATGCTAAACCTTTCATAAAGTATAAATAGACTGCTTTAAACTTAAAATCATATGTTCAAGAGAGCAATGTTAACTGGCCTAAACGATTACCGCCCAATGGCTCTGACTTCAACAATCATGAAGTGCTTTTAGCAGCTGGTAATGGATCATATACAGTGCCTTGAAAAAGTATTCAGCGCCCACAGCTATTTTCACACTTTACTCTCTCATTTGTCTAAATTTAAAATATATGGAAGTAGGATTTTTTGAGAAAAATCTGCAAAGCATGTGAGTCATGTCAAATCAAACGAAAAATTCTAAAACCTGTCAACAATTTACTATAAATTTAAAAACCAAAATTGAGGCTGAAAAACTATGCATCCCGTTTTGTAATTACTATGCTAATCCTCAGATGCAATATATTACCATACCAGCTCACCCAGTTTGATGATATAGAAAATTGGAGATCGCATGTTTTCAATGAATTTATAAGAATAAATATCCCCTCTCTCTGTAAGGTCCAATAGTATGATAGATTTTCAACAGACCAAACCAAAATGAAAACAAGAGCATTGAAGGCAGGTTAGGGAAATGGTAATAGAGAAGCACAAATCTGGGGAAAGGTACAAGACCCTCTCAGAGGCACTGAATATACCTTGGAGCTCAAAGAAAAATATATGATACCACACACTGCTGAGGTCAGGCCGCCCCTCTATACTTAGTCACTGGAGAAGAATGGCACATGTAAGAGAGGCTCCTGTGACATCAACACTGAGTGAGCTGCAGAAGTCAGGAGCTGCAATTGAAGATGAAGTTCATGGCTCCACAATCTCTAAGGCCTTGCACAAAAAGGGTATGTATGGAAGAGTGGCAAGGAAGAAACCATGGTTTATGAAAAAATATATCCTTGCCTGTAAAGACTTTGCAAAGTGCCGGTTAGAAGATGCTGTAAAGATGTAGAACAAAGTCTTGTGGTCAGATGAGACTAAAGTGGAACTTTTTGGCCTCTGCACTAAGCATTCCATGTGACACAAATCTAATACTGCACATCAGCCAGGTAACACCATTCCTACTGTAAAGTATGATGGAGGCAGAATCATGCTGTGATGTTCTGAAGAATGGTCTTGGCCCAAAACATCGACTGTTTATTCATTTCCATAGATGCCTGATCTGCTAAATTCCTCGAGCATCGTGTGTGAGTCATGTTATGGAGATGCTTTTAAGCAGCAGGGACTGGATATCGGATTAGTAATGATGGGAAGATGAATGCTGCTAAGCACAGAGAGATCCTGGATAAAAACCTAACCTCTGCCAGAAAGCTTAAACTGGGGTGTATGTTCATCTTTCAGTTAAACAATGACCCAAAGCACACTGCCAGAGCAACGATGGAGGATCTTCAAATATAGAATATTGATGTCTTTGAGTGGCCCAGACCTTAACCCGATGAAACATCTCTGGCAAGACCTCAAGATTACTGTCCACGGCCACTCCCCAACTAACCTAGCACAGCTTGACAAGTTTGCAAGGAGGATGGGCAGATCTTGCTCCATTACATTGTGCAAAGCTAATAGAGGCTTATCAAAAAAGACTACTCGCTGTAATAGCTGCAGGTGGTGACTCAACTAAGTACTGGGCAAAGGGGGATGACTAGTTCTGAACTGCTCACATTTCAGTTTTTGAATTTGTAGTTTTTCATGTTTTCCAGATTTTCCATTTTTGGGTCGGGGAGGGAGGTTCTACTGTGGGGGGGGGGAGAAAAAAGGAGCATGTGATTCATCAATAAAACTTCTCAGTTAAAATAAACAAAATCCATGGTTATATTACTCGTTTATGGTGAAGAAAGGCTGAATACTTTTACAAGCCACTGGAAAATATCATCTTCCAGCTACATTGCATCCTTACTTGTTGGCCTACCGCTCAAGTCGGTGCAACTGATAATACCATAGCCTCAGCCCTCACTCTATCCTGTCCCACCTAGAAAATGATGCCTCATATGCCAGGATGCTGTTCATTGGTTTCAAGTCAGCATTTAACACAATCATCCTCAGAGATGGGTGGGTAAACTATCCTCGTTGGAACTCAGCACTCCTCTCTGTAATGGGATCGTCGACTTTTTGACAGAAATATCCCAGTCAGTCCAAGTTGGCAGCAACATCTTAAGTTCCATCACGCTGAGCACTAGTGCCACCAGGGCTGTGTGCTCAGCCGGCTGCTGACTCTCAACTGCACTGCCAGATTCAGCTCAAACTGCATTATCAAGTTTGCTGCTGATACTACAGTGGTTGACCTCATCAGCAACAGCAATGAGTAGGCATACAGAGAGGAGGTTGAGAGGCTTCTCAAGTGGTGTGATAACGACAGCCTTCAGCTCAATGTGGCAAGACAAAAGAGGTGATTGTGAACTTTAGGAAGGCACAGTTCGACCACTTTACATCACACATCAATGGCTCTGCTATGGAGCGAGTGAAGAGCACAAAGTTCCTTGGTGTCTACGTGACGGACAATTTAATCTGGACCCTCAACACTTCTTCACTAGTCAAGAAGGCACGGTAGTGTCTACACTTTCTGAGGAGATTGAGACATGCAAGTCTCTTTACCCATATTCTGACAACTTTCTGCAAGTGCACCATTATCCTGTCTGGCTGCATTGTTTTGTGGTACAGAGGCTGCAAGGCATCAGACTGCAAGACCCTACAGTGGGTAGTTAAAACCACTGAGAGGATCACCAGGGTTCACCTTCCCTCTCTTTGTGATATTTACCAGGAGTACTACAGACGAAAGGCCCAAGGCATCCCACAATCATTCCGCACCACCCATCCCACAATCTCTTTGACCCAATACCATAGGGAGGAGGTACAGACACATCAGGACTACAACTGCCAGACTGTGTAACAGCTGCTTCCCTCAGACTGTGAGACTGATGAACATTCTGCCACCACCGAGGTGTTGTGACTAGATCAGCTTGGTGTTTACTGTATACTTTACTGTTTACATGTGCTAAATGCATTTTGGGTTATATTTTAACTTGTGGTAATATTTTAGTTTATGTGTTCTGTGTGTACCGTGCTCTGGAGGAACGTTGTTTCGTTTGCTTGTGTATATATAGTCAGATAATGATAAGCTTGAACTTGATCTGAACTTGACCTTGCCATATAAAATTCGGTTGCGTTTAGTTTGTTGAAATTGTTAGAATTCATTTTCTTCACTACTGAAACAGTAAATTAGATAATTTGGAATGTCAGATGGGCTCAAATGTCATCTCTAATTACCGAGTCAGAAGACTGGATTGAACTGCACTATAGGGTTAAATACATAATCTAATTTTATACTAAATCTCCTTGCTGAGGAGCCTCAGCTATTTTTCTTATAAGAATAATTGTTATAACTGCTCAATATTAAACATCACATCATTTGTGGAAGAGCGGAGTTTTCCTGACGTCCGAGCCACATTTAGTTGCTTAATAAATCAACACCACTGAAAAATTGACTGACAATCCATTGTCTTAATTGTTTTATTGTACTAATTAAACACAGAATGTATAAGTTTACCAAGGCGAAGAAATTGCACATGAAGCTGAGTCATCCTGGGATGTGAAATACAAGTTCTTTGTTCTTTCCTTTGTTTTATGTTGCATACTTTAGCATTATTAAAGTGTTGACTCAGATTTAAAAATTGCTTGGGGCTGAACACCTCAAAATGGCTCCAATAGAACTGACTTTTCTGTCTTCTCTTGTTCCCAGACTTAAGAATTATAAATATTGTTAACCATTATTTGAACCCTGAATCCATGGACCTACAGTAAATGGGTTGTCGTCTAGCTTACAATTCCGTTACAATCTACAAGTCAGGTTTTAGATAGTACAGTGAGTCAGAAACACTGATTTCCATCTAATCTGGTGTTGTAATCAGTATAACCTCCACTTTATCTAGTGCTGCCAGCGTATTATATTTTGAATACGTAGGGAAAAGGATTTGAGCTGTATGGAGTGCAGCTTATTTCCTTTGCTTGGGTCATGCACTCTATCATCCTCAAATTATAAGATTTACTGTTTAGATTAAAATATTTGTCTTAATAAATGTATGAATAGATGAATACATGTTTAGAACTTCCATGTGCTGTGCATTCCATGAATGTGAAAAACAAATTTTCTCACTGGATGATATTCAATGCATCAGGATTACTAAGAATTTTACATTTTGTTGGTAAGATTTTTGAATTTTTGTCCAAACTGAGCTTAATGGAGCACAGGTTTGTTTCTGTGTTAATGCTTTACCTTTCGATCCTAACAGTGGTCTTGATGAAACTATTTTGGAGGAATGCTTGCAATACCTGGAAAAGCAGCTGGAGAGCAGTCAGGCACGCAAAGCCATGGAAGAGTTCTTCTCTGAACGGTAGGAGGAAGATCCTGGGAACTGCAAGATGAATTTAAATGATGCCACTGGGAAAGGGAAGAATGTTGGATTTGGTTGAAAATTTTACGTCAATTGAAATTTTATGTTATTTGATTCTTTCAAATTCCTATCTGTCTACCTACCTCCTGACCGACCGCACGCAACAGACTCTTCCAGCCTTTCGAGCCTTGCCGCCCAATACCACCCCGATTTAACCCTAGCCTAATCATAGGACAATTTACAATGAGCAATTAACCTACCAATTGGTACACTTTGGACTGTGGGAGGAAACCGGAGCACCCAGAGGAAACCCACGTGGTCATGGGGAGAACATACAGACAACGGCGGGAATTGAACCTGGGTCGCTGGTTGTGCTAACCACTACACTATCAGGCCACCTCAATAAATAATCAATGAATCCTAGTCAATTCATAAACTGGCATTTTCATTGGGTGTGATCCAGGATCGATAGAAATATAGCACCACTGGGATCCGTTAATGTTTTTTAAAAAGATGTTTATTAGGTTTTGATATTCAAGAGGTTGAGAACCCTTTAGAAATATCCTATCCTATACCTGTTGAATTGGTTTAGTAGTGTCATCTGTTTTTCTATCTATTTTACAGTGGGGAACTGGTACAGATCATGATGGCTACAGCCAATGAGAACCTATCAGCAAAATTTTGTAACAGAGTGTTGAAGTTTTTCACAAAGCTCTTCCAGCTTGGTAAGTATTGAATTTCTCAGTGGTTAATGTACTAATGCATATTTCTAGTCTGAAAATAATGATGAGGGAATGGTTGGACACACCTATTTGTTTTTGGACTCTTTGTTTGAATTCCTTTAATAGCTAATTTAGGTTTCAGAATCAGGTTTATTATCACTGACACGTACCATTAAATATATTGTTTTGTTGAAATACAGTGCAATACATTAAAAAAATCTATAAGTTACAGTGAAAAAATAGTGTGGGGAAAAAATAGCAAAGTAGTGTTCATGGGCTGTTCAGAAATCTGATGAACAATGAAAGATGCTGTTCCCAAAAACGTTGTGTTTGCAAATTTTGGCTCCTGGACCTTCTCTGATGTAATAAATAGTTGTGATGAGAAAAGGGCATGTTCCGGATGGTGAGGGACCTTAATGGTGGAAGCCACATTCTTGAGGCACTGCCTTTTGAAGATGTAGCTCAATTTAGAAATTTGTTGGTAAACCAAGACTGAAAAGACAAACTGAATATTTTTAATGGCAATTCAGCAAAATGTACATTTGTCAATATTCAAATATGGAATAAATATGAAGAACTCCTTTGCAATGTTTTTGCCTTCAGAATTTTAATGATGTTTGATATTTTTTTTGCCATTGTGGGCTATGGAAGTTCACATGGAATTTTTACACTGCTGTATGTGGCGGAATTCTGTTCTTACCAATCAACATTTACTTTACAAATTCAGTTTCTTCATATTAAGTTGGAATATTCTAATAAATATTACTAGCATTTGAATGTACGTGTCAGAATTTGAACTTAACAGAATTCAAGGATGCTTTATGTCAGATTTGTTGTTGGTGTAATTCATCAGATTGACAACACTGATATGTAAAACCTCCTTATCCTTGTCCATAGCTGATTTTACAATTGTTGCTTTTAACAATGTATGGATTTGTGTGCTTTCTTTGTTCTTTCTGCAATTTAAATTGTGGCAATGGCAATAAAATTATTCATGCCTACAACAGAATGGGAAATTTTCCATTGCGATTCTGTTCCTTAGGAAACGATTTTGAAACTGAGCAGCATTATCTTTGGGCTGATCTAGAAGACAAGGAAGATTACATTATTATGTTGGTTGTCTAAGTTAAGCTGTTTGTAAACATCATTCTTCAAGTGTGTGGCCAGATGGTTAAGGCATCAGTCTAGTGATCTGAAGGTCGCTAGTTCGAGCCTCAGCTAAGGCAGCGTGTTGCGTCCTTGAGCAAGGCACTTAACCATACATTGCTCTGCAACAACACCGGTGCCAAGCTGTATCGGCCCTAGTGCCCTTCCCTCGGACAACATTGGTGGCATGGAGAGGGGAGACTTGCAGCATGGGCAATTGCTGGTCTTCCGTGCAACCTAGCCCAGGACTGCTCCCTGGAAACCTTCCAAAGTGCAAATCCATGGTCTCACGAGACTAACGGATGCCTATACTATATACTTTTAAGAATGTTGTACTGGAGTGGTTAGTTAGCTCCATAATCAGTTAAAGGAACATTGGTAAAAGTGGATGACATTTCTGAGGAGATTTGGGAGTAGTTCACAAGATGATTAATTGACCTAATTTTACTTTTCCAGCGGAGAAGAGCCCAAACCCAAGTCTTCTACGTTTGTGTGGCTCATTTGCACAACTGGCCTGCGTCGAACCCAGCCGCTTGCAAGCCTGGCTAACAAGAATGACACATGCACCCCCCAAGGACTCTGACCAGTTGGAGGTGGTACAAGAAAACAGACAACTTTTGCAGATTCTGACTGCATGTATCGTTCGAGAAAACAGGTACTTTGAAACAGAGTCCTGGGAAAGATTCAACAACAAACACTGTGCTAGACTTGTTTTTTATTCTGTGGAGAAGGTGTAGTAAGGATGTGGGCTGAAAGCATCCATACAGTATCTCACTGTAGCGGGTAAACTGATGCCCAATTACTGAAAATGGAAAATATTTTTATTGGTAATAGATTGCACTTTTCCACACTGCTTTTTAATTAATTTCCTGCCCACAGCAGCTGCTTGGGAAATATCTTGTCCTCTGTGGTAAATTTTTTCAGACCTTAAACCATTGTGTTAAACCATCTAAAGTTTTCATATGTAGTGCTTGATTTAGTCCCTCAGACTAAAATTAATGATACCTTTTTGAGTCCGGCTTGTTTCAGACTCCAGGCAGTCAAATCTTTGGGAGAATTGAGGCTGTGTATTTCTTTTTCTGTTAATGTTAACCTCTGTCCATTCTGCATGACAAAACCATTCAAATGCTTTAATCTTTCTTTGGCACCTCTGGGGTCAACACACCTAGATGGGGTCTTAAGATGTGCAGCATCTCAAACATCAGCATTTGCATCATCTGCCACAGGAATCCCCAACCTTCGTGTTACCACAGTGCATTTCCAAGCCGCCAGTATATCAATATCTTTGCCTTGCATATAAATACCCCAACAGTATTATTTGGCATGATGTTCCTTAAACAAAATTCTAATCTTTGGATTTTTGCCTCCTTTGCAAACCTATCATAATTTGATAATATAGTTATCAGTTTTGATTCTTCACTTTGCAACATTTATCTGTGAAGGAGGCCAGAATCCAGAGATTGGAAGCATATATAAGGAGCATCAGGCTATATGAATTGCAGTGATATTCATTGGAAAGCAGAAATATTTGATTTACTAGTGGTTTGGAAACCAGTGCAGGTTGAAGACTAGAAATTCCTGCAAATAAATTGCAAATAGATGTTGTATCCCCCTTCATCTATACTATTCTGACCAAATCCTTATAACCTATTCTTTACCAGTTCTCCAGGCACTTAGGAAGGTGATGGCAGCTGGGAACAGGGATGCCCTAGGCGCACAATCAAAGGGTGAGGGGAGCCTATATCTACCTTAATCTCTGCCTCTGGTTCCTCTTGGTCTCCGCCCACATCACCTAATGACGTCACAGGTTGGGGCTGTCATTGGCAAACTTGGCGACTGTTGATAAGCCTACTGTGGGATAATTAATATGTTAATTACCAGATAGAATTAAAAAAACAGGTCTGTGACAGTGATGTTTGGAGGTCAGAAAGATCTATCTGACTGATGTAATTTGTGGGATGTATACTGTGCATCAATGTTTAATGTAATAAAGAACTGCAATCACGTAATATCTATCTGCACTATTTGTCAAACAGCTTTTTCTGTGAAGCGACTGTGGGACTTACTTCCTGACATCAGTACTGTAAGTTGTTCCTACAAAGAACATTTCAACACAGCTATATGTTTTCGTGTAAGTTCTTTCAAGGAACAACCTAATTAGTCGTACCTGCTGGCTGTCTCCTCCTTGGCCTGCATTTTTTTCTTCTTTGTTAAATACAGGGACTCTCCGGATTGTGGAAGATCTGACTTAACAGAAATCCAACTTTGCACACATTCTCCTGTATATTTTTAATAAATTTTTATATATGTGAAAGTTAGGTATAGAAAAGCAATGATCTTCAGAAGTTTTGGAATATGTGTAGCAGCTAATTAATTCAAAAGACAAATCTTCAAAAAATACAACAGCCCTGCAATACACCATCGTCTGTTAAGAACACAGTTGCCATTTTACAGTGGAAGGACAAATAAATGTTCTTGATTGTCAATCCTTATTGAAAAATCAGTTTATAGACAGTTCTCAGGAACAGAACTTTTGCGTAAACTGGGAAATGCCTGATTTTTTTAAATGAAATATTATCACTGATTAACATTACGTGGTTAATTTGATGCAAATATGTTCTTATCCTCTCTTCAGCCAAGTTGGAGAAGGTGTTTGTACAGTATTACTCAACACGCTTATTCCCATGGCAACAGAAATGTTGTCCAACGGTGATGGAACTGGATTCCCGGAGCTGATGGTTGTTATGGCAACATTGGCTAGTGCTGGGCAGGGAGGAGGACACCTACAGCTTCACCGAGCAGCTGTGGACTGGTTAGAAAAGTGGTGAGTATATTAACATAATTTGGTGGGTGATTATAGTTCGAGTCCAGAAAAAAGGACTTGTGTTTAATGATTAGTTCACACGATGGGAAATTGGTTGTAATTTAATAAAAGAGAATTTGAACATGACCTGAATAGGTAATCTATGAAGTTGCATCTAGAAGGGTTTAGAAATTAGATGGTTTGAGATTATTTATACTGTTTTTCACATTCAATTTTGATGACAATATTATTATCTTTTTCAGTAAGAAATATCTGTCCCAGAAGAATGTCCTTGAGAAGGTGGGAGCGAATGTAACCCAGGGGAAGGTGAGATAGTTTCTGGGCGTAACTGTGGTGAACTTTTAAAAATCATCATGTTTACAGAGATTGCTTTTTAAGCCACTTCTGTTCCTCTGGAATTTCTCCTTAT
Source organism: Mobula birostris (assembly GCF_030028105.1). Classification (NCBI taxonomy): domain Eukaryota; kingdom Metazoa; phylum Chordata; class Chondrichthyes; order Myliobatiformes; family Myliobatidae; genus Mobula; species Mobula birostris. The sequence continues at coordinate 20,787,717 of NC_092396.1, forward strand.
GATGGTATGTGGTGTGGGGCTTGTATCAAGGTGCAGACTGGGTTCCATTGTTGCTTAACAAATCCTTCTGACTCTGGGTTTAACCTTTCTGTCATTCAGCATGTAGGTATGCTTGACTGCTCCTGCCATATCATGACTTATCTCGCGGATGTCATGAATGCCCTGAGACAGAGTAGTGGGCAAGGTTCAACACATGTGCTAGTGGATGGTGAAGAAAGAGCAATAGAGGTTGATTCTGATTGGGTTGAAGATCTAGCTGTGGAAGAAGAGGACTCGCAAGCAGAAGACTCGGTGAGTGGTTTGGCAAACATGCTGGTGAATAGTAAAATAGTGTATCAGTGTTCCTCTGTAAACTGACCATGTATACAGTAGCTTTATCACAGAAATGACTGGTGGGATATTCTTTGTCTTTAGGATGAAGATTCCTTATGTAACAAGCTCTGCACGTTCACAATTACGCAGAAGGAATTCATGAATCAGCACTGGTGAGAACATTGGCTTTCCGTTAAATTGGATCGCGAGGAAGCTTTGATTATTGCATGTAGTTTGCAGATTATTCATAGATTCATAGAGTTATAGAGCACATAAACAAGCCCTTCAGCCCAATTTATCTATGCTAATCCCATTTTCCTTAAGTTTTCTGTCCAAAAGTCTTTCCTCCCCAACCACTTCATCTGGCAGCTTGTTTAAATGTTGATGAATGATTGTTCCTGTTCCTGTTATTGTGGTACAAGAGGCGGGGCAGAAAACATGAGTATAATGTTAGGAACAGTATAGTGAGGAGTTTTGACACTGTTCTCTTCAGCAAAGATCAAGAGTCCAAAAGGCTGCATTGCCAGCCCAATGCTAAGGCTTGGGACGTGTCCTGGAGAAGAATTTGGAATGAGAAGGAGAAGATTGAGCATTGTACTGATTGCTTGAGTGAGAAGCTATACACTAAATTATAGAAACCTCAAAGATAATGGAATCATAGAAACATAGAAAACCTACAGCACAATACAGGCCCTTCGGCCCACAAAGTTGTGCCGAACATGTTCTTACCTTAGAAATTACCTAGAGTTATCCATAGCCCTCTACTTTTCTAAGCTCCATGTACCTATCCAGGAGTCTGTTAAAAGACCCTGTTGTATTCGCCTTCACCACCGTTGCCAGCAACCCATTCCACGCACTCACCACTCTCTGCGTAAAAACAACTTGCCCCTGACATCTCCTCTGTACCTACTTCCAAGCATCTTAAAACTATGTCTTCTCGTGCTAGCCATTTCAGACCTGGGAAAAAGCCTCTGACTACCCACACGATCAATGCCTCTCATTATCTTATACACCTCTATCAGGTCACCTCTCATCCTGTTGCTCCAAGGAAAAAAGGCTAAGTTCACTCAACCTATTCTCATAAGGCATGCTCCCCAATCCAGGCAACATCCTTGTAAGTCTTCTCTGCACCCTTTTCTATAGTTTCCACATCCTTCCTGTAGTGAGGCAACCAGAACTGAGCACAGTACTCCAAGTGGGGTATGACCAGGGTCCTATATAGCTGCAACATTACCTCTTGGCTCCTTAACTCAATCCCACGATTGATGAAGGCCAATGCACCGTATGCTTTCTTAACCACAGAGTCAACCTGTGCAGTAGCTTTGAGTGTCCTATGGACTCGGACCCCAGGATCCTTCTGATCCTCCACACTGCCATGAGTCTTACCATTAATACTATATTCTGCCATCATATTTGACCTACCAAAATGAACCACCTCACACTTATCTAGGTTGAACTCCATCTGCCACTTCTCAGCTCAATTTCATCCTATTAATGTTCCGCTGTAACCTCTGAGAGCCCTCCACACTATCTGCAACACCCCCAATCTTTGTGTCATCAGCAAATTTACTAACCCATCCCTCCACTTCCTCTTCCAGCTCATTTATGAAAATCACAAAGAGTAGGGGTCCCAGAACAGATCTCTGAGACACGTCACTGGTCACCTACCTCCATGCAGAATATGACCTGTTTACCACCACTCTTTGCCTTCTGTGGGCAAGCCGGTTCTAGATCCACAAAGCAATGTCCCCTTGGATCCCATGCCTCTTTACTTTCTCAATAAGCCTTGCATGGGGTACCTTGTCAAATGCCTTGCTGAAATCCATGTACACTACAATCTCTCGACTATTATCCGAACTGTGTGCATCTTTGTAAAGGGCAAATGTAATTAGAGTACTAAATGTGTGGCTGAAAGGTTGAAGTGGATTTTGTTTCATGGAGCACTGGCATCTCTATTGGGACTTCAAAGAATCGAGATAAAACTGGAGAGAAAGGTATTAATACTGGATGTTAAAAAGAGACCAATACAGAAGGAATGCAGAGTAGAAATTTTGAAGTAAGAAGTAAGTCATCAAGTGTGAATAGAGGTTACTAAAATAATAAAAGGACAAAAGTAATAACTGTTGCCACCTAAGCAGAGCATTTAGGTAAAGAGTGCAAATGGAATTAATTATATCTGATAGCATTACACGAAACATGGCCACAGGATGATTATATTTGGACCGAGTATTCAAGCTAAATGTTATTTGGAAAGGACAGAAAGCCAAGAGAAAACGGAACAATTGCTCTATGAGTTAATGCATTAGAGAGACGTTACTTAAATTCAGAAAAGCAAGATACAGAAGCAGTTTGGATGGAGATGATACATACGAAAGAATAATTAACGGGAGTGGTATTACGTTCCTCTGAAACAGGGATTAATGGTAAGGCTCATTGGCAGTAAAAAAAAAAAAAAGGTTGTGAACCCCGACTCTAAAATAATTTAAAAAATACTTCTGGGCTAGAAAATTTCAGATGCACCACTGGCTGCAAGAAGAAATTCCAGTGCTTCTCAGTTTGAAATGATTGTCCCTAATCTAGCAACTGGTTCTGCTCATTTGGAGCTCTTCCACTAATGGAGACCTTTCAACATCTTCTCTGTTGTGCTCTTTTTGAATTCCATGTTTAATAAGGTCCTTAGATTGGGGGGTGGGGGGAGAAGCAAAACCTTTTATTCTGAAAGGCTGAGAGACAAAATGAAACTACTGGCTAGTTAACAGCTGTCATCGGGAAAATGACTGAAACCTTTATTAAAGACATTGTAGTAGGACACTTAGAATTCAAGCTAATTGGATAAAGTTGAAAGAAAAACAGAATTCAGTGAAAGTACTATATTTAGCTTTCTGGAAGGAATTTTACAAGGTGCCACATTAAAGATTATCACAGCATATCAAAACTCATGTAGTAGGTAAGATGGGCATATGGTTGACTAGTTTACAGAAAACAGAGTATGTTTTTTCCTGGTTGTAAGTTGTAATGAATGATGTGCTATAAGGATCTCAACATAAATGACTTGGGTGAAAGCACAGTAGGTACATTTGCTAAATTTGCTGATGACACAAAGATAGATAGGAATGTAAGTTATAATGGAAACTTGAGGTTACAAGTGGATAAAGATGGCTTAACTGAATGGGCAGAGATTTTGTAGATGATAGGAGGAAAAAATGCATATCATCTACAAACCCCATTTCTAGAAAAGTTGGGATATTTTCCAAAATGCAATAAAAACAAAAATCTGTGATATGTTAATTCACGTGAACCTTTATTTAACTGACAAAAGTACAAAGAAAAGATTTTCAATAGTTTTACTGACCAACTTAATTGTATTTTGCAAATATACACAAATTTAGAATTTGATGGCTGCAACACACTCAACAAAAGTTGGGACAGAGTTAAAATAAGATTGAAAAGTGCACAGAATATTCAAGTAACACTGGTTTGGAAGACTCCACATTAAGCAGGCTAATTGGTAGCAGGTGAGGTATCATGACTGGGTATAAAAGTAGCGTCCATCAAAGGCTCAGTCTTTGCAAGCAAGGATGGGTCGTGGCTCACCCCTTTATGCCCAAATTCGTGAGAGATTTGTTAGTCAGTTCAAAAGGAACATTTCTCAATGCAAGATTGCAGAGAATTTACGTCTTTCAATGTCTACAGTACATAATATTGTGAAAAGATTCAGAGAATTCAGAGACATCTCAGTGCGTAAAGGGCAAGGTCGGAAACCACTGTTGAATGCGCGTGATCTTCGAGCCCTCAGGCGGCACTGCCTAAGAAACCGTCATGCTACTGTGACAATTATAGCCACCTGGGCTCGGGAGTACTTCGGAAAACCATTGTCACTCAACACAGTCCGTCACTGCATCCAGAAATGCAACTTGAAACTGTATTACGCAAGAAGGAAGCCATACATCAACTCTATGCAGAAACGCTGGCGAGTTCTCTGGGCCCGAGCTCATCTCAGATGGACCGAAAGACTGTGGAACCGTGTGCTGTGGTCAGATGAGTCCACATTTCCGCTAGTTTTCAGAAAAAACAGGCGTCGAGTTCTCCATGCCAAAGATGAAAATGACCATCCAGATTGTTATCAGCGAAAGGTGCAAAAGCCAGCATCTGTGATGGTATGGGGGTGCATCAGTGCCCACAGCATGGGTGAGTTGCATGTATGTGAAGGTACCATTGACTCTGAGGCGTATATTAGGATTGTAGAGAGACATATGTTGCCATCAAGGCGACGTCTCTTCCCGGGACGTCCATGCTTATTTTAGCAGGACAATGCCAGACCACATTCTGCACGGGCTACAATAGTGTGGCTTTGTAGACACAGAGTGCATGTGCTTGACTGGCCTGCTGCCAGTCCAGATCTAGCTCCTATTGAAAACATATGGCGCATCATGAAGAGGAGAATCAGACAACGGAGACCACGGACTGTTGAGCAGCTGAAGTCTTATATCAAGCAAGAATGAACAAAATTTCCAATTGCAAATCTACTGCAATTAGTATCCTCAGTTCCAAAACGATTAAAAAGTGTTATTAAAAGGAGAAGTGATGTAACACAATGGTAAACATGCCTCTGTCCCAACTTTTGTTGAGTGTGTTGCAGCCTCTAAATTTGTGTATGCTTACAAAATACAATTAAGTTGGTCAGTAAAACTATTGAAAATCTTTGTACTTTTGTCAGTTAAATAAAGGTTCACGTAAATTAACATTTCACAAATTTTTGTTTTTATTGCACTTTGGAAAATATCCCAACTTTTTTGGAAATGGGGTTTGTAAATGATAGATTGGAAAGCTCTAAGGTACAGAGGGCTTTGGATATCAAGCGCATAATTTGCAAACCATTTTATTTATAGCTGGGGTATTGAATTCATAGAATGCTGTGCAAAAGTCTTATGCAGATATAAATATAGAAAGGGTGCCTAAGACTTTTGAACAGTACTGAAGAGAGTGAGTTTGTGAATCTGGCAGGAGCAAAGGATGTTGGGAATGACAAGGGTGGAGAGCCACGGAAGGGGTGTGGGACAAGTGGCAGAGGAGGAGTGCCAGGGCAGTGGGTGGGGAGGTGCAGATACACCCAACCCTGAGACACCAGGCAAGGTCATTTGATTCAAAACAGTTGGTTTATTGAGCATTACAGAATACCATTCTGGTACTTACTGCTCCCTCTCCTCTCCCTTCCCCTTTTCCTAACCATGAATTCCCCTCTCTCTGCCCCCTTCCCATTTTCTTTTTTTATATTTTATTTTTATTTGGATAAGGAATTCACAAATATCATGTACTTTTTTCACACATATAACCTTTTCCATTTTTTTATATGTATAAAACTACAATTATTTATACATTCTTCAGTACACATTGAGATGATATAAAAGGAAAATAAACATTTAAGTAGATAATTATGTACTGTGGTAAATCTAACCTATTAGGCTAAGCAATGGAATTAGTTGTTAAGAAAAATGGTAATAATAGTTTCCATATAACACTTCTGGACCATTTCCACTGGTCCAAAATGTTGTATGTAAGCCTATGTATCAACCATTGTAGGTGTTTATATCCTAATTTGTTCATGCTTGCTCCTGCCTGCAGACATAATTATCCAATCCCTATGTACTTATTTACTTAATTTTTTCATTTTTTTATCCCTTTCCCAAATCTTTCCCTTTACTTGTGTTAATTCTCTATTTTCCAAAAGAAAACAAAAAAAACAAACATTTAGACTAGGGGTGCTTACGTTAGCAATATTACTGTGTTGATGAGAGGAACAGTATAAATCATTAGAAGAGTCATCTAAAGTCTGCTCGCATTGGGGTTATATATTCAATCCATTTATTCCAGATTTGATAAAATTTTTCTTTTTGAGTCCTCAGGGAGTAAGTCAACTTTTCCATTTTAAATATTTCCAAGATAATTTCGTACCAATCTTCTAATGTAGGTGGTATTGGATTTAGCCACTTTCTAGTGATTGATTTCTTACTTGCCGCTAAGAGGGCCTGCAGTAACTTTATATCTTCCTTCTGTTCAAGAAACAATACATGCCCCAAATAGAGCATCTCAAAGTTCAGAGGTGTCTGGGACCTAAGTACCTTAACTAATGTTCTATGAATACCTTCCCAAAATAGACTTAATTTAGGGCAATCCCAAAAAATATGAAAATGATTTGCCTCCTTGGAGCCGCACCTTCTCCAACACTTCACATTTGTATCTTTATATTTTTCCTGATATGGGCTCTTGAAGTATCTTATAATGTTTTTCCAACAATGTTCTCTCCAAGTCAAAGAATTAGTCGAGGACCATTGAAAGCTGCAGATTTTCTCCCAAGCCTCCTCTGAAAGTACCAACCCCGCTTCTTTCTCCCACTTCTCTTTAATATACAGTGTATTTACATTTTTAACATGGGAGAGTGCATTATATAATTGAGAAACTGATTTACTAGGTATTGAACTGCAAGCCGAATTCAGAATCTTGAAAAATTCTAATTCTACTGTTGATAGGTCTGTATATCTACAACTCTGGTTAACATAGTTTCGTACTTGAAGGTACCTAAAAAAGTCATTATGTTCTAGGCTATGTTTGTCCTGCAGGATTTGGACACTTTGTAATACTCCTTTATCTATAAATGAGAGGTAGGTTGTAAGACCTTTCTTTATCCATAGCTCAAATCTTTTATCTCCTGTGTTGGGAAGGAATTCGGTATCATATGCACACCATCTAAAGAGTCTTAACATGTTATTAATTCCACATGAATTAACCACCTTCTGCCATACTTTTAATCCAAGCGTTTTTAAATTTTTCCAATTGGGCCATCAATCCTTTGTCAGCTATTGAGGCCTGAAGAGGAAAACTGTCAACTAATCCAAATTCTATTTCCTTCCATCTAGCCTTATATTCCCTATTACACCAATATAACAGAGGGGTTATCTGTGAGGCATAAAAATAATTTCTCAGGCAAGGAAGAACCATACCTCCTCCTTCCTTCCCTAACTGTAAGGTGTTATATCGAATTCTAGGTTTCTTTCCTTGCCAAATGAAGCGGGAAATCCATTTGTCCCATTCCCTGAATTGATTATCATCCACCTCCACCGGTAAAGTACGGAAAAGATACAATAACCGAGGAAGAATATTCATTTTTATAGTATTTATCCTTGAATTTAAACTTAAAAAGGGGATAAGATTCCATCTATGCATATCTGCTTTTATCTCTGAGATTAATGGCCCATAATTTACCTGTGACAGTGTTGAAAGATCCTTCGGCAGGGTTATTCCTAAATATTTTAATGATTTAGCTTCCCACTTAAGATCATAGGTATCCTGCAATTTTTTTGGATGGTGTATAATTTAGGGACATAACCTGTGTATTCTTTATATTTATTTTATAACCTGATATTTTCCAAAAGTCACCCAACAGTGTAAACAATCCTATAAATGATTTTTCTGGTTCACTCAGATAGACCAAAACATCATCTGCGAGTAACGCCACTTTCTGTTCAATCCCTGCCACCTTGATACCTTTTACGATTTCGCTCTGTCTTATTAGTTGGGCAAGTGGTTCAATATATAGCGCAAAAAGGAGAGGAGAAATTGGGCATCCCTGTCTAGTGCCTCTCTCTAAGATGAAGGAGTCAGAGAGGTCCCCATTTATCTTAATTCGGGCTGTAGGGCTGTCATATAGAGTCTGAATTACTTTAATAAACTTTTCTTGAAAGCCGAATCTTCCTAACACTCTGTATAGGAATGCCCAACTAACCGAATCAAAAGCTTTCTCAGCGTCCAATCCTACTACCATTGTCTCTGTCTCGTTCTTATTAACCTGTTCTAATATGTGCAAAGTTCTCCTTATGTTGTCCTGTGTTTGTCTTTGTTGAATAAATCCAGTCTGGTCTAAGTGGATTAGGCCAGGTAAAAACTTTTCTAATCTGCGCGCTAATATAGATGTAAATAGTTTGTAATCTAAATTAAGAACACTAATTGGCCGATAATTGCCACCTTCTAGTTTATCTTTACTCTCTTTAGGAATAACTGAAATAATTGCTTCTCTCCAGGAAGGTGGAGTTTCTCCTCTCTGCAAGATCCAATTAAAGGTGTTAAGTAGTAATGGGGCTAACTGTGTCTTTAGGGACTTGTACCACTCTGAGGTAAACCCATCAGAACCCGGGGACTTTCCAGCCTTTAACCTAGAGATGGCCACGTTCAGTTCTTTGACAGTTACTGGTTCTAATAAACTTTCATTTTGTAAATCTGTAAGTTTAGGTAGATCTAAAAAATTCAATACACTGTCTATATAGGGCTCATTGGGGGCCCGGGGTTGGGAGTACAGCTCTGGATAATATGTCTCAAAACTCTCTTGAATTTTCCCTATTGTACTCTCCACAAGCTTTGTCTTTGGATTCTTTATTTTATGAATTGTATTGTCTGCTTGTTGTTTTCGTAATTTATATGCTAATAATCTAGCTGATTTACCTCCTACTTCATAATTCTTTTGTCTCAGGTAAAGAAAATTTCTTTGAGTTTCCAACGTATAAATATCGTCAATTTCACTTTGCAATTTCCTAATTTTCGATTTGAATTACTTTTGTTGCTATCTACAACTTGAAGTTGTTTTAATTTTCCTTGAAGGTCTGCTAATTTTTGAGCATTAATTTTTTTCATGTGAGTGGTAATGGAAATAATTTTCCCTCTCAATACAGCTGTCAATGTATCCCATAAGATCACTGGTGATGTTTCTCCCGTGTCATTAAGGTCTAGATATTCTTTGATTTCTCCCCTTAATCTCTCCATTACTTTCGGGTTATTGAGTATATGTGAGTTTAGCCTCCATAGTGTTTTACTCATTTTTCCTTTCCAGGATTAGAGACATAGAGACTGGGCTATGATCTGACAGATCAATTGTTGCAATATTACAGTTTTTTATCCTGAGTCTATCTGTATTAAAGATAAAGAAATAGTCTATCCTTGAATAGGCTGAATGAGGGAAAGAGTAATATGTATAATCTTTACTAGTAGGGTGTAATTCCCTCCAGACATCTATAATTCCCAACTCCTCCATCAATGAATTCACTTTCCGAGTCAGAGGTTTATTCTGAGTAACTATTCTTGAAGAATCTAATATAGGATTTAATCTAATATTAAAATCCCCTCCACAAATTACTACCCCTTGAGAACTGACCATTAGGTCAAAAATGTGTCTATAAAATGACCATTCACAACCTGGAGGAGCATAAACATTCAGCAATGTTATTTCTGTACCTTCTATTCTTCCTGTGATTTTTACGAACTGTCCTTCTTTGTCTCTGGTCTCTGAAATATGTTCATAATTAAGAGCACTTGATATTAAAGTAGCTACCCCTCTTTTGTGACTCAATTTATATGATGAATAAAATACATGCTTAAAGCCCATTCTTTTTAATTTTCCATGTTCAGATTGGCTCATATGTGTTTCCTGGAGGAAAGCTATTTGTGCCCTCTCTTTTTTCAATTTAGACATAATCTTATTTCTTTTAATTGGATTCAAAACCCCATTAACATTATAGGAAATTATTTTTACCAATTCAGTTTGCATTTTTCTCTAGTAGAAAAAAAAACACTCTCCTTTTCTAACCAAACAGTAAGCAATCCCTTCTCAACAGTAAACCAAGACATATAACCACACCCTGGACATTTTTGAACGTGCAACATTTGAAAATTTTTCCCGACTTCCCACAGTGAGGCCTGAGAACCAACCCGCCTCAGTTCAGAGGGATAACCTCTATCTTCACCCTGTGTTAGAGGGCCCTCAGCAGTTTGAATAATCATAGAGAATTTTCTCCTATTTATGTCTCGACCATATTGCTATCATTCAAATTATTCCGTCTAGTTTATTTTCAGTTACCAGTTTTCATTTTACCTTTAAGTCCGACTTACTCTTTTCAGTCATTTCTCTTAATTAATCTGTGTTCTCTGTACATTCGCGTCTGAATATTTGCAGCTTTTCCTTGTAGTTTGACACTCTGGTTCGAGTGGAGCGTCCTCGCCCCACTAACTGCCACGACTTCTGCCGAATCCTCTCCAGTAGCGACTCCGGTTGGGTGATAACTTTAATAGGTAGTCCCCGGTCCACCAGGTCCAATGTTGCCTCCTCCACCGTAGCGTAAGTTTTTGTCCCTTCGTCGTAAAAGACTCTCAGCCGAGCTGGATACAGGGTCTGGAATCTGATGTTGTTTTCCTTCAGGACTCTCCGTGTTTCCGTATATTCCTTCCGTCTGGCAAGAATCCCCGGTGCGTAGTCGTGTTCTAAACTGATTTTACAGTTGTTCCACGTGAAACCGTTCTTTTGCCATGCCCTTTTAAGCACCTCTTCCTTCATTCTGTAACTGAGAAATCTGACCAGAATCGATCTGGGCTGGGCACCTGCTGGAGGCTGTGGTGCCAACGCGCGGTGAGCTCTTTCTATCTGTAGGTCTTTTGCGGCCGGTATATCAAGGTTCTCTCTAAGTAGCTTCTCCACGAAGGGAATCATCAATCCGGGTTTTCCTTTGGGAACTCCGTAAATCCTCACATTTTCCCTTCTCGAGCGGCCTTCTTGATCTATTAGTTTCCACTGGAGCTGGTCTTGCAGCTTCAGCATTTCTGCTATCACCTCCTCTGCGTTTTGTAGCTTCTCTTCAATTCCAACAATCCTCGCTTTGGCTTCATCTATCGGCGAGTTAGTTTTTACTATTTCTCCTTTAATATCTTCCAGCTGTTTGCTGTTATCTTGTCGGAACTCGCGAATCTCTCCGA